>NC_136412.1:119242268-121673518 GCF_051521515.1 Lactuca serriola
TTCACTAAGACGTATTGAATTGTGATTTTGAAATCTGTTTTTCAACCTTTTCCTGAAAACTTTTTCTTGGAAGTATTGTTTTTGTTTCTTTAGAAAAGTTTGTTTGAATATTTGAAAATGAAGTATTTTTCTTTTCAAAATTTCGAATCTTTGATTTTCCTCTAAAAACTTTTCCTCCTTTTGAAAAATTTAATGATTTCTTATTTACTGACTCAATAGTTTGCCAAAAAATTGTTGATCTTGCTTGACGTTTAGAAATATTATTTTCTTTTGAGAATTTTTCAACTTGGGCTTTGAACTCTTTTGAATTTAATTTTATATCTTTGTTGACTTCTTTAATTTTTGGTTTAACATTGTCGTGCTTTGTGAACACATTTTCATTTGTGTTAACTATCTTCTTTTCAAGTTTTGACTTTTCAACCCATATTCGTTTTTTTTTTTTGACATTGAAAGATATATGAATTCTTTGTTAGATTGTTTACAACTATGCTTTGATTCGAAAAGAAACCCTCATCAGAAGTTTTCTTATTGTCTTCCTCTACCAAATTTTTGAATTCAGGCTTAATATTTTCAACATTACCTGTTGTTACGGAGATTTGGTTTGGGAATACAATATCATCAGTGCATTTGAAGATTGGAAAAACCACAGTATTCGTCTCAAGATAATGAGCACCTTTTTCACTAAGAATTTGCTCAAACTCTTGTGAATCCATATAAACTTGATCAACAACCACTCGAGGAATTTCAACTTCTTTTGAACTTTTATTTATATTCGAATTTGTACTTTCTTCCTCATTATCACTATCATCTGTTTTACTATCATGTATTTCCACAAATTCCATATCACAAACTTTCGAAGATGAAGGTTGATCAGTGTCAATTTTTACCAATAAATCTTCACATTTATCTTTCCCTTTAAAAGAATTTGCTACATTTATTACAGACAATTGAGAACAGTCTACATCCTCTAAATCGCTAATTTCACTAATATTATCAGAATTATCTTCAATATCAACGAAATTAGATTCTGAATTAGATGTAGAATTCTCAGTCTTTTTCAAAATTTGAATCTGTTCAGATTTAGTTAAGGTTTCATTCACAATATTTACTAAATCATTAGCATCAAGACAATCTTCGACTTTAGCAATTCCATATCTAAACCTATCATCTGGAACTTTGTTAAAATCAGAAATTTCTTTTTCACAATCATATGAAATATTATCTACCTTAGCTCTGTCATAAGCTAAAAATGGTAACAATTTTCTATGTTGTTCCTTACTTATCTCACTTGAATGGTGTAATTCAGTTAATTTTCCATATAGTCTTTTTGCAGAATTACAAAAAATATTTTTTTGAGCTAACAACAAATTTATTTCTTTTGACAAATTCTCCCTATCTGCCATAATATTCGATACTCGCTATTCTAAGTAATCAATCCTAGTGACTTTTGAATCTAACTTCTTTCTTGTCTCTAGTAATTGATCACTTAACTTTTTCGCTTCATTGCTAGCAGACACAACAATTGAATCAAAGTAAGTAACAGTTTCATCAAAAGATATTAATTCAGAATTATATGCAGAAACAGGAATACTAAAGGATTCAAGAATATTACGTACCTTTGTTGTCATCGGTGACTTGTCAGTAGACTTCGATACGAAGCATTACCCACGCACTTCGTAAGTCTGTTCTTCATCTGAATCCTCTTCCATCTTTGCAAACATGGCTCCATGTGATGGATTTTTCATCTCTTCATCATCAGAACCTGAAGACCATATTTGATATGTACCATCCGATTCTGTTTCTCCATGAGCTACCAGAGATAAATTATTTGCCTTTAACTTCACTTCCTCCAGCTTCTCTGTATAATAAGCTTCATCCTTTGTGTTATTTTTCTTTTCTTCCTTCTTTCTTAACAAGCAATCTACTGCCAAGTGATTAGCACCATTGCAATAATGGCAATTAATCCCTGTATCACATTTTAACATCTTTTCCATTTTCTCCATTTCGCTCTTCGAATCCTTCTTTACTTCTTTTAGCTTTTCATCCACTATGTTTTTGTTTTCAAAATTACCCTTCGAATCTGATGACTTGTTCTTTGTATTAAAAGGTTTCTTAAAAAATTTCTTTACTCGATTGTTTGAGTAAAATGCAACAGCCTCATCTTCAGAATTCATCAGAAAACCTTCTTCTTCATCAGACTTTAATTTTTCACTCTCTCTTTCTGAACCCTTCGAAATGAGTGACAATGGTCCACCAAGACTTGCCATTGTTTCCTCAACAATTTCATTAACCTCATTTTCATGAGATTTCAACTGATTGTACAAGTCATTTAATGTCGAAGTGTCAAAACTCTGCTGATTTTTCACCATCATACTTACACTTCTCCATTCCTTTCGAAGTCCCATTACAAAAATCAAGTCGAACTCCATTGATGACCATATGATACCATAACGATTACAACGGTAGATTAACTCGTTGAATCGATCATAGTAAACTTCAATGGATTCAGATTCCTTCTGTTTGAAATCCTTGAGTTCCACTAGACATTGTTTCACTGATGTGATCTTTGTCTTTTCACTGCCTTGAAATTTGTCTTTGAGATTGTTCCAGATTTCTTTAGCTGTTGTACATGTCCTGACATAATTGTACACAACAGGAGGCAAAGCACCTCTTAATTCCCTCATGCATTTCTTCTCCAGCTTTTTTAAACGATTAGATTGATTTTCAACCTCTGAACTGCTTGAAGATGCACCGATTGACTGAACTGTTGCAAGTGGATTTATTTCACCTGAAATGCAATTCCATAAATCCTCATCCAGTCCGTTCAAGTAGTCTTGCATACGATCTGCCCACTGATCGTAATATTCTGGAATTAGCATCGGAATCTTTGTGGATGAACCAAGTAAATGAGAAAATGATGTCATTGAGTTAAGATTGAATGACGCCATTGTTGTACGGAATAAAACTTCAACAATAATATGAAAACTTTGAGAATTTGAAATCATATTATATATTTCAGATTAGAATCACACTACTAACAACCGATTCAAAAAAATATTCGCATAATCAAATCCTAGACCTAGATCAAGAAGAATTTTCACATATAAAAAGAACGGAAACTTTTTCAATCAAACAATAGATTCAAAAAATCTTTT
This sequence comes from Lactuca serriola, assembly GCF_051521515.1. Lineage (NCBI taxonomy): Eukaryota > Viridiplantae > Streptophyta > Magnoliopsida > Asterales > Asteraceae > Lactuca > Lactuca serriola. The sequence goes on from NC_136412.1 coordinate 119,245,424, forward strand.
TGAACGTATGAAAATCAGATCACAGAAAGGATTCCTGCTCTGATACCAATTGATGAGATTTGGAATCAAGTTTGAATGTAATTCGAGTATGAATTGAGTAAATGATTTCAAAAGAAGAACAAAGAAGTAAATAGAATATTTGATCAGCTCGTATTATGCTTCTGAGTTTACAGAATACAATGACTAAACTGTAAATTTCCGTTCTAGACTCTAATGAATACTATTACAGACCCCTATTTATAGGAGAACAAAAGCATAATAAAACTAAGGACTAAGAGTTAAGACTTGACTTTATAATGCCTTAGTAAAATAACAATACATCTGAAGACCTATATATACGAAGACAACAGATACTTCGTAACAATCAAACTGACCCTTCGACTATTACAACATTCTATCCCTTACACCATCCTTCAGCCCGACGCGCCTTGCATGCTGGAGATGCTTAACCCCGCCCAGTCCCTTTCGTGAGGGGATCTGCCGGGTTCTCATCCGATGATACCTTCTTTTCCACACGTAGTCCTTATTCTATTCGATGTCTGATGAAATGGTATTTTCTTTCGATGTGTCTAGATCTCCCGTGATCCCTTGGTTCCTTTGCTAAGGCAACTACACTTTCACTATGATAGAAAATCTCTGTAGGCTCATTTATAGCAGGTACAACTCCAAGGTCTCCAATGAAGTTCTTTAGCCATGTAGCCTCCTTTGTTGCCTCACTTGCCACTATATACTCTGAATCGCAACTTGAATTAGCCATTGTCTCCTGCTTGGAACTTTTCCAAGAAATTGCTCCTCCGTTTAAGGTAAAGACCCAGCCTAACTAAGAGCGGAAATTATCCCTATCCGTCTGAAAGCTAGCATCACTATACCCCAATACTCTCAATTCATCACTTCCACCAAGAGTAAGGACCCAGTCCTTAGTCCTCTGCAGGTACTTGAGAATGTTCTTTACCGTAATTTAGTGAGCCTTGCCAGGGTTCCCCTGATATCTGTTGACCAATCTCAATGCAAAGGCCACATCAGGACGAGTACTCGACTCATTTCTGCTATCTCAACCTCTGTACTCGGACTCTAAGTTTTACTCAGTCTGGCGTTACGCTGGATCGGTAACTCTCCTTTCTTGGAATTTTGCATGTTGAATCTATTCAGCACCGTTTCCAAATAGGTACTCTGACTAAGTCCAATTAGTCTTTTACTCATATTTCTTAGAATCTTTTTCCCTAGGATATAGGTAGCTTCTCCAAGGTCCTTCATAACGACACACTTGCCAAGCCAGGACTTAACTTCTTGTAGAGTTGGGATGTCATTTCCTATGAGTAGTATGTCATCCACTTATAGTACCAAAAAGCTGAGTATACTCCCACTAGCCTTGACATATACAAAAGATTCATCTATACTCCTCGAAAAGACAAACTCTTTGACTTTATCATCGAAGCAAATATTCCATCTGCAAGGTGCTTGCTTTAATCAATAAATGGATTTCTCAAGATTACACACTCTATTAGGGTACTCTGTACTAACAAGACCCTCTGGCTGACTCATGTAAATGTCCTCAGCCAACTTTCCATTAAGGAAATCGGTTTTGATATCCATTTGACATATTTCATAATCATGAAATGCAACAATGGCTAACATAAACCTAATAGACTTAATCTTCGCTACTGGTGAAAAGGTATCATCATAATCAACTCCCGGAGTTTGACAAAAGCCCTATGTAACCAGTCGCGCCTTATAAGTGTGTACATTACCATCCATGTCGGTCTTCTTCTTGAAGATCCATTTGTACCCGACGGTCTTGCGACCTGGAAGATTGTCAACCAAGTTCTAAACTTGATTGTCATATTGTATCTTACTGTCCATAGCCTCTTTCCATTTAGCAGCCTCAGGGCGTGCCATGGTTTCCGTGTAGCTGTTAGGTTCATCCAAACTTACCAATCTGCTATCACTGATAAGTGCATCACCTTCCGTAGTAATATGGAAACCATAGTAATGCTCAGGTGCATTCCTAACACTCGTGGAATGCCTCAGTGGTACACACACTTCTGTCGGATCAATAGGAGTTTCCTCCTCAGGTTGATTGCTAGGGTTTGAGGTTCCTTCACAACTTTGACTCTTGAATTTCTACAAGGTCAATTTGCCTCCCACTGTTTCCTTGGCTCATGAACTCTCTCCCGCGAAAGACTCCTCTCCTTGCTACAAAGACTACATTATCACTAGTTCTGTAGAAGAGGTAACCAAAGGATATATGTGGGTAGCCAAGGAAAATACACCTCTCACTTCGAGGTTCGAGCTTATCATGAGACTCACGCCTCAGAAAATCCTCGCAACCCCAAATCTTGATGTGGTCCGGATTGGGAACTTTTCCGGTCCACATCTCATGAGGTTTTTTGGCAACCTTCTTTGTAGGAACAAGATTAATGATATTGGCAGCAGTCTCTAAGGCATACCCCCAAAATGAGATAGGTAGAGAAGCTCGACTCATCATGGAACGAACCATATCCAACAAGGTTCGATTTCGCCTTTCAGCCACACCATTAAGTTGTGGTGTCCTGGGAGGTGTCAATTGTGAGATAATCCCACATTCCTTAAGATAGTCAAGGAACTTTGTACTAAGATACTCAGAATCTGGATCGGATCGAAGCATCTTAATATTCCTGCCCAACTGATTCTCCACTTCCTGCTTGAACTCTTAGAATCTATCAAAGGTCTATGACTTATGCTTGATTAGGTAGACATATCCATATCTACTAAAATCATCAGTAAGAGTCACATAGAAGCGGTTAGCATCTCTTGTGGCAGTTCTGAAGGGTCCACACACATCAGTGTGTATGAGGTCCAACAAACCCTCACCCCTAGCACAAGTACCAATGAAGGGTGACTCTGTCATTTTCCCAAGCAAACAAGATTCACAACTATCATCTGACTTTAGCTCAAACGACTCCAAGACTCTATCCTTTTGGAGTTGGCCTATGCATTTCTTGCTTACATGTCCAAGACGACAATGCCATAAAGATGCTTTATCCAAGCTAGTGGATGAATCAATACACAATACATTATTTCTTAGGTTATCAACAAATGACACAGTTTCATATACACAATCACAAGGTAATGCTTTAAAATGAAAAACATTATTAAAAAAAGCATTCATACCACCACTATCATTATTAAATGAAAAGGTAAAACCTTGTTTGCAAAAACCATGAAAGGAAATAATATTTCTCGCCATTTCAGATGAATAACAACACTTCTTCAAATCCAATACTAGTCCACTACTTAGCAAAAAAGAATAAACTCCAAACTTGGTGACAGGTGAAGCTGTCCTATTCCCCATGATCAAGTTTATGTTCCCATGCTCCACATTCTCACTTCTTCTTAGTCCCTGCAAATCAGTACATACGTGAATACCACATCCTGTATCAAGCACCCAAGAATTAGAATGGGGTGAATTATTAGACAAAATAGTGTATGTACCTGCATGGTTGGGTTTTACTTTCCCATCCTTCACATCTTGCTGGTACTTTGGGCAGTTTCGCTTCCAGTGCGACTTTTCATGGAAATAGAAGCATTTCACCTCTTTAGGGTTAGCATAAGGCGTGACGAAAACTTTCTTGGTTCCATTTAAAGAGGAGCCATCAAGGGTCTTCCCCATGGTGCCCTTCGAAGGGCTCTTCCTCTTCTTTTCTTTGACTTGCCCGATTGCCAAGACATGGGCCACGGTAGGAGTAGGAGTGGTAACAACCGCCTTACCTATAAGACCACTTTCTGCAGTCTTCAAAAGTCCTTGAAGTTTTCTGAGTGTAACTTCCTCCTTGTTTATGTGGTATGTCATACATAATCGATCATCACACGAAGGTAAGGAGTGCAAAATGATGTCTATTGCCAAAACGTCGGGGAAGTTTAGATTCAGTTTCAACAAATGGTCCACATACTTTTGCATTTTCTGCATGTGGCCCGTGATGGGTTCACCATCCTTCATTCGAGTTGTTATCATAGAGGAGATGATTTCATATCACTCTTGACGAGCACTCTGATGGTAGCGGTCCATCAAATCTTGATGCATCTAAAAAGGATAGTAGTCCTCATAGGACTTTTGGAGCTCGGCTGTCATAGTGGCCAACATGATGCATGCCACTTTGGTAGCATCTCTTTCATGGGCCTGATATTCAGTGATCTCCTCAGGAGTAGCAGACGGCTCAAGTTCCTTAAGCTCCTTGTCAAGGACATATTCTTTTTCCTCATACCGAGTGACCATCCTGATGTTTCTGATCCAATCCATAAAGTTGGATCCATCAAAGATGACTCTCCCACAAAGGTTCATGAGAGAGAAGGAGCCGGTAGGGTTTGAGTCAGAAGTAGCATTGTCGGAAGACATTTGAAAAGAAGAAAGACAAGTTTTGATTAGATATAAAGATAGTCCTTAATAAAACACCCAAATGTAATATTTAGGCTAGGACCCAACACAATATTTTATAACTTAGAAGAGGGATTCCATAATCCATGCTATAAAATATTTGAAGGTAGGTGAATGACGATTCACCAATTTCCACCATGAAAAACAAAATAAAATATTAGTTTTTAATTGGTTTTTGAAAGTCCTAGATTCTTTGAGATTCGTTGAACTTTTCAATGGCACGTTTCAATCTCGAGTGTGCCCTTCAGGTTTTGTGACTGGGATGTCGAGGATCACAAAACAAGGTGTGAAGTAACCATGCAAATTACTTGGTACCCTTAATATTTACCCCTCAATCGATGTGTCGGTTAACCATACGCGCTCCATCGATACTATAATAAATATTAAGTTACCCTTTGCCTACCTTGTTAAGTCCATGTTAGTGTGTCTGTTAACCATACATGCTCCACTAACGACTTAATCAAAGTGCAAAGTGTAATTTCATGGGTTAGCACCTTATTCACATTTTCCTAAAGTAATTAAGATTGGGAATTTATAAAAACTGATGGGATTAAAACAACTTTTAATCTAAGAAGATTGATTAGATCTTGAACAAGTATATGAATATGAAACAGCAAGAACACAATATTAAAACAAAGTAGAACGCAATATTAAGAACAAACAGCTTGAATCAAACGTGTCGAATGATTAAATAAAATCCTTAGAAGAGCTCGATTAAGAACATCAACTGTAAAGGATTGGAAGATTACAAGAACGATTACTGGAAAATATTATACTCTTGATAAATCGCTATGTCGATTATCTCTAGAATCTTAACCTAATATGCATGCAAGCATTAACTTAAATACTATACATAAAAGGCTCTCGGTTGGACAGGCCCAAACCGGAGAATAAAAGGCTAATCTAACGAGCCCAAAAGACGCAACATCAAAACTCTTTTCAGCCCAACAATCTCCCCCTTTGCGTCAATTTGGAGCGAGACCTTCACTTCCTACTTGGGCCGGCGGCTGAAGCTGGTACCTTCTTCTTCACGGTACTAAACAGACACTTGGTTATGGAAAGGATGGTCTGTCTAAACCGGATGTACCAATTGATCATATCATTGAAGTACTTGATATCATCAGCCGAATTGTCTTTACACTGCTTGATGATGAATAAGATGTGCTCCAAGCAAGTTGTAGTGTAAAGATGTTTGTCAGCTAAAGCGAAGAGACATTTCTGTCCTTCGGCTCTAGTGAACATCACAGAGTTTCGCCTCGAATCTATCTTGCCCATTAGCATTTGATTCAGATCACTGGCCGATCCCACAGGCTTGACTTTCGGTTTCTTCTTAAAAACTGTGGCAACCTCCTGATCCATTAGGGCCACCTCCATGATATAGCATGCCAGCATCCTTTTGACATGGTCTAAGATGGGACCATATTCTGCTTCGTTTGTCAGCAGGATGTTGTACAAGACTATCCAATCATGAGGGTTCAGATTGGGCAGATCCGCCAGAGAGATCATGTGAGCAGTTCTTGCAGATCCTCGGATAAGCTTGAACTTGACGTTTGTGAATCTCCCCACGGCAAAAGGCTTCATCACCCGAACATTGACAATCTTCTGGGCGCTCCATGTAAGGTATTGAGGGCGAGCGGCCTCCAGGTAGAAGTCAATGAGCTCCCTGTCAAGCTCATCGTTCGGATGCGGGACTTCAGAAATGTTAGAGAAGGCGTGGAAGATGAACGCCTTTCGAGTCAGTGGCATATCGAACTGCGAATCGATGGTGTTGTTGCAGTCGAACGATATCACCGGCTCGAGCCATAGTATGCTTGGAGTCTCTATGGCCTCTTTTATCAAACGATCCCTGGTCCAGGCAAGGAAGAGCAGCTTTCGGCTCTCAAGGAGATCGTGGGCTTCTTTTTGCTTTCGTTCGGCTTCTTCAGCCTCACGCGCCACACGACTGGCATCACCATCAACATTGCGACTGTTCTTTCGTTTTAACATGTCCGCAATGGTCTCCTTGTCTTCATCTTCATCTTCATCTCCATCCTCTGCTATGTGTTTGCCCTTGTTCTTCACACCCGAACCCGAGGCATGACCAGTTGGGGGTGGTTCGGTTGTGTGAGTAGCTTTGGAGGACGGAGGTGGTTTCGATCCTTTCTTCTCATCTCCCCCTTGTTTCGGAATGGACACGAAACTCGGCAGGCCTTCAATTTTGCTTAAGAGGTCCATGGCCGGGGAGAGCTTTTCAGCGAGGGTGCGCCTCACCGAATGATTAAGGATGGGGTCGTGTGCTTCCAGGATGTTGGATAGAGCTGCGTGGACATCCGAAACACACGTCTTTATGACTTCCCTCTCGGATCGAAGAGCTTCCAATTGTTCTTGAGAGTTGGAAAGCTGCGTGCTCTTGACCTTTAGGGCAGTTGTTTTACTCGCCAGGACGTCCATCAGAGAGTTCTCTGCCGCAAGATCCTCTTGTAGCTTTGCCAGACGGGCATCGATGGAGGCACGGAGTGCCGAGTTGTCGTCACTGAGATTTTGTCGTAGAGTAGCAAACGAAGTCAACTCCGTCGAGACGAACTTGGCCAATTGCTGAACAATCGGTTCAAGAGTCGTCTTGGTGGCATCGGCGCTTTCCTGCATGGACTTGAGCAGGTCAGAAGCGTCGGAAAATAGTTTATCGACTTTTTCGGTCGCTGCCTCACAGGCTCGGGTGGAGGCGTCTATCGCAGCAGCTGCTAAAGCCACTGAGTCTTGTTGAGCCCTGGAGAAGGCATCAACTATCTTTTGAAGGGCAGCTTCAGATAAGGATGACTGCTGGTTGGAAGAGGAGGCGAGAAGTTGATCAACCTTCTCGTTAAGCTCGCGGAGATGCTTCTTTGTCACTGGAGCATCATCCTCCTCATCACTCTGAACTTGAAACGGACTATAGTAGACCGAATCAAAGTTCATGTGATCACCACCAAGGAATTGATCATCGCCATCGGAGGCGTCTTCTGGAGATTGAGGTGGTGGTGAAGCTGGGGGTGTTATGGGTTTGGTTGGTCCAGGTTGAGTGGGTGGGGGGTTAGTTTCGGGTGGTGGTGGTGTATGGGTTTCGGTTTGTGGAGGTTCGGTTACTGGAGGGGTTTCGGTTACAGGTGGTGTTTCGGTTGATGTGGTGAATATGGGTGGGGGTATAGGGAATGAGGTTGGTGGTATAGTAGGGTTTATGGTGGGAATGGAAATAGGTATTGTGGGTGGAGGGGAAGGAACTGGGGATTGGTGAAGTTCCATCTCCGGGGTTGTGGACCGAGGGGGTGTGTTGCCTCGTTGTGGAGATTCGTCTCCTTGTGAGCCCTCAGAGTCCGAACTCCCACCTTCGGATTCGCTTGAAGAGGAGGGAATGAGGAGCTTTCGCTTTGGTTGGGTCTTCCTCCTTTTCGGTTGTGGGGATGAAGCAGGTTTCTGTTGTTTACGCTTCTTTGGAGAAGGTTTTGGGGCTTTGGATGGTTTCTTCCCCTTGTCTGCCTTCTTACCCCTGGCCACCGGTTTGTCGGCATCATGAATCGAGCACAGCATGTCCGGTGTTAGTTCCCTCGGACCAGATGGCCCTAACTCCTTGATCGCCTTGATCATACTGCTGTCTGAAGGCACACTTCCATACATAGTCTCCGGGATGGAGCCAATGAAGGAGAATTTTGATGCATCCGAGACGATGATCTTCTTGGTATGGAACGTACCAATAGAAGACATCGATGCACCATCAGCAGTTGGGACATCAAACCTGTCCATAGCCCATCTTGTGATCAAGATCCAGAACCGGGCCAGCGACACCTCGGAGTGTCGAGAAGTAGAAGAGAGGCTCTGAAGCAGCTGTTGCCAGAGGACAAACCCATAATCCAGGTTTATCCCATTGTACACCCCATACATAATAGAAAGAAAGAGACGACTTGCACCGTCAGATCCTGAGCTCCTCTCTGACAGTCCCTTGAAGAGAACTGTAAATAACCCATTCCACTGGGGCGGTAGGCATGACTTCTTGAACCTGGCGACGGAGGTGAGAACTTCCGTGTAGCCCATGTTGTAGAACATGCTGTAGAGCATTCCAACCGGAATCGTCTCCGGGTTAACTCGCGATGAGTCAGTGGCAAACCCTAACAACGTGCAGAAACGGGGGCGAGAAATGGAAGTCTTGTGATCTCCCACTTCAAAGAATACCCGGTCGACGCCCTTGTCGTAGTAGGCCGTCACATAGACCTGAGATAGAGCCACCAGTGGCACCGTTTCAATTCTGGACAATGCCGGAGCAAGTTGGGAGTACTTGAGGCATTCGATAACCGGCGACATGTAGGGATCATAGGCCAGTGGATTCAGATCAATGACGAGGCATTGTTGAGGTCTGATGGGAAGAATCTGAGAAGTGGCATGAACAGATGAAGATTCCTCCATTGTTGCAGGTGTGGAGAAGAAGAAGAACGGGAGAGTGTTTTGGGAGTAATATTGCTTTGGGAATTATGGGGCAGTAAAGAGGTAAAAGGTGGTGTTGATGGGTTTTTATAGTGGGTGATAGGAGAGAGAAAGATCGTTTCAAATCTCTTATGGAAATACGAAACGGGTTTTTATTTGAAGTGACTGATTGGTGACAGTTGGGACGTGCGATGATCACGTAGGAGAGAGAGTGTCAGATTCCTAGGATCACGCCGCCCAATAAGCGCCGGTTCAGAGAAGGAAATCGTTTCCATTTCCACACGCGCCTGTAACTTCAGAGATATGACGCTTCGACATTGCACACGCGTCCGCAAGTGTCAGAAAAAGCGCGGCCGTTTCAAATTCACGCGCCCTCCTTTTTACCGTCGTTTGAATTTCTATCCTTTGAACTCCCGCCGCGTCAGCAACCTTTTGTCTTATCCCCTTTTAAACGGCTGTTTCCAATTGATGATCCACGTGGCTAATTTTTGACCACAACTTCATTTGTAACCATCCAGTAAATATCCAGCCTGTAAAATAATTAGTAACGAAATTTTTGAAAATCTAGGATTTTCGTGCAAAGAGTGTAAAAGAAAAAGAAATAAAGCAACTCTTTTTAGGATTATCTGTGATGTCCATAAGGACACGAAACTGATGATCCCGGGCACGAATCTCTTCCTTCAAGGTCAAGAGAGACCTCAAAGTGTTAATGTGGAATCCCGTTGAATTACGATCAAACATTTATTAATAAATGTTGAAAGGCTTCTTTTAATAAGGCTAATTAATGGTGGTTTCGCTTTGATTCAACAGTGCAATTCCTTATATAAGAACGAATGTGAACAAAGTACTTGTGAGACCGGTGTAGTCTGTTGAACAAGTAGGTTTGAGTTGATTATGTAGTGGCTTGGATTAATAGGAAATCTCAGATAAAAAATTTAAAACTGGATCCCTTGGGAAGAAATGTTATGGTGTGTAACAATTTCATTGGAATCACGCAAAAAAAATGGAGATTTCATGAAGGTACATTCGTCAATTCATTGGTGAAGACTTGATCAAGTTAATTGGTCACCGTCAATTCGTTGGTGTTGAATTTTGGGTTTCACTCAGCTCGTAGTGGCACGAAGCTAAGATCATAAACACAGATGTTGTGTAACCATAAACCTCAGTGGTAGTTTTTGAGAGTCTCAAGGGTTACAGTGATGAAACGAATGTGATGGAGAAATGTAATGGGGATGGTGAAAGAAGACATAGTACCTCTGCTGCGAACAAATGGACCAAGCAGGAGACTCTGAACTCATGTGAGAAAAGAGTGAGGTAGCTCACGATTAGAATAAATGAGTTAGCCTTATTGGGAAGAAAAGGTTTGTGTATACCAGGTCATGAAGGATATTATTCAAAATCTTATGAGGCTTGGGACACATACAGCAGCATGCTTCTAGGGACACTTAAGTAAGGCATCAAATATATTCCCATAAACAAATGAGCACACACAAAAAAAAACATTTTTGGATTTTTGATATTATTAAAAAAATATAAAATATTGAAGAAAAGAAAAAAATAATATGATAAAAAAAACTTTCGAAAAATTGAAAAACCGAACCCGAACGTTCGGTTGGAAAAAGTTGAAAAACCGAACCCGAACCTTCGGTTGGTTTCGGTTGGAAAATTTTGAAAAACCGAACCCGAACCTTCGGTTGGTTTCGGTTCTTGAAAATTTTGAAAAACCGAACCCGAACCTTCTGGAGGTTTCGGTTTTGGGAAATTTTTAAGAAAACAAGGAGTTTAGATATGCAATATAAAAAAAACTTTTCACATAAAGAAAAACAAATTTTGCACAAGAAATATACAACACAGAAAAACTACCTTTGAAGTAATGAGCGAGTGAAATGGTTGAACCGAACCCGAACGTTCGGTTGGTTTCGCTTCTTAAGTTTGAGATTGAGAGGTAGTGTGAGGGACTGAATCTGATTCCATCATTCCTAGTCCTTGCAATATTTTATTGAACGATGCTTCTGGAAGATCTTTGGTAAAGACGTCAGCCAGTTGATCAGTGTTTCTTACGAAGTGAACTTCGACATTTCCATCTTCCACATGATCTTTGATGAAGTGATACCTCAGTGCTATATGTTTGGTTTTAGAGTGTTGGACCGGGTTATGACAGATCCTAATTGCACTTTCAGAGTCACAATATAGAGGGATCTTCTTCATATTGAGTCCATAGTCTCGAAGTTGACTCTGGATCCAAATCACTTGTGATGTGCAGGAAGCAGCAGCAATGTATTCCGCTTCAGCAGTAGACAGCGACACACATGTTTGTTTCTTGGATTGCCAGCTGACCAACTTCACATCAAGAAATTGACAGCCACCAGTTGTGCTTTTGCGGTCGAGTCCACATCCTCCAAGGTCAGCATCAGAATAGGCTTGAACGAAGAAGCCTGAATTGGATGGATACCATAGACCTAAGGAGGCGGTTCGCTTGAGATAGCGTAGGATGTTCTTCACTGCCAGCATGTGAGGTTCGCGTGGGTTAGCCTGAAATCGAGCACAATAACACACAGAAAACATGATATCAGGCCTGCTAGCAGTTAGATACATCAGTGAGCCTATCATTTGACGATAGAGCGTGATGTCGACAGCCGGTTTGTCTAGAGAAGGGGTAAGCTTGGTGCCGAATGCCATTGGGACTTTGACCTTTGAGTCTCCCATCATGCCAAACTTTGCTAGGAGAGTCTTCATGTAAGCTTCCTGATTGATAAAGATGCCTTCGGGTCCCTGTCTTATATTTAAACCAAGGAAAAAATTAATAGGACCCATTGAGCTCATTTCAAACTTAGTCTCCATCAACTTTCTGAATTCAGCTGTTAAGCTAGGATTCGTAGAGCCAAAGATGATGTCATCGACATAAATTTGAACTATCATAAGGTGGTTACCTTCCTTTTTGCGAAAGAAGGTTGGGTCAACCGAACCTTGTTTGAATTTGGACATCTTTAAAAATTTTGTAAGCGTTTCATACCAGGCTCTCGGAGCTTGTTTGAGGCCGTACACAGCTTTATCCAGAATATAGCAATGATTTGGATACTTTTCGTTCACGAACCCAGGAGGTTGCTCCACATACACAGTTTCTTCAAGTTCTCCATTGAGAAATGCACACCTGACGTCCATTTGGAAGACCTCAAAGTTTTTGTGAGCAACATAGGCCAGAAATATTCTAACCGATTCTAGCCTAGCTACTGGAGCGAACGTCTCTTCGTAATCTATCCCTTCCTCCTGACAGTATCCCTTAACAACCAGACGAGCCTTGTTCCTTATGACATTACCTTCCTTGTCCATTTTGTTTCTAAAAACCCATTTGAGACCAACAACCGAAGCATCTGGAGGAGTTGGAATGAGGCGCCAGACTTTGTTCCTTTCAAACTCGTTGAGTTCGTCTTGCATTGCTTGAACCCAATCAGAGTGATCGAGGGCAGTGTTCACTGTCTTCGGTTCAACTTTTGATACGAATGAGTTAAACATACAAAACTCTACCTTTGAGAATAAAGATGTTTGTTTTGCCTTCAGTTGAGATCGGGTCAAGACCTTATCAGATACATCACCAACTACTTGAGAGATAGGATGATCTCTGGTCCATTTTGTAAGAGGAGGGTAATTCGGATCGAAGGTTGGATCTAGTTCAGCGTTGATCATCTCTTCTGGCTCAGATTGACTATCAAAATCAAGCATCATATCATCATGCTCCCCCTCAATTGATGAGTCTTGAGAAACATGAGTTTCAGGGGTTTCTTGTGGTGCCGGAGTTTCAGGCATTGAAGCACCTTCGTTTGGAGGGGCACCTTCGGTTGGAGAGGTACCTTCGGTTGGTGAAGGACCTTCGGGTGAAGTGGTATAGCTTTGCTCCCCCTCGACATGAGAACTTGGCTCCCCCTCGACTGAAGCATTGTTGGTTGGAGAGTCATCAGTGGGCGATTCTCCTTCATGCATTCTTCTTGCAGCATCTTCGACAATCTCCTTCATATGATCTATTTTGTTGTCAGCTGCACCTGCTTCGGAGAGAGAAGCTTTTTCCGGTTCATCGAAGAGTTCCAGAAATTTCTCGTACAAATTGGCGATTGAGACTGTGACTTGGCCAGTTTGAGGAAATATTTCCCCGGCAGTGTCATCTGTGGCCTGTAGCTTCTTGACGTAGTTGTCGTCGAAGGTCACATAGTATGTCTCTTCAATCCTTCTTGATCGTTTGTTTAGGACCCTGTACGCCTTGGATGTGAGTGAGTACCCCAGAAAAATTCCCTCGTCGGCTTTGACATCAAACTTGTTGCGGTGTTCTTTAGAGTTAAAGATGAAACACCTTGAGCCAAAAACGTGGAAAAATTTCACATTGGGCTTCCTGTTGTTTAATATCTCATATGGTGTGAGCGTGAATCGCTTGTTGAGATAGGACCTGTTTTGTGTATAACAAGCAGCAGAAATAGTGTCAGCCCAAAAATAAAGAGGTAAGGAAGCGAAACTTAACATAGTTCGGGCAGCTTCACACAGAGATCGGTTTCGTCTTTCGACTATCCCATTCTGCTGTGGTGTGTAGGGAGCTGAGAAATTATGACTAATTCCCTTTTCTGCAAGAAACTCTTCAAACTCCCTGTTCTTGAATTCGAGACCATTGTCGCTCCTGATGTTGCGAACGACCTTCTTGAGCTGGACTTCAATTTGCTTGATAAACACTTTCAGCTTTTGAGTCGCTTCAGATTTGAGCTTTAGAAAGAACACCCATGTAAATCGAGAGAAGTCATCAACGATAACAAGAATGTATTTGCTACCACCGATGCTTTCAATAGATGAAGGACCACACAAATCGATATGAAGCAATTCGAGTGGTTCAACAACTTTTGTGTTAATTACGGATGGGTGACTTTGACGACTCTGCTTTCCCATTTCGCATGCAGCACATAAATGCTCTCTGTCAAACTTGAGCAATGGAAGACCCCTAACATGACCTCCAGTGACAAGTCGGTTGATATCTTTGAAATTGAGATGAGATAGTCTTCTATGCCACAACCAGCTTTCGTCGGATTGAGCTTTTGATAGCAGACATATGGCTGGGTTTCCTTTGATGGGTTTCATGTTCAGAGGAAACATTTCACCCTTTCGCTCTGACTTCAGAATCACTTTCTTTGTCTTTTTCTCTATGATTTCAGAACCTTCATCATCAAATGAAATTTTGAGACCTGTACCTCCAACAAGCTGAGATACACTGATGAGGTTGTGTTGAAGTCCTTCCACATAGGCCACCTTCCTTATGGTAAAATCACCATTCGTTATCATCCCATATCCCTTTATGGTGCCGAAAGAGTTATTTCCAAACTTAACGTTGCCACCATTTGCAAGAGATCTGTATTCCCTGAGTTCCTCTTTCCTCCCTGTCATGTGACGCGAGCAGCCACTGTCGATGTACCATTCTTCGTCAAACTGCTCGTCACTTAAAACCTGCAAAAATTAAGCAGATTTAGGAACCCAAAGTTTCTTGGGTCCATGTGAGCTTTTCATGGGAACAGGAATAGTAAGAGAGATGTCAACTAGATATGTTCTTTTAATTAGAGTTGTTTCATCTTTCTTTTTAATGGTAAAGACTTTTATTTTATTGACATTAGGGATGTTCGTTTTGGAATCAGGTTTGGATTCATCGACCTTCTGCTTTCCCTTCTGTTCAGCAGATGGATGAGGTTTTTGAGAATCAACGGAATTAGCGTTAGAGCAAGATGGAGATGAATGGTTGGAAGTAGAAGAACGAGAAGAATTAGGAAGAGAGGATTTGGATTTGGATGGAGATGTCTTCCTTGCTGATGACTCTAGGTGACCCTTTTGCTTTTGATCGTTGGTGGGGTTAACCTTTGAGTCTTGTTCTCTTTTGACTTCAGACCCGAACCTCTGCGTTCGGTTGGAGCTGTTCTTGGAACCGAACCTTTGGTTTCGGTTGAAATCCTTTTCAGAACCGAACCTTGACTTTCGGTTGGTATCTTCTTGCGAACCGAACCTTGGCTTTCGGTTGGTATCTTCTTGCGAACCGAACCTTGGCTTTCGGTTGGTATCTTCTTGCGAACCGAACCTTGGCTTTCGGTTGGAGGAACTTTCAGGCTTTCATACAGGATTGTTTTCATACTTCAGATTCTTGTCCTTGTGTCTATAGTATGCGTTCTGGGAGTGCCAGAATTGTTTCCTTTCAGAAAGATTTTTCCTGTATCTTTGGTTCCTTTCTATCTTTTTATCCCTCATCTGCTTAGGTTGATGATGAACGTTCGCTTTCGTTTTTGATGTCACCTTGGCTGGTTCCTTTTGAACTTCAGGAGTTTTTCTTTGAGCCGAGGGAGCAGATGGAATATCTGAAGAAGATTCAGTTTGCCCTGAGGAAGTGGAAGGAGTATCTGATGAAGTTTCGCTTCGAGCTGTAGGTGTTGAAGGAATGTCTTCTTTTGCTAAACGATCATCCTCTTGAGGAATTTCTTTTGTACCACTTGTACTTGGTTCACTGAAATTATCAGGCTTGTTCAAGGGTTCAGGTATGTACCTCCCTTTCTTCATCCAGGAGGTTCTTTCAGAGAGACCAACGGTTTCGTTTCCATTATCAATAGGAGCTTCCCAGAAATACTCATCACAGCCATCAACATTGTCTTCGTTAACAATAGCTGTGAGTTCAGCTGTTTGATGTTCGGTTACTCCAGTTACCTTGTATACCTGATTTGGAGTGGTCCTGACCTTTTGATACACAACAGCTTTTTCTACTAATTTCGGGGACTTTTGTTGGGACAATCTAGCGAATTCCACAGAATTTTCAGAAATAAGATTTTTGTGGTTTTCAGTTTCGCTTTTAACAAATTCTGAGCAGTCAACCGTATCCTCTACAGAAATTTCACTAAGGTTTTCGTCCTCGTTAAGCTCAGATGCATTTTCAACATCGATTTTGTTTTCTGAGCTTACATTGGCGTTTAGAGAGTCAAATTTTTGCATGGTTTCGGTTCTCAGTTTAAGTCGGTCATTTTCGTCCAAAAGGTTTTTGAGCATGTACTTGTGGTCTTTGGACTTAATGAAGGACTCAATTTTGTCCAGTCCATACATATAGGTCGGATTGACATCATCAGACGATATCACACTCTCACAATTGTAGGCTTCGGCATCGATTTCATCCTCCTTAAATTCTAGGAAGGGCAAAATCATACGATGGATCTTTTGGCCTATCTCACAGTCCAAGTGAAGTTGAGTAATATTGGAATATAAACGTTTAGCTATTAAACAAAAAACATTTCGTTGTTTTAACAATTTCAAATTGTCTCTCTGCAAATAAATGTTTTCGTCTTTAACTTTAATTAATTCCGACTCTTTTAACTCAATCCACATTCGCCGCTCCTCACTCTTCGACGCCGCCCTGCTTAATTGATCAGTCAGGTTAGAATTGGTGACTCGAGTTTGAGTTAGGCTACTATCTAAATGAGAAATTCTTGTATTAACGTTTTTTAGTTCTTTCTCATATGAGGATGATGGTACTTTAGATGAAATAAAAGCAGATTGTACCTTCTTTATCAGTTCATCGAGTTCATTGAACTGCTGGCTGAGTGGTTTGGCCGTAAAGCACATATCCTCCTGCACCTTCGGTCCATTGCTTCCTCCATCGGTGTTGTATCCCCTCATTTGAGACACTTCAGTCACCATGAAGCAATTTCCACCACTGCTTTCCTCCTTAGCCACATATGCCTTTCCATGAGTAGGCTTCCTCACTTCTTCGTCTTCTGAGTCAGTAGACCAAACTTCAGTGCTACCGAACTCATCGTCATTGACCGAACCCTGCACAATAAGAGCATTAATAGAAGGGTTAGCGGTAGACTTCTTCTTTCTCAACTCATCCAATCTCTTCTGCAGCACAGCTTCCTCATCATTTCCATTGTCCTTTTCAGCCATCTTCTTAAGAACACAGTCCTTAGCGTAGTGGTTCTTGCCACCACAATAGAAACAGCTTACTCCGGAATCGCCATCTGCTTTCGGTTCCTTTTTGGGCTCCTCAGCTTTCGGTTCATTGTTTGCTTTTTCTAAGCTGTAACTCCCCTGCCAGTTTCGGTTTTTATTGCTGGGGAATCTCTTCTTTATGAACCTCTTAGGATTGGATACCATCATGGCATAATCCTCAGTTGAGAGGTCATATTCTTCTAGGTTGAGCTCTTCATCCTCCACCACAGCTTTACTTTTAGATAGGAGGGCCCACGAACCAAGACTGGAGACAACATTCTTCTCTTGAACCACAATCTTCTCTTGGGACTTTAGAATACCCACCAGTTTCGCCAAAGAATATGATTTAAACTGTTCATGGGCTTTGACTGTGGAAACAACTGTTCTCCATTCAGATCGCAGTCCGTTCAAGAAAGTAACCTTTTGTTCGATGAGCTTCCTTTCAGTGTCGTGTTTGATCATCTTGCTGAGAAGATGATTGAAGCGATCAAACGTCTGGGTCACAGTTTCTTCGGCCCCTTGCCTGAATTCACCAAATTCAGATAGAAGCAAGGTTTGGATGGAATGTTCAAGATCTTCGTCTGTGGAATACAGTTCGCGAAGTCTATCCCACACTTCCTTCGCCGTAGTGCATGAGCTGACCAGCCTGAATGTGTCGGACTGAAGGGCGAATCTGATCAACCTAAGTGCCTTAATATTGCACTGGAGTTTGTCTTTTTCATCTTGCGCGATATTCGTCACGTCCTTGAGCAGATCATTGTACTCTTTTTGCGTCTTAATGATTCTGGCCGTCGTAGAATGAGAAAACGGTCCACTGATGATGGCTTCCCATATGAGATAACCATTGTCCTCCGATCCAATCACATAATCTTCGAAATGATGCGCCCATACTTCATAGTCATGAGTGTACAAGATTGGAATCTTTGTCGTCGAACCGATGTTGTTGGAAATATTAATAGGGTTTGATTGCGTCGCGTCCATTATGATCGTAATAACCTGTTCAAAGATCAGACTTGTAATAAAGCAGATTAGGGCAAAACAATAAATACTAAGATACGTCAATTAAGATGACGGCTCAATAAATATCGATGATTGCGGAAAACCCTAATGGAAATCTTTTTCACAGAAAAGATGTGTATCGATTACACAGCCTCCTGCTCTGATACCAATTGATGGGATTAAAACAACTTTTAATCTAAGAAGATCGATTAGATCTTGAACAAGTATATGAATATGAAACAGCAAGAACACAATATTAAAACAAAGTAGAACGCAATATTAAGAACAAACAGCTTGAATCAAACGTGTCGAATGATTAGATAAAATCCTTAGAAGAGCTCGATTAAGAACATCAACTGTAAAGGATTGGAAGATTACAAGAACGATTACTGGAAAATATTATACTCTTGATAAATCGCTATGTCGATTATCTCTAGAATCTTAACCTAATATGCATGCAAGCATTAACTTAAATACTATACATAAAAGGCTCTCAGTTGGACAGGCCCAAACCGGAGAATAAAAGGCTAATCTAACGAGCCCAAAAGACGCAACATCAAAACTCTTTTCAGCCCAACAAAAACATTTAGTTACTTTATATGCATCATACTTTTAATGAAGATTTAAAGTCCTTGTATTACCCATTCGGCTAACGACCCTCCACCGATCAAGAAAGTAGTGGCTGAGGGTGGACACCCATTAAGCTGCCATTTTATAGGCAGCAACCTTATACCCCCTTATAGACCGGCTTCGTGAATGAGGCCTACTAACGATAAAATGAATTTTTCTTATACATATCTAATTGTTATTAAACTTATAATATTATAAAGTATAAGGGTTGAATTTTAGCTTTTAAAATTCTAGGGGTTGGAACTAAAGTTTTTAGAGTGGCTTTTGCATGTTCCACAACTTGAGGGCAAGTTTTGTAACTTTATAAAACTTTTCATTTCATAGCTTATGAGTTAATGGTTTAATAAAATTAGTGATTTTTCATTTTATGTAACCTATGTGTTTCTTTAATGGTCTTTAAGAGTGTGACTTTTGGTAATCCATAACTTGAGGAAAAATTATGGATTCCATTAAAACACATAATTGATCAAGAATTAATCATTAACAATTTAGGAAGTAATTCCTATGATCTAACAATAACTCATAAGAACATGAATATCATATCAAAATATCAAGAGTCATATGAACACATATAAAACATGGAATTTTGATATTAGCCATTGTAAATGGATTAGAATAACCATTGCACCATCTAAAACAAGTTTAAAAGCACCAAAACAGTTTAGGGTAATCTTTCTAGTCCATTTCCAGTAGCAAAAGTCAAAAAACTGCATTCTGGGGCTCCCACCTGTCGAGTGCATGAACCCAATCGACGAGTAGGATGATTTTACTCATGGACTCGTCGAGTCCTCCCATGGACTCGGCGATTTCATGTTGTAGAGTGCAGAAAAACTGAGTTTTTTCACAATTTTGCATCAAGTATCAAACAAACAAGCATACACTCTCATACCACAGAAGAGTTTGAGCATTCTAACACTCCTATGGTGTACATGCAACCCTAGAAAACTTGGATCTATGTTTTATCTATGATAAAAGCAAATTTGTTTTTCCAAGGTTCATAACCTATCTAGCATACATGGGGAACTTTTAAACATAAAATATAGTAAGAAATACATACCTTTAGTTGCTTGGATTCCTTGAGAACCTTGTGAGCCTAGCACCTCAAGTGTGATGCCTCAAATGTCTCATACAACACCAAATACACTTAGAATAATCTTGAGAGCAATAGAACACTTCTAAAATCGGCTATGCCCTTTTGTTCTCACTAGTGTCAATTTTGGTGTACAACATGTTGCTTATATAGTGTGTCATAATTACGGTTACACCATGCAAACCCTAATTGACATGACTTTTCATTTCTTGGATCCATGGGTTCAAAAACACCATGGAGCCTCCATGGAGCATCCTATGGGTTTTAGCCCAACTAGATAATCCATGGAGCATTTGCCCACTATACAAGTATGGGTGATTTACACAATTAACCCATATATTTAATTAGTCTGCTTTTGATCACTTAATTAATTCCAAATTAATTCTTGATCACTACTAATTAAATAATATTATTAATATATTAGAACTTATAATATATTAATAAACCTTAAGTGTTATTTATCTCAATTTTCCCAGCCTTCTAAAGCGTATCATCCCTTTCCATGGAGAGACCTTTAGCAGTATGCGATCATCGACTTGGAACTCTAGGGGTTTCTGCCGTCTGTCAGCGTAGCTCTTCTGTCGGTCTTCAGATGCATGGAGTCGCTCCTTTATGTGAACGATCTTCTCAGTTGTTTCCCTGATAATCTCGGGCCTAGTAAGAGTGTTCTTGGGTACCAGTCCCTTTGCCAATTATGTGTCTCCTACCTCCGTCCAACAGAGGGGTGATCAACATTTTCGTCCATAAATGGCCTCAAAGGGAGAGACCTTGATGCTAGTGTGATAGCTATTGTTGTACGAGAATTCAATTAGTGCCAAGTGGACATCCATGACTTCCCAAAGTCTATCACACAGGCCCTTAGCATATCCTCCAATTTTGGATGGTCATCTCATTTTGCCCATCTGTATGGGGATGGTATGGCGTGCTCATATCGAGTTGGGTTCCCAACGACCTCTGTAGCGACTGCCAAAACCGGAAGGTAAACCTACTATCTATGTTCGAGATAATATATATTGGCATGCCATGTAATCTCACGACCTCTTTTATGTAGATCCGGGTAAGCTTTTCCATTTTATATGTTTCCTTAATTGGCAGGAAATAGGTGGATTTGGTCAACCAGTCGACAATCACCTAGATGGCATCCCATCCGTCTGTCGTCTTGGGCAATTTGGTTGTAAAATCCATTGTGATTCTCTCCCATTTCCACTCAGGTATATTTGGTTGATGAAGGATTCCCGAGGGCTTTTGATATTCTACCTTCACCTTGGTGCAAGTCAGGCACTTGCCCACGTAGGTAGCAATTTCATATTTCATATTTGGCCACAAATAATGTTGTTTGAGATCCAGGTACATCTTGTCGGCCCCTGGATAGACAGAGTATCTTGTCTTGTGGGCTTCATTCATGACTACGTCTCTAAATCCACCGAACTTTAGTGTCCAGATTCGGTCCAGGAGGTAGTAGGCTCTTTCATCCTTGATTGTGAGGTTCCTGTCCATCCCACGCAAATCTCCATTTGCGACGTTTCCTGGTTTCAAGGCTTCTACTTGGGCCTCCATGATTTTTGAATCCAAGTGGGAATGGATGGTTATCGTTAGTGTTCTTACCCGGCGACCCGAGTATTCTTTCTTGCTTAGGGCATCGGCCACCACATTGGCCTTGCCCAGATGGTACCTGATCTCTCATTCATAGTCATTCAGCAGCTCCACCCATCGTCATCGTCTCATGTTTAGTTCTTTTTGGTTCAGAATATTCTGGAGGCTTTTGTGGTCTATAAAATTGGTGCACTTCGTCCTGTAGAGATAGTGCCTCCAAATCTTTAGAGTGGAGACCACCGCTCCCAACTCAAGATCGTGAGTGGTATTGTTTACTTCATGGGTTTTCAGTTGTCTGGATGCATAGGCTATAACTTTCCCACGCTGCATAAGCACACAACCTAACCCTTGATTCGATGTGTTGCAATATACCACGAAATCTTTCGTTCCCTCTGAAAGAGACAACACCAGAGCACTGCAAAGGTCTTATTTCAGGGTTTGAAATGCAGCTCCTTGTTTCATATCCCATGTGAAGGGTACACCCTTCTGGGTTAGAGCGGTGAGTGGCTTGCAAATCTTGGAGAAATTCTGAATGAACCTCCAGTAACAACCAGCGAGGCTCAAAAATTGCCTGATCTCCCTCGGGGTTCTCGGGGTTGCCCAACCCTCAATCGCTTTGATCTTGGGAGGGTCCACATGTATCCCCTCTTCACTGACTACGTGTCCCAGAAAGTCCACTTTGTGGATCCAAAACTCACATTTGGAGAATTTCGCGTACAACTTCTCCGCTGTGAGTGTTTCCAAAACCTGCCGTAGATGTTGGTTGTTCTCTTCCTTGCTCCGAGAATAAACCAGTATGTCGTCAATAAAGACTATCATGAAGATGTACAGGAAAGGTCGGCAGACTCGGTTCATCAGATCTATAAATTTCGTATGCGCATTCGTTAGACCGAAAGGCATTACCACGAAATCATAATGCTGTAACGAGTTCGGAAGGCAGTTTTAGGGACATCATCTTCTCGGACTCGTAGTTGATGGTATCCAGAACTCAGATTTATTTTTGAGAAGTAACTGGCTCCTTGTAACTGGTCAAATAGATCATCGATCCGAGGAAGAGGGTATCGATTCTTGATGGTGAGCATGTTGAGTTCACAGGTTGATGACAGCTTGAACTACATCGAGAGACCATTGGCTATTCTCGAAAGAAAGACGAAGGAGCTGAGGAACAAGAGGGTTGAGCTGGTGAAGGTGTAGTGGCAGCACCGCAAGGGCTCGGAGTGGGCCTGGGAGCCTGAGGAGGAGATGAGGGAGCACTACCCGGAGTTGTTCCCGGATGCAGCGGACTTTGAGGACGAAGTCTGATTCAAGTGGGGGAGAATTGTAACGACCGTCATTTTAGGTAATAATTATTAAAAATCTCTTAATTAATTGTTGGGCTAAATATTAATAGAAGGCTTATTTGCATGGACTTTTAACGAGTGGGACTAGGACTTGGGCCGCCCAGAAGACGTATGTTGGGCGTAGCCTTGGTGTATGTGGGGCGTAGAGAAGCATTAGATGCGCGGGACGCATGCACGTACGGGCAACGTACCAAGTAGTATGCACACGGTACGTGAGCAGATTCCAAACCATAATTGTTATGGTTTAAGCGATATAAATACCACATTATGATAGAAAACCTAGCCTCCTTACTAGCCCCTCATTCTTAGAAACCCTAGATAGCCTCCCTTTCTCATTCTTGTGTGTGTTTTGGCCTTTTGAATCTTGTTTGGAGATTTGAAGCTTGAAAGAAGGAAGGAGAAGATAGTGAAGAGGAACTTGAGTATCTTGAGCTCATAGATCCAGGATAACATCAGTTTTTGGGACTCATTGGAGGTATAAAGCTTTCAAGTTTCTTTTTGAAAACTTAGATCTAATGTTGTGTTGTTTTGGGGTATTTTTAGTTCCAAGAATGGACCTTTATGACCCAAGTTCGTTTCTAGGCCACGAGGTGCCACTCTCAGTGATATTCATGTCCCATAAGTAGTAAAGTCTTGATCTTTAAGGTCCTTTTATGACCATGCATGAGTTTGGAAGCATTTCCATGAAAGTTAGTTGCTATTTTCCAAGTTTGGTCTCACTTGGAGGGTTGCAAGCTACCAAGTAATTGACTTTATGGGTTAAGATAGGTTATTGGACTCGGATCTGTAATTTGGACTTAGTGTCTTAAGGGATTAAGCAGTTTCGAAGAAAATGGCTTAACGGAGTAGTACGTTGGGCGTATACACCAGTACGCGTAGGGTAGAAGCCATGCAAGCTGTACGCGTAGCGTACAGAGGAGTACGCTCAACATACTCTCAGACTTTAGGCTTTATGATATTTGGGCCAATGTTTGGGCTTAGCAGATTTTGGGCTGTAATGGGCGGTCAGAAGTCAGATAATGGACCAAGGACATGCTTGGGCTTAAGGGAAGGTCCATTTGAGGAGTTGTGCCCAATTTATAAAATTGGGCCATTTTTAGGCCATTAGTGAGTTTAAAAAGATTGGAAGGAATTGGGCCTAGGTCATGGTCTAAATTAGATCAGAGGGTAAAATGCCCATTTTACCCTTAGAAGGATTCTAAGTTTTTGACTAAGTGTTTATTGTGATAACGGTAGTCGGGGAGTCGTCGGAGCAGCCAGCAGAGAGTTCCTCACACGAGTTTTCAGCAGCCAACTTGAGAGGTGAGTCCTCTTCCAGTAGGAACGGGTCTAAAGCACCAAGGTTGGCCCGTTTATGCATTTTAGCATTGTCGTGGTTAGCCCGATGTAGTTATATGTTTCCGAACTTCGGACTGATGTCGGGGCAAGCCCGAGGATTGTTTGTGTGCTTGATGTCTTCGTGATTCTTGGATGTTTTTGTTTTTGTGTTCCGAACTTCGGTCCGATGTCGGTGCAAGCCTGAGGAAGGTCTAGCTTATATGTTATGTGTTATGTGTTCCGGACACCGGTCCGATGTCGGGGCAACCCCGAGGAATGTTTATATGTTTATGTGTGATATGCCTATTGTTATGTTATATGTATACCGTACTTCATTCCGATATCGGGCGGGGCCCGATGCCGTACTTCGGTCCGATGTCGGGTGGGTCCTGATGTTGGTGGGGCCGATGTCGAACTTCGGTCTATGCCGAGCGGGGCCCGACGTAGCGGCCAAGGCCCAATGTATGTTATTATGTGATTATGTGTATGGTATGTGGTGGTTTGGGGAGACTCACGAAGCTTCATTCTTAAAGTTTTTAGTTTTGGTTTCAGGTACTTCCGCTAGCAAAGGGAAGAGCTCGGGATGACTGCATGGCACACACCACACCTTTTAGCCTGGGATGTTTAGACTCTGATATTTGTCACATGATTTTGATACATTACTTTATTATGATAATTTGAGATACATTACTTATGTTTTTGTGAAATGACAAATGGTATTTATGGTTTTTATAATTAATCAAAACGAAATTTTTGGACCGTATTTTTTGGATGTTTCAGATCTATTTTATTGGTAGATTTATATGATTACATGTGCTAGTTTGTTATTGTTTATGGGTATAGGTCGACATATTGTGGTTGGGTTGAGGCACTCCTACATTATACTAAAGGCCAATATACCAGGGGGGTCCAATTGATACTGTAGGCCTAAGGGAGCAATCCAACTAATATTGTAGGCTTGAGAGCGGTCCAGCTTATAGCTGAAGGCTCAGGTGGCAATCCAGCCTTTTGTTGTAGTCCTGTTTGTGTATGCACAATATATGTTTTGTTGTGAGGGGTATTTCGGGTGAACTCTTTATGCTTTATCTTAAAATTTTTGGTTTCCTTGTTTCAGGTACATTAGATGATACCGGCACGGCGAAGGCGTGATCATACACATCCTCCTGTTGATATATGTTTAAGAGATTTTGATACTCTGATTTTATAGATCTAACTTGAAAACAATGTTTTATAAGTTACGGTTTTGTGGGAATATTTTATAAAAATGAAAATTTTGTTTTGGTTTTTGGGATGAAAAATGTTGATACTTTGATTTTACAGATTTGACTTAAAAAAATGTTTTAAATTATTTTTTTCTTCTTTTTGTTATTTTTATTTTTTAATGTCTTTATTACATACTTGAAGATATTAGTTTTTCTATTTAATTTTGTTTTTATTTTTTGATTTTTTGTTGGTTTTTTATGTTCTTTATTATTTTTTAAACTAAATATCGGTTTGAAATTTTTATGTTTAACAATTATAAAAAATTTTAATAAGAACAATTTTAAGGATCATAATACTTTCCGTTTATGCTATTTTTGAATAATATTATTTTTGGATCATAAAATTTTGTTTTAAATCGTAACATTTTGAATCAAATCATTTTTGAATCATATGATTTTGGATCAAAAATATAATCAATTAAATAAAGCTTTTATTTAAAAAAAACTTTTGGACCATTATATATTTCGAATCATTTAACTTTGAATCATAAAAGATATAATTAAGGATTTTAAAATAATTGAGTCTAAATATTTTAGATCATACCAAATTTAAGACCATAAACAATTGAATCAAAAGTTTTTTTTAAATCATAAATATTGAGTCATCACATTTTGAATTATATTATTTACGTTACTAGAGATAGATATAAACTATGTACTTTGTGACTTAAATACTAAAAGTGTAACAAAAGATCTCTTGATGAGAAAAAGAGATATATGTTCCTCCGGGGACAAGATTATTCCTTCAGGAATGACTTAGATTTTCCTTCAGGGACACGATTATGATTTCTTCGTGAATGTGATAGATCTTCCATCGGGGATAATATTATGATTCCTAAAAGAATGAGATAGATGTTGGTTCTTAGAGAACAAAAGTATAGGATCCCTTTGGATATGTAGATAAATAATCCACGCATCAATCAAAGATTGGGTATGATTAGAAAAGATAGAGAAAATGTTCCATGAGTGGGACAAGGTAATGGAGTTCTTTTAAGAATGTAGAAATAACCCATGATGAGTTAAGAGTAATGAATTCATGAGGGATTCAAGAGGAAGAAGAAGGATTTAGGATCCACGGGGATCATATGAGAGAGAGATGTAATACTAGAGAATAATACCTGATAGAGCTAGTAGGATGTTGATTTCCTTAGAAGATAGAGACGATCAGAGTATGAGATGTGACCAATGGGTCTAGATGAGAACAGAGTATTGAGGCTCTAAAGATGAGAATAGAGAAGATATAGAGAATAGAAGAGAAAGAATAAAGAACGGAGTAAGAGACAAAGTTAGAGATAGAGATACAGTAGGTATCGAGTATGAGATGATCCTAGGAAAAGGATAAGAGATATGGAAGAGATAAATGATCAGTATGAATAGCAGTGTGTTATATTGGAAAAGAGTAGTAGCGGATAGAGTATGAGTATGAGAGAATAGGATGATGATGAATGAGAATAGAGGGAAGAAAGAGATAAATATAATGAGATGAGAAAGATTGTAGTCTATGCCATAAGAAGAAGAATTTAGATAGTAGAGTATGAGATAGGAGAGAAACAGAAAGGCTTAGAGTATGAAAGATGTAAAAAATAGATAACCATGAAAATATAAAGACTATAACTCACCCCCGACATTGTTGTCTAATGTTGTAGAGATGTTTCATGTTTTGCTGGTTCACCTGGCAACAGTCGTGGTACCTAAAGAGAAGACTGGAGTACGAGGACTTAGAATATGTTTTATGTCCTTGTTTCAATTATGTATAATTTTTATTTTAAACCCATGATTTATCCTGGGAAGTAACGGTTTTAATTTATATATAATTATGCACTTGTTAGATAAACTCTAATAATTCTCATAGATTAGATATATAGATATTCAGGTTATTACAAGTTGTATCAGTGCCATAGTTTAATTGAATTAGGTTTGGGTGTAGCCATTCCTAGTCTTAAAATGTGGAAGATAGATGAGAAGTAGAGACTATGAGCTAGTTTTGTGATAAACGATGCTAGAAGATTATGGTACACGGCTAAATTCATGTGAAGATAAAGAACCCGAACAGTTAAAGATTAGTAGATTGACCAAACTTGAAGGTTTGGGTCCAAATTGTTAAAAAAGAAAAAAGGAAAAGACATTTTACAAAATGACAATAGAGAGGCTCTCTACTTCTAGAGATGCCAAGATTATATATAAAGAACGATATTGTGGTATGGTAAAAGAAAAATGTGTTAAAGATGATGTGTCCAGGTAGTTGGTCAATAGATAAAGTATATGTCTTAAAGAGTAGAGTTAGTATAGATTTAAAAAGAATGGGAACAAAAAGAGGGAAAATGGTAGAGATAAAAATAGGGACATAAATGTAAAGAAAGAGAGAGAGGGTTTGTATACCCAAAAAAGGAAAAAATATAGAGTAATTCTATTTTAGAAAGAGTGAAAGAGTAAAGAAGTGTACTTATGAGTACTAGAGTAGAGTGACATTTCTTGAGAGCAGTAGCCATATAGAGAATAAAGTGTATGAAAATGTAGAATAGAGTTGCACCAAGTAAGTGATGCTATATAGGTAGCACTGGCTAGAGAAAGCTTGTAATAAAAAATAAGATTGATAAGTAGATAAAGAGAAAGTGGTGCAACAAGTTTCATGAGGGAAACATAAGAGAAAGAGAAAGATAGTAGAACATCTTCCATGTAGCTGTGTTAAGAGCTAAAGAAACAAGAGAAAAGAGGTCAAGACTTTTGAGGAAGTAGGGGATGTGGAGTATGTAGAGTAAGAGGACACTTTGTTAGTGTGCCTACAAGAGAAAAAGAATAGGAAGTGTAGCTCTTAGTATGAGAAAAGATGGGCCGATTAGATTGAGTAGATGTATGTGTATGTTATGATAACTTACTCGCGTCTAAATATCAAAGAAATAGGGGAGATTGGACCTTGTGCATAATTAGGGACAATTAGAAAAAGATTGTGAAGTTAGAAAGAATGGTGCAAAAATAGAGGACTCTAGGAAAGAGTCAAAGACTAGCTATAGATTCCGAATACAAAAAGTGGTGACCAAGTGTCATACAGAGAAGATCAAAGTGTTAGAGAGATGTAAGACTAGATAAGGATACTTAGTATAATTATTGGGATGTTGATTCTCATAGAAGATAGAGAATATCAGAGTATGAGATGTGACCGTTGGGTCTAGATGAGCACATACTGATGAGACACTAGAGATGAGAATAAGGAAGATAAAGAATATAGTAGAGGAATAATAGAGTAAAGAAGAGATAGAGTAGAGAAAAGTGTGGGAGATTTGTAGCACCCGATTCTTGGTACACATTTAATTCAAGCATTTTTATGTTTTTCTCTGGGACTCGACGAGTCGGAGGACCCACTTGTCGAGTAGAGTCTAGATCCGCAGACATCTTAAGTGATCTACTCGATGAGTCGGGAGACGAACTATGCGAGTAGGCGATGTACGAGTAAAACCCTAAATCCGAGGGATAGCACCTATATAAACACCTTAACTCAGCCTCCCTTGTCCCTAACACTCCCTTAGAGTTGGATATCGAAACCCTAGTCGTTTATGTGTGTGTTAAGGCCATTTTGGTCCTCTTTGTTGGTTTGTGAAGCTTGGAAGGAAGGAAGAAGCTGGGAAATTCGAGTTGGGGCTTGTAGATTCAGAGATCTTACTTCATCTTCATCTTCAGCAAGGTAAATGCCCCCTGTTTTGGTCTTCCTTTTTGGTTGTTCATCTTTAGGGCTTATATTCATGGTGCAATTAGGGCTTCTTAAGCCATTTTCAGATTTGTAAGGTGATTCATGGGGTTCTCCTTCCAGATTTGAGTCATTGAAGGGGCCTCATGGCATAAAGGTGCCAACTCTATGTTGGATATAGTGTCTAAGTCCATAACTTTATTTGGTATGTACTTGACCCGACCTGGCATGGTCTATTTGGGTTGCATGGCATTGCAATACTTGGATAGACTAAATTAGAGAATAAGGCACTTATGATTATTAATATATTATAAGTTCTAATATATTAATAATAGTATTATTTAATTAGTGTTGATCAAGTACTAATCTAGTATTAATTTGGTGATCAAAGTGAGACTGATTAAATATATAGGGTTGATTATGACAATCATCAATTCCTTTATGGTGGATTAATGATCCATGGTTTATGGGTTATGGATGTAACCATTTGAAGCTCCATGGATAGTCCATGGGAGTTACAAACCCATGGGTCATGAGAAATGAAGAGTCATCACAATTATGGGTCTTCTTAATGAAACCCTAATTGTGACACCACTATAAAAGGGACCCTTTGGCTAGCAAAATCGGTACCTAGTGTTACTAGAGAGGGCATAACCGATTTTTGAGTGTAAGAAGTATTCTCTCAAGTTATTCCAAGTTTTGTGGTGTTGTGTGAAGCATTTCAGGCAGAACATTTGGGGTGCTAGGCTCACAAAGTCTTGAGGGAATCCAAGCAACAACAAGGTATGTATTTCTACTACTTTTATATTTTATTTATTCCCCATTCCATGCTAGTTAGGAAATAACCTTGAAAAAGAAATTTGCATGTATATAGAGAAAAATAGATTCAAGGTTATTAGGGTTGCATGTACACTTAGGAAGTGTTAGAATGCTCAAAAGCCATCACTCTATGGCCATGAGAGACCCATGCACATGGTAGAGCACCTTCTATGGACTTTTGAGCTAAAAACCACATGCATGTGCATCAAGTTTGGAACTTTACGTATAAAATGGACAAGGTTGGACTCGGTGAGTCGTTCTTGGGACTCCGCGAGTCGGTGCGCTTTCAACCATCTTAAACCCTTCTGCGATGGTCAGTTGTTAGAAAAGGGAGTCCCATAACTGTTTAGACGTGTTGGGAGACCTTCAGTTCATAGGACTCGACGAGTGCTAGAATAGACTCGGCGAGTCCAAGGCAATCTCCTAATGGTTGAAGATGAACTCGACGAGTTGTTCATACTGATGGGTTTTGGTCATAAGACATCCTATGTGCTCATACAAACCCTAATTGCTTGGATCTAGGTTTCTCTATTGTACATGCTTTGAATCCAAGACTATAAACCCTAATTCTAGCATATGGAAATCAATATTAACATATAATTAGGTTTATGATATTACCTTGATTGTTATGTAGCAATAACAATCCCAATTCCTCCTTGAATTGACTTTGGAAGGCTTAGAGTCATAAGTGTCACTCCTCTAATGGCTTACAAACACCATAAGCAAGTGGATGAAGAGGAGAGAGGATGGAGGCTACCCAAAACGTGTGAAAACCCTAGAAGGTTAGTTATCCACGTTTTTGAGCCTTAAGGATTCTATATATAGTGAGGCTATTAGGGTTATCTAACAAGGAAACCCTAATTTGGTTGCGTAAGCCCTAAGCAACCCATAGACTCCTTTAATCAAGCCCTTGGACGATTTCTTTATGGGCTTTCCATAAGAATTCGTCCACCTCTTGATTTAAGACAATCCATGGCCCAAATTGCAATTATCCTATAATTACAATTCCAGTCCCTTAAGTTTAATTAATCTCTTTTAGTCACAAAACTAATTACTAATTAATTCTTGACTAATATTAATTAAACAATATGATTTCTCCTTTAATATATTATTCCCATAATATATTAATAAATCATATTTAATCCTTTCTCTCCATAATTCATCCTATCAAGTTGCTTTGGTGAAGGCAACCCAAAAGGACCATGCACCATCGGGTCAAGTACATACCAAAATAGTTATGGACTTAGAGACTAATCCAACAGTCTCCCACTTGGATAAGTCTAATAACTATTCTGCGTATGACTTCAGATCCTGATCTGCAATCGTAGCTTTCCAAAGCCGCTGTCAACTCTGATCCTATCAGATACGCGTGTCCTTAGATAAGGGATCATATGTTCCTCCATTCTAGATATCATATGAGACATGATTTCAAATCATTCTCTTTGTACTATATCTCGATTTCTGATTTATGACGACTGACTAATTGAACAAATCATATTAGCCCTAGCCCGGCCGAGCATTTACATTTGTCATCACTAAACCATCGAGGGGCCCAAAATATATCGCTTTTATCCTACTTTGGACAAAAGGAACGGATAAACTTTGATACAATGCTTGCTTGCACTCACTAACCAAAACACACACAACAATATGTTTTATAACACCAAGTTACTAGTGCGTTTACATATTATCAATGTGCAACCGATTCGCAAGATACAACTCACACATCTCGGTTTCAAGAATATAAGATGTTATTGTCTCACCAATCACTCGTGATACAATCCATGGAGTGATCCAAGTGAGTGTGGGTTTAATCCAATGCTCAAATCATATTCGTAAGCACTCATGAACGTTGCATCAAACATTTGCTTATGTCTAATACTTTTCTAGACATTCCACACACCAATTCACGACAGTCTTCATTCATATCTACTTCCAACATATGAACAACTGTGGCCCGTTTGAATAATTCGATTATTCTTAATAAACTCAATTATTCTGGAAGTCAAAACATGCAAATGTGAAACGCAAGAATAATTGTAATCCCATATGGTCTCAAACCTTTGAGCATAAATAAAACACTTTTTATTTATCACCATATCGATTACTCATTATTTGTCGTTTTGGGTAATCAACTTCTTACTTGAATTACAACACTTGTCCTATGCTCCTAGCATGCACACAATGTTTACCTATGGTTCTTACTTTCTGAAATAGATCACATTGAACACATTTCCAATCATTCTCATTTCACAACTCCAAATCCATTTTTCATAAGTTTAAGAATATCAAATTCTTGCTACTTATAGAATATGCTAGATTCTAACATTTTATGCAATGATCCTTTTGTAATGTCACTGCACCAAAGTCACAAAGACTATTGCCAATGATGTTACAAAATCTCTATCGGATATTGTTACAATACAATTCCTATGATGTCTCTCACTCAAAGTACATTCCTTTGAACATCCTTTTGCATAAAAGTTTCTAATCTAGACATAGATTTTCAATATTCTATTCCCAATATGGATACATTTCCATATTTTTCCATATGACAACTTATTCTTAATAGAATCTTATCTATTCCTAATAATGTCAATATGGTCCATCCAATATGAAAACATTTCCATATTTTCCAATACTATACTTCCAACTACTCACAAGCGACCAATCCTCGTCGAACTTTGGATTGTCCTTTGATAGTTGTTTAATTATTTTAGTCAAAACGGATTCTAGTTCTTTTTCCCTCTAAATGCGCTAGACATTTGGAAAATTTTAGAATGGTCAATCATTAAAGCATTTGCAATCGATCCTATACCCGAAGCATATGGGACACGATGCATAATGTTTTATTTGCTGTGTTCTTAAAATTCGAATTGTGAAGAGGAATTCTGTAATCATAATCGAAATTTTAAGAACACACTATGTACCCTTGACTAAATTTATTAACATTTCTCAACCTAAGCCTTTAGATTTGAAATGAAGCATAATATTCTCTCCCTTAATTATAGCAAAACAACTTTACAACCCTTACTACTTTGCAAGGTATGACTCTTGTTTTCTATAATTAATATTGCCAACTTGCAATACGTTCCTTAATAATCATACAATCATAACATTTATGCTCCCAC
The DNA here is from genome assembly GCF_051521515.1 of Lactuca serriola. NCBI lineage: Eukaryota > Viridiplantae > Streptophyta > Magnoliopsida > Asterales > Asteraceae > Lactuca > Lactuca serriola. The sequence goes on from NC_136412.1 coordinate 119,278,112, forward strand.
TATCATGATGATTATTATAAAACATAACACTTATTCTCCCACTAGGTTCGACATGTATTCATAAACATCTTAACTTTCAGAAAAACAATGCTTATTGAATTTCTTAAGTTCATGTTTCTAATACTTAGTGCTTTGATAATCTTTTATCAAGGCTTCTTGAACTTATACACCTTTTCCTTAGATAGTTCATATGTGTGTAAACAATTGCCAAACCTCACAATTCAAATTATGGAAAGGGATACCGTAACCATAATCAAATTCGAGAATGCAATTTTACAATCACTATCTTCTTAAAATCTTTCTTAGTGAAAGCATTTCCTCACAATCATTTTCATGAAGGAGGAAATCTTATGACACTTAGATTTAATCGGTGTATGTGTTCCTATCCATGTGAATTTGTTAAAACTAAAGTTTACGACAAATTCAAACTCATATGGACCGAACTTTCTTAATCTTGATTTCTTGCCTTATGGTAGCACAGCTGCCCACCATGCCTTCCAAGTAGTTAAGCAGCTCACCCTTTCCTATCAATGTACCTTTCATATATTAAGGTGCTTTGCCTTTTATGCGTTCAAAATGAGAACTCATAGAACTCACATGCATAATTAACTCGATTGGATTGGCACAGAATCAAAATAATGTCAACACGATAGGTTGTAAACCTCAACTCGTGTGCTAGTGATGATTGATAAGGTTTATTTGATTTGTTCTTGAAACCTTTCAAGACCATTAAAACTCCCACTGACTCCTTGACATATAAGATTCTCTTGTCAATAACCATTTCTTGACAAACAAATATTCAAGAGTTAGTGTAGCTCATATCAAAATACTTCATAAATTGGTCCTAGTTGGTCTTTGTCTTATCCAAGACATCACAACTTTCCACATTTGATGAATGTTATGAACCTTTCTTTTTCACTCGATGTCACAATCTTAACTTTAAGACTTGTTATTGGAACGAAGTATGATTGACTTTATTGATTTAACCATTTCTTCAATTCTTGATTCCTCATCTTAGACATACAATTGTACTAAGACTCATTTAGAGGATTAATTGATATATGGTTCTTAATCATTAAGACCTATCATAAAGCATAAAAGGTACTCTCCCATCTACTTAGAATGGAGAAACTTTTTTCTTTCTGCCTACTTGATTCTTCTTATTCGTTCTGCTATTGATCTAAACCCTTTAATCAATGCAGAATTACACTTAATCTTGTAAGTATAATCATATTTACTAAACCTTTAGTAAATCATGACGAATATCTTTGTTACTCTTATGGTGGACTTGATCAACATGCAACTTTGTGTATTCGATCTCCAAGTCCTTCACTTGACACTTTGTCAATGAATTAGTCTAATTTCCAAATATGAAATTTCTCATTCATCGTGCAACCAAATTGCATGATTCCAAGTTTCTGTCCAATTGAAACTTGGGCGATGAGAAACTCTCCCTATTTGGTAAATTCTTGACTTTCCATAACATAATAAGAACCAAATCCATTATTGCTAATAATAGAAACATTTTAACATCAATTTTTCATACACGCCATTTTAAGGATAAATAAATAAAATTTAAAATCAAAATTTATTTTATTGCGGAAAAATTTGTCCTTACAATGCAACTCATTGAAAAACTTATGCTAATACATCTTTCTTATCAATCTAATTCTAACTCTAAGTAGTAGCTCAAGAATCTAATCTTCGAGAAACGCGATCGAAATCCTTTCTTTCATGGTTAGATTTTGCTCACATCTTCCCTTAATCTTCCTTTCTTTTCTTCGATCCTACAAAACATCAATTGTAATCTTATCACATTATGTATTAGGAATCTAGAATAGAAGCTTAGAAGAGTTAGTCAATGGATTTTACCTAAAGCAAAGCCATACGTTTTGACTCTCCCATCTCTTAGATCTCTTAGGTAAATAGGACAGCTTCGTCTCCAATGCCCCTTCTCTTGGCAATAAAAGCAAATCGACTCTTTTGGAACAGCACACGGAACTACTTCAGACATTGCCTTTCTCTTATGATCAAACTTTTTGATCATAGCATGTCTTTCGTTGCCATTGTCTACATCCATAGAGGTCTTGAAGGCAGATTCACCAATCAACTTTGCTTTTCTATTGCTCCAAAACATTTCTGATTCAGCAGCAATAAGCATATAGGTGAGATCTATAAGGGTCACGTCGCGGTTCATCATATAGTACTCTCTTACGAACTCACTATATGAGTTAGGAAGTGACTGAAGAACCCAATCAACAGCCATCTCCTCACCGACAACAGATCCCATCATTCTTAACCTATCAATGTGTGACTTCATCCCTAGGACGTGTGCACACACCGGCTTTCCTTTTTTATGTTTACTTGCCAAAAGGGCTTGAGTGATATTGAACCTTTCAATTTTACAATCTTTAGGGTTAGGGAGAATAATTGGAGGAGGAGGAGGAAGTGAAGCATGATTTCTTGTTCCTCAATCGAATCGTGGAATACCAACTTCATGTGGAATGCTTGTTCCACGGGATTTGAGAAGACCATAGTTGTCAAACTTTGACATCTACAATATGGGAGAAAACGAACTCAAGTTAGTTTATTGATTGAGTCCTTAGTAAATCACCCAAATGAGATACTAAGGCTAGGACCCAGCACAATGTTCCACAACTCGGGAGAGGGATGCCGTAACCCTAATTGCAGAACATTTGAAGGTAAGTGAATGACGATTCACTAATTTCCACCACGAAAAACGAAAAAGAAATTTAAGTTTTAAATCTATGAAAACTCCTAGATCCTTTGAGATTCATTGAACTTTCAATGTCATATTTAAATCTCGATATGCCCCTCTTGTTTGTGACTGGGATGCCGAGGATCACAAAGCGGGTGTGAATAACCATGCAAACTTACATGGTGCCCTCACATGTTACAGTCACCTATTCGATGTGCCGGTAAACCACACATGCTCCACCAAACTATGACAAACATTGAGTCACCCTTTGCTACCTTTTCTTAGAACCATTTAGTGTGCCGGTTAACCACACACGCTCCACTAACGTCTTCGCAAGGGCACAAAGTGTAATTTCATGGAATTGCATCAATTCACTTTTCCTAAGTAACTAAGATTGGGAATTCGTAAAACATTTAGCTACTTTAGTAATTCATTATACTTATAATGGAAGGTTTCGTCCTATCCTACCCGTTCGGCTAACGACCCTCCACTAGTCAAGAGTGCGGTGGGTAAGAGTGGATACCCATTTAATCACCATTTTATAGGCAATTTCCTTAAACACCCCTTATAGACCAGCTTCGTGAATGAGGCCTACTAACGGTTAGACTGACTTTTACTCATACATATATATAATGTTACACTTTTAATGTTATATATAGTATAGGGTGTATTTTACACTTTTAAAATATTAGGTGGTCAAATTTAATAATTATACCTTTAATTCAACTAAATTTGTAAACCAAAACTTTTATGGATTTATTAAACCTCTTTTAATTATACACCTTAATTAATTAATAAAACCATAAGGGTGTGATTTGAACCTTTTCAAACCTATACTAGAGTTTTGGAATTTAACATTCCTAATTAAACTTTTAATCAACTTTTAAATTCCAAAACTTGAGGACAAATTTTGAAACATTTCAACACATTAGGGTTTAGAATTTAAATATACATCAAAATTAAACCATTTAATCAAAATTTAAATTCCAAAACTTGAGGGAAAGTTTTGAAACCTTTTTCAAAACATTAGGGTTTTAACTATTTAAATTTCAAAACAACAAAACTTTTGGGTTCAAGTTTAAACTATAAAACCTAAAGGGGAAAATATGAAAATTTTCATAACAACAAGGATCAAATAACAAATAATCTAAATTAACAACTAATCACATAATTATCCATATTTGATTTATTTAATGATTTCTTGCAAAACAATTTATCAATTTAGTCAAAATAATTAAACAATTATCATATAAGGAAACAATTATCTTATTAATTGATAAATATCTTCAATTAGATCAAAATTATAGTCAAATATATCATATAATCGGATTAATATTGATCTAACATGATAAGGTAATTATCCATAAGCAAAAACAACAAGAAATCCTGGAATACCCTCCATCTGACGAGCCAACTCGCCGAGTCACCCTCTGGAACTCGCCGAGTAGGGGCAACTCGCCGAGTCCATCAAGCAGAACACCAAAAAACGAATTTTTCAAACATATCAAGCATCAATACAATAGAAACCAATCAAGGCTCTGATACCACTAATGGGTTTTGGTCATAAGAGATCCTATGTGCTCATACAAACCCTAATTGCTTGGATCTAGGTTTCTCTATTGTACATGCTTTGAATCCAAGACTATAAACCCTAATTCTAGCATATGGAAATCAATATTAACATATAATTAGGTTTATGATATTACCTTGATTGTTATGTAGCAATAACAATCCCAATTCCTCCTTGAATTGACTTTGGAAGGCTTAGAGTCACAAGTGTCACTCCTCTAATGGCTTACAAACACCATAAGCAAGTAGATGAAGAGGAGAGAGGATGGAGGCTGCCCAAAACGTGTGAAAACCCTAGAAGGTTACTTATCCACGTTTTTGAGCCTTAAGGGTTCTATATATAGTGAGGCTATTAGGGTTATCTAACAAGGAAACCCTAATTTGGTTGCTTAAGCCCTAAGCAACACATAGACTCCTTTAATCAAGCCCTTGGACGATTTCCTTATGGGTTTTCCATAAGAATTCGTCCACCTCTTGATTTAAGACAATTCATGGCCCAAATTGCAATTATCCTATAATTACAATTCCAGTCCCTTAAGTTTAATTAATCTCTTTTAGTCATAAAACTAATTACTAATTAATTCTTGACTAATATTAATTAAACAATATGATTTCTCCTTTAATATATTATTCCCATAATATATTAATAAATCATATTTAATCCTTTCTCTCCATAATTCATCCTATCAAGTTGCTTTGGTGAAGGCAACCCAAAAGGACCATGCACCATCGGGTCAAGTACATACCAAAATAGTTATGAACTTAGACACTAATCCAACACATACAACTCGGCGAGTCAAGGACATGACTTGTTCATCAGAAGAAGGTGAACTCGACGAGCTGTTCATACAACTCGGCGAGTCGGATGAAGGTTCATTTTATGATCATATAGATGAGGAACTCGTCGAGTCGTTGCTAAAATCGACGAGTAGAGTCGTGGTTAAGTGCGGGTAAAGGGTTAGGGACTCGACGAGTTGGCGGCCCAACTCGGCGAGTCGGGTCAACTGGAAGTTGACTTTGACTTGGACTTGGTTAGGGGTAACATAGTCATTTTACCCTAAGAGTAGATATCAGATTTTGACTGAGTGTTTTGTGGGGATTATAGTCGGAGGATTTACGGAGCAGCAGCAGATAGAGGTTTCCCGCACAGATTATCAGCAGCTACTCGTACGAAGTGAGTTACCTTCTAGTAGCGGTGGGTCTACGGCCCCAATGCTGGCCCAACAGTAGGAGTTGTATTTTAGATGATTGTCTTTGTGATATCATCTAGGTTTGCTACTACCTGATATGTTATATGCTTGCATGATATGTTATATGTAATAGTAGTAGAGTTCAGTTGTTAGGACCAAAGGGTAGGTCAGACACTCCAGATAGGTCTGACAGTATGTGATATTACGTTTATATGCTGACATGATATGTTATATGTGATAGTGGTAGTAGGAGAGGAATAGTCCCTAAGTTCGGTTGTTAGGACCGAAGGGTAGTTCGGATAGTATGTTTATGTTATGTTATATGCGATAGTAGCAGTAGGGGGTGGAATAGTCCCCGAGGATCGGTTGTTAGGACCGACGGGTAGGTCAGCACCCCAGAATGGCTTGACACTGGTAGATTGGCACCCCAGAATGGTCGTACTGGGTAGGTCAGCACCCCAGATGGCCGTACCGGGTAGGTCAGGCACCCCAGAATTGCCCGGCAGTATGTATACTATGTGATCGTATGGTATGTGGTACGATGGGGGAACTCACTAAGCTTCGTGCTTACAGTTTTCAGTTGTGTTTCAGGTACCTCTTCAGCGAAGGGGAAGGAGTCGGCACGGTAGTTGCACATCATACACACACCTCAGATTCCACATTAAGAGATTCCTTGGGATTGTACTGACATTATCACTATTTTACGATTTGGGTTTTCAGACATTATACAATGTTTTTGAGATGTTATGATTTGACAATATTTTCCTACAAATGTTTAATTAAATTAATTAATTAAAATGAAAATTTTGGACGTGAAAATTGGGTCGTTACAGATATTGGATGTTGCCCTCCCTACTAGAGGTTGAGGGTTCAAGTCTCATTAGAGACATATGTGGAATTAGGAGTAGTTTAGGAGTAGAGTAAATTTGTCGTTCCAAAAAAAAGATATGAACTCAAACCTATCAGCTGAAATGAAGGCAAGTAAAGTAAGTAGAATAAAAGCACAATTATCTCTTCTAAATGACAAACAAACAAACAAATAAATAAATCAAAATAAATATAAATCTCATGTTAAAAATCTCATGCTAACAATTCTTAGTTATAATCGACATCAAAATAATCCGTTTACAAATGAAAACAAAGCCCAGAAGAAAAACAATTATTGGGGATGACTTGTTAGGGTTTAGAAGGGTTGTGGTGGACATTCAGTTTCCCAATTGATCTTGTGGCTTTGATTTATGAACTGATATTTATACCATTTTCTCGGGTTACAAGAAATCTAACTTAGGATGATCCAAATGGAAACTTACAAATCTAGGCAAAAAAAATATAAGCCAAAAGTGCTAGAAGAATTATGAGTTCGTTAGAGACGAAGAAGTGTTGAGAAAAATATCTCAGACTTAAAGAGAGGAGCTATTTATATACTTTACAAGTAGGGTTTCCATCTTCTAAATTAATTTAATAAATCCTGAAATTAATAACATAATGAATGGTTTCCAAAACTGACAAAATTTGTCAGTTTTATCATAGTCACCCCAAGGTTGTAAAACTCGTTACTCGATACCTGTTCGGCCAACTACCGAGTAACGAGTACTCGAGGAGTACTCGGATTTGGTATTTCATGTAGAAATATTTTTAGGGAAATTATATATGTCAAAATCAAAAGTTAAAATTAAAAGTTGTTTGAAACCTATAACAAAATTAGATATATGTAGATACACAAAAACAGAAAAACGCATAATGGTCTGACTCCGTGAATAATTGTTGAAAATTTAAGACATATATGTAGTAATAATCACATGTGTATGTGTGTTAAATAATCAATCATTAAATATATTATAAATATTAATCACCGAATTGACCGGGTGTTACAACACTCCTCAATTTAGTAAGGGGTCAATCAGGGAGTACTCGGGATTCTGCAACTCGCATCGGTAAGGGGCTGAGTAGCGAGTACTCGGAGGAGTAATCGGACAACTCGGCGAGTTTTACAACAATGAGTCACCCACTATATTTCGAATCGTCCACTATGATTCTAATTCAAATTTCTTAAGCCCTTTCAGGGCAGCACCCATACCACGCGGGGGCGCTTCCCCTCAACCACCGCCAATGGCTCTACGCCTTGGACCCCGCTACAAGTATTGCCCCCAATACCTATAAGGGGGCACGACCTCTTTGATCCTCATCATTTTTCGTACCACTTATTATTTGTTTTTATATATGTAGTACAAATTATAAGCCTTTACCTTACATTTTAGTTCCAATTATACAAAATGTCTGATGACATTAAATCACTAATATAAACGAGTATAAATTTTAGATAATCTATTTAAGAGAATTTAAAAAAAAAAAAAAACCATTTCCATAGTTTTCTTTAAACTACATTATAAATTATTTTTTTGTATTCTCGAATAATAAAATATAAAAAAAAAATAGAAAATACACTAGTTGATAATAAGTTAAGTCCGACGACCCTAACATAATCGCTTTTTGGATAAATTAAATATATACATGGTGATAAGGGTCGGGAACAAGAAGTGTACATACTTGATGGGGGAGTCAACATCTAATATCTCACTTTCAACTGGATCGATAAGAACTTCGTAAATATACAAGTTTTACAAGGAACAAACTCATTCCTAACTAAACTTTCCATGTATTAACAAACTTGAACGCTTTCTCCATAGACCTAGGCGACTTATCTGACTTGCACCAATGCTACGTGTCGAGTTTTTGTTTGGTGTTAATTATATATATATTGATATTCATCCTTTCTCTTATAATTACAATTAGACGAAATTCGATATAACTCAAGCGTACACGATAATTACTTTATCAATTGTCTTCGAGCAAAAATATTATATTAAACTGTAACTTGGTATATCAGCAAAAGACACAAAATATTACCTGGTGTTATATAAAGTTAAATACTTTTATGTCTAATGGTGTATCACTTTTATATCCGCAAAATAAACAAAACTTATACCTGGTGTTCTATATAATAAATCCTTTTTATGTCTACCAGACTGACAGGGCTTTCATTTATTTTTAATTTATATAGTAAAGTTATGAGTAAATTATACAAATGTTACTTGTGGTTGCTAAAAAAATTGTTCTTTAATTTAGTCCATTATTTTTGACGATTTCATGTTTAGAAATGAGAGTAGTTTTGATTTTTATGGTAGAAGTCAAGCTAGCATATAACAAGGTGGGTTTTAGGACCTATTTAATTCTTTAATTTTATTTAATTGGTATATAGGAAATATTTTAAGAATATCTTAAAACAGTTACGATCAATCTTTATACTATTTGATCAAATAAAAAATAAATAAACAAAAAAATATTCGAAGGTCAATACTTAAAGCTGCAAAGCAAATATTTAATGTATATGAAAACCTTACTCACATCACATAATATCATACTATCTTATAAATAAAACATTTTTTTCTTTCACAACATTCATTTGAAACTCTCTTTTATTTTCCTTTCACCAAATTAATTTAAAACTCTCATGACTTTTCTATTTCTTTCTAATAATGATTATAAGTTGGTTAATAAAATTAAATAAATCAAACCAAAAGTTTAATCATATATAAACTAAATTTTAATATTAAAAGAATATATTTACTTCTACTTAAAAAATTATGTTTTTTAACTTTTTACATATTATACTTAATTTATTAGTTTTAATATATTATTGGATATAAACCATTATCATTTTAAAGCTACAACTTTTGAACAATTTGTATAAAATATTTAAATTATAAACTTAAATATAACACTATAGGACAAACTTAAATATAAATTTTAGTTTAACTTAAACAACCCAAATAATATTTTGTAAATAGTTAAAAGTGATAAATTGTAGTGTCTTTCTAATAATGATTACAATTTGGTTAATAAGGTTAAATAAATATCAAACCTAAAGTATAATCATAATAAACTAAATTTTCAATATTAAAATAATATATTTACTTCTACTTATAAAGTTATGTCTTTAACTTTTAACATATTATACTTAATTTGTTAGATTTAATATGTTGTTGTATGTAAACCATTATCAATTTAAAGTTACAATTTGGAACAGTTTGGACAAAATTCTTAAACTGTTAATTTAAATATAACATTAAGTGTCAACTTAAATATAAATTTCAGTTCCACTTAAAAAACCCAATGGATATTTTGAAAATAGTTGTTGAATCATGGAAGTGACCCTCTTGAACTTAGCTACCGCAACCATTTCACTACCGCAACCGCATCAGCACCCGGAGTCAGCTACCGCAGTCATTAGCTAGATTACTTTATTTGTCTTTTATGTAACACACTCTATTATCCAGTATGCCTTGCATGGCTACTTATAGAGTTGTAATCTAGTATAGTTCTAAGTCTCTATAAATAGAGACTTATTCTCCTGTATTGAATACCTCTCCTGATCACTTATAACTTATGCATTTCATTTGAATACAATTTCAAAAGTTATCATTCTATCACTCTTCACTCTCCACTTCTTACTTAAACATATCTGATTATAATCACTCTTCGGAGCAAGTCTTTGTGACTTATTCACTAAGCTTGATCTCACTTACTAACATTGGTTTGAATGCATTCCAAGTTATGAATCAACTTACGTATATTTTTGATATAACAATTGCTGTCATTTACATTACTTTACTTTCCGCATCTAACTCGTTAACTTCTAGCTATTAATATTATTGTTGAGCAAACAGATCCTTCGAGATTAACTATTCCGCTATATACTTGTTCTAACTATTTTATTCAAGTGTGTCTCAAAGTTTTTCTCTCAACAATAGTTAAAAGTGATAAATTGTATCTTGAATTAATGTCTAAGTCCATAACTATATTTGGTATGTACTTGACCCGACCCGGCATGGTCCATTTGGGTTGCACTTCACCAACACAATTTATATGGATAATCTTTTGAGAATAGTATGTTTATGATTAATATTAATATATTATAAGTTCTAATATATTAATATGGAATCATATTATTTAATTAGTATTGATCAAGAATTAATTTATAATTAATTAAGTGATCAAAAGGAACTAATTAAATATTGTCACACCCCCAAACCTGAACGGCGGAAACGTTCGGGGGCGGATGACTTCATGTGGTAACGTAACAAATGAATACGTAGTAAAGAAAGTAATACAACCATCATATATATAATTGAAAGTTTACATTTGTCAAAAATTACATGTTCAAAACTCAATTACAATATGATGTCAAAATACGAGATTAAACTGGCGCCACAGCATCCCTTCATCAAAAGCGAAATGAATACCTGAAATTTACTGATTTCCTGGGACATACAAGTAATTTTGAAAGAGTAGATCAGCATTTAAGCTGGTGAATTTCATAAGTATTTAAGTGACAATGTTTGAATGAAATGAAATGTTTTATCTTTGTTTGTTTGTGTTTAGAAAATCCTATATTTTCTACTAGTATAAAAGTAGCCTTCACTCAAGACCAATGTTTGTTTCCAAAATGTATGTATATGTAAAATAACCAATGAGTTTGAAAACCTTGTAAATCAATGCATTTTTAATACCCCTTGTGAGTTTTATAACCATACTATTGACTCTGAATGCCTATACACAACGTTCTTCAGGCGTTGGAATGTTATGACGTTTGTCACCCCAAACGGTGGACTGCAGCTAACAGTCAGGGCGCGGGTTGTCAAGCCCGTATAGATCTATACACAAACACCATGCTCCCCCTCCAAGGGATTCTGGTATATAATACAGGACTTGAAATGTGTACTCGAACGTACATGAAGTTAGTGTCTCACAAAACCGTGGTATAAAAACAGATCTACTTGTTAAAATGTTACGTTTGTTCTTGTATACGAAAGTAAACTTCTTGAAATATATGTTTCTAGTACATAAGAGTTAGAAATCTGTTCGTAAACTATACTTATTATAGTTTTCAAAAAGTGTGTCTTGTTTGTTTAGAAATACCTAAAAAAAAGAATCACTTGTTTATGAAAGCATAGATTTTTGGTGTAGAGTCTAAGATAGACAAGAATAATCTAAGAACAGTTTAGTTTATACATGCATTACAACAACTTTATATTTTAAAAGATAGAATGCTATTGTAACATATGTTATACATATATAAAAGTTCCTTAAAGGTTTATAAATCGCATTTGATTTGAATATATAACAGCATATAAAAGAGTTTCTTTATGTAACACACGATAATACTCGTGTGTTTTACTTGTAATCCCCCCCTTGAAAGCATATAAAAGCATTTAGAATATTTAAAAAGGTTGATTTAGGGGTATGAAACTCACTTGAAAGTTTGGAGATAGCGAGATGGAAAACCGGGCAGAGTTTCGTCTCGGGAAACGGATTTTCCTCGGGATTCTCGGGAATCTCAGGAGTAAAATCGACCTTCGGGACTTGAGCCAAAAAGACCAGAGCTTCGGGTTTGAACGGACACGGAAAACGAGGCAAAGTTGAGAGAGAGAGGAGAGAAATGAGCCTTTTCTTTGGAAGCCCTCGCATCCTATTTATAGTAAGGCTGGTCTGCCTCGGTACGCGGGGCGTACGCTCGTACGCAGCGCGTACGCATACGTCATGCATGACCGAAGCCTCGACTGCCTCGGCTTCGGATGGGACGGGTTGCTGGGTACGCGGGTCGGATGGGACGGCGGGTCGGACGGGTCGGAGCTTCGGACGGGTCGGACGGGTCGGATTCTTCGGATAGTGCGACGTGGACTATCAGAGGCCAATCCTCTCGGTTACGCAGGGCGTACAGGAGTACGCAGCGCGTACCTCGGATGAGGACGCTGCCTCCCCTTCGGATAATATCCGAATTTTGATTAAAATAAATAATTAATTTATTTAATAAACTTCATAAATTCATATCTTCTTCATACGAACTCCGTTTTCGATGGTCTTTATATCCACGCGTAGGTGAGACTACGCTCTACAACTTTCGTTTAGACTCCGTCGGCAAATTCCAAAATTATTTTTTTATTATTTATTAAAAACCCATCGTGTTTAAGGAATTTCTTTGAAAATTCATAACTTCTTTATCTGATGTCGGTTTTTGCCAGACTTTTTACCGCTAGAATACCATTGTCGAGACCTTCGATTCTCGTTTAGGTCATTCCGGCCAAAAGTCGCTCGATTTCCGATTCGAGTTTTTAGCTGTCTGTTGCTAAGCCGAACTTGGAAAAATCATAACTTCACTATATGAAGTCGGATTTGGGCGTTCTTTTCACGTACGATCATGGTTCAAAGACATTTAATCATAGAAGGAAATTAAATAGAACTTATTTGTACATTTTATTATGAAAGTAAATTTTATTACTCAGAAGTGGTTACAATACTTGACCCATTTTGGTCGTTACAAAGAGTTGAAATATCGGGTTGTCACATCATCCCCCCGTTAGAGAGAATTTTGTCCCGAAATTTAAAGTAGTAAAGATACTAGTGAACATGAAAGAGATGAGGGTACTTTTGTTTCATCTGATCTTCGCGTTCCCATGTGAATTCGGTTCCCCGCTTGGCGTTCCAGCGAACCTTCACGATGGGTATGCGACTTTGTTTTGTTTGTTTGACATCTCGGTCCATGATTTCTACTGGTTCTTCCACAAAGTTGAGGCTCTCGTTGATTTCGATCTCTTCGAGTGGGATTATAAGAGTCTCGTTGGATAGACACTTTTTCAAGTTAGATACGTGGAATGTAGAATGTATGTTACGAAGTGCGTCTGGTAGTTCGAGTTTGTAAGCTACGGGGCCGACTCTTGCAAGAATCACGAAAGGCCCTATGTACCTCGGATTAAGCTTTCCACGCTTGCCGAAGCGTATCAAGCCCTTCCAGGGTGAGACTTTGAGGAGGACTCGGTCTCCCACCTGAAATTCCAAAGGTTTCCTTCGTTTATCAGCATAGCTCTTCTGTCGGTCTCTAGAGGCTTTCAATCGTTCACGGATCTGAACGATTTTCTCTGTTGTTTCCCGAATGATCTCCGGACTGGTGAGAGTACTGTCGGAAGTTTGCCCCCTGGCTAATTGGGTATCACCCACCTCAACCCAACACAGAGGGGATCTGCACTTACGGCCGTAGAGAGCTTCAAATGGAGCAGCCTTGATGCTCGTGTGATAACTGTTATTATAGGAGAACTCGACAAGGGGTAAATGAGTATCCCATGCCTTCCCAAAGTCAATCACGCAGGCTCACAACATATCTTCCAGAGTTTGGATGGTCCTCTCACTCTGTCCGTCGGTCTGAGGATGGTAGGCTGTGCTCATGTCCAGCCTTGTTCCTAGGGAATGTTGTAGTGATTGCCAAAATCTTGAGGTGAACCTACTATCTCTATCGGAGATAATGGACATAGGTACACCATGTAGCCGTACGATTTCCCTAATGTATGTTCTCGTAAGTTTCTCCATCTTGTCTGTTTCTTTGATAGGCAGGAAGTGTGAAGACTTGGTCAATCTATCAACGATGACCCATATGGTGTCATGTCCACCCGTCGTCTTGGGCAACTTGGTTATGAAATCCATAGTGATCCGCTCCCACTTCCATTCCGGGATCTCTGGTTGTTGTAGTAAGCCAGAGGGCTTCTAGTACTCGACCTTAACCTTTGCGCAAGTAGGGCATTTACTTACGAAGGTAGCAATTTCTGCTTTCATATTAGGCCACCAGTATAGCTTCTTAAGATCCAGATACATCTTATCTGAACCTGGGTGGACGGAATACCGAGTGTTGTGCGCCTCGGTCATGACCAAGTCTCGGAAACCACCGTGTTTCGGTGTCCAGATCCGGTTCATGAAATATAAGGCTCCGTCACCCTTGGCTTCTAAATTCTTCTCCATTCCTCGCAGGGATTCACCCGCCACATTTTCAGGTTGCAAGGCTTCCATTTGTGCTTCCTTAATTTGTGTGGATAGGTGGGAATGGATAGTCATGGTCAGAGATTTGACCCTCCGACCAGTGTATTCCTTTCGACTGAGGGCGTCGGCTACTACGTTGGCCTTGCCAGGATGATAACGAATTTCGCATTCGTAGTCATTCAGTAACTCAACCCATCGTCGTTGTTGCATGTTGAGTTCCTTCTGATCGAAAATGTGTTGAAGGCTCTTGTGATCGGTGAATATAGTACTCTTTGTTCCGTATAAGTAGTGCCTCCAGATCTTCAGAGCAAATACCACTGCTCCTAACTCGAGATCATGTGTCGTATAGTTCACTTCGTGTGTCTTAAGCTGTCAGGAGGCATAAGCGATAACCTTCCCTCTCTGCATAAGAACACAACCAAGTCCTTGATTTGAAGCATCGCAATACACTACGAAGTCTTCTATCCCTTCGGGGAGGGATAGTATCGGTGCGGTGCACAAGGCCTGCTTTAGTGTCTGGAATGCCTTCTCTTGTTTCGCTTCCCAGTCAAAGGCCACACCTTTCTGGGTTAATGAAGTAAGGGGTTTCGCAATGCTCGAAAAGTTCTTTATGAATCTGCGATAGTAGCCAGCTAGACCTAGAAATTGACGAATTTCTGTAGGTGTCTTTGGTGCCGACCAGTTATCAATAGCCTTAATTTTGGAGGGGTCCACGTGTATACCTTTCTCGCTAACAACGTGGCCTAAAAATTCGACTCTTCGAATCCAAAATTCGCATTTAGAGAACTTCGCATAGAGTTTCTCCGTTCGCAATGTTTCTAGGACTTTTCGTAGGTGCTGACTATGCTCTTCCTCACTTCGAGAGTAGATAAGTATATCATCGATAAAGACGATGACGAACTGATCCAAGTAAGGGCGGCATACCCTATTCATTAGGTCCATAAATACTGCTGGTGCATTGGTTAATCCGAACGGCATCACCACGAATTCGTAGTGTCCATAACGAGTTCGAAAGGTTGTCTTTGGAATGTCCCCCTCTAGAACTCGTAATTGGTGATATCCGGATCGCAGGTCTATTTTGGAGAAGTAGTTCGCCCCTTGAAGTTGATCGAATAGGTCGTCAATACGGGGTAGAGGATAGCGGTTCTTGACAGTAAGTTTGTTCAGCTCTCTGTAGTCGATGCACATACAGAACGATCCGTCTTTCTTCTTTACAAACAAGACCGGTTCTCCCCAAGGTGAGAAACTTGGTCTTATGAATCCTTTGTGAAGGAGTTCATTAAGTTGACTGGAAAGTTCCTGCATCTCTGCTGGTGCAAGACGATAAGGCGACTTCGCTACTGGGGTAGCTCCTGGAATTAAGTCGATTCTGAACTCGACTTGGCGTTGCGGTGGTAATCCTGGTAGTTCTTCTAGAAAGATATCGGGAAAGTCGCGTACTACCGAGATGCTCTTGATGTCCTTCAGTTCTTGACTTGTATCAACGATGTGCGCTAGGAATACTCGACAATCCTTCCGCAAGCACTTTCGAGCTTGGATGCACGAAATGATGCGAAGGTTTGCACTAGATTTGTTGCCGTAGATAACTAATGTTTCGTTGTTAGGGAGGTTAAGACGGACTGCTTTCTCAAAGCACATGATGTCGGTGCGAAGAAGACTCAACCAATTCATGCCGACTATAACGTCGAAACTTTTAATTTGAACCGGCATGAGATTGATTGGGAAAGAATGGCCGTCTAATGTTAACGTACAGCCCATGTATATGCAATTTGTGTTTTCGGTTTTTCCATTGGCCATCTCTATAGTGAATGAATTTTCTAAATTGATAGGTTTAGGTTTAAGTAAATGAATAAAGTTTTGACTCACGAAGCTTCTCTCCGCTCCACTATCGAATAATATGCATGCGTATGAATTATCGAGAAGGAATGTACCAGCAACTATAGTTGGGTCAGCTACGGCTTCGTCGTGGCCTATTGCCAAAACTCGTCCTACACCTCCGGTGTCTGCTTCCTTAGGACAGTTTCTCTTGTAGTGGCCCACCTCGCCACAACCGTAGCAAGCCTGCCCTACACCCGCACCGGGAACCTGAGTGATCGGATTTGCAGGTTCCTTGCAGAAACGGGCTGTGTGCCCTTTCCTGCTGCAGTTGGCGCACTGCATATCTCGACAAGGTCCATGGTGGTGGTAATTGCATTTGGTGCATTTTGGGAGGTTACCTATATAAGGCTTTGTTGGGTAGGTATTTGTAGGGGCTGTAGCAGGTACGATGGCAGCATTTACTGACACCAGTTGTTTCTTTGCGGATTCTTGGGAAGACCCACCCTTCCCTTTAATCCACGCTCTCTTCCTACCGTGGTTGTTGTTGCTGTTGTCGTTGTTGTAGTTGTTGTTGTGGTTGTTGTTGTGGTTGTTTCCTTTCTGTGGTGCTGGTGCAGAAGTGGTTGAGTTCTGATGACCTCCGTAGTCGATCAGAGATTGTGCCAGTTCCTTAGCACTTTCAAAGGTGTCAGGTTTAGAAGCTAACACGCTTGATCACATTTGGGGCGTCAGTCCCCAGATGTACCTTTCTATCTTCTTGCTCTCGGGAGCAATCATATCTGGACAAAGGATTGCCAGTTCGTAGAATCTGTTGGTATAAGTAGCGATGTCGGTACCCACCATTCTCAGAGTCCATAGCTCGTGTTCAAGCTTTTGAATTTCTCCCCGTGGGCAGTATTCTCTCATCATCATGGCCTTCAAGCTCTCCCAGCTTATGGAGTTTGCCACGATTAGGGTAAGTACTTTAACGTGGCCATTCCACCAAGTTAAAGCTTTATCGAGAAGGGTGAAAGTTGCAAATTTGACCTTGCTGTGCTCGGGACAGGAGCAGATTTCAAAGACTGCCTCCGTCCTTTCAATCCACTGCCTCAGGGCCATCACACCACCAGTACCATAAAACATCCGGGGCTTGGCATTAGTGAAGTCCTTATAGGTGCATTCTCGAGGTGGTCCATGACTCTCGCCATGGTTGGATGGGTGTGTGCCAGATCCCGAGCCATTAGCACTCGAGTTATTGATCTGTGACATGGCAGCTGCCACCGCTGCGGTGACTGCTGCTTGAAACATTACAACATCAAATTGGGGTGGTGGAGGTGGTGGTGGTATAGGTGCTTCCTCACCGTTGTTTCGCCTTGGATTCCTACGCGGAGGCATCCTTCAACTATAGATTGAAAAGACAAGGATAAGAATTTCATAGAATGGAAAATGTATGTGTCTCACGAACTAAATCGCTATAGTTCAACAACAGATGATAGTATGAGTCTTAAAATAGAAGAATGAAAGTTATTTGTAAGACTGAAGGTATGAAACAAGTATTTGGGTTCACAAAGACCATTCAAGGTTCGAACGAAATACTTAACATAGTAGTAATAGTGCCACTTATATTAATATAAAAGTTGTTACAACGATCATGAAAATTTGATCCCTATAAGGGTCTCCGATTACAAAGTTCGAGAAATTTAAAGACTTTTAGCCGAGGTCCTAAGCTATAACAAAATTGGAGTCCTTGACAAGCACTACTTGCGTCGAAGGTTGCACTTGGAGCTTGATTCCGCATCTGATTGCTTTGACTCCATTAGACGCCTATCGAAAGCGGCTTGTTGTTCCCTTAGTTCGGCGAGGGCTGCAATCATTTGCGCTTGAAACGCTTCGGTTTGGAATTGAGCGTTGTCTTGCATCTTGTCCAGCCTACGGATGTTAGAAGTGTGAACCTGCACTTCCACGTTGATATCCCGGAGTCGACTAGCTTGTACTCCAGACTGATAGGACTGATTGGCTAACTTACCCACCATTACCGGGAGTGCTCGATCAGCTGAACCTCCGCCGCGGACATCATAGAAGTCCCGGCACATGCCGTAGGGAGGGCGTAGGTTTTGCTGTTGGCTCCAATGGTGGAGGTGACTTCCCCATACGGGAGTCGGTCCTTGAAAGTTCCTTACGAAGACGGGAGGTTGAATGGGTGGTGGATCGATAACTTCCGGCTCTGAGTCGGTACCGGAGTCATCACCCACTTCTATGGGTTCCTCGTCCTCTTCGGGATCATCTTTGATCCATCCTCCGTTGCCTTGGTTGGGAAAGTAGGGGTCGCCAGGGTGGTGAAATCCAGCCATTTGACTGTACGAGAAATAGGGTTATAAGAATTGAATAAAGTCGGAACATGTAAAACATGTAAGTTAAACTAAATTAGATAGCAAATACTCCTATAGTATTTAAATTCTTGTGTTTGATTCTTGTAATGGTTTGGTAAGGTTTGACTTGTTGCTTACTACGATCATTCCTCGATATACGTTGGTCAAATCTTGGGCAAATATAGTTGATCACGCTATATTTGTCCAAAATCTAATTACATATATCGAGTCTCAATCGTAGTGTCAACTTGTCTAAATACTTGTATAGTTGTATAACATGAAAATAGTTTGTGGTATGCATGTAATTGTACTTAAATGAACTATCAATTTAAGTTGAACGCAAAACTGCTTAAGCGTAAAAAGAAAATTTGTTTTGTCAGAGAGTATTAGTCCCTTAAGCATTTATAGTTTGTATATCTTATGTGGTTCGATATACTTAGTTCACTATAAACATTGCTCTGATACCAATCTGTCACACCCCCAAACCTGAACGGCGGAAACGTTCGGGGGCGGATGACTTCATGTGGTAACGTAACAAATGAATACGTAGTAAAGAAAGCAATACAACCATCATATATATAATTGAAAGTTTACATTTGTCAAAACTTACATGTTCAAAACTCAATTACAATATGATGTCAAAATACGAGATTAAACTGGCGCCGCAGCATCCCTTCATCAAAAGCGAAATGAATACCTGAAATTTACTGATTTCCTGGGACATACAAGTAATTTTGAAAGAGTATATCAGCATTTAAGCTGGTGAATTTCATAAGTATTTAAGTGACAATGTTTGAATGAAATGAAATGTTTTATCTTTGTTTGTTTGTGTTTAGAAAATCCTATATTTTCTACTAGTATAAAAATAGCCTTCACTCAAGACCAATGTTTGTTTCCAAAATGTATGTATATGTAAAATAACCAATGAGTTTGAAAACCTTGTAAATCAATGCATTTTTAATACCCCTTGTGAGTTTTATAACCATACTATTGACTCTGAATGCCTATAGACAACGTTCTTCAGGCGTTGGAATGTTATGACGTTTGTCACCCCAAACGGTGGACTGCAGCTAACAGTCAGGGTGCGGGTTGTCAAGCCCGTATAGATCTATACACAAACACCATGCTCCCCCTCCAAGGGATTCTGGTATATAATACAGGACTTGAAATGTGTACTCGAACGTACATGAAGTTAGTGTCTCACAAAACCGTGGTATAAAAACAGATCTACTTGTTAAAATGTTACGTTTGTTCTTGTATACGAAAGTAAACTTCTTGAAATATATGTTTCTAGTACATAAGAGTTAGAAATCTGTTCGTAAACTATACTTATTATAGTTTTCAAAAAGTGTGTCTTGTTTGTTTAGAAATACCTAAAAAAAAGAATCACTTGTTTATGAAAGCATAGATTTTTGGTGTAGAGTCTAAGATAGACAAGAATAATCTAAGAACAGTTTAGTTTATACATGCATTACAACAACTTTATATTTTAAAAGATAGAATGCTATTGTAACATATGTTATACATATATAAAAGTTCCTTAAAGGTTTATAAATCGCATGTGATTTGAATATATAACAGCATATAAAAGAGTTTCTTTATGTAACACACGATAATACTCGTGTGTTTTACTTGTAATCCCCCCCTTGAAAGCATATAAAAGCATTTAGAATATTTAAAAAGGTTGATTTAGGGGTATGAAACTCACTTGAAAGTTTTGGAGATAGCGAGATGGAAAACCGGGCAGAGTTTTGTCTCGGGAAACGGATTTTCCTCGGGATTCTCGGGAATCTCAGGAGTAAAATCGACCTTCGGGACTTGAGCCAAAAAGACCAGAGCTTCGGGTTTGAACGGACACGGAAAACGAGGCAAAGTTGAGAGAGAGAGGAGAGAAATGAGCCTTTTCTTTGGAAGCCCTCGCATCCTATTTATAGTAAGGCTGGTCTGCCTCGGTACGCGGGGCGTACGCTCGTACACAGCGCGTACGCGTACGTCATGCATGACCGAAGCCTCGACTGCCTCGGCTTCGGATGGGACGGGTTGCTGGGTACGCGGGTCGGATGGGACGGCGGGTCGGACGGGTCGGACGGGTCGGACGGGTCGGATTCTTCGGATAGTGCGACGTGGACGATCAGAGGCCAATCCTCTCGGTTACGCAGGGCGTACAGGAGTACGCAGCGCGTACCTCGGATGAGGACGCTGCCTCCCCTTCGGATAATATCCGAATTTTGATTAAAATAAATAATTAATTTATTTAATAAACTTCATAAATTCATATCTTCTTCATACGAACTCCGTTTTCGATGGTATTTATATCCACGCGTAGGTGAGACTACGCTCTACAACTTTCGTTTAGACTCCGTCGGCAAATTCCAAAATTATTTTTTTATTATTTATTAAAAACCCATCGTGTTTAAGGAATTTCTTTGAAAATTCATAACTTCTTTATCTGATGTCGGTTTTTGCCAGACTTTTTACCGCTGGAATACCATTGTCGAGACCTTCGATTCTCGTTTAGGTCATTCCGGCCAAAAGTCGCTCGATTTCCGATTTGAGTTTTTAGCTGTCTGTTGCTAAGCCGAACTTGGAAAAATCATAACTTCGCTATATGAAGTCGGATTTGGGCGTTCTTTTCACGTACGATCATGGTTCAAAGACATTTAATCATAGAAGGAAATTAAATAGAACTTATTTGTACATTTTATTATGAAAGTAAATTTTATTACTCAGAAGTGGTTACAATACTTGACCCATTTTGGTCGTTACAAAGAGTTGAAATATCGGGTTGTCACAAATATGGACTCTTATATATATATGGAATGGGCCAAGTTCATTTAGGTTGGGATAAGCTTTCATAGATAGTCCATGGAGTGTTTAACCCATGGATCCTAGGATATGAAAGGTAATGGGTATTAGGGTTTAACCCTAGTCCTCCACGCTATATAAAGATGTCCTTGGTTGGTGAAATTGGCACTAGTGTGGTACACTAAGAAGGGCTAGCCAATTTCACTAGAGAGAACCAAGTATCCATATACTCTAAAATCTTCCAAGGTGTTTTGGTGATTTGTGATTCCATTTGAGGCTTCCACACTATTGGGGCTAAGCTCTTAAAGCTTGAAGACATCAAGCTACATCAAAAGGTATGTCATCTAACTAGTACTTTGTAGTATAAGAACTTCATAATATGCTAGTTAGGATTAAAGCCTTGGAAAGTTCTTATTTGCATGTATTATAGAGAAAACATAGATCCAAGGTTTATAGGGTTGCATGTACACCATAGGAGTGTTAGAATGCTCAAAACCCAACAGTGGTATCAAAGCCTAGGCTTGTTTTCTTGTTATACTTGCAAAACTGCTTAAAAAATCGAAGTTGTTGCTGTCTGATCGTCAGACTCGGCGAGTCCATCAGTAGACTCGGCGATTCCATGCCTAAAAAGTGATCAAATCGATCCAACTCGCCGATTTGGTTCATGCACTCGACGAGTTGGACCCCCAGACAGCATAAATTCGACTTTTTTGGCTGGAATTGGACTAGGAACATTACCCTAAGATGTTTTTGGACTTATAAACTTGTTTTTGATGTGGTAATGATCATGCTAATCCAATTTCAAAGATAATTGTCAATAGATTCATGTTTTGTATTAGTTTAAGGTTTAGACTAATTACATGAAAAAGTTTGATTTGAATTATCTTGTTCTTATGAGTTGCTTAGATTAATAGAAAAGTTGAGTGAAATAGTTGTTTTCAATCCAAATTAATCTAAGAGTTCCTTCTAAAATGTGTTTTTGTAACTTGTCCTCAAGTTATATGAAAAGTCACATTTAAGTTTCATAAAACTCATAATAGTTGGCAAAGGTTACAAAAATGAAGAGTCTAGTTCTAATTAAATGGTTTTATGACTTCATAATTTGTCCTCAAGTTATGGAGGACCAAGAGTCTCTTCATTAAATAATAAATAAATAAATAAAATGTAACCTTAATTAATTCCATAAGTTATAAAATAAAGAAAAGTTAATTCTTTTATTAGTTTAAAGTCTTCCATAACTTGTCCTCAAGTTATGGAACTTGAAGAGTTTTTGGATTAAAACTACTTTATACACATAAGTTATGGAATTAATTAGTTTTGAATAGTTTCAAAACTTGCCCTCAAATTTTGGAATTTGAAAAGTTTTCACTTATGAATACTTTAATTCCAAGTTAGCCCTTAGAATTTTAAAGAGTTAAAATTCAACCCTTATACTTTATAATATTATAAGTTAATATATATATATATATATATATATATATATATATATATATATATATATATATATATATGTATGTATAAGAGTAAAGTCAGTCTTACCACTAATACGCCTCATCCACGAAGCCGGTCTATAAGGTGGGTATAAGGTTGTTGCATATAAAATGGCAACTTAATGGGTGTCCACTCTCACCCACCGCTTGCTTGACTGGTGGAGGGTCGTTAGCCGAACGGGTTTGACAGGACTATAATTCTCCCTTCATTAAAAGTATTAATGATAAATACTAAGTAACTAAACTCTTAATAATACCCAAGCTTAGTTACTTAGGAAAATGTCAATAAGGTGCTAATCCATGAAATTACACTTTGCACTTTGTTTAAGTCGGTTTGTGGAGCGTGTGTGGTTAACCGGCACACTAACTCGTATTTAACAAGGTAGGTAAAGGGTAACTTAATGTTTATCATAGTATCGATGGAGCGTGTGTGGTTAATCGGCACATCGATTGAGGGGTAAACACTTAAGGGTACCAAGTAATTTGCATGGTTACTTCACACCTTGTTTTGTGATCCTCGGCATCCCAGTCACAAAACCTGAAGGGCACACTCGAGATTTAAACATGCCATTGAACAGTTCAATGAATCTCAAAAGATCTAGGAGTTTCAAAACCAATTAAAAACCTAATAATACATTTCGTTTATCTTGGTGGAAATTGGTGAATCGTCATTCGCCTACCTTCAAATATTTTATAGCTTGGATTACGGCATACCTCTTCTAAGTTATAAAATAGTTTGTTGGGTCCTAGCCTTAATATTTCATATT
Source organism: Lactuca serriola (assembly GCF_051521515.1). Lineage (NCBI taxonomy): Eukaryota > Viridiplantae > Streptophyta > Magnoliopsida > Asterales > Asteraceae > Lactuca > Lactuca serriola. The sequence goes on from NC_136412.1 coordinate 119,301,683, forward strand.
GGGTGTCATATTAAGGACTTAAGATCAACTACCTTGAATATCTCCCAAAAGATGTCTGGTTTAGACATTTATGATCTTCCCAAATCTCTTGAAACAAGCATTCCTAAATGAAGATGATGTCCGATGGAAATCATACTTCTTTCACCTCCTCCAATTATTCTCCCTAACCCACAAGTTCAAGGTCACTCAATCCCTATTGGCAGGGCAAGGTCTAGGTGTGATCACATCTTGGAGATGTAGTCACATATTGATAAGCGGGGAGAGTTGGGTGTCAAAGTCTTAGAAAGTTGGTGGTTCAACTACTTTCTAAGTCACATAGTGAGTTCCTTTGGAACACCTATGAAATAGACCATGACAAGACCCTTATTGATTTTTGATAAGATCAACTTCCTAAAACTTTATGGACATTGACAATGATGACATTGGGTATCTAGTAAAGCATTCTCTTCCCAATGGAAAGGGATCGGCCATAGTCAACTCGGTTGACCAAATGGTAAAGAGAAAAACTAAGTCTGTGATAGTCCCGTGTACCATTATCAAAGAGTCCATATGTTTATATTGCCAAAGAAAGGGGGTATTGGCTGCGAAGCTGCCAAATTTACCTAAGGATGTTAAAGTCAACAAGTTTGACTCTACTTCAGGTAAAGTCCACTATCTAACTCTGTTAAGTTTCTATTCTGAGATTCTTGATACATGATGTGACTGGGTCACATGGTGATGTTTTAAGAATCAAAGAAAAGTGAAGAAACATAAAGAAAGAATATGTTCAATCTGATGGCGTAGATGGATTTCTATCGCATAGTTTGAAGATCGGATTCTTGAGCTACTTCTTAGGAGTTATGAGATATTGCTTAGGAATAGATAACAACAAGTTTTCATATGGATTGTAAGGATAAGTTTTTCCGCATAGTTTTCAATAAAGGAAAATTTTGATTTTATTTGTTTTATAATATCCTTACAATGGCATTTGAGGAAGAATTGTTGCTTATATTATTCCATTAATAGCAAGAGTGGAAATATGAAATTGATTCTTTCATTTGTGGTAATGTCTAAATTTACCAAATAAGGAAAGATTCTCATCACCCAAGTTTCAATTGGACCGAAACTTGGAATCATGCAAGTTGTATAGCATGATGAATGAGAATTTTCAAGAATTGGAAAATTAAGAATAATTACTTGTTCACATGGATGTGTGAGTCAAGTAATGGACTAAGGGATCGAGTACACATTCTTGTGCACTGGGCAAGTCCACCACAAAAGATCGATAACATTATTCGTCATAATTTACTAAAGCTTAGTAAATATGGTTATACTTACAAGCTTAAGTGTAATTCTGAGACATTGGAAAAGGTTCGAATGTATGGCAGAGCGAATAAGAAGAATCAAATTAGGCAGAAGGATAAAAGTTTCTCAAATCTGAAAAGATGGGAGAGTATTTTAGTATCAGTTTTCTGATCATCTTAATGATTAAGAAACCATAGCACAATTAGTTCTCTAAGGAAATCTTAGTGCATTCTTTTGACTAAGAAGAGGAACTTGAATTGGTGAAATGGTTAAATCAAGAAGATGAGTCATACTTCGTTCCAATACAAGTCTTAGAGTCATACTCCAAGATCGTAACTTGACTGACATGTCTCAAAGAAGGTTTAAAACACTTGTCAAATGTAAGAGTAAAAGTTTTCTACTCTTGTACATTTGAAATTGGTAAGTTGTGATGTTTTGGATAAAACAAAGACCAACTTAAGCCAATTGTGTTTGTCTTGGTTAGAATCCACACTATCTCTTGAATAATTGACAAGAAAGTCTTATAGGTCAAGAGGACAGTGGGAATCTTAAAGTTCTTGAAAGTCTCAAGAACTAATCAAGAATAAAACCTGAAGTTCTTCACTAGCACACGACTTGAGGTTTATAACCTATCGTGTTGACATATTTTGTGCCCATTCCAGTTAAAGTTGGCTTTGCATATGAGTTGTTAGAGTTCTCAATGTGTTGCACAAGAACTTGGAAGCAATGGCAGGCCCTTGAGCTGCCAGGTGGCAAGAAATTAAGATTGAGTTCAGTCCATATGAGTTTGGATCTGTCATTATCCTTGTCTTGTGACTATGGTTTTGACAATTCACATGGATAAGAACACATACACCATTAAATCTAAGTGTCATAAGTTTTCTCTCCGATTCATGAAAATGATGGTGAGGAAACACTTTCACTAAGTAGATTTTAGCTAGATAGCAATTGTGATATTTGCATTCTCAAAATCGTTAGTGGAGCATGTGTGGTTTACCGGCACACTAACCTGGACTTGTGAGAAGTGGCAAAAAGGTTAAACCATTATGATTACAGCATCCCTCTTCATAATTGTTTAGACACACAAGTGTGCTATCTAAGGGAAGGTGTATGATTTTCATAAAGTCTTATCAAAACAATCTAGTATCAGAAATCTGAACTTTGGTAAGAAAGTCAGCTAATTTCTAAGTACATATCAAAGCTAGTGGGAGCATAAATGTTAAGCTAATAATCATCATGTTAGTGGGAGCATGATAATTATGATAAGTATTTCAAGTTAGCAATGTTAATTATAGAAAACAAAAGGTTTCAATTGGGAAAGAGTTGTTTTGCTATAATTAAGGGAGACGAAATTATACTTCATCTCAAATCTATAAGCTTAGATCGTGAGGTTTTAATCATTTAGTCATGGATATATATATATATATATATATATATATATATATATATATATATATATATATATATATATGTATGTATGAATTTCATGTTGGAATGGCTCAACATAAGGAAATTCTATATATGGGTCCATTATTTGCGTTCTAAAATTCGATTATAATTACGGAAATTCATGTTACAACCCAAATAATATTTTGTAAATAGTTAAAAGTGATAAATTGTAGTGTCTTTCTAATAATGATTACAATTTGGTTAATAAGGTTAAATAAATATCAAACCTAAAGTATAATCATAAATAAACTAAATTTTCAATATTAAAATAATATATTTACTTCTACTTATAAAGTTATGTCTTTAACTTTTAACATATTATACTTAATTTGTTAGATTTAATATGTTGTTGTATGTAAACCATTATCAATTTAAAGTTACAATTTGGAATAGTTTGGAAAAAATTCTTAAACTGTTAATTTAAATATAACATTAAGTGTCAACTTAAATATAAATTTCAGTTCCACTTAAAAAACCCAATGGATATTTTGAAAATAGTTGTTGAATCATGGAAGTGACCCTCTTGAACTTAGCTACCGCAACCATTTCACTACCGCAGCCGCATCAGCACCCGGAGTCAGCTACCGCAGTCATTAGCTAGATTACTTTATTTGTCTTTTATGTAATACACTCTATTATCCAGTATGCCTTGCATAGCTGCTTATAGAGTTGTAATCTAGTATAGTTCTAAGTCTCTATAAATAGAGACTTATTCTCCTGTATTGAATACCTCCCCTGATCACTTATAACTTATGCATTTCATTTGAATACAATTTGAAAAGTTATCATTCTATCACTCTTCACTCTCCACTTCTTACTTAAACATATCTGATTATAATCACTCTTCGGAGCAAGTCTTTGTGACTTATTCACTAAGCATGATCTCACTTACTAACATTGGTTTGAATGCATTCCAAGTTATGAATCAACTTACGTGTATTTTTGATATAACAATTGCTGTCATTTACATTACTTTACTTTCTGCATCTAACTCGTTAACTTCTAACTATTAATATTATTGTTGAGCTAACAGATCCTTCGAGATTAACTATTCTGCTATATACTTGTTCTAAATATTTTGTTCAAGTGTGTCTCAAAGTTTTTCTCTCAACAATAGTTAAAAGTGATAAATTGTATGTTGGATTAATGTCTAAGTCCATAACTATATTTGGTATGTACTTGACCCGACCCGGCATGGTCCATTTGGTTTGCACTTCACCGACACAATTTATATGGATAATCTTTTGAGAATAATATGTTTATGATTAATATTAATATATTATAAGTTCTAATATATTAATATGGAATCATATTATTTAATTAGTATTGATCAAGAATTAATTTATGATTAATTAAGTGATCAAAAGGAACTAATTAAATATGGACTCTTATATATATGGAATGGGCCAAGTTCATTTAGGTTGGGCTAAGCTTTCATGGATAGTCCATGGAGTGTTTAACCCATGGATCCTAGGAAATGAAAGGTAATGGGTATTAGGGTTTAACCCTAATCCTCCACACTATATAAAGATGTCCTTGGTTGGTGAAATTGGCACTAGTGTGGTACACTAAGAAGGGCTAGCCAATTTCACTAGAGAGAACCAAGTATCCATATTCTCTAAAATCTTCCAAGGTGTTTTGGTGATTTGTGATTCCATTTGAGGCTTCCACACTATTGGGGCTAAGCTCTTAAAGCTTGAAGACATCAAGCTACATCAAAAGGTATGTCATCTAACTAGTACTTTGTAGTATAAGAACTTCATAATATGCTAGTTAGGATTAAAGCCTTGGAAAGTTCTTATTTGCATTTATTATAGAGAAAACATAGATCCAAGGTTTATAGTGTTGCATGTACACCATAGGAGTGTTAGAATGCTCAAAACCCAACAGTGGTATCAAAGCCTAGGCTTGTTTTCTTGTTATACTTGCAAAACTGCTTAAAAAATCGAAGTTGTTGCTGTCTGATCATCAGACTCGGCGAGTCCATCAGGAGACCCGGCGAGTCCATGCCTAAAAAGTGATCAAATCGATCCAACTCGCCGAGTTGGTTCATGCACTCGACGAGTTGGACCCCCAGACAACATAAATTCGACTTTTTTGGCTGAAATGAGACTAGAACATTACCCTAAGATGTTTTTGGACTTATAAACTTGTTTTTGATGTGGTAATGTTCATGCTAATCCAATTTCAAAGATAATTGTCAATAGATTCATGTTTTGTATTAGTTTAAGGTTTAGACTAATTACATGAAAAAGTTTGATTTGAATTATCTTGTTCTTAAGAGTTGCTTAGATTAATAGAAAAGTTGAGTGAAATAGTTGTTTTCAATCCAAATTAATCTAAGAGTTCATTCTAAAATGTGTTTTTGTAACTTGTCCTCAAGTTATATGAAAAGTCACATTTAAGTTTCATAAAACTCATAATAGTTGGCAAAGGTTACAAAAATGAAGAGTCTAGTTCTAATTAAATGTTTTTATGACTCCATAATTTGTCCTCAAGTTATGGAGGACCAAGAGTCTCTTCATTAAATAATAAATAAATAATAAAATGTAACCTTAATTAATTCCATAAGTTATAAAATAAAGAAAAGTTAATTCTTTTATTAGTTTAAAGTCTTCCATAACTTGTCCTCAAGTTATGGAACTTGAAGAGTTTTTGGATTAAAACTACTTTAAACACATAAGTTATGGAATTAATTAGTTTTGAATAGTTTCAAAACTTGCCCTCAAGTTTTGGAATTTGAAAAGTTTTCACTTATGAATACTTTAATTCCAAGTTAGCCCTTATAATTTTAAAGAGTTAAAATTCAACCCTTATACTTTATAATATTATAAGTTAATAATATATATATATATATATATATATATATATATATATATATATATATGTGTGTGTGTGTGTGTGTATAAGAGTAAAGTCAGTCTTACCGCTAATACGCCTAATTCACGAAGCCGGTCTATAAGGTGGGTATAAGATTGTTGCCTATAAAATGGCAACTTAATGCGTGTCCACTCTCACCCACGGCTTGCTTGACTGGTGGAGGGTTGTTAGCCGAACGGGTTTGACAGGACTATAATTCTCCCTTCATTAAAAGTATTAATGATAAATACTAAGTAACTAAACTCTTAATAATACCCAATCTTAGTTACTTAGGAAAATGTGAATAAGGTGCTAATCCATGAAATTACACTTTGCACTTTGTTTAAGTCGGTTTGTGGAGCGTGTGTGGTTAATCGGCACACTAACTCGTATTTAACAAGGTAGGTAAAGGGTAACTTAATTTTTATCATAGTATCGATGGAGCGTGTGTGGTTAACCGGCACATCGATTGAGGGGTAAACACTTAAGGGTACCAAGTAATTTGCATGGTTACTTTACACCTTGTTTTGTGATCCTCGGCATCCCAGTCACAAAACCTGAAGGGCACACTCGAGATTGAAACATGCCATTGAACAATTCAATGAATCTCAAAAGATCTAGGAGTTTCAAAAACCAATTAAAACCTAATAATACATTTCGTTTATCTTGGTGGAAATTGGTGAATCGTCATTCACCTACCTTCAAATATTTTATAGCTTCGATTACGGCATACCTCTTCTAATATATAAAATAGTTTTTTGGGTCCTAGCCTTAATATTTCATATTGGGTGTCATATTAAGGACTTTAGATCAACTATCTTGAATATCTCCCAAAAGATGTCTGGTTTAGACATTTATGATCTTCCCAAATCTCTTGAAACAAGCTTTCCTAATGAAGATGATGTCCCATGGATATCATACTTCTTCACCTCTTCAAATTATTCTCCCTAACCCACAAGTTCTTGAAAAGTTTAAGGTCACTCAGGCCCTATTGGCAAGGCAAGGTCTAGGTGTGGTCACATCTTGGTGATGTAGTCACATATTGACAAGCCGGGAGAGTTGGGTGTCAAAGTCTTGAGAAAGTTGGTGGTTCAATCACTTTCTAAGTCACATAGTTAGTTCCGTTGGGACACCTATGAAACAGACTATGACAAGACCCTTAATGATCTTATCTATTTGTTAAGATCAACTTCCTTAAAACTTGATGGACATTAACAATAGTGACATAGGAAATCCCGGAAAGCATTCTCTTCCCAATGGAAAGGGATCGACCATAGTCAACTCGGTTGACCAAATGGTAAAGAGAAAAAGCTAAGTCTGTGATAGTCCCGTGTACCATTATCAAAAGGTCCATATGTTTATATTGCCAAAGAAAGGGGCATTGGTTGCGAAGCTGCCAAATTTACCTAAGGATGTTAAAGTCAATAAGTTTGACTCTACTTCAGGTAAAGTCCACTATCTAACTCTGTTAAGTTTCTATTATGAGATTCTTGATACATGATGTGACTGGGTCACATGGTGATGTTTTAAGAATCAAAAAAAAAGTGAAAAAAAAAACTTAAAGAAAGAATATGTTGAATCTGATCGCATAGATGGATTTCTATCGCGTAGTTTGAAGATCGGAATCTTGAGCTACTTCTTAGGAGTTATGAGATATTGCTTAGGAATAGATAACAACAAGTTTTCATATGGATTGTAAGGATAAGTTTTCCGCAAAGTTTAAAATAAAAGGAAAAAAAAATTGATTTTATTTTAAAATATCCTTACAATGGCATTTGAGGAAAATTGTTGCTTATAAGATTCCATTAATAGCAAGAGTGGAAGTACTAAATTGATTCTTTCATTTGTGGTAATGTCTAAATTTACTAAATAAGGAAAGATTCTCATCACCCAAGTTTCAATTGGACCGGAACTTGGAATCATGCAAGTTGTATAGCATGATGAATGAGAACTTTCAAGTATTGGAAAAATTAAGACTAATTACTTGTTTACATGGATGTGTGAGTCAAGTAACGGACTAAGGGATCAAGTACACATTCTTGTGCAGTGATTAAGTCCACCACAAAAGATTGATAAGATTATTTGTCATAATTTACTAAAGCTTAGTAAATATGGTTATACTTACAGGCTAAAGAATAATTCTGAGACATTGGAAAAGTTTCAATGTAAGGTAGAGCGAATAAGAAGAATCAACTTAGGCAGAAGGATAAAAGTTTCTCAAATCTGAAAAGATGGGAGAGTACTTTAGTATCAGTTTTTGTGATCATCTTAATGATTAAGAAACCATAGCATAATTAGTTCTCTAAGGAAATCTTAGTGCATTCTTATGACTAAGAAGAGGGAACTTGAATTGTTGAAATGGTTAAATCAAGAAGATGATTCATACTTCATTCCAATACAAGTCTTAGATTCATACTCCGAGATTGTAACTTGAGTGACATGTCTCAAAGAAGGTTTAAAACACTTGTCAAATGTAAGAGTAAAAGTTTTCTGCTCTTGTACATTTGAAATTGGTAAGTTTTGATTTTTGGATAAAACAAAGACCAACTTAAGCCAATTGTGTGAAGTGTTTGTCTTGGTTAGAATCCACACTATCTCTTGAATAATTGACAAGAAAGTCTTATAGGTCAAGAGGATAGTGGGAGTCTTAAAGGTCTTGAAAGTCTCAAGAACTAATCAAGAATAAAACCTGAAGTTCTTCACTAGCAAACGACTTGAGGTTTATAACCTATCATGTTGACATATTCTGTGCCCATTCCAGTTAAAGTTGGCTTTGCATATGAGTTCTTAGAGTTCTCAATGTGTTGCATCAGAACTTGGAAGCAATGGCAGGTCCTTGAGCTACCAGGTGGCAAGAAGTTAAGATTGAGTTCAGTTCATATGAGTTTGGATTTGTCATTATCCTTGTCTTGCAACTATGGTTTTGATAATTCACATGGATAAGAACACATACACCATTAAATCTAAGTGTCATAAGGTTTCTCTCCGATTCATGAAAATGATGGTGAGGAAACACTTTCACTAAGTAGATTTTAGCTAGACAACAATTGTGATATTTGCATTCTCAAAGTCGTTAGTGGAGCGTGTGTGGTTTACCGACACACTAACCTGGACTTGTTAGAAGTGGAAAAAAGGTCTAACCATTATGATTACGACATGCCTCTTCATAATTGTTTAGACACACAAGTGTGCTATCTAAGGGAAGGTGTATGATTTTGATAAAGTCTTATCAAAACAATCTAGTATCAGAAATCTGAACTGTGGTAAGAAAGTCAATGAAGTATTGATTTCTAGAAGTCCAGTCGATTTCTGAGTACATGTCAAAGCTAGTGGGAGCATAAGTGTTATGCTAATAATCATCATGTTAGTGGGAGCATGATAATTATGATAAGTATTGCAAGCTAGCAATGTTAATTATAGAAAACAAAAGTTTCAATTGGGAAAAAGTTGTTTTGCTATAATTAAGGGAGAGGAAATTATACTTCATCTCAAATCTATAAGCTTAGATCGTGAGATTTTAATCATTTAGTCAAAGATATATATATATATATATATATATATATATATATATATATGAATTTCATGTTGGAATGGCTCAACATAAGGAAATTCTGTATATGGGTCCATTATTTGCGTTCTAAAATTCTATTATGATTACGGCATCCCTTTTCATAATCTGAATTATGAGAACTTGGCAAATAGAAATGGAAATGTTATAGCAAAAGACTGGTTTAGTCTTTATGTGAGACATCATGAATCGTGTCCCATATGCTTCGGATATAGGATCGATTACATGTGCTATATTCATCCTTTCTAAAATTTTCCAAATGCCTGGGGCATTAAAAAGGGAAAAGGTTTAAAACTGGATATGACTAAAAGGATTAAACAATTGTCGAGGACAATCTAAGGTTTACCAAAGATTGGGTGCTCAAGGACAGTTGGAAGTATAGTGATAATTTTGGAAGGACCATATTGACATAGTCTGTAAGGAGGCAACTGTTGTTCAGAAGTGATAGTCAAAATGGAATCTGGAAATGTTTCAAAGTTAGAATTTTCAATCTGTTTAAGATTAGGAAACTTAATGCAAGAAGGATGTTTCCAAGGAGCTGATCTCCTTTGGAATACTCTGTAATGATTGTTGTCAAGTATTTCTGATTTTATGCATAATCATTACAAGAGGATCAATGCATATAAGTTTAGAATCTAACAGATTTCAGTAAATGACATGAATTTGGAATTCTTGTATTTGCAGTAAGGATTTGGGAGTGTGAAAAGAGAATCATTAAAGTTATGTTCAATGGATCTAGTTCACAAAGTAAAGATCATAGACAAACTTAGTATGCATACTTGGTGTATGTCATGACTAGTGTTTAGAAAACATAGTGTACATGCTTGGAGCATGGGACAACTATTGTTTTAAATTCAAGAATAAAGTTGATAGCTGAAACAGTATACAATGAATAATGTGTAATCATATGGTGATAAATAAAAGGTGTTTTATTTATGTTCATAGGTTTTGATACCATATTTGATTCAATTATTATTGTGTTTCACTTTGCATGTTTTGACTTCCCGAATAAACTGGGTTATTCTTCTGGAATGACTAAGTTATTCAAACTATCCACAGTCGGTCATATGTTGGAAGTAGATATGAATTAAGACTGTCATGTGTTGGCTTGTAGAGGTCTAAGGTGTTGGACAAAGGGCTACAACACTCATGAGTGCTCATAAGTTCTGAGTATTGAATTTAACCCGCGCTCATTGGAATCACTTCATGGATTTTATCACGAGTGATCATGAGACGATAATATCTTATATTCTTCAAACCTAGAGATATGAGTTGTTACTATGAGTTGATAGTACATTGATTGCACGAAAACGCATTTGGTAACTCGGTGCTATAAAACTTGCCTTTGTGTATGATTCAACAAGTAGTAGAACAAGCCATATGAGTCGAAGTTTATCCATTCCTTTTACCTTCGGGATAAAAGCGATATCTGTGGGCCCCTCGATGATTTGATGATGACAAATGGAAGTGCTCGGCCGGGCCAGGACTGATTTGATTTGTTCAATTAGTCAGTCGTCATAAATCGGAAATCGGGAAACAACAAATGGACAGAGAGAATGATTATAATCCATGTCTCAGTCCATATGATATATCTAGAATGGAGGAATATATGATCCCTTATCTAATGGACAAGTTCGTTGACAAGATCAGAGTTCGACAGCGACTTTAAGATTAATATTAATATATTATATTTGAGAATAGTATGTTTATGATTAATATTAATATATTATAAGTTCTAATATATTAATAAGGAATCATATTATTTAATTAGTATTGATCAAGAATTAATTTATAATTAATTAAGTGATCAAAATGAACTAATTAAATATGGACTCTTATATATATGGAATGGGCCAAGATCATTTAGGTTGGGCTAAGCTTTCATGGATAGTCCATGGATTGTTTAACCCATGGATCCTAGGAAATGAAAGGGCATGAGTATTAGGGTTTAATCCTAATCCTCCACACTATATAAAGATGTCCTTGGTTGGTGAAATTGGCACTAGTGTGGTACACTAAGAAGGGCTAGCCAGTTTCACTAGAGAGAACCAAGTATCCATATTCTCTAAAATCTTCCAATGTGTTTTGGTGATTTGTGATTCCATTTGAGGCTTCCACACTATTGGGGCTAAGCTCTTAAAGCTTGAAGACATCAAGCTACATCAAAAGGTATGTCATCTAACTAGTACTTTGTAGTATAAGAACTTCATAATATGCTAGTTAGGATTAAAGCCTTGGAAAGTTCTTATTTGCATGTAGTATAGAGAAAACATAGATCCAAGGTTTATAGGGTTGCATGTACACCATAGGAGTGTTAGAATGCTCAAAACCCAACATTGTAGTGTTAAATGCAAAAACTAAATTAAAATATCAATTTAACTAAAATATTTCCTAGAGATATCTATATAATCGTTAAAAGTTTTCAAATAAGTAGCTTAAAATAACTTATAATAACAACAGTTAAAAATAACTATATATAAATGATTATATTGTCACCTTTAAAATCGAAAAACAATGTCTGATGTTTTTAATAATTATAATGATAGAAATTAAAATGTTAAGAATTGAAAATAAATTTTAAAAAATTAATTAACAATAACAAAAACTATATATAACATTAAGCCATATATTATATTTAATTTTATTCTTGAGTAACTCGCTGGTAGAAATCATTCAAATGGTTGATATTATACAGTTATAATAGATGTATATATTATCATATAATTCAAAATAAGCAATATATTATATCAATTTAGTATACAAATTATTATATCAAATTTATCAATAACGTTATTGTTATATTTAAAAAAAAACATATATTTGTAAATATTTCAACTATATAGGTGTTTTTGCGCAACGGTGTATTTATAAGAAAATTTGAAAAGCAAATACAACTATTTTTAAATTGTTGGTGGTAAGAAATAATTGTTGTAATTTAACTCTTTAAAAATAAGTAAAAACAGTCATGAATTATTCTTTTGCAAATATCTGGCTTTTTTGGTCAAGTAAACTTGATTTTATTGGTTTTTAAAGGTTTTGATCGGTCTAGTTGAACCTGTTTTTTTTTAAACCGAGTGATTTTTAATGGTACAGTTTTGTCTACCATAAGTACTATTGATATCATTTTAATTGGTTTCACTTGAATAAAGAAACACATGTTTTATTATTTTAGAATCATAACTGACTTGGTTTATTTTTATTTTGGATTTGATCTATTATTTTGTCCTTAAATAATTTTTTATTGATAATTAATTACTTATTTGTTTATTATGTTCTAATATTTATCTAAAAATTTGTAATATGAGCATAAAAGTTAGTTGTTAGCTGAAAAATTATATGGTAGCTGAAAAACAATTTGTTGAGTAGAAAGTTAGCCGATAGATGAAAATTTTATTGATAAAAGAATACGTTTTGTATAATTAGTTAAAGGGTATATTTAGAAAAAATTTAGAACAAAACTTCTGAAAAACTAGTATAAGTAGTTTTTTATAAAGATAGTTTATAAGTTACTTTTCAGTTTCACAAACAATACAACTTAAAAAACTCAAAAAAATATATTAATTGTGGTGTGCATAAAACAACAAATTATTTTATATTTTCTTTAGCTCCTCTCATTGAGAGCCTCCTTCGGTTGCCATCATTATCATATTTAATGGCTCAAACCCACCCGTACCTTAATCGACTGCACTCGTAAAACCTATCTCTAACTTCATACACGGCTACCATAACTGACATCCTTAACTTCACATTATCCTTTATTCTTTTTGAGAAAATATTTTCACGAAAACAAATAGGTTCATGCATTCCTTGTTGACATCCGACATATATAACCATTTTTTGGTTCGTTATCATTTGTTTTTTTACCTCATTAGTGTGTGTGTGTGTGTATATATATATATATATATATATATATATATATATATATATATATATATATATATAGAGAGAGAGAGAGAGAGAGAGAGAAAGAGAAAAAAAAATCAATTGAGAAAATAAAAAAAGTTGAGAATGAGAGAATCATTCTTAATCAATCATTTATTTTTGCAACAAAACGCTTCGACGGACCTGGCCGACGGACAATGAATAATATTTAAATATAAATATAAATATAAGTGTATTTATATATAAATCTAACACCTTTCCTCCTCTACAAAGCACCACCATCACGGGCACTAACTATCCACACCACCTCCGCGACCACCACCCACCAACCACCGCTACCTCTACAACCATCCACCATCGCTGTCACACCCCAAAACCAAGAACGGCGTAATACGTTCTGGGGTGGAGGACGTCATTTATAGTATCATAACAATGCATAATAGTAAAAAAACAAGCAACAACATTCATTGCATTAATCTAGTAATTGTAATACAAGCATGTTCTATACAGTTTGTTAGACACCAAAAAGTATAATCAAAATAAAGAGGAGTCTTGTATGTGCTCCGTCTTCTCAAAAGTTGCATCTGTACCTGTCTACTGATGACCTGAGAATACAAGTTAATTTTGAAAACGAGTATCAGCATAAAGCTGGTGAGTTCATAAGCATTTAGTGTCATTGCTTGTATAAAAGTGTTTTCAATCGTGTAAAATAAAAGTTGTTATCAAGTTTGAAAATAGTATAAATCTCTAGAAAATCCTATATTTTCCAGTAAAAGTAGTCTTCTACCAAGACTTGGTTATTTGTAGGTTTGATCCCTTGAGTGTGTAATAGCTTTCCCAATTAGACTCTCAATTATAAAAATATACTTTTGGACTTCATTCATGTAAAGTAAATGGGAAGTTAATGTTTTGTTCCAGCAGTGTTACTGTCGGCTGAATGGAAAAATAAACTGCAGACTCTAGGCAGTGATACATATATAATACCCCTTGGGGAGTCTGTTTTACCTTTATTTCTTAATTTGTTAATTTAGGGATCCCAATGTGAACTCGTATGTAACCATGCGGATAGGCGATCGAATGTCTAATGACCCTCCAGGTCGCACGTAGTGTGGTAACATTTTGTCATCCCTGGGCCTAGTCGTCTCGGACTGTAGCTAGAAGTCGGGATGTGGGAGTGACTTTCCTGTATAGATCTATACACGTAGTGCCCGCTCTCCCTCCAGGAGACTCTGATTACACGGAGAAGGCACAACGAAGTGTGGTATAGAGGAATAGTGTGCAACATTCTGTTTTAGTATGTTCTCTTGTATTAGTGTATAGTGTACCTCATGGTATTATGTATTGAGTGTTCTCTTATATAGTATATAGTATTCTTCTTATATAGTACTTAACATGTAGAGACTCATAATAGTACTAACTATGGTAAGTATCATAGTAATGGTAGTAAGGAGCGGTAAACCTTAACTATACCTATTATAGTTAGATAGCATGTTGTAGCCTGTCTTTCATACACAAAGGTATCGAACTGAGTGAAGACATTCATATCCAACACAAATATATACAATATATAACTAAGAATTCAACGACAATTGGACATATAACAATATACCCTAAGACCACAATCAAACAAGAACAGGAAATAAGGCGAGTTATCAGTCCTAAGTCCTTCATGTCTTACTTATATAAATATATTGGCGTAGATATAGTTTGGGAACAAAGGAAGTTTTAAAAGAGTTTGGAAATTTTTTTTATAACATATTAACACGAAAAATGAGTTTGATAAACATTTAAAGCAGTTTTGATAGCAAAGTGGTTAAAAGTATAGAAATCCTTTTCGATTGCAAGTTACAAATCACATGTGATTGATACCATGATTTGTTGGATTCAACTTGCATTCCCCCCATAAAAGCATTTAGAAACATTTGAAAGGTTAATTAAGGGGTATGAACTCACCTGCAGTGAGTGGAGTTGATGGAATGTCGGGTAGGATGCTAGGTGTCAAGTGAGGACTTGAACATACCCACGGATCCTATGTAACATGTAGTGGCACATCATGGTATCTAATTAGTCATTTAATCACCAATTAAGTAAGTAAAGACCCTCTAATGCATGAAAACACATTGCTTCAAGTGCTAGGAGTGTTAAGGGTTGCATCTAAGGAGAGTATAGTCTCACTTTGGAGTTTACTCCTCAAATGGTAGTACCTAGGGGAGTTTACGGTTTCTGAAACATATCCCGCATGAGTTTACGGCCGTACACTTATGGGAGTGGTGTATTTGTGTGCTTTAAGGCTTCATGCTTCACAAAGTAAGGTTCTAGGGTTGATTCAAGGGCTTAGGAAGTGGTTAGGGCATGAATTGCCCACTTTTTGGAGTTTACGGCCAATAGACCATTTTTGGGGAGTTTACTACCATAAACCCATGAGTTTACTACCATAAACCCATGAGTTTACGGAATTAAACTCATGGTTACTCCATCCACTTCGAGTTTTGGGGTTCATAGATCATTCAAGCAAGTTCCTAGTCCATAAGTCATGCTAGAGAGGGAATTAGGGCATCAAAACACCCTTTTTCGGTTGTTTACGGTTTTGGGAGATCCCCAAACCGTAAACACTTGTTCTTGGGGTTTACTCCATGAATTTTCAAGCATACTAAGAAGATAACTAGATAGGAGGAGTATACTTACTTATATGAAGCTTGTAAGAGGGTTTTAGGACCCAAAACACTAATGTGTTCTTGGTGATTTGAAGATGCTTGAAGATCTAAGTAAAAATCAAAATCCATGGATGAAAATGATGTATAAACACTAGATTTAGTGTTGTATAAACGAATTTAAAGAGGAAACACTTACATTTTGGCGGATTTGGAAGAATGAATTTATGATAGTTGAGAGAAAAACCTTGTGTTCTTGAGTGGAAAGTGTAGAAATGAAGGCAAGGCGAGTAAACTCATGCTATATGCATGAGTCTTGGGGAAGAGGGTGTTTACGGCCCAAACACCCCTTGTTTGGCCGTAAACACCTAGCTAAGGTGTTGGGTTGTTTTGTCCGGGTACACTTTACTAACGATGACACTTATTTTGTTTAATCGTTTCACGTAATTCAAAATACAACACCAAATCGACTTAAATCCGGCCAAAAATGTGTTAAAATATTTTTGACTAATATTTGGAGTGTTTGGATGTGGAAATTATACAAATGAAAATTTTGGGTTGTCACATCATCCCCCCGTTAGAGGGAATTTCATCCCGAAATTAGAGTTCAACAACTATGTTATTATACAAAAACTAAGCAAAAAGATGGGGATATTTAAGTTTCATTTGATCCTCGCGCTCCCAAGTGAACTCCGTTCCTCGCTTGGCGTTCCAGCGAACCTTCACAATCGGTATGCGGCTTTGCTTCGTTCGTTTGACCTCTCGGTCCATAATTTCCACAGGTTCTTCCATGAAGTTGAGGCTCCCGTTGTCCTCGATCTCGTCGAGTGGGATTACGAGAGTCTCGTCGGATAGGCACTTTTTCAGGTTCGAGACATGGAAGGTAGGATGTATGTTACTGAGTTCGTGTGGTAGGTTGGGTTTGTAAGCTACGGGGCCGATTCTAGCGAGAATCTCGAAAGGCCCTATGTATCTTGGATTCAGCTTTCCACACTTTCCAAAGCGTATCATGCCTTTCAAAAGGACTCGGTCTCCCACCTGGAACTCCAAGGGTTTTCTTCGTTTGTCTGCGTAGCTTTTCTGTCGATCTCTAGTGGCTTTTAATCGTTCACGGATCTGTACGATCTTCTCAGTCGTTTCTCGAATGATCTCCAGACCCGTGAGAGCGCTGTCAAGAACCTGTCCTTTAGCTAACTGAGTGTCACGCACCTCAGCCCAGCACAGAGGGGATCTACACTTTCGGCCGTAGAGGGCTTTGAATGGAGCTGCTTTGATGCTCGTGTGATAACTGTTGTTGTAGGAAAACTCGACAAGGGGTAAGTGGGTATCCTATGCCTTACCAAAGTCGATCACACAGGCTCGCAGCATATCTTCCAGGGTTTGGATATGTGATAACTATCAATTTTCGGTCAAGTCAAACCGGTCGACTCAATTAACCCTTGTGTACTAGGGCTTACGTTAGGTAATTACTATACACCTCGCTACACTAATGAGGAATCATCAATTGAAAAGTTCGTATATCTCGATTTCCTTAACCTAAAACTATAGTAAGTAACGAACCAAACCGATAAAGCGATGTTGCATACTCATCGGGAGTGTGTAAGACCCTTAAACATGGCTTAACGGGGTTTTCGGACCTTGCGTTGCGAAGCTGGACACTCAAAAAGGTCACAAACGAAACCTCTCCCAATCTCTTTTACTCTATCTCTCTCTATTTAGAATCTCTCCCAAATCTCTCTAAGTATGTGAAATCTCTCCCAAATATCTCTAGGTATGAGAAATCTCTCCAAGTATATCAAACCTCCCCCAAATCTCTCCAAGTATGTGAAACCTCCCCCAAATCTCTCCAAGTATGTGAAACCTCTCCCAAATCTCTCCAAGTATGTGAAACGTCTCCCAAATCTCTCTAAGTATGAGAAATCTCTCCAAAAATGAGAAATCTCTCCCAAATCTCTCTCAAAAGTTCCTTTAACTTTTTATAGTCTTTCCGGTCAGCCCGACCCTTAACCGGGTCCAAAACCGCTTAAAACGGGGTAAAAACGGGTGAAATGGCCTTAAGGAACCGAAACCTCCTCTTAAGAAGAGAACTCTCTTAGGGCCGAAGGTCCCCTTTAAGGACCGAATCTTGTTGGACCGAACCCGAAGGTCCCCTTTAAGGACCGAACCCGAAGGTCCCTTTGGACCGAACCTCCTCTCGGTTTATTTCGCTTCTCGCCTCGCTTAGGTTCGCCTCTGACAAGCTCGCGCCTGACAAGCCCGCCTTCGGTTCCAGCCTTCTCAGGGCCGAGCCCTCGCACCTTCGGTCCCATGCGAGAGGCTTCGCTGACTTCGCCTTTTCTTCCCTGTTTTCGACTAATTTTGTGTTTTAAGCCCGTTTTTGATCATTTTAACGCGGGATTTTCACCCAAAATTATATTTTAACATATAAGACCCCATATTTATTAAATAATCACGTTTTTGGGGATAAATCTTATCCAAGAAGAGTGGGTGACGTACAAGAGGTGGAGTGTTGACTTTTCTTTGATTTATGACACAAGCAACCACCACACCCACTCCATGACTAACCCACACACCTCCCCACCATACCTTGTCACTTCCTTGTACTTTTTCCCTCTCTCATAAGATATTTCCACGTTCTTAGAGCTGGACACTCATCCTCTCTCCTCATTCTCACTCACTTGCTCTCATTTCACCAAAGATCAAACTCAACTTTTCTCTCTAAGTTTCTCCCTCAATTTCGGGATTACAAGGATGATCATCAAGATTTCTTACACTCTTGGTAAGTATAATTCATCATCCTTGTGATAATTACACTTCATTCTACTCCAATCATAGATTGCTTACACAAATTCCATCACATTGGTGTTAGAATCTCGAATCTTCAAGGCAATCTTCTTAGTGTTCTTGAGTGGAACACTCCTTTTTCTTCAACATCCATCCACTGAAATCACACAAGGTGAGTTCATACCCCCTATATTTTCATGCTTTCTTAAGTTTTTAGGGGGGGGGGGGGGGAATACAAGTTAAAACACCAAGAACACAACTAAACCTTTTCAACAGCTTTCGTCAAGAAAGTTTAACTCCATTCACGGACTGTTTTGGTCAACTTAAACATTTTAGTTTTAAAAACTGTATTAGATGCAAATATTTCAGGTTTATACCTTTAAAATGACTGCTTGCACATCTCCTTAAGATTTTTCTATGATTTATGGTGATTTTTACAAAACAGCCTATCATTTCAAGAACAAATCCGGACCAGTCTGTGAATATGGATATTTTCACACAAGTTAGAGAGCACTAAAAATCATAATAAAATTTATGAACAAACTAGACTCATTTTCCAAACTCTCAAAATTTAAGGATTCAGATTTTGACCTTTAATTATTTTTCTATGAATTTTCTAAAAATAGAATAGAAATGGTAATACTAGAAAAATGTTTTCAATTTCATTTGTACCTTGTAACTTGTTGAGCAAGGTGTGTACCTTCATGTGATGATATGTTATTGCCATATATGTCATTTTATCTTGTTATGTAGACATACATCAGAAAACAAATGGATTGCTTACCTTCATAAGTATGGTAAATATATAAATGGTATTACAAGGTTATATCCATTGAAATACGAAAATTGATAAACTATAATAGGTATAGTTTTTGATTCATTTACATAATAACACACATTACTAAAGGTATTACATATACAAAAGGGTTACTACCACTACGAATAATTAGGATAAACTATAATAAGTATAGTTAAGTCTATTATACCCCCCACAAATGAATAAGCTAGTTATAATCGGTACAGTTAGGGCGTATATACATTACAAACAATGTGATAAAGTATAATAGGTGTAGTTTATGTTTCATCCACACTACGAACTTATAACAGGAAGGGATTCACTATCACCACCACTTTTGATAAGCTATGATATGCATAGCTTATGTTCACTACCACTATCACTATTTGATGAACTGTGATATGTATAGTTTATGTTCACCATCGCCATCACATTTGGTAAACTATAATATGCATAGTTCATGTTCACTACCACTATCACTATCCGATGAACTTATGTATAGTTTATGTTCACAACCACTATTACTATTTCGTACACTACACTAGGATTTAGTTTCGATCTTTGGTTTTAAGACTACATTCTATCTAGAATTGTTAGTTTTCCGCTATAATTTCTAAGTCTATATGCTAGAGTTATATAGAATCTAGTCGTGATTGACTTAGAATTAGTGGGTCCGCCTTATTTCATGTTCCTTGTTTGGTTGTGGGCCTAGGGCATACCCATTACATTCGACGTTTTATCTAACTTTAATTTTATATAACTTATATATACTTGGAGATTGTAGAAGGAAACTATAGAGAATTCTAGGATGCACTATTTCATAACATAGAAACTTTCAATTCACTCTTTAAGGAAAATATTGGATTTTTTGGAACAACTAATTGCTTTTACAAGGAAAACAGTTTACTTCTCAATTAAAACTCTTATGAACTCACCAACCTTTGTGTTGACACTTTTTTTTCAAACAACATGTATTCTCAGGAAATCGCTAAACAGGTAATCATCCGCTTTCGAGGACGGGGCGCTAAGGCGTTAAATTCAAAACTTATTTTGTCATCATGATGTAATTAATTTTGAAACATGTAAACTTATTCTATGATGTAACTCTTTCAATTATATTGATGATGGTTGTGTTTGCTTTCTTCACTATTATATTCGTTGTTATGATACTATACATGAAGTCATCCACCCCCAGACGTTTCCGCCGTTCTGGTTTGGGGGTGTGACAGGATAGTCCTCTCACTTTTTCTGTCGGTCTGTGGATGGCAGGCTGTACTCATGTCCAGCCTCGTCCCTAGGGCGTTTTACAATGATTGCCAAAATCTCGAAGTAAACCTACTATCTCTATCGGAGATAATGGATATAGGGACACCATGCAGTCGTCCGATCTCCCTAATGTATGTTCTTATGAATTTCACCATCTTGTCTGTTTCCTTGATGGGCAAGAAGTGTGCAGACTTGGTCAATCTGTCGACGATGAGCCATATGGTATAAAGCCCACCTGTTGTGTTAGGTAGCTTGGTTATGAAATCCATAGTGATCCGCTCCCACTTCCATTCAGGTATCTCCGGTTGCTGTAGTAGACCTGATGGCTTCTGGTATTCGACCTTGACCTTGGCGAAAGTAAGACATTTACCCACGAAGGTAGCAATCTCTACTTTCATGTTAGGCCACCAGTATGATTTCTTGAGATCCAGATACATCTTATCTGAACCTGGGTGGACGGAATATCAAGTGTTATGTGCTTCCTTCATGACCAAGTCTCTGAAGCCACCGTGTCGCGGTGTCCAGATTCGGTCCATGAGGTATAAGGCTCCGTCACCCTTGACTTCCAATTTCTTATCCATTCCTCGCAGGGATTCTCCCGCCACATTTTCAGGTCTCAAGGCTTTAAGCTGAGCCTCCTTAATCTGTGCGGATCGATGCGAATGGATAGTCATTGTTAAGGACTTGACCCTTCGACCAGAATATTCCTTCCGACTTAGGGCGTCTTCTACTACTTTGGCTTTTCTCGGGTGATAACGAATCTCGCATTCGTAATCATTGAGTAGCTCGACCCACCGTCGTTGTCTCATATTGAGCTCTTTCTGGTTGAGTATGTGTTGGAGGCTTTTGTGGTCAGTGTATATTGTGTTCTTCGTACCATAAAGGTAGTGTCTCCTGATCTTTAGAGCGAACACAACCGCTCCTAATTCGAGGTCATGTGTGGTGTAGTTAACTTCATGTGTCTTCAGCTGTCTCGAGGCATAGGCGATGACCTTACCTCATTGCATCAAGACACAACCGAGCCCCTGATTGGACGCATCACAATATACCACAAAATCTTCTGTCCCTTCGGGGAGGGATAGTATCGGTGCAGTGCATAAGGCTCGTTTCAGGGTTTGAAATGCCTTCTCTTGTTTCTCTCCATAGTCAAAGGCCACACCTTTCTGGGTCAATGTTGTAAGGGGTTTCACGATCCGAGAGAAGTTCTAAATGAATCTGTGGTAGTAGCCAGCGAGGCCTAGAAATTGACGAATTTTTCTAGGCGTCTTCGGTGCTGACCATTTCTCAATAGCTTTAATCTTGGATGGGTCCACGTGGATTCCTTCTTTGCTAACCACGTGTCCTAAGAATTCGACTCTTCGGATCCAAAATTCGCACTTAGAGAACTTCGCGTATAGCCTCTCTGATCGTAGGGTTTCTAGGACTCGTTGTAGATGGTCACTATTCTCCTCCTTACTTCGAGAGTAGACAAGTATGTCATCAATGAAGAAGATGACGTACTGGTCCAAGTAAGGACGGCACACCCTATTCATTAAATCCTTGAATACCGCGGGCGCGTTGGTCAGTCCGAACGGCATCACTATGAACTCGTAGTGTTCGTAACGAGTTCGGAAGGTTGTTTTCGTGACATCCTCCTCAAGCACTCGTAACTGGTGATACCCAAACCTAAGATCAATCTTGGAAAAGTAACTCTCCCCTTGCAGTTGGTCGAATAGTTCGTCTATACGAGCAAGAGGGTATCGATTTTTGACCGTCAGCTTGTTGAGTTCCCTGGAATCGATGCACATACGGAACGATCCGTCCATCTTCTTTATGAACAAAACTGGTGCTCCCCAGGGCGAGAAACTTGGTCTTATGAAGCCCTTGCTGAGCAGCTTGTTAAGTTGACCGGACAGTTCTTGCATCCCAGAAGGTGCTAGACGATAGGGCGATTTGGCTACGGGGGTAGCTCCTGGAATTAAGTCGATCCTGAACTCGAACTGACGTTGGGGAGGTAAACCTGGTAGCTCTTCTGGAAACACGTTGGGGAAGTCGCATACTACGGGGAAGTCTTTTAGATCTTTTGTTTTTTTTGGCTTGTATCGACGACGTGTGCAAGGAATGCACGATATTCCTTATGCAAGTACTTCTGGGCTTGCATACTCGAGATGATACGAAGACTCATACTGGGTTTGTCTTCGTAGATTAATAAGATTTTGTTATTCGGTTAATTTAGACGGATTGCTTTGTCGAAACACCGGATATCGGCACGATGGAGACTCAACTAGTCCATGCCTACGATGACATCAAAACTCTTGATCGATACTGGTATAAGGTCGATTGGGAACGAATAATTATCTAGCGTGAGGGTACAACCTATGTAAATCTCGTTATAATTCTCTGTCTTTCCGTTAGCCATTTCTACGATGAAGGTTTCTCCTAATGGTTACGGGGATTGTTTAAGTAAGTGTTTAAAGTTATAGTTTACGAAACTTCTTTTTGCTCCACTATCGAATAGGATACAAGCATAAGAGTTATCGAGAAGGAATATACCCGTGACTACTGTGGGGTCTGCTACTGCTTCATTGTGGCCAATAGCAAGTAGTCTCCCTATTCCTCCCGCATTCCCAACTGTCGGGCAGTTTTTCTTGAAATGCCTTACCTCGCCATAGCCATAATAGGTTTGGCTTACTCCCGAGCCAGGGACTTGAGAAATGGGTTTGGGTTGAGATCTTCAAAACCGGGCGGTATGGCCCTTCCGGTCGCAGTTAGTGCAGTGCAATTCACGGCAGGGGCCGTTATGATGGACAGGGCACTTTGGGCACTTGGGCAGGTTTCCAGCATAGGATTTTGCTGGTACAGGGGTAGCAGGAGTAGTGGCAGCATGGACATCCACAGTTTGTTGGTTTTTGGAAGAGGATTGAGTTGACTTTCCCTTCTTTCGGTCACACAGTTTCCTCTTGTTGTCGAATGTCTTGGTCGGTGCAGTGGCAGCTGCTGTTGTTGTTGATGGAGTGGAAGGAACTTCATGATCAATCAACCTGTGGGCCAATTCCTTGGCGCTGTCAAAGGTCGTAGGGTGTGATGCTAGAACGTTCCCTTGATATGGGGGCACTAAACCCCAGATGTATCGTTCAATTTTCGTGCTTTTAGAAGGGACCATGTTGGGACATAGGGTTACCAGGTCGCAGAACCTGGTTGTATAAGCCACTATGTCTGCCCCCTTCATCTTGAGGTTCCAGAGTTCCTCCTTGAGTTTCTGAACTTCACCCCTAGGACAGTACTCCCTTCTCAGAATGTCCTTCAGTGTATCCCAGCCCATGGCGTTGGCTGTCACCAAAAAGAGTGAATTGACATGGCCATTCCACCATGTCAGGGCCCTATCAGTGAAGGTGGCAGCATTGAACTTGATCTTGCTTTCCTTGGGGCACGAGCACATTTCGAAGAAGGCTTCATTTCATTCGATCCATTGGCACAGAGCAAGGATCCCTCCGGTCCCATTGAAGAATGTCGGTTTGCAGTTCATGAAATCCTTATAGGTACACCCCTATGTACGCGGGTGGATTTCACCATGTTTAGAGTTGATGCCCATTCCAGCTCCACTTGCATCACCGGGATTTATTTGGGCCATAGCTGCGGTTACAGCTGTGGTTATAGCTGCTTGAAACATCACCGCATCGAACTGCGGAGGAGGAGGTGGTGGAGGTGGAGTTTGAGTCGCAGGTCTGCCTCGGTTCGAGCGCTTGCGGGGAGGCATCTTTTACTAAAAGTTTATAGAGATGATGACAACAGTAAGGGTCAATTGCAAACATGATGATAGTGTTTCATGCACTAAATCGACATAGTTCAACTATCACATACAGTCATAGCAACAGATTAGGGAGAACACGAAAGTATAACTTTCCCATGGAGTAGGTAACTGCCAATATTACTGGTATTAATGATGTAATATGAGT
The DNA here is from genome assembly GCF_051521515.1 of Lactuca serriola. Classification (NCBI taxonomy): domain Eukaryota; kingdom Viridiplantae; phylum Streptophyta; class Magnoliopsida; order Asterales; family Asteraceae; genus Lactuca; species Lactuca serriola. The sequence goes on from NC_136412.1 coordinate 119,326,157, forward strand.
TCGGGAAAAGTGACCTAACAGTAGGTCTTACATCAAACCAAAAGGGAAAATGTTGGCAGTCTAGGAGTCTAGGTAAGGTACTTTCAGAGTTAGAAATGTTTACAGACAAGTGCTCTACCGAGCATAGAAAAGAAAAGGCTATTCCTTAAACAAAGGAGGGAGATAAGTTGACATATTCTACTGGCGATGGGTATCCCTTGGGCGAACCCTAAGATCAGCCAGTTGGCGTACAACTTCTTGAAGATGTCGTTCATGTGCTCTCTGACGCGCTCGGAGTTCCCTGACATCGGCTCGGGATGCAACTAGCTGTTTCCGCAGAGCCTCATTGGTCCTCCTATTCCTATCCATGGCTTCTTCCAGCTGGCGGATACGGACAATGTTAAGGTTAGAGTTGTCATCAATTTCCACAACTCTACCGATAGCTGCCTGACCTTGCTCGACGTTCCAAGCAATCCTCCGGACCATGACGGGTAGGGCTTGATCAGCCGAGCCACCCTCGCTTATGTTGTAAAAGCTTCGGTCTCCGTAGAAAGGTACAGTTTGACCCTGTTCATCGCTCCATCGATCCAAGGTTGTTGCCCACATGGGAGTGGGACCTTGGAATGCTGGACGGGGGTTGGGGTTTAGAGCTACAGGGGGTATGTTGTTGACTTCTTGTTCGGAGCTGGAGCTATCCGAAAAGCCTTCTGCATGGTGATCATCCAAAGGGATCGGGTGATCGTCTTCTGACTCTTCCTCGAGCCATCCTCCAATGCCTTGGTTTGGATAGTACGGATCGTCGCGATGGTGGAATCCAACCATGCTATCTACGCGATAATGGGGAAAGAAAGGTTAATAGACGTACTAATCTAGGATACTTATAAGATGATTGTTGTTAGTCGACCCAATACTTGCATAATGCATACCAATTATGTGTAACCGAGACAGGATAGACCTTCGAATAAGTGATCCTAACTCTAAATCCACAACCAAACAAGGAACAGGAAATAAAGCAAAGATCATAGATTCTAAGTCTATAGCGTCTTAATCACATGTAACCGTAGGGTATCCACTTAGCAACTACTGTCCTACACGCAACGACCCTTTTAGTTCTTACATATGTAAATCACAGAATTGCAGAATACTCCTATAGTATTCTCGTGCTAACGTTCTTGTGGTAGTGTGGGTAAGTTTTTAGACTTGTTGCAACACAACAACCATTCTTAGGCACATGCTAGTCACTCCTAGGAAAATGTAGTTGATCAGGCTACATTCACCCAGACTTGACTATATGTCTCTAAGCCTAATTGTGTTGTTCAACAATCTTAATCCTTTTGTTCTATTCTAGTATGATACTGATCCTTTGTATTAATGGATGTATATATATACTTAGTTAAATATTTTATTCTTTAAAAGTATATATTCTTGGTGAGAGTGTTTTAATCCCGATGTGCTTATAGTTCGTATATCTTTTATGGGTTGATATACTTGATTCGCTATAAACAATGCAATGATACCAATCTATCACACCCCAAAACCGAGAACGCCGGAATACGTTCTGGGTGGAGGACGTCATGTATAGTATCATAACAATGCATAATAGTAAAAACAAGCAACAACATCCATTGCATTAATATAGTAATTGTAATACAAGCATGTTCTGTACAGTTTGTTAGACACAAAAAAGTATAATCAAAATAAAGAGGAGTCTTCTATGTGTTCCGTCTTCTCAAAAGATGCATCTGTACCTGTCTACTGATGACCTGAGAATACAAGTTATTTTGAAAATGAGTATCAGCATAAAGTTGGTGAGTTCATAAGCATTTAGTGTCATTTCTTGTATAAAAGTGTTTTCAATCATGTAATATAAAAGTTGTTATCAAGTTTGAAAATAGTATAAATCTCTAGAAAATCCTATATTTTCCAGTAAAAGTAGTCTTCTACCAAGACTTGGTTATTTGTAGGTTTGATCCCTTGAGTGTGTAAAATCTTTCCCAATTAGACTCTCAATTATAAAAATATACTTTTGGACTTCATTCATGTAAAGTAAATGGGAAGTTAATGTTTTGTTCCAGCAGTGTTACAGTTGGCTGAAGGAAAAATAAACTGCAGACTCTAGGTAGTGATACGTATATAATACCCCTCGGGGAGTCTGTTTTACCTTTATTTCATAATTTGTTAATTTAGGGATCCGAATGTGAACTCGTATGTAACCATGCGGATAGGCGATCGAATGTCTAATGACCCTCTAGGTCGCACGTAGTGTGGTAACATTTTGTCATCCCTGTGCCTAGTCGGCTCAGACTGTAGCTAGCAGTCGGGATGTGGGAGTGTCTGTCCTGTATAGATCTATACACGTAGTGCCTGCTCTCCCTCCAGGAGACTCTGATTACACGGAGAAGGCACTACTAGAAAAACAGCCTTTTACGACGCTCATTGCGCATTGTAAAAGGCTCAGACGACGTGCAAATGCGCGTCAAGAAAGGTCCTGTCATAAAGAGAGACGGCGCGCTTTTGCGCGTCGTCTATAGACGATGCACATTTACGACGCGCAATTACGACGCGCATTTACGACACGCAATGCCTATCAAGGAAGGCCCTGTCATAAAGGAAGACGACACGCATTCGTGTGTCGTAACCTTACGACGCACTTGTTAATGACACACAATGCGTACCAAGAAAGCCCCTGTCAAGAAAGACCATGTCATAAATGAAGATGACACACATTTTGCGTATCATAATTTTAAATGTTTAAAAAAATATTATTTATAGATTTACTAATTTTCAAATTAAATTTGTATTTAATGTCTCATAATAGAAAATAAAATATCATATACAAAAGATACAATTTATTACATAAAATTTAATGTCATACAAATAATTGTTCCATATATAGAAAAATAAAACAAATAAATAGAAGTTGCATCATAAAAGTCACATGGGAATAACCTCATAATTTGTATATTTCATATACTTTGCATCATAATTGTGTATCTTTCATCAGCATCCATTGACCTGTTACAATCTTCTTGTTTACAATCTGTCGCAAACGAAAATCTAGGCTTTTATGGTACCTGTATGATATTAATACACAGCTTTTTTAATTACATTATTTTTATATTTTTAATTATTCTTTTTTTAATCCAAATATAAAAATTTAAGATATAATGTGTTTTCAACCTTTAAGTTGTTGCAATATGATGAAGTTGATGGAACTGCAACAGTGTTTTGTGCAGCTCTCTCTATTGTCTTCAAGTGAAATTCCTGGTAAAAAAATAAAATATAATGTTGCCACAAAAATTAATAAATATAATTTAAATATTGGAAGATTAATTATGAGCATACTTGAAATTCTGGTAACTGAAGAGTGCTTCTTTTCTGTTGTAATAATAAAGGTGTCTCAAAATCTGCATGTGATAAATTAAATATATAAAAATATAACCTGAAAGTATACAAACTTTTTTAAAATCTTTTTGTTTTGTGAAATATTAATGAAAACAATGTATACAACAACATGCTATCAGTATGATGCTTAAATTCATAGCACACTTCAATGACATTATTTTAAGAGTAAATTACATTTTTGGTCCCTGAGTATAGCTGACTTTTTCAGTTTCGGTCCCCGAAAATTTTCCTTGCAATTTTGATCCTTATTTGAGGTATTATAACGCTTTTGGTCCCTATTCCAAGTAAAATGACTATCTTTTTGAGACCAAAATAGACATTTAATTTGGACTATAGACCAAAAAATGTTACAAGCACCTCAGTTGAGGACCAAAATTGCAAAAATAAGCTATTCTCAGGGACCAAAATTGTAATTTACTCTAACCTTAAAGATACTATTAAGTTAGTTATACACAAAATAAAATACTAACTTTTCTATTGAGTGGAAGGGCTCTAAACCCATGAGCTCTTGAAGTCACATTCTCATTTCCAGTATTGCCCTTTTGTGTGACACCAAAAGACATTCAATTACATGTTAGTAAACAAAAAAAATATTAAAATGCAAAAATCTATAAAATAATAGTGATATGTGGATTTATAATAACCTTATCCTTTGTGACCTTTGTGCCCTTTGAGTTCTTGCAAGATCAGGTGGTCTAGGAACAGTAATATGCAACTTACTATCCATGCCACCTTCCTATATAACCATAAAAATAAAAATAAAATTAAAAACTAAAAAAAGAAAACTTCTAAAAAATCATGCACAAGATCAAATGGACCACTTATAATATGTATGTTACCTTTTTTGGTGCCTTGTGGATAAAATTAGCTTGTTGCTTTGTGTCAGTGACCTGAGATGTAAATTATAGGCATCAAGTATTTATCCTTTAATATAATAAGTGTGAAGAAATGTTTCATTACAGTGATAAAAGGGTATTTCTAACCTTACACAAGAGGCCTCCCTCGAGCTTTTGTCTTTTGGCTGCTTGACCTTCTACATTTATAGAATTGTTACCCGATTTTTGAACCCTAACACACAATGATATAAAGTTTTTTCAAATTTATGGTTTATAATACAATAATACATTATCCTGTTTGATTCTTTTTCCATTCCTGTCTGCTTTTAACAGTAATTAAGAAGCACAATCACAAGAATAATTTCAATTTCAGCAGTATAATTAATACCTAGAATGATTCATTAAACGTTCTTGATTTTGTTTAGCTAATTGACTTGCAGTAGGTTTTATGGAAAAATCTTGTAAAAAAAAATTATATTTTGGACATTTTTACGGAAAAAGCTTGTAAAACTGTATAAAAATAAGGGCTTTTCTGATCTCATGTAGCACAGCTGCGACTTGTCTGCTTACTTCCATCAAGCAAACAACATGTTTGGTAGCCACTTTCATATAATTTCTTGTGTGTGTGTGTGTGTTTCTTTATCCTAATAGTGATAGGTTTCTCCCCAATAAATATTTGCTGCCACTTTCACTGTGGATGTGGCTAAGATTAGTGAGAAAATAACACAACTGAGATGGTTTTATGGATCTTATCTGACCACAACCTTTACAGGAAAGTGTCTTGTTCCTGTGCATAAACCACCATCAAGTTCAAGACTCCTTTACTCCCCTTTCCAAGAACACAAGTGTTCCATAGTTATTGCAGATCAATCATGATGACAGATACAACATTACCTATCATAGTCAAGGAAATTCACTCCATGATCTTGGAGATACTCTCGAGGCAGAAAACGATGATGTAACTCAAGAAAACAGATTACTCCCAGCAATGAATAAAATATTTACCAAAGTAATTAATGGGAGTTTTATACAAAGGTATATTACTTTAAAAAAATATTTACCAAAGTATTGTGTTTTAAAACTTAATTATCAAAAGGTTGTAAATTGAAGTTTTTATGCGATGTATTATTTTCTTTTTTCTAATTTTAAATTAACTTCTTTTGTTTTAATTAGCTTCTAACTTCATCCCTGTCACCATCATATAATGCCGAATACCATTAACTTTTATCAGGCAGCCATCTTTCTTCGTCTACAAAAAGTAAACAAAAAACTCAAATCTACAATAAGCGAAAATTAAACCTAACGTTTCATATAAATACTTACCCCAAAAACAAATCCAACATGAAGCTGCTAAACCAAATATAACGGGGTTGATCACTGATTGTATCAGAGTCGAACTAGAAGGGGAAATGGATCCACTGAGATCAAGGGAGTTGAGCACTATTCGATTAGAATATGAACAAACACAGGGCAAAGATCAAATAAACTTTCTTCCAGATAAACTGTCTTTATTTTATATATTTTGACCAATTTTGAAAAGATGTGTAATACTTCCAGGAAGAGGATCAGATAATTTTTCATCCAGATCATCAACAGGATACCCATTTTGAAAAGATGAATTTTCTTTATTTAATATATTTTGACCAATCTCGCTTCCAATTTGCTCCAAGTAACCTAATAATTTGCATCATATGGTATGGATCTATTATAAGTTAACACAAAAAATGAAAAAAAAAGACAGAAATACCCCTCTCCATACCTGCAACAGATGGTGCTGCTTCTTTTGCTTCAAAAGCTTCATAGACTTTAGATATATCTATTATTGCATCACTCATATACGGGCGAAGAATATTCGACTCCTCAAGATCAAGAAACGTGTTGTGAACCTGAATAATTTTTCTTTAGTTTATTTAATGTTACTGTTAGAAAGATTTTATAAAAATAACAAGATTTAACAAAAGAAAATCTACCTTGGATTCATATGAAAATAAGGTATTCTGTATCATTCGAGACACTTCATCAAGAGAATGACTTGAATATTTTTCATCTCCCGTCTTTTCCTTAGTTTTATTGACTTTGGAAGACTGTAAAAGAGACAAAAAAATATGGATTGCTAGCATATGCATACAGTATAACTGGCCTCATTGCATTGAATCCTGAGCCACCAACATCATCAACATTTAATGTGGACATCTGAGCAGGTCTTGCTTGCTTTTCACATTGTCAATGATCACATCTAACAGGTTCAGCAACTGAAACATAGTACCAAGTTTCACATTGTCAATGATCACATCTAACTGAGGATTTCGACTATTCAAAGGAGATTCTTATAAATAATTTTGACATAGCTTCCGTGTGCAAGAATTACTTCAAAACACAGTAACACAAAAAAGGACAATACATGTAATCTACCTCAATGTTATTGCTAATGTACATTACACTTTAGATTTAATAAAAACATGTGTAGTTCCTTGCTCAAAATATATAATATAGCATGAAAACACAAGAGTCACTCATTGGGGCATTTTATCAAACAGGTTGTGTTCACCAAAAAGTATCCCTAAACAGGCAGTGATTAATTATTCAAAGATTACCAGGTTGTTGTCTTATGTAGTAACAAAGCAACCAAAAATAACGAGCAGTAGTCCGAGTTGTAGGAGCGTAGAGAAATAAAACATCAATTGTGTTTCGAAGATTCAAAAGATTTACAAACAGCGTGATTCAGAAAAAAAAAACTATTGACTGATGACTTTAATAAGAATTGATTACTCACCTGCATATATAAATGCATGATTGTTCCATCATTGGCAGTGAGTAACAAGTTCACGACATCAACCACTCTGTAGTCACGAAACCTTGTGGTGAGATTCTTGAGGGTTTCAACGACCCTTGTAAGCTCGAGAGTAACCAAGTCGTAGGGTTGTGATGCCATACCGGGAATCCATAGCCAAGCTGGGTGAAGGAACAAGACGATTTATTAAGATAACTCTAAAATAGGAGATAGAAAACTAAATTTCCTTTTAGGTTTTGAAAACGTGAATTCAAGGAGAGGAGGAAACCTTTCTGGGCTTAGAATCCCTAATTCTTCGTCATAGAGCCCTCAATCATAATGATTTTGTAAGGTCAATTTTTGGGAGAAAAAAACCCTTAATATCAACAATCTTGTTCTGCCTTAAGATTTGACGAAGGTGAAAGCTAAACTCCATCATCTCCGAACCATTCCATACGACTTCAACCCTTTGTAATAGCCTCTTGAGTTGTTCTATTATGTCTCGTACCCGTCGATCACCACCAAAAACCCTAGCACGTACTAAGTCGATAGAAAATGAGATAATCGGGATTTTAGAAGAAAATAAAAGACCTCCAGCTACCCACTAATAAGGAAGACGCACATTAGGGTTCTTCGTCTGTTTGTTGTTTTGATTTATCTATAGGAAATCAGAAACAAACCAGAATCAAGCTTTGCATTCCATACTTCATAGCGATAACTCATGGAATTCACATAGCTTCATTAAGCCAAACCATGGAAAAGAAAAAAGTAGAAACAAAGGAAGATGAGAACAAGGCGGGGTTTTCTAACTTTTGGGGATTTTGTTTCCCGCTTAGTTATTAAAGGTGGGAAAACACGCGTTCCATTAAAATTTATTAAGCGACATCCTTAGACGACACACATTTTATTATAGGTGCCCTCCGTGTTTTTTTTAGAAACTAATTTAACGACGCGCAATAATGTGTGACATAAATCCTTATATTTTTTAAAGAGATGACACTTTTTTAACGTCACATGCTTTTGCGTAACATAAATCAAGGAGTGTCGTGGTTTGCGCGTCGTAAAAGGGTCTTTTTCTTGTAGTGAGGCACAACGAAGTGCCGTATAGAGGAATAGTGTGTAACATTCTGTTTTAGTATGTTCTCTTGTATTAGTGTATAGTGTACCTCTTGGTATTATGTATTGAGTGTTCTCTTGTATAGTATATAGTATTCTTCTTATATAGTACTTAACATGTAGAGACTCATAATAGTACTAACTATGGTAAGTATCGTAGTAATGGTAGTAAGGAGCGGTAAACCTTAGCTATACCTATTATAGTTAAATAACATGTTGTAGCCTATCTTTGATACACAAAGGTATTGAACTAAGTGAAGACGTTCATATCCAACACAAATATATACAATATATAACTAAGAATTCAACGACAGTCGGACAGATAACAATATACCTTAAGACCACAATCAAACAAGAACAGGAAATAAGGCGAGCTATCAGTCCTAAGTCCTTCAAGTCTTACTTATATAAATATATTGGCGTAAATATAGTTTGGGAACAAAGGAAGTTTTAAAAGAGTTTGGAAATATTTTTTATAACAATTTAACACGAAAAATGAGTTTGATAAACATTTAAAGCAGTTTTGATGGCAAAGCGGTTAAAAGTATAGAAATCCTTTTCGATTACAAGTTACAAATCACATGTGATTGATACCATGATTTGTTGGATTCAACTTGTATTCCCCCCCCCATAAAAGCATTTAAAAACAATTTAAAGGTTAATTAAGGGGTATGAACTCACCTGCAGTGAGTGGAGTTGAAGGAATGTCGGGTAGGATGCTAGGTGTCAAGTGAGGACTTGAACAGACCCACGGATCCTATGTAACATGTAGTGGCACATAATGGTATCTAATTAGTCATTTAATCACCAATTAAGTAAGTAAATACCCTCTAATGCATGAAAACACCTTGCTTCAAGTACTAGGAGTGTTAAGGGTTGCATCTAAGGAGAGTATAGTCTCACTTTGGAGTTTACTCCTCAAATGGTAGTACCTAGGGGAGTTTACGGTTTTTGAACCATATCCCGCACGAGTTTACGGCCGTACACTTATGGGAGTGGTGTATTTGTGTGCTTTAAGGCTTCATGCTTCACAAAGAAAGGTTCTAGGGTTGATTCAAGGGCTTAGGAAGTGGTTAGGGCATGAATTGTCCACTTTTTGGAGTTTATGACCCATAGGCCATTTTTGGGGAGTTTACTACCATAAACCCACGAGTTTACGGAAGTAAACTCGTGGTTACTCCATCCACTTCGAGTTTTGGGGTACATAGATCATTCAAGCAAGTTCCTAGTCCATAAGTCATGCTAGAGAGGGAGTTAGGGCATCAAAACACCCTTTTTGGGGTGTTTACGGTTTTGGGAGATCCCCAAACCGTAAACACTTGTTCTTGGGGTTTACTCCATGAATTTTCAAGCATACTAAGAAGACAACTAGATAGGAGGAATATACTTACGTATATGAAGCTTGTAAGAGGGTTTTAGGACCCAAAAAACTAATGTGTTCTTGGTGATTTGAAGATGCTTGAAGATCTAAGTAAAAATCAAAATCCATGGATGAAAATGATGTATAAACACTAGATTTAGTGTTGTATAAACGAATTTAGAGAGGAAACACTTACATTTTGGCGGATTTGGATGAATGAATTTATGATAGTTGAGAGAAAAACCTTGTGTTCTTGAGTGGAAAGTGTAGAAATGAAGGCAAGGGGAGTAAACTCATGCTATATGAATAATTCTTGGGGAAGAGGGTGTTTACGGACCAAACACCCCTTGTTTGGTCGTAAACACCTAGCTAAGGTGTTGGGTTGTTTTGCCAAGGTACACTTTACTAACGACGACACTTATTTTATTTAATCGTTTCACGTAATTCAAAATACAACACCAAATTGACTTAAATCCGGCCAAAATGTATTAAAATATTTTTGACTAATATTTGGAGTGTTTGGATGTGGAAATTATACAAGTGAAAATTTCGGGTTGTCACAATCATCATATTCATATTTGAATAAACAGTTCCTTTATACTTATTCATATATAAATATACATATGCATATAGATATTCATATTCGAATATGATATGTCCCGTAGGTCCGATACGCTGAAGCGCTTAACCGGCATATTCGAAATGAGTGGCCCAAATTCATTCCTTCATTCTCTAGTTTTTTTTTCTCAATTGAACTTTCTCTGTCTCTTATATATATATATATATATATATATATATATATATATATATATATATATATATATAAACACTACTGTAGTACCCACACAATGCGGCTGATATCGAATGTGTTAGATGTTGAATAGATTTTTTTGGTGACTAATTTTTCTTTTTGTGAATACCTTGGAAATATTATTTACCATTAAAAGGTAGTTACACATTGTTAGAAGTGATCAAGAGAGATAGTTTAGTTTAGGAAACATACGATATTCTTGTTAGCATAATAAATTATTGCTCTTTTTGTATTAGGTTTTATGTTTAACCCATTAGCTAAGGCCCCGTTTGTTTACCTCTTAATTACAAAATTAAGAGGCAATGTCTTAAAAATTCAGATTCAGATCGTTTGTTTGCATATTATTCTTTGCCTCTTAAAATTATAAATGCCTCTTAATTTTTCAGATATTGAACATAGTCTGAATTTTTTAAAAAGAACGCGTTTCCAAATTTGCCCAAAACCAAGATAGAGCAAAACACGCCTCCTGCCCTCCTCTTCTCCTCTTTCGTGCGTCTTCTAGTTCGTGCTACTGCTTCCCTTCGCGTCGTCTGCTCCCCTTCACCACCAAATCTCTGACGACGCCGCCTGAACCGACGCCGCCCACCCCAACGTCGACACTGCTGCACCCCTGCAACGCCGACGCACCCGCTTCGTCTCCAATTTGTTTTTTCGGATTGTGCCCTAAAGCAGGTTCGTTTCTCTTCTTCTAAAAATCAAAAATCAAAATCAAAATTTGTTTGTTTCTCTTCTTCTATTTCTTCCTTCTTTCCCCCTAAATTACGATGTTCCTATGGATCCTGATGCACTAGCACGAAAAATGAGTTTGATAAACATTTAAAGCAGTTTTGATGGCAAAGCGGTTAAAAGTATAGAAATCCTTTTCGATTACAAGTTACAAATCACATGTGATTGATACCATGATTTGTTGGATTCAACTTGTATTCCCCCCCCCCCCCCCCCCCATAAAAGCATTTAAAAACAATTGAAAGGTTAATTAAGGGGTATGAACTCACCTGCAGTGAGTGGAGTTGATGGAATGTCGGGTAGGATGCTAGGTGTCAAGTGAGGACTTGAACAGACCCACGGATCCTATGTAACATGTAGTGGCACATAATGGTATCTAATTAGTCATTTAATCACCAATTAAGTAAGTAAATACCCTCTAATGCATGAAAACACCTTGCTTCAAGTGTTAGGAGTGTTAAGGGTTGCATCTAAGGAGAGTATAGTCTCACTTTGGAGTTTACTCCTCAAATGGTAGTACCTAGGGGAGTTTACGGTTTTTGAACCATATCCCGCATGAGTTTACGGCCGTACACTTATGGGAGTGGTGTATTTGTGTGCTTTAAGGCTTTATGCTTCACAAAGAAAGGTTCTAGGGTTGATTCAAGGGCTTAGGAAGTGGTTAGGGCATGAATTGTCCACTTTTTGGAGTTTATGACCCATAGGCCATTTTTGGGGAGTTTACTACCATAAACCCACGAGTTTACGAAAGTAAACTCATGGTTACTCCATCCACTTTGAGTTTTGGGGTACATAGATCATTCAAGCAAGTTCTTAGTCCATAAGTCATGCTAGAGAGGGAGTTAGGGCATCAAAACACCCTTTTTGGGGTGTTTACGGTTTTGGGAGATCCCCAAACCGTAAACACTTGTTCTTGGGGTTTACTCCATGAATTTTCAAGCATACTAAGAAGATAACTAGATAGGAGGAATATACTTACGTATATGAAGCTTGTAAGAGGGTTTTAGGACCCAAAAAACTAATGTGTTCTTGGTGATTTGAAGATGCTTGAAGATCTAAGTAAAAATCAAAATCCATGGATGAAAATGATGTATAAACACTAGATTTAGTGTTGTATAAACGAATTTAGAGAGGAAACACTTACATTTTGGCGGATTTGGATGAATGAATTTATGATAGTTGAGAGAAAAACCTTGTGTTCTTGAGTGGAAAGTGTAGAAATGAAGGCAAGGGGAGTAAACTTATGCTATATGCATAAGTCTTGGGGAAGAGGGTGTTTACGGACCAAACACCCCTTGTTTGGCCGTAAACACCTAACTAAGGTGTTGGGTTGTTTTGCCAAGGTACACTTTACTAACGACGACACTTATTTTATTTAATCGTTTCACGTAATTCAAAATACAACACCAAATTGACTTAAATCCGGCCAAAAATGTATTAAAATATTTTTGACTAATATTTGGAGTGTTTGGATGTGGAAATTATACAAGTGAAAATTTCGGGTTGTCACAATCGTCATATTCATATATGAATAAACAGTTCCTTTATACTTATTCATATATAAATATACATATCCATATATATATATATATATATATATATATATATATATATATATATATATATATATATATATATATATATATATCATATTCGAATATGATATGTCCCGTAGGTCCGATACGCTGAAGCGCTTAACCGGCATATTCGAAATGAGTAGCCCAAATTCATTCCTTCATTCTCTAGTTTTTTTTTCTCAATTGAACTTTCTCTGTCTCTTTTATATATATATAAACACTACTGTAGTACCCACACAATGCAGCTGATATCGAATGTGTTAGATGTTGAATAGATTTTTTTGGTGACTAATTTTTCTTTTTGTGAATACCTTGGAAATATTATTTACCATTAAAAGGTAGTTACACATTGTTAGAAGTGATCAAGAGAGATAGTTTAGTTTAGGAAACATACGATATTCTTGTTAGCATAATAAATTATTGCTCTTTTTGTATTAGGTTTTATGTTTAACCCATTAGCTAAGGCTCCGTTTGTTTACCTCTTAATTACAAAATTAAGAGGCAATGTCTTAAAAATTCAGATTCAGATCGTTTGTTTACATATTATTTTTTTACCTCTTAAAATTATAAATGCCTCTTAATTTTTCAGATATTGAACATAGTCTGAATTTTTTAAATACAATTTTTCTTTCAATACTGAAATACAAATACTTTGAGTTTACATGGCTTGACAACAATAAACATGGGTCTTGGCAGAATCTCGTCGGAACACTAGTAGGCATCAACATTGTAGGTGCCGAAGCTCTTGCCCAACCCCTTTCATACATATATCGGCTCGTAAATTTGGCTTTTGATGACATCTAGTCAGAAATTGTTAGAATATGCAAGCCACAAAATCTCTAGCTACTAATGAGGTGTATTTTATGTTATATCTGGTAGATTAAATATTAGATTGAAACCTAGATCAATTATGATGCATGTACATATAGGCTTATTTTAATATTTTCGTTGCATAACTAATGTGTATAGATTGGTAGGAACCCACCAATGATATGCTGTTATTCCTAATAGATATGAATTTTGTTTGTTTAGATTAGGTTTTTGGGTGCAGAATAATTATTTTCGTTTATGTTGGTTATTTTCGTTTTTCTTTTATAGGGTTTAAGTAACCACAAACTCATAAGAAAAAAATGGAAAAGATATATGTATGTTGACAGTACGTAGCACACCCATTGTAGGGCGCAATGCAGCCTCTTCGAATGATGTAAGTGAAACCCTAACTTGCCCACAAAATCATTTACTTGTCGTGCAAGAAGCGAATATGTTGTATTTCAAATATTGGATATTCTCTTTGGATATGATCATATGAATGTTATTTGGATAGTGATTTAAATTTGAATATTTAATTGTGTTAAAAGTTATTTATAGTTTGTAATTTATAAATTTGAATATTAATATTAGTTATTAGCATGTGTCCTCGAATAATAGTTAGAACCAATAATATGACACTAAATCTAAAAATGTTTAAATTTGCTTTTATATATATATATATATATATATATATATATATATATATATATATATATATATATATATATATATATATATATATATATAGCTTAAGACCCTCACATTCCTTCTACATTTTGAGAGTGTAGTTACCAAAATGGTTTTATATGATAAGCGTTTAATGTTAAAAGTATTATCTTAAAGTATGAAACAAAATTTTGTTTTACTAAGAACATGATCTTAAGTTACCCATGGTATATGCACATTTTCTTTATAATATATTGATGGAGCTCGTGTGGTTAACCGACACATCAATCTGAGTGTATAGTTGATAATGATAAAAAAACTCTTATTGTTACATTATTGTTGTTTGTGACTAAGCAGAACATTTTTATTTTAATATCAAAATATTTTTTATTCATTTTAATTTGTATGTATTTGTAGGCTAAATTGAACTATTCATCTAAAAAGACCAATACTGTAATTATTTTTAAAATATTTAAACGAACACGCTACATCCTTCCCTAGAAATTTAAAATATTTCGAAACACTTTTAGGTTTCATGAGTGAGTATCATATCATATTTTGGAAACGATTTGACTTTTTCAACACAAGTAAAGAACGAACGTGGATTGGGATAACGATTACAAGATTTTTTTTCTTTTCCAACACAAGGCAGGAATTCATACTCATTGTCACCGCCAAAATTATACCAATTCCAATCTTCATAAGTAATGTTGAGATATTAGGTTAGCAAATTGAATCAAGGAGTCGATTATTATAACCCCAAAAAACTGATTAAACCCTACAAAACTGATTTTGATAGTTGTTATCTAGGAGTCGATCATTCAAAGTTTACTTTTCACTCTCGATAGATGTGTGTAATTTGATAGTTGTTATTGGGTAATGTATGGAGGTTAGGTGGTAGTTACGTTAAAGAACATAATGAAAGATCTATATGTTCAAGAATCATTGTGTAATGATATTTTCTAATAACATGTGATCATATAGCGTCATGCCTAATAGCAAGTAAACACTTATTGATTGTTTATTAATAAATATTATCAAATCTTGTATTGGTCATGCCTAACAAAGTAATTCTTACTAGGACACCCACAACGATACATAAGAGGAACATAGGGACTTTGAAGTGGTCAACAAACAATAGAGAAGTACATAGTCTACCATTCTATTCCCAGAAATTAGCAACAAATGTATTTCATTTGTTTATAATAAAAATAGTTTTTTATATTTATAAATGATTTGTCAATAATAATATCCACTACTTCCATAGTGATTTTTCGAGAAGTCCCAATATTTTGGTTATCGGATAATTTTCAGAAAAATCCTAATATTTTGAGAAAACCTAACGAAAAAGGACAGAATACAGGCTAAATCTACGAAACCGGTCAAAAAGGGTTTTTTCGAAGTTTTAGTCGGTATTATGTGCTTTTCTGTAAAAAATTTAGTTTGAGACTTTTTCATAAATTAGACTAAAATTATAGGACTTTTCTGGAGCTTTTCATAAGTATTTTGTAACGCCCCATTTCTGGTATGTGATTTAAATAAAGTATTTTTTTATTTCTTAAGTGGTACTCGATGAATCAGTAGCCTGACTCGTCGAGTAGAGTCGGGAGTTGCATGCGGTTTAAGTTGGCGACTCGACGAGTCCATATTCCCGGACTCGGCGAGTCTGCTAGTCTGGATGAAACCCTAATTTCAAGGGTTTGCCCCCAATTTAAACATCTTATGTGCCCCAAGACCAGCCTCCCTCACCCAAAAAGAGTCCCATACGAAGCCCTAGCCGTTCTTAAACATTTTTGGAGCATTTTCTCACTTGTGAAGGTTTTAGTGTATCTTGAGAATTTGAGGAAGAAGAGAGAGGAGAAGTATTCAAGGGGAGCAAGTAGATCCGGATTTCTAGTTGCATTTCAGTCCCCTTTGAGGTATCAAGCTCGAATCTTTGCTTATTATCAATTAAATCTCTTCAAAAGTTTGCTCTTGTTGATTTTGAGCCCTTTCTAGACTTTAAGGTCAAATTAAGAGTTGATATGATGAATGGACTTCAGATCTGAGTTTTCCAGAGCCTCTTAAGCTCAAGGTTTCCACCTTTATTGATCCAAGTTTCCATTCCAAGCTTAGATCTCTTCCTTTAGCTTATTTTGGGTATTTGAGCTTCATATTAGCATGCATGCATGTAAAGTTAGAAACTTTACGTGAAAATCAGCCCTAGGAGCCCAGATCTATTAATGGAATGCACTGGATTCGAGCAGAATCGACTGTATATAGTAATGACATGCATGGGACTCGGCGAGTCGTTCTTCAGAATCGACGAGTCGAGTCGCGAGTCCCCGATTTACCCCATTTGAGAGTTTAGGGTGGAATCAGTGAGTAGGTAATGGACTCGGTGAGTTAAGGCTCAGGTCTAGTAGTAGAGGGACTCCATGAGTTGTTCACACAACTCGACGAGTCAAGGACTGATTTCATTCATAGGATGAAGTAGGAGTCGACGAGTTGTTCATATAACTCGGCGAGTCAGATGAAGATGGACTTGATGTTAGTATCGAATATGGACTCGTTAAGACTTTTCTAGACTCGACGAGTAGAAGCGTGTAGAGAATTGGAAATAAGGATCGGGACTCGGCGAGTTGGCGGCAAGACTCGGCGAGTCAAGTCAACTGAGAGTTGACTTTGGCCAGAGGGTTGGATTTGACCTGGGGTAAAATAGTCATTTTACCCTAAGTTTAGTTATCAGTAATTAATTGAATATTTGTGGGAATTGTAGCCGGGAAGCTACGGAGCAGCAGCAGCAGTCAGTTTCTGAGTAGCAGTTCTTCAGCCAGCTTACGAGGTGAGTTTCCTTCCAGTAGGAACAGGTCTACGGCCACAATGCCAACCCGTTTAGTTAGCAGTAGTTCGGGACCTCGGTCCGATGCAGTAGTTAGAATGCTTGATGTCTTTGTGATTCAAGCATGTTTTGTGTTATGTGTTCCGGAATCTGGTCCGATGCAGTATGCAATATATGTGTTCATGCTAGTTGATATGTTTATGCTATGCTACGTTCAGTCAGTTTCTGGACTTCGGTACGATGCAGGGGATAAGGTCCCAGTCAGTTCCAGACTTTGGTCCGATGTAGTTAGTTTCGGACTTCGGTCCGATCCAGGGGACAAGGTCCCAGTCAGTTCCGGACTTCGGTCCGATGCAGAAGGTAAGGCCCTAGTCAGTTCCGGACTTCGGTCCGATGAAGTTTCCGGACTTCGGTCCGATGCAGTGGGCAAGGCACAATAGTTATTTATATGTTATTGTATGATATGTGGTAGTTTCGGGGAGCTCACTAAGCTTCGTGCTTATGGTTTCAGTTTTGGTTTCAGGTACTTCCACTAGCAAGGGGTAGAGCTCGGGATGATGGCATCGCACACACCATAGTTTCAGTTTTATCCTGGGGGTTTTATTCAGATATTGTGATATGATTGATACAATTTTTGTTTTGACACAGTTACTTTGACTTTTGAGTTTCACATTCTACGGTTCTTAGTATATATGGCATTCGATGATGTGATTTTCAGTAATATTAAAACAAAAATTTTTGGGTCGTATTTTGGGTCGTTTCAAGTTGGTATCAGAGCCTTGGTTTGAGAGATTTAGGCACACTTTCGAGTATGACTGGACTCAAACTAAGGAAATGGTAGAAGATTTTAAACAAAAATTATTTTCGAAAGAATTTTTTTTGAAAAAGAAACTTAAAAAAAAGAGTTTTGAGAAAAGGGAAAAGGGTGTGGTGCATGCGATCAACCGAGCTCAAGTAAGTACTCACAAATTATCCATACAAGTTTATGTTATGATTATCATTTTCAGTTTCAGTAGAACAACATGCTAGAATAGGACGAAGGATCTAGGAGGATGCCTTATGTGCCTGATTTATGTGTTTCAGCTTTATGATAATTGCATGCTAGTATTGAGTAGACAACAGTAGGATAACCTGTTTAGGTTATGCCTGATAGCATGAGCTTAACATTGTGTGATAGTACATTTTCTCGTTATGAGGATAGAATTGCTTGAGTAGTTTCCTATGTCCGAATGTTGCTTGCTTTGTGTTTTTTGGGACTCTGAGTGATGAGAGTTAGCCATTAGGTGAATACGTCACATCACATGTGACCAGGGTTGAATAATCTAAGAGTGCTGGATTTGGCCATACTGCGCAGTCTCGTTTGAGTCTAACCGTTGTAGGAATGAATCTTTTACTCGAAGGATTATCTGAGCCTCGTCACATGTGGTGATATTCAGGTAATGACTAATTGGCATTACAAGGAGGCCTTCAGCAGCTGATGACTGGTTTTGGTTGAGTCAGAGGTTTCTCTAGGGAAAGCCTAGGATGAGAGTAGCAGAGATCAGTAAAAATAGTTGTGACTTGGTGGAGTCGAGGCAGTTCCTGAGGAAAGTACGGATAGATGTGGAAGGTAGTATGGGCCCGTACTACTGAAAGGAGAGGATCCGTACTTGAATCAAGGAAAGCTGAGATGAGACCAGGAAACTTGTAGTAGTAGTGATCTCTTTAGATATATTAGTGTTCCTGACGTTTATTATGATGTGTTTTCAGAATTGTGGTTTTACGCCCTAGACCAGCAGTCGGCAGTTCAGGTGCCGGGGAGGGATCCGGATCAGGCTTGGGGGCCGAGCATTTGGATGAGCAGACTAGGGTGTTTTTTCACTTTCGAGATTACTCGCATCATACTTGAGCAGACTCCTTTGATCTTTGGTTTGATCAAGGAGGGTATTTTGGAGTTGATGGATGAGAGGTTGAGCACCTTTTGTACTGAGGTGGCGGCCATGATGGGGTCGCGCACACTCACCTTCAGGGAGTTCCAGGCTTGTGGAGCTCCAGACTACCATGGGGTGCGGGATTCCATAGCGAGTACCAGGTGGTTGGCGGATGTCGCCAATGCTTTCCACACCAACAAATATCCCGAGGGGGATAAGGTCAGACTAGCATCTTGTCTTCTGAAGAACAGGGCACGGGATTGGTGGGAGGAGATCGGGCATTTCATCAGGGATGACGCAACACTTGATGCGATGTCTTGCACTGATTTTATTACCAGGTTCAGAGCCGAGTATGCACCGATTATTTAGGTGCAACAGTTAGCCAGGGAGTTTCAAGATCTCACCCAGACTACAGAGACAGTGGCGAAGATTACCGCCAAGTTTAGGGAGAGGGCTCTTCTCATTCCTCAGTATGCAGCTGATGAGGAAATGAAGAAGGCCCGTTATCATGAGATGTTGCAGAGTGATATCCGCCAGTTTGTGAGCCGGTCAAGCTATAAAAAGCTGGATGATATGATTGCGAGGGCTCGTGAGAGAGAGATAGATTTGGAGATGGCGAAGAAGAGGAAGCCAGAGGCGACATCTGGCACAGGGAGTTCGGGCAAAAAGCCCAAGGTATCGGATCATAGGTCTAGAGGACAACAGAGCCATAGACGGCGTGGCAAGTGTGGGAGATTGCACGATGGGGCGTGCAAGGCAGGGAGTCCCGGTTGCTACAAGTGCGGCTGGACCGGGTATATGAGCAGAGATTGTATAACTACTCCCACCGTTACCGCATCATGTGATCTGATTTGCTTCCATTGTAATCAGAGGGGACATAAAAAGTCCTAGTGTCCGAGTTTGGCAGTAACAGGGAAGGTGGCGGCACTTGCCCCTACAACTTTGAGGATTACAGACGACCGTCCGGGCCAAAGTGAGGCGCCAATGGCGAAGAGTTGAGCTTTTAAGATGACAGCAGAGGAGGCGCGAGCGACTCCTGATATGGTGACGGGTATGTATCTTCCCTTCATTTGTTTATTATTAATGATTGTTTCTTATGATTATATGATTTTATATAGGGTCGTTCTTAGTGAACGACATTTCAACTACAATATTGTTTGATTCGGGGGCTACCCGATCATTTGTTTCGCTTGCTCTTAGCAAGAGGTTTAGCAGAGCTCCGGGGGAGCTGGATTGCCCACTTGAGGTTGAGATAGCTGATGACAGGACCGTCATGGTCGTGAGAGTAAATAGGGCTCGTTCGCTGCAGTTATTTGATGAGCAATTTTCAGTGGACTTGGTTCCCATTACCCTGCGAGGGAATAAGGTTATAGTGGGTATGGATTGGATGAGCCCCAACGGGGCAGCGATTGATTGTGAGCTATAGTTAGTGAGGGTCCGCACCCCTGGTGGGGGAGATTTAGTGATTCAGGGCGAGAGGCCACAACGCGGACCGATTCTTTGTTCCGCAGTGAGAGCACGGCACTACTTCCAACAGGGTTGCGTGGGGTACGTCGCCTAAGTTTTAGATTCCCCGGAGAAGGGCAAGGCGACTGTTGACAATGTACTGGTGGTACGTGAGTACCTTGATGTATTTACAGAGGATTTTCCTGGAATACCTCCTGAGAGACAAGTCAAGTTCAGGATTGACCTGGTCCCTGGTGCGGCACCGACAGCAAGGCACCATATCGATTGGCTCCTCTGGAGATGCAGGAGTTGTCTACGCAGCTGCAGGAGCTGTTAGACAAGGGTTTTATCAGACCAAGCAGTTCACCATGGGGAACCCCGATCCTGTTTGTGAAGAATAAGGATGGGTCGCATTGTATGTGTATAGATTATTGGGAGTTGAACAAGGTAACAGTGAAGAACCGTTACCCACTCCCGAGGATAAATGACTTTTTTGATCAGCTTCATGGAGCATCTTGGTTTTCCGAGATTGATCTGCACTCCGGTTATCATTAGATGCGGGTCAGAGGTGAGGATGTTCAGAAGACCACTTTTAGGACCCGCTATGGTCATTATGAGTTTGTGGTGATGCTGTTTGGGCTCACCAATGCTCCAGCCGCGTTAATGGATCTCATGAACCGTGTATGCAGACCTATCGTTTGGAGTTGCCAGCAGAGTTGGGGCAGATCCACGACACTTTTCATGTGTCGCAATTGAGGAAGTTTATAGCCGATGAGTCGGCAGTGGTTCCATTAGAGGATATTCAGGTGGATGCGAGCCTGAATTATGCCGAGAGGCCAGTGGCCATCAGAGATCGGAAGATGAAGGTTCTGAGGAACAAGGAGGTACCTCTGGTGTTGGTTCAGTGGCAACACCGGAAGGGATCGGAGATGACCTGGGAGCCGGAGCGCGAGATGCGGGTGCAGCATCCAGAGCTATTTTCAGAGCGAGACTTCGAGGGCGAAGTCTAGTTCTAGTGAGGGAGAATTGTAACAGCCCGGATTTCCAGGTATCTTTATTGTTTATGATTTGGTGTTTTGAGAGGGGACTCGGCGAGTCGGAGCTCAGACTCGCCGAGTAGGGACGCGATTCTGGACGCGGGATTCGCCTGGACTCGGCGAGTCCAGGATATGAACTCGGTGAGTCCGTGCTGTTTAATGAAACTAATGTCTCGGGTTTGGGACCTATTTAAAGGGCCTTATGGCCGTCATTTGTACCCAGCAGTCCATAGAGAGAAACCCTAGAGTGCTTTAGCGATTTGAGAGAGAGAAAGGAAGCATTTCTTGACCTTTGTGTGTTGTTTAGCAAAGAAGAGGGAGGTTCTAGCCAAGAGGAAGCAAAGGAGGTTGCTATTCTGTGGATTTGAAGCTTAGATCATCGATCTAAAGGTATGATTTCGGCTCATCTTCTGTTTTGTGAAGTATATTTGGATTTAGGGTTTCTTGTGGCCTTTGTTGGGTTGATTTGATGGCCAAATAGTCCCTTGTTAGTGATGAGGCTTTGGATCTGGATCCATAGAGGTCCAGAGAGCCTCATTCATCAAGCTTTATGAAGAACAATGGGGGTTATGACCTTGAGTTGTGATATTTGTTGATAATTCTTCATATGTGGACATATAGAGGTTGTATGTACACCAAGTTTGGGGCTTTACGTGGTGAATCAGTCTAGGAAGGCCAGATCTATGAATTGATGGAACAGATCTGACCTTAGAAGCGAGTTTGAGTGATTGCATGGCATGGACTCGCCGAGTCCGATGAGCAGACTCGGCGAGTAGCTTGAAGATTGCCTTGGATCGGCCAGTGAGTGGTCCAGTCAAGTCATGGGTTGACTCAGTGAGTCAGGGCGAGTTAGGGAAGGGTGGTCAAGTGGACTGAGTCGAGCTGGGACTCGCCGAGTTGTTCTTGAGACTCGGCGAGTTGAGTCGGGGTGGCCCCGCGATTCTTCCAGGTGAAACTCGTCGAGTCAGGGGAGTACTCGACGTGTAAGAAGGGAATCCTAGAGAGTTGGGGAAAACGTCTAGACTCGCCGAGTTGCCCTTGTGCACTCGCCGAGTCTGGTCAAAGTTGACCGTTGACCGTTGACCGTTGACCAGAGTTGACCTGTGTTGACTTCTTAGGGATAGTCAACCTTAGAGATAAAAAGTGTTAATTAGAGACATATGATGTTATAGGAGGATTATGGCTCGGAGGATCGGGCACGAGGGATTTCAGGATTGTGAGTCATCGAGATACGCGAGGTGAGTCTTCTCACTATACTTTACCTTGAGTAGGTAACCAGAGTTATGTGACAGAGTACTGTATGTTATGTATGCTATATGTTGTACTGCATTATTTCTATGTGATTATGCTGTGCATGTTTACAGAGTTGGAACCGGAAGGTTCCTAGAGCTAGAACCTGAGGGTTCACAGAGTTTGGGTGCACGGACCCATAGAGTTATAGCCTCGAGTGGCTAATATGTGTTTTCTGTGTGGTATTTTGGGGAACTCACTAAGCTTTGTGCTTACAGTGTTAGCGTGGTTGTTTAAGGTACTAGCGATGACCGTGGGAAGACGCCGGCTTGATCCGTACACGCGCATGGGATTTTGTTATACCTGTGATCTTGGGATTTTGTATAATGTGAATTGAGATTTAAACTTGATGTTTTTATGAAAAGTTAATGGGAAATGTTTTTATAAATTGTTAAAAATTATTTTGAAATCTATGGTGTTACAAGTTGGTATCAGAACCTTGGTTTGAGGGATTCGAGTACACCTTTGGGCGTATTTGAACTCAAACTGAGGATTTGAGATGTATTTTCAAAAAGAGTAAAAGATTTTTGAAAAATGGAGAGCAAGAGATGTGCGTACGATCAGCCAGCGCCCGAACGATGATTTCCCAAAATACCTTTATATTATGTGATATTGATATTGATATGATGTATCTGCATGCTAGAATAGGCTAGGTATTGCTATTAGGACTAGAGTGGCCTGATTTGTGATGCCTTAGCCTAGGGAGAGGTGAGCTGCTATGAGATGCTTGAGAGTGAGTAGGTAGCAGCGAGGGGCTTATGAGAGATCTATTAGAGAGTGGTCTACGCATGATAGAGTACTTGGGACTTGGGATCCGAGAGGAGGACTTGGGGTGTATTCTGGTGCCGTGCGGACAGTAGTATTGGGCCCGTACTACTGAAAGCACCGGAGCGGTGTGCAGCCCAAGTAAGAATCTTTGGAATACCAAGAATCAAGGAGGAAAGAGTTGTCGAGTGTGAGTATGCTCGTGTGGATTCTGATTTTCGTATGTTGTATTTCAGAGGTAGATCATGGTGAGGGCACGTTTGATGCCCGAGAGCAGTGGTACCAGTGAGGAGGAGATCCGCCGGATCATCCAGGAGGAGGTGGCTGCGGCCATCAGGGCAGAGATACCGGAGATGTTTGGGTCTATAAAGACCACACTGATTGAGACGTTTGATGAGCGTTATGCCGCTCTTTCTGAGGCTGCCGCTGCAGCGGCTACCGCAGCGATTGCTGCTGCGAGGCCGCAAGGTGGTGATGCGTTGCTGTTCCGCGAGTTCAGCAACACGAAACCACCAGAGTTTGATGGGACTCAGGATCCGGTGGCAGCTATGAGGTGGATATCTGATATTGAGGGGTGTTTCTTTACTTGCTCGTCTGCTGAGCATTTGAAGGTTCGGTTCGCGCTGAACCAGCTTCGCTTGGGAGCGAAGGACTGGTGGAAGTTTGTGACGGTGCATTATACGCCTGCTGAGCTTGCGGCAGTGACCTGGGAGAGGTTCACTGTCATGTTCCGAGATGAGTACGTTCCCCAGGTGGAGAGGGAACGTTTGGCGCAGGAGTTTCTGACCCTCAAGCAGGGTACTGAGTCAGTTACAGCGATCACGAGGATGTTCCATGAGAGGGCGATGTTCTGCCCTGAGCACGTGTCCACTGAGCAGGCACGTATGAGCCGCTACTTGAGCATTTTGAGGCGGGATATTCGGGAGTTCGCTGCGAAATCCTCGTACCGGATATTTGCTGAGCTTCAGGCAAATGCCCGGAAGAGGGAGATTGAGCTTGAGACTCAGGCCAGGGAGGAGGCGGAGTCTCAGCAGAGGGATCGGCGACCGGCACAGTCTCAGCCGGCAGCCAAGCGGGCCAAGCCTGTTGATCCCAAACCAGGGAGCCAGAAGGGCCGCACTTGCGGGAAGTGCGGCAAGGGTCATGATGGAGTCTGCCGAGCGGGATCTTGCTACAAATGTGGCAAGGAGGGGCATATGGCCAAGGACTGCCCCAAGGGGTTTGCGGTTTGTTTTCACTGCAACCAGACCGGACACCGGAAGGTCGAGTGTCCGCAGTTGCGCGGAGCATCTCAGGGATCTGCTCCTGCCGCCATCAGAGCTACAGAGGGTCGGCCTGTGAAGGTCAAAGCGCCGAGAGCTCGAGGGAGAGCTTTCCAGCTGACTGCGGAGGAGGTCCGCGCTGCGCCCGATGTTGTGGCTGGTATGTTTCCTTTCATGTATTTATTTTGATGTTGAGATATTATGCTTATATTATGTTATGCGTAGGTACTTTCCTTGTGAACTCTGTACCTGCTTTAGTGTTATTTGACTCGGGTGCGAGTCAGTCTTTTGTATCTTTGGCCTTTAGTCAGCATATCAGTGTTAGCCGTGAGACATTGAGTCGGCCTCTGAGAGTTTCCATAGCTGACGATAGAGTGATTTGTGCCACGGAGGTTCTCCGGGGATGTGTATTAGAGATTTTCGGGGTTGAGTTTCCGATTGATCTGATTCCTATTGCGATGGGTGATGTCTGTGTCATTGTGGGCATGGACTGGTTGAGCCGATTCGGCGCAGTTATCGACTGTGAGCGTCAGCTGGTGACCATACGAAACCCTAGTGGGGGAGTTATTTCAGTGTACGGCGAGGGTACACGTTCAGGATCAGCTTTTTGTTCGGCCGCTAGGGCGAGGCAGTGTCTACAGTAGGGCTGTAAGGGTTTTGTGGCGTATGTGATGGATACGCGGGTGGCTTCCGGGAGACCGAGTTCAGTTGAGGAGGTTCCGGTGGTGCGTGAGTTTCCAGATGTTTTTCCCGAGGAGTTACCGGGTGTGCCTCCTATGAGGCAAGTGGAGTTCAGTATTGATTTGGTTCCGGGGGCCGCGCCTATCGCTAAGGTGCCTTATCGTCTTGCACCTCCAGAGATGCAAGAGTTATCCTCGCAGCTTCAGGAGCTGCTGGGGAAGGGGTTTATTTGGCCGAGCAGCTCACCGTGGGGAGCGCCTATCCTGTTCGTCAAGAAGAAGGATGGTTCACACCGGATGTGCATTGACTACCGGGAATTGAACAAGCTGACGGTCAAGAACCGTTACCCGTTACCGAGGATCGACGATTTATTCAATCAGTTGCAGGGAGCATCTTTGTTCTCCAAGATCGATTTGAGGTCGGGATATCATCAGGTGAGAGTGCGGGATGAGGACGTCCAGAAGACAGCGTTCAGGACGCGATATGGGCATTATGAGTTTATGGTGATGCCTTTTGGGCTCACCAATGCCCCGGCTGTGTTCATGGATCTCATGAACAGGGTATGCAGGCCGATGTTGGATCGGTCGGTGATTGTATTTATCGATGATATTCTGGTATATTCGAGATCTAGAGAGCAGCATGAGGAGCATTTGAGGGAGGTCCTTGGGGTTTTGAGATCGGAGAAGCTTTATGCAAAGTTCTCCAAGTGTGATTTCTGGTTGCGAGAGGTCCAGTTCCTAGGACATCTTGTTAACCAGGAAGGGATTCTGGTCGATCCGGCCAAGGTTGAGGCGGTGATGAGTTGGGAGGTGCCGAAGTCGCCATCTGAGATCAGAAGTTTCCTTGGGTTGGCAGGGTATTATCGGAGATTTATCAAGGATTTCTCCAAGATCGCAGTGCCACTCATCAGATTGACCCGGAAGGGCGTCGCGTTCTCATGGGGTCCCGAGCAGCAGACCTCCTTTGAGACACTTCGCCAAAGGTTGTGAGAAGCCCCGGTATTAGCTCTCCCGGAAGGGATGGAGGATTTTGTGGTATATTGTGATGCATCGATTTTGGGGCTGGGTGCGGTGTTGATGCAGAGGGGTCATGTGATAGCATATGCATCGAGGCAGTTGAAGCCTCATGAGATGAGATATCCCACGCATGATCTAGAGTTGGGGGCAGTAGTGTTCGCTCTAAAGATTTGGCGTCACTACTTGTATGGGGTTCGGTGTATGATATACACGGACCATAAGAGTTTGAAGTACTTGATGGATTAGCCCAACCTAAATATGCGACAGAGGAGGTGGTTGGATGTGGTCAAGGATTACGATTATGAGATCCTGTACCACCCAGGCAAGGCTAATGTGGTAGCCGATGTGTTGAGCCGCAGGGCGGAGAGCACACCACTACAAGATGTATGTTTGAGGTTGACCGTGATAGCTCCGGTACTGGATGCCATTCGTGGGGCACAGGCCGAGGCTGTGCAACCGGGGATGCATAAGAGGGAACGGGTCGTTGGTTTGGTTTCAGAGTTCGTTACGGATGGTCGAGGGCTTATGACTTTTCAGGGTCGGATTTGGGTACCGTTTGTGGGCGGTACGCGTGCTACTTTGATGGAGGAGGCTCATCGGTCGAAATTTTCGATCCATCCGGGGGCCACGAAGATGTATTTGGATTTGAGGAAAGAGTATTGGTGGCCCTGTATGAAGAGGGACGTCGCCTGGTTTGTTGAGAGGTGCTTGACCTGCCGCACGGTTAAGGCCGAGCACCAGAGACCGCATGGCAAGTTGCAGCCATTGGAGGTTCCCGAATGGAAGTGGGAACAGATCACTATGGATTTCATCACCAAATTGCCGAGGACTGCCAGAGGAGTTGATGCAATTTGGGTGATTGTGGACAGGTTGACGAAGAGCGCTCACTTCCTTGCCATCAGTGAGAGTTCTTCAACGGAGAAGTTGGCGGAGATATATGTGAGAGAAGTGGTATCTCGGCATGGGGTGCCGATCTCGATTGTTTCGGACCGTGATGTGCGTTTCACTTCCAGATTCTGGAAGAAATTTCATGAGGAGTTGGGTACTAGATTGCATTTTAGTACCGCATATCATCCCCAGATAGAGGGCCAGAGTGAGCGGACGATTCAGACGCTTGAGGACATGCTTCGAGCATGTGTGTTAGATTTCGGGGGTAGCTGGGATGCGTATTTACCCTTGGCAGATTTTTCTTACAACAACAGCCATCATTCGAGCATTGGTATGCCACCCTTTGAGCTGTTGTATGGTAGGAGGTGTCGGACCCCCATTTGTTGGGGAGAGGTTGGGCAGAGAGTGATGGGCAGTACAGAGATCGTGCTTCAGACGACAGAGCAGATTCAGCAAGTTAGACAGAGGTTATTGACCGCCCAGAGCCGACAGAAGAGTTATGCAGACATACGCCGGTCCGAGCTTGAGTTTCAGGTCGGCGACTTCGTTCTCCTGAAGGTCTCTCCTTGGAAAGGATTTATTCGATTCAGGAAGAGGGGCAAGTTGGGGCCCCGGTATATTGGGCCATTTCGTGTGATAGCGAGGGTAGGCCGGGTAGCCTATCGTTTGGAGTTGCCAGCAGAGTTGGGGCAGATCCACGACACTTTTCATGTGTCGCAATTGAGGAAGTGTATAGCCGATGAGTCGGCAGTGGTTCCATTAGAGGATATTCAGGTGGATGCGAGCCTGAATTATGCCGAGAGGCCAGTGGCCATCAGAGATTGGAAGATGAAGGTTCTGAGGAACAAGGAGGTACCTCTGGTGTTGGTTCAGTGGCAACACCGGAAGGGATCGGAGATGACCTGGGAGCCGGAGCGCGAGATGCGGGTGCAGCATCCGGAGCTATTTTCAGAGCGATACTTCGAGGGCGAAGTCTAGTTCTAGTGAGGGAGAATTGTAACAGCCCGGATTTCCAGATATCTTTATTGTTTATGATTTGGTGTTTTGAGAGGGGACTCGGCGAGTCGGAGCTCAGACTCGCCGAGTAGGGACACGATTCTGGACGCGGGATTCGCCTGGACTCGGCGAGTCCGCGCTGTTTAATGAAACCCTAATTTCTCGGGTTTGGGACCTATTTAAAGGGCCTTATGGCCGTCATTTGTACCCAGCAGTCCATAGAGAGAAACCCTAGAGTGCTTTAGCGATTTGAGAGAGAGAAAGGAAGCATTTCTTGACCTTTGTGTGTTGTTTAGCAAAGAAGAGGGAGGTTCTAGCCAAGAGGAAGCAAAGGAGGTTGCTATTCTGTGGATTTGAAGCTTAGATCATCGATCTAAAGGTATGATTTCGGCTCATCTTCTGTTTTGTGAAGTATATTTGGATTTATGGTTTCTTGTGGCCTTTGTTGGGTTGATTTGATGGCCAAATAGTCCCTTCTTAGTGATGAGGCTTTGGATCTGGATCCATAGAGGTCCAGAGAGCCTCATTCATCAAGCTTTATGAAGAACAATGGAGGTTATGACCTTGAGTTGTGATATTTGTTGATAATTCTTCATATGTGGACATATAGAGGTTGTATGTACACCAAGTTTGGGGCTTTACGTGGTGAATCAGTCTAGGAAGACCAGATCTATGAATTGATGGAACAGATCTGACCTTAGAAGCGAGTTTGAGTGATTGCATGGCATGGACTCGCCGAGTCCGATGAGCAGACTCGGCGAGTAGCTTGAAGATTGCCTTGGATCGGCCAGTGAGTGGTCCAGTCGAGTCATGGGTTAACTCAGTGAGTCAGGGCGAGTTAGGGAAGGGTGGTCAAGTGGACTGAGTCGAGCTGGGACTCGCCGAGTTGTTCTTAAGACTCGGCGAGTTGAGTCGGGGTAGCCCCGCGATTCTTCCAGTTGGAACTCGTCGAGTCAGGGGGAGTACTCGACGTGTAAGAAGGGAATC
The DNA here is from genome assembly GCF_051521515.1 of Lactuca serriola. Lineage (NCBI taxonomy): Eukaryota > Viridiplantae > Streptophyta > Magnoliopsida > Asterales > Asteraceae > Lactuca > Lactuca serriola. Next base: position 119,355,312 of record NC_136412.1, read on the forward strand.
CTAGAGAGTTGGGGAAAACGTCTAGACTCGCCGAGTTGCCCTTGTGCACTCGCCGAGTCCGGTCAAAGTTGACCGTTGACCGTTGACCAGAGTTGACCTGTGTTGACTTCTTAGGGATAGTCAACCTTAGAGATAAAAAGTGTTAATTAGAGACATATGATGTTATAGGAGGATTATAGCTCGGAGGATCGGGCACGAGGGATTTCAGGATTTGTGAGTCATCGAGATACGCGAGGTGAATCTTCTCACTATACTTTACCTTGAGTAGGTAACCAGAGTTATGTGACAGAGTACTGTATGTTATGTATGCTATATGTTGTACTGCATTATTTCTATGTGATTATGCTGTGCATGTTTACAGAGTTGGAACCGGAAGGTTCCTAGAGCTAGAACCTGAGGGTTCACAGAGTTTGGGTGCACGGACCCATAGAGTTATAGCCTCGAGTGGCTAATATGTGTTTTATGTGTGGTATTTTGGGTAACTCACTAAGCTTTGTGCTTACAGTGTTATCGTGGTTGTTTCAGGTAGTAGCGATGACCGTGGGAAGGCGCGGGCTTGATCCGTACACGCGCATGGGATTTTGTTATACCTGTGATCTTGGGATTTTGTATAATGTGAATTGAGATTTAAACTTGATGTTTTTATGAAAAGTTAATGGGAAATGTTTTTATAATTTGTTAAAAATTATTTTGAAATTTACGGTGTTACACTAACTATCCAGCACACGATTTAAAGCTGGGGGAAGTGGTGTTCGCCCTCAAGATTTGGAGGCATTACCTCTATGGGGTCCGTTGTACCATTTACACGGATCACAAGAGTTTAAGGTACCTCATGGATCAGTCGAATCTGAATATGAGGCAGCGCCGGTGGTTGGACGTGGTAAAGGATTATGATTGTGAGAGCCTTTATCATCCGGGCAAGGCCAACGTTGTGGCCGACGACCTGAGCCGCAATGCGATGACGGCTCCGATCAGAGATATATTTCTGAGGATGATGGTGATTACTCCATTGTTGGAGCAGATTAGAGAGACACAGGTTGAGGTCCTGAAGGAGGAGAGGCAGAAGTGTGAGAGGATTGTGGGCCGAGTAGCTTCTTTCGATTATGACAATCGAGGATTGTTGAACCTTCATAGGAGAGTCTGGGTGCCATATTGGGGAGGAGTACGAAAGGTGTTGATGGATGAGGCCCACAAGTCTCGTTTCTCCATCCATCCAGGGGTGACGAAGATGTATAGAGATCTTTGACCCGATTATTGGTGGCCCTACATGAAGCAGGACGTAGCCTGGTACGTAGAGAGGTGCCTGACCTGTAGGAAGGTCAAGGCAGAACACCAGAGACCCCACGACAAGATGCATCCGTTAGACATTCTTGTGTGGAAATGGCAGGATAGCACTATGGATTTCATCACTATGCTTCCCAGGACCGCACGTGGAGTTGATTCGATTTGGGTCATAATGGATCGGCTGACCAAGAGCACGCATTGCATACCGATTCAGGAGAGCATATCGGCCGAAAAGCTAGCCGATATCTATGTGCGTGAGGTAATGGCACGGCATGGGGTGCCTTTATCAGTAAAATCAGACCGAGACATCCATTTTACATCCAGGTTTGACGACGAGATGGGTACTCGTCTCCATTTCAGCACCGCTTTCTACCCCCAGACGGACGGGCAGAGTGAGGGGACGATTCAGACTCTCGAGGACATGCTTCGGGCATGTGTCTAGATTTCGGTGGCGGTTGGATACGTATCTTCCTTTAACGGATTTTTCATATAACAACAATTATCATGCTAGCATTGATCGCCCTCCTTTCGAGATGATTTACAAGAGAAAGTGTAGAACCCCAATTTGTTGGGGCGAGATCGGTCAGCGAGTCATCGGGAGTACCGAGGTGGTGCTCAAGACCACAGAGTTGATCCAACAGGTCTGTAGCAGACTGTAGACTATGCAGAGTCAGCAGAAGAGTTACGCCGACAGGAGGCATTCGGACTTGGAGTTTCAGGTGGGCGATATGGTCCTCCTGAATGTATCACCCTGGAAGGGTGTTATCAAGTTCCAGAAGAGGGGCAAGCTGGGCCCCAGGTTCATTGGCCCCTTTAGGATTTTGGCCCGGGTGGGTCTGGTTGCTTATCGGTTGGACCTTCCAGCAGAGCTTAGCCAGATCCAAAACTCTTTCTATGTTTCTTAGTTGAAGAAGTATTTGGTGGACAATTCAGCAGTTGTACCCTTGGAGGATATTCAGGTTGATTGCAGCTTGAATTATATTGAGAGGCCCATTGCGATCTTGGATCCGAAAACGAAGACCTTGAGGAACAAGGTAGTCCAACTAGTGAAGGTGCAGTGGCAGCACTGGAACGGTTCAGAATGGACATAGGAGGCTGAGGACGAAATAAGGGAGCATTATCCAAAGATATTTATAGATTCAGCAGCTGCAGACTTCGAGGACGAAGTCTAAGATAAGTGGGGGACAGTTGTAACGCCCCATTTCTAGTATGTGATTTAAATAAAGTAATTTTTTTAATTTCTTAAGAGGTACTCGATGAGTTAGTATCCCGACTCATCAGGTAGAGTCGGGAGTTGCACGCGGTTTAAGATGGCGACTCGATGAGTCCATATTCCCGGACTCGGTGAGTCTGCCAATCTGGATGAAACCCTAATTTCAAGGGTTTGCACCCTATTTAAACATCTTATGTGGCCCAAGACTAGCCTCCCTCACCCACAAAGAGTCCCATACGAAGCCCTAGCTGTTCTTAAACAATTTTGGAGCATTTTCTCACTTGTGAAGGTTTTAGTGTATCTTGAGAATTTGAGGAAGAAGAGAGAGGAGATGTATTCAAGAGGAGCAAGTAGATCCGGATTTCTGGTTATATTTCAATCCCCTTTGAGGTATCAAGCTCGAATCTTTGCTTATTATCAATTAGATATATTGAAAAGTTTGCTCTTGTTGATTTTGAGCCCTTTCTAGACTTTAAGGTCGAATTAAGAGTTGATATGATGAATGGACTTCAGATCTGAGTTTTCCAGAGCCTCTTAAGCTCAAGGTTGCCACCTTTATTGAGCCAAGTTTTCATTCCAAGCATAGATCTCTTCCTTTAGCCTATTTTGGGTATTTCAGCTTCATATTAGCATGCATGCACGTAAAGTTAGAAAGTTTACGTGAAAAACCAGCCCTAGGAGCCCAGATCTATGAATGGAATGCACTGGATTCGAGCAAAATCGAATGTATAGTAATAACATGCATGGGACTCGACGAGTCGAGTTGCAAGTCCCCGATTTACCCCCATTTGAGAGTTTAGGGTGGAATCAGTGAGTAGGTAATGGACTCGGTGAGTTAAGGCTCAGGTCTAGTAGTGGAGGGACTCGATGAGTTGTTCATACAACTCGGCGAGTCTAGGACTGATTTCATTCATAGGATGAAGTAGGACTCGACGAGTTGTTCATACAACCCGACGAGTCGGATGAAGATGGACTTGAAGTTAGTATCGAATATGGACTCGTTGATACTTTGATAGAATCGTCGAGTAGAAGCGTATAGAGGATTGGAAATAAGCATCGAGACTCGGCGAGTCAAGTCAACTGAGATTTCACTTTGGCCAAAGGGTTGACTTTGACCCGGGGTAAAATAGTCATTTTACCATAAGCTTACTCTTCAGTAATTAATTGAGTATTTGTGGGAATTGTAGCTAGGAAGCTACGGAGCAGCAGCAACAGTCAGTTTCTGAATAGCATTTCTTCAGCCAGCTTACAAGGTGAGTTTCCTTCCAGTAGGAATGGGTTTACGGCCACAATGCCGGCCCGTTTAGTTAGCAGTAGTTCCGTACCTCGGTCCGATGCAATAGTTAGAATGCTTGATGTCTTTGTGATTCAAGCATGTTCTGTGTTATGTGTTCTAGAATCTGGTCTGATGTAGTATGCAATATATATGTTCATGCTAGTTGATATGTTTATGTTATGCTATGTTCAGTCAGTTTTGGGATTTCGGTCCGATGCATGGGACAAGGTTCGAGTTATTTCCGGACTTCGGTCCGATGCAGGGGACAAGGTCCCAGTCAGTTCCGGACTTCGGTCCGATGCAGAGGGCAAGGCCCTGGTCAGTTTCGTACTTCGGTTCAATGCAGTTTCCAGACTTCGGTCTGATGCAGTGGGCATGGCCCAATAGTTGTTTATATGTTATTGTATGGTATGTGGTAGATTGGGGGAGCTCACTAACCTTCGTGCTTACAGTTTTAGCTTTGGTTTCCGGTACTTCCGCTAGCAAGGGTAAGAGCTCGGGATGATGGAATCACACACACCACAACCTCAGTTTTATCCTGGGGGGTTTTATTCCAATATTGTGATATGATTGATATAGTTTTTGTCTTGACACAGTTACTTTGACTTTTGAGTTACACATTCTATGGTTCTTAGTATATATGACATTCGATGATGTGGTTTTTAGTACAATTAAAACAAAAATTTTTGGGTCGTATTTTGGGTCGTTTCATATTCCATCACAATCAAGTTCTTATTCATTTTCAAATGTAATCGGATGCTACAACGCTCATCTATAACACTAAGTCATCTGTTTGCTGCATCTATATCATTAATCTTACTATTACGTTGTTCTTTCATTATGCTTGACGATGTTAAAGATTACTGTTTTGGTTAATAATGCAATCCAAATCAATAATTGTTATTTGACAGTTAGTGTAATGGTTGCACAACAAGATTTCAAAGAAAATCTAAAAACACATATCATATATTTAATGTATGATGCATTTTTCTTAATAAAATACTAATCAAATTTGTATCTCAATGTTTCATGTATGACAAAATATCATGGAGGAGGAACTCAATAAATAAGATGGTATGGTAGAATATGGACTTGAAAAGCATGATTTTTTCTGATGTAGATGAAATGGAAAAATTTAATGATGATGACATGTAAATTGGATCAGATGTAAATGATAAAGATGATAAAAATGATTATACACAATCAAACAGTACACAACCACCAAAGAGGAGGGGATTGACAAAAATAGCTAAGATGGAGTCTAAGTTTATATATTATGGTTGAAAACAAACTGTGTAATGTTGATATATTTGGAAGGCTAAAAGGGAAGTATACGTCAGAATTTTCATGTTTTTTGGGTGACCTATTACGTGAGAAAGTAGGACTTAGTGTCACTAGCTGAAAGAAGGTAACTATAGAAGTAGGGTGAAAATTTGTGGGAAAAGATAACTGTAAAAAATATTAGCAGTTAATCATTTGCTTTTCTAATTGTCCATTGTAACTTGCTACCCTTATAAGGAACTTTGGATGTAAATTTTATGATAGGGAGAAAACGCGTTGCTTAGTAAACAATACACTTGACAAACATAAAAACAAATCTAGAATGATATCGTTCTTTCATCCTTAATAAAAAAAACACTGCGATGATTATGTAACACATACACAATTAGATTATTTCAAGGTTTAAATTGTGGATTTATCATTTATTTTTCAATTTTATTATATATACACACACACACACACACACACACATATATATATATATATATATATATATATATATATATATATATATATATATATTGAAAATAAAGTTATGATATCCTTTATATATATTTGTATTAAAGGATGTGTCCAAAAGAGACGTCGCAATACATGCCAATTTGCCTTATCAACATAGAATGCGACGAGGAAGATATTGTTTTATACATGGGAAATTGGCATGTTCACTATATTATTCAATCGCGACTACATGTTTTTGTTTTAATAAATGTTTTTATTTTTTTTGTAAATGACTACAAACTTGAAAATCAAGTAACTAACAAAGTTGAGAATCAAGTAAGTAACAAAGTAATTAATATGGTGTAAAGCATATTAAATGAAAGAAGGCCACATTGAAGATCCGAAAACAAAAGTCATAGAAGGTGAGATTACAAGTTCTATGAAATTTTATATTATGTTGATAAATATTTGAGATTTAACCATTTAGTTGACATGTTCTGTGTTTAGCTTGAAAAGGAAAAAAATCGAAGCTGGGTAGTTCATGCTTAGTCGAGCGACAGATTCCATGATAATAACTTTTGTCACTAAAAAAGGTAAATCCTTTTAGGCGGTTGACTTCGGAGTTACATGCAACAACTATTTTCAATATGTCGAGAAGCAAGATATCTTCGAGCAAATAAATGAGTGAACTAGAGAACAAGATAAAAGAGAGTTTAAAAAAGATGAGAAACTAAGGGAAGTGATGAAACAAAACCAAATATTAAAAGAAGCTTTGTATTTAGTCCAAACTTAGGGGATTCAGGTACTAGGTCTTTCGATTCCAAAAGATTTGTCTTTATCACAAATAAGTGAAGAAGTGCCCATTTTACCCCTTCAATCCGTTACTAACTTCAATATGTTATATAATATCCATACAAAAAAAGTTTGATTTTTTTTAAAAAAAAATTTACATGAGTTATATTTATAGTTTTCCTTCTTTTTATGCATATACTTTCATTAGTAGACAAGAATGTGAAATTAGAGCCTACTGTAATCCCTAACAAGAACCAAACAAAGCCAAATGAATCATCAACACATGTAAGTAATAACTTAACATAAAATTTGATTTATGCTATTTAGATAAATTATAGTTATATTTTCTTCTGTATTTATGAAGGTAATTTCATTAGTGCACAAGAATTCTGAATTAGAGTCCACTCCGATCCCAACGGAAAATAAAACAAAGTCAAAGTTATAATCAATACCAGTAAGTAAATAGTCAACATTGTTATTGTAACATCCCAAAATTCACGCCCAAAAATTTCATTTTAATTATTTATCTCATAAAAACATTCATTAGAAAATACTGTGCCAACACGTCATTTCATAAAACAATGTATCGTATTCGAAACCCACGTCATAAACAAATATCATATCAGAGTACAATCACAGAAAACTCCGTGCGGAAAATCATATGTGTGTGTGATGCCATGCTACGCCGCCGGCTCCTTCCCCTTAGACGAAGAGGTACCTGAAACCAAAGACTGAAACTATAAGCACAAAGCTTAGTGAGTTCCCCCATCATACTACATACTATACAATACCCTTGGTATCCTTCAAATGGTAATCATCATCGGTATCTTTCAACCGGTATCCGGGGTCTATTCCACCCCTACTACTAGCATACAACAACAAGGTATAAGCATACAGTCAGGCATATCCGAGTACTGAACTACCCTTGGCCTCCAAAAATGGCTCATAAAAGCCCTAAACCTTCCCAAAGAGGGATCTAACAAATGAATGAGTAAGGCTACAACTTTTTACCTTCAATGAGCTGAAGAAGGTGCACAAACTCAGGTTCCCTTGATCTCTACTTCCTTCCTCAAGCTTCTCTCCTTCCTTCTTAAGATCACAAGCACCAAAATCGACCAACAAGGCTTAGATTGCTTCAAAAACGGCTAGGGTTTCAGTGAGGGGTGTTTGGGAGCATAAAGGAGTGATGGAGGTTGCATAAGGTTGTTTAAATAGGGTGCAAACCCCTGGATTAGGGTTTTTGTCCAGACAGCGGCTACTCGCCGAGTCCAGGACCCGACTCGCCGAGTCCACAGCTTAAACTCTGCGTCTCATCCCGCTTCTACTCGGCGAGTCAGTCCTTCGACTCGCTGAGTCCAAGGCCAAAATTGCAAATCATTAAAAGAATTAAATACAAGAATATGTACCAAGAACCAGGTGCTACAATTCTCCCCCACTTATTTTAGACTTCGTCCTCGAGGTCTGCTGCTCGCACCTGAAACAGCTCAGGGTAATGCTCCATCATCTCGTCCACCGGCTCCCAAGTCCACTCCGACCCCTTCCGGTGCTGCCATTGCACCTTCATGAGTTCCACTCTTTTGTTCCTCAGATCATTCGACTTCCGGTCAAGGATCGCTACAGGCCGCTCGATGTAATTCAGGCTGTTATCAACCTGAATGCCCTCCAAGGGTATCACCACTGAGTCGTCCACCATGCACTTCCGCAGCTGGGAGACGTGGAAAGTGTTGTGGATCTAACTGAGTTCGGCTGGAAGATCCAGCCAGTACGCCACCTTGCCCACCGGGGCTATAACCCTAAACGGTCCAATAAACTTGGGACCCAACTTGCCCCGCTGTGACAACCCGAAATTTCCATTGTACGAACATCATCTATTCAATAGAAGCTAGTTCAGTTTCTGTGATTTTCAAGCTTTTCCGAACAAGTTTGTGTACATTAGGGTTTATGTTTTAGATGATATCAGAAGAGTGGATACTCCTGGTTTTGTGAAACTTGGGCATTTCAAGTTTCATACTGTTACAGTCCAACATCAGGAATAAAAACATTTTCTGTCAAAATATTCCAGGACTATAAATAGTTTTCTGAATTAAATTAATTCATTATTCACAATTCCAAATAGAGAAAAGCCATATTCTCTCTGACGGATCTTCGGGTTTTCATCCCAGATTGTGAGTCTACTTTTCTATATGTGATTCAATACTTGTTAGGTGTTTATTAACACAAATTACATGTCTAGATATCAAGATCCGGGAGTTTACCGCCCAAGATCGTTCTTGGGGAGTAAACTCCAAAATGGAACTTTAATGCTTTCTAGACCCATCCACATGTTAGAGGACTTATCAAGGACATTGTGTATGATCTTTATAGCCTAGAAATCATCCAAGAAACACAAGTTCTAGGAGTTTACGGCCAAGGAACTCCCTTGGGCCGTAAACCCCTTTTTAAGGGCAATTAATGCCCTAAACTCCCCTCTAATGCTTAAAGACCTTTACCCTAAATTGCTTGTGCTTAGTTTAGGCATCAAAAGACATCAAATACATAAGTTTCTAGGAGTTTACGGCCAAGGAACTCCCTTGGGCCGTAAACCCCTTTTCAAGGGCTTAAATGCCCTAAAACTTTCCCCAAATGCTTAAGGACTTTAACTACTAGTACTTGTGCTTGATTAGAACACCAAAAGCTCCTCAAAATCACAAGTTAGTAGGAGTTTACGGCCAAGAACTCCTCTTGGGCCGTAAACCCCTTTTTGTGGGACAAAAATCATTCCAAGCTACCCTTAAGCCTTTAGACAAATTACCTTGAACCTTTGGGACTAGAATGGAGAGTAGAACACATAGAAATCACTCCTTGAAAGGAGTTTACGGCCAAGGAACATGACTTGGGCCGTAAACTCCAAGTGAAGGCACCAAAGTGTGCCTTTTGTCCCCATTAGCCTTAGATAAATTCATGGATGCCATTCTTGATGTTTAAGTGCCTCAAATCAATTAAATTCCTAGAGTTTACGGCCGTAAACTCTAAGGTGAAGGACCTTAGGCCGTAAACTCCCATATGGAGTGTTCTAAAGCCTTAAACTACTTCATGTATTATTCCAACAAAGCTAGGAGTGTTCTAGATGCAAGATAACACCACAAAACACCCAAAAACACCATTTGAGGAGTTCACGGCCATAAACCTATGAGTTTATGGCCGTAAACTCCAAGGTGTGGGGTTTGTTGGATCGTGAACTCCTATACAAGGCCCTTTGATGTTTCAAACCCTTTTGCCTTGTCCCGTAGCAACTTAGATGCAACCATTTGAACCTTAAACACCCATAAAAGTGTTTAAATGTTTTCTAAGTGTCTTAACTTATTTATTTAAGTTATTATATGTCTAATTAGTTATATATATGTTTATTATATGATAACTAGGCTCGTGCGTGTAAACCAGTCTCCGTTTGTCACCTAGCACGGTAGCCGACACTGCAATTCAAACGACTCACCACAAGTGAGTTCATACCCCTTGAATCAACCTTTGAAATGATTTTAAGTGTTTTAAATACTTTATGGGGGGGGGGGGGAATACAAGTCAAATACATATAGTTATTGATTCAATCACATGTGATTGCATTTAATCACATGTGATTAATAACTAGGAAAACAACGATTTTTACCACTGTTCAAACTGTTTTTCAAACTGCTTTACTATTGAAATGTTTTACAAACTGTTTTACTATCCGAACTTATTTATAGACTGTGATTCAACAAATGCTTCTTATACTTAAACTGTTTTATCAACTTATGCCTTCAAAATGTATTATATATCGACATCAAGTCGATCCTCTCTTAAAATTATATTACTGCTTCAAATGTTTTATGAAAACTTATTTATGCTTTTATATATCCAATTGCATGCCCATATATGTATAGATATATAAATAATGTTTAAAGGGCTTAGGAAGGCCATCCGCCCTATTTCCTTTTCCTCGATTTGGATGTGGTCTGGTGGGATTTCGGGTGACCATCCGAAGGTCGTTTCCATATTACTTATATATCATATATACATGTATAGACATAAAGGTACTTCCATATTCATATTCATCAGTACATCATTAGCTGGTTACCATCGGGGTAACGCAGGAACAATACATATACAGAAATACTAGAAACAATACATATACAAATATACTAGAAACAATACATATACAGATATACTAGAAACAATACATATACAGATATACGAGAAACAATACATATACAGATATACGAGAAACAATACATATACAGATATACGAGAAACAATACATATACAGATATACGAGAAACAATACATATACAGATATACGAGAAACAATACATATACAAATATACGAGAAACAATACATATACAGATATACGAGAAACAATACATATACATCAATACTTAACAATTGTGATCCACTGTATCGGGCATGCCTTAAATGTCATGGCCCGAGTTGTAGCCAGAATTCTCTTGGAGGGAGAGCGTGAGTTTGCGTATAGATCTATACTGGATTGACTATCCTACACCTTGCTGCTAGCTACAGCCGGACCTGCAGGTCTGCGGGTGCTAAACGTCATTTCTTATTACGACCGTTCATTATGTCGTTGATTATCAGTCGATAGCATGGTGCAATTAATCACAATAAACCTTAATATAAATCCAGTTTAAGGTAGTAGTATTTAGTACAGCAGTAGTCTTATTATACAAAGCTACAGTACTACAATGATTTACCCATTACATATTTTAGTGATAACCTCACTTAAGCATTAATGTACAAACTATATTTTTAACAAATGATAGTTATATCTGGGTAATCACACACTTTACAACAGAAAAGTTTACAAAACAGCCTAGCCTTGGTAGAAGGTTACTTTTATAGAAAATATAGGATTTTCTGAGTGATTCAAACTTTTACAAACACTTTCAAACATTTACTTACATTTTTACAACTTATACATTGAGACAGGTTCAAACGTTTTTACAAGAAACATTGACACTAAAATACTTATGAACTCACCAGCTTAATGCTGATAAACTCTTTCAAAATAACTTGTATTCTCAGGTCATCAGTAGACAGGTACCGAGGCCAGCTTTTGAGAAGATGGAGTGCATTCAAGACTCATCTCATTTTATTTTGTGTTTCATTATTTTTGGTGTCTATAACTGTATAGAACACACTTGTATTAAAATTATATATTTAATGCAATGGATGATGTTGTTTTCTTATTTACATTTACTGTGTTGTGATACTGTACATGACGTCCTCCGCCCCGGAACGTTTCCGCCGTTCTTGGTTTTGGGGTGTGACAGATTGGTATCAGAGCCAGGTTTATAGTGAATCAAGTATATCAACCCATAAAAGATATACTAATCTATAACCCAAAAGGGACTAAAACACTCTGACCAAGAGTCTATACTTTAAATAATAAAATATTTAATTAAGTATACTAGTCTACATTCATACTAAAATCAGTGTCACAATGACAAGAACAAAAGTATTATGATTGTTGAATATCACAATTGAGCTCGGGGATGTATGGTCAGTCCTGGGAATGGCATAGCCTGATCAACTATGCTGGTCCTAGGAGTGATTAGCATATGCCCTAGAATGGTTGTGATATGTTAACAAGTCTAAAAACTTACCAACAATACCACAAGAAGATCAGTAGAACTTAGAACTTAAAATACTATAGGAGTATTTTGTGCTACTAGTTACACGTATACAATATTCTTATACCTCTCTTCTCGCGTAGATCTAAATGGCTGGATTCCATCATGGCGACCCGTACTTTCCCAATGAAGGCAATGTCGGGTGGATCGATGAAGAGCCCGAAGATGACCATCCAATCCCTTTGGTTGATCACCTCGCAGAAGGCTTTTCGGATGGATCCGACTCCGAGCCTGAAGTCAACAACCTACCGCTTGTAGGTCAAGCCCCAAACAACAACCCTCGACCAGCGTTTCCAGGGCCTACCCCCATGTGGGCAAACAATCTGAATCGCTGGAGTGATGAGCAGGGTCAGCCCTTACCATATTTTGGGGACCGAACCTTTTACAATATTAGCGATGGTGGCTCTGCTGATAGAGCTCTGCCGGTAATCATCCGCAGAATAGCTCGTAATGTCGAGCAAGGTCGAGCAGCCATCGACCGGGTCATGGAAGTTGATGCCAACTCAGGTGTCAACACCGTCCGCATTCGCCGTCTTGAAGAAGACATGGAACGGACCCGGAGAACCAACGAAACTCTGCAGCAACAGCTCGCTGCCTCACGTGCTGAAGTCTTAGAACTTCGAGCTCGTCAAAGAGCTTAGGACCGACACCTTCAAGAGGTGATTCGTCAAGTATCCGAACTCAAGGATCGCCCAAGGAATTCCCATCGCCATTAGATGATGTCTAGTACATCTCTGTCTTTTGATTTAGGGATAGCCTTGAACTTATGTGCTCTAAGTGGCACTTGTCTGTAAAATATTCCTAACTTTCGGTACTCTAATTAGGAATCTAGGACTGTCAGTATTGTCTTTATGGTATGATGTAAGACCTACTGTTAGGTCGATTTTTACTTGAACTTGTTACATCAGTAATACCCGTACTATTGAAATCTATATAATCTGTGGGAAAAATTTGTACACTTGTGTATTCCTACTAATATTTCTTATTGTGATTTCAAACACTCATTCAATGGTTGGGCTATGGTTATTTAGTTCATGGGTCACTCTCACTTTGCTTGCAAATTGATTCTTATCATCCTTCTTGTTTTTATAAACTTATAGCTGAAGAATGCCTCCTCGCAAATCTCCCCGGAATAGGAATAATCCTGTACCTCCACCGCCTCCACCACCTGCAGTCATCGATACTGCAGCCCTGAATGCTGCCGTAGCCGCAGCAGTGGCTACTGCCATGGCTCAGTATCACTCATCGGATGCTAGCAGAGGTGGAACCCCTGTGGAATCTATCCTAGTTGAAATCCCTGTGCGCTCGAGAGAGTGCTCTTACAAGGATTTTACAAACTGCAAGCCGAAGCCTTTCTATGGCACCGGCGGAGTCATTGCTCTCTCGCAATGGTTCGAGAAGACTGAATCAGTCTTCGAAATCTGTTCGTGCCCTGCAGCATTCAAGGTGAAATATGCCGCGTGCACCTTCGAGGATAAAGCCCTAACGTGGTGGAACGGCCACGTCAAAGCCCTAACTCTCGTCGTGGCTAACGACATGGGCTGGGCAACGATGAAGGACCTCATGACTGAGGAGTACTGCCCTAGGGGCGAAGTCCAGAAGTTAGAACATGAACTCTGGAATCTGACTATGAAGGGCACCAACGTGATCGCTTACACTGCCCGCTTTAGCGAACTGGTGGCCCTATGCCCCAACATGGTTCCCACTGAAGGGAAAAAGATTGAACGGTACGTATGGGGGCTAGTGCCTCCGTACCAGGGGAACGTCTTAGCATCCAACCCTGCTACTTTCGACAGTGCCAAGCGATTGGCACAAAGACTTATTGACCATGGAGTCAAGACCCCTGCAACTACAACCACCCTAGCCATTCCAGAACCCTCTAAACCCGCTGGCAACAAGCGGAAGTTCTGGGATGAGAAGAAGAAGCAGCGTGCTTCAAAGAAACAGCAAATCGTAGCAGTACATGCTGCGGTAGCCCCCACTGCTGTTACTGCTCCGGGGAAGCAGTATTCTGGAAGTTTGCCGAAGTGCAATAAATGCAACTTCCACCACCACGGCGCCTTCCGTGAGATGCAGTGTAACAACTGCCACAGAAAAGGACACACCGTCCGATTCTGTAAGTTCCCGGCTCAACCGATCTCCCAAGTTCCTGGCTCAGGCGCGAGCCCAACTTGCTATGGATGTGGCGAAACAGGCCACTTTAAAAGGGACTGCCCTAAGGCGAGGAATGCTGGAGGAGCAGGGAGGGTACTAGCAATAGGCCACGGGGAAGCAGTCGCTGACCCGACAGTGGTGACTGGTACGTTCCTCCTTGATAACTCCTATGCATGCATTCTATTCGATAGTGGAGCGGAGCGAAGCTTCGTAAACCACAAATTTGCTCGCATGCTTAAGCAACAACCACATGCACTTAATGAACAATTCACAGTAGAAATGGCCAATGGGAAAACTGAAAGTACTAATAGCATATACTTAGGTTGTCTTCTAACCTTAGATAACCATTCATTCCCAATTGACCTTATGCCGGTCTCAATAAAAAGTTTCGACGTTATTATCGGCATGGATTGGTTAAGTCTTCATCGCGCCGACATCATGTGCTACGAGAAAGCAGTCCGTTTAAACCTCCCATCTAACGAAACCCTTATAGTCTACGGCGACAAACCTGGTGCGAGTCTTCGCATTATTTCTAGTATTCAGGCTCAGAAATATCTGCGCAAAGAATACCACGCATTTCTTGCTCACGTCGTCGACACGAACCTAGAAACGAAAGAACTAAAGGACCTCCCAGTAGTGAGCGACTTTCCCGACATTTTCCCAGAAGAACTACCCGGGTTACCTCCGCAACGACAAGTCGAGTTCAGAATCGACTTAGTCCCAGGAGCTACCCCAGTAGCCAAGTCGCCCTACCGTTTAGCACCAGCCGAGATGCAAGAACTCTCTGGTCAACTTAACGAACTGCTCAGCAAGGGCTTTATAAGACCAAGTTTCTCACCTTGGGGAGCACCGGTCTTGTTCGTTAAGAAGAAAGACGGATCATTCCGCATGTGTATTGACTACAGGGAACTCAACAAATTGACGATAAAGAATCGTTATCCTCTGCCACGCATAGATGATCTATTCGACCAACTGCAAGGGGCGAGCTATTTTTCCAAGATTGATCTGAGATCCGGATACCACCAGTTACGAGTGCTAGAGGAGGATGTCCCAAAGACAGCCTTCCGAACTCGTTACGGACACTACGAGTTCGTGGTGATGCCATTCGGATTGACCAATGCGCCCGCAGTCTTCATGGATCTGATGAATAGAGTATGCCGACCTTACTTAGATCAGTTCGTCATCGTTTTCATTGACGACATTCTGATCTACTCCAGAAGTAAGAAGGAGCATAGTGATCATCTGCGACAAGTTCTAGAGACACTACGGAAAGAGAAACTTTATGCGAAGTTCTCGAAATGTGAATTTTGGATCCGCAGAGTCGAATTTTTAGGACACGTGGTGAGCAAAGAAGGAATCCACGTGGACCCATCCAAAATAAAAGCCATTGAGAACTGGTCAGCACCAAAGACACCTACAGAAATTCGTCAATTTCTAGGTCTCGCTGGCTACTATCGCAGGTTCATTCAGAACTTCTCGCGAATAGCGAAGCCTCTTACGACCCTGACCCAGAAAGGCGTGGCCTTTGACTGGGAAGAGAAGCAAGAAAGAGCGTTCCAAACGCTCAAACGAGCCTTGTGCACCGCACCGATACTATCCCTTCCAGAAGGAATAGAAGACTTCGTAGTCTATTGCGATGCATCCAATCAAGGACTCGGATGTGTTCTGATGCAGCGAGGTAAGGTCATCGCCTACGCCTCGAGACAGTTGAAGACACATGAGGTTAACTACACGACCCACGATCTTGAACTAGGAGCAGTAGTGTTTGCTCTGAAGATCTGGAGACATTACTTGTATGGAACGAAGAGCACTATATTTACCGACCACAAGAGTTTACAACACATTTTCGATCAGAAGGAGCTCAACATGAGACAACGACGGTGGGTCGAGCTACTCAGTGATTACGAATGCGATATTCGTTATCATCCGGGTAAAGCCAACGTAGTAGCGGACGCCCTAAGTCGGAAAGAATACTCTGGTCGCAAAGTCAAGTCATTATCAATAACCATCCATTCACACTTGACTGAGCAAATTCAGGCGGCTCAACTCGAGGCCATGAAACCTGAAAATGTGTCGAGTGAATCCCTTAGGGGAATGGACAAGAACTTCGAAGCCAAGGGTGACGGAGCTTTATATTTCATGGACCGGATCTGGACACCGAAACACGGTGGTTTCCGAGACTTGGTCATGACCGAGGCTCACAACACTCGGTATTCTATCCACCCAGGTTCAGATAAGATGTATCTGGATCTTAAAAAGCTATACTGGTGGCCTAATATGAAAGCAGAGATTGCTACCTTTGTAAGTAAATGCCTTACTTGCGCGAAGGTTAAGGTCGAGTACCAGAAGCCCTCTGGTTTACTGCAACAACCAGAGATCCCGGAATGGAGGTGGGAGCGGATCACTATGGATTTCTTAACCAAGTTACCCAAGACGACGGGTGGACTTGACACCATATGGGTCATCGTCGATAGACTGACCAAGTCTGCACACTTCCTGCCTATCAAAGAAACCGACAAGATGGAGAAACTTACGAGAACATACATTAGGGAAATTGTACGGTTGCATGGTGTACCTATTTCCATTATCTCCGATAGAGATAGTAGGTTCACTTCAAGATTTTGGCAATCCCTACAACATTCCCTAGGAACAAGGCTGGACATGAGCACAGCCTACCATCCACAAACCGACAGACAGAGTGAGAGAACCATCCAAACACTGGAAGATATGTTGCGAGCCTGTGTGATTGATTTTGGGAAGGCATGGGATACTCATTTACCCCTTGTCGAATTTTCCTATAATAACAGTTATCACACCAGCATCAAGGCTGCTCCATTCGATGCTCTCTACGGCCGCAAGTGCAGATCCCCTCTGTGCTGGGCTGAGGTTGGTGATACCCAATTAGCGAGAGGGCAAGCTTCCGACAGTACTCTCACTGGTCCAGAAATCATTCGGGAAACGACAGAGAAAATCATTCAAATCCGTGAACGATTGAAAGCCTCTAGAGACCGACAGAAGAGCTACGCCGATAAACGAAGAAAACCTTTGGAATTTCAGGTGGGAGACCGAGTCCTTCTCAAAGTCTCACCCTGGAAAGGCTTGATACGCTTCGGCAAGCGTGGGAAGCTTAATCCGAGGTACATAGGGCCTTTCGAGATTCTTGCCAGAGTCGGCCCCGTAGCATACAGACTTGATCTACCCGACACTCTGCGTAACGTACATTCTACATTCCACGTATCTAACTTGAAAAAGTGTCTGTCCGACGAGACTCTCGTAATCCCACTCGACGAGATCGAGATCAACGAGAGCCTCAACTTCGTGGAAGAACCTGTAGAGATCATGGACCGTGAGGTCAAGCAGACGAAACAAAGCCGTATCCCTATCGTGAGGGTTCGCTGGAACGCCAAGCGAGGACCGGAATTCACTTGGGAACGCGAGGATCAGATGAAGTTGAAATACCCTCATCTTTTCGCTTAATTGTTTGTAACTTTTATTTGCTTAAATTCTAATTTCGGGACGAAATTCCCTCTAACAGGGGGATGATGTGACAACCCGAAATTTCCATTGTACGAACATCATCTATTCAATAGAAGCTAGTTCAGTTTCTGTGATTTTCAAGCTTTTCCGAACAAGTTTGTGTACATTAGGGTTTATGTTTTAGATGATATCAGGAGAGTGGATACTCCTGGTTTTGTGAAACTTGGGCATTTCAAGTTTCATACTGTTACAGTCCAACATCAGGAATAAAAACATTTTCTGTCAAAATATTCCAGGACTATAAATAGTTTTCTGAATTAAATTAATTCATTATTCACAATTCCAAATAGAGAAAAGCCATATTCTCTCTGACGGATCTTCGGGTTTTCATCCCAGATTGTGAGTCTACTTTTCTATATGTGATTCAATACTTGTTAGGTGTTTATTAACACAAATTACATGTCTAGATATCAAGATCCGGGAGTTTACCGCCCAAGATCGTTCTTGGGGAGTAAACTCCAAAATGGAACTTTAATGCTTTCTAGACCCATCCACATGTTAGAGGACTTATCAAGGACATTGTGTATGGTCTTTATAGCCTAGAAATCATCCAAGAAACACAAGTTCTAGGAGTTTATGGCCAAGGAACTCCCTTGGGCCGTAAACCCCTTTTTAAGGGCAATTAGTGCCCTAAACTCCCCTCTAATGCTTAAAGACCTTTACCCTAAATTGCTTGTGCTTAGTTTAGGCATCAAAAGACATCAAATACATAAGTTTCTAGGAGTTTACGGCCAAGGAACTCCCTTGGGCCGTAAACCCCTTTTCAAGGGCTTAAATGCCCTAAAACTTTCCCCAAATACTTAAGGACTTTAACTACTAGTACTTGTGCTTGATTAGAACACCAAAAGCTCCTCAAAATCACAAGTTAGTAGGAGTTTACGGCCAAGAACTCCTCTTGGGCCGTAAACCCCTTTTTGTCGGACAAAAATCATTCCAAGCTACCCTTAAGCCTTTAGACAGATTACCTTGCACCTTTGGGACTAGAATGGAGAGTAGAACACATAGAAATCACTCCTTGAAAGGAGTTTACGGCCAAGGAACATGAATTGGGCTGTAAACTCCAAGTGAAGGCACCAAAGTGTGCCTCTTGTCCCCATTAGCCTTAGATAAATTCATGGATGCCATTCTTGATGTTTAATTAATTTCCTAGAGTTTACGGCCGTAAACTCTAAGGTGAAGGACCTTAGGCCGTAAACTCCCATATGGAGTGTTCTAAAGCCTTAAACTACTTCATGTATTATTCCAACAAAGCTAGGAGTGTTCTAGATGCAAGATAACACCACAAAACACCCAAAAACACCATTTGAGGAGTTCACGGCCATAAACCTATGAGTTTATGGCCGTAAACTCCAAGGTGTGGGGTTTGTTGGATGGTGAACTCCTATACAAGGCCCTTTGATGTTTCAAACCCTTTTGCCTTGTCCCGTAGCAACTTAGATGCAACCATTTGAACCTTAAACACTCATAAAAGTGTTTAAATGTTTTCTAAGTGTCTTAACTTATTTATTTAAGTTATTATATGTCTAATTAGTTATATATATGTTTATTATATGATAGCTAGGCTCGTGCGTGTAAACCAGTCTCCGTTTGTCACCTAGCACGGTAGCCGACACTGCAATTCAAACGACTCACCACAAGTGAGTTCATACCCCTTGAATCAACCTTTGAAATGATTTTAAGTGTTTTAAATACTTTATGGGGGGGGGGGGAATACAAGTCAAATACATATAGTTATTGATTCAATCACATGTGATTGCATTTAATCACATGTGATTAATAACTAGGAAAACAACGATTTTTACCACTGTTCAAACTGTTTTTCAAACTGCTTTACTATTGAAATGTTTTACAAACTGTTTTACTATCCGAACTTATTTATAGACTGTGACTCAACAAATGCTTCTTATACTTAAACTGTTTTATCAACTTATGCCTTCAAAATGTATTATATATCGACATCAAGTCGATCCTCTCTTAAAATTATATTACTGCTTCAAATGTTTTATGAAAACTTATTTATGCTTTTATATATCAAATTGCATGCCCATATATGTATAGATATATAAATAATGTTTAAAGGGCTTAGGAAGGCCATCCGCCCTATTTCCTTTTCCTCGATTTGGATGTGGTCTGGTGGGATTTCGGGTGACCATCCGAAGGTCGTTTCCATATTACTTATATATCATATATACATGTATAGACATAAAGGTACTTCCATATTCATATTCATCAGTACATCATTAGCTGGTTACCATCGGGGTAACGCAGGAACAATACATATATAGAAATACTAGAAACAATACATATACAGATATACTAGAAACAATACATATACAGATATACGAGAAACAATACATATATAGATATACGAGAAACAATACATATACAGATATACGAGAAACAATACATATACAGATATACGAGAAACAATACATATACAGATATACGAGAAACAATACATATACAAATATACGAGAAACAATACATATACAGATATACGAGAAACAATACATATACATGAATACTTAACAATTGTGATCCACTGTATCGGGCATGCCTTAAATGTCATGGCCCGAGTTGTAGCCAGAATTCTCTTGGAGGGAGAGCGTGAGTTTGCGTATAGATCTATACTGGATTGACTATCCTACACCTTGCTGCTAGCTATAGCCGGACCTGCAGGTCTGCGGGTGCCAAACGTCATTTCTTATTACGACCGTTCATTATGTCGTTGATTATCAGTCGATAGCGTGGTGCAATTAATCACAATAAACCTTAATATAAATCCGGTTTAAGGTAGTAGTATTTAGTACAGCAGTAGTCTTATTATACAAAGCTACAGTACTACAATGATTTACCCATTACATATTTTAGTGATAACCTCACTTAAGCATTAATGTACAAACTATATTTTTAACAAATGATAGTTATATCTGGGTAATCACACACTTTACAACAGAAAAGTTTACAAAACAGCCTAGCCTTGGTAGAAGGTTACTTTTATAGAAAATATAGGATTTTCTGAGTGATTCAAACTTTTACAAACACTTTCAAACATTTACTTACATTTTTACAACTTATACATTGAGACAGGTTCAAACGTTTTTACAAGAAACATTGACACTAAAATACTTATGAACTCACCAGCTTAATGCTGATAAACTCTTTCAAAATAACTTGTATTCTCAGGTCATCAGTAGACAGGTACCGAGGCCAGCTTTTGAGAAGATGGAGTGCATTCAAGACTCATCTCATTTTATTTTGTGTTTCATTATTTTTGGTGTCTATAACTGTACAGAACACACTTGTATTAAAATTATATATTTAATGCAATGGATGATGTTGTTTGCTTATTTACATTTACTGTGTTGTGATACTGTACATGACGTCCTCCGCCCCGGAACGTTTCCGCCGTTCTTGGTTTTGGGGTGTGACACCCGCTTCCTGAACTGGATGACGCCCTTCCAGGGCGACACTTTCAGGAGAACCATATCCCGGACCTGGAACTCCGGGTGTGATCGACACTTATCAACATAACTTTTCTGCCGACTCTGAGCAGTCTGAAGCCTGATCTGGACCTGCTGAATCTTATCTGTCGTCTTGAGCAGTACTTCGGTGCTCCCCATGACCCTCTGCCCAACCTCGCCCCAGCATATCAGGGTCCTGCACCTCCTCCCATACAACATTACGAAGGAAGGACGGTCGATACTCGCATGATAGCTAGTATTATACGAGAACTCCGCCAACGGAAGGTAGGTGTCCCAGCTACCTCCGAAGTCTAAAACACATAACCACATCATGTCCTTCATATTCTCGATGGTCCGCTCACTCTGGCCATCCGTCTGAGGGTGAAAGGCGGTGCTGAAATGCAGATGAGTACCCAACTCATCGTTGAATTTCTTCCAAAACCTAGATGTGAACTGCACATCCCTATCCAAAATCACTGAAACTGACACTGCGTGTCGCGCCACTAGCTCCCTGATATAGATATCGGCCAATTTCTCTGCCGAGATGCTCTCCTGAATCGGGATAAAGTGTGCGCTCTTGGTCAATCGATCGACAATGACCCAGATCGTATCCACTCCCCGCGCGGTTCCGAGAAGCTTGGTGATAAAATCCATCGTGATGTCTTCCCATTTCCATAGCGGAATATCTAACGGATGCATCTTTCCGTGCGGTCTCTAATGCTCGACCTTGACCTTCAGCAGGTCAAGCACCGCTCCACGTACCATGCCACTTCCCGCTTCATGCAAGGCCACCAATAGTCCAGACGAAGATCCTTATACATATTCGTCGCCCCGGGATGGCTAGAGAATCGAGATTTGTGCGCCTCCTCAATCAGAACCTGGTGCACGCCTTTATTACAAGGGACCCACACCCTATGGTGAAGATTCAATAACCCTCGGCTATCATAGTCGAAGGAGGAAACCTGGCCCACAATCCGCTCAGTCTTCCGATGTTCCTCCTTCATAGCCTCCTGCCGAGCCTCCCGAATCCGTTCCAACAACGGAGTCACCACTGTCATCCTTAGGCAGATATCTCGGATCGGCGCTGCCTTGCGGCTAAGCGTGTCAGCCACCACATTGACTTTCCCCGGATGGTAAAGGATCTCACAATCATAGTCCTTTACCATGTCAAGCCACCAACGCTTCCTTATGTTCAGATTCCGCTGGTCCATAAGATACCTCAGGCTCTTATGGTCTTTGTAGATGGTACAACGAACCCTATAGAGGTAATGACGCCAAATCTTGAGGGCGGACACAACAGCCCCTAACTCCAAATCATGCGTCGGGTAGTTCGCCTCGTGAGGCTTCAGCTGCTTCGAAGCGTAAGCAATAACGTGCCCTCTCTACATCACCACTACGCCCAACCCTGAGATGGACGCATCACAGTACACAGAAAAATCCTCCATGCCCTCTGGCAGGGCTAAGATTGGCGCCTCGCACAATCTCTATCTCAACGTCTCGAATGCGGCCTGCTACTCGGACCCCCAATGAAAGACCATGGCTTTCCTCGTCAGCCTGGTCAGGGGTACGACTATCTTGGAGAAGTCCTGAATGAATCTCCGATAGTAGCCCGCCAATCCTAGGAAGCTCTGAATCTCGGATGGAGACCTCGAGACCTCTCATATCATCACGGCCTCTACCTTGGCCAGATCGACTGATATCCCGTCCTGGTTGACAAGGTGCCCCAGAAACTGCACCTCGTGTAACCAGAACTCACACTTGGAGAACTTAGCATATAAGTTCTCCCTCCTCAAAGTACTCAGAACCTCACGCAAGTGCTCCTCATGCTGCTCTCACGTCTTGGAATAAACCAAGATATCGTCAATGAAAACAATCACGGACCGATCCAACATCGGCCGGCACACGCGATTCATGAGATCCATGAACGCGGCAGGAGCATTGGTGATCCCGAAAGATATCACCACAAACTCATAATGACCATAGCGTGTCCGAAAAGCAGTCTTCTGCACATCCTCCTCTTTGACCCTCATCTGATGATACCCTGATCGCAAATCAATCTTGGAGAACCAAGATGCTCCCTGAAGCTGGTCGAAGAGGCCATCGATCCTCGGGAGTGGGTAACGGTTCTTCACCGTTACCTTGTTCAGCTGCTGATAGTCTATACACATCCGATGCGACCCGTCCTTCTTCTTCACAAACAGAATCAGGGCTCCCCAGGGTGAACTGCTCGGTCTAATGAATCCCTTGTCTAACATCTCCTGCAGCTGTGTAAACAACTCCTACATCTCAGGAGGAGCTAACCAATATGGCGCCTTGGCTATCGGAGCCGCACCAGGGACTAGGTCGATCCTAAACTCCACCTGCCTCTCCGGAGGTATCCCAGATAACTCCTCGGGGAATACATCCATAAAATCCCACACCACGGGCAGATCGCCCACTATCGCCTTACCCGCCTCCCGGGTGTCCATAAAATACGCGATATACCCTGTGCAACCATGTTGAAGGTAGCGCCTAGCTCTCGCTGCTGAACATACAGCTGGTCCTCGCTGTGGCCTCTCGCCCTGAACTACCAACTCTCCCACACTTGGGGTCCTGATATGTACCACCTGATGTGCACAATCTATCACTGCCCCTTTGGGGCTCAACCAATCCATGCCTATAATAACCTTGTTCCCCCGCAACGGTATGGGAACCAAGTCTACCAGCTAACGTTCCTTGAACAGCCTAAAAACATAATATTGGTAGACCTCCGATGCTCGCACTGATCGGTCATCTGCAATCTCGACCTCTAGAGGGCAGTCCAACATGCCCGATGACTCAGGAAACTTCTTGCTAAGCGCAAGAGAGACAAATGATCGAGTAGCACCCGAATCAAACAACACCTGAACTGGGATACCGTTCATATGGAACGATCCTAAACGCATATACATAGAGCACATATCAATATCATATCATCCTACAAATAAATCAGAGGAAAAGAATCATACCCGTCACCACATCGGGTGCAGCGCGTGCCTCCTCGGCTGTCAGCTGAAATGCTCGGCTCTGAACCAATGGAGCCTCCGACTTGACCTTCCGGCCATCCATAACCCGTGCTGTCGCTGACGCTGGCGCCACTGTCGGCGTTGCTGCTGTTAACCTGGGATAATTGGCCTTTTTATGGCCCCTCTGATTGCAATGCAAGCAAATCAGGTCTGATGTCTGAATCGCAGAAACAAGGGCAGTACAATCATTGCCAAAATGCCCCACCTTGCCGCACTTATAGCAGCCTGAACCCGGCCCAGTGCGACAAATTCCCTCATGTGACCGACCAGATTTCCCACAGCGGTCCCACCCTGACTCGCCTTTCAGCCTACTATAGGATCCGTTGGGCTTCTTCCCCGAAGCCCCCATCGTCTGCCCCTTAGCGGCCTTCTTCTTCCGTATGTGCTCCAAATCTCTCTCTCTCTCTCTCTCTCTCTCTATCTCTCTAGCCCTGGCAATCATGGACTCCAGGGTAAGGCAAGCAGAGATACTAACATGCTCCCGAATATTAGCCCGTAGAAAGTCATAGTATCGGGTCCTCCTCATATCCTCATCCCCCACATACTGGGGTACCAACAAGGCCCTCTCCCGGAACTTGGCGGTAATCTCCGTAACCGTCTCCGTAGTCTGTCTCATATCAAAGAACTCTCTGGCCAGCTGCTGAAGCTCCACAGCTGGTGCAAACTCAACCCTAAATCGCGTCACAAAATTTGACCATGTCATAGCCTCAACGGCTCGGGCTCCTAACGTTTCGCCAATCAATTCCCACCAATCTCTGGCTCTATCCCTCAAACATCCTGCAGTGAAATGGACCTTCGACCCTTCCAGGCAGAAGCTCATCAGCTGCACAGAATCGATGTCTGCGATCCATCTCCTTGCAGCAATGGGGTCCTTCACCCCATGAAAATACGGTGCACCACTCCCACGGAAGTCCTTAAAGGACAGTGTGCGTGTACCCACCTGGCTAGACGCCAGATTACTCCTGAATGGCCGAAGGCGATCCTCCATCAGCTCGATAATCCCTTCCTTGATCGACCCTAAAATGACCGGGGTCACCTCAAGGATACCTCTTGTGATCTCAGACGCGATGAACTCGCGTAACCCATCATCGACATGCTCGGATCCCGCTCCCGAACCACATCCTGATCTCCCTGCTTCGTGACGTGTGACCACCATTCTGAAAATAATAACACAATTGTTAAGATCACATATACCCCCGAAGGGTCTCACACACTCTCCAAGTTTCCAGGTTCCATCTCGGCCCTCCTTGAATCGAGTACGGATCCTCTGCTTTCAGTAGTACGGGCCCATACTACCTTCCACATCTATCCGTACTTTCCTGAAGGATTGCCTTGACTTCACCAAATCCCTTTCACCGACGCTCTTCCCACTGATCACATCCTAGGCTTCCCTAGGGCACTCTCCGACCTACTCCCCGCCATCGGCTGCATTAGGAGTGCTTACTGCATCCCCCTAACTAGCTTGCAGATATTGTTACATATCCGTTCACTAGTTAGTCGAAGTTGGCCAGAACCCCCATAGCACAAAGCAAGCATCATTTGTGCATTGAGTAACCAAACCAGGCATAACCTACACAGGCCATCCTATAACTGACTAATCAGTCCTAACGTACAGCTCATACAATAGGCATATAAGGCATCCTTCCTAGATCCTTAGCCCTAACTAGCATGCAATTCTCAGAATCATATATCAGGCACACAAGGCATCCTCCTAGATCCTTAGTCCTATTCTAGCATGCAGTTTTCTGAATCAAAATCATACAACATAACATAACAAGTATAGGTATCTTGGGGAAAGCTTACTTGAGCCCGACCGGTCGCACGCATCACACACTTCGTCTTTCTTGAAACTTCCCATTTTAGATTTTAGAAAACCATTTTCCTTGTTAAAAAATCTTTTAGTCCCTTGGTTTGAGTCCAGACACCCCCGAGGGTGTGTCCGAATCCCTCAAACTAGGGCTCTGATACCAACTTGTAACATCCCAAAATTCACGCCCAAAAATTTCATTCTAACTATTTATCTCATAAAAACATTCATTAGAAAATATTGTCCCAACACGTCATTTCATCAAACAATGTATAATGTTCGAAACCCACGTCATAAACAAATATCATGTCAGAGTACAATCCCAGAAAACTCCATGCGGAAAATCATATGTGTGTGTGATGCCATGCTACGCTGCCGGCTCCTTCCCCTTAGACGATGAGGTACCTAAAACCAAAGACTGAAACCGTAATCACAAAGCTTAGTGAGTTCCCCCGTCATACCACATACCATACAATACCATTGGTATCTTTCTGATGGGTTTTGAGCATTCTAACACTCCTACGGTGTACATGTAACCCTATAAACCTTGGATCTATGTTTTCTCTATTATACATGCAAATTAGAACTTTCCAAGGCTTTAATCCTAACTAGCATATTATGAAGCTCTTATACTACAAAGTACTAGTTAGATGACATACCTTTTGATGTAGCTTGATGTCTTCAAGCTTTAAGAGCTTAGCCCCAATAGTGTGGAAGCCTCAAGTGGAATCACAAATCACCAAAACACCCTGGAAGACTTTGAGAATATGGATACTTGGTTCTCTCTAGTGAAATCGGCTAGCCCTTCTTAGTGTACCCACACTAGTGCTAATTTCACCAACCAATGACATCTTTATATAGTATGGAGAGTAGGGTTAAACCGATGACCTTTCATTTCATATGATCCATGGGTTAAGCACTCCATGGACTATCCATGAAAGCTTAGCCCAACCTAAATGAACTTGGCCCATTCCAAATATATAAGAGTCTATATTTAATTAGTTCATTTTGATCACTTAATTAATTATAAATTAATTCTTGATCAATACTGATTAAATAATATGATTATATATTAATATATTAGAACTTATAATATATTAATATAAATCATAAATATACTATTCTCAAAAGACTATCTATATAAATTGTGCCGGTGAAGTGCAACCCAAATAGACCATGCCGGGTCGGGTCAAGTACATACCAAATATAGTTATCGACTTAGACATTAATCCAACAGTCTCCCACTTGGATAAGTCTAAAACTATTATTGAGTATGACTTCAAAACCTAACTGGCAATCGTAGCTCTTAAAGCCGCTGTCAAACTTTGATCTTTGTCAACGAACTTATCCATTAGATAAGGGATCATATATTCCTCCATTCTAGATATCATATGGACTGAGACATGGATTATAATCATTCTCTCTGTCCATTTGTTGTTTCCCAATTTCCGATTCATGACGACTGACTGATTGAACAAATCAAATCAGTCCTGGCTTGGCCAAGCACTCACATGTGTCATCTTTAAATCATTGAGGGGCCCACATATATCGCTTTTATCCTAGAGGTAAAAGGAATAGATAAACTTCGACTCATATGGCTTGTTCTAGTACTTGTTGAATCATACACAAAGGCACATTTTATAATATCGAGTTACCAATGCGTTTTCGTGCAATCAATGTACTATCAACTCATAGTAACAACTCATATCTCTAGGTTTGAAGAATATAAGATATTATCGTCTCATGATCACTCGTGATAAAATCCATGAAGTGATTCAAATGAGCACGGGTTGAATCCAATACTCAGAACTTATGAGCACTCATGAGTGTTGTAGCACAAATTTGTCCACCAACTTGGACCTCTACAAAGCAACCCTTGAAAGTCTTGATTCATATCTACTTCCAACATATGACCGACTGTGGATGGTTTAAATAACTTAGTCATTCCGGAAGAATAACCTAGTTTATTATGGAAGTCAAAACATGCAAAGTGAAACACAAGAATAAATGAATCAAATATGGTATCAAACCCTATGAATATAAATAAACACGTTTATTTATCACCATACTGATTACTCATTATTCATTGTTTCGGTTTTATCAACTTTATACTTGAATTAAAAACACTAGTTGTCCCATGCTCCAAGCATGTACACTATGTTTTTCTTAAACAATAGCTTTTCCATACACCAAGTATGCACTCTATGTTTGTCTATGATCCTTACTTTGTGAACTCGATCGATTGAACACAACTCCAATGATCATCTTTTCACAGTCCCAAACCCATACTGCAAATGCAAGAATTCCAAATTCATGCCATTTACTGAAATCTGTTAGATTCTAAACTTATATGCATTGATCCTCTTGTAATGATTATGCACAAATTCACATGGCAACAATCAGTACAGAGTATTCCAAAGGAGATCAACATATTGGAAACATCCTTCTTGCATTAAGTTTCTTAATCTTACACAGATTTATTGAACAACTTCCACCTATGGGATCATTTCCATATTCCCCTTTTGACTATCACTTCTGAACAAGAATTGCGTCTTTCCAGAATATGTCAATATGGTCTTTCCAACAATTAACACTATACTTCCAACTATCCTTGAGCAACCAATCTTTGGTAAACCTTAGATTGTCCTCGATAATTGCTTAATCATTTTAGTCATATCAATTTCTAGACCTTTTTCCCTTCTTAATGCCCCAGGCATTTGGAAAAACATAGAAAGAATGAATATAGCACATGTAATCGAGCCTATATCCGAAGCATATGGGACACGATTCATGATGTCTCACATAAAGACTAAACCAGTCTTTTGCTATAATATTTCCATTTCTATTTGCCAAGTTCTCTTAATTCAGATTATGAAAAGGGGTGCCGTAATCATAATCGAATTTTAGAATGCAAATAATGAACCCATATATAGAATTTACTTATGTTGAGCCAGTTCAACATGAAATTCATATATATTCTTGACTAAATACGATTAAGACCTCAATCTAGGCTTTTAGATTTGAGATGAAGTATAATTTCCTCTCCCTTAATTATAGCAAAACAACTTTTTTCCCAATTGAGACCTTTTGTTTTCTATAATTAACATTGCTAACTTGCAACCTTTAATTATCATGCTCCCACTAACATGATGATTAATAACATAACACTTATGCTCCCACTAGCTTTGACATGTACCCAGAAATCAACTGGACTTCTAGAAATCAATACTTTATTGACTTTCTTACCAAAGTTCAGATTTCTGATACTAGATTGCCTTGATAAGACTTTATCAAAATCATACACCTCTCTTAGATAGCTCACAAGTGTGTATAAACAATTTCAGAACTATCAAAAGGGATGCCATAATCATAGTCTCAATTGTTTAGACTTTTTGCCATTTCCAGAATTGCTATCTACTCAAAATCTACTTAGTGAAAGAGTTTCCTTACCATCATTTTCATGAATTAAAGAGAAACCTTATGACACTTAGATTTTATGGTGTAAGTGCTCTTATCCATGTGAATTTGTCAAAACCATAATCACAAGACTAGGTTAGTGACAAATCCTAACTCATATGGATTGAAGTTGTGAAATCTTAACTTCTTGCCACTTGGCAGCTCAAGGGCCTGTCATTGCTTCCAAGTAGTTATGCAAACAACTGAGAACAGGTAGAACTCAAATGTATAGCCAACTTAACTGGAATGGGCACAGAAATGTCAGCACGATAGGTTATAAACCTCTAGTTGTGTGCCAGCGATGAAATATAGGTTTTATTCTTGATTACTTCTTGAAACCCTTTCAGGATCTTTTAGATGCCCACTATCTCCTTGACCTATAAGACTTTCTTGCCAAACATTCAAGAGATAGTGTGGATTCTAATCAAGACAGACACTTAACACAATTAGCCTTAGTTGGTCTTTGTTTTATCCAAAACATCACAAATTACGAATTTCAAATGTAGAAGAGTAGAAAACTTTTACTCTTACATTTGACAAGTTTTTTAAACCTTCTTTAAGACATGTCACTCAAGTTACAATCTTAGAGTATAACTTTATGAATTGTTTTGGAATGAAGTATGAATCATTTTCTTGATTTAACCACTTCAACAATTCATCACTCCTCTTCTTAACTATCAGAATGTACTTAGAGGATGAATTGTGATAAGGTCTCAAAATCATTAAGATGATCTTAAAACATGATACTAAAGTACTCTTCGATCTTTTCAAATTTGAGAAACTTTTATCCTTCTGCCTTATTTGATTCTTCTTATTCGTTCTGTCATACATTGAAAATTTTCCAATGTTTCATAATTATACTTAAGCTTGTAAGTATAATCATATTTACTAAACCTTAGTAAATCATGACGAATTGTCTTATCCATATTTTGTGGTGACTTTGACAAGTGCACAAGAAAGTGTACTTGATCCCTTAGTCCTTCTCTTGACTCACACATCCATGTGAACAAGTAGTTAGTCTTAATTTTTCCAATGCTCGAAAGTTCTCATTCATCATACTATACAACTTGCATGATTCCAAATTTCGGTCCAATTGAAACTTGGGTGATGAGAATCTTTCCTTACTTGGTAAATTTAGACACCACCACAAATGAACGAATCAAATTCATATTTCCAATATTGCTATCAATGGAATGCACAAGAAAGTGTACTTGATCCCTTAGTCCTTCTCTTGACTCACACATCCATATGAACAAGTAGTTAGTCTTAATTTTTCCAATGCTCGAAAGTTCTCATTCATCATACTATACAACTTGCATGATTCCAAGTTTTGGTCCAATTGAAACTTGGGTGATGAGAATCTTTCCTTACTTGGTAAATTTAGACACCACCACAAATGAACGAATCAAATTCATATTTCCAATATTGCTATCAATGGAATCATATAAGCAACATCTTTTTTTTTTCAAATGCCATTGTAAGGATATTTTAAAAGAAATAAAATTAAAAACTTTTCGTTTATTTTAAAACTTTGCAGAAAAACAAATCCTTACAATGCAAATGTATATGAAAACTTGTTGTCATCTAATCCTAAGCAATCTATCATAACTCTTAAGCACCTGCTCCAAATTCTGATCACTGAACCATGCGATTGAAATCCATCTTCGCGATCAAAATCAGCATATACTTCCTTTAAGTTTCTTTACTTTTCTTTGATTCTTAAAACATCAACATGTGACCCAGCCACATCATGTAATAAGAATCTCCAAGTAGTAACTTAATAGAGTTAGACAATGGACTTTACCTGAAATAAAGTCAAACTTATTGACTTTACCATCCTTAGGTAAGTTTGGTAGCTTCGTAACCAAAGCCCTTTCCTTTGGCAATAGAAACTTATGGACCCTTAGGTAATAGTACATGGGACTATCTCAGACTTAGCCTTTCTCTTTATCATTTGGTCAACCAAGTTGACTATGGCCAATCCCTTTCCCTTGGGAAGAGAATGCATTTCTGGATTTCCTGTGTCACTATTGTCCCTATCCATAAAGTTTTGGGAAGTTGATCTCCTAATAAAATTTGCTTTACTAGTACACTAAATCATTTCTGATTTAGCAGCACCAAGCAAATAGGTAAGATCATTAAGGGTCTTGTCGTAGTGTATTTCTTAGGAGTCCCGAAGGAACTCACTATGTGACTTAGAAATTGATTGAACCACTAACTTTCTCAAGACTTTGACACCCAACTCTCCCGGCTTGTCAATATGTGACTTCATCTCCAAGATATGATCACACCTAGACCTTGCCTTGCCAATAGGGCTTGAGTGACCTTGAACTTGTGGGTTAGGGAGAATAATTGGAGGAGGTGGAGGAAGAGAAGTTCCAAGAGATTTGGAAAGATCATAGATGTCTGAACCAGACATCTTTTGGGAGATATTCAAGAGAGTTGATTTAAATTCCTTAATATAACACCCAATATGAAATATTAAGGCTAGGACCCAACAAACTATTTTATAACTTGGAAGAGGGATTCCGTAATCCAAGCTATAGAATATTTGAAGGTAGGTGAATGACGATTCACCAATTTCCACCATGAAAAAAAAAATTTATTAGGTTTTAATTGGATTTGAAACTCCTAGATCTTTGAGATTCATTGAACTTTCAATGGCATGTTTCAATCTCAAGTGTGCCCTTCAGGTTTTGTGACTGGGATGCCGAGGATCACAAAACAAGGTGTGAAGTAACCATGCAAATTACTCGGTACCCTTAAGTGTTTACCCCTCAATCGATATGTCGGTTAACCACACACGCTCCATCGATACTATGATAGACATTAAGTTACCCTTTGCCTACCTTGTTAAATACGAGTTAGTGTGTCGGTTAACCACACACGCTCCACTAACCGACTTAAACAAAGTGTAAAGTGTAATTTCATGGATTAGCACCTTATTCACATTTTTCCTAAGTAACTAAGATTGGGTATTTATAAAAGGTTAAGTTACTTAGTATTTATCATTAATACTTTTAATGAAGGGAGAATTATAGTCCTTGTCCTACCCGTGCAGCTAACGACCCTCCACCGGTCAAGGAAGTGGTGTGTGAGAGTAGACACCCATTAAACTGCCATTTTATAGGCAGTAACCTTATACCCCCCTTATAGACCGGCTTCGTGAATGAGGCCTACTAACGGTAAGACTGACTTTACTCTTATACATAAATATAAATATTATTAACTTATAATATTATAAAGTATAAGGGCTGAATTTTGTGACATCCCCAAAATCTCGGCCAGAAAAGACCGATTTCCATTTATGCTTTTTAAATAATTTCAGAGTAAATCCTTTTGATTTGAAAGAGTTGCGGAATTTGTTCCCAAAACAAAACATGATAAAACAATATTTATCAAAGCATTTCATCAAGAGATGCATTTTCATTATATAATCAAAACTCGGGATGTCATGTTCTGATACAGACCATAAAGCATAAACGATAACATTACAAGTCATTCAACAAATATATACATATACAGACTTGTAAACAAAACAACTTGATGATTCAACCATCTTATGCCCTCGCGCCACTACATGTAATACAAATAAAACTGAGTGGGTCAGGCTTGGGAGCCTGGTGAGCATATAGGGTTTTCAACCCACAACAAATAAGTTATATTTAATTTCACCAGCCAATCACTATCCCGATTACCCATTCCCGTTATCCTCACTTTACGTCCCTAAAATAACATCTATCTCAAGGGACCTAATCTAGGATTTTCATCGGGACGGACATCACTGCGAAGGGGTTTCCTCAACAATCGATATCCTAAAGGCAACCATGAGGGGGATAGAGTACACCGGTGAACACATTGTTCACAACACCTACAGGTTATGAACCTGCTAGCGTTCCACTGGACTGTCTAGAAAGAGTCCGTGGTCGTTATCCATACTCCGCTGAATAACTAGATCAACAACAACAACAACATCGAGGCCTCTCATCTGTTTATTACACACCAACTATCTACCCACGTTCTACCCAACATATTAGTAGATAAAATATATATTTTCATACATAGTTTAAAACCTGTATATCATTTTCATTCAATACATATTCCACATAACAGATGAGGCATACCCACGTAACACGTATTTCATAGAAAACAATTCAGATCTATGAGATGGAAGAGGGTGAACATACATTCACACACATAACAACAAATTCTACACATAACACGTAGTTCGTATAAAATACTCCATAATCATGCGTTAGAAGAAAGTAACTACACACTCACACATATAAACAACAATATACTTAATACACTCGAACCATACTTGTATTATTATCGTGTTTATGAAAGGTAGTATACACTCACTTGATCAGAAGATGATCAGACAACACTACGGCTTGCAGAAGTAGTAATCCACAGCAGATCTGGAAGATCTCCACAAAAATCGAACTTCTCGCGGGCAGAGCTTCGGCTCGGGAACCGCACTTCTCGGGATCTTCGGGATCTCGGGACTTGCTTCGGGGCTCGGGAATAATACCGGGGCTTCGGGGTATTTCTGGCACGCAAAACGATGCAAAACGGGAGAGAGAAGAGAAGAAATTGGCAAAAGACTCGGCTGCCTTCGGATTCCTTTTATAGAGGCTGGAGCCTCGGAGTACGCGGGGCGTACTGGCCTCCGAAATCGTCACTGCATGCGTCATCCGAAGTGTTGAAACTCTTCGGAGTACCCGGGGCGTACGTCGGATCGGACCGCTGACTCGTGTTCGGATAAGGCCGGAATTTAAGATTAAAAATAAATACAAAATAATTAATAAACTTCGGAAATTCATATCTTTTTCTTACGAACTCCGTTTTCGACGTTCTTTATATCCACGCGAACGTAAGACTACGCTCTACAACTTTTGTTTAGACTCCGTCGGCTAATTTCAACTTTATTTTTATTATTTATTTTTAATAGGCCGCGACATAAACTTTCGTTATAAATTCATAACTTCTTCGTTTGACGTCCGTTCTCGCCTAACTTTTTATCGCTTCGATACCAACAACGAGACCTTCGATCCTCGTTTAGAATGCTTCGGCTAAAAACCGCTCGATCTCAAATTGAGTATTTCAGGCTGCATACCGTTAAGTCGAAACTTCGATAAATCATAACTTCCTCATACGAAGTCAGATTTGGGCGTTCTATATATATTCGGAAACCTCGTTTCAACTACTACAACATTATCCAAAGATATTAAGTTTATTTTTCACTTAAATTTTGACGCTTATTTTTATTCTTAATTAATCAGACCACATAATTAAGCAATTAAGCACAAAACACATAATACTCAAATAATACATTCTTATTATTTCAAAATGGGTTACAAAGGTTAACCTAGACTATTACATTGCTAAAAATGGCAATCCCGGGAACACAGGCGTTACAATTCTCTCCACCTTAGAATGATTCCGTCCCCGGAATCACACATCAACAAACAAATGCGGATAGCGAACCATCATGTTACTCTCCGTCTCCCAGGTGAGATTCGGCCCATTCGTGTGTTTCTATCGGACAAGCACTAACCCAACCATCTTGCGTCGCAATTTCTTAGTCTTTCGGTCAACAATTGCCTCTGGTTCCTCAATCAACCTTTTGTTCTCATCAATTCTCAATTCAGAAATTGGAATTATGTCGGGAACTTCTCCCGTGAACTTCCTCAAATAACACACATGAAAAGTGTTATGAATTCCATTCAGTTCTTCTGGTAGTTCGAGCTTGTAAGCTTGGTTCCCAATCCTCTAAAGAACTTTAAACGGTCCAATAAACCTTGGACTCAACTTTCCCCTTTTACGAAATCTTATAAGTCCCTTCCACGGCGAGACTTTAAGCAAAACTGAATCTCCAACCTCAAAAGTCATCGGTCTTCACTTCTTGTCAGCATAGCTCTTTTGACGATCCTGAGCTGCTAACATTCTTTCTCTAATTATTTTTAACTTTTCAGTAGTTTGTTGAACCAACTCCGGTCCCATAAACTGCTTTTCCCCAGCCTCAAGCCAAAAAGACGGCGTACGACACTTCTGTCCATACAAAGCTTGGTAAGGTGCCATCTTAATGCTCAAGTGGAAACTATTATTATAGGAACATTCTACCAATGGTAAATGTTCATCCCAATTACCTAGGAATTCCAAGGTACATGCTCTTAGCATATCTTCAAGCGTTTGTATCATTCTTTCGCTCTGACCATTAGTATGCGGATGGTAAGCTGTACTTAAACACAACTTGGTACCCAATTCCTCTTGTAGACTTTTCCAAAACCTCGAGGTGAAACGGCTATCACGATCCGATACAATCGTTAACGGAACACCGTGAAGCCTCACAATCTCCTTCACGTAAGAATTTGCAAGCTTTTCCATAGACCATTTTTCCTTGGCCGCTATGAAATGCGCACTCTTAGTGAATCGATCAATGACCACCCAAATCATGTGGTGACCATTCTTTATTCTGGGCAGTTTAGTGACAAAATCCATAGCAATGTCTTCCCACTTACCCATTGGCACAGGAAAAGGTTCTAAACTCCCATACGGTTTCTGATGTTGTGTCTTTACTCTCGCGTAAATCACACACTCAGCCACATACTTTGCAACATCAAGCTTCATCGTCGGCCCCTAGTAGTAGGGTTTCAGGTCCCTATACATTTTAGTGCTACCGGGATGAATCGAGTACATGGTTTTCTGAGCTTCTTCCATCAGAAGACCTCTAATTCCTTCGGACTTAGGTACCCAAATCTGATCTTGGAACACCTTCAGTCCGTGACTGTTTACATCGAACACCAACGTTTTGCCCAAACGTTCCTCCTTTCGGTCATTCTTTTCAGAAGCTTCCTCTTGAGCTTTCTTTATACTTTCCAAAATGGTCGAGACAACTTCAATTCTCAACGCTCTTGGCCTTTTCCTTTCAAGATTGACTTTCCGACTGAGAGCATCAGCAACAACATTAGCTTTACCGGGGTGGTAAAGTATCTCACAGTCATAGTCTTTAAGTAATTCTAGCCAGCGTCATTGCCTCATATTCAATTCTTTCTGATTAAAGAGATATTGGAGACTCTTATGATCAGTGAAAAGTTTGCACTTCGTGCCATAGAGGTAATGCCTCCATATTTTCAGAGCGAAAACTACCGCTGCCAACTCCAAATCATGAGTCGGGTAGTTCTTCTCATGCTCTTTCAGCTGTCGAGACGCATATGCTATCACCTTTTCTCTTTGGGTCAAAACACAACCCAATCCAACCCTAGACGCATCGCTATAAACGGTGAAGTCTTCAACTCCATCGGGTAGATAAAGTATCGGTGCCTCGCATAGCTTCTTCTTTAGCTTCTCGAATGCTTCTTTATGCTTATCACTCCAAGCATAAGTAGCTCCTTTGTGGGTCAAAGCTGACAATGGACTAGCAATCGAAGAAAAGCCTTGAATAAACCTTCGGTAATATCCAGCTAATCCCAAAAAGCTTCGAATCTCCGTGGGACTTTTCGGTTGCTCCCACTTCATCACAGCTTCGATCTTCGCTGGATCAACCATTATCCCTTCTTGGTTGACCACGTGACCCAAGAATTGGACTTCACGAATCCAAAAATCACATTTGGAGAACTTAGCATATAGCTTCTCCTTCTTCAAAACTTCCAACACTTCTCGCAAGTGTCTGCCATGCTCCTCTTGGCTTTTCGAGTAAATCAGAATGTCATCTATGAACACTATCATGGGTTTATCAAGGAAAGGATTACAAACCCTATTCATTAAATCCATGAATGTTGCAGGAGCATTGGTTAGTCCAAACGACATAACCAAGAACTCGTAGTGTCCGTATCTAGTTTTGAATGCAGTCTTCTCTGTATCCTGCTCTCTTACTTTCAGCTGATGATATCCTGACCTTAGATCGATCTTCGAGAAATAGCTCGAACCTTGCAATTGATCAAACCGGTCATCACTCCTTGGCAACAGATATCTATTCTTTATTGTTGCCATGTTCAGCTCTCTGTAATCAATGCACATTCTCATACTTCCATCTTTCTTCTTTACAAATAGCATCGGAGCTCCCCAGGGTGACGAACTAGGTCTAATGAAACCTTTGTCCAATAACTCCTGAAGTTGCATCATTAGCTCCTTCATCTCCATCGGTGCTAATCGATAAGGTGCTTTCGCAATTGGCGTTGTTCCTGGCAACAAGTCAATACGGAATTCCACTTGTCGATCTGGCGGTAATCCAGGAAGATCTTCGGGAAATACTTCCGGATAATCACATACGACAGGAATGCTCTGCATCGCCTTTTTCTCCTTCTTAGCATCTATCACGAATGCTAGATACGACGTACATCCTTTAGCCAAACACTTTCTTGCTTTCATCAATGAAATGATTCCAGAATTTACTCTGTGTTTATCTCCATACACCATAAACGACTCTTTCCCAGGCGGGTTTACTTTGACTATTTTCTTCTTGCATAAAATTTCGGCATCATTGGCGCTAAGCCAATCCATTCCCAAAACGATGTCGAAACCATTTAGTTCTATAGGCAATAATTCCTCGTGGAACTTATTCCCATTCAGATCAATTAAGATGTTTTTCATGCGATAGCTAACAGGTACAAACTTGCCACTAGCAACTTCGACTAATAAGGCATCATCTAGTCTAACAATAGGCAAAGCTAGCTTTCTACCAAATTCAAGCGATATAAAGGAGTAGTTGGCTCCAGAATCAAATAAAATTTGGGCAGGCAATTCGTTAACGAGAAAGGTACCTGAAGCGACATCAGCTTCATCTTTAGCAGCTTCCAGTGTCATCTGGAATGCTTTCGCCTTTGGCTTTGGTGGAATGTTGGGTCTAGCTGCCTCTTTCTTCTTCGGGCAGTTCCTCGACATGTGTCCCTCCTCACCGCAACCATAACAAACTTTCTTAGTGAGGGTACATTCATTGGCATAGTGCCCTGGCTTTCCAAACTTGTAGCATGTGTTCGCCACCTCACATCTTCCATGATGCTTCTTCTTACATTTGTCGCACCATTTCGCTTCACCTCCACTTCCCCTCGAACCAGACTTCGAGAACTTGTTTTTCTTGTTGGACCCTGAAGTTCCATCGAACTTCCTCTTTTCTCCAACATCTATCCTTTCTAGACCCTTTTCCTTCTGCTGGGCCTCCACATTCTTAGCTGCACGAACAACCGTTTTCAGAGTAGTTGCCATCTTGACTGTCGGACCAAAGTCGGCAGGCAGTTCATTAGCAAACCTCTCTATCTTGGAGAGTTCCGTTGGCACAAGGTACGGAAACAACTTCATTTTCTCAGTAAATGCAGTAGCATAGTCGTCTATGCTCATCTTCCCCTTCTTCAAGTTTTGGAACTCATTGTTCAGATCAATCAGATCTATCTCTGAACAATACTGCACCCTTAGTTGCTCCAAGAACTCCTCCCATGACATTTTCAGGGCTTCTCCTCATGGCATAGTATCTGCCAACAACTTCCACCAACTCAAGACTCCAGTCTTCAGTTGTCTAACCGCAAAGACGGTCTTCTGTTTGTTGCTACAGTCGCAAGTTTCAAATACCATCTCCATTTCAGAGATCCAATCCATTATCTCAACAGGCTTTGGGCTTCCAGAAAGACTTGGTGGCTTGGCGCCCAAGAAGTTCTTGTACATTCACCCATCCTTGTTGTTTCCCCTTTCCGGATCGTTCCTTTGTTCTCCTTGAGTCCCAACTTGACTCATAATGCGACTATTGTTCCCTTCCTCCGATTGCTCGGGAATCAATTCGGGTTCCTCAATAGGTATGATAGGTTCATCCCTATTATTATGCAACATTTGTTGCATCTCCTCCGTTTGTTCGGCTAGCATAGCCTGAATCATGGCTTGCACCGCAGCCATTGTTATTGGTTCTGGTGCTGCTGCTACAACAGGTATTTGCTCAATCATTGGCGGTTGATTCCTGTTTTCATCCGCGTTTCCAACGCCACTTCTCGTTCTCACCATATTTGATCTACACACCGAATAATTTCACCTTATTACTCCAAACGATTACATGCTAGTTCTAATATCGTATACATACGCTTAGAATCCTAAACACATAAACCTTCAGATCCGGTTGGCAACAAACCGTAGATCCGAACAATTAATATCATATATGGCAACATATAACATTTAGCACATAAAAGCATTTTAGGAAACTTTCCTAAAATAACTAGTGCTCGTGTCTGAAATCCAACAGACACACAACTCACAATTCCACTTAGCATTCTAGGTTTAAGTCTAGAAATACCAACAAATTCCTAGTTCGCTTAAACTAATGCTCTGATACCAACTGTGACATCCCCAAAATCTCGGCCAGAAAAGACCAATTTCCATTTATGCTTTTTAAATAATTTCAGAGTAAATCCTTTTTATTTGAAAGAGTTGCGGAATTTGTTCCCAAAACAAAACATGATAAAACAATATTTATCAAAGCATTTCATCAAGAGATGCATTTTCATTATATAATCAAAACTCGGGATGTCATGTTCCGATACAGACCATAAAGCATAAACGATAACATTACAAGTCATTCAACAAATATATAGATATACAGACTTGTAAACAAAACAACTTGATGATTCAACCATCTTATGCCCTCGCGCCACTACATGTAATACAAATAAAACTGAGTGGGTCAGACTTGGGAGCCTGGTGAGCATATAGGGTTTTCAGCCCACAACAAATAAGTTATATTTAATTTCACCAGCCAATCACTATCCCGATTACCCATTCCCGTTATCCTCACTTTACGTCCCTAAAATAACATCTATCTCAAGGGACCTAATCTAGGATTTTCATCGGGACGGACATCACTGCGAAGGGGTTTCCTCAACAATAGATATCCTAAAGGCAACCATGAGGGGGATAGAGTACACCGGTGAACACATCGTTCACAACACCTACAGGTTATGAACCTGCTAGCGTTCCACTGGACTGTCTAGAAAGAGTCCGTGGTCGTTATCCATACTCCGCTGAATAACTAGATCAACAACAACGACAACATCGAGGCCTCTCATCTATTTATTACACACCAACTATCTACCCACGTTCTACCCAACATATTAGTAGATAAAATATATATTTTCATACATAGTTTAAAACCTGTATATCATTTTCATTCAATACATATTCCACATAACAGATGAGGCATACCCACGTAACACGTATTTCATAGAAAACAATTCAGATCTATGAGATGGAAGAGGGTGAACATACATTCACACACATAACAACAAATTCTACACATAACACGTATTTCGTATAAAATACTCCATAATCATGCGTTAGAAGAAAGTAACTACACACTCACACATATAAACAACAATATACTTAATACACTCGAACCATACTTGTATTATTATCGTGTTTATGAAAGGTAGTATACACTCACTTGATCAGAAGATGATCAGACAGCACTACGGCTTGCAGAAGTAGTAATCCACAGCAGATCTGGAAGATCTCCACAAAAATCGAACTTCTCGCGGGCAGAGCTTCGGCTCGGGAACCGCACTTCTCGGGATCTTCGGGATCTCGGGACTTGCTTCGGGGCTCGAGAATAATACCGGGGCTTCGGGGTATTTCTGGCACGCAAAACGATGCAAAACGGGAGAGAGAAGAGAAGAAATTGGCAAAAGACTCGGCTGCCTTCGGATTCCTTTTATAGAGGCTGGACCCTCGGAGTACGCGGGGCGTACAGGCGTACGCGGGGCGTACTGGCCTCCGAAATCGTCACTGCATGCGTCATCCGAAGTGTCGACACTCTTCAGAGTACGCGGGGCGT
This sequence comes from Lactuca serriola, assembly GCF_051521515.1. Taxonomy (NCBI): domain Eukaryota; kingdom Viridiplantae; phylum Streptophyta; class Magnoliopsida; order Asterales; family Asteraceae; genus Lactuca; species Lactuca serriola. Next base: position 119,396,531 of record NC_136412.1, read on the forward strand.
ACGTCGAATCGGACCGCTGACTCGTCTTCGGATAAGGCCGGAATTTAAGATTAAAAATAAATACAAAATAATTAATAAACTTCGGAAGTTCATATCTTCTTCATACGAGCTCCGTTTTCGACGTTCTTTATATCCACGCGAAGGTGAGACTACGCTCTACAACTTTCGTTTAGACTCCGTCGGCTAATTTCAACTTTATTTTTATTATTTATTTTTAATAGGCCGCGACAGAAACTTTCGTTATAAATTCATAACTTCTTCGTTTGACGTCTGTTCTCGCCTAACTTTTTATCGCTTCGATACCAACAACGAGACCTTCGATCCTCGTTTAGAATGCTTCGGCTAAAAACCGCTCGATCTCAAATTGAGTATTTCAGGTTGCATACCGCTGAGTCGAAACTTCGATAAATCATAACTTCCTCATACGAAGTCAGATTTGGGCGTTCTATATATATTCGGAAACCTCGTTTCAACTACTACAACATTATCCAAAGATATTAAGTTTATTCTTCACTTCAATTTTGACGCTTATTTTTATTCTTAATTAATCAGACCACATAATTAAGCAATTAAGCACAAAACACATAATACTCAAATAATACATTCTTATTATTTCAAAATGGGTTACAAAGGTTAACCTAGACTATTACATTGCTAAAAATGGCAAGCCCGGGAACACAGGCGTTACAAATTTTAACTTTTAAAATTCTAAGGGCTAACTTGGAATTAAAGTATTCATTAGTGAAAACTTTTCTAAATTCCAAAACTTGAGGGCAAGTTTTGAAACACTCAAAAATTTTCTATTCCATAACTTATGTATTTAAAGTAGTTCTAACTAAAAAACTCTTCAAGTTCCATAACTTGAGGACAAGTTATGGAAGACTTTAAACTAATTAAGAAAGTGACTCTTCATAATTCATAACTTATAGAAGCTTTATGAGCTAACTAAGGTTACACATATTTTATTTAATGAAGAGACTCTTGAACCTCCACAACTTGAGGACAAGTTATGGAGTCATAAAACCATTTAATCAGAACAAGACTCTTCATTTTGTAAGCTATGACAATTTTCTGAGTTTTAAGAAACTTAAATGTGACTTTTCATGTAACTTGAGGACAAGTTACACAAACACATTTTAGAATCAACTTTTAGATTAAAATGGATTGAAAACACATAATCAGTTAACTTATCTATTATTCTAAGCAACTCATAAGAACAAAGATAATTCACATCAAACTTTTTCATGTAATTAACATAACTTTTAAAGTAATACAAAACATGAATCTATTGACAATTATCTTTGAAATTGGATTAGCATGAACATTACCACATCAAAAACAAGTTTATAAGTTCAAAAACAGCTTATGGTAATGTTCCTAGTCCAATTCCAGCCAAAAACCACGAAGATATGCTGTCTTGAGGCCAAACTCGTCGAGTTCTTCATGGAACTCGTCGAGTTCATGCTCTAATACATGAACTCGTCGAGTTTTCTACCAGAACTTGTCGAGTTTTAGGCGCTGGCAGTTTCTTGGCTTCAAAAATCTATTTGCATCATGTATAAGAGAAAGCAAGCCTAGGCATTGATACCACTGATGGGTTTTGAGCATTCTAACACTCCTATGGTGTACATGCAACCCTATAAACCTTGGATCTATGTTTTCTCTATTATACATGCAAATAAGAACTTTCCAAGGCTTTAATCCTAACTAGCATATTGTGAAGCTCTTATACTACAAAGTACTACTTAGATGACATAACTTTTGATGTAGCTTGATGTCTTCAAGCTTTAAGAGCTTAGCCCCAATAGTATGGAAGCCTCAAGTGGAATCACAAAACACCAAAACACCTTGGAAGACTTTGAGAATATGGATACTTGGTTCTTTCTAGTGAAATCGGCTAGCCCTTCTTAGTCTACCCACACTAGTGCCAATTTCACCAACCAATGACATCTTTATATAGTATGGACACTAGGGTTAAACCCATGACCTTTCATTTCATATGATCCATGGGTTAAGCACTCCATGGACTATCCATGAAAGCTTAGCCCAACCTAAATGAACTTGGCCCATTCCATATATATAAGAGTCCATATTTAATTAGTTCATTTTGATCGCTTAATTAATTATAAATTAATTCTTGATCAATAGTTATTAAATTATATGATTATATATTAATATATTAGAACTTATAATATATTAATATAAATCATAAATATACTATTCTCAAAAGACTATCCATATAAATTGTGCCGGTGATGTGCAACCCAAATGGACCATGCCGGGTCGGGTCAAGTACATACCAAATATAGTTATGGACTTAGACATTGATCCAACACTTTCAACCTCTAATCATCATTGGTATCTTTCAACCGGTAATCATCATCGGTATCTTTCAACCGGTATCCGGGGTCTATTCCACCCCCTACTACTAGCATACAGCAACAAGGTATAAGCATATAATCAGGCATATCCGAGTACTGACCTACCCTTCGGTCCCGAGGACCACTGTCAGGTGAAAACTATCCCTATCATACACATAGCATACCATACAGATATATCTCATAACCAAACACGTATCCATACCAAGATAATTATCACAAAGACAATCATCTTCTAAAATACTCCTACTTGGTGGGCCGACATTGTGGCCTTAGACCCACCCCTACTGGAAGGTAACTCACCTCGAAAGGATGGCTGCTGAAAAGCTGATTAGCAAATGTCTGACTGCTGCTCCGGTGATCCTCCAGCTATATTTCCATAAAACACTTAATCATACATTGATACTATTCCTAGGGTAAAATGACTATTTTACCCCTGACCGATTCCAAACCAAAGTCAAGTCAAAGTCAAAGCCAACTTCCAGTTGACCCGACTCGTCGAGTTGGCTTGCCAACTCGTCGAGTCCATATCCAGACGATTGTCCTTACTCCCTTCTCTACTCGTCGAGTTAGGCATTGACTCGTCGAGTTCTCTTCCTAACTGATACTCAATGGTCCTTCATCCGACCCTACTCGTCGAGTTGGGCCATCAGCTCGACGAGTTCTTCTCTCATATGAATGTCACGTGAAAACTCATCTGACTCGCCGAGTTGATGAACAACTCGTCGAGTCCACCTTCATCTGATGAACAAGTTCTGTCCTCGACCCGCCGAGTTGATGAACAACTCGTCGAGTTCTATGATGATTGCCTTGGACTCGCCGAGCACCTTCATGCACTCGCCGAGTCCCATGAACTTTCAGATCAATGGCTTAGTCTAGAACGTTGGGTCACTCCCTGGAGATCCCCTTAAAACCTTTCCACACTCAACTGGGTCCTTTCGACCCTCAACAAAACGGGACAAAACCCCCTAGACTCGCTGACTCCAAGAATGGTCTCACCGAGTTGGTCACGTCCATACCCTAAATCTTTGCTTTCTGATGTACATCCTTTGATCAAAAGATAGATCCAGGCTTCTACAATCAATCTAGCTCGTAAAGTTACAAACTTTACGTGCTTGCATAGGACTTTGAGTTCAAAAGGACATAAAACTAGCTCATATGGTGCTTGGGACCTTTCATGGGTGCAAAAGCAACCCTAATCTGCCTAGTGACCCCTTTCATGATGTGATTCATAAGCTTAAACCCCCAACCATGTTTGCAAACATGGCTGGCCACCAAAAATGGCTCATGAAGGCCCTAAACCTCCCCAAAGAGGGATCTAACAAATGAATGAGCAAGGTTACAACTTTTTACCTTCAAAGAGCTGAAGAAGGTGCACAAACTCAAGTTCCCTTGATCTCTACTTGCTTCCTCAAGCTTTTCTCCTTCCTTCTTAAGATCACAAGCACCAAAATCCACCAACAAGGCTTAGATTGCTTCAAAAACGGCTAGGGTTTCAGTGAGGGGTGTTTGGGAGCATAAAGGAGTGATGGAGGCTGCATAAGGTCATTTAAATAGGGTGCAAACCCCTGGATTAGGGTTTTTGTCCAGACAACGGCTACTCGCCGAGTCTCGGACCCGACTCGCTGAGTGCACAGCTTAAACTCCGCGCCTCATCCCACTTCTACTCGGCGAGTCAGTCCTTCGACTTGCCGAGTCCAAGGCCAAGATTGCAAATCATTAAAAGAATTAAATACAAGAATACGTACCAAGAACTAGGTGCTACATTTATAATGCATAATATTGATTTTTTTTATTTACATAAACTTTACTTACACTTTATTTCTTTATTTATGCTTGTAATGTAATCATCGGGCAAGAATATTGAACTAGAGGTCACTCCAACCCATAACCAAAAGAAATCACATACAAATGATTCTATACCACTAGTAAGTAATAGATAACATTTTCTACTACCGATGATTGATTTTTTGTATTAACATAAACTTTAAATATACTTTTATTCTTTATTTATGCAGGTATTGTCAATGGACAAGATTGCTAGATTTGAACGCACCACAATGTAGAGAAAAAAAAATACAAACAAGATAAATGAATTCATAAAAACAGTAAGTAAAAAGTTTACAAGTTCATAATTTTTACTATATTCTTTCCTGTAATTTCAGATTTCGCATATACATGCGTACAATTATGGTTTTCAAGAATTTGAAAAATTAAGAAAAAAAGTCTACAGCCAAGAACACCACAAACTTGCATCAAAAGTTATACAAGTATGTATTGCATCATATATATATATATATATATATATATATATATATATATATATATATATATATATATATATATATACACACATGGGTGTGTCTGTGTGTGTGTGATGTGCACAATAGTACCTATTTGTTTTAAATTTATAAGCTAACTTAAATTGCTAGCTATACATTTATAGGCAGTATAGCTAGTCAGATTTTAGTATAGATCAAGTGAGTCGGTTGTCGATCGCTGGGAATGGAATTCAATTTATTAAATTAATTACCTCTAATTAAACTAAGAAACCAACTTTAATTGGGTGTTTTTACTAATTTTTCAAGATCGGAAGAACTTTACAGTCAACTAGCAATTAACAAGCACAAAAAATAAATTAACTTCAAGAATTAAAAGAATACTTCTGCCTAGATCTGATTTCACCTTCTCCTATGGTTGATTAGGATGGATTATATTGATTACCAATTTACTAGCTATTATGATCAAATATCTAGGCCTATGCATTTATAAATGACAAAGTTATGATCATGCACAAGGTAAACACCAAATCGATATTAAGCACAAAATTGGACTATGAATGATATTAGTTACTTTCCTATGATCAAGTTAAACAACTAAGCATAATTTAGATTAATTATGTTCTCTAACACAATTAAAGTAACTAGGTTTAATTACTAAATCTAAGATATGATTAATCCTAGCTTTAAATATATAATGATCATAAACAACTATGGATCAAGTTCATCTTCAACAAACAGAACTAAACATGCTAGGGTTTATATATTAAACACAAGTCAAATCAAATATAATCATCCAAATATCAAATCAAACACATATGGATCAAGTTCATCTTCAACAAACAGAAGTAAAAGGTATTTAGCCTCTCATTGCAGCAGAAAAACACAATAGATCCATGTAAGATAAGCCAGCCATAAGTATGATAAGCTAACCAACTAGATTAATGTTGAATTCTTCTAAATCTTCTTCAATCCTTGAGCTTCACTTAAATTTCGATTTTCTTCTGGGTTTCTAAGGGTTCTTAGTTAAAAGTAACCTACGAAAACTGATTGCATGCCTTTGGATTCGACCTAATGTTAGGGATTTTATAATTCTCAAAATCTAATCACCACATCGTAGTTGACCGCCACCACATGGTGGTCCTCGAGTTTATCCTATAATCGCCAAGTTATCTGATTGGTCACGAAATTTCCATTCACCATGTCGTATTGGAGATCACCACAATGTGGTCTTCAGTCTCATTTTATTCTTGTTTTGTTTTAGCTCTTATTTCCTGCTTCTACCTCATCATATGCTTACTTTTTGTTCCGAGAAAGTCTTTGCTGCTGCAAAACATACTTTAACATAATATGCATCTTTTGTTCCACAATAAACATAATTTTAGCTAAAAGTGTTTGAAATATGCATGAATTATATAGTTAAATATACACATATCAAAATACCCCACACTTAGCTTTTGCTTGCCCTTAAGCAAAACTGATTTAATTATGATCATATCAAGACTTTAGCTACCAACATCGCAAAAGAAAATCCATTTTGAGCCTCTCCATTACTCCAAGACCGCAATGCATGTATTAGTGTCTATAGTTTCCTAAGAACTTCCCGAATCCAAAATACTCACAATCTTTATAAACAATTTCCCACTTCTTTTGAACAACATTTAGTTTATGCATCCCTCCAAATCCATCCCCATAAAACTTTCTTAACCTCATGATATTTTTGGCTATGCTCCCAAACATACATATGGAAAAATAACCTAGAAAATAAAAAAAATACAATAATAATCATTTGGCAAATTTTGTCACAACCCCAAACCTGAACGGCGGAAACATTCGAGGGCGGAGGACGTCATGTATAGTATCATAACAATTGAATAGTAAAGAAAGTACACACCACCATAATATATATTTGAAAGGTTTACATGATTGTTTTAATACATGTTTCAAAAGTCAAATACAATATGATGCTCCAAAAGATGTTACTAACGCCAGAGCATTAGTCCCCAAAAGTAGTTGCTAACCTAATGTTTAGTGATTCCCTGAGAATACAAGTTATTTCAAAGAAAAAGTGTCAACATTTAAGTTGGTGAGTTCATAAGTAGATATTTGTGTAAATGTATGCCATTCGAAAGTTCACGTTTGTTTTCCAGAAAATTCAATATTTTATTATAAAATGAGTTATGAATTGTTGTGTGTATGAAATGAATGTATAGAACTAGGAAAAACCTATATTTTCCTAAAAGGTGTCAACATTTAAGTTGGTGAGTTCATAAGTAGATATTTGTGTAAATGTATGCCATTCGAAAGTTCACGTTTGTTTTCCAGAAAATTCAATATTTTATTATAAAATGAGTTATGAATTGTTGTGTGTATGAAATGAATGTATAGAACTAGGAAAAACCTATATTTTCCTAAAAGCGAGGAGCAGTCTTAAATGCCCAAGACTTTAACTTGTAAGTTAATATGGCATACTTAAAATATTGATGCATAGTTTTATTAGTAAACAAAACTATAAGAATTTTATATTTTCATGTAAAAATAACTATAATATTACTTTTCCTGCAAAAACATAATACCATAATAATTGTCTATCTTGTGAGTTTTCATAACCGTACTATGATGGATTTTCCTGCAGCAACGTTCTTCAAGTGTCGAAGCGTTATGATATTTGTCACCCTGCGGACAGTAGCTAACAGCCATGGTGCAGAATCATCAGTCCCGTATAGATCTATACACACTTATCACGTTCTCCGGACGGAGACTCTGGTTATAAAATAGGGCTTTCTAGTATACCTTGATAGGTACGATGAAGACGAATGACTCGCATATTCTCAATTAAGTCATGTATTTTGAAATATGTATGTTTATGATTTCTGAAATGATTACGCTTTCTATAGTGTTGACAAAGGCATAATAATGAGTTCTATTTTGATTGTATAAACGTAATTTTATTGTTGAAATGGTTACCCTTGGTATTATGTAGTATGCAGACATATAAATAAAACATATTGTATCCCATGAGGGTAAATTTTTGATGTGTGATTTTTTGCATGTTAACAACTTCATATGATAGTTATAACAATAGTATGAAAAGTATAACAAAAGATTGATGTTTTTCACATGAGTTTAACCGCGTGATTACTTTTATTCCCCCCTTAAAAGTGTTTAAAAGCATTTGAAAGTGTATTGATAGGGGTATAAACTAACTTGGTAAGAATGATGGTTTGAAGAAGACAATGTTTAACTCGGGCAACACTTCGACCGGAAAGAAGTGGATTTCTCGGAAATCTCAGGGCTTCGAACTTCCATCAGAGCGTGGATATGTAACCGAGTCGTCAGGGTAGTCTTAGGATGCTTAACACAGAGTAAAAGTAGAAAGGAAAGTAGAGTTGAGCAGCCTAAACCCGAGACCTTTAGTTTCTATATATAGGGAGTAATTTTGGAGCTCACGTCATGAGCATGGAGTGGCTCACATCGTGAGTTCGATCTTATCCATCCACTGACTCGACTCATGAGAGCCCGACACTGGAACCCATCCATCACTGGCTCACGTCGTGAGCTTCAGGCTTACGTCATGAGTCCTCTAACAGTGTGGGGTTTCGTGTCCCGAACTTTGGAAATTCATTTCTCTCGCATACGAGTTCCGATTTTGACGTTCTTTATATCCACGCGTAGGTGAGAATATACTCTACAACTCTCTTTTAGACTTCGTCGGCTAGTTTTGACTTTTAATTTTAATACTATCTTTTTAATAGGCCGGGACAGGAAAACTCTGTTAAAAATTCATAACTTCTTCATCCGACGTCCGTTTTCGTCTGTCTTTTTACCATTGTACTACTATTGTCGAGATCTTCGATTTTCATTCAGGTTGCGTTGGCTAAAAGTCGTTCGATCTCTATTTCGAGTTTTTAGCTGTCTACTGTTGTATCCGAAAATTAGAAAAATCATAACTTCCTCGTATGAAGTCAGATTTGGACGTTCTTTTTATGTACGTTTACGGTTTAATGATATCTACGACTTTCATCTAGATACCTAAGGCTAAAAAGTATTTTATTGAAAATTCAAGTTTTATGCTTAACAATGTTTTACAAGTTTTGTTGCGGATCTTTGATTGGTCATAACTTCTTCGTTATAACTCAGATTTTAGTGTTCTTTATATTTATGAAAACCTTGTTACGATATCTACCACTTAGTACATTCATATTGAGATTTTTGAACATTTCATTTTGTCGCTATTTTTATTATCATCTTAAAATCGGTTACTATACTTGACTTTAGGTCATTACATTGACTTGAAATATCGGGTTGTTACAAATTTCATCTTATTCTTGGGTCTTCCATAATGTGGAGCTTTTTACGTTCTTTATATCCACGCGTAGGTGAGAATATACTCTACAAATTTCATTTTATTTCTATTCCTTTTTCTCACTCTTTTCACTCAAAAACTAAAAAACCTTCAAAAAAACATATTCTTAAGCAAGGGAACTTAACTTGAACACTTATTGGTTAAATGTATTAGTCTAAGGTGCAATAACTATTGGAGCTAGTGTCTAAGCCCATAACTATAATTGGTATATACTTAAACTGATAGTAGCGTAGTCCTTTTGGGTTGCCCTAATGAGTAGCAACTACACATGATGAGTTTTGGAGAGAGAGGGGTATTTATTATGTGATTAATAAATTGAAAATTTTGTTACTATATTATGAGAATAATATATTAATTAGATGTGATATTTAATTTATATTTAATCAGAAATTAATTAGTATTAATTTTGGAATTAAAAGAATTAATTAAAACTACGGGGACTGAACTGTAATTGTTCAATAGGTAAGCAAAAGGCAATCTGGAACCCTCCATAAGACATGGACGGTTTCTTCAAGCCTAAGGGATTCTAGAATAATCCCTGGTGGATAAATAGGAAGGTGGATAATTACCCGGTTTAAGATAATCTTGGATTTGGGCTTATCTAGGGTTTCCTGAATGCACTATAAATAAAGCAATAACCATAAGAAATTTCAGCCATTCATTGTGTTGAAGAGACAGCCGAAATTTCTAGCATCCTTTCTCTCTCTCAATCCTCTACCTTTGCTAGTGTTGGGTGTGACCCACTAGAGGCGTGACATTTTTGATGCTTGCCGTCAAGGCTTCAACAACACAAAGATTTTCATTGTTATTACTAAAAAGTAATCAAGGTATGTTTCTTCTAACCCTAGTTGTAATTTTTGAAAAGATGCTAGTGTTCTAGGGTTTATATTTTTATTTTTCAAAGTTGTATGTTCAATTAGAGAAAACACAGAACAAGCATTAGGGTTGCATGCATACATATCATTTATATCTTTCACATTATACCCATCAGTGGTATCAGAATGTAGGTTTAGTTTTCTATTGAATCGATACAATCGTTGAACTTGAACTAGGAGAAGCAAAACAGAATCAACATTCTGTTCCGCCACCACGGCGTGGTGACCTGCAAATTTCATCCTAACACGTCGTGGTAGTTGCTTACCACAATGTGGTTGCCTGTCAGATCCACAAAATTCGGTTTTATTTATATCACATGAATTGATTCGGATAATTAGCTTTAATAATTTTTTAATTGTATAAAACTAAATACTTTTCTAAGTAATTGGATATCCTTATCTTGAATTCATGATTGGTTTATTTTTAAATTAAAATTAATTTCATAATTTTTCGAAATTTAAAAATATAACCTAGATTTTTTGGAAAGTTTAAAAATACACCCTTATAGTATTTGTAACTTTAAATGTATAATATTACTATATGTATAAGACGAGTTAGTCGAGCCGCTAGCGGCCTATCAAATGACCGCCATTGGGTATCCACTCTTACCCACCGCTCCCTTGTATGGTGGAGGGTCGTTAGCCGAACGGGTTTGATAGGAGAACCTAATCCTGATTAATAAGTATAATGAATTATAACATAAGTAAACATTTTTTATTAAATCCCCAATCTTAGTTACTTTAGGAAAAATGTGAACTTGTATGCTAACCCATGAAATTACACATTGCACTTTATGAGTCATTAGTGGAGCGCATGTGGTTAACCGAAACACTAATAGGGACGAATAAAGAGGGGAAATGGGTGTCTCGAAAATTATCATTGATTCATGGAGCGTGTGTGGCTAACCGGCACATTAAAATGAGATGATAAATGACATTGAGAATACTAAGTTAATTTGCAAGGTTATTCACATCTTATCTGTGATCCTCGGTATCCCAGTCACAAATGGAAGAGCGTAATCGAGATTAAACATGCCATTGAAAAGTTCCTTGATTCTCAAAAGATATAGGAATTTCATTTAATACTAAATTCATTAAAATTTCATTTTTTGATGGTGAAATTGGTAAATCATCATTTACCTACCTTTATATAATTTACAATTAGATTAGGGCATCCCTTTTCTATGTTGTCAATTATTTAGTTGAATCCTAGCCTTTGTATTTCATTTTGGGTGTTATATTGAGGATTATTCTTATCTAACTAAAACTATCCTTCTTCTCTTTCAGATGTCTACTTCAGGTGATGCTTCTGGTTCCTCCTCTTTCTCCTCCATCAATAATAACTTCTCCATGTTGAACATCTACTCGAAGGTGCAATTAGATGGCACCCAAGTACAAAGATTAGATGCGAAACATCAAGATGGCCCTTCGTTTTGAGGACAAGGAATATGTCCTCGAGAGACCATTGGATGAGATCGACAAAGAGATGGCCACTCCTAAAGAAATGGCCGAGTAGAAGAAACACTATAATGATGCCACAAAATTTGTGTGCATCATGGTGGTAACAATGACTACATAATTGCAAAGGAACTATGATGATTACTAGTCATATGAGATGAACAATGACCTTATGGAGAAATACCATAAGCATGCTCGTCAAGAAAAGTATGAGGTGCTAAAGTCCATCATTGCTAGAAAGATGAAGGAGGGCGAGTCTGTTTGTAGCCACATTCAGATAATGCAAACGATACATAGAGAGTCTAATCAAGCTCAACGTGAATTTTGGTGAAAAGTTGGCAATCGACATAGTGTTGAACTCTCTGCAAAGTTGTTATGATCAGTTCATATTGACCTATCATTTGAACAACAATGAAACTACTTTGTCAAAATTGCACAACATCCTGCGAACAGCTGAAACAGGAATGAAGGGAAAAGGTATTGCCTCCACTCCTACTACTGCATATGTTTTAGTTATAGGTCAAGGAAAAGGGAAGAAGAGGAAGGTCCTCCAAAGCAAAACTAGATAAGAATGTCCCAAGATGGGTCATCAAGTACAAGACGCAAAGGAAAATCCAGTTCTGATGCTCCCCCTATTTCTGATCCCAAGGAGACCACTTGCTTCTATTCCAATGACAAGGGGCATTGGAAACGAAGCTGCCCAAAATACTTATAGGATATCAAGGATGGGAAGGTGAAGCCAACATCGACATATATTTACACTATCTTATCTAATAACTCATCATATTCTCGTTCTTGGGTCCTTGATACAGGATGTGGGTTTCAAATTTGTTCTGATTTGTAGGGGCTAAAAAGAATTGTGGATGTGGAGCATGGAAGGATGAACTTGATCATGGGGAATAGGCGATCTTCACCTGTCACCAACATTGTATTTTATAGCTTAGTTTTTAGTAGTGGGTTAGAGTTAGATTTAATAAATTGTTACTAATCATCAGAGATGAGACGAAACATCATTTCATTTCATGCTTTGTTTAAACAATGCTTTAGATATTATTTTAATGATGAGAATGGTTCTATTTCTGCTTATGAAAATGGTGCTTTATATTTTGAAGCTTTACCTTGTGATGGTCTATTTGAAACTATGATGATTGTAGACAATTTGGGAAATAGTTTTTTTTCAAATTCATTCATCTAATGGTATAGATAAAGCATGCTTGTGGCATTTTCGTCTTGAACATGTTAACAAGAAATGCATAGACCAACTCCAAAAGGATGGAGTGTTGGAAGCATTTGACTTATAGTCAGATGATACATGCGAGTCTTGTTTATTGGGAAAGATGACAAAATCACCTTTCACTGGTTCTTGTGAAAGAGGTGAAGGATTGTTAGATCTCAAACACACAGATGTGTGTGGGCCCTTTAGATCTACCACAAGGGATGCAAATCGATTATATGTGAATTTTAATGATGATTAAATAAGATCTGGCTATATCTACTTAATCAAGAATAAGTCAGAAATCTTTGAAAAGTTCAAAGAGTTTAAACATGAAGTTGAGAATCAATTGGGCATGAAGATAAATATGCTTAGATCCGATAGAGGTGGTGAGTATCTTTGTATCGAGTTCCACAAATACCTCAAGAAATGTGGAATAGTTTCACAATTGACACCTCCTAGGACACTACGACTTAATAGGGTGGCTGAGATGTGTAATCAGACCTTTTTAGACATGGTTCATTCCATGATGAATCGAGCTTCACTTCCAATCTCATTCTAGGGGTATGCTTTAGAGACTGCCGCCCGTATTCTTTATCTTGTCCTAACAAAGAAAGTTGCCAAAAACCTCACGAGATGTGGACAAGGAAGGTTCCCTCGTTGGCACATATCAAGGTTTGGGATTGTGAAGCTTTCGTTAGACGAGATACTCATGAAAAGTTTGAACCTCGAAGTGAGAGATGTATTTTGATCGGCTACCCACTTAATTCCTTTGGATATTTTTTTCTACAAACCTAGTGAGAACATGGTCTTGGTCGCACGGCGGAGAATCTAGAGAGATAGATAGATAGATAGATAAAGAGAGAGAGAGAGAGAGAGAGAGAGAGAGAGAAAGAGAGAAAGAGAGAGCTCATATGCAAAGAGGACAGTGGGAGTACCACATATCTTGAAGAAATTCAAGAGTCAAACGATAAAGGAACTTTGGAAAATGCTAGGGATCAACCTGAGGAAGAAATTCTAGTTTAACCAATTGATGAGTCATTACCTCTTAGAAGTTCCAGTAGAGTTATAATGCCACTTGAGTTTTATGGTTATCATATTACTACAGATGGTGATACATTTATTAGTGATAGTACATTGGTAAATTTGGATGAACCAACCAACTACAAGGAAGCCAAGGCAGGCCCTACGTCAGCCAAGTGGAAATAGGAAATTGACAACAAGATCAAGTCCATGTATGACAATCAAGTTTGGAATTTGGTTGATAATGTACGACATCGCAAGACAGTTGGGTGCAAATGGATCTTCAAGAAGAAAACCAACATGGATGGCAAGGTACACACTTTCAAGGCTCGACTGGTTGGAAAGGGATTTACTCAAACCCCAGGGGTTGACTATGATAAGACCTTCTCATCAGTAGCTAAGATAAAATCTATTAGGGTAATGCTAGCTATAACTGTGTTTCATGACTATGAAATTTGGCAGATGGAGGTTAAAACTGCTTTACTTAATGGGGAGTTGGTTGAGGATGTTTACATGAGTCAGCCAGAGGGTTTTATAGATGAGAAGTACCCAAACAGATTGTGTAAGCTTGAGAAATCAATTTATGGATTGAAAATGCTTCTCGTAGATAGAATCTTTGTTTTGACAAGAAGGTCAAAGAGTTTGCTTTCTCTAGAAGTGAAGATGAATCTTGTATATATGTCAAAGCTAGTGGGAGTATAGTAACCTTCCTAGTTTTGTATGTTGATGACATAATTCTTACAGGAAACGACATTCCTGTTGGGTTTTGAGCATTCTAACACTCCTAGGTGTACATGCAACCCTAATTACCTTGGATCTATGTTTTCTCTATTATACATGCAAATAAGAACTTCCAAGGTATTATCCTAATCTAGAATACAAAACAATGAGTGTAACAAGATAGAATAAATACCTCTTTGATGTAGAAAGTTTTCATGAAGCTTGAGTGCCTAGTGCCCCAAGTGTGACACCTCAAATGGTTCACACAACACCAAATACACTTGGAATAAGTTGAGAGAAATCTACACTTCATGAAATCGGCTAGCCCTTCTATTACTCACACTAGTGGCCGATTTTGTCAAGAATAAAATCTTTATATAGTGTTACAATTAGAGTAAACCCTAATTGTCATGACTTTCCGTTTCCTTGGATCCATGGGTTCAAATACACCATGGAGCATCCATGGACCATCCTATGGGTTTTAGCCCAACTTGATTATCCATGGAGCATTAGCCCACTATACAAGTATGGATGATTTACACAATCAACTCATATATTTAATTAGTCTTCTTTTGATCACTTAATTAATCCTAGATTAATTCTTGATCAATACTAATTAAATAATATTATTATTCTTATTATTAATATACTAGAACTTATAATATATTAATAACCATAAGTGTCTTATTTCTCTCATTATAGTCTATCCAAGTGCATGATGCCATGCAACCCAAATGGACCATGCCGGGTCGGGTCAAGTCTTACCAATTATAGTTATGGACTTAGACATTAATCCAACAATTCCAACTTTGCAACAGGTTAACTCTTGGCGTGGAAAGTAATTTGCTATGAAGGATCTAGTAGAGGCTACTTATATTTTGGGGATAAGGATTTTGAGAGACAGGAGTAAAGCGCTAATTGGACTTAGTTAAAGTAAATATTTGGAAAATGCAATAAAGTGTTTTAGTATGGAGAATTCCAAGAAAGTAGAATGCCTATAAAGAGTAATACCAAACTGAGTAAGACTCGGAGCCTGAGTACTAATGCAGAAATAGAAGAAATTAGTAGAGTTCCATATGCTTCTGCTGTTGGATTTATCATGTATGCTATGACATGTACACGCCCTGATGTGGATTTTGCTATGAGAATGGTCAGTCGTTATCAGGGAAATCCAGGTAGAGCTCACTAGATAGCAGTTAAGAATATTCTTAACTACCTATGAAGAACTAAGGACTGGGTCCTTATGCTTGGTGGCAGTGATAACTTAAGAGTAACTGGTTATAGTGTGCCAGCTTTCAGACAGACAGAGACAACTTCCGTTCTTAATATGGATGGGTGTTTACCCTTAATGGAGGATCAGTAACCTGGAAAAGTTCCAAACAGGAGACGGTGGCTGATTCTACTTGTGAATCAGAGTACATAGCGGAAAGCAAAGCATCGAAGGAGGCTATTTGGTTGAAGAACATCATTGGAGACCTCGGAGTTCTTCCAGCCATCAAGGAGACAATGGATATTTTTTGTGATAATTAAGGGGCGGTTGCCTTAAAAAAGGAACCAAGAGATCATGGTAGATCAAGACACATCAACAAAAAATAACATTTCATCAGACATAGAGTAGAAGAAGGTCATGTCATCGTGAGGAGGGTATCGTCAGAAGAGAATCCTATAGACTCCCTGAAAAAGGGTCAGATTAGGGTCAAGCACGTTCAGCGTACTAGGAGCATTTGTCTGAAGGATGATATTAGTTTTAGTTGTTATATAGTTGTTTTTGAAACTTGTAACGAAATAAATGTAATTGACTTTTGCAGATTAAATAATGAAGATTTATTTATGAGATGGATTACTAATTTTTGCCTATTATTTATTTTGTGTTTCATTTTTGCATGTTTTACTTCCCGAATAATTTGTTTGTTCAAACATCCATATTCGATCATACTTTTAGAAGTAAGTAGTCAATCAAGATTGTCATGAACTAGATTGTAGATTCTCTAAAGTGTTTTGGACATGGAGATAGTGTTGCTACAATATTCATGAGTAGTTTGAAATGGAGATTTAAGTATTGGATTAACCCACGCACAGAGAATTACTTCATGGAATTTATCACGAGTAATTCTGAGACGACAATATCTTAGAATCTTTAAATAGAGATATATGAGTTGTTGTTTACGAGTTGGTTGTGCATTGATGATACGTAAACGTATCAGTAACTTGTTGTTATATAATGTATTGTTGTGCATGATTAGATGAGTAAATAGTGCAAGCATATAAGTCAAAGTTTCTCTGTTCCTTTTTACCTTTAGGGGGAAAAAGCGATTTCTTTAGGCCCCTCGATGATTTGGTGTTGACTAATAGTGCCAGGGCTGTGAGGACTAAATTGATGTGTTCGATTAGTAGTTCTTTGTAATTGAAAATCAGAAATCGATAAACAAAGTATCAGACAATGAGATTTATTATGTTCCGTGTCTCATATCTGAATGATATCTTGCAGAACGGAGGATTATATGATCACTTATCTTAGGGAACATGACTGACTAGGTCAGAGTTCGACATTGGCTTTTGAGGGCTACAATATGCAGATCAGTTTAAAAGAATATAATGACAATTATAGTTATTAGATTTATCCAAGTGAGTGACTATTGGATTCGGTTTCCAAGCCCATAACTATAATTGGTATATACTTGAACTGATAGTAGCACATTCCTTTTGGGTTGCTCTCAAGACTAGCAACTAGACATGATGACTTTTAGAGAGAGAGTTTGATTTATTATTTGATTAATAAATTTAAATATATAATTAGTTAATATATTATAAGAATAATATATTAACTAGAAATAGTAATAGTTAATTAATATTTAATCAGACATTAATTAGTATTAATTTTAGATTAAAATAATAAATTAAAAGTGTAGGGACTGAAGTTTAATTGTTCAGTAGTTGAGCAAATGAAAATCTAGAACCCTCCATAAGGCTTGGACGGTTTCTTAGATCCCAAGGTGGACAATTACCTACATTAAGATAACCTTGAATTTGGGCTTATCTAGGGTCTCCTGACTACACTATAAATAAAGCCATAACCTTAAGAATTTCAGCCACTCATTCTTTCGAAGAGTTAGCCGAAATTTCTAGCCTCCCTCGTCTCTCTCAATCATATTCCTTTGCTTGTGCTAGGTGTGAACCAATACAGGCGTGACATTTGTGACACTTGTTCTCAAGGCTTCAACACAAGGATTTTCATTGTTATTACTAAATAGCAATCAAGGTATGTTTCTCCTAACCGTGGTTGTAATTTTCGAAATTATGCTAGTGTTTTAGTTTTTCTATTTTTCTTTTTCAAAGTTGTACGTTCAATTAGAGAAAAAATAGATCAAGAATTAGGGTGGCATGCACACATAGGATTTATATGTTTTGTGTAATTCCCATGAATGACTACATAAGCTTTCTTGGATACATTTCTAGTACATGATGCTAAATATATTGTGTCCCTCAAACTAAGAAAGATCGTGTTTTTGTTGCATGATTTCACTAGGAAAGGGAAGCCACAAATACACTATAACATTTATTGGCTCAAATAAATATTGAAACTCTCATCGGATTGTCCCACACAATACTAGCAACCTAGATCTCAACATAACAATTTTTAACTAGATTTAGTTTTAGATTATTATTTCAAATCTTTCTAATAAATTTTTAAATGTTAGTCATTTTTAAAAATAAAATCTATCAATGAGATTGCATTCCTAAATTTAACCCCCTACCCTAGACTTAAATGATGAAATGTCCCTAGTTCATACTAAACAATTAAAGAACATAAATTAAAAAGGAAGAATTGGAAAACTCTCCTTGGGTAGTAATGGTAGATCGAATTCTTTAAAAGTTATGTGGTAAACCTTGGACTTCTAATTTAATTTTTAGAAAAAGTACTTTCGGACTCTTCTCTTGTTGCCGCATATGTGCCGAATCTAAATAAGTCAAAGCATCATCTTCAAAAAGTGTGTTGAACCTATGCCACGATGTGGTATAGGAACACCATGTCGTTGTGTTGAGCAAATGGTTGTAATGATCACAAATTTTAAAATCGCCACGACATGGTCTAGTGTTGCCACATCTTGGTGTCTGGTCAGATGCAGCCTCGATAAAAGCAATTGCCACGACGTGGTGAGGATGGCCACGTCCTAGGATCTTCTCAGAACGTCATTAACAGTCAAAATAATGCATCGAATCTTCGTAATGCTTAGGACAATTCCTGATCTTTTTTCTAGTAGAATTCTTCTCTTTAATTAAGTAGGAACCCCACAGGTATTAAAAAAACATGGTCTTTAAGTATAGTCGTCACAAAATAAAATCAGAAGAATAGAGAAACACACGATCATTTGGTTAAACTAACGTAAACACTAAGAACTAAAAACAAAAAAGAAATAAAAAAGGAAAAGAAAATGCAAACTCTAAAACATAGAGTTGCTCCCCGAAAAGCGCTTCTTTTTGCGGAGTCGGGAGCAAGACTCCTTCCCACTCTACGTTGTTGCGGTTGGGAGTGGGATCTCCCTTTTCTACTTTTCCTCTCTCCAATTACGTTTGTATGCTTGAAACCTTCTTTATTCTTTCTTCTTTGAATTCTCCTTTTTCTTTTTGTTGGCACTTTCCTCATGTTTACGCTTCACCCCCTTCTTATTTTCCTTCACTTTTGAATTCTTATTGTCATCTCCTTTAGGACCTTCCTTGTTTAACTCCATCTTGACCAAAGTTGGCTCCTCTACATCACCACCCATGTCATCATCAATTACCTAAAATTCTTCATATAATTCCTCTTTAACTATATTGACTTCTTATTCCTGTTGAACCTTAGGTGTAGTGAATGCGATCACCTCAAATGCCATTGGAATTGAAGCTCTTGGTTTAGAACATTTGATTTTTTCACCATGGGGCTTTTCCCAAACCTCAACTCTTCTTCCATCATCTTTTCAATTTCAACTAGCTCATCAAGGTCTTCTTCCATATCATCCATCCTTGATACTTCATATTTTGGCATTACATGACTTACTTTTGGACTTATTTCAAGAGTAATTACTTCGACCTCTACATGAGGTGTAAGCTTTGAGTCGTTAATGTCAACAAGAGCTCTTGTGGTACTCAAGAATGGTATTCCCAAAATTATTGGAAGTTCTTCATCTTCCATAATGTCGAGCATCACAAAGTCCACCAGAATAACAAACTTTCCCACCCTTACTAACAAGTCTTCAATCATTTCTCGTGGGTATGTGGTCGAGTTATCCGCCATTCAAATATAATCATCTAAATATCGAAATCAACACATATGAATCAAGTTCATCTTCACTAAACAGAAGTAAAAGGTATTTAGCCTCTTATTGTAACAGGAAAACATAATAGATCCATGTAAAATAAGCTATACATAAGTATGATAAGGAAACCAACTAGATCAATGTTGAATTCTTTTAAATATTCTTTAATCCTTGAATTTCAATTAAATTTTGATCTTCTTATGGTTTTCTAAGGGTTCTTAGTCACAATTATCCTCTGAAAATTGATTGCATGCCTCTAGATTCGACCTAATGTTTGGGATTTTATAATTGTCAAAATTTGATCACCATGTCATGGTTGACCATAACCATGACATGGGCCTCGTGTTTATGCCGTAATCGTAAAGTCATCTGATTGGTCGTGAAATTTTAGCTCACCATGTTATTTTGGAGATCACTACGATATGGTCTTCATTCTTCTTTTCTTCTTATCTTGTTTTAGCTTCTACTTCCTTCTTCTAGCTTGTATGCTTCCATTTTGTCCTAAGCAAGTCTTCGCTGCTACAAAACATATATCAAACATAATAAGTATCTTTTGTTCCAAAATAAACATAATTGAAGCTAAGAGTATTAGAAATATGCTTGACTTATATAGTTAAATATGCACAAATCAATGTGTGTGTGTGTGCTTATGCTATGAATCACATATCTAAAGTGTTGTGTTGAGTTCTGATGCGAAATGCATTTAAGATTTTTATATTCCTAGTCATCACTTGTATGTGCGCACTACTTGTTCGTGTTTGTATTTTTTGTTGACTTAGGCTTCGCAGTTTGTTTGTGATGTGACACGACACTATTAGCTACATTGTCTCGACCTCATTGGTAAGTGCCTAACTGACTTGTTTCTCACATTTTATTTATAAGAGGGTTATTTAGATAGAGAGGGTAATGTTTTCTAGATTGGGTTAGCTGTCATTGTATAGAAATTTTCTTTGACTATCTAATGAAATTGAAGATCTTATTTACTTTGATGTGTTCATTTGATTTGAATTTTGCAATTATGATTTCATTGGTTAGAATCTTATCGTTCCTATCAAGTGGTATAAGAGAAAAAATTTTGTGAGCTGTTTTTCAAATATCCAATTTGTTTGAAGTTCTTAGACTTTTTAAGATTTTACTTTGAATGTAACATCAATTTCATATTTTGCAAAATTTGTTTGCAATTTGATCTTAGAATCTTTGTTCAAATATCTTTTTTCTATTTGAGATATCTTCTTCTCTCATAGATCTAATTCAAATCTAATATTTTTTTTTCAAATTATTCTGAAAAATAAGTCAAAAGATGATTATCGTACAATTTTTTTCAATCTCCCTAGTACTATTCGATCTACCACTAGGATTCAAATTCCTTTCCTAGAGGATTATGAAGTTTGGGTTCTTCTATTTGAATAGTACTTTATTTGAATTGAAAGCCATGCATTGAGCATCTGGAACACTATCACTAAAGGTCCTCATTCATACTGGCACGGTGTCTTTGAGTTTGGTTCGTTTAAATAAAAATTTGATGAAATACCTGATCAAGTAGTAAATCGATTCAATAATTTATAAATAGAATGTTGAAACATGGTTTAAAAAGTGAAACGATTGAACATAAAGTGACACTCATGATTGGTTTAAGATCTGAATGCAAATCAATTGTGTACACTATAAAAACACACATGTAGTTCCAAAGTTATAGTTTCGCTAAGGTGGTTGGTATTTTGAGATAACATGAAGCTAAAGTTCTAGAAGAAGTGAAGTCCATTCCAAATGTTGGTCCATTAGCATCTGTTGCTAAAGAAGATGGTTAGAAAGGAAAAATGTCAATAGCTGTTGTAGATGATTTAGATTCAGATGGTACTAATGATGATTTTACTAGTGAGGAAAAGCATTTATGCTTAACAATCCTAGGAAATTCTTCAAGAAAAGTTGCTCTCGATTCAAAAACAACAATGAAATAGAGGTGATACTGAAGGAAGCAATTTCAAAAGTAGAAACTAAAACTCTAAGAAAGTTTAAGAGGAAGGATACAAAAGGATGACGAGAATAAGGAAAAGAAGTTGGTTGGAGATTCAGGGTTTGATTGAAAATATTGCAATGGGATGAACCACTTCGCAAAAGAATGTATGCTTAGGAAGCAAAATGATAAGAAGGTGAAAGAAAAAATACAAGCCTTATTATGTGAAGAAAATAAAGGATCTTCGGAAGATAAATCTTGGAGGAAAAACGGTAATCATTGAGGAAGATGACAGTGATACTGCAAATGTAGTGGTTTAGTCGACGTATTCTTAGGATGAAGAGGTTCACATGCCGACTAATGGGGCTTATTTTGTTGTGAACAAGGTTGAGGAAACAAGAGGTGGTAACTGTTTCATGGTTGATAATGTTAGTTCGAGAAGTCAATGATACTTTTCTGATGAAGGTGCAAAGTCTGATGTGTGCCTGTCTACCAAGTCTATTCATGGACATATAGCTGAGAGCGAGAAGGTAATTGATAAGGTACATTCTATCCTTTAATGTTTAAATATTACTATTTCTTTCTATAATTTTGAATGAACTGAGCTAAGTGATACAATTTCCATATTTAGTGACAGCTTAAAATGGAATTATATAAGAAGTTCTAATCCTGATGATGATCTTAGCTGGTTTTCTTTTAAATTAGAGGAAAGAAAGTTATGGATTGAGCAAGTGGAGTCTGACATTTCTAGATCTAAGGATGATATTGTTCTGTTAAAAAAGGACAATAGAGTTGTAATGAAACAATGAAATATTTTTTTTTGTCAAATCACTTGTCGTTGTTACAATAATATTACTCTACTTTATCTGAACTGTGACATTATAAAATAAATGCATAGAAAAATGTTACCATTCTTTGAATTTAAAGAGGAAGTAATAAATGTTGATTGTTACAATTGTAAATCCATAGTTTCATATAATGAATCATTAGGTGAATCTTATAGAGTGAGACTAGAAAAGATGGAATAACTCTTGAAATCAAAAGAAAATAAAATAATGATGAATGATGTGTTAGTAGAAGAAGTCAAATAGAAAATCAAACAAAATTCAATTGAAAAGTATAAATATTTATTCCAAAAATTGATTTTGGAAGAAAGTCACAATTGTGAGAATGATTCTGAGTTTGAAGAAACTGAAATGAGTAAAATTTCATTTGTGGATGAAAATGATTGTTCTTATTTTGCGAAACATGTTGAAGAACAAAAAATAAATTTAATTTTTGAGGTCTCAATTGAATTTGAGAAGATTGTTGTAAATTAAGGTATGAAAAATCAAAAAGGAAAGGAAGTTGTTTTTCCGAAAGCTAAAAAAACACCATATCAAGGTTTTGTTACAAAAGGACTAGACATGGTTGATATACCTGATTTAACTTCAACAGTGAACACTGAAAATGTTAATTCATGTGAAGATTATTTATGGTCCGCGCCAATTGATGATATTGATGAAACAAATGGTCTTTCGTAGAAGGGATCGTGCACTTCTAGACAACAACCCTTTAATGACACGTAAACAATGACACACACTGATTTAGGATACACTTTTTTTGCATGTCCTAAAGATAATGTAAGCTTTTAAAAATTTGATGGATAGAGGACACACATTTGTACGTGACCTAAAATTAGTGTCTAACAAAAAAAAATCCAAACATGGAGGGCGCTTTATCTTAAATGTGTGTCCTCTACAAATGTCTCTTTATAATTTCTACTAAACACTGTTTCTTATCACAAAATTGTAGAGACTATTAATTCTAGGGCTTTTTGGAAGAACACTAAAAACACCTAATCATTGAAAACTATTGTATATTCCACACGAGTGCTTTGAAGTCAACGACCTGATCATCCTTAGCTAAACTTGTCGGTCTCACCTCACCTCACCGGCGACCTCAGGCTCACTTCTCCTCGCATGTGACTACAACTCCCCAATGATTTAGTGTTATGCTGGGTGCCTCTCCATAAAATCATTTCAGGTGGCGTCGCTCCTATCTCATAGTGATTTAGGGTTTCTTGGTTCACAGTATCAACTCTCAAATAGAGGCGACTTAGGATATTTTCGTACAAGGTTTTTCTGTGTAGTTTGATTGCTCCAATGACAAAGCCATAATGTGGGGTTTTGAAAGTGCAAAAAAGGGGTAATGTTTGTTTCTTTTATGAGTTTATCTGAGTTTAAAAATACAAAGTCTATATTCATTTATGTTTAATTCAACATCATTCTTTTACCTGTAATATCAAAATGACCTACTTACATTCTTCTTTGGTATCGTAGTAGTGCTTTGATTTTCTTCAGTTTGTCTATCGTTTTCTTCTTGCATTATAATACTACCAAATTTAGAAGAAAATAAAATCTAAGAATGTTTTCAATATGGGTTCCGTTTGTTTTTGGAGTTTCAATTATCAATCCAATTTTATCATCAATTATGGAAAAAATGACTCGTAGATAACCTATGAAGGTTTATGTTCTTAGGTTGGATCCATCTGCTATGTACTGGTTTTGCTACATGACATATTTTTGCAATCCAAATGAAATTTAATTCATCAAATTAGGAATCACTGTGTTTTTAGAAAATTTAGAGTCATAAGTAGTGATAATTATAACATTCTATTAAGCATGTTGTTATGGATCCTCTACTATTAACCAAGGATGGAGTTTCACATAGCCTGTCAATTTGCTCAATTTGATGAAATGAATTTCATGAATTTGTTGAGATGTTTATGTTTACAATTTGAGGAAAACATCCAAATAAAATTGGAATGTTTTGAACTCTTTAGATTTTGTTTATGATTGTACCTGACAAGGCAATCGATGCAGAACTTCATTCGGATGACAACAGATTCCTGAAATATCGAAGCACTGTAATGATTCGACTATAACTCAGGATGATGGCCATTCAGAATCCACAACGAATTCTCCAATATATGTCGACAGTCCTCCAGTGTTGACTGGTGATCAAGTGGAGGGTGAGCACGTGAATTTTATACCTAATGTCGAGGGGAGCATATGTTCGAGGAGGAGTATAGTCACACGAATGGCGATGTCGAGCGGGAGCAAACTGGATTTTTACCAAATACTTTGAATGAACAATCTCATATTTTCCATGATGTGAATGATAATGTGTCTAGCACAGATGAAGAACTAGATGAAATGTACGAAGATGCACCATTGGATTTTGATCTTGCATATCCACCTATGGACAAATGGGAACGTAGTCATCCAAAAGAACAAGTTCTTAGTGATCCTCAAGCTGGAGTGTTGACAAGAGCTCAACTTCGTGCTAAGAATGAGGTACTCAATGTAGATCAAGAATTTTGTATGTTCAATGTTTTTATTTCAAAAATTGAATCAAAATTAGTTGAGGTTGCTATGGAAGATCTAGATTGGATTGTTTCCATGCAATCTGAATTGACTGAATTCGAAAGAAAAAAGGTTTGGAGGCTTGTTCCGAAACCTAAAGATGCATCAATTATAGGCTTAAAATGGATTTTCAAAAATAAAACTGATAAAGATGGTAATATAGAGAGAAATAAAGCAAGGTTGGTTGTAAAAGGATATTTGCAACAAGAAGGTATTGAATATGAAGAAACCTTCACCCCTGTCGCAAGACTCGAGGTTGTTTGAATATTTTTAGCTTATGCAGCACACAAGGATTTTGATGTCTATCAAATGGATGTCAACTGTGCTTTTCTGAATGGTGAACAGGAAGAGACTGTGTATGTCGAGCAACCAGCAGGTTTTATTAATGATAAATTCCCCGAACATTGTTATATTCTCGATAAAGTTGTTTATGGGTTAAAAAAAGAACCACAATCCTGGTATGCAACTCTTACCAAATTTTTAAAGCATTCGAAATTTCAACAAGGATCAGTTGATCCTACTCTCTTTCGAAAGAAAGTTGGGAATCATCTTATGCTTGTTCAAATTTATGTCAATGACATTATTTTTGGCTCTATTGATCCTACATTATCGAATGACTTTGAGAATATGATGAAGAGTCAGTTCGAGATGAGCATGATGGGGAAGATCAACAATTTTTTTAAGATTAAATATTCATCAAAGCAGAGAAGGAATCTTTTTTAATCAAGAGAAGTATTCTTGCAAACTTCTTGAAAAGTTTGGAATGACGAATAATTTGAATTTGCGAGTACATATGGCAGTTGGCACACGACTTAGACCTTCGTTGGACAAGCTTGTTGTCAATCTCACATTATACAGGAGCATGATTGGTTTGTTGTTATACTTAACTGTGAGTCGACCTGGTATTATGTTTGTTGTTTGCAATTGTGGTAGGCATCAGTCAAATCCCAAGGAACCTTATTTAACTACTATCAACAATATCTTATGTTATCTCAAAGGGATAGTTTCGTTGGGTTTGTGGTACCTTTCGAAGATTGGTTTCTTTATTCACGCATTTTATGATGCTGACCTGGGTGGTTGTCAACTTGACCAAAAAAGAGCAGTTGGTGGATGTCCACTTTTGGATGGGAAGCTTGTAAGTTTGCAATCGAAGAAACAAACTTGTGTTTCGATTTCAACAACCGAAGCAAAATATGTTGTTGCTGCAACTTGCACTTCTCAAATCATCTTGATACAAAGTCAATTGTGTGATTATGCAATCAACATGAAAAAGATACCATTGTATTTCGATTCATAAAGTGCCATACGTATCTGTTATAATCCAGTGCAACATTTGAAGACAAAACATATAGCACTTCGCTATCATTTTATCAAAGATCATGCCGATGACGGAAACATTGAGGTTCTTGTAAACACAACAGATCAGCTTGCTGATATCTTTACCAAACCATTAGACGAAAAGAATTTTCTAAGAATCTTGTCAGGCTTAGGCATGATTGATGCAAATGTTGTTCCCAGTTTACCTTCGTCATGAAACCAAGTAGATTCGACTTATCACTGAATGATTCATACGTTACCGTTCACGGTTCAGCGTTCGACACACTTTGTTTTGGATTTTCCTCTGAACGATACAACATAAACTTCAATATTCAAAGAACTAGTGTTGTGTCGAAGTATCATCTTTCCATGTCGATACTTTTTGTTTCGTTTGTCGGGTAAAATTTTCTTACTTTCCATAGTCTTTTCGTTTTCAAAAACAAAAATACCAAAACGATTTTTTATTATTTTTGTTGGTCCAATTTCAAAAGCAAAAATACCTAAAAGATTTTCTTATTTTTGTTGTATGAATTTTAAAAACAAAAATACCAAAATGATTTGCTTATTTTTGTTGTTTTATTTCAAAAACAAAAATTCAAAAGCATTTTTCCTTTTTCTTTTAGTTGGTTAACAAGTTTTGGTGTAGCTTGCTATCAAACGTTTTTGGAGAAATTTTATTCGAAAGTTTAGGGAAGTTATCTATTCAATACTTTGTACTAGTTAGGTGTTTGTAGAAGCATGCTGCAACATATTGTCCCAAGCCTCCATGAATCAATGTGTTTCGAAGCCTTAATAGATTTCTCATCATGAGAGTTTCTTCCCAATTAGGCTATATTAGCATTAGTCAATGAGCTACCTTACCGTTCTCATATCGAGTTAAGAGTTACATGCTTGGTCCACGTATAGCAGAGGTACACTTCTTTTCTTAATCAATATTTTTCTCTCTAATGTTCTGTCACGGTTCAGACACCTTGCTTGCATATCCCCAACATCTCTGGTAGAAACCAACCATTATGTAGACATTGCACAAGTCTGTGTTAATGATCCTGATTCCTGAGGCCTTGATGATGGTGAAACCCAACATTCCCAACTAGTAAAGGAATTGACAGTGAACTTTATGTTCAAGGTTTTAAGAAAACACTTATTTGTCACACCCCAAAACAGGAACGGCGGAAACGTTCGGGGGTGGAGGACGCCATGTCAAGTATCACTAGGTATGTATATGGTAAGCAAGTAATGAACAACCATTTCATTTAGAAAGAAAGTGTTTACAATGTATGTGTTCACAAAACATAGAATTCATAAACAAATAATAAAACAAGACTTGAAGCCATAATGCTCCATCTTCTGAATCCCCAGCACGAGCACCTGTCTAATAGTCTCCTGAGAATACAAGTTATTTGAAAGAGTTGATCAATAATTAAGCTGGTGAGTTCATAAGATCTTAGTGATGTGAGTAAGCTGTAAAATGTTGTTGAAAATGTATATGTAAAAGTGATGTAAGTTGTAAGTTCTGTTTTGAAAAGTTCGCATGTTCCTCTAGAAAATCCTATATTTCCTTCTTTAATGGAAGTTAAGTAAAATGACATTACAAGCCTTTCTATGCGTACTAAGTGGGTACAATTATATATAACTCAGAGTAAACAAACAATTGATTGTGCTCATCTGCCCTAAGCTCACACCTCAGTGGGGAATAGAAAGTAAGGCGGACTGCACATATCCCATTGGTTGTTAGATCGTTGACATATATAACCCTGGTGTATTCACTTTTTACTCATGGAGTTATTTGTAATGGTTCCTTTATATCTAATGGAGAGTTCTTTTAAGAAAACCTATGTTTCTTTGTAACGCCCGCAAATCCGGGCTAGTGAAATTAGAGGCAGTAGGGGTCGAAAACGACTTTTCGACAAAAGATTATTTAGTATAAATAATCTTAACCAAGTTGTAGAGTATGTCACCAGGTTTCCGTACATATAAAGAACGCCGAAATCCGAGTTATAACGAAGAAGTTATGACCCATCGAAGTTTCGCGACGGAACCGGCACGGCACCGGGAAGCGTAAATAGTGAATTTACGATTAAGCGAGATTTAGCCTTAGCGATCTAAATGAAGGTCGTAGAATATGTTATACTAAGAACATCGATAAAAAGAACGCCCAAATCTGACTTCGTATGAAGATGTTATGATTTTTCGAAGTTTCGGATTAGCAGTGTACAGCCCGAAATTCGAATACTAGATCGAGTGATTTTTAGCCAACACGACCTAAACGAGAATCGAAGGTCTCATTAAAAGAAGCATAACGAGAAAAAGATGGGCGAAAACGGATGTCGGATGAAGAAGTTATGAGGATTTAACGGACCAATCCTATCCCGGCCCGTTAATAATATAAAATTTAAAATCGATCCAAAATTAGCCGACGGAGTCTAAACGAAAGTTGTAGAGTACGTTCCCACCTTCGCGTGGATATAAAGAACGTCGAAAACGGAGCGCGTACGCGAAAGTTACGAATTTTTAAAGTTTGTACTTGATTTTGCGAGATCTGATACGAATTCGCTGACGTGGCGCTTTCCCAGCCGTCCGATGATGATCGCTGAAGTCGCCTCGGATGAGTGACGCGTCGCCCCTCGCTACGCCCAGCGTTCGGTCTTGTACGCGCCGCGTTCGCTTAGCCTTTCTCGGTCCAGAAGAAGCCACGTCGCACTACCGAGCCTTCGCCACCTGGAGGTCTAATCCGAAGCTACGCCCCGCGTAAGGTCCTCGGTACTGTGACAACTCGAAATTTCCATTTTTACGAACACCATCTATTCAATAGAAGCTAGTTCAGTTTCAGTGATTTTCATACTTTTCCGAACAAGTCTATGTACATTAGGGTTTATGTTTAAGGTGATATCAGGAGAGTGGATGCTCCTGGTTTTGTGAAATTTGAGCATTCCAAGTTTCATAATATTACAGTCCTATATCGGGAATAAAAATATTTTCTGCCAAAATATTCCAGGACTATAAATAGTTTTCTGAATTAAATTAATTCATTATTCACAATTCCAAATAGAGAAAAGCCATATTCTCTCTGACGGATCTTCGGGTTTTCATCCCATATTGTGAGTCTACTTTACTAAATGTATTTCAATACTTGTTAGATGCTTTATAACATCAATAACATGTTTAGATTACAAGATCCGGGAGTTTACCGCCCAAGAACGTTCTTGGGGAGTAAACTCCAAAACGGAGCCTAAAGGTTTCCTAGTCCCGATTCCTTGTTAGACAACTTGTTTAGGGGTTAGTGTATAAACATTTGGGACTAAAAAGCAACCAACAAACACAAGATCTTGGAGTTTACGGCCAAGGAACTTTCTTGGGCCGTAAACCCATTTTCAAGGGCATTTAGTGCCCTAAATCACCCCTAATGCTTAAGGACTTAAACCCTCAAATGCTTGTGCCTATTTTAGACATCAAAACCCTTCAAAATCATAAGATTAATAGGAGTTTACGGCCAAGAACCTCTCTTGGGTCGTAAACCCCTTTTTCTAGGGTAAAAGACATTCCAAACACCCCTAAGGCCTTAAGACAATTACCATTCAACACCTAGGACTTGAATGGGGAGTAAATAACATCAAGAACATCCCTTAAAGGGAGTTTACGGCCAAGGAACACCTCTTGGGCCGTAAACTCCAAGTGAAGGCACAAAAGTGTGCCTCTTGTCCCCATTAGCCTTAGATAAAATCATGGAAGCCATCCTTGATGTGCAAGTGCCTCAAAACAATTAAAAGCCATCACCCCATAGGAGTTTACAGCCGTAAACTCTAGGGTAAATGGACTTTAGGCCGTAAACTCCCCTATGGAGCATTCTAGGGCCTTAAACTACTTCATGTGTTATTCCAACAAAGCTAGGAGTGTACTAGGATCAAGATAACACTTTAAAACACCCAAAACCACCATGTGAGGAGTTCACGGCCATAAACCCATGAGTTTACGGCCGTAAACTCCAAAGGGTGGGGTTTGTTGGGTGGTGAACTCTTATGCAAGGCTATTTGATGTTTCAAACCCTTTTGCCTTGTCCCGTAGCAACTTAGATGCAACCATTTGGACCTTAAACACTTCTAAAAAGTGTTTACATGTTCCTAAGTGTCTTAACTTATTTATTAAGTTATTATCTGTCTAATTAGTTATATATATGCTTATTATATGATAACTAGGCTCGTGCGTGTAAACAAGTCTCCGTTTGCCACCTAGCACGGTATCCGACGCTGCAATTCAAACAGCTCACCACAAGTGAGTTCATACCCCTTGAATCAACCTTTGAAATGATTTTAAATGTTTTAAATACTTTATGGGGGGGGGGAATACAAGTCAAATACTTATAGTTATTGCTTCAATCACATGTGATTGCACTTAATCACATGTGATTAATAACTAGGAAAGCAACGATTTTTACCACTGTTCAAACTGTTTATCAAACTGCTTTACTTTGAAATGTTTTACAAACTCTCTTACTATCCAAACTTATTTATAGACTGTGATTCAAACAAATGCTTCTTATACTTAAACTGTTTTATCAACTTATGCCTTCAAATTGTTTTATAGATCGACATCAAGTCGATCTTCTCTTGAAATTATATTTATGCTTCAAATGTCTTATGAAAACTTATTTATGCTTTTATATATTCAATTGCATGCCCATATATGTATAGATATATAAATAATGTTTAAAAGGGCTTAGGAAGGCCATCCGCCCTATTTCCTTTTTCTCGATTTGGATGTGGTCTGGTGGGATTTCGGGTGACCATCCGAAGGTCGTTTCCATATTACTTATATATCATATATACATGTATAGACATAAAAGTACTTCCATGTTCATACTTATCAGTACATCATTAGTTAGTTACCATCGGGCTAACACAGGATCATACATATACAGCTATACTAGAAACAAGTACATATACAACTATACTAGAAACAAGTACATATACAACTATACTAGAAACAAGTACATATACAGCTATACTAGTAACAAGTACATATACAGCTATACTAGTAACAAGTACATATACAGCTATACTAGAAACAAGTACATATACAGCTATACTAGAAACAAGTACATATACAGCTATACTAGAAACAAGTACATATACAGCTATACTAGAAACAAGTACATATACAGCTATACTAGAAACATGAACATACACATATGTACTAGAAACAGGAGATATACAACTATGCTAGAATGAGAAACAATACATATACATGAATATGTTAACAATTGTGATCCACTGTGTCGGAGCATGCCTTAAATGTCATGGCCCGAGTTGTAGCCTGAATTCTCTTGGAGGGAGAGCGTGAGTTTGCGTATAGATCTATACTGGATTGACTATCCTACACCTTGCTGCTAGCTACAGCCGGACCTGCAGGTCTGCGGGTGCCAAACGTCATTTCTTTATTACGACCATTCATTATGTCGTTGTTACCAGTCGATAGCATGGTGCAATTTATCACATTATACCTTAATATAAATCCGGTTTAAGGTAGTAGTAATTAGTACAACAGTAGTTCTTATTATACAAAACTACAGTACTACAATGATTTACCCATTACATATTTTAGTGATAACCTCACTTAAGCATTAATGTACATACTATATTTTATTAAATGATAGTTACACTTGGGAAATCACATACTTTTACTACGAACGAGTATAAAAAAAACATCTAAGCCTTGGTAGAAGGTTACTTTAATAGAAAATATAGGTTTTTCTGAGAGATTCAAACTTTTACAAACACTTTCAAACACTTACATACATTTTTCAAACTTATACATTGAGACAGGTTTAAACGTTTTGACAACAAACATTGACACTAAAATACTTATGAACTCACCAACTTAATGCTGATAAACTCTTTCAAAATAACTTGTATTCTCAGGTCATCAGTCGACAGGTACCGAGGCCAACTTTGAGAAGATGGAGTGCATTCAAGACTCATCTCATATTATTTTGTTTTACATTATTTTGGTGTCTATAACTGTACAGAACACACTTGTATTGAAATTATATATTTAATGCAATGGATGATGTTGTTTGCTTATTTACATTTACTGTGTTGTGATACTATACATGACGTCCTCCGCCCCAGAACGTTTCCGCCGTTCTTGGTTTTGGGGTGTGACAGGTACGCCCAGCGTACTCCAAGGCTGCGGTCTATAAAAGGGAGGTGAAGCCTCTCGGATTTCTCACACCTTCCACCGTAAATTTCTCTCTCTACTTTCTCTCACTAACCCCCAAACCCCCCTAAACCCTAGGAAAACCCCCTAGCTCCCGAGGGAAGCCCCGAGGCTCCCGGAGTCCCGAGAAAAAGGAGTTTTTCGGTTTCGAAACACTGCTCCAATTAAGTTCCGGTTTTCGATAAAATCCGCTGTAAGTGTGCTACACTTACGCAATTTTTAATATAGCGTTCAAATAATTTAGACGTTGGTAGCTATGGATTTAGTACCTGTTAGAAATTGGTAGCTATGGACTTAGTACCTATTAGTTAGACGCTGGTAGCTATGGATTTAGTACCTGTAGGAATTGGTAGCTATGGACTTAGTACCTGTTGAACACTGGTAGCTATGGATTTAGTACCTGATGAGTAGGATATAGCAGCTAAGGAATTAGTGCTTTACGAACGAACATCGGCAACTATGGATTTAGTGCCAGTCCTATAACCTTGAAAGTAAGGGACTTCGGAATAAACGAATGCAGGATAGATGACTCTTAGGTTAAATCCTTAAGAGTAAAGAAGATAACGGGGATGGGTAATTGGGTTAATTGTTTGATGATTGAACATAACAATTATATTATTGTGGGTTGAAAACCCTATGTACTCACCAGGTTTCCCAACCTGACCCACTCATTTTATGTATATCACAGGTGACGAAGTGAAGTGACATTACACTGAGAGATTTAAAGAGATGTAGATCACTAGTGTAAATCATTGTAAGTTATGTTTATGCTTATGTTTCGGTATTAACGATGACATCCCAAACGTTTTAAAATTAAATAAATACGTTTCTCCGAAATTGTTTTAATAACGTATTTACCATGTTTTTCTGGGAACAAATTCCGCAACCTTTTTATAAAATGAAGTACTCTGATTTTTATAAAGCATAAACAAAATCGGTCTTTTCTGGCCGTGATTTTGGGGATGTTACAGTTGGTATCAGAGCATTAGTTTAAGCGAACTAGGAATATGGATTTATTTCTAGACTTAAACTTAGAATGCTAAGCGATGATTGTGAGGTGTAAGCACTAGCTTATTTTAGGAATTGTGCCTAAAATGCTTTTATGTGGTAAATGCTTTGTGCATGATATGTTGTTAATTGTTCGGATCTATGGTCTGTTGGAAACCTTATGTGTTTAGGATTCTAAACGTACGACTACGATATTAGAAACAACATATAAACGTTTCGGGGTGATAAGGATGATTTAAGACGTCAATCCTAAATTAAGATCCAGATTCACCTTATTCGGTGTATAGATCAAGATGGCAAGAACAGAAACCAACCCCCAGTGGTTTAGCAAATACCTGTTGTAGAAGAAGTTGCGCCTGAGCCAGTCACCATGGCTGGAGTTCAAGCCATGATTCGGGCTATGTTGGCTGAACAAAGGGAAGAAATGAGACAGATGATCCACAAAAATAGGGACGAACCTACCGTACGTGTTGAACCGACGGAGCCAGTTCCCGAGCAATCAGAGGAAGGGAACTACAGCCGCCAAGTGAGTCAAGTAGGGACTCAAGGTGAGCAAAAGGATGGCCCAGAAGGGAGAAACAACAAGGATGGGCAGATGTACAAGAATTTCTTGGGTGCGAAACCGCCAAGCCTCTCAGGAAGCCCAAAGCCTGTTAAGATTATGGATTGGATCTCTGAGATGGAGATGGTGTTTGAGAGCTGTGGCTGTAACGAGAAACAGAAGACTATCTTCGCAGTAAGACAGCTGAAAACTGGAGTCTTGAGCTGGTGGAAGCTATTGGCAGATACGATGCCATGAGGAGAAGCCTTAAGAATGTAGTGGGAAGAGTTTTTGGAACAGTTGAAAATGCAGTACTGCTCGGAGATAGATCTGATAGACCTAAACAACGAGTTTCAGAACCTGAAGAAAGGGAGGATGAGTGTTGATGAGTATGCCATCGCATTCACCGAGAGGATGAAGCTATTCCCCTACTTGGTGCCTACTGAAGTCTCCAAGATTGATAGGTTTGCTAACGGACTGCACACTGACTTTGGCCCAATGGTCAAAATGGAAACTACCTTGAAAGCAGCTGTTAGAGCAGCTAAGAACGTAGAGGCCCAGATAAGAGAAAAGGGTCTAGAAAAAGATAAGGCAGGAGAGAAGCGGAAGTTTGAAGGATCTTCGAGGTCGAACAAGGAAAGCAAGTTCTCAAAGCTTGGAGGAGCAGATGGAGGTGAAGCAAGATGGTGTGATAAATGCAAGAAGAAGCATGGTGGAAAGTGCAACGAAGAAGTGACTTGTTACAAGTGTGGGAGGACTGGTCACTATTCCAAAGACTGCACACATGATAACAAAGTATGTTATGGATGTGGAGGCAAGGGGCACATGTCCAGAGACTGCCCAAGGAAAATAAAGCAGCAAGACCAGAAACGCCGCCAAGGCCAAGGGCATTTCACATTATCCTTGACGAAGCAGAGAACCATGCGAGGAATCAAGAATGAGGACTTCTTACCAGAAGATCGGATTATGCAGTAGTCATAGTTTCATATCATGTAGCCTAGTAGAGGCATAGTCTAGGGTGAACTTGAACACCTATGTAATCGTTTCAAGAATTAATATAAAACCTTCGTTTTGTTGAATGATTGTGTGATTTGTTGCATGGTGACTTGGGAAACTACGAGACAATACTTGGGACGAGTATGAGTAGGTATGAATGGTAGTAGAGGCCTATACTACCGGAAGCACAAGACTCACACTTGGATCAGGGAAAGTCACAAGGTTACTAAGAAACTAGTAATTGATTTCGTTTTATTCAAGTGTGTTGTTACCATCGTTTCGGTAATGACTAAGAAGATTGTTGATATTCCGACCCTAGTGTTCATATCGAATTGATTCCAACTACGCTAAGTGTGCTATGTGGTTTAGAAAATCAAGGTCGATGTAGCGTCCGACTTAAACCAAACGATTGAAATCAAAACGATCAATAGAAATATCGTGCTCGTTGTTAAAGAAGTTGGTAGCTAGAAATACCAAATGTTAAAGTGTGATTATATCACATTAGAACATGAAGGAAGGCATAGCTTGTTTTAGAAATTAACTCTAAGAGACCTAAGTCTAAGTGTTGCAACATACGATGATAGGTCATTAGAATATGACACATCGATCCATAGTAGTAATAAAAGAAATCATCACAAGTTCGTGTCCAGTAAGGATTGAGATTGTGACTTGAAGGTCATAATTGGGAGTCTAGCCTGAGGTAGAGAGCAGGTGCACGATCGAGCATTGCTTAAAGTCAATGAGTCTAAGAGATAGACTTGAAGGAATGTAGAAGTTATAATTATTACCTAGGATGAAGAAATGACGTATGGAGTCATTATACGACCCTGTTTCGTTGATGATTCCGGGACATAATCATCCTAAGGGGGAGATAATTGTAACGCCCGCAAATCCGGGCTAGTCAAATTAGAGGCAATAGGGGTCGAAAACGACTTTTCGACAAAAGATTATTTAGAATAAATAATCTTAACCAAGTTTTAGAGTATGTCACAAGGTTTCCGTACATATAAAGAACGCCGAAATCCGAGTTATAACGAAGAAGTTATGACCCGTCGAAGTTTCGCGACGGAACCGGCACGTCACCGGGAAGCGTAAATAGTGAATTTACGATAAAGCGAGATTTAGCCTTAGCGATCTAAACGTAAGTCGTAGAATATGTTAAACTAAGAACATCGATAAAAAGAACGCCCAAATCTGACTTCGTATGAAGAAGTTATGATTTTTCGAAGTTTCGGATTAGCAGTGTACAACCCAAAATTCGAATAGTAGATCGAGTGATTTTTAGCCGACACGACCTAAACGAGAATCGAAGGTCTCATTAAAAGTAGCATAACGAGAAAAAGATGGGCGAAAACGGATGTCGGATGAATAAGTTATGAGGATTTAAAGGACTAATCCTGTCCCGACCCGTTAATAATATAAACTTTAAAATCGCGCCAAAATTAGCCGACGGAGTCTAAATGAAAGTTGTAGAGTACGTTCCCACCTTCTCGTGGATATAAAGAACGTCGAAAACGGAGCTCGTACGCGAAAGTTACGAATTTTTAAAGTTTGTACTCGATTTTGCGAGATCTGATACGAATTCGTTGATGTGGCGCTTTCCCAGCCGTCCGATGATGATCGCTGAAGTCGCCTCGGATGAGTGACACGTCGCCCCTCGCTACGCCCATCGTTTGGTCTTGTACGCGCCGGGTTCGCTTAGCCGTTCTCGGTCCAGAAGAAGCTACGTCGCACTACCGAGCCTTCGCCACCTGGAGGTCTGATCCGAAGCTACGCCCCGCGTAAGGTCCTCGGTACGCCCAGCGTACTCCGAGGCTGCAGTCTATAAAAGGGAGGTGAAGCCTCTCAGATTTCTCACACCTTCCACCATAAGTTTGTCTCTCTACTTTCTCTCACTAACCCCCAAACACCCCCCCCCCTAAACCCTAGGAAAACCCCCTAGCTCCTGAGGGAAGCCCCGAGGCTCCCGGAGTCCCGAGAAAAAGGAGTTTTTCGGTTTCGAAACGCTGCTCCAATTAAGTTCCGGTTTTCGATAAAATTCGCTGTAAGTGTGCTACGCTTACGCAATTTTTAATATAGCATTCAAATAATTATAAAAATGTTATTAGATCCTTTAAATAATTATTTGGGCTATTATTATGAGTCATATTGAGCGTTATTAACGCCTAATAATAGTCAGACTAATTAATTTGTCGCGGTGATCGTTAGACTAAACCCTAATGGTATTGGTACTAGGTTTTATCGAAGGAATATCATTTAGAGAGTATCGAAGCGCTATCCGAGTGCTGAGTCACCACCTACTCAGGTGAGTGCATAGTCCCTTTCATCTTACACATAGATATGAAGTATTTTATATAAACTACGTGCTATGCGTGCATATTATCTGAATACTTGCTGTCTATGTTGGATGAACGTTTTATACATGTTTTAAAGGATTTAAACTGTATACGTATTTTATATATACGAATATGTTGGGTATGAGATGGGTAGATGAATGATGATGTAACAACCGAAAAATACAACCAATTTTAATTTTCTCAAAAACATCTCGATTCCAATAATTATTTATAAAAGGGTTTTCAATACAAACATTTAACGTGTTCCCAGAATCACATCACTATAAAATCATGAGGAGCGGTACGATCATGCCTTCGCCTTGCCACGATCTCCTAAAGAACCTGAAAAACATGAAACCACCACTGTAAGCCCGAAAGCTTAGTGAGATATCCCCAAAATACCAACCATAAATACCATACACGCATTACATGCCACAACATATCCGATCACAGAACAGCCATGCACTTCGGGTCTACTGTGTGACTGGTCCGCCGCACCAGCCTACAGTCCACCTGGTCCAACCCCCCGAGTCTATGCATATACATCGAGTCTGCAGTGTGATTGGTCTGCCCGTTCCCGGGCCTTCAATCCACCTGGTCCACTCTCTGAGTCTACAGTATGACTGGTCCGCCCGCACCGGGCCTTCAATCTCTCTGGTCCACTCTCCGAGCCTTCGGCATGTCTGGTCCGCCCTTTCGGGGCCTACAGCCTATCCGGGCCGCTCGCTGGGCCTTCGGGACAACCGGTCCGCCCTGGGTATCTTGGCCTACCGCACACAGCAGGACCCGCCTCAACCCAACTCCAGTCCAAACAACCATGTGCACATATACATACAATCATATAGCAATTCACAGACAACAAGCAGATCAAACAGATCACATAGCGTAACATCCCCCTAACCAGGATACCGACCTAACAAGTCACTAGCATAGCATCACCCTATCTCTCAGGATACCGATCTCAAACAGGTCTCTATATACCATCCTAGCTCTCAAGATGCAAACATAACATAGCAACAACATAACAACAACTACCCGGATCTCAATCCGATAAGGGCCGGCCTTGGTGCCTTAGACCCTGGTGATATAGTGAGGATAACTCACCTCGAAACTGCCGACTGAACAGATAACCCGACCTGCTCCAATCACTGATACGATCTCTACCACTGGACAACCGCCAATGCACTGAACTCAAAACAACAAACAACAATTACCAAAATACCCCTGGAAACCACTGGTCAACCCTTGGTCAAAGACAAGGTCAAAGTCAACCCCTGACTGACCCTACTCGCCGAGTCAACCCTATGACTCGCCGAGTTCCCATAATCAGAACTTCCTTCAAACCGCGACCTAACTCACCGAGTCACCCCGAGACTCGTCGAGTTCAACAACTCTGAGTCCACTCGCACACAACTCACTGAGTCATCCCTTGACTCACCGATTCTCGACTCGACCAGAAAATATTGGGACTCTACGCCAAGACTCGCCGAGCCCAAGAACAGACTCTCCGAGTCTAAGGCTATCTTCAACCTACTCGCCGAGTTGTTCATACAACTCGTCGAGTTACATGCAATCTTCATCCTACTCGCCGAGTTGTTCATACAACTCGCCGAGTTCCAGGCCATCTTCAAGCAACTCGTCGAGTACACCCATGTGACTCGCCGAGTACCACCGGTCTGAATCCTTACAGAAGCACTCCAGGCCATGCAATTGCTCCAAAACATAGATCTAGCCTCTTACAACTCATCCATCACGTAAAGTGGCAAACTTTACGTGAATCCAAAGAGATCTAGGCCTTATTCACTTATAGCTAGGGTTTGGGACATGATGGCTTCACTAAGCACCCAACCACATGAACTTTAATGCACTCTGGGCCCTCAATATTCCAGATCTGAGGTAGCAACCTCAGATCTAACCTCCAAATTCTAAAACATACCAAGACATACTCTCCACAAACCCCATAATGATGAATCCATAAGATTGATAGCTCAAGAACGAGATATTACCTCCAATGGACGCCCCAACTGCAATGAACTTCAAATCCAAGCAAAGCCCCTTGCTCCAAGCCTTCAATTCTCACAAAATTCCTTCAACAAACTTCTCCAATGCTCTAATCCACTCAACAATGGAGCTCCTCCGCGATTTAGGGTTTCTGGAACTCAAGAGGGAAATAAAGAGGCTGGGGAAGGAACATAATGTTCCTTATATAGGGCTCACCCCGAGAATTAGGGTTTTCTCCACTCAGCGCCTACTCGCCGAGTCCATCTCACTGACTCGCCGAGTCGGCTACTTAACACGCGACCCAGTCGCGACTCTACTCGCCGAGTCCACCCATGGACTCGCCGAGTCACTCTTTCCCAAATTACTCTTTTAGCCCTTCTAATCTACTCTTGGTATTTCGGGATGTTACAGATGAGAGATAGAAGATGACGTGAGTATACATTGGCAGCTATAGACTTAGTGCCTATAGGACAAACACCGGTAGCTATGGACTTAGTACCTGTTAGACGTTGGTAGCTATGGATTTAGTACCTGTTAGAAATTGGTAGCTATGGACTTAGTACCTATTAGTTAGACGCTGGTAGCTATGGATTTAGTACCTGTAGGAATTGGTAGCTATGGACTTAGTACCTGTTGAACACTGGTAGCTATGGATTTAGTACCTGATGAGTAGGATATAGCAGCTAAGGAATTAGTGCTTTACGAACGAACATCGGCAGCTATGGATTTAGTGCCAGTCCTATAACCCTGAAAGTAAGGGACTTTGGAATAAACGAATGCAGGATAGATGACTCTTAGGTTAAATCCTTAAGAGTAAAGAAGATAACAGGGATGGGTAATTGGGTTAATTGTTTGATGATTGAAAATAACAATTATATTATTGTGGGTTGAAAACCCTATGTACTCACCAGGTTTCCCAACCTGACCCACTCAGTTTATGTATATCACAGGTGACGAAGTGAAGTGACATTACATTGAGAGATTTAAAGAGATGTAGATCACTAGTGTAAATCATTGTAAGTTCTGTTTATGCTTATGTTTCGGTATTAACGATGACATCCCAAACGTTTTAAAATGAAATAAATACGTTTCTCCGAAAATGTTTTAATAACGTATTTACCATTTTTTTCTGGGAACAAATTCCACAACCTTTTTATAAAATGAAGTACTCTGATTTTTATAAAGCATAAACAAAATCGGTATTTTCTGGCCGTGATTTTGGGGATGTCACATTCTTATAGTAAAATAATGACTACGGTGATTACTTTTATAATAGATCGTTTATACTGCTATATATAATCTGATATCGAGTAGATAGTTAATTGGGGGAATCTGCCCTTAAGCCCACAATCCAACGAGAACCAGACGTGGGGGGAAAACACAAATTTAACTATCTATTGGATGTTAGTTCTATATATAAACATGGTGTATAAACTAAGATATTATAGAGTTAACTCACTTAAAGTCTTTTAAAACTGTACTACTTAATAAAATGGATGAAGCCCTTTCTGGGAAATCTCTAGTTTTGTCTATCAAAAACACTGACTTTGATAAATAAGTTCTGTACTAGAAAAACTGTGCTTTGACTCTGTTTCCTATAACCTGATCGATACTTGGTACCCTTATGATGACTTAATGTATACTCAGCATATATATATATATATATATATATATATATATATATATATATATATATATATATATATATATATATATATATTCGGATAGATAATAGATTGGGGGAACTCAGTTCAAGACCACATCAAACGAGAACAGGAAATGAAGCGAAGGCACACATCCTATTAGCTGTCGGAATATATTGGCATATACGTAGTCTATAGTGTATAAATTAAGGAATCATAAAGCTAGCATCATGGTCCTAACTTTTTAAGGTATCCTTCTACCAAGACTCGATTGTTTTGAAAGCAGTCTTCTACCAAGACTCTACTGTTATGAAAGCAGTCTTCTACCAAGACTCTATTGTTCCTTTGTCAACTGAAAGTACATTCTCCCTAGTTTATAACCTATCTCGAATAGAGAATAGATTAACCTTCAAGTGTTACCGACACTTTATGAAAGTAATGAGAGAAATGAGTACCCTGATGTCATTTATAATGACATACGGAGGTACAAACAACCTAAAAACATATGTGTTTTATTACGGTCATAATGTGAAAGCTGGAACCCCTACTAACCGCTCTCATGTATGGAGATTGAGGGAACCATACGCGACCCGAGCAAATCCATGTAAGCCGTGTATTTCCCATTAAAGTTAGATCCTGTCTGCGTGTTATCATGCTATAGCAAATTTACTTGTTTGTTATGTTCTGTTCTAGTATTGTTTGATTCTCTTCACTGTTTGTTTTGTTCTGTTATGTTTTGTTATGTGTGTGCTTCAATGTACTAGAAGTAATGAATAGCATTCTCTTAAACTATACCTATAATATCTTACTAATGCTCTAACTAGACTGTTACTGAAAAGACTCATTTATCTACAAAGTTATGCTTATACTTTTAAAAATGGAGTTTTGTATAACTATAAAGTAACGTAACCTTTAGAAGAGTTTTGAAATGTTTTAACACCTTATAAATAACATATGTAACATTTTGAAAGATGTTTATAACAAACATTTACACAATTAACATTGTGTTTAACTTGTATTCCCCCCCTTAACACAATTAAAATAGTTAAAAGATTCATTACGGGGTATGAACTCACCTGATGTGGGTGATTCAAACAGGTATGCGCGTACGGATGAAAAGTCCCACGAATGAAGTCCCGAGACACAGTAAGTCCTAAATGATATATAAGGACACATATTGACATGAATATAGTGTTTATAAACAACTATATGAAAGATAACACCTTCCGGGACTAGGAAACACCTTGGCTAGGTGTTTGAATCACATGTGATTCAACAAAGGGAAGTCAATTGGCACTAAATGGTGTTTACAGTTTTGTAACTCCTTCTACTTGAGTTTACGGTGGTAAACCCATGAGTTTACGGCCGTAAACTCATGGTACCTTGACCATGTGGTGGTTTGAAGTCCCTGAAGTCTTTTTGAAGCATCCTAACTTCAAGTTTTAGCCTTAGGAAGTGATTAGTGCAACATATCACCCCTTTATAGGGTTTATGGTTATTCGACCATATGACTTTGAGTTTACGGTAGGAAAATCAAATGGTTTATGGTCAAATGAAGTTTTCAAGTCCAAAACACTTCTAGGTAAAGGTCTAGGCTAGTTTCTAAGCTTAAGGAATGAGTTTGGGGCATCAAAACATGTCTAAGAGGTGTTTACAGTTTTGGGAGATCCCCAAACCGTAAACACACTCACACACACAGACACACACACACACACACACACACACATATATATATATATATATATATATATATATATATATGGGACATTTTTGTGGTTTTCTTGTGCTAAACACAACAAAGGAAGGTTCCATGTTTGCTTCTAAGGTTTGGCTAGAGTTTAGGGGCACTTTGGCACACTTAAAGCACCCTTTTTAGGGTTTACGGTCCAAGGAGATTCATGGACTGTAAACACCTTATCCTATGTGATTTTGGGTGTTTTCTTGATGCTCTTAGGGTTTAAACATGTCAAGGGTTGTTGCTATACTTGTTTCCAAGGTCTAAAGGGACAAAAAGGCACATTTAAGCCTTACTTTTAGTGTTCACGGTCCAAGAAGATCTTGGGCCGTGAACACCTTGTTCTTGGGGAATCTTGATGATTTATTGATGTTTAACACTTGATCTAAGGATAATAGGGCTAGAAACACTTACTAGTTGAAGATCTTTGAAGAAAACGGGATGATACTTGAGAGAGAAATGGCCTTAGTCTTTGGAAATGTGAAAAAAGTGATTAAAATAACTAAGTCCCACTTATATAGTCTTTTGGGTTTACGGTCCTAATACCATTTTGGACCATAAACTCAATACTCTTGAAGTTTTGGGCATGTTTTGCTACATAGTACACCCTAGGGTATCCCCTCTCCTGATATATCTTGAAGCACTATCTATAAAACACTCAAACTTATTCCAAAAAGTTTGAAAGTTAGCAGAAATAGTTTTAACTCATATTGAAGTGAATGGTTGAACAAAATGGAAAGTTTTGGGTTGTCACATCATCCCCCCGTTAGAATGAATTTCGTCCCGAAATTAGCTCTCTTAACATTACTACTGGGGTTGAGCTCTTCTGCTTTGTAGAATACTCACTCGTAGACCTGGCAACTTTGCCCTGGTGTTCTTGATAGAATTCATACTTGGTCCATCTGTCATTACCTAGCGTATACAAGCCGTAGTTGATTAAGAATGGTAGGACTGTCGGATGTGCGATTCTGCCCCAGGTCCACAACTCAACGGAGAACAGGAGATAGGGCGGAAACACACATACTAGATCTGCGTAATCATACTCATATACCACCCTCGCGTACACACTAAGTAATAATAGGCAGGCTGTGTTCGTCCATCGCCACTGTGCTCGAACTTGGTCTGTTGGACGAGTGGTATTTCGTGACGGTCTGCGGACGTCAGGCGATAAGGCTTCGGAGGAAAAAGTACTCTTCGCACGAGTACTTCGGGGTTTAGAATGTGAAAGATAAAGTTTAGGTTTTGGTCGGACCTTCAATACGAATGACGAAAGTTTCGAGAACTTGTCGATCGAGGCGATAGAACATATGAACTCAGTATGGTGAGGACCATGCCAACTCATGATGAAAGAAAACAACGGACTCTATACCGAACAAAGTTTTGGTCAATTGGAAGAAACGTCTGATGAACGACGTTGTATCCCTGGTATGATTGGTACTGTATTCCTAGTATTTTCAACAATGTACTCCTTGTAACTGTTCTCGAGTTTCCTGTGTTCTATTTTGAAATTAACACTCCTATGTATCGTACCGCTATGTGCGCATACATACAAATAAAAGTGCTTTACTTACCGAAGGGATACTTTCATACCATGATCCCCCAAGGTACAACTACCATCGCCCTTCATTTACAAGTTGTGAATACTTAAGATGAGCTAGGCAGTCGACTGAGCATCGCTGCCTCAAATCCTCAACCAATTATTGAAAGGGGATCTAAGCGGAGTCACTCACTCTAAGTCTGCAGCATCTCCGTTGCGCACAACCCTGATGTATATGGTGAGCCAATATAGCTTCTCTAAGGGATCCTTTAGTTCTCTTGAATATTATGACCTATTTCATGCGAGTTGTTATAGTTACTTTTATGTGTCATCCCCAAATTTTA
The DNA here is from genome assembly GCF_051521515.1 of Lactuca serriola. Taxonomy (NCBI): domain Eukaryota; kingdom Viridiplantae; phylum Streptophyta; class Magnoliopsida; order Asterales; family Asteraceae; genus Lactuca; species Lactuca serriola. The sequence continues at coordinate 119,441,172 of NC_136412.1, forward strand.
ATCTTATATGAATATAAATTAATTTTAAAAGTAATTACTATTTTGAAAAAAACGTACCACTACTCGTTGACGACTCCGAGGTAGGTTCTCCTGCGGTGATCATCAAAATACGTCCATCTGCTCCTGAGTTCCTTATTATTGGGCAGTTTCTCTGACGGTGTCAAGTCTCACCACAACCATAACAGGCTTGGTCTACTTCAGCTCCGTGGACTTTGGAGATCGGCTGAGCCGATGCCCTACAGTAACGGACTGTGTGTCCTTTTCTGTGGCAGTTAAGACACTGCATTTCTCAGCACACTCCAGTGTGGTGAAAGTTGCATTTCCCATACTTTGGAATATTTGCAGCATATCGACTGGCATGTGCTGGAGCAGTAGGCGTCGTTGCGGCGTACATGGTACTCGCTTGTTACTCTTGCGGGGTGTCTTGTGTTGTTCGCTTCTTCTTTCTCTTATTCTCCGACTCTTGATTATAGTCCTCTTCCCGTGATGACTCGGGAATAGGGGCTTTTACGCTGTGGCGGACTCCATGATCGATGAGTCGCTGAGCCAAGCGTTTAACACTAGCGAATGTAGCTGGGTTAGAAGACAGTACATTTCCTTGGGTCGGAGCAGTCAGACCCCAAATGTATCTTTCTATCTTCTTTCTCTCCGAGGTAATCATCTCGGGGCATAGAGCTGTTAGTTCGATGAACCGGTCTGTGTAGGTCACTATGTCTGAGCCGACCATAGTGAGATCTCACAGCTCTTGTTCCAGTTTTTGAATCTCGCCTAACGGGCAATATTCTTCCCGCATTAACTCTTTTAGGCTTTCCCAACCTATTGTGTTTGCCACTGATAGGGTCAGTGACTGATCATGGCTATTCCACCATGTTAGGGCCTTGCCATCGAAGGTGCAAGCAGCAAACTTCACCTTGCTTCCTTTGGGGCATAAACAGATATCGAAGACCGACTCTGTTTTCTCGAACCATTGCAGAAGGGCAATGAATCCTTCAGTCCCTTTAAAGGACAATGGCTGGCATCTGGTGAAGTCTTTGTAGGAGAACTCTCCCTGGCGCATAGGGGCATCACCTTGTGTAGAACTGGTAGGCGCTTAGCCTCCACCTATACTGGTGGGTGATATTGTGCCATGGCTGTTGCCACAACCTCGACCACTGCAGCGTTCAAAGTTGTTGCATCGATTTGTGGAGGAGGTGTGGGAGTTATCGGAGTAGCGTGAATGGGTGATCTGCGAGGAGGCATCCTTGCTAAAAGAAAACAAAGATGAGACATAATAAGTCTATAGCAACGGACTCAAGCCGAAAGCTGAAAAGACAAGGTTATCCTAGTTCTGGATGTATCGAGTCCCGACTTCCACAGGGTTCTAGGAACAATTCATAAATGAGTCTATAGCAAATAAACTCTATGAATTTGAAAGAACTATCCTCAAATGAATATCTGTTTCCTGAATAACTGTTGCCAGCTGCATGTAAGAAATAATTCCAACACATGTAATGTGAGCAGTTTTTCCACTTACTCGATAAATTAACCTAATTAATATTTATTAGTGTGACACGTAACACGTTTTGGTTACTTTGACTGATCTTTCCTTGAATTTGTCCTCGTTCCTCCTGAACTCTTCTGTTGTCTACTATGAGGAAGTGGTTACGTTTATCTGGGCTTGTCGTGCGAGAATGAAAGTGACTAAAGAATCTATGAGCTTTAAGGTAACTTGATGGGGTGATCCTTACGGAATCCTCCTATAATTTTACAAAGTACACCAGTTTGTATTGTATATAATTAAAGATCAAATAGACCTTCAAACAATTGATCCCACCTCAACACTACTTCCTTAAAAGGAATGAATAGCGAAGCGTCGGTCACAGATTCTATGTCTATAAGGTCTTGATTATATATAAAACTTTATGAATATACTCTATAAGATTATAGACCTATCTGCAAGGGTCTTTTAAGTTATCACATAAGTTATGTATCTGGACTACAATACTCCCATAGTACTCTAACTCTAACTGTACTTGTTCTGGCGTTCTCTTGACTGGTGTTTTGGTAAGTTTTAACCCTATTGCAACACCACATCATTCCCAAACACATGTTGGTCACATATTGAATTAATATAGTTGATCAGGCTATATTGATCCTAGCTATGATTACATAACTGTTCAGGTTGACGACAGTGCCCAACCTTGAAATACTTTTAGTTATGTTCTCCTCGTGACCCTAGTTCTATTATGTACATGTATGAGCAAGTAGGTATATTTTTATAACTTGTAGTTATACTCTAAAATATATCCTTATCCAGAGCACTAAAGCCCCATTGTATTTATAGACGTATATCTTTTATCGGTTGATATACTTAGTTCACTATAAACAATGCTCTGATACCAATTTGTCACACCCCAAAATCGGAACGGCGAAAACGTTCGGGGGTGGAGGACGTCATGTCAAGTATCAAGAGGTATGTATATGGTAAGCAAGTAATGAACAACCATTTCATTTAGAAAGAAAGTGTTTACAATGTATGTGTTCACAAAACATAGAAGTCATAAACAAATAACAAAGCAAGACTTGAAGCTATAATGCTCCATCTTCTGAATCCCCAGACGAGCACCTGTCTAATAGTCTCCTGAGAATACAAGTTATTTAAAAGAGTTGATCAGCAATTAAGCCGGTGAGTTCATAAGATTTTAGTGATGTGAGTAAGCTATAAAATGTTGTTGAAAATGTATATGTAAAAGTGATGTAAGCTGTAAGTTCTATTTTGAAAAGTTCGCCTGTTCCTCTAGAAAATCCTATATTTCCTTCTTTAATGGAAGTTAAGTAAAATGACATTACAAGACTTTCTATGCGTACTAAGTGGGTACAATTATATCTAACTCAGAGTAAACAAACAATTGATTGTGTGCATCTGCCCTAAGCTCACACCCCAATGGGGAACATAAAGTAAGGCGGACTGCACACATCCCATTGGTTGTTAGATCGTTGACATATATAACCCTGGTGTATTCACTTGTTACTCATGGAGTTATTTGTAATGGTTCCTTTATATCTAATGGAGAGTTTCTTTTAAGAAAACCTATATTTCTTATAGTAAAATAATGACTACGGTGATTACTTTTATTATAGCTTGTTTATACTGCTATATATAATCTGATATCGGGTAGATAGTTAATTGGGGGAATCTGCCATAAGCCCACAATCCAACGAGAACAGGACGTCGGGGGAAAACACAAATTTAACTATCTATCGGATATTAGTTCTATTAAACATGGTGTATAAACTAAGGTATTATAGAGTTAACTCACTTAAAGTCTTTTAAAACCGTACTGCTTAATAAAATGGATTAAGCCCTTTTTGGGAAATCTCTAGTTTTGTCTATCAAAAACACTGACTTTGATAAATAAGTTCTGTACTAGAAAAACTGTGATTTGACTCTATTTCCTATAACCTGATCCATACTTGGTACCCTTATGGTGACTTAATGTATACAAAGCATAAATATGTATACATTCGGATAGATAATAGATTGGGGGAACTCGGTTCAAGACCACATCAAACGAGAACAGGAAATGAAGCGAAGGCACACATCGTATTAGCTGTCGGAATCTATTGGCATATACGTAGTCTATAGTGTATACATTAAGGAATCATAAAGCTAGCATCATGGTCCTAACTTTTTAAAGTAGCCTTCTACCAAGACTCGATTGTTTTGAAAGCAGTCTTCTACCAAGACTCTACTGTTATGAAAGCAGTTTTCTACCAAGACTCTACTGTTCCTTTGTCAACTGAAAGTACATTCTCCCTAGTTTATAACCTATCTCGAATAGAGAATAGATTAACCTTCAAGTGTTACCGACAGTTTATGAAAGTAATGGGAGAAATGAATACCCTGATGTCGTTTATAATGACATACAGAGGTACTATCAACCTAAAAACATGTGTGTTTTATTACGGTCATAATGTGAAAGCTGGAACCCCTACTAACCGCTCTCATGTATGGAGATTGAGGGAACCATACGTGACCCGAGAAAATCCATGCAAGCCGTGTATTTCACATTAAAGTTAGATCATGTCTGCGTGTTATCATGCTATAGCAAATTTACTTGTTTGTTATGTTCTATTCTAGTATTGTTTGATTCTCTACACTGTTTGTTTTGTTCTGTTATGTTATGTTCTGTGTGTGCTTCATTGTACTAGAAGTAATGAATAGCATTCTCTTAAACTATACCTATAATATCTTACTAATGCTCTAACTGGACTGTTACTGAAAAGACTCATTTATCTACAAAGTTATGCTTATACTTTTAAAAATGGAGTTTTGTATAACTATAAAGTAACATAACCTTTAGAAGAGTTTTGAAATGTTTTAACACCTTATAAATAACATAAGTTACATTTCGAAAGATGTTTATGACAAACATTTACACAATTGACATTGTGTTCAACTTGTATTCCCCCCCTTAACACAATTAAAATAGTTAAAAGATTCATTACGGGGTATGAACTCACCTGATGTGGGTGATTCAAACGGGTATGCGCGTACGGATGAGAAGTACCACGAATGAAGTCCCGAGACACAGTAAGTCCTAAATGATATATAAGGACACATATTGACATGAATATAGTGTTTATAAACAACTATATGAAAGATAACACCTTTCGGGACTAGGAAACACCATGGCTAGGTGTTGGAATCACATGTGATTCAACAAAGGGAAGTCAATTGGCACTAAATGTTGTTTACGGTTTTGTAACTCACTCTACTTGAGTTTACGGTGGTAAACCCATGAGTTTACGACAATAAACTCATGGTACCTTGACCATGTGGTGGTTTGAAGTCCTTGAAGTCTTTTTGAAGCATCCTAACTTCAAGTTTTAGCCTTAGGAAGTGATTAGGGCAACATATCACCCCTTTATAGGGTTTACGGTTTTTGGACCATATGACTTTGAGTTTACGGTAGTAAACTCAAATGGTTTATGGTCAAATGAAGTTTTCAAGTCCAAAACACTTCTAGGTAAAGGTCTAGGCTAGTTTCTAAGCTTAAGGAATGAGTTTGGGGCATCAAAACATGTCTAAGAGGTGTTTACGGTTTTGGGAGATCCCCAAACCGTAAACATATATATATATATATATATATATATATATATATATATATATATATATATATGGGACATTTCTGTGGTTTTCTTGTGATAAATACAACAAAGGAAGGTTCCATGTTTACTTCTAAGGTTTGGCTAGAGTTTAGGGGCACTTTGGCACACTTAAAGCACCCTTTTTAGGGTTTACGGTCCAAGGAGATTCTTGGATCGTAAACACCTTATCCTATGTGATTTTGAGTGTTTTCTTGATGCTCTTAGGGTTTAAACATGTCAAGGGTTGTTGGTAGACTTGTTTACAAGGTCTAAAGGGACAAAAAGGCACATTTAAGCCTTACTTTTAGTGTTCACGGTCCAAGAAGACCTTGGGCCGTGAACACCTTGTTATTGGGGAATCTTGATGATTTCTTGATGTTTAACACTTGATCTAATGATAATAGGGCTAGAAACACTTACTAGTTGAAGATCTTTGAAGAAAACGGGATAATACTTGAGAGAGAAATGGCCTTAGTCTTTGGAAATGTGAAAAAAAAAGTGATTAAAATAACTAAGTCCCACTTATATAGTCTTTTAGTTTTACGGTCCTAATACCATTTTGGACCATAAACTCAATACTCTTGAAGTTTTGGGCATGTTTTGCTACATAGTACACCCTAGGGTATCCCCTCTCCTGATATATCTTGAAGCACTATCTTTAAAACACTCAAACTTATTCCAAAAAGTTTGAAAGTTAGCATAAATAGTTTTAACTCATATTGAAGTGAATGGTTGAACAGAATGGAAAGTTTTGGGTTGTCACATTATTTCAGTACCACACTTCGATATTCAAAAGCGAATTCTTTCGTTATGCGTGATCTTCATAAAATCCTCTAAACCCAAGAAATATTTTCACAACAAGGTCTAGGAAATTATCAATTTTTTTTGGAATATGATTTCAGTCTAAATATCTTCTTAACCTTTCGTCAGTTGAAAATTATTCCCAAACCACTTGTCAGTGACTACACTGGTTATACAAGTAATTTTGATAATTTAATTCACACTTGTGTTAAGTTGTATCATGAACAAAATTGAGCCATTCTTTGAAGTCATATTCAAAAGACACCCTTCGATACTCCTTTACGAGTAGTCAATTATAATTAACGGGAAAACTACACAAGCTGTTCGACATCTCTCTTGATGTAGAACGAAGCGATCTTTGCCCGGGATCTTACTGCCTTTTGTGTCATTTGTATTTGACGTCACAGAACCAAAATGTTTTTTCATTCATTTTTGTTCTCATCTCATTATTTGGCACACTTATGCATGCACTGAAATCCTTGAGGTTCTGAGTAATATCAATTCAAACAGACGATTTCACAAAGTCCTGCATATGAATTCTCTTCTAAACCTAAAAGCAAAAAAGCCCAACCTCCATGCTGAAGGTTCATTGACGGTTCATATCCTCTTGGGGCACGCGAAACGACTGTTTGATGTGACGGTTTGGTTACTTCACAGTTTTCAAGGAAAAAGTGCTCATCGTTTTTCAGACGTGGAGACTTTTACGGCTACAAGCCTGATTTTCAAGGAAACATGTGGCATGATTTTAATGAATAACTGCTTCAAATTGAAACTTGGGGTTTACATATAAAAGGATTTTGGGGTTACTTCGTTCAAAGTTTACGCGATCAAGCTAAAGATTTTCACCAATTATCTTTCCTTATACTTCATTGTTCTCTTAAAACTTCAAAACCTAACAATGTCGGCCACAAATGTGAATGTTGATCCTTATCCAACAACCGATGATGCCACGTCTCAACCTCTATTAAAGATCCAAAGTACTAACTACAGAGTTCAGCCGGATGTCTCAAAGTACCAGAAGAGTTGCAGATGTTAATTGTCGTTCTAAATCACTCGGTGTTGTCTACAATGATGTCGTCCTCCTTCTCTGTTCTGATGACCTGATTATCAGTGGCCTGAACAACTATTGTGGTTAACAAGACGACAAAGGTTGTTAATTTCCAACTTAACAATGAGAAGAAATACAAACTGTGAAAGAAGCATTTTTCCCAAATCTTGAACATTCCTAATGTTGAACCTTTTTATGAGGTCACGAATGAACAAGTTGTTCACATGTTCAATGAGATGGTTCATCAACCTCGACTCACCAAGATCAGTGATTTCAAGAAATCATCCTTACTGTGTATATGCAACTTTCTATTTGGCATTTTTCTTCGACACTTGATGGGTCGAAGTGTCGGATTGGAAAAAGCTAACACCAATGTCTATGCAATGATTATTAGGTTGTATTTCGACCTTAACGTGGATTATGCAACTCAATTATGGTGGAGTTTGGTAACAATATTGCCAACACCAGTGTTGTAAATGGTGTCTCATGTGCAAGGTATTGGTGTTTGATCTTGCAGTATGCATACGATAAGGAGGGTACTATTTTTGCAAAAGATGTTCCAAAAGTTGATTTTGTTTTATATCAACACCCCAAGATGGTGGAAGATGATTCATAGGTGTTTCAATATGTGGCTCGTATTCCGGATGCCATGCTGCATAAGGTGGATCCAACGAAACATGTTCTTGTGGCCTATCTTGCTACAATCAACACTACTGTTAAAACAGGTGTATTATTACCGAAGGGAATCGCAGGGACTTCTAAACAAGGAAAGAGTTCCAAGAAGGTTACCAAGGCTAGTTCATCAAAGCCTGATAAAGTGCATACTGAGTAGGAAGTAACGAAGCCTGTTTAAGAAGCTATTGTTCAGGATATACAAAAGAAGATACTGCCTTCGAAATCAGGTGTGCTCAAACGGATTAAGAAAATGACACATAGACCTCGTCATTCACTTGAAACAAAACCTATTGTCAAAGATTTTCCTAGGAAGTCTATTTCATCACCTAAAGGTGTTTCTCTCTCTAGATCGAAGAGAATCTTCATAAATCTCAGTTGAGTAGAAAGGGTATTACTATTCTAGAGATGCCAGCTCCAATTTCTCTTGCTTCGAAGAAACGCCGAGCTTAGGAAATGGTGAAGAAAATAACGAAGAAGTGGAAGCAAGTGCAAGATCCATTGGATGAGGTTGTACTTGAAACTGAGTTCGGAGATAGCGATCATTCCCCACCAACGAATGATAACATTGGCGTCGATTCACCTCGTAGGGACTCTTCAGCCAAGTCGATTTTCAAGGCGACTGGAAGTCTTGGTGGCAATTTGGAAACATCTAATGTGGACACAACCACTAATATGGGTGATCATTCTAATACATCCATCCGTTAGCAGACTTCAGTCATACCACCCGAAATTTCGATTGTTGAGTCCATTTTGGAAGAGGTACGAAGTGAACACGGTATTTCGGTCATATCACTACGAACATATCTAATATAGATGTAAATGTCAACAAGGATGATGGGATGTCGACTAACGAAGTCCAAGGTATTTCGAATGTATCTACTGCATCTATTCCTGTTCCCATAGTTACTTTATCTACATTCGAAATCAGTTTCATTGATACTTCCACTTCACTACAACCATTTAAAACACCTACTCCTACATCATTACCTACTTCTACTACTTCACCCACTTATCAACACATTCTCGATCAAAAAATCAATTTGTTGTTTTCTTCACAATCTACTGATGGTCCAAAGTCTACTTCGGAAGTTGGAGAAGATGTTGATTATTATTTGGTTTCTTTTGCTGACATCCAATTTGATCCTGAAGCAGAAAACATTTCAGATCATATGATTATGTCTGGTAAGCAGTTCAAGATTCTCAATTGGAAGTTAAACTCTTTATTAAAACTTAAAGCAAATGTTGGGAGTCGGAATAGTGTATCTGGAATAGAAGGTGATGTCATGATTAAGGCTCAAGAACTTCGTTTGAGAAATGATATGTAGCAAGTTGAAACGAAACATGAATAGAGGTTTCAACATCAGTCTGATTTGTGTAATCGTGAGTTTAAGAGTTTGAAAGTTGTTGCTAAAGAAAGATACATTCTTTTTGTGGAAGTTGTTAAGAAAGTGAAGGAAGATGTGGATTTTAAGGTTGAAGATGTTCGTCAAGAGATCACGAAGGAGGTTGTTACTCTTAATCAAAATTATTCCAATCTCATACTAAGGTTGATATAATTTCCGATTCTGATGAAGGTTGTTGAATTTTATAATTCTCTTCTTACCAAGGATGATATGAAATTAGAGACTGATTTGAAAGTTTTTGTCAAGCTAAAATAGTTATTAAGTGGTTTAAAGGAAGCTTTGTCTACACTTAAAGTTACTTCACCTTCTTCAATTTCACAAGAGTCTCTTTCAATGCTCTTTTCTTTCTTCGAATTTATTCTTAAGGATCAACCTGCTCCCTTGTTGCGATTGGTCAATTTGATGCCAACTGATGCTCCACTTGTTAAAACAGGGGTGGAAGGGTATAGAAGGGTGTTGGATCATCAAAGGATTCAAATGAAGGGAAGGTGGTTGGAAAGGTAATGAGCACACAGATTCCTACTTCATTGCTTAAGTCTACTTTATCAAAAACTTCAAGAACTATCACTTGGAAGCCATTGACTAAAGGTTTTGTCATTGGTTCATTTGCTGGTGGATCAAGTTCGAAGCCAACTTCATCAAATGGAGAAATGGAAGGAAAAATAAATGTTGTTCACACAGATCCTACTAAATAAGAAAAGAAGATTGCCTTGGAAAAGGAAATAGAGACACAAAAGCAGATTCTAAAGCATTCTGAGACAAATACAGAATGATCCTCCTATTCTTGAAAAGGGTGATCCAACAAATCCATATTGTTACAAAACTATTGAAACTTCGGTTTTTAGTGGAGTTATGCATGAATTTGAGAAAGTTCCTAAAAATAGCTTTGATACTGAAAACACTGATTTCAATCAGCTGGACTTTCCTATTAATGAAATGATGTTTATTTCAGCTCAATATCAAATTGTAGATAAATTTTAAGACAATGAAGAACATAAGAGGTTGAAGCTCAAATTTCATGCAGTACTTGGTAAAAGAAAAGAGAAAATCTGGTCATTAGTAAAGATAGTGAGATTTCTCAATATCTCAAAAGATGTTTTATTCGAAGGGGTATTATAGAATTATTGATTCCATGTTGTTCGAGCCAACAACGTTGCTTTCGACTTCTTGATAGCAGATTTTACTTTGATGAATCTAAATGATCTCATCAGTGTTGCAAGGATTTTGAGAGGTGTGGATGTTTGGAAGCTTCAAATGACCAACAAAGAATATTTTCTGTTTGGGTTCACACATATACAACTGTTCATAGACAAATACTATAATTTTCTTTCCATGAGAGATGTAGAGCTTGTATTTGCAGTGGTCATCAAGTTACTTTGCCACAATTGATCCTAAAGGGTCAAGGAAATCTTAAAGTTTTTGAAGATGGTGAAATTTGCATGAAACCATTGGGATTGTTTTTGTTGGGATGAACAAGAAAGGGAAAAACACAAAGTTCCCTTTTCAAGTTTGTGATGTGGAAAAGTATACCAATTCGCAATATACGAATCTTCTTGTTCGTATGAATAGTTGCAAAAGGAATACCGATGGAGACAAAGTAGAGGTTCGAAGAATAGTTAATTATTACACATAGATTAGAAGAGTTTTATTTCAAGCGTCCAAGATGCTAATAACTTAGGATTCAACACTGCTCACAAAGGGGGAGAATGTTGAGGTCGAATTTAGGTGTGAGGTGTCGAAGCTTCCTTAATTATTTGTTAGCCCTGTATGTCGAAGGCTAATTGTTTTAGCCCTTGTATATTTTTCTGCTTTTGTCATTCCTATAAATAGGGATAGGTACTAGAGCTAGAGTAACTTTTTGATCCTTCATTATTCTTACTCCAAACTTTCTCTTGCATCTTTCAGAAGTAACATTGAGTCAAACAGATTATATTTATGATTTTGTGTAAATCTATGCTAGCTTATCAGTATATATACTTTCAGTAATCAGTATAAAGTGGGCACTCTTGGTAAATCTATTAACAATAACTCATGTAGAATCAACTCCATGCGTTGTCTTTGGTAACTTGGTGCTACAATCCATGGTGATCTCTTCCTATTTACATGTAGGAATGGGTAACGATTGCCTCTTTTCACAGGGTCTCTAGTGTTCGGCCTTTACTTTCAGGCAAGTTAGGCACCGCTCAACAAACCATGTTATATTATGTTTCATGTCGGGCCACTAATAGCTCAACGTCAGATCCCTATACATCTTCATGGCTCCTAAGTTGATCGAACACTTTAACATTTGAGCCTAACACTGTCTGTCTTACCGCAGTAGTAGTCGGGACCCAAACTCTACCACACTAGGTGTACAATCCCCGACCATATTTGACAAACAAAGGAATTTGACCCCTAATCCACCATGCCTTCCAATTTTCCTTTTTTTTTTCACTCCCTCCACCTGAGCTTTCTTGATCAAATCCAACAGGGAAGAAATAATAACCATCCCTAGATATATATCCCCGATAGGAGCACTCACTACCTTATGACTCAGGGCATCAACTGTTGGATTAGTGTCTAAGTCCATAACTATTTTGGTATGTACTTGACCCGATTATGCGCATGGTCCTTTTGGGTTGCCTTCACCATAGCAATATGTAGGATAAATTAAGAAGAGAGAGGTTTAAATATGATTTATTAATATATTATGAGAATAATATATTAAAGGATAAATCATATTGTTTAATTAATATTAGTCAAGAATTAATTATGAATTAATTTTGTGGCTAAAAGAGATTAATTAAATTTAGGGGACTGGACTGCAATTATTGGATAATCGAGTTATTGGGCTAAGGAATGCTAAAGGAACAAGGGGTGAACGAAATTATGATGGAAGCCCATCATATTTTCATCCATGGCCTTATCCAGAAGGTTCCATGGGCTGCTTAGAGTTTAAGCTGTCCATTAGGGTTTTGACTGAAACCCTAGCAGCCCACACAAGTATATAAAGGACCCCTTAGGCTCCCAAAACGTGGACAACTGATTCTCTAGGGTTTCTAGTCGTTTTTGGGCAGCCTCCTTTCTTCTCCTCTTCATCCAAGTTGTATATGGTGTTTGTGACTCCATTAGAGGTGCAGCACTTGAGGCACTAAGCTTTCTAAGGCCAATCCAAGCAAGGAATCGATTGTTATTGCTATATAACAATCAAAGGTAATTCTATATACCCTAATTCAGTTTATAATATGTTAGATCTAAGTTTATTAGTCTTGGATTCAAAGCATGTACAATAGAGAAACCTAGATCCAAGCATTAGGGTTTGTATGAGCACATAGGATTGTTCTTATGCCTAAAACCCATCAGTGGTATCAGAGTCTTGATTGGTTTCAGTTGTATGTGATGCTTAACTGCTTTATTTGATGAAAATCGAGTTGTTGGCCCTTGCCCGACTCAACTCGGCGAGTCAGTATCTGGACTCGGCGAGTTGACCCCTACTCGGTGGGTCCAGGTCTGACTCGGCGAGTCAGTTCGTCAGGAAGAGGGATTTTCGGGTTTTGTCTGCTGTTTTGACCTGGACTTGATGCTTATTTGTTTTTTGAAGCTAAAATCCGAATTTTATCTTAATTAAATGTTTATCCTTGCCAAAACAATAGATAATTTCAAATCTTTTAAGTATTGGTTGTTTATGAGATAAATATGGATTATTTAAAGTTATTTGGTAATTATCTATTGGCTAAAATAAGATTAGATCAAATGTAGATAATTATGAAATTCATTGTTTAATTTGAATTATTTGTTATTTGATCCCTAATGTTTTGAAATGTTTCAAAACTTGCCCTCAAGTTTTGGAATTTAAAAGTTGATTATAAGATTAATTTTGAAATGTTAAATTCTAGAACCCTAGTAATTTGAAAAGTTCAAATCACACCCTTATGGTTTTGTTAATTAATTAAAGTGTATAATTAAAAGTGATTTAATAAACCCATAATGTTTTTTTTGGTTTACATTTAATTAAATTAAAAGTATAATTTACTAAGTTAAACCACCTAGTATTTTAAAAGTGTAAAATACACCCTATACTATATATAACATTAAAAGTCTAGTATTATATATGAGTAAACAGTCAGTCTTACCATTAGTAGGCCTCATTCACGAAGCTGGTCTATAAGGGGTGTTCAAGGAAATTGCCTATACAATGGCGATTGAATGGGTATCCACTCTTACCCACCGCACTCTTGACTAGTGGAGGGTCGTTAGCTGAACGGGTAGGATAGGACAGATACCTTCCATTATAAGTATAATGAAGTACAAAGTAACTAAATGCTTTTTCAAATTCCCAAATCATAGTTACTTTAGGAAAAATGTGAAATTGTATGCTAATCCATAGAATTACACTTCGTACCCCTGTCAAACGTTAGTGGAGCGTGTGTGGTTAACCGGCACACTAATTTGGGGATGACATTGGTAGCGAAGGGTGACTTGATGTTTGTCATAGATCAATGGAGCGTGTGTGGCTAACCGGCACATTGATTAGGTGATAGTAGCATTGGGTGCACCACGTGATTCGTATGGTTATTCACACCTTGTTTGTGATCCTCGGCATCCCAGTCACAAATAGTAGGGAATAATCAAGATTAAACATGCCATTGAAAAGTTCAATGAATCTCAAAAGATCTAGGAGTTTCAATTCATTTAAAACTTAATCTTCCTTTTCGTTTTTCATGGTGGAAATTGGTAATCGTCATTTACCTACCTTCAAATATTTTGCAACTAGATTATGGCATCCCTTTTCTAGGTTGTAGAATATTGTGTTGGATCCTATCTTGATGTTTCATTTAGGTGTTACATCAAGAATTCTAATCAACATAACTTGAATTTTCTCCCGTTTTGTAGATGTCTGCATCTTACAATGGTCTTTCTAAATCCTTTGGAACAAGCTTTCCAAATGAAGATGACGTTCCGAGATACGATCAAGGAAATGAGAGTCATGCTTCACTTCCTCTACCTCCTCCAATTGTTCTCCCTGACCCACAAGTTCAAAGGCTTGAAAAGTTCAAGCTCACTCAAGCCCTTTTGGCAAGTAAACACGAAGATGGGAAACCTATGTGTGCACACGTCTTAGAGATGAAGTCACACATTGATAGGTTAAACATGTTGGGTATCGAGATTTCAAGTGAGTTGGCTGTTGACTGGGTTCTTCAGTCACTTCTTGATTCATATAGTGAGTTCGTTAGAGAGTACTATATGATGGACCACGACATGACCCTAATTGATCTCACCTATTTGCTTATAGCTGCTGAATCAGCAATGATTTTGCGTGCTAATCAAGCAAATTTGTCTGGTGAATCAAACTCCCAAACTTCAATGGACACTGGCAACATTGGAAGTCCAGAAAGAACTGAGTCTGTGATTGTCCGATGTGCTGTGCCAAAGGAGTCCATTTGCTTTTATTGCCAAGAGAAGGGGCATTGGAGACGAAGTTGCCCTAACTACCTGAGAGATCTAAGAGATGGGAGAGTCAAGACGTATGGCTCTGCTTCAGGTAAAATCCATTATCTAACTCTTTTGAGTTCCTATTCTAGATTCTTAATACATGATGTGATAATATTACATTTTGATGTTTTGTAGGATCGAAGAAAAGAGAGGAAGCTTGAGAGAAGAAGTGAGCTGAATCTAATCATGAAGAAATGGATTTCGATAGCATTACTTGAAGAATGGATTCTTGAGCTACTACTTGGAGTTAGAATAGATTGTTAAGAAATATGTAATAACATAGTTTTTCAATTGAATTACATTGTAAGGACAAATTTTTTCCGCAATAAAATGAATTTTGATTTTATCTTATTTATTTATCCTTGCGATGGCATGTATGAAAAAATTGATGTTTGAATGTTTCGATTATTAGCAACAATGGATTTGATTCTTAATTATGTTATTTGTGGACATATCAAAAGTTTACCAAATAGGGAGAGTTTCTCATCACCCAAGTTTCAATTGGACAGAAACTTGGAATCATGCAACGTGTATTGTATGATGACTGAAAAACTTTCACATTTGGGAAATTTAGACTAATTCTTTGACAAAGTGTCAATTGAAGGACTAGGAGATCGAGTACACTAGGTCGTACGTTGATCAAGTCTACCACAAGAGTGAAAAAGATATTCGTCATGATTTACTAAAGTTTAGTAAATATGGTTATACTTATAAGATTGAGTATCATTCTGGGCTAACTAAAATATTTTCAATCAATAGCAGAACGAATAAGAAGAATCAAGAAGGCAGAAAGATAAAAGTTTCTCCATTCTAAGAAGAAGGGAGAGTACCTTTTATTGTGTTTTATGATGAAGTCTTAATGATTAAGAACCATATCTCAATTGATCCTCTAAGTGAGTCTTAGTGCATTTGCATGTCTAAGAAGAGGAATCGAAAAAAATGGTTAAATCAAAGAGTCAATCATACTTCGTTCCATTATCAAGTCTTAGAGTTATACTCCAAGATTGTGACATTGAGTGACAAGTCTTAAGTAGGTTTATAACACTCATCAAATGTGGAATTTGGAAAAGTTTTCTTATTCTTGCACATTAGAAATTGGTAAGTTATGATGTCTTGGATAAGACAAAGACCAAATAGGACCAATTTGTGAAGTGTTTTGTCTTGATAAGAACTACACTAACTCTTGAATATTTGATTTGTCAAGAAATGTTTCTTGACAAGAGAATGTTATATGTTAAGGAGTCAGTGGGAGTCTTAATGGTCTTGAAAGGTTTCAAGAACAAATCAAGAATATACCTTATCGATCATCACTAGCACATGACTTGAGTTTTACAACCTATCATGTTGACATTATTTTGTTTTTGTGCCATTCCAATTGAGTTAATTGCGTATGTGAGTTCTATGAGTTCTCATTTGAATGCATACTAGAGCCTTAGTCGATGGAAGGTACATTGATATGTATGGACAAGTTACTAAACTACTTGGAAGACATGGTGGGCACTCGTGTTACCATAAGGCAAGAAATCAAGATTAAGAAAGTTCAGTCCATATGAGTTTGGATTTGTCGCAAACCTTGGTTTTGGCAAATTCACATGGATAGGAACTCATACACCATAAAATCTAAGTGTCATAAGATTCCCTCCTTCATGAAAATGACTGTGAGGAAATGCTTTCACTAAAAGAGATTTTAAGAAGATAGCGATTGTGAAAATTGTATTCTCAAAATTCGATTATGGTTACGGCATCCCTTTCCATAGTTCGAATTATGAGATTTGGCAATTAGTTTCAACATTTGGAACTTAGTAACATAAGTTCTGAATTGTTTAAACACACATATGAGCTATCTAAGACAAAGGTGTATAAGGTTAAGAAGCCTAGATAAAGGCTTATCGAAGCATCTAGTATTAGAAATATGAATTTCAGAAATTCAATAGGCATTGTTTTCTGAAAGTTCATTTGTTTTCTGAATACATGACAAAGCTAGTGGGAACATAAGTGTTACGCTTATATGATAATAATCATCATGATAGTGGGAGCATAAGTGTTATGCTTGTATGATTATTATGGCGAGTATTGCAAGTTAGCAATATTAATTATAGAAAAACAAAGATTCAATTTGCAAAGTTGCATGGGTTGAAAAGTTGTTTTAATATAATTAAGGGAGAGAATATTATACTTCATTTCAAAATCTAAAGCTTAGATTGAGAAATTTTAATATTTTCAGTCAAAGGATACATTGTGTGTTCTTAAAATTCGATTATCATTACGGCATCCCTCTTCATAGTTCGAATTGTGAGAACATGACAATTGAAATATTATGGCAAAAGATTGGTAAAGTATCATATCTTTATGTAAGACATTATGCATCGTGTCCCATACGCTTCGGGTATAGGATCGATTGCAAATGCTATAATATTTTACCATTCTAAAATTTTCTAAATGTATAGCGCATTAAGAGGGAAAAAGGACTAGAATTGGTTTTGATTAAATAATTAAACAACTATCAAAGGATGATCCAAAGTTCGCTGAGGATTGGTCGCTTGTGAGTAGTTGGATGTATGGTATTGGATGGACCATATCGACATTATTATGAATAGATAAGATTCTATTAAGAATGAGTTGTCATATGGCAAATGTGGAAATGTTTCCATATTGGGAGTTGGATATTGAGATTCTATGCCTAGATTAGAAACTTTTATGCAGGAAGGATGTTCAAATGAATGTACTTTGAATGTGAGACTTCACGTCTATAGAATTGTCTTGTAACAATGTCCGATACAGTACTTCAAAATTTCATTAGCCAAGTCTTGGTAACTTTTGTGCTATGACTTTATGAAAGGATCGTTGCATAAGATGTTAGAATCTAGCAAAGAACCTTGTGTTCTTACACTAATGATAAGGATTGGGAATTGTGAAATGAGCATCATTGAAAAGGTTTTTCAATTGATCTATTTCACAAAGTAAGGGCCATAGGAAACATAGTGTGCATGCTTTATGCATGGGACATCTATTGTTGTAATTTAAGTAATAAGTTGATTTTCTGAAACAGTAAACGATAATAATGAGTAATCAATATGGTGGTTAAATAAAAGTGTTTTATTTACTCTAACAAGTTTGAGGCCATATAGGATTAAGTATTATTGTTATGTTTCAATTTGCATGTTTTGACTTCCAGAATAACTAGGTTATTCAAACATCCACAGACAGTCATACGTTGGGAGTAGGTATGAATAAAGACTGTCATGAATATGTCTGTAGATTGTCTGAAGTGTTTAGACATAGCACAAGTTTGTTGCAGAGTTCATGAGTGCTTTGATAAGATTAGAGTATTGGATTAAACCCACGCTCACTTGGATCACTTCATGGTTTTATCACGAGTGATTAGTGAGACGATAATATTGTATATTTTTGAAACCGAGACGTGTGAGTTGCTATTTGCTGGTTGGTTGCACATTGATAATAAGTAAACGCACCAGTAACTTGGTGTTATAAAACTTATTGTTGTGTATGATTCGAACAGTAAATGCAAGCAAGCATATGAGTTAAAGTTTATCCATTCCTTTTACTCAAAGTGGGATAAAAGCGATATCTGTGGGCCTCTCGATGATTTAGTGATGACACCTAAGCGCTTGGCCAAGCCGGGACTAAGTTGATGTGTTCAATTGTAGTCTGTTATCAGTCGTCATAAATCGGAAGTCGGGAAACAGTATAGAGAGAATGATTGAAATTCATGTCTTTTGTCTATACGATATCTTGAGAATGGAGGAATATATGATCCCTTATCTAGAGGACACGCTATCTGATAAGATCAGAGTTGACAGCGGCTTGTGAAAGCTACGATTGATGATCAGGTTCTGAATTCATACAGAAAAATAGTTGTTAGACTTATCCAAGTGGGAGACTGTTGGATTAGTTTCTAAGTCCATAACTATTTTGGTATGTACTTGACCCGATTATGGGCATGGTCCTTTTGGGTTGCCTTCACCATAGGAATATGTAGGATGAATTAAGAAGAGAGAGGTTTAAATATGATTTATTAATATATTATGAGAATAATATATTAAAGGATAAATCATATTGTTTAATTAATATTAGTCAAGAATTAATTATGAATTAATTTTGTGGCTAAAAGAGATTAATTAAATTTAGGGGACTGGACTGCTATTATTGGATAATTGAGTTATTGGGCTAAGCATTGCTAAAGGAACAAGGGGTGAACGAAATTATGATGGAAGCCCATCATATTTTCGTCCATGGCCTTATCCAGAAGGTTCCATGGTCTGCTTAGAGTTTAAGCTGTCCATTAGGGTTTTGACTGAAACCCTAGCAGCCCACACAAGTATATAAAGGACCCCTTAGGCTCCCAAAACGTGGACAACTGATTCTCTAGGGTTTCTAGTCGTTTTTGGGCAGCCTCCTTTCTTCTCCTCTTCATCCAAGTTGTATATGGTGTTTGTGACTCCATTAGAGGTGCAACACTTGAGGCACTAAGCTTTCTAAGGCCAATCCAAGCAAGGAATTGATTGTTATTACTATATAACAATCAAAGGTAATTCTATATACCCTAATTCAGTTTAAAATATGTTAGATCTAAGTTTATTAGTCTTGGATTCAAAGCATGTATAATAGAGAAACCTAGATCCAAGCATTAGGGTTTGTATGAGCACATAGGATTGTTCTTATGCCTAAAACCCATCATCAACAACAACATTGGCCCTTTCCATGATGGTATAGGATATCACAATCATAATCCTTTACCACATCCAACCATTTCCATTGTTTCGTAGTCAAGTTCGATTGATCCATCAGGTACCTCAAGCTCTTGTGGTCAGTTTATATGGTACACCTGACCCCATACAAATAATGCCTTCAAATCTTGAGGGCAAAATCCAAGACCCCCAACTCCAAATCATGCGTAGGGTAATTCAGCTCGTGGGGCTATAGTTTCATCGAATCGTAAGAAATCACATATCCTCTCTGCATGAGGACAACCTCCAAAACTATGATAGATGCATCACACTAAACCACAAAATCGTCAATATCCTCAGGGAGCATGAGAATCGGTGCCTCGTCTAATCTCTACCACAGTGTCTCAATAGCCAATTGTTGATCGGGCGTCCACTGAAACGTAACATTCTTCTTTTGTGAAGCGAGTGAAAGGCACTGTAATCTTGGAGGAATCATGGATAAATCTCCAATATTACCCTAAGAGACCTAGAAATCTCCGAATCTTAGATGAGGTCCTTGAAAGCTCCCACTGCATCATTGCCACGATCTTGGTTGGATCGACCACCATACCCTTTTGGTTGACAGTGTGCCCCATGAACTACACCTTGCACAACCAAAACTCACATTTGGAGAATTAGGAATAGAACCTCTCCTTCCACGGGTTCTCCAATACCCTTCGCAAATGTTCCTCGTGCTACTTCTTGGTATTGGAGTAAACCACAATTTCATTTATAAAAACTATCACCGACCGATATATCAATGGTCTAAAAACCCGGTTCATGAGATCCATGAATGCTGCTAAGGAGTTGGTGAGCCCGAAAGGCATGACCACAAATTTGTAATGGCCGTAACGAGTCTTGAAGGTCGTCTTCTGCGCATCACCATCCCTAGCCCTCATCTGATGCAAACCTGATCGCAAGTCAACCATGGAAAACAAAGACGCACCCTGAAGCTAGTCAAACAAATCGTCAATCAGCTATTCATTCTTAGCTTATTTGACTCCTGATAGTCAATGTACATCCTTTGTGAGGCGTCCTTCTTCATCACGAATAGGATCGGAGCTCTTTAAGGTAATCTACTCGTCAAATAAATAACTTGTTTAGCAGCTCCTGAAGCTGCGTAAACAACTCCTGCATCGCCGGTGGTGGCAAGTGATACAGTGCCTTGGCTATATGGGCCACAACAGGAACTAAATAGATTCAGAACATGACCTGCATCTCAGGAGGCACTCTTGGAAAATCCTCAGGAAACACGTTTGCGAAATCTTGAACGATGGGCGCAGTGACAACCTTCAAAATTCGAGTCGGTTCTAGATTTGACTAGACTTAGTTGCACATATAAGCACAACACATACTAGACTTAGTAACTAGAAGCTAAGTTATAACCTAGTAGAATCTTGGAAACAATTAGAAGCAATGGATAATGTACTTAGATTTCACATTGATATGTGAATTCTACTACTACGTAAGTGTAGTGACTATCCATATTTGGGTCACTCTTTAACTCGAACACCATTTCATGAATCATATACACACATTATGCACTTAACCTACAAGTAGAAATTAGGTCAAAAGTCTCATAGAAACTTAAGTCAAACTTGAAGAGTAGGACTAGTATACTTGATTCCTCAATTTCGCTTGAATCTCGGAATCACTACATAGAATGCCAATAAACCGCTAAAAACAAATTACAAAAAATATTTCTAATTTGAATAAGAGTTATGAAACTCTAAAATAGTTTGAAGTCTCGAAATTCAAGTAATTTTGATATCCAAAGATTTACAAACTCTCAAAAACCATAAATGCCCTAAAAACACACATTTATAAACTTTAACCTTCAAAATTCTATAAAAATAATTATGAACCTTATAATATGGTATTATAATAATTAAAATTATGAAAATGCATTCAAGGAAAATGAAATTTAACTCATTAACATTTACCCTTAATTTATAAACCAAAAATCAACACTTTTATGCATACAAACTTGATTAAGTTGCATCTTTTATAAATAATTGATATTTTTATAAAATATTTACAATTTATAAAGACAAATGAAAGGGAGAGGGATATTATAACCTCAAAAGTCGGATTTCTCTTTCCCTCTCTCTCTCTCTTCTTCCCAACACACTCAATCACTTTCCCAACACACCCACTCCATCTCTTTCTCTCTCACACTCCTTCACTTCATTTTCTCTCTACTCTCTCTTCCTCACTCCCTCAACCACGAAATTCTCCAGAAAACAAGTCCAAGAAGACACCTCAAACACAAAATCTTCATCACGTAGTGGTGTTCATTAAGGTAGAACACGATTTCCTTTCATTTTCCTTCAAGTTTTTAAGGTTTTTCTTGCATTTCCTTCTTCTTTTACGCCTTTGTATTAGAAAATATGTGTGCATGTTCAATCACTTCAGTTTTGATGATGATGGTGGTAGGATTTCATCCAAAAACAACATGCATGTTATAAATGGTGAAATCCAAGGACCTAAACCTAAGTCAAAATCATGAAAATGCACTTTTCTACAAGTTTTGGTGGAAAATCACCACATGCACTCTAAGTTTTCTTTCAAAAACGATTTTTGAACATTTCAAACTCATAAATGGTTTTCAAACAAACATGCATGTGATGATCTTCAAGCTTAGATGCTAGACCATCAAAGTATGTTGTTAAAAGCTTTCAAATATGTTCATGAAAGATTTATTTCCAGATGAATATCTAAAACTCCTTTTCTGACCAAATCCGATTTTTCCCATATTACCATTAACAATATAAGATGATCTATAAATTTTCAGAAAATAATCCGTTTTTCTCGAATTATTATTATTAATGCAAGAAAACAGGGCAATAAATCGTATAAAGTACTTTCTGAGGTATATAAATCCTACGTAAATTCGTGGATGACCCCTCTGCTAAATAATGACCCACATTAAATTTCATCGGTTTTTGATACTGTTTAACATGGTTTTGAATTTTTTTTTTAGACCCAATAAATCATAAAACCGCTTTAGATAACTTGAAAAGGGTATATAATAATTTTCGCAGCTTATACTCTCTGTGTAAGACTTAGAAAAACATTTTCATAATTTTTCATAACGTATTCCTATTTTTCTCCAATTTTTGTATTTACAATAGACTAAAAACACCAAAAATAGTTTTACTCATCTAAAAATTATGAAAATTTACCAAAGCACCTTGTAGTATATTAGGAGGTTACATAAAAAATTTGATGATTTTTCTCTTCTGTATACTATTTTTCTCTTATTTTCGAAAATTAAATACACTTAAATACACAAAATCAGATTTCATTATATAAAAACCACATTTGGTATTTTTCCCATATTATTTACACTGTAAATGAACTTTAAAAAAAAATTGGTAATTTTATTTAACGGTTTAATAATTATTCTCTAATTAATGATTATTTAAGAGGATAAAACAATGAAAAAAATAGAAAGACTAACTGAAAAATATATTTTATATCTTTCACAGCTGCTGCATGTATATTAAACGTGTTACACAAATTTTGGGCAAGTTTGGAAACTGTTTCCTATTTATTTCAATTTTTATTAGCATAAATTCTTAAAAATCATAAAATTTGGTTAAACAGTTTAGAAACAAAATTTTATATTTTTCACAGATTAATTATGTGTAATAACACTTGTAAAAAAACGTTTGGTGATTTTTTTGAAACTGTTACCTATTTATTTCTATTTTTATGGAATAAACTTTAAAAAATAGGAAAATTGTATTAAACTTTTGGAAAACACATATTAATATTTTTCCTAGATTATGTACTCTATAAAATTGTTACACAAAAATTATAAGAATTTTTCATGATAATTTACTATTTTCCCATGATTTTATGATTATTTATGGAATTAAATGGTGAAAAATAGTTAGACAAATCAAAAATTCAAAAAAATTTATCTTGAGGTCTTTGACTTCAATTAAAACAAAACTGAAAACTTTGGTAAGTTTTAGAACTAAAATGATTTAGTTTTTGAATAGTTAATCATTGGAACACCTCTAAAATGTTAAATATTAACATTTCAATAATGAAAATTTTTCCACTTAAATTGTTATATAAAAATTGATTCTTTGAAACTTAATTTCCACAGAAAAATGTTTGTAACTTATCAATATTAAATTTTGACACAATATTGGCATGATTTTATTGTAGTAGTATCTATACTAGTGTTAGATTTCGATTAGAGACTCATTAGTGTGTAACATCGTTGTAGAAAAACGATAGTGGTACGAGTGGAGCGTAGTTCAAGGCACCATTTGCATCATCTCAATGCATAGTGAGTATTCATGTACTCCCCTATTTTTTATTTTTATGTTTTGGGGGTGGAAAAGCATGTCCTAAACTACTTATGTTCGTTATATTTAATTGACTCATATAAACTTGATTACTATATTTTGCATATTGTGAGTATTCACGCACTCCCCTATTTTCAGTTTTTATGTTTTGGGGTGGAAAACCATGTCTCGAAAAACTATTATTTGAATGTTCTATTTAAATTGATTTGTATCAAACATGATTGCTATTTTATTGCTATATCTCTATGTATGTTTATGCAACACGGAACATGAGAACTTATTGTATTAAGGCCATTCTCTTATCTCTAACCATTAACTCTTTAAGCCAATGGTCATTATGGATAGCACTATTAGGAATTGACAACTCCTCACTCGCCCTATTGCTGGAGTGCATGATACCATATTCATCTATGGAACGATAAGCATCGATCTTGATAGGGCTTCAGTCATAGGTTTGGTTGAGAACTCATCGTTTGCTCATACACATACAAACTTGTTACTCATTATAGCAATAAACTTGTTATTTATTATGGCAATAAACTTGTTTATTAATTATAGCAATCAACTTTGTTTCTCATTATAGCAATGAACTTTGTTCCTTATTACAACAACGAACTTTTATTACTGAAAACTTATATACATGTTTTAGCAATGAAATTGTTTGCTCCTTGTAGCAATGAAATTGCTTGCTCATTTTAGCAATGAAACTTGTTTACTCGTTTGAGTAACGAACTTTATCTTCCATGAGAATATGAATGTTGCATCTTATTTGGGCAACATACTTTATCTCTCATGATGACAAAGAAATTTGTTTTTACAAACTTATTTACTCCTTTTAACAATATACTTTTATTATTGGAAACTTTTATCAAAACTTTGATTTCAATTCATGAACTAATATTATTTTGTTAAACTTGTGAGTACTCACCAACTATTTTTATAGTTGATGCTCGTTTTACATGCTTTTTCAGGAATCATTGAATAAGTGGCACTTAGGGACACATCACTTTTAGGAGCATTCACATGTGTTGTATTTCAATTTACATTGTAATTTCTTTTAAAATTTGTTCAAACCCGTTGTAAATTTGTAATGATTTTTAATACTATGGTTGGTGTTATCTTTTAACTTTTGCTATGACACCCTTTATATTGCCACGCCTCGTGTTTTCGCTTTAGCGGGGTGTGACAGAAAATGGTATCAGAGCCAAAGGTTATAGAGAATACCGGTTTTCCTTTGGAGAACCACAACTATAGCCAAAAACTTTCAAAACGTTTTTAAAATACTGAACATACTACTAGTATAACTAATTCGAGTACGCATTATTGGACTTTAATTAAGTATAGCCTGGCCAACTATGCTTAATTAAGGAATGTTAATGCGAGGCTAGAAACGGTTATAGTAGAATAATGTTTAAACAATTTTCAACTTAAACTTTTGAAAAACAAAATTTTTCGGTGTGCGTACGGGCATTGCATATTATAGGCATTCATCTAGATACACTTAGAAACTAAGTGCACTTTTATAACAATGCCTTTATTTAGAAATATTCTTACCCCTTATCAAGTGCTAGGTTAACCACTTAGGTTATATCACTAGCCACTCTAGGAGCAATGCACTTAGTACTGAGAATGAGTATTCCTCGGTACCTATTGAGTTTAGATGTAAGGTTAGTAACTAGATATACACTAGTAATAATCATAAGTCGAAACCTATATACTAGTAATAATCATAAGTCGAAACCTATGCCAATTATTCCTCAATATCTCTTCATCGTCTTTGTAATAGAGTTACAACTATGAAAAAGTGTTTCAATATCGACACGAATGATAATTGGAGCATCGCGTAAGGAGGTAGATGAGTCGCCACTATGTAATCACTTGTATACCATTGGCGGGCATTCTGGATTCGACTCACAAGGAGACACGGAGGTTTAACCTACAAGTGAGATCTTATTTCTACGCTACGATTTAGGTCTAGGTTGTTTCCACCTTGAGCGTAAAACTTAACATAGGATATCCCTTTGACCTCTATAAAAGGTCGTAAACTACATTGACACCATAAAACATTTTTTCAAACAATTTTTCTTGTCCTTTATCTTTGGGAAAAAAACATTGGTACTTGTCTTATACTCGCCTTCTACTCGCCTTAGTATTTAGGTACGATCAGCTACACTTGATGGGTTTTGGTCATAAGACATCCTATGTGCTCATACAAACCCTAATGCTTGGATCTAGGTTTCTCTATCGTACATGCTTTGAATCCAAGACTATAAACCCTAATTCTAGCATATGGAAATCAATATTAACATATAATTAGGTTTATGATATTACCTTGATTGTTATGTAGCAATAACAATCCCAATTCCTCCTTGAATTGACTTTGGAAGGCTTAGAGTCACAAGTGTCACTCCTCTAATGGCTTACAAACACCAAGAGCAAATGGAGAAGGTATAAAGAGAGAGGAGAGAGGTAGGAATTCGTCCTTAGGACTTCTTGGGAAGGGTTAGAAGAATTCATGAGCCTTAGGGGTTTTATATAGGTGTAAAGATTAGGGTTTTAGTCCTTATCCTTATCTAGTTGCTTGCCCACCAAGCAACCATAAGATAAGTCTTAGAAACCCTTATCCTAGTCGAATTCTAAGGCATTATCTCCTTAAATTCGTTCACCATATATTTAAGATAATCCTTACCTTATTTTGTAACTATCACATAATTACAATTCAGCCCCTCTAGTTTAATTAATTACACTTGATCAAAAAATTAATTCTTAATTAATTATTGACCAATATTAATTAAACAAATATGATTTCTCCTTTAATATATTATTCTTATAACATATTAATAAATCATAATAACCTCTCTCTCTATTTATTTCTCCAATCAAGTTGCTTTGGTGAAGGCAACCCAAAAGGACCATGCACCATCGGGTCAAGTACATACCAAAATAATTATGGACTTAGACACTAATCCAACAGTCTCCCACTTGGATAAGTCTAATAACTATTCTGCGTATGACTTCAGATCCTGATATGCAATCGTAGCTTTCCAAAGCCGCTGTCAACTCTGATCATATCAAATACGCGTGTCCTTAGATAAGGGATCATATATTCCTCCATTCTAGATATCATATGAGATATGATTTCAAATGATTCTCTTTGTACTATATCTCGATTCCTGATTTATGACGACTGACTAATTGAACAAATCAAATTAGCCCTAGCCCGGCCGAGAAGTTACGTTTGTCATCACTAAATCATCGAAGGGCCCAATGATATCGCTTTTATCCTACTTTGGATAAAAGGAACAAATAAACTTTGATACAATGCTTGCTTGAACTTACTAACCAAATCACACACAACAATATGTTTTATAACACCAAGTTACTAGTGCGTTTACATATTATCAATGTGCAACCGATTTGCAAGATACAACTCACACATCTCAGTTTCAAGAATATAAGATGTTATCGTCTCACCAATCACTCGTGATACAATCCATTGAGTGATCCAAATGAGCGTGGGTTTAATCGAATGCTCAAATCATATTCGTAAGCACTCGTGAACGTCGCAGCAAACATTTGCTTATGTCTAATACTTTTCTAGACAATCCACACACCAATTCACGACAGTCTTCATTCATATCTACTTCCATCATATGAACGTGTAACGCCCGTAGATCAGGGCTAGTCAATTTAGAAGCAATAGGCGTCAAAAATGACTTTTTGAAGGAAGATTATCTAGAAGGATTAATCTTAACCAAGTTGTAGTATATGTCACAAGGTTTCCGTGCATATAAAGAACGCCAAAATCCGAGTTATAACGAAGAAGTTATGACCTGTCGAAATTTCGCGACAGAAACCGGCATGACACAGCACGACGTAAAAAGTGAATTTACGTTGGAGCGATATTTAGCCTTAGCGATCTAAACGAGAATCGAAGATCCTGTTGTTAGTAGCGAAACGACGAAAAGTTAGGCAAGAACGGACGTCAAACGAAGAAGTTATGAATTTATAACGAAGTTTTTCTGTCGCGGCCTATTAAAAATAAATAATAAAAATAAAGTCGAAATTAGCCGACGGAGTCTGACTGAAAGTTGTAGAGCGTAGTCTCACCTTCGCGTGGATATAAAGAACGTCGAAAACGGAGTTCGTATGAAGAAGATATGAATTTCCGAAGTTTATTAAATAAATTTTATTTATTTTTAATCTTTTAATCAGAAGCATTATCCGAAGGAGTCACCGGTCTGATCCGAGGTACGCGCCGCGTACTCGAGTACGCCCCGCGTACTCCGAAGGTGTCGACATCGCAGCAAGTGGCTGCGGATACGTAAGCAGTGACGTTTCTCGGACCAGTACGCCCCGCGTACTGGCGTACGCCCCGCGTACGTGCGAGACTCAGCCCCTATAAAAGGCTTGCGAGGGAAGCCGAGAGTTTTGTTCATTTCTTCTCTTCTTTCTCCCGTTTTGCATCGTTTTGGGTGCCAGAAATACCCCGAAGCCCCGGTATTATTCTCGAGCCCCGAGGCAAGTCCCGAGATCCCGAAGATCCCGAGAAGTGCAGTTCCCGAGTCGAAGCTCCGCCCGCGAGAAGTTCGATTTTTGTAGAGATCTTCCAGATCTGTTGAGGATTTCTACTTCTGCAAGTCGTAGTGCTGTCCGATCATCTTCTGATCAGGTGAGTGTATACAACCTTTCATAAACACGATAATAATACAAGTATGGTTCGAGTGTATTAAGTATATTGTTGTTTATATGTGTGAGTGTGTGGTTACTTTCTTCTAAACGCATAAGTATGAAGTATTTGCTACGAAATACGTGCTAAGTGTTTATATATTGTTGTTTATTTGAGGTGTTGGAGGAATGGATGAACTATATAGATTTTTTATGAGTTAAACTATATGTGTATTTTATATCTACGAATATGTTGGGTAGGACATGGGTAGATGAGATCCGTGAGTATGGATCAGATCAAGAGGTTAGTTTTTAGATCCGTGAGTATGGATCAGATCAAGAGGTTAGTTTTTAGATCCATGAGTAGGGATCAGATCAAGAGGTTAGTTTTAGATCCGTGAGTATGGATCAGGTAAAGAGATAAACTTGCTATTAGTCCGGGAGTATGGATTAAGACTAAGTTAATTGTCCTTATTCCAGGAGTATGGATTGGGTACAATTATTGATCCGGGAGTATGGATCAGATCAGGATTAGGGTATAAATAATTTTCCTTAGTCCGGGAGTATGGATTGCGTACAATTATTCATCCGGGAGTATGGATCAGATCAGGATTAGGGTATAAATAATTGTCCTTATTCCGGGAGTATGGATTGGGTACAATTATTGATCCGGGAGTATGGATCAGATCAGGAGGTAGTTTTAGATCCGTGAGTATGGATCAGGTAGTTTTAGATCCGTGAGTATGGAACAGGTAGTTTTAGATCCGTGAGTATGGATCAGGTGAAAAGAATAGTTTTAGATCCATGAGTAGGGATCAGGTAAAGAGGAAAATATTAGATACGAGAGTTTAGATCGTGTCATTGTGAGGATCGATGTGGTGGGTTAAGAGCTGCCTTTATATGGTGAAATTGTGCAAGTTTGAATGTTCTATATTTATAAAAATATGATATAACATTGTGGGATGAAAACCCAATATGCTCACCAGGCTCCCAAGCCTGACCCACTCAGTTTTCTTTGTATCACAGGTATTAATACGAAGACATATTTCACAAAGAGATTTAAAGGAGATATAAATCAATTGTGTAATTAAATGTAAGTTCTGTTTATGCTTATATGTCTGTATCGGAACATGACATCCCGAGGTTTTATTATTAAATGAAAAAATACATTCCCTTTGAGAAATGTTTTGATAAGTTATTATCATGTCTTGTTTTGGGAACAAATTCCGCAACCGTTATCATTAAAAGATTACTCTGATTTTATAAAACAAAGCATAAACAAAATCGGTCTTTTCTGGCCGTGAAAATGGGGATGTCATAGTTGGTATCAGAGCATTAGTTTAAGCGAACTAGGAATTTGTAGGAAATTTCTAGACTTAAACTTAGAATGCTAAGTAATGATTGTGAGGAGTGTGTTTAAAATATGTTAGGTAGTACACCTAAATTGACACAAGCACAAGTTTATTTTAGGAATGATGCCTAAAATGCTTTTATGTGGTAAATGTTTTGTGTGATAGCTATATTGGTGCTATTATTTGTTCGGATCTATGGTCTGTTGCCGACTGGATCTGGAAACCTTATGTGTATAGGATTCTAAGCGTACGTCTACGATATTAGAACTAGCATGTAAACGTTTCGGAGAGATAAAGATGATTTGAATATCTATCATGAATAAGGATCTAATTTCACCTTATTGGGTGTGTAGATCAAAAATGGTGAGAACAAGAAGTGGAGCTGGAAATGCTGATGAAAACAGGAATCAACCACCTGTGGTTGAGCAAGTACCTGTTGTAGCAGCAGCACCAGAGCCGATGAAAATGGCTGGGGTGCAAGCGATGATACAGATGATGTTGGATCGCCAAATGGAGGAGACAAGGCGATTACTCCAACAGAATCGGGAGGAAGTGTCACTTCAAGTGGAAGAGCGTGAAGTGAATGGAGGGCATTCAGAGGGAGGTAACTACAGTGGGATGGTTGGACGAGCAGAACCCACAGTAGTAGAAAGGAATGACCCAGAGAGGGAAAGAAACAAGGATGGGCGTATGTATAAAAATTTCTTGGGCGCCAAACCGCCATGTCTTTCTGGAAGCCCAAAGCCTGTTGAGATTATGGACTGGATCTCCAAAATGGAGATGGTGTTTGAGAGTTGTGACTGTAGCAAAAAAACAGAAGACTGTCTTTGCAGTTAGACAACTGAAGACCGGAGTCTTGAGCTGGTGGAAGTTACTGGCAGATATGATGCCTCGAGGGGAAGCCCTGAAGATGTCGTGGGAATCATTCCTGGAGCAGTTAAAGATGCAATACTGCTCAAATATAGATCTGATTGATCTGAACAATGAATTCCAGAACCTGAAGAAAAGTAAATTGAGCATTGATGATTATGCTACTGCGTTTACCAAAAAGATGATGTTATTTCCATACTTAGTGCCATCTAAACTCTCAAAAATTGAGAGGTTCGCAAATGGACTGTATGCCGACTTTGGCCCAACGGTCAAGATGGCAACTACTTTGAAGACAACAGTCCGAGCAGCTAAAAATGTGGAGACCCAGTTAAAGGAAAGGGGTCTGGAGAGAAACGAGGTGGGTGAGAAAAAAAAGATGGAAGGATATTCAAGGTCCGATGAGATGAGAAAATCTTCGAAGTATGATTCGAAGAAGCTCGAAGAAGGAGCACAATGGTGTGACAAGTGCAAAAGGAAGCACATTGGTGAATGCTCTAAAGAAATGACCTGCTTCAAATGCGGGAAGACTGGTCATTACGCCAGCAAATGCCCAAGCAAAAGAGAAGTCTGCTTTAAGTGTGGCAAAGAAGGGCACTTCAAGCAAAACTGCCCAAGAAGGGAAGAGGCTATAAGGCCAAATGCACCACCAAAGACAAAAGCATTCCACATGATCCTTGATGAAGCAGATGGCAATGCAAGGAATCAGGAATGAGGATTTTATATCCAAAGATCAAGTTATAAAGTAGCGATATGAAAAGTAACATGTGGTGTAGCCTACTAGAGGCGTAGTATAGGGTGAACTTGAACCTTTGTGTAATCGTTTCAAGAAATAATATAAACCCTAGTTCTGCTATCTGATGTGTTGAATGATTATGTGATTTTCTTATATGGTGACTTGGTCGACTACGGGACAATACTTGGGACGAGCATGAGTAGGTGTGAAAGGTAGTAGATGCATATACTACCGGAAGCACAGGACTCGCACTTGGATCAGGGAAAGTCACAAGGTTACCAAGAAGCTAGTGATCGATTCCATTATATTCTGGTATGTCATTACCATTGTTTCGGTAATGACTAGTAAGGTGGTTCTTGTTCCGACCCTAGTGGTCATGTTTAAATTGAGTCCGACTACGAGGAGTTTGTTACGTGGTTCATGGAACCAAGTTAGATGTAACATCTGAATTAAGTCAGAAGGTTGAAGTTAATGCAATAGATAGTGTCGCGCTCGTTGTTAAAAGAAGTTTGCAGGTAGAAATGCTACATGCTGAAATGTGATTAAATCACATTAGAATATGAAGGAAGGTATATTCCATTATGGAATTTAACTTTATTAAAGACCGAGTCTAAGCGTCGCATCGTGCGATGAGAGCTCAATAGAGCACGACCCATCGGTTTGTTACAATAGATAAAGGAAAGTATTTATCCTGAGAAGAAGAAGGAGTCCACAATGAGAACTTATTTGGTAACTTGAAGGTTACGATTGAAAGTACAACATAGTACGATAAGCAGATGCAAGATTTGGCATCTTCTGCGGTCAAGAAAGCCATAAAGTTAAATACTCTTTCGAGGAAACATAGAATTTACGGTTAGTACCTAGGATGAAGAGATAACGTGTAGAATCATTATGCAAGTCCTATTTCATTGATGATTCCAGGACGAAATCATCCTAAGGGGGAGATAATTGTAACGCCCGTAGATCAGGGCTAGTCAATTTAGAGGCAATAGGCGTCAAAAATGACTTTTTGAAGGAAGATTATCTAGAAGGATTAATCTTAACCAAGTTGTAGTATATGTCACAAGGTTTCCGTGCATATAAAGAACGCCAAAATCCGAGTTATAACGAAGAAGTTATGACCTGTCGAAGTTTCACGACAGAAACCGGCACGACACAGCGCGACGTAAAAAGTGAATTTCCGTTGGAGCGATATTTAGCCTTAGCGATCTAAACAAGAATCGAAGATCCTGTTGTTAGTAGCGAAACAACGAAAAGTTAGGCGAGAACGGACGTCAAACGAAGAAGTTATGAATTTATAACGAAGTTTTTCTGTCGTGGCCTATTAAAAATAAATAATAAAAATAAAGTCAAAATTAGCCGACGGAGTCTAAACAAAAGTTGTAGTGCGCAGTCTCACCTTCGCGTGGATCTAAAGAACGTCGAAAACGGAGTTCGTATGAAGAAGATATGAATTTACGAAGTTTATTAAATAAATTTTATTTATTTTTAATCTTTTAATCGGAAGCATTATCCGAAGGAGTCACCGGTCTGATCCGAGGTACGCGCCGCGTACTCGAGTACGCCCCGCATACTCTGAAGGTGTCGACATCGCAGCAAGTGGCTTCGGATACGTAAGCAGTGACGTTTCTCGGACCAGTACGCCCCGCATACGTGTGAGACTCAGCCCCTATAAAAGGCTTGCGATGGAAGCCGAGAGTTTTGTTCATTTCTTCTCTTCTTTCTCCCGTTTTGCATCGTTTTGCATGCCAGAAATACCCTGAAGCCCCGGTATTATTCTCGAGCCCCAAGGCAAGTCCCGAGATCCCAAAGATCCCGAGAAGTGCGGTTCCCGAGTCGAAGCTCTGCCCGCGAGAAGTTCGATTTTTGTAGAGATCTTCCAGATCTGCTGAGGATTTCTACTTCTGCAAGTCGTAGTGCTGTCCGATCATCTTCTGATCAAGTGAGTGTATACAACCTTTCATAAACACGATAATAATACAAGTATGGTTCGAGTGTATTAAGTATATTGTTGTTTATATGTGTGAGTGTGTGGTTACTTTCTTCTAAACGCATAAGTATGAAGTATTTGCTACGAAATACGTGCTAAGTGTTTATATATTGTTGTTTATTTGAGGTATTGGAGGAATGGATGAACTATATAGATTTTTAATGAGTTAAACTATATGTGTATTTTATATCTACGAATATGTTGGGTAGGACATGGGTAGATGAGATCCGTGAGTATGGATCAGATCAAGAGGTTAGTTTTTAGATCCGTGAGTATGGATCAGATCAAGAGGTTAGTTTTTAGATCCATGAGTAGGGATCAGATCAAGAGGTTAGTTTTAGATCCGTGAGTATGGATCAGGTAAAGAGATAAACTTGCTATTAGTTCGGGAGTATGGATTAAGACTAAGTTAATTGTCCTTATTCCAGGAGTATGGATTGGGTACAATTATTGATCCGGGAGTATGGATCAGATCAGGATTAGGGTATAAATAATTGTCCTTAGTCCGGGAGTATGGATTGGGTACAATTATTGATCCGGGAGTATGGATCAGATCAGGATTAGGGTATAAATAATTGTCCTTATTCCGGGAGTATGGATTGGGTACAATTATTGATCCGGGAGTATGGATCAGATCAGGAGGTAGTTTTAGATCCGTGAGTATGGATCAGGTAGTTTTAGATCCGTGAGTATGGATCAGGTAGTTTTAGATCCGTGAGTATGGATCAAGTGAAAAGAATAGTTTTAGATCCATGAGTAGGGATCAGGTAAAGAGGAAAATATTAGATACGAGAGTTTAGATCGTTTCATTGTGAGGATCGATGGGGTGGGTTAAGAGCTGCCTTTATATGGTGAAATTGTGCAAGTTTGAATGTTCTATATTTATAAAAATATGATATAACATTGTGGGATGAAAACCCTATGTGCTCACCAAGCTCCCAAGCCTGACCCACTCAGTTTTCTTTGTATCACAGGTATTAATACGAAGACATATTTCACAAAGAGATTTAAAGGAGATATAAATCAATTGTGTAATTAAATGTAACTTCTGTTTATGCTTATATGTCTGTATCGGAACATGACATCCCGAGGTTTTATTATTAAATGAAAAATACATTCCCTTTGAGAAATGTTTTGATAACTTATTATCATGTCTTGTTTTGGGAACAAATTCCGCAACCGTTATCATTAAAAGATTACTCTGATTTTATAAAACAAAGCATAAACAAAATCGGTCTTTTCTGGCCGTGAAAATGGGGATGTCATAGTTGGTATCAGAGCATTAGTTTAAGCGAACTAGGAATTTGTAGGAAATTTCTAGACTTAAACTTAGAATGCTAAGTAATGATTGTGAGGAGTGTGTCTAAAATATGTTAGGTAGTACACCTAAATTGACACAAGCACAAGTTTATTTTAGGAATGATGCCTAAAATGCTTTTATGTGGTAAATGTTTTGTGTGATAGCTATATTGGTGCTATTATTTGTTCGGATCTATGGTCTGTTGCCGACTGGATCTGGAAACCTTATGTGTATAGGATTCTAAGCGTACGTCTACGATATTAGAACTAGCATGTAAACGTTTCGGAGAGATAAAGATGATTTGAATATCTATCATGAATAAGGATCTAATTTCACCTTATTGGGTGTGTAGATCAAAAATGGTGAGAACAAGAAGTGGAGTTGGAAATGCTGATGAAAACAGGAATCAACCACCTGTGGTTGAGCAAGTACCTGTTGTAGCAGCAGCACCAGAGCCGATGAAAATGGCTGGGGTGCAAGCGATGATACAGATGATGTTGGATCGCCAAATGGAGGAGACAAGGCGATTACTCTAACAGAATCGGGAGGAAGTGTCACTTCAAGTGGAAGAGCCTGAAGTGAATGGAGGGCATTCAAAGGGAGGTAACTACAGTGGGACGGTTGGACGAGCAGAACCCCCAGTAGTAGAAAGGAATGACCCAGAGAGGGAAAGAAACAAGGATGGGCGTATGTATAAAAATTTCTTGGGCGCCAAACCGCCATGTCTTTCTGGAAGCCCAAAGCCTGTTGAGATTATGGACTGGATCTCCAAAATGGAGATGGTGTTTGAGAGTTGCGACTGTAGCAAAAAAACAGAAGACTGTCTTTGCAGTTAGACAACTGAAGACCGGAGTCTTGAGCTGGTGGAAGTTACTGGCAGATATGATGCCTCGAGGGGAAGCCCTGAAGATGTCATGGGAATCATTCCTGGAGCAGTTAAAGATGCAATACTGCTCAAATATAGATCTGATTGATCTGAACAATGAATTCCAGAACCTGAAGAAAAGTAAATTGAGCATTGATGATTATGCTACTGCGTTTACCGAAAAGATGAAGTTATTTCCATACTTAGTGCCATCTAAACTCTCAAAAATTGAGAGGTTCGCAAATGGACTGTATGCCGACTTTGGCCCAACGGTCAAGATGGCAACTACTTTGAAGACAGCAGTCCAAGCAGCTAAAAATGTGGAGACCCAGTTAAAGGAAAGGGGTCTGGAGAGAAACGAGGTGGGTGAGAAAAGAAAAATGGAAGGATCTTCAAGGTCCGATGAGATGAGAAAATCTTCGAAGTATGATTCGAAGAAGCTCGAAGAAGGAGCACAATGGTGTGACAAGTGCAAAAGGAAGCACATTGGTGAATGCTCTAAAGAAATGACCTGCTTCAAATGCGGGAAGACTGGTCATTACGCCAGCAAATGCCCAACCAAAAGAGAAGTCTGCTTTAAGTGTGGCAAAGAAGGGCACTTCAAGCAAAACTGCCCAAGAAGGGAAGAGGCTATAAGGCCAAATGCACCACCAAAGACAAAAGCATTCCACATGATCCTTGATGAAGCAGATGGCAATGCAAGGAATCAGGAATGTGGATTTTATATCCAAAGATCAAGTTATAAAGTAGCGATATGAAAAGTAACATGTGGTGTAGCCTACTAGAGGCGTAGTATAGGGTGAACTTGAACCTTTGTGTAATCGTTTCAAGAAATAATATAAACCCTAGTTCTGCTATCTGATGTGTTGAATGATTATGTGATTTTCTTATATGGTGACTTGGTCGACTGCGGGACAATACTTGGGACGAGCATGAGTAGGTGTGAAAGGTAGTAGATGCATATACTACCGGAAGCACAGGACTCGCACTTGGATCAGGGAAAGTCACAAGGTTACCAAGAAGCTAGTGATCGATTCCATTTTATTCTGGTATGTCATTACCATTGTTTCGGTAATGACTAGTAAGGTGGTTCTTGTTCCGACCCTAGTGGTCATGTTTAAATTGAGTCCGACTACGAGGAGTTTGTTACGTGGTTCATGGAACCAAGTTAGATGTAACATCTGAATTAAGTAAGAAGGTTGAAGTTAGTGCAATAGATAGTGTCGCGCTCGTTGTTAAAAGAAGTTTGCAGGTAGAAATGCTACATGCTGAAATGTGATTAAATCACATTAGAATATGAAGGAAGGTATATTCCATTCTGGAATTTAACTTTATTAAAGACCGAGTCTAAGCGTCGCATCGTGCGATGAGAGCTCAATAGAGCACGACCCATCTGTTTGTTACAATAGATAAAGGAAAGTATTTATCCTGAGAAGAAGAAGGAGTCCACAATGAGAACTTATTTGGTAACTTGAAGGTTACGATTGAAAGTACAACATAGTACGATAAGCAGATGCAAGATCTGGCATCTTCTGCGGTCAAGAAAGCCATAGAGTTAAATACTCTTTCGAGGAAACATAGAATTTACGGTTAGTACCTTGGATGAAGAGATAACGTGTAGAATCATTATGCAAGTCCTATTTCATTGATGATTCCAGGACGAAATCATCCTAAGGGGGAGATAATTGTAACGCCCGTAGATTAGGGCTAGTCAATTTAGAGGCAATAGGCGTCAAAAATGACTTTTTGAAGGAAGATTATCTAGAAGGATTAATCTTAACCAAGTTGTAGTATATGTCACAAGGTTTCCGTGCATATAAAGAACGCCAAAATCCGAGTTATAACGAAGAAGTTATGACCTGTCGAAGTTTCACGACAGAAACCGGCACGACACAGCGCGACGTAAAAAGTGAATTTCCGTTGGAGCGATATTTAGCCTTAGCGATCTAAACAAGAATCGAAGATCCTGTTGTTAGTAGCGAAACAACGAAAAGTTAGGCGAGAACGGACGTCAAACGAAGAAGTTATGAATTTATAACGAAGTTTTTCTGTCGTGGCCTATTAAAAATAAATAATAAAAATAAAGTCAAAATTAGCCGACGGAGTCTAAACAAAAGTTGTAGTGCGCAGTCTCACCTTCGCGTGGATCTAAAGAACGTCGAAAACGGAGTTCGTATGAAGAAGATATGAATTTACGAAGTTTATTAAATAAATTTTATTTATTTTTAATCTTTTAATCGGAAGCATTATCCGAAGGAGTCACCGGTCTGATCCGAGGTACGCGCCGCGTACTCGAGTACGCCCCGCGTACTCTGAAGGTGTCGACATCGCAGCAAGTGGCTTTGGATACGTAAGCAGTGACGTTTCTCGGACCAGTACGCCCCGCATACGTGTGAGACTCAGCCCCTATAAAAGGCTTGCGATGGAAGCCGAGAGTTTTGTTCATTTCTTCTCTTCTTTCTCCCGTTTTGCATCGTTTTGCATGCCAGAAATACCCTGAAGCCCCGGTATTATTCTCGAGCCCCGAGGAAAGTCCCGAGATCCCAAAGATGCCGAGAAGTGCGGTTCCCGAGTCGAAGCTCTGCCCGCGAGAAGTTCGATTTTTGTAGAGATCTTCCAGATCTGCTGAGGATTTCTACTTCTGCAAGTCGTAGTGCTGTCCGATCATCTTCTGATCAAGTGAGTGTATACAACCTTTCGTAAACACGATAATAATACAAGTATGGTTCGAGTATATTAAGTATATTGTTGTTTATATGTGTGAGTGTGTGGTTACTTTCTTCTAAACGCGTAAGTATGAAGTATTTGCTACGAAATACGTGCTAAGTGTTTATATATTGTTGTTTATTTGAGGTATTGGAGGAATGGATGAACTATATAGATTTTTAATGAGTTAAACTATATGTGTATTTTATATCTACGAATATGTTGGGTAGGACATGGGTAGATGAGATCCGTGAGTATGGATCAGATCAAGAGGTTAGTTTTTAGATCCGTGAGTATGGATCAGATCAAGAGGTTAGTTTTTAGATCCATGAGTAGGGATCAGATCAAGAGGTTAGTTTTAGATCCGTGAGTATGGATCAGGTAAAGAGATAAACTTGCTATTAGTCCGGGAGTATGGATTAAGACTAAGTTAATTGTCCTTAGTCCGGGAGTATGGATTGGGTACAATTATTGATCCGGGAGTATGGATCAGATCAGGATTAGGGTATAGATAATTGTCCTTAGTCCGGGAGTATGGATTGGGTACAATTATTGATTCGGGAGTATGGATCAGATCAGGATTAGGGTATAGATAATTGTCCTTATTCCGGGAGTATGGATTGGGTACAATTATTGAACCGGGAGTATGGATCAGATCAGGAGGTAGTTTTAGATCCGTGAGTATGGATCATGTAGTTTTAGATCCGTGACTATGGATCAGGTAGTTTTAGATCCGTGAGTATGGATCAGGTGAAAAGAATAGTTTTAGATCCATGAGTAGGGATCAGGTAAAGAGGAAAATATTAGATACGAGAGTTTAGATCGTGTCATTGTGAGGATCGATGGGGTGGGTTAAGATTTGCCTTTATATGGTGAAATTGTGCAAGTTTGAATGTTCTATATTTATAAAAATATGATATAACATTGTGGGATGAAAACCCTATATGCTCACCAGGCTCCCAAGCCTGACCCACTCAGTTTTCTTTGTATCACAGGTATTAATACGAAGACATATTTCACAGAGAGATTTAAAGGAGATATAAATCAATTGTGTAATTAAATGTAAGTTCTGTTTATGCTTATATGTCTGTATCGGAACATGACATCCCGAGGTTTTATTATTAAATGAAAAATACATTCCCTTTGAGAAATGTTTTGATAAGTTATTATCATGTCTTGTTTTGGGAACAAATTCCACAACTGTTATCTTTAAAAGATTACTCTGATTTTATAAAACAAAGCATAAACAAAATCGGTCTTTTCTGGCCGTGAAATGGGGATGTCACAGTTGGTATCAGAGCATTAGTTTAAGCGAACTAGGAATTTGTAGGAAATTTCTAGACTTAAACTTAGAATGCTAAGTAATGATTGTGAGGAGTGTGTCTAAAATATGTTAGGTAGTACACCTAAATTGACACAAGCACTAGTTTATTTTAGGAATGATGCCTAAAATGCTTTTATGTGGTAAATGTTTTGTGTGATAGCTATATTGGTGCTATTATTTGTTCGGATCTATGGTCTGTTGCCGACCGGATCTGGAAACCTTATGTGTACAGGATTCTAAGCGTACGTCTACGATATTAGAACTAGCACGTAAACGTTTCGGAGAGATAAAGATGATTTGAATATCTATCGTGAATAAGGATCTAATTTCACCTTATTGGGTGTGTAGATAAAAAATGGTGGGGTGCAAGCGATGATAACAGGAATCAACCACCTGTGGTTGAGCAAGTACCTATTGTAGCAGCAGCACCAGAGCCGATGACAATGGCTGGGGTGCAAGCGATGATACAGATGATGTTGGATTGCCAAATGGAGGAGACAAGGCGATTACTCCAACAGAATCGGGAGGAAGTGTCACTTCAAGTGGAAGAGCCTGAAGTGAATGGAGGGCATTCAGAGGGAAGTAACTACAGTAGGACGGTTGGACGAGCAGAACCCCCAGTAGTAGAAAGGAATGACCCAGAGAGGGAAAGAAACAGGGATCGGCGTATGTATAAAAATTTCTTGGGCGCCAAACCGCCATGTCTTTATGGAAGCCCAAAGCTTGTTGAGATTATGGACTGGATCTCCGAAATGGAGATGGTGTTTGAGAGTTGCGACTGTAGCAGCAAACAGAAGACTGTCTTTGCAGTTAGACAACTGAAGACCGGAGTCTTGAGCTGGTGGAAGTTACTGGCAGATATGATGCCTCGAGGGGAAGCCCTGAAGATGTCATGGGAATCATTCCTGGAGCAGTTAAAGATGCAATACTGCTCAGAGATAGATCTGATTGATCTGAACAATGAATTCCAGAACCTGAAGAAAGGTAAATTGAGCATTGATGATTATGCTACTGCGTTTACCGAAAAGATGAAGTTATTTCCATACTTAGTGCCATCTGAACTCTCAAAAATTGAGAGGTTCGCAAATGGACTGCCTGCCAACTTTGGCCCAACGGTCAAGATGGCAACTACTTTGAAGACAGCAGTCCGAGCAGCTAAAAATGTGGAGACCCAGTTAAAGGAAAGGGGTCTGGAGAGAAACGAGGTGGGTGAGAAAAGAAAGATGGAAGGATCTTCAAGGTCCGATGAGAAGAGAAAATCTTCGAAGTATGATTCGAAGAAGCTCGAAGAAGGAGCACAATGGTGTGACAAGTGCAAAAGGAAGCACATTGGTGAATGCTCTAAAGAAATGACCTGCTTCAAATGCGGGAAGACTGGTCATTACGCCAGTAAATGCCCAACCAAAAGAGAAGTCAGCTTTAAGTGTGGCAAAGAAGGCCACTTCAAGCAAAACTGCCCAAGAAGGGAAGAGGCTATAAGGCCAAATGCACCACAAAAGCCAAAAGCATTCCACATGATCCTTGATGAAGCAGATGGCAATGCAAGGAATCAGGAATGAGGATTTTATATCCAAAGATCAAGTTATAAAGTAGCGATATGAAAAGTAACATGTGGTGTAGCCTACTAGAGGCGTAGTATAGGGTGAACTTGAACCTTTGTGTAATCGTTTCAAGAAATAATATAAACCCTAGTTTTGCTATCACGACGCGTTTTAAAACCGTGAGGGCAGCAGATCCCATAAGAACTTTGCAGTTAAGCGTGCTCGGGCGGGAGTAGTACCAGGATGGGTGACCCCCTGGGAAGTCCTCGTGCCGAGTGGCCCAAAGCGGACAATATTGTGATACGTGCCAGAGGGGGATGTTACAGAACGACTGTGGCCCGTTTGAATAATTCGATTATTCTTAATAAACTTAATTATTCTGGAAGTCAAAACATGCAAATGTGAAACACAAGAATAATACTAATCCCATATGGCCTCAACCCTTTGAGCATAAATAAAACACTTTTTATTTATCACCATATTGATTACTCATTATTTGTCGTTTCGGGTAATCAACTTCTTACTTGAATTACAACACTTGTCCCATGCTCCTAGCATGCACACAATGTTTACCTATGGTTCTTAGTTTGTAAAATATATCACATTGAACACATTTCCAATCATTCTCATTTCACAACTCCAAATCCTTTTCATAAGTGAAAGAATATCAAATTCTTGCTACTTATAGAATATGCTAGATTCTAACATTTTATGCAATGATCTCTTTTGTAATGTCACTGCACCAAAGTCACAAAGACTATTGCCAATGATATTACAAAGTCCTCTATCGGAGATTGTTACAAGACAATTCCATAGACGTGATGTCTCTTACTCAAAGTACATTCTTTGAACATCCTTTTGCATAGAAGTTTCTAATCTAGTCATAGATTTTCAATATTCAATTCCCTAATATGGATACGCTTCCATATTTTCCATATGACAACTCATTCTTAATAGAATCTTATCTATTCGTAATGATGTCAATATGGTCCATCCGATATGGAAACATTTCCATAATTTCCATATGACAACTCATTCTTAATAGAATCTTTTCTATTCATAATAATGTCGATATGGTCCATCCAATACCATGCTTCCAACTACTCACAAGCGACCAATCCTCGTCGAACTTTGGATTTTCCTTTGATAGTTGTTTAATTATTTTAGCCAAAACCAATTCTTGTCCTTTTTCCTTCTAAATGCGCTAGACATTTGGAAAATTTTAGAATGGTCAAACATTAAAGCATTTGCAATCGATCCTATACCCGAAGCGTATGGGACACGACGCATAATGTTTTATTTGCTATGTTCTCAAAATTTGAATTGTGAAGAGGGATGCCGTAATCATAATCGAAATTTTAAGAACACACTATGTACCTTTG
The DNA here is from genome assembly GCF_051521515.1 of Lactuca serriola. Taxonomy (NCBI): domain Eukaryota; kingdom Viridiplantae; phylum Streptophyta; class Magnoliopsida; order Asterales; family Asteraceae; genus Lactuca; species Lactuca serriola. Next base: position 119,483,484 of record NC_136412.1, read on the forward strand.
ACTAAATTTTATTAACATTCCATAACCTAAGCCTTTATATTTGAAATGAAGCATAATATTCTCTCCCTTAATTATAGCAAAACAACTTTACAACCCTTACGACTTTGCAAGGTATAACTCTTGTTTTCTATAATTAATATTGCCAACTTGCAGTACGTGCCTTAATAATCATATAATCATAACATTTATGCTCCCACTATCATGATGATTATTATAAAACATAAGACTTATGCTCCCACTAGCTTCGACATGTATTCAGAAACAGCTTAACTTTCAGAAAAACAATACTTATTGAATTTCTTAAGTTCATGTTTCTAATACTTAGTGCTTTGATAATCTTTTATCAATGCTTCTTGAACTTATACACCTTTGCCTTAGATAGTTTATATGTGTGTGTAAACACTTGCCAAACCTCACAATTCAAATTATGGAAATGGATACCGTAACCATAATCGAATTCGAGAATGTAATTTTACAATCACTATCTTCTTAAAATCTTTCTTAGTGAAAGCATTTTTCTCACAATCATTTTCATGAAGGAGGAAATCTTATGACACTTAGATTTAATGGTGTATTTGTTCCTATCCATGTGAATTTGTCAAAACCAAAGTTTACGACAAATTCAAACTTATATAGATCGAACTTTCTTGATCTCGATTTCTTGCCTTATGGTAGCACAGCTGCCCACCATGTCTTCCAAGTAGTTAAGCAGCTCACCTTTTCCTATCAATGTACCTTTCATTGATTAAGGTGCCTTGCCTTTTATGCGTTCAAAATGAGAATTCATAGAACTCACATGCATAATTAACTCAATTGGAACAACATAGAAACCAAATAATGTCAACACGATAGGTTGCAAACCTTAACTCGTGCGCTAGTGATGATCGATAAGGTCTATTTGATTTGTTCTTGAAGCCTTTCAAGACCAATAAGACTCCCACTGACTCCTTGACATATAAGATTCTGTTGTCAATAATCATTTCTTGACAAACAAATATTCAAGAGTTAGTGTATCTTTTATTAAAACAGAACACTTCATAACTTTGGTCCTAGTTGGTCTATGTCTTATCCAAGACATCACAACTTTCCACAATTGATGAATGTTATAAACCTTACTTTTTCACTCGATGTCACAATCTTAACTTTAAGACTTGTTATTGGAACGAAGTATGATTGACTTATTGATTTAACCATTTCTTCAATTCTTGATTCCTTTTCTTAGACATACAATTGTACTAAGACTCATTTAGAGGATCAATTGAGATATGGTTCTTAATCATTAAGACCTATCATAAAGCATAAAAGGTACTCTCCCATCTTCTTAGAATGGAGAAACTTTTATCTTTCTGCCTACTTGATTCTTCTTATTCGTTCTGTTATTGATCTTAACCCTTTAATCAATTCAGAATTACACTTAATCTTGTAAGTATAAGCATATTTACTAAACCTTTAGTAAATCATGACGAATATCATTGTTACTCTTATGGTGGACTTGATCAACACGCAACATTGTGTGCTCGATCTCTTAGCCCTTCACTTGACACTTTGTCAATGAATTTGTCTAATTTCCAAATATGAAATTTCTCATTCATCGTGCAACCAAGTTGCGTGATTCTAAATTTCTGTCCAATTGAAACTTTGGGCGATGAGAAACTCTCCCTATTTGGTAAATTCTCAACTTTCCATAAGTAACATAATAAGAACCAAATGCATTATTGCTAATAATAGAAACATTTTAACATCAATTTTTCATACGCGCCATTGCAAGGATAAATAAATAAAATTTAAAATCAAAATTTATTTTATTGCGGAAAAATTTGTCCTTACAATGCAACTCATTGAAAAACTTATGCTAATACATCTTTCTTAGCAATCTAATTCTAACTCTAAGTAGTAGCTTAAGAATCTAATCTTCAAGAAATGCAATCGAAATCCACTCCTTCATGGTTAGATTCTGCTCACTTCTTCCTTTAAGCTCCCTTTCTTTTCTTCGATTCTACAAAACATCAATTGTAATCTTATCACATTATGTATTAAGAATCTAGAATAGAAGCTTAAAAGAGTTAGTTAATGTATTTTTACCTATATTAGAGCCATACGTTTCGAATCTCCCATCTCTTAGATCTCTTAGGTAAATGGGGCAGCTTCGTCTCCAATGCCCCTTGTCTTGGCAATAAAAGCAAATTGACTCCTTTGGAACAACACATGGAACTACTTTAGACATCGCCTTTCTCTTATGATCAAACTTTTCGATCATTGCATGTCTTTCATTGCCATTGTCTATATCCATAGAGGTCTTGAAGGCAGATTCACCAATCAACTTTGCTTTTCTATTGCGCCAAACCATTACGGATTCAGCAGCAATAAGCATATAGGTGAGATCTATAAGGGTCACGTCGCGGTTCATCATATAGTACTCTCTTACGAACTTACTATATGAGTTAGGAAGTGACTGAAGAACCCAATCAACATTCATTTCCTCACAGACAACGGATCCCAACATTCTTAACCTATCAATGTGTGACTTCATCCCTAGGATGTGTGCACACACCGACTTTCCTTCTTTATGTTTACTTGCCAAAAGGGCTTGAGTGATCTTGAACTTTTCTAGCCTTTGAACTTGTGGGTTAGGGAGAATAATTGGAGGAGGAGGAGGAAGTGAAGCATGATCTCTTGTTCCTCGATCGAATCGTGGAATATCATCTTCATGTGGAATGCTTGTTCCATGGGATTTGGGAAGACCATAGTTGTCAAACTTTGACATCTACTATAACGCCCCATTCTTGGTATGTTGCTTCCGTGGCATTTATTTAGAAGTTTTCAAGAGGGACTCGGCGAGTCTATGGCCCAACTCGTCGAGTAGGGACGAGATTTCGAGCACGTGTTAGTCGGTGACTCGGCGAGTCTGCCTGCCAGGTAGAAACCCTAAATCCTCGGGTTTGCACCCTATTTAAACCACCTTGTGAGCCCCAAACTCGTTCCCTTCACCCTCAGAGCATCATTTAGCAAACCCTAATCATTCCCTTGAGTAATTGAGCATTTCTTGTGTGAATCTTGAAGTTTTGAAGAGAAGAAGGAGGCTAGATCCAAAGGAGAAGAAGAAGATCCAAGGTCTTGCACCCATTTCAGAGTTTATTGAGGTATCAGCCGATTCCCTTCTGTTTCTATGATTTATTTCTCTTTCACAAGCATATTTAGCCTCTTTTAGCCATTTCTTAGCTTGTTCTTAGTAGAGAAATCACATTAGATTGATTAGCCTTCGGATCTAGCCATGCTTCAGTTCCAAAATCATAGATCTGTCACCTTTATAGAGCCATTTTGCATGATAGCCCTAGATCTACTCTTCTAAGTGCCCTTTTAGCCTTTATATCCCTTTTCATGCGTATGTACACGTAAAGTTGGAAACTTTACATGGTAAATCAGCCTTAGAAACTCAGATCTATAAAGTGTATGTGGTGGTTTTGATCAGAATCGAGTTTTTAGGATCTGCATGCATGTGAATCGGCGAGTCGTTCTTCGGAGTCAGCGAGTCAGGTCGCGAGTCCCCGATCTTTACCCTTTGAGTGATTCCGAGTGGAGGCCAGTGAGCAGTAAGATGGACTCAGTGAGTCGGAGGTTAGACTCAGTAATGGAGGGACTCGACGAGTTGTTCATACAACTCGGCGAGTCCAAGACAATCTTCTTAGATCGAAGAAGAACTCGTCGAGTTGTTCATATGACTCGACGAGTCGGATGCAGATTGCCTGAGCTTTTGAAGCAAGAGGGTACTCGTCGAGTCGATCCCATGCTCGACGAGTATCCACGAGTAGGGTTGAGAAGTGAGACTAGGGACTTGGCGAGTTGGCAGCCCAACTCGGCGAGTCAGGTCAACTGTAGGTTGACTTTGACCGGGAGAGTTGATTTTGACCAGAGGTAAAAGAGTCATTTACCCAATGCAGTGATTAGCATCTGATTGAGTGTGTTTATGGATTTGGGTCGTATTTTTGGGTTGTTTAAAGTTGGTATCAGAGCCTTGGTTTTGAGGGATTCGGGCGCACTCCCGAGTGTGTCTGAACTCAAACTAAGGAAGTGGTAAAAAGTTTATTTTGTTTTTTAAAAAAAAAAAAGAAAAGGATTTTGAAAAGCACTTAGAAAGAAAAGAATTTTTAAACAAGATAAGGGTGTGGTGCATGCGATCAGCCGAGCTCAAGTAAGTACTCCCAAATTACCCATACAAGTTTTATTATGATTAATTGTTCCAGTTTCAGTAGAACAGCATGCTATAACTAAGGATCTAGGACGATGTCTTATGTGCCTGCTATATGTGTTTCAGCTTTATGAGAATTGCATGCTAGTATTGAGTAGACAGCAGTACGATAGCCTGTTTAGGTTATGCCTGGTAGCGCGAGCTTAGCATTGTATGCTAGTATAGTTCCTCGTTATGAGAGTAGATTTGCTTGAGTAGTTTCCGGTGTCCGAATGCTGCTTGCTTCGTGCTTTGTAGAACTCTTGGTGATGAGAGTTAGCCGTTAGGTGAATACGTCACGTCACATGTGATCAGGGTTGAATAATCTCAGAGTGTTGGATTTGGCCCTATTGCGGAGCTCTTGTTTGAGTCCAACCGTTGTAGGGACGAGCCTTTTACTCGAAGGATTATCCAAACCTCATCACATGTGATGGTATTCAGGTGATGGCTAATTAGCGTTACAAGGAGGCCTTCAGCAGCTGAGGACTGGTTTGAGTGGAGTCAGAGATTTCCCTAGGGCAAACCTAGGATGAGAGTAGCATAGATCAGTAGTAGTAGAAGTGACTTGGTGGAGTCAAGGCAGTTCTTGAGGAAAGTACGGATAGATGTGGGCCCGTACTACTGAAAGCAGAGGATCCGTACTCGAATCAAGGAAGGCCGAGACAAGACCAGGAAGCTAGTAGTAGTATCAAAGATCCCTTGAGATATTTCAGTTTTCTGATGTTCCTATGATGTGTTTCAGAATGCTGGTTTTGCATTCGAGGCCAGCAGCCGGCAGTGGAGGTGCCGGGGAGGGATCAGGATCAGGCTCGGGGGATGAGCGCATGGATGAGCAGACCAGAGAGTTTCTTTCTTCAGAGATTACTCGTATCATACTGGAGCAGACTCCTGTGATCTTCGGTTCGATCAAGGAGGGTATCCTAGAGCTGATGGATGAGAGGTTGGGCACCTTCCGTGCCGAGGTGGCGGCCATGATGGGGTCGCGCACACTTACGTTCAGGGAGTTCAGGGCATGTGGAGCTCCAGATTATCACGGGGCACGGGACCCCATAGCAAGTACTAGATGGTTGGCGGATGTGGCCAATGCGTTCCGCACGAGCAGGTGTCCCGAGGGGGACAAGGTTAGATTGGCGTCCTGTCATCTGAAGGACAGGGCATGGGATTGGTGGGAAGAGGTCGGACATACCATTGGAGATGATGCAGTGTTAGATGCCATGACCTGGGCTGATTTCTCTACTAGGTTCAGGGCGGAGTTTGCACCGGTTATTGAGGTGCAGTAGTTAGCCAGAGAGTTTCAGGACCTCACCCAGACTATAGAGACCGTGGCGGAGATCACCGCCAAGTTTAGGGAGAGGGCTCTTCTTGTTCCTCAGTATGCAGCCGATGAGGGGATGAAGAAGGCCCGTTATCATGAGATGTTGCGGAGCGATATCCGCCAGTTTGTGAGCCGGTCCAGCTGTAAAACGCTGGATGACATGATTTCTAGGGCTCGAGAGGGAGATTGATCTCGAGATGGAGAAGAAGAGGAAACCGGAGGCGGTTTCGGGTTCAGGAGGTTCGGGGAAAAAGCCCAAGGTTTCAGATCACAGATCTAGGATTCAGCCGAGCCACGGTCGATGTGGCAAGTGTGGGAGGATGCACGATGGTGTGTGCAAGGCAGGGAGTTCCGGCTGCTTCAAGTGCGGTCGGACGGGGCATTTGAGCAGGGATTGTATGACCCCTGCTACTGCCATCGCAGCATCAGATCTGATTTGCTTTCAGTGCAATCAGAGGGGACATAAAAAGTCCCAGTGCCTAAGTTTAGCCGCAGTAGGGAAGGTGGCTGCACCTGCCCCTGCTACTTTGAGGATTACAGATGGCCGGTAGGGCCGAGCCGAGGCGCCAGTGGCGAAGAGTAGGGCTTTTCAGATGACAGCAGAGGAGGCGCGAGCGACTCCTGATGTGGTGACGGGTATGTATTTTCCCTTCATCTGTTTATTATTATTCATTGATTATTGCTTATGATTATATTTTTTTATATAGGGTTGTTCTCTGTGAACGACATTTCTGCTATGGTATTATTTGATTCGGGGGCTACCCGATCGTTTGTATCGCTAGCGCTTAGCAAGAGATTTAGTAAAGCTCTAGGGGAGCTGGATTGTCCACTAGAGGTTGAGATAGCAGATGACAAGACTGTGAGGGTCACCAGAGTGCATAGAGGGTGTTCTCTTCAGTTGTTTGACGAGCAGTTTTCGGTGGACCTGGTTCCTATTCCCCTGCGAGGGAATAAGGTTATAGTAGGCATGGATTGGTTGAGTCCCAATGGGGCGGTGATTGATTATGAGTTGCAGCTAGTGAGGGTTCGCACTCCCAGTGGGGGAGAGTTAGTGATTCATGGCGAGAGGCCACAGCGCGGACCAACCTTTTGTTCTGCCGCGAGAGCGAGACGCTATTTTCAGCAGGGTTGCGCTGGTTATGTAGCTTATGTCTTGGATGCTCGGGAGAAGGGCAAGAAGACAGTTGATGATGTTCCGGTTGTGCGAGACTTCTCGGATGTATTTCCCGAGGATTTACCGGGAATACCTCCTGAGAGGCAGGTTGAGTTTAGGATCGACCTGATTCCTGGTGCGGCTCCGATAGCCAAGGCACCGTACCGTCTAGCTCCCCCTGAGATGCAGGAGTTGTCTACGTAGCTGTAGGAGCTGCTAGACAAGGGTTTCATTCGGCCGAGCAGTTCGCCTTGGGGAGCGCCGATCCTGTTTGTGAGGAAAAAGGATGGGTCGCACCGTATGTGTATAGATTACCGGGAGTTGAATAAGGTAACGGTGAAGAACCGTTACCCACTTCCGAGGATAGATGATTTGTTTGACCAGCTTCAGGGAGCGTCTTGGTTCTCCAAGATCGATCTACGCTCCGGATATCATCAGATGCAGGTTAGGGATGAGGATGTGCAGAAGACTGCTTTCAGGACCAGGTATGGTCATTATGAGTTTGTGGTGATGCCATTTAGGCTCACCAATGCTCCAGCCGCGTTCATGGATCTCATGAATCGCGTGTGTAGACCGATGTTGTATCGGTCAGTGATAGTATTCATAGATCATATCTTGGTGTATTACAAGACGCAGGAGCAGCACGAGGAGCACCTGAGGGAGGTGCTGGAAGTTTTGAGGAGGGAGAGACTTTTCGTAAAGTTCTCCAAGTGCGAGTTCTGGTTGCGCGAGGTGCAGTTCCTTGGTCACCTCGTCAACCAGAAGGGTATTTTGGTGGATCCGGCCAAGATAGAGGACGTGATGCAGTGGGAGGTCCCGAAGTCTTCATCCGAGATTCGGAGCTTCCTAGGGTTGGCAGGGTATTACCGGAGGTTCATTCAGGATTTCTCCAAGATAGCAATGCCGCTCACCCGACTGACCAAGAAGTCGGTGGTATTTCGTTGGGGGCCTGAGCAGCAGGCAGCGTTCGAGACCCTCAGGCAGAGATTGTGCGAGGCTCCGATCCTTACCTTGCCAGAGGGGGTAGAGGACTTTGTAGTCTACTGTGATGCCTCAATCACAGGTATGGGAGCAGTGTTGATGCAACAAGGCCATGTGATAGCTTATGCCTCGAGGCAGTTGAAGCCTCACGAGGCTAACTATTCTACCCATGATTTAGAGCTGGGGGCGGTTGTGTTTGCCCTCAACATTTGGAGACATTATCTTTATGGGGTCTGTTGTACTATTTACACGGATCACAAGAGTTTGAGGTACCTTATGGATTAGCCGAGTCTGAACATGAGGCAGAGGAGGTGGTTGGACGTGTTGAAAGATTATGATTGTGAGATCCTTTACCATCCAGGGAAGGCCAACGTGGTGGCCGACGCCCTAAGCCGCAAAGTGTCGGCAGCCCCTATCAGAGATTTGTGTTTGAGGATGACAGTGATTACTCCGTTGTTGGAACGAATTAGGGAGGCTCAGGTTGAGGGCCTCAAGTAGGAGAGGCAAAAGTGTGAGAGGATAGTGGGCCGAGTAGCTTCGTTTGATTATGATAGTCGGGGATTGCTGACACTTCATGGGAGAGTGTGGGTACCGTACTGGGGTGGGGTACGGCAGGTGTTGATGGACGAGGCTCATAAGTCACGATTTTCTATTCACCAAGGGGCGACGAAGATGTATAGAGATCTTCAACCCGTTTATTGGTGGCCCTGCATGAAGCGGGATGTCGCTTGGTATGTTGAGAGATGTCTGACCTGCAGGAAGGTCAAGGCGGAGCACCAGAGGCCTCACGGCAAGATGCAGCCGTTAGACATTCCCGTGTGGAAATGGGAGGACATTACCATGGATTTTATCACCAAGCTTCCCAGGACCGCACGAAGGGTAGATTCGATATGGGTAGTAGTGGATCGGTTGATGAAGAGTGCTCATTTATCCCGATCCAGGAGAGCATATCGGCAAAAAAGTTAGCCGATATCTATGTGCGTGAGGTAGTGGCACGTCATGGAGTGCCGGTATCGGTGGTGTCAGACCGAGACGTCCGTTTTACATCCAGATTCTGGAAGCGGTTTCACGACGAGATGGGTACTCGTCTCCATTTCAGCACCGCTTTCCACCCCCAGATAGACGGGCAGAGCGAGAGGATGATTCAGACTCTCGAGGACATGCTCAGGGCATGTGTTCTAGACTTCGGTGGCAGTTGGGATACGTATCTTACATTAGCGAAATTTTCGTATAACAACAGTTATCATGCGAACATTGATCGACCTCCCTTTGAGATGCTTTATGGGAGGAAGTGTAGGACCCCGATTTGTTGGGGCGAGGTCGGTCAGCGGGTCGTTGGGAGCATAGAGGTGGTGCTCAAGATGACCGAGTTGATTCAGCAGGTCCGTAGTAGACTGCAGACTGCGCAGAGTCGGCAGAAGAGCTACGCCTTCAAGAGGCGGTTAGACTTGGAGTTCCGGGTGGGCGATATGGTCCTTCTGAAGGTCTCACCCTGGAAGGGTGTCATCAGGTTTCGAAAGAGGGGCAAGCTGGGCCCCAGATTCATTGGTCCTTTCATGGTTTTGGCCCGAGTGGGTCGGGTTGCTTATCGGTTGGATCTTCCAGTAGAGCTTAGCCAGATACACAACACTTTCCATGTGTCTCAGTTGAGGAAGTGTTTGGTGGATGAGTCAGCAGTGGTTCCCTTAGAAATATTCAGGTTGATAGCAGCCTGAATTATGTTGAGAGGCCGGTCGCGATTCTGGACTGGAAGACAAAGACCTTGAGGAACAAGGCAATTCAGTTAGTGAAGGTGCAGTGGCAGCACCGGAAGGGGTCTGAGTGGACGTGGGAGGCTAAGGAAGAAATGAGAGAGCACTACCCGGAGTTATTTGCAGGTTCAGCCATAGCAGACTTCGAGGAAGAAGTCTGAGACAAGTGGGGGAGAATTGTAACACCCCATTCCTGCTATGTTGCTTCCGTGGCATTTATTTAGAAGTTTTCGAGAGGGACGCAGCGAGTCTATGGCCCGACTCGTCGAGTAGGGACGAGATTTCGAGCACGTGTTAGTCGGCGACTCGGCGAGTCTGCTTGCCAGGTAGAAACCCTAAATCCCCGGGTTTGCACCCTATTTAAACCACCTTATGAGCCCCAAACTCGTTCCCTTCACCCTCAGAGCATCATTTAGCAAACCCTAATCATTCCCTTGAGTAATTGAGCATTTCTTGTGTGAATCTTGAAGTTTTGAAGTGAAGAAGGAGGCTAGATCCAAAGGAGAAGAAGAAGATCCAATGTCTTGCACCCATTTCAGAGTTTATTGAGGTATCAGCCGATTCCCTTCTGTTTCTATGATGTATTTCTCTTTCACAAGCATATTTAGCCTCTTTTAGCCATTTCTTAGCTTGTTCTTAGTAGAGAAATCACATTCGATTGATTAGCCTTCGGATCTAGCCATGCTTCAGTTCCAAAATCGTAGATCTATCACCTTTATAGAGCCATTTTGCATGATAGCCCTAGATCTACTCTTCTAAGTGCCTTTTTAGCCTTTATATCCCTTTTCATGCGTATGTACACGTAAAGTTGGAAACTTTACGTGGTAAATCAGCCTTAGAAACTCAGATCTATAAATTGTATGCGGTGGTTTTGATCAGAATCGAGTTTTTAGGATCTTCATGCATGTGACTCGGCGAGTCGTTCTTCGGACTCGGCGAGTCAGGTCGCGAGTCCCCGATCTTTACCCTTTGAGTGATTCCGAGTGGAGGCCAGTGAGCAGTAGGATGGACTTAGTGAGTCGGAGGTTAGACTCAGTAATGGAGGGACTCAACGAGTTGTTCATACAACTCGACGAGTCCAAGACAATCTTCTTAGATCGAAGAACAACTCGTCGAGTTGTTCATATGACTCGACGAGTCGGATGCAGATTGCCTGAGCTTTTGAAGCAAGAGGGTACTCATCGAGTCGATGCCATGCTCGACGAGTAGCCACGAGTAGGGTTGAGAAGTGAGACTAGGGACTCGGCGAGTTGGCGGCCCAACTCGGCGAGTCAGGTCAACTGTAGGTTGAATTTGACCGGGAGAGTTGACTTTGAACATGGGTAAAAGAGTCATTTACCCAATACAGTGATTAGCAAATGATTGAGTGTGATTATGGATTTGTAGCTGGGGAGATACTGGAGCTGCAGCAGTTAGCTTCCAGAGCCATACACACAGCAGCCAGTTCACGAGGTGAGTTTCCTTCCAGTAGGAACGGGTCTAAGGCCACAACACCGGCCCGTTCAGTCAGCAGTAGTTTCTGGACTTCGGTCCAATGCAGTAGTTAGTATGTTTGACGCCTCCGTGGCTCAGACAGGATTTATGTGTTTATGCTAGTTGATATGTTATGTTATGCTGTGTTCAGTTAGTCCGGACTTCGGTCCGATGCAGGGGACGGGGTCCCAATCAGTTTCAGACTTCGGTCTGATGTAGGGGACGGGGTCCCAGTCAGTTTCGGACTTCGGTCTGATGTAGGGGACGGGGTCCCAGTCAGTTTTCGGACTTCGGTCCGATGCAGGGGACGGGGTCCCAGATAGTTAGTCCGGACTTCGGTCCGATGCAGGGGACGGGGTCCCAGTCAGTGGGCAAGGCCCAGTATGTGCTTTATATGTATTGTATGGTATGTGGTAGTTTGGGGGAGCTCACTAAGCTTCGTGCTTACAGTTTCAGTTTTGGTTTCAGGTACTTCCGCAAGCAAAAGGAAGAGCTCGGGATGATGACATCGCACACACCACAGCTTCAGTTTTTGTCCTGGGAGTTGATTCAGTTTCTTGATATGTTTGGATACAGTTGTGATACAGTTCTTCTCACAGTATTTTATTATGGTTTTCGAAACACGCAACGTATGGTTTTATTATGCGATACTCAGTTTCATGGTTTTTGTTATAATAAAAATTGAAATTTTTGGGTCGTATTTTTGGGTTGTTTCATCTACAATATGGGAGAAAAACGAATTCAAGTTAGTTGATTGATTGAGTCCTTAGTAAATCACCCAAATGAGATACTAAGGCTAGGACCCAACACAATATTCTACAACTCGGGAGAGGGATGCCGTAACCCTAGTTGCAGAATATTTGAAGCTAAGTGAATAACGATTCACTAATTTCCACCACGAAAAACGAAAAAGAAATTTAAGTTTTAAATCTATGAAAAATCCTAGATCCTTTGAGATTCATTGAACTTTCAATGGCATGTTTAAATCTCGATATGCCCCTCTTGTTTGTGACTGGGATGCCGAGGATCACAAAGCGGGTGTGAATAACCATGCAAACTTACATGGTGCCCTCACATGTTACAGTCACCTATTCGATGTGCCGGTAAACCAAACACGCTCCACCGAACTATGACAAAAATTGAGTCACCCTTTGCTACCTTTGCTTAGAACCATTTAGTGTGCCGGTAAACCACACACGCTCCACTAACGTCTTCAAAAGGGCACAAAGTGTCATTTCATGGAATTGCATCAATTCACTTTTGCCTAAGTAACTAAGATTAGGAATTTTATAAAACATTTAGTTACTTTAATAATTCATTATACTTATAATGGAAGGTTTCGTCGTATCCTACCCGTTCGGCTAACGACCCTCCAATAGTCAAGAGTGCGGTGGGTAAGAGTAGATACCCATTCAATCGCCATTTTATAGGCAATTTCCTTAAACACCCCTTATAGACCAGCTTCGTGAATGAGGCCTACTAACGGTAAGACTGACTTTTACTCATACATATATATAATGTTATACCTTTAATGTTATATATATAGTATAGGGTGTATTTTATACTTTTAAAATACTAGGTGGTCTAATTTAACAATTATACTTTTAATTCAATTAAATTGTAAACCTAACCTTTTATGGATTTATTAAACTTCTTTTAATTATACACCTTAATTAATTAATAAAACCATAAGGGTGTGATTTGAACTTTTTCAAAACAATACTAGAGTTTTAGAATTTAACATTCCTAATTAAACTTTTGATCAACTTTTAAATTCCAAAACTTGAGGGCAAGTTTTGAAACAGTTCAAACATTAGAGTTTAGAATTTAAATACACATCAAAATTAAACTATTAATCAAAATTTAAATTCCAAAACTTGAGGGCAAGTTTTGAAACCTTTTTCAAAACATTAGGGTTTTAACTATTTAAATTTCAAAACAACAAAACTTTTGGGTTCAAATTTAAGCTATAAAACCTAAAGGGCAAAATATGAAACTTTTCATAACAACAAGGATCAAATAACAAATAATTTAAATTAACATTTAGTCACATAATTATCCATATTTGATTTGTTTAATGATTTCTTGCAAAACAATTTATCAATTTAGTCAAAATAATTAATCAATTATCTAATAAGGAAACAATTATCTTATTAATTGATAAATATCTTCAATTAGATCAAAATTATAGTCAAATATATCATATAATCGGATTAATATTGATCTAACATGATAATGTAACAATCCATAAGCAAAAACAGCAAGAAATCGCGAAATACCCTCCATCTGACGAGTTGACTCGTCAAGTCAGCCTTGGACTAGTCGAGTCTGCATGGACTCGGCGAGTCCAGCCTCAAGAATCCAAAAAATCGAATTTTCCAGTTATATAATGCATAAATACAATTCAAACCAAGCTAGGCTCTGATACCACTGATGGGTTTTGGTCATAAGACATCCTATGTGCTCATACAAACCCTAATGCTTGGATCTAGGTTTCTCTATTGTACATGCTTTGAATCCAAGACTATAAACCCTAATTCTAGCATATGGAAATCAATATTAACATATAATTAGGTTTATGATATTACCTTGATTGTTATGTAGCAATAACAATCCTAATTCCTCCTTGAATTGACTTTGGAAGGCTTAGAGTCACAAGTGTCACTCCTCTAATGGCTTACAAACACCAAGAGCAAATGGAGAAGGTATAAAGAGAGAGGAGAGAGGTAGGAATTCATCCTTAGGACTTCTTGGGAAGGGTTAGAAGAATTCATGAGCCTTAGGGGTTTTATATAGGTGTAAAGATTAGGGTTTTAGTCCTTATCCTTATCTAGTTGCTTGCCCACCAAGCAACCATAAGATAAGTCTTAGAAACCCTTATCCTAGTCGAATTCTAAGGCATTATCTCCTTAAATTCGTTCACCATATATTTAAGATAATCCTTACCTTATTTTGTAACTATCACATAATTATAGTTCAGCCCCTCTAGTTTAATTAATTACACTTGATCAAAAAATTAATTCTTAATGACGATTTACCAATTTCCACCATGAAAAACGAAAAGGAATATTAAGTTTTAAATGAATTGAAACTCCTAGATCTTTTGAGATTCATTGAACTTTTCAATGGCATGTTTAATCTCGATTATGCCCTACTATTTGTGACTAGGATGCCGAGGATCACAAACAAGGTGTGAATAACCATACGAATCACGTGGTGCACCCAATGCTACTATCACCTAATCAATGTGCCGGTTAGCCACACACGCTCCATTGATCTATGACAAACATCGAGTCACCCTTCGCTACCAATGTCATCCCCAAATTAGTGTGCCGGTTAACCACACACGCTCCACTAACATTTGACAGGGGTACGAAGTGTAATTCTTTGGATTAGCATACAATTTCAAATTTTTCCTAAAGTAGCTATGATTTGGGAATTTGAGAAAGTATTTAGTTACTTTGTACTTCATTATACTTATAATGGAAGGTTTCTGTCCTATCATACCCGTTCGGCTAACGACCCTCTACTAGTCAAGAGTGCGGTGGGTAAGAGTGGATACCCATTCAATCGCCATTTTATAGGCAATTTCCTTAAACACCCCTTATAGACCAGCTTCATGAATGAGGCCTACTAACGGTAAGACTGACTGATTACTCATACATACATAATATTAGACTTTTAATGTTATATATAGTATAGGGTGTATTTTACACTTTTAAAATACTAGGTGGTTTAATTTAGTGAATTATACTTTTAATTTAATTAAATGTAAACCAAAACTTTATGGATTTATTAAATCACTTTTAATTATACATGTTAATTAATTAATAAAACCATAAGGGTGAAGTTTGAACTTTTTCAAATTACTAGGGTTTTAGAATTTAACATTTCAAAATTAAACTTTTAATCAACTTTTAAATCCCAAAACTTGAGGGCAAGTTTTGAGACGTTTCAAAACATAATGGATCAAATAACAAATAACATAAATTAAACATCGAGTAAGTGGCACTTAGGGACACATCACTTTTAGGAGCATTCGCATGTGTTGTATTTCAATTTACATTGTAATTTCTTTTAAAATTTGTTCAAACCCATTGTAAATTTGTAATGATTTTTAATACTATGGGTTATGTTATCTTTTAACTTTTGCTATGAAACCCTTTATACTGCCACGCCTCGTGTTTCCGCTTTAGCGGGGTGTGACAGGTGCCTTACTTAACGCCATCATGCCTTAAACCAAGTATCCACCAAATAAGCCAAAAACCCAAAAAACCTTGTTGAAGATATCTCTTGGCTGTCGTAGTTGAATAGAGAGTCGGGCCATGTGAATACCCTCACCAGGTATAATATGTTTTCACCACTTAGGGATCGAACTCTCACCAACTGCTACTCACAGTCAGTCATGGTCCCATTAAGACCTAACTAATTCATCCCGATGATAACCTTCGACCCTCATAGAGGAATAAGTACTAAGTCAATAGAATATCTCTTGATGGAAAAATATAGGACACACCCACGATAAACCCTCAAAGCACTCATAGAACAATCATTAGCAATCCCAACCTCTAACGTAAAATCTAGAGTTCCGGGGGCCTCACTAAACTTCTTGCTAAGCGCAAGAGATTCAAAGGATCGCGTAGCACCCGAATCGAACAAAAAATCAGAAGTCATACGATTGACTAAGAAAATTCCTATACAAGATTAGATATAACATCACCGTAAAAAAAGAAAGTGTTAAAGTTATAATAAACTCACGTACTAGTAACCACATCCGGTGTTGCACGAGCCTCATCGATAGTCAGCTAAAATGCCCTGCTTATCACCAAAGGTGTATTCGCCTTGTACTGGTAGCCATCGCTAATCATGAAGGTGGCTGATATAGTTGTCGCCACTTCACCTCCTGTCAATATTGATAATTGGCCTTTTTATGGCCAGTCTGATTACAATGAAAGCAAATCAGTTCACCTTGCGGGCATTTCCTACACATATGACCCGTCTAACTACGTCTGAAACAACGTAAACCCACTAATTGACATGGACCATCATGTAGTGTGTTGTACTTGCTGCATATGCTCTGGCCTGGATGGCCTATGGTGTGGGAATTAAAAGTCTTGGTCTTCTTAGCCTAACCCACTACTGTCTACACATGTTGCGGCTTGTGCTTTGTCCGAAGCTCCTACTCGATCTCCCATTACCGAGCCTAGTAATGTTATTATTTGGAGTCTTGCACCCTAAATAGCCCCCAAACTCCTTGATCTCATCCTTCCGCATGTCATTATACATTGTCCTCTTCATCTCCTCATCCACAACATATTGCGGAACCAACAGGGCCCTCTTATGGAATTTGGCGGTGATCTCCACTATGGTCTCAATAGTCTGATGAAGGTCCTGAAACTCCCTCACTGGCTACTTCACCTCAATTGCTGGTGCAAACGCCTCATGAAATATACACACAAACTCCACCCTATACATGGCCACCATCACCTCAGTCCCTACAACATGACGAACCTCCTCCCACTAGTCATGTGCTTGGTTTCTCAGAAGAAATGATGTCACACCCCAAACCTGAGCGGCGGAAACATCCGGGGGTGGATGACTTCATGTTAAATATCACAACACATGTATCATAGTAATCAAAGTACAACAACCATTGTATTAATAATGTATAATATTTACACTATGTTCATGTCACTGAATATGACATCGAAAGTAGATATAGCAAAAGAAAAAAGATGCAACTCTATACTACTCTGTCTTCTCAAAATCCTGGGAATGTACCTGTCTACTGGTTCCCTGAGAATACAAGTATTTTGAAAAAGAGAGTATCAACATTTAAGTTGGCAAGTTCATAAGTATTTATGTTTAGAAATTTGTTATCTGCTAGTTAAAATAGTGAGTATGTTCACTGTTCCAGAAAATCCAATATTTTTTAAAATAACTGAAAGTAGTTTTAATACCATAAAACCGTTCTGTGTAAGTGTTGTTGTACTATGAAATAGTGCAACATAGTTTTAGTTCACAATAAAAGTATAAAAATAATTTTTTTTCTATATTGTTATGTTTTCCTTTGTTGTAAACCAGTATGTTGTATTTGTACTCTATCAAATCCCTGTAATTGTGAGTGTGCCTGGCTCCACCATCTATAATTGTAAGTTGTAATGTAATACCGTAATTCATGTTATTGTAAAACTAGTACGTTGTATTTGTACTCCTTTGTTTAATTATTCATAAACTAATCATATTGTAAATATCTTTTTGTGAGTTATTATAACTATACTATAACCGAGAAGGCCTGATACGATGCTTCGTAGATGTCAGAACTGTAATGACAATTGTCACCCCAAGGCATACCGGCCTAACTATAGATAACAATTTAGGTGTGGTATTGTCAATAACGTATAGATCTATAAACATTTGTCTCGCTCTCTGATGGGAGATTCTGGTTCTAATCATCAGGTCATTAATAGTGTTTGCTTAAATAATTAGGCGAGTGAACGTTGTGTCAGAAAAACCATCTTGATGCTTAGTTTTGTGTTGTATTTATGTTTTAGCAAAATAGTGTAACCTTGTATAGTTGACTAGTAAAATAGTGTGAATGTATCATAAATTATACCTATTGTAATTTATATGTATATTCTATCTGATATGAATTTTTCATGAATGCACCCCTTTGCACGGCATGATACAAAGGGTATTGAATTTGAATGAAGTAACTTTTATGTATATATATATATATATATATATATATATATATATATATATATATATATGATTTTTGAAAAATATATGTTAAAAAGAGTTTATAAAACATTTAAAAGAGTTTAACGATATTTAAAAGGGTGTTAATAATTTAAAGTCGTTTTAGAAATATTTAGACATCATTTTTTTGTAAACACAATATTCTTCTGTTAGACTTGTATCCCCCAATAAAACAGTGAAAAATAGTAAAAACACAGGGGTATGAACTCATCGTTTGTCAGTTTCCGGTTGAAGATACGGTGTATTAGAGTTAAATCCATAAGTTAGAACTCGTGATAAAAACCGAATCCTAATTTATATTACCATCAAATTAAGTATAAATTAGATAATCTAGAAATATTTAAAGTGTTAAATAACACTTAATTATTGTAAGAAGACTTACAATAATTCCTAGAATAGTGTGTAGGTGTTCTTCGTGACAACTAGTGTAATTTGGTGTTTTCGGACCAATATAAGAATATTGGAAGGTGTTTTTGGGAGATATCAAGAACAATAGTTGATACTTGCAAGATTCTACAAACAATCAAGGGATTTTTGCATGATGATCAAGAAGATTGAGAGGTTTCGCATGTTCTTCAGAGGAGAGAAGAGATTTCGGTTGATTTTCTTGAGAGAAAAGATGAAGATTTCGGCTGAATTGTGTAAGAAATGAGATAGGTTTTCGGGAAACACACACACACACATATAATATATATATATATATATATATATATATATATATATATATATATATATATATATATATATATATATATATATGGGTTTTCGGCCGAGAACACAAACCAAGGAAAGGAGGTTCTCAATTGGGAACTCTACCCGAGAAGAGGAAACCCTACGGGGTAGTTTTCTGCTGTCTCGCACGTTTGCGGTCCGAGGGTTCTCGGCCGTAAATGGTTTGCAGTTTGAGTGGTAATGGCTTGCGAAGGTTTCCGGTTGGAAATCGTTTTCAGTCCGAAGTTGCTAAGCGATACTTCTCGTATTTGGGTGTTCTACTTCTAATAATTTTTACCACACTTTAATATGTGAATTATAAATATCAAGAAATAAGTTGAGCCTAAATAAAATTGCAAATCAAAATATTTTGACTTTATTTAGCTAGTTTGACTTTTGTTGACTTTGGTTGACTTTTACAGAATGAAAATGACAGGTTGTCACAGATGAGACAAATCCCACATTTGCTCACTTAGGGTAAAAGCTCGTTCACTGAGCATTCTCCATGTCAGCGATCCATCGGTGGCTGGGAATGGTGTCCTTGGTGCCTAAGACCTCTTGAGCTCTACATGCCTAGAACTCCCAAAAAGAGCGAGTTCGAGCTCCTAACTGACC
Source organism: Lactuca serriola (assembly GCF_051521515.1). Taxonomy (NCBI): domain Eukaryota; kingdom Viridiplantae; phylum Streptophyta; class Magnoliopsida; order Asterales; family Asteraceae; genus Lactuca; species Lactuca serriola. Next base: position 119,502,470 of record NC_136412.1, read on the forward strand.
TAATGCGATCTCTACCAGAAGCCCACCGATTTGCACATCCAGAAGCTCCATAACCCCCTCCTTGATAGTACCAAAAATCACAAGGGTGGCCTCCATGATTCCACGAGCGATATCAAAAGTGATAAGCTCATGCAACCACCCATCAATTGGTTCGATACTGGCGCCTAAACCAAATCCAGAAGCTCCTCCTCGAGTGGAAACCATGATCAACACTGACCGAAATACAAACTTACAAATAATCAAAAAAAAAATATCGAGGATACTTCCTCCCTACAAGACCCTTACGAGTTCCAAGACCATTCTTGTCTCAAGTACAATTCCTATGCTTTCAATAGTACGAGCCCAATACTACCTTCCGCACCTATCTATACTTTCCTCAAGAACCATCTTGAATCCCCTATATCACCATACTAAATCCTTGCACAGCACCCCTATACAAAACAATTTAAAAAATACTAATTATGGCATTCCTAGGTCCTCCAAGGACTTTCCTAATTCAACCACCATGTAATACCGTGAACCTCAACCATCATCCTTGGTTGCCTTATGCATGCAAGTTGAACACAAAGTGGGATCAGATAGACTGTCGAATAATGATTCTACCCTAAATCCATAACCAAACAAGGAACAACAACGAAGGCTAAAACGATCATTCTAGGGATATATGAACCTAATTGTATATAACTTTTAAGCCATACACTTAAAAAATAGTTAGGTTGATATCACTTCCAAGTGGCACATGGCATCTAATCCTCCTAGGCTATAAGGCATCACACTAATAAGGCAAGTCTATCATTTGATTCCTGAAGGATTCCTTAGCCCTATTCAATCATGCAATTCATATAATAGGTATATTAATCATAATACATAGGTATGGGTATTTTGGGAACCACTTAATTGAAATCGATTGATTGCATGCATCACACTCCCTTTTTTGCATAGTAAAAATCTTTTTCAGAAATTCATTTTTTTCTCAAAAATATTATGATTTCCTTAGTTTGAGTTCTAACACAACCGAAAGTGTGCCCGATTCCCTCAAACCAAGGCTCTAATGGCAACTTGAAACGACCCAAAAATAATGATAAATTTTTTCATTTTTAAAACCAATATTTTCATTCAACGTATATCTCCAAGTCGAACAGAAAATACAATATCAAAACATGAGAGTACAAATATCCAAAAAGTGTGGAAACCATGAAGGAAGGATGTTTTTCCATAACGCTAGGCGCTTTCCTTTCGTACTGAAAGTACCTGAAACCATAAACTTAAACTAGTAGCACAAGCCTTAGCGAGTTCCCTAGAGTACCACATACCAAACATACAACTGGGCTTAGCCCTGGGGTATATTCCAACCCAATACACAGTTATGGGCCTAGCCCTAGGGTTTCATCCACACCATCATATACTTATGGGCCCAACCCTTTGTTTATTTCAACCCAATCATACAATAATGGGCCCAACCGTGGGGGCCAGCCTGGGGTCTATTTCAACCTAATCATACAAACATGTAAGATTTATATAACAGCAAGCACTCTATAAAAACAATTTGGTGGGCCGACATTGGTGTCTTCGACCCACCAATACAGTGAGAAGACTTACCTATAATTGAAGATGACTGAATCACACACTCGAGTTGCTCCTAATACGACTCCTCACGCTAATCAAAATCCAAACAAAACTCGAATTAATAATTAGGTTTTTATTCCATAATAAATAGTCGAAAACCTATTTAATCTTACCAAGGGAAAAAAGCCATTTTGTCGTTCCCATGCATGATTTGAAATGGAAGCCCGAAAACCCTAACAACCTACGGCCCAAAAATGGCCTAAGTGGGTTTTCTGGCAGTATGCCCAACGTATTTCCTTTAACGCCCAACACACAACTTCAAAATGAAGGGCTTACGGGACTGCAACCCAGTACGCCCAATGTACTTAGTGTTACGCGTAACGTACCCTTAAAACGTCCAAATCCTCTATTAAAGTCTTAATATCTTAAGAATTAACGTGCAAAGTTCAGATCTAACCTTAATAAACGTCTGCACTCATAAAGTTGTAACCTTTAAGCCTTTGCATGGCTACACTTACCTCAAAACAGAAACCCTAACTCATATACCCATTTAACAGCCCTTCATTGTTGCATGGATGAAAAAGAGGACAAGCTTACATTTTATGTCACTAAACACCCCTAAATGCCTAAAGGGACAACTCAAATGGTCTTGAGTAGACTATACTCATAGGACCAAGGCTTTTAGGGTAAAAATGTCATAACTTGCACCAAACAAGATCTAGCAATGCAAGCATTAAGATTTGAACTTTATGTTGGATAAGGTGTCTAAGTCCATAACTATTTCTGGTAAGTACTTGACCCGACCCGACATGGTTCATTTGGGTTGCATGGCACCATGTAATTGAATAAACTAAATGAGAGAAATAACACATATGGTTTATTAATATATTATAAGTTCTAATATATTAATAATATTATTTAATTGGTTTTGATCAAGAATTAATTTAGAATTAATTAAGTGATCAAAAAGATAACTAATTAGATATATGGGTAGATTATGTAAATCTTCCATATCTTATATAGTGGGCTAAGAGGCTCCAAGGATTCTCAAGTTGGGTTCCACCCATAGGATGCTCCATGGAGTTAATGTGACAACCCGATATTTCAACTCTTTGTAATGACCAAAATGGGTCAAGTATTGTAACCACTTCTGAGTAATAAAATTTACTTTCATAATAAAATGTATAAATAAGTTCTATTTAATTTCCTTCTATAATTAAATGTCTTTGAACCATGATCGTACGTGAAAAGAACGCCCAAATCCGACTTCATATAGCGAAGTTATGATTTTTCCAAGTTCGGCTTAGCAACAGACAGCTAAAAACTCGAATCGGAGATCGAGCGACTTTTGGCCGGAATGACCTAAACGAGAATCGAAGGTCTCAACAATGGTATTCCAGCGGTAAAAAGTCTGGCAAAAACCGACATCAGATAAAGAAGTTATGAATTTTCAAAGAAATTCCTTAAACACCATGGGTTTTTAATAAATAATAAAAAAATAATTTCGGAGTTTGCCGACGGAGTCTAAACGAAAGTTGTAGAGCGTAGTCTCACCTACGCGAGGATATAAAGACCATCGAAAACGGAGTTCGTATGAAGAAGATATGAATTTTTGAAGTTTATTAAATAAATTAATTATTTATTTTAATCAAAATTCGGATATTATCCGAAGGGGAGTCAGCGTCCTCATCCGAGGTACGTGCTGCGTACTCCTGTACGCCCTGCATAACCGAGAGGATTGGCCTCTGGTCGTCCACGTCGCGCTATCCGAAGAAACCGACCCGTCCGAAGCCCCGACCCGTCCGACCCGCCGTCCCATCCGACCCGCGTACCCAGCAACCCGTCCCATCCGAACCGAGGCAGTCGAGGCTTCGGTCATGCATGACGTACGCGTACGTGCTGCGTACGAGCGTACGCCCCGCATACCGAGGCAGACCAGCCTTACTATAAATAGGATGCGAGGGTTTCCAAAGAAAGGGCTCATTTCTCTCCTCTCTCTCTCAACTTTGCCTCGTTTTCCGTGTCCGTTCAAACCCGAAGCTCTGGTCTTTTTGGCTCAAGTCCCGAAGGTCGATTATACTCCCGAGATTCCCGAGAATCCCGAGGAAAATCCGTTTCCCGAGACGAAACTCTGCCCGGTTTTCCATCTCGCTATCTCCAAAACTTTCAAGTGAGTTTCATACCCCTTAATCAACCTTTTTAATTATTCTAAATGTTTTTATATGCTTTCAAGGGGGGGGATTACAAGTGAAACACACGAGTATTATCGTGTGTTACATAAAGAAACTCTTTTATGTACTGTTATATATTCAAATCACATGAGATTTATAAACCTTTAAGGAACTTATATATATATATATATATATATATATATATATATATATATATATATATATATATATATATATATATATATATAACATATGTTACAATAGCATTCGATCTTTTAAAATATAAAGTTGTTGTAATGCATGTATAAAACTAAACTGTTCTTAGATTATTCTTTTCTATCTTAGACTCTACACCAAAAATCTATGCTTTCATAAACAAGTGATTCTTTTTCTAGGTATTTCTAAACAAACAAGGCACACTTTTTGAAAACTATAATAGGTATAGTTTTACGAACAGATTTCTAACTCTTATGTACTAGAAACATATATTTCAAGAAGTTTACTTTCGTATACAAGAACAAACGTAACATTTTAACAAGTAGATCTGTTTTTATACCACGGTTTTGTGAGACACTAACTTCATGTACGTTCGAGTACACATTTCAAGTCCTGTATTATATACCAGAATCCCTTGGAGGGGGAGCATGGTGTTTGTGTATAGATCTATACGGGCTTGACAACCCGCGCCCTGACTGTTAGCTGCAGTCCACCGTTTGGGGTGACAAACGTCATAACATTCCAACGCCTGAAGAACGTTGTGTATAGGCATTCTGAGTCAATAGTATGATTATAAAACTCACAAGGGGTATTAAAAATGCATTGATTTACAAGGTTTTCAAACTCATTGGTTATTTTACATATACATACATTTTGAAAACAAACATTGGTCTTGAGTGAAGGCTACTTTTATACTAGTAGAAAATATAGGATTTTCTAAACACAAACAAACAAAGATAAAACATTTCATTTCATTCAAACATTGTCACTTAAATACTTATGAAATTCACCAGCTTAAATGCTGATCTACTCTTTCAAAATTACTTGTATGTCCCAGGAAATCAGTAATTTCAGGTATTCATTTCGCTTTTGATGAAGGGATGCTGCTGCGCCAGTTTAATCTCGTATTTTGACATCATATTGTAATTGAGTTTTGAACATGTAACTTTTGACAAATGTAAACTTTCAATTATATATATGATGGTTGTATTGCTTTCTTTACTATGTATTCATTTGTTACGTTACCACATGAAGTCATCCGCCCCCGAACGTTTGCCCCGTTCAGGTTTGGGGGTGTTCCGACTCGAACCACATAAGATATATAAACTATAAATGCTTAAGGGACTAATACTCTCTGACAAAACAAATTTTCTTTTTAGACTTAAACAGCATTTCGTTCAACTTAAATTGATAGTTCATTTAAGTACAATTACATGCATACCACAAACTATTTTCATGTTATACAATTATACAAGTATTTAGACAAGTTGACACTACGATTGAGACTCGATATATGTAATCAGATTTTGGACAAATATAGCGTGATCAACTATATTTGCCCAAGACTGGACCAACGTATATCGAGGAATGATCATAGTAAGCAACAAGTCAAAACTTACCAAACCATTACAAGAATCAAACACAAGAAATTAAATACTATAGGAGTATTTGCTATCTAAACTAGTTTAACTTACATGTTTTACATGTTCCGACTTTATTCAATTCTTATAACCCTATTTCTCGTACAGTCAAATGGCTGGATTTCACCACCCTGGCGACCCCTACTTTCCCAACCAAGGCAACGGAGGATGGATCGAAGATGATCCCGAAGAGGACGAGGAACCCATAGAAGTGGGTGATGACTCCGGTACTGACTCAGAGCCGGAAGTTATCGATCCACCACCCATTCAACCTCCCGTCTTCGTAAGGAACTTTCAAGGACCGACTCCCGTCTGGGGAAGTCACCTCCACCATTGGAGCCAACAGCAAAACCTACGCCCTCCCTACGGCATGTGCCGGGACTTCTATGATGTCCGCGGCGGAGGTTCGGCTGATCGAGCACTCCCAGTAATGGTGGGTAAGTTAGCTAATCAGTCCTATCAGTCTGGAGTACAAGCTAGTCGACTCCGGGATATCAACGTGGAAGTGCAGGTTCACACTTCTGACATCCGTAGGCTGGACAAGATGCAAGACAACGCTCAATTCCAAACCGAAGCGTTTCAAGCGCAAATGATTGCAGCCCTCGCCGAACTAAGGGAACAACAAGCCGCTTTCGATAGGCGTCTAATGGAGTCAAAGCAATCAGATACGGAGTCAAGCTCCAAGCGCAACCTTCGACGCAAGTAGTGCTTGTCAAGGACTCAAATTTTGTTATAGCTTAGGACCTCGGCTAAAAATCTTTAAATCTCTCGAACTTTGTAATCGGAGACCCTTATAGAGGTCAAATTTTCATGATCATTGTAACAACTTTTATATTAATATAAGTGGCACTATTACTACTATGTTAAGTATTTCGTTCGAACCTTGAATCGTCTTTGTGAACCCAAATACTTGTTTCATACCTTCAGTCTTACAAATAACTTTCATTCTTCTATTTTAAGACTCATACTATCATCTGTTGTTGAACTATAGCGATTTAGTTCATGAGACACATACATTTTCCATTCTATGAATTTCTTATTCTTGTCTTTTCAATCTATAGTTGAAGGATGCCTCCGCGTAGGAATCCAAGGCGAAAAAACGGCGAGGAAACACCTATACCACCACCACCTCCACCACCCCAATTTAATGCTGTAATGTTTCAAGCAGCAGTCACCGCAGCGGTGGCAGCTGCCATGTCACAGATCAATAACTCAAGTGCTAATGGCTCGGGATCTGGCACACACCCATCCAACCATGGCGAGAGTCATGGACCACCTCGAGAATGCACCTATAAGGACTTCACTAATGCCAAGCCCCGGATGTTTTATGGTACTGGTGGTGTGATGGCCCTGAGGCAGTGGATTGAAAGGACGGAGACAGTCTTTGAAATCTGCTCCTGCCCCGAGCACAGCAAGGTCAAATTTGCAACTTTCACGCTTCTCGATAAAGCTTTAACTTGGTGGAATGGCCACGTTAAAGTACTTACCCTAATCGTGGCAAACTCCATAAGTTGGGAGAGCTTGAAGGCCATGATGATGAGAGAATACTGCCCACGGGGAGAGATTCAAAAGCTTGAACACGAGCTATGGACTCTCGGAATGGTGGGTACCGACATCGCTACTTATACCAACAGATTCTGCGAACTGGCAATCCTTTGTCCAGATATGATTGCTCCCGAGAGAAAGAAGATAGAAAGGTACATCTGGGGACTGACGCCCCAAATGCGATCAAGCGTGTTAGCTTCTAAACCTGACACGTTTGAAAGTGCTAAGGAACTGGCACAATCTCTGATCGACTACGGAGGTCATCAGAACTCAACCACTTCTGCACCAGCACCACAGAAAGGAAACAACAACAACAACAACTACAACAACAACAGCAACAACAACAACAATGGCAGGAAGAGAGCGTGGATTAAAGGGAAGGGTGGGTCTTCCCAAGAATCCGCAAAGAAACAAATGGTGTCAGTAAATGCTGCCATTGTACCTGCTACAGCCCCTACAAATACCTACCCAACAAAGCCCTATATAGGCAACCTCCCAAAATGCACCAAATGCAATTACCACCACCATGGACCTTGTCGAGATATGCAGTGCGCCAACTGCAGCAGGAAAGGACACACAGCCCGTTTCTGCAAGGAACCCGCAAAGCCGATCACTCAAGTTCCCGGTGCGGGTGTAGGGCAGGCTTGCTACGATTGTGGCGAGGTGGGCCACTACAAGAGAAACTGTCCTAAGGCAGTAGGCACCAGAGGTGTGGGACGAGTTTTGGCAATAGGCCACGACGAAGCTGTAGCTGACCCAACTATAGTTGCTGGTACGTTCCTTCTCGATAATTCATACGCATGCATATTATTCGATAGTGGAGCGGAGAGAAGCTTCGTGAGTCAAAACTTTATTCATTTACTTAAACCTAAACCTAGCAAGTTAGAAAATTCATTCACTGTAGAGATGGCAAATGGAAAAACCGAAAACACAAATTGCATATACATGGGTTGTACGTTAACATTAGACGGCCATTCTTTCCCAATCAATCTCATGCCGGTTCAAATTAAAAGTTTCGACGTCATAGTCGGCATGGATTGGTTGAGTCTTCTTCGCGCCGACATCATGTGCTTTGAGAAAGCAGTCCGTCTTAACCTCCCTAACAACGAAACATTAGTTATCTACGGCGACAAATCTAGTACAAACCTTCGCATCATTTCGTGCATCCAAGCTCGAAAGTGCTTGCAGAAGGATTGTCGAGCATTCCTAGCGCACATCGTCGATACAAGTCAAGAACTAAAGGACATCAAGAGCATCTCGGTAGTACGCGACTTTCCCGATATCTTTCCAGAAGAACTACCAGGATTACCACCGCAACGCCAAGTCGAGTTCAGAATCGACTTAATTCCAGGAGCTACCCCAGTAGCGAAGTCGCGTTATCGTCTTGCACGAGCAGAGATGCAGGAACTTTCCAGTCAACTTAATGAACTCCTTCACAAAGGATTCATAAGACCAAGTTTCTCACCTTGGGGAGCATCGGTCTTGTTTGTAAAGAAGAAAGACGGATCGTTCCGTATGTGCATCGACTACAGAGAGCTGAACAAACTTACTGTCAAGAACCGCTATCCCCTACCCCGTATTGACGACCTATTCGATCAACTTCAAGGGGCGAACTACTTCTCCAAAATAGACATGCGATCCGGATATCACCAATTACGAGTTCTAGAGGGGGACATTCCAAAGACAGCCTTCCGAACTCGTTATGGACACTACGAATTCGTGGTGATGCCGTTCGGATTAACCAATGCACCAGCAGTAATTATGGACCTAATGAATAGGGTATGCCGCCCTTACTTGGATCAGTTCGTCATCGTCTTTATCGATGATATACTTATCTACTCTCGAAGTGAGGAAGAGCATAGTCAACACCTACGAAAAGTCCTAGAAACACTGCGAACGGAGAAACTCTATGCGAAGTTCTCTAAATGCGAATTTTGGATTCGAAGAGTCGAATTTTTAGGCCACGTTGTTAGCGAGAAAGGTATACACGTGGACCCCTCCAAAATTAAGGCTATTGAGAACTGGTCGGCACCAAAGACACCTACAGAAATTCGTCAATTTCTAGGTCTAGCTGGCTACTATCGCAGATTCATAAAGAACTTTTCGAGCATTGCGAAACCTCTTACTTCATTAACCCAGAAAGGTGTGGCCTTTGACTGGGAAGCGAAACAAGAGAAGGCATTCCAGACACTAAAGCAGGCCTTGTGCACCGCACCGATACTATCCCTCCCCGAAGGGATAGAAGACTTCGTAGTGTATTGTGATGCTTCAAATCAAGGACTTGGTTGTGTTCTTATGCAGAGAGGGAAGGTTATCGCTTATGCCTCCCGACAGCTTAAGACACACGAAGTGAACTATACGACACACGACCTCGAGTTAGGAGCAGTGGTATTTGCTCTGAATATCTGGAGGCACTACTTATACGGAACAAAGAGTACTATTTTCACCGATCACAAGAGCCTTCAACACATTTTTGATCAAAAGGAACTCAACATGCGACAACGATGATGGGTCGAGTTACTGAATGACTACGAATGCGAAATTCGTTATCATCCTGGCAAGGCCAACGTAGTAGCCGACGCCCTCAGTCGAAAGGAATACACTGGTCGGAGGGTCAAATCTCTGACCATGACTATCCATTCCCACTTATCCACACAAATTAAGGAAGCACAAATGGAAGCTTTGCAACCTGAAAATGTGGCAGGTGAATCCCTGCGAGGAATGGAGAAGAATTTAGAAGTCAAGGGTGGCGGAGCCTACTATCTCATGGACCGAATCTGGACCCCAAATCATGGTGGCTTCAGAAACGTAGTCATGACCGAGGCTCACAACTCAAGATATTCCGTTCACCCGGGTGTATCTGGATCTTAAGAAACTGTACTGGTGGCCTAACATGAAAGCAAAAATTGCTACCTTTGTGAGTAAATGTCTTACTTGCGCTAAGGTTAAGGTCAAGTATCAGAAACCGTCAGGACTACTACAACAACCAGAGATACCGGAATGGAAATGGGAGCAGATTACTATGGACTTCATAACCAAGTTACCCAAGACGACAAGTGGACTCGATACCATATGGGTCATTGTCGACAGATTGACCAAATCCGCACATTTCCTACCCATCAAGGAGACTGACAAAATGGAGAAGCTTACAAGAACTTACTTAAGGGAAGTAGTGCGACTGCATGGTGTTCCGATATCCATTATCTCCGATCGAGATAGTAGATTCACTTCAAGATTCTGGCAGTCACTACAAAGTTCCCTGGGAACTAGACTAGACATGAGTACAGCCTACCACCCACAGACAGACGGACAAAGTGAGAGAACAATACAAACTTTAGAAGACATGTTGAGAGCCTGCGTGATTGACTTTGGAAAGGAATGGGATATTCATTTACCCCTTGTCGAATTTTCATACAACAATAGTTATCATACAAGCATAAAGGCTGCTCCGTTTGAAGCCCTCTATGGTCGAAAGTGCAGATCCCCTCTGTGCTGGACTGAAGTTGGCGATACCCAGTTAGCTAGAGGAAGAGTTCCTGAAAGCACTCTCACCGGTCCGGAGATCATACGTGAAACAACAGAGAAGATCGTTCAGATTCGTGAACGATTGAAAGCCTCAAGAGACCGACAGAAAAGCTACGCTGACCAAAGGAGGAAACCTTTGGAATTCCAGGTAGGAGACCACGTCTTATTAAAGGTCTCACCGTGGAAGGGTTTAATACGATTTGGAAAGCGTGGGAAACTAAATCCAAGATACATAGGGCCTTTCGAGATTCTTGCCAGAATCGGCCCTGTGGCTTACAAGCTTAACCTACCGCGCGAACTTAGTAACATCCATCCAACCTTCCACGTCTCAAACTTGAAAAAGTGTCTGTCCGACGAGACTCTTGTTATTCCACTCGACGAGATCGAGATCAACGAGAGCCTCAACTTTGTGGAAGAACCAGTAGAAATCATGGACCGAGAGGTCAAACAAACAAAACAAAGTCGCATACCCATCGTGAAGGTTCGCTGGAACGCCAAGCGGGGACCCGAATTCACATGGGAACGCAAAGATCAGATGAAACAAAAGTACCCTCATCTCTTTCATGTTCACTAGTATCTTTACTACTTTAAATTTCGGGACGAAATTCTCTCTAACGGGGGGATGATGTGACAACCCGATATTTCAACTCTTTGTAACGACCAAAATGGGTCAAGTATTGTAACCACTTCTGAGTAATAAAATTTACTTTCATAATAAAATGTATAAATAAGTTCTATTTAATTTCCTTCTATGATTAAATGTCTTTGAACCATGATCGTACGTGAAAAGAACGCCCAAATCCGACTTCATATAGCGAAGTTATGATTTTTCCAAGTTCGGCTTAGCAACAGACAGCTAAAAACTCGAATCGGAGATCGAGCGACTTTTGGCCGGAATGACCTAAACGAGAATCGAAGGTCTCAACAATGGTATTCCAGCGGTAAAAAGTCTGGCAAAAACCGACATCAGATAAAGAAGTTATGAATTTTCAAAGAAATTCCTTAAACACGATGGGTTTTTAATAAATAATAAAAAAATAATTTCGAAGTTTGCCGACGGAGTCTAAACGAAAGTTGTAGAGCGTAGTCTCACCTACGCGAGGATATAAAGACCATCGAAAACGGAGTTCGTATGAAGAAGATATGAATTTTTGAAGTTTATTAAATAAATTAATTATTTATTTTAATCAAAATTCGGATATTATCCGAAGGGGAGTCAGCGTCCTCATCCGAGGTACGTGCTGCGTACTCCTGTACGCCCTGCATAACCGAGAGGATTGGCCTCTGATCGTCCACGTCGCGCTATCCGAAGAAATCGACCCGTCCGACCCGTCCGAAGCCCCGACCCGTCCGACCCGCCGTCCCATCCGACCCGCATACCCAACAACCCGTCCCATCCGAACCGAGGCAGTCGAGGCTTCGGTCATGCATGACGTACGCGTACGCGCTGCGTACGAGCGTACGCCCCGCGTACCGAGGCAGACCAGCCTTACTATAAATAGGATGCGAGGGTTTCCAAAGAAAGGGCTCATTTCTCTCCTCTCTCTCTCTCAACTTTGCCTCGTTTTCTGTGTCCGTTCAAACCCGAAGCTCTGGTCTTTTTGGCTCAAGTCCCGAAGGTCGATTATACTCCCGAGATTCCCGAGAATCCCGAGAATCCCGAGGAAAATCCGTTTCCCGAGACGAAACTCTGCCCGGTTTTCCATCTCGCTATCTCCAAAACTTTCAAGTGAGTTTCATACCCCTTAATCAACCTTTTTAATTATTCTAAATGTTTTTATATGCTTTCAAGGGGGGGATTACAAGTAAAACACACGAGTATTATCGTGTGTTACATAAAGAAACTCTTTTATATACTGTTATATATTCAAATCACATGCGATTTATAAACCTTTAAGGAACTTATATATATATATATATATATATATATATATATATATATATATATATGTATATAACATATGTTACAATAGCATTCGATCTTTTAAAATATAAAGTTGTTGTAATGCATGTATAAAACTAAACTGTTCTTAGATTATTCTTTTCTATCTTAGACTCTACACCAAAAATCTATGCTTTCACAAACAAGTGATTCTTTTTCTAGGTATTTCTAAACAAACAAGGCACACTTTTTGAAAACTATAATAGGTATAGTTTTACGAACAGATTTCTAACTCTTATGTACTAGAAACATATATTTCAAGAAGTTTACTTTCGTATACAAGAACAAACGTAACATTTTAACAAGTAGATCTGTTTTTATACCACGGTTTTGTGAGACACTAACTTCATGTACGTTCGAGTACACATTTCAAGTCCTGTATTATATACCAGAATCCCTTGGAGGGGGAGCATGGTGTTTGTGTATAGATCTATACGGGCTTGACAACCAGTGCCCTGACTGTTAGCTGCAGTCCACCGTTTGGGGTGACAAACGTCATAACATTCCAACGCCTGAGAACGTTGTGTATAGGCATTCTGAGTCAATAGTATGGTTATAAAACTCACAAGGGGTATTAAAAATGCATTGATTTACAAGGTTTTCAAACTCATTGGTTATTTTACATATACATACATTTTGGAAACAAACATTGGTCTTGAGTGAAGGCTACTTTTATGCTAGTAGAAAATATAGGATTTTCTAAACACAAACAAACAAAGATAAAACATTTCATTTCATTCAAACATTGTCACTTAAATACTTATGAAATTCACCAGCTTAAATGCTGATCTACTCTTTCAAAATTACTTGTATGTCCCAGGAAATCAGTAATTTCAGGTATTCATTTCGCTTTTGATGAAGGGATGCTGCGGCGCCAGTTTAATCTCGTATTTTGACATCATATTGTAATTGAGTTTTGAACATGTAACTTTTGACAAATGTAAACTTTCAATTATATATATGATGGTTGTATTGCTTTCTTTACTATGTATTCATTTGTTACGTTACCACATGAAGTCATCCGCCCCCGAATGTTTCCGCCGTTCAGGTTTGGGGGTGTGACAGTTAACCCATGGATCAAGAAATGAAGAGTCATGGAACATTAGGGTTTACCTAATGCAACACACTATATAAACAATGTAACTCTCCCCAAAATCTGCTACACTAAGAAACAAGAGGGCTTGGCCGGTTTTGCATTTGTTCGAGTATTCTCTCAAGTTTATTCGTTGTATTTGGTGTTGTGTGAAGCATTTGAGGCATCACACTTGAGGTGCTAGGCTCACAAGGTTTCAAGGAACACTTTCAACAACAAGGTATGTAGTTCTATCATTATACAAAGAAAATTGTACCCCATGTATGCTAGATAGGTTCATAACCTTGGAAAACAACTTTGCATGATTATTAGACAAACATAGATCCAAGGTTATTATGGTTGCATGTACACTTAGGAAGTGTTAGAATGCTCAAAACCCATTAGTGGTATCAGAGCCAAGGCTTGTTTGTATGATACTTGATGCAAAATTGTTGAAAAAGTCGATTTTGTGCAATCTTCCTGATGAACTCGTCGAGTCCATGTGGGGAATCGTCGAGTTCATGTGTATCTTTATCCTACTCGCCGAGTAGGTTCGTGCACTCGACGAGTAGGAGCCTCAGAATGCAGATTTTCGACTTTCGCTGTTGGAAATGGACTAGAAACATTACCCTAAACTGTTTTGGTGTTATTAAACTTGTTTTAGATGGTGTATTTTTTGTTCTAATCCATTTACAAAGGCTAATATCAATTTTTCATGATTATATGTGTTCATATGCTCTTGAAACTTTGATATGGATATTCATGTTCTTGATCTTATGAGAGTAGATGATCATAGGAATTACTTGTAACCTACTTGGTAGTTTAATTCTTGATCATAATGTCTTTTAATGGAGTCCATAACTTGTCCTCAAGTTATGGAAAACCAAGAGTCACTCTTGAATTAAAAGCATTAAAAGAACACAAGAGTTAGAAAAATGAAAAGTCTTCATTTTAATACTTAATTAACTTCATAAGTTACAAGAAATGAAATGTTTTGAATGTTTACAAAACTTGCCCTCAAGTTTTGGAACAAGTAAAGTCTTGATTAAAACTTTAGTTCCAACCCTTAGAATTTTAAAAGTTAAAATTCAACCCTTATACTTATATTATTATGACTTAATATATATATATATATATATATATATATATATATATATATATATATATATATATATATATATATATGTATAAGAACAAAGTCATCTTACCGCTAGTACGCCTCATTCACGAAGCCGGTCTATAAGGTGGGTATAAGGTTGTTGCCTATAAAATGGCAACTTAATGGGTGTTCACTCTCACCCACCGCTTGCTTGACCGGTGGAGGGTTGTTAGCCGAACGGGTAAGACAAGGACTTATAAATTCTCATTAAAAGTATGATTAATATAATAAAAGTAACTAAATGTTTTCTTAAATTCCCAATCTTAGTTACTTTAGGAAAAATGTGAATAAGGTGCTAATCCATGAAATTACACTTTACACTTTGTCTAAGTCGTTAGTGGAGCGTGTGTGGTTAACCGGCACACTAACTTGAACTTGACAAGGTAGGTAAAAGGTGACTTAATGTTTATCATAGTATCGATGGAGCGTGTGTAGTTAACCGACACATCGATTGAGGGGTAATACATTAAGGGTACCAAGTAATTTGCATGGTTACTTCACACCTCGTTTTGTGATCCTCGACATCCCAGTCACAAAACTTAGAGGGCACAATCGAGATTGAAACATGCCTTTGAAAAGTTCATTGAATCTCAAAAGAATCTAGGAGTTTCTAAGAACCAAATTAAATATTTTTAATATTTCGTCTTTGGTGGAAATTGGTGAATCGTCATTCACCAACCTTTCAAATATGTTATTACTTAGATTACGATATACCTCTTCTAAGTATAATATATTGTGATTGGGTCCTAGCCTTAATACTAAATTTGGGTGTTTTATTAAGGACTATCTCTATTTCTAAACTAAACTTTTCCTCTTTTCAGATGTCTGCAAACACTGCTGCTTCTGGCTCTAATCCTAATGGCTCCTTTTCTCTATTGAACTTGTGTGGGAAAGTCACTTTTGATGGATCCAACTTTAATGAATGGATCATAAACATCCGAATGATTACCCGCTACGAGGACAAAGAATATGTCCTCGATAAGGAGCTTAAGGAGATTGACAGCCGACCTCCAAAAGTCCTACGAGGATTTCTACCCTTTTGAAATGCACCAAGATTTGATGGAAAGATACCATCAAAGTGCAAGACAAGAGAGGTATGAAATCATCTCCTCCATGATAACAACCCGAATGAAGGATGGTCAACCCATCACGGGCCACATGCAGAAAATGCAAAGATTTGTGGACCGTTTGCTGAAGCTTAATGTGAACTTCCCCGAGGAGCTTGCAATAGATATCATTTTGCACTCCTTACCTTCATGTTATGATCAATTCCACATGACATACCACATGAACAACGAAGAGGTCACTCTCAGCAAACTTCAAGGACTCTTAAAGACCACGGAAAGTGGTCTTAAGGGTAAGGCGGTTGTTACTACTCCTACTCCTATCAACTTCGCATCTGTCTTGGCAATCGGGAAAGGACGAGGGAAGAAGAGAAAGAGTTCTTCGAAGGGTACCAAGGCTAGGACCCTTGAAGGCTCTTCTTCAAGTGGAACCAAGAAAGGCTTCATCACTGCTTCTTCTGAACCAAAAGAGGCTGAATGCTTCTATTGCCATGAAAAGGCACATTGGAAGCGAAACTGCCCAAAGTACCAGCAAGATGTGAAGGATGGGAAAGTCAAACCCAACCATGTAGGTATTTACACTATCTTATCTAATAAATCACCCCATTCTAACTCATGGGTCCTTGATACTGGTTGTGGTATTCATATATGTTCTGATCTGCAGGGACTAAGAAGAAGTGAGAATGTGGAGCAAGGAAGAATAAACTTGATCATGGGAAACAGGAAAGCTTCACCTATCACCAGGATTGGAGTTTATACTTTATCTCTAAGTAGTGGGTTTGGTTTAGATTTGAATAAATGTTGTTATTCGCCAGAAATGGCAAGAAATATTATTTCCTTTCATGCATTGTATAAACAAGGTTTTACCTTTTCATTTGATAATGAAGTTGGTTCGATTAATGCTTTCTTTAATAATATTCTTTATTTTAAAGCATTACCTTGTGATGGTGTGTATGAAACTGTATATGTGGTTGATAACTTTGTGTATTGATTCTCCTAATAATAATAACTTGGATAAAGCATCATTATGGCATTGTCGTCTCGGACATATAAGCAAGAAATGCATAGGCCAACTCCAAAAGGATGGAGTCTTGGATTCATTTGACCTAAAGTCAGATGATAGTTGCGAATCATGCTTACTTGGAAAAATGACAAAGTCTTCCTTCACAGGTTCTTGAGAGAGGGGTGAAGGTTTGTTGGACCTTGTACGCACGGATGTGTGTGGACCATTCAAACATGCCACAAGGGATGCTAATCGTTATTATTTGACGTTTACTGATGATTACAGCAGATATGGATATGTCTACTTAATCAAGCATAAGTCAGAGACTTTCGAAAGGTTTAAGGAATTTGAACAGGAAGTCGAGAATCAGTTGGGTAGGAACATTAAGATGCTTTGATCCGATCGAGGTGGTGAGTATCTTAGTTCAGAGTTCCTTGATGTCACACCCTGAAAACCGAATGCGGAAACATTTCCGGGTTTGACTGCACGTTGAGTATCAAATCCAATGTACATAGTAAGTAAAGTAGAACAACCATTACATTACATACCAATGTTTTACAATTGTTTTCAAAAGTAAAGTTGTACAGTTGTGTTACATAATATATATATATATATATATATATATATATATATATATATATATATAAACAAAATGAAATGGGTCTTCTGAATACTCTGACTTCGAGCAAAAAGGATCTTCAGTACCTGTTCTAACGTTGACCTGAGAACACAAGCGGTTTGAAAATCAGCATAACGCTGGTGAGTTCATAAGTAGTTTTTTTTGTGAAAATGTTCATGTTTCCTTTCTGTTTCTGAAAATGTAACACACGCCAAGAAAATCCCACATTTTCTTAAAAGTAGATTGTTGTTTCACAATTACATAGTATAGTAGGTTTGTACACTGAAAACACGTTTACTCATGTGAAAAATGTATAGTTTGATTATACAGTTTGTTAAACTGTTATGTTTGAGTTCCAATGTATCCCCAGGAAAGTCCCATACTTTCCTTATTATGATTTATCAATTGTAAAAGATGTAATGTTATCTGTTTTGTTACACTTTTCTAGGTATGTATATGTTCCCCAGGAAGGCAACATGCTTTCCTGAATGTTGGTTTTTATTGTAAAGATGTATTCCGTTAGACCTGGTTATGTACAAGGTTTCCCAGGAAAGTCCCATACTTTCCTGAATGTTGGTTATCAATGTAAAAGATGTATTCCGAAACCTGGTTATCTTGTGAAGTGTATAAAGTTGCTCATTATTACTATAAGTAAATCTCTGTTATCCTAATTGCGAGTTCCATAACCATACTATATACTGAACCTGTGGCAATAAGTCGTCCACATCCTTATGACTTTCGTCACCCTTGAACCATTTCAGTTCGGCTGTAGCTAGCAGCCAGGTGTGGGGTAGTCAGCCCCATATAGATCTATACACTCAAGTCACGCTCTCTAAATCCCAGAGATTCTGGTTACGACTGTAGTCCTCCACTCGCGTATCTCTGTGGAGTGTTCGCCGAGGACGTGTCTCCAATCATACAGGAATAAAAAATTTACTAGTAATAATATGATAATCCTCCACTCGCGTATCTCTGTGGAGTGTTACCGAGGACAAGGCAGTGTACAAGTTTCATGTTCATATGTTCTAATGTCATGCTTTTAAACTGATAAAATGTGGAAAACATTTGTGAAATATATAAAACATAATAGTTTATAAAACCCATTTCACAAATAAATGTTTACGTGATCTGCATGCTGGAATGGTTATCAGATGTATCAATCAGTATTTAAAGCATATAAAATGTGAAACACACACCCGAAAACAATTTTTGAGTACAAGAAACCCTTGTACTTTGCTTGTATTCCCCCCCCCCTGAAAACAGTGAAAAATAGTGAAAAAGGGTAGGGGTATGAACTCACCAGACTCGGAAATACGACGGTTTCGGATACTAGACGTTGGTTCGGGGCTTGATTACTCGCGATATCCCTATGTAAAATGAAATAATGCCCATATATATCTAACTAGATTTACAATTACTAATTATATGGAACATTACACTCCAACGAGGTTAAACACCTCAAAACGAGCGTTTGGAGTGACCCGGGTGACATCTTCGGACGTGCAATGACTCTAGGGAGTTGGGATTTGAGTTTACTCCCCAAGATTAAACATATTAGGGAGTTTACGGCCACAAAACACACACATACATGAGTTTACGGCCGTAAACTCATGTTGGTGTGATTTTGAGGGTTTAATGGCTTGTTTGGACTTGGGGATTGTTGGAATGACTTACTAAAATGCCTTAGAATAATTTGAATGAATTAATACCATTTAAAAGGGAGTTCACGGCTGTAAACTTGGAGTTTACGGCCGTAAACTCTCCTAGGGTCAAGAAAATTGATTTGAGGCACAAGGAGCAATCACATGTTATTCTAATTAATTTTCCAAGGCTTTTTATCACTTTTGGACATCAAATAACATCAAATTAGGAGTTTACGGCCCAGACATATGTTCTCTAGCCATAAACTCTTCTATGTTCATGAATAATTAATTTTTGACACTTAAAAGAATCACATGTGATTTCTAGAAATTTTTCCAAGCCTTTGGGTGAATTAGGGGCATCATTTGGCATGGTTTCATGAGTTTACGGCCAAAGGGTATGTGCCTAGGCCGTAAAATCCAATATGTGGTATTTTGATGTGTTATAAACCCCCAAACTATTTTTAGATGGATCTAGGATTTACCACAAGGCTATTGGTTGAGTTACAAGGCATTTAGACATGATTTAAGGTGTTTAATCCCCCATTTTTGAGGAGTTTACGGCCCAAGAACAAGCCTTGGTCGTAAACTGTCATTTGTCCTTCAAAGTTCATGTTTTAAGTGTTTCAAGTCCTAATTTGTAAGCCTTAAAGTCGTATCTAAGTCCCAACAATGATTTGGAAGGGTTAATTGGCTTAAAAACCCCATTATTAAGTGTTTATGGCCCAAGCTTGATCCTTGGCTGTAAACACATGTTCTAGGTCCTAAAACTCAATTTAAACATCAATTTGAAGGCTAAAGAGGTTAGATAACAAGTTAGGGATGTTACCTCTTTGATTTGGAGCCTTAAATCTTTGTTTTTGGACCTTTGATTATGGATGAGGACAGAGGTTGGAAGTGTTTATGGAAGAATGGCCAAAAGCTTCAAATGAAAGCTTTGAATCAGTTATATAGTGCTCGGAAATTGGACACGACAGAATTCTACCCGATACCGGCGTTAGGCGGGGCTTTTGGTCGCACCCGACCAAGTTGTCGTAACCCGATATGCTCGATTCTAGAATTATTCCGATGACTATTATGGGGTGTTAGAATGATTTCAAATGGCATTTAGACACCCATTAAGTCATTTTGGGTTAATACAAGTTAATGACTTAATTAATTGACGAAATCGAGAACGGATTTGGAAACGACGTTTGGTTGATCGAATTGGATTACAATTTGAGTTACAAGAAGTGATATGAAATTTCGGGTTGTTACATTATCCCCCCCGTTAGAGGGAATTTCGTCCCAAAATTCAAGACAAGATACAAGACAAAATACAAATCATGGATCTAGAAAGAGTTGCGGATAATTCTGTTTCATCGAGTCTTCCCGGTCCCAAGTGAACCCCGGTCCCCGCTTGGCATTCCAGCGAACCTTCACTAACGGGATGCGACTTTGCTTCGTACGTTTGACTTCTCGATCCATGATTTCGATCGGTTCCTCCACGAAGTTGAGGTTTTCATCGATCTCAATCTCGTCTAAAGGAATCACTAGGGTTTCATCGGATAGGCACTTCTTGAGATTTGAAACATGGATGACGGGGTGGATGTTACTGAACTCGTGAGGTAAACTAAGTTTATAGGCTACCGGACCGATCCTGGCGAGGATCTCAAAAGGTCCAATGTACCTCGGATTAAGTTTCCCACGCTTACCAAAGCGTACAGTGCCTTTCCAGGGCGAGACCTTCAATAAGACATGGTCTCCAACCTGGAATTCCAATGGTTTTCGACGGTTATCAGCGTAACTCTTCTGGCGATCACGTGAAGCTTTCAGTCGTTCTCGGATATGGATGATCTTCTCTATGGTTTCACAGATGATTTCAGGACCAGTGAGAGCACTGTCCGGGACTCGACCCTTGGCTAACTGTGTATCCCCTACCTCAGCCCAGCACAGAGGGGACCTGCACTTGCGATCGTATAGGGCTTCAAATGGGGTAGCCCTAATGCTGGTGTGGTAACTGTTGTTGTACGAGAATTCGATTAAAGGTAGATGTGTGTCCCACGACTTTCCAAAGTCAATGACACATGCCCTAAGCATGTCCTCTAGGGTTTGGATTGTTCTCTCACTTTGTCCATCGGTCTGAGGATGATACGCCGTGCTCATATCAAGTTTGGTTCCAAGAGCTTTCGGAAGAGACTGCCAGAAACGGGAGGTAAACATGCTATCTCGATCAGAGATAATGGACGCAGGTACACCGTGCAGTCGAACTACTTCTTGGATGTAAATCCACGCGAGTCTATCCATCTTGTATGATTCTTTGATCGGAACGAAATGAGCGGACTTTGTCAAATGACTGACAATCACCCAAATGGTATCATACCCACTCGGACACTTGGGTAGTTTGGTGATGAAATCCATGGTGATCATCTCCCATTTCCATTCGAGTATCTCAGGTTGCTGGAGCAGACCCGAGGGTTTCTGGTGCTCAACTTTTACCTTAGTGCAAGTCAGACACTTGCCCACAAATGTAGCTATTTCAGCCTTCATGTTTGGCCACCAATATTGCTTCTTGAGATCTAAGTACATCTTGTCAGAGCCTGGGTGAACAGATTATCTGGTTCTGTGCGCTCCCTCCATAACTATCTCTTTGAATCCTCCGAACTTGGGAATCCAGATCCGATCCATGAAACAATGGACTCCATCACCTCTGATCTCAAGTTTCTTTTCCATTCCTCTCAAGGCTTCGGTCGATACATTCTCGGGTTTGAGGGCTTCTAACTGGGCTTCTCGGATTTGCATGGGTAGGTTGGAATGGATGGTCATCGTCTGGTTCTTCACTTTACGGCCTGCACTCTCCTTTCGGCTAAGGGCATCTGCTACCACATTGGCCTTGCCGGGATGGTAACGGATTTCACACTCATAATCACTGAGTAGTTCTACCCATCGCCTTTGTCTCATGCTTAAGTCTTTCTGGTCAAAGATGTGTTGCAGGCTCTTGTGATCGGTGAAGATCGTGCACTTGGTTCCGTAGAGGTAATGTCTCCAAATCTTCAACGCAAAGACTACGGCTCCTAACTCCAAGTCGTGTGTGGTATAGTTGACCTCGTGTGCTTTCAACTGCCTAGAATCATAGGCAATTACTTTTCCCCTTTGCATAAGCACACATCCTAAGCCTTGATTAGACGCATCGCAGTAGACAACGAAGTCTTCTGTCCCTTCGGGTAGGGACAGAACAGGCGCGCTGCACAAGGCTTTCTTCAGCGTCTGGAATGCGGTTTCTTGCTTATCACTCCAAAAAAAAGGGTACACATTTATGTGTTAGAGTGGTTAAGGGTTTGGCGATTCTAGAAAACTTCTGGATGAATCTTCGATAATAGCCAGCGAGACCCAAGAATTGCCGGATTTTTGTGGGTGTCTTCGGTGCTGACCAATTTTCTATCGCCTTTATCTTGGAAGGATCTACATGAATACCCTCCTCGCTTACCACATGACCGAGGAAAGTTACCTTCCGAATCCAGAACTCGCATTTGGAAAATTTTGCGTACAACTTCTCGGATCGCAGGGTTTCCAACACTAGCCTCAAATGTTGTTTGTGGTCTTCTTCGCTTCGGGAATAGACGAGTATGTCATCAATGAACACAATGAAAAACTTGTCCAGGTCCATGAACATCGCCGGTGCGTTGGTTAGACCAAAGGGCATCACTACGAACTCGTAGTGTCCATATCGAGTCCTGAAAGCTGTTTTGGACACATCACTTTCATGAACTCGTAGCTGATGGTACCCTAACCGAAGGTCTATCTTGGAGAAGTAACTGGCTCCCTGGAGTTGATCGAAAAGGTCATCTATTCGCGGAAGAGGATATCGGTTTTTGACAGTCAACTTGTTCAGTTCACGATAATGGATACACATCCGAAAGGATCCATCTTTCTTCTTGACAAACAATACCGGAGCTCCCCAGGGTGAGGAACTCGGTCTAATGAATCCTTTACTGAGCAATTCGTTGAGCTGACTGGATAACTCCTGCATCTCAGCTGGAGCTAAGCGATACGGAGACTTTGCTACGGGAGTAGCTCCAGGAATTAGGTCAATACGGAATTCGACCTGACGTTCGGGAGGAATTCTTGGAAGTTCTTCGGGAAATACGTCAGGAAAGTTACAGACTTCGGGGATGCTCGCGAGGTCTTTAACTTCCTGCTTCTCGTTGATTACATGGGCCAAGAATGCAATACACTCCTTTCGCAGGAGCTTCTGAGGTTTAATGCAGGAAATGATACGAAGGTTGGAACTGAGTTTATCGCCATAGATTACTAGAGTTTGACCCGAAGGAAGGTTGAGGCGGATGGCTTTTTCGAAACCAAAGGATATCCGCATGATTGGGACTCAACCAATCCATGCCAATGATGACATCAATGCTTTTTATTGATACTGGCATAAGATCGATAGGAAACGAATGGTCGTTCAGGGTAAGGGTACAACCTACGAACACTTCGCTCGCGCTTTCTTTCTCACCATTAGCCATCTCGACGGTAAACGTTTCGGTTAAAGGTTGGGAATTATGTTTTAGGTTATGTTTGAATGCATGACTAATAAAGCTCCTCTCAGCACCCAAATCGAAAAGAATATTAGCATATGAGTTGTCGAGAAGGAACGTACCCGAGACAACAGTGGGATCGACGACCGCTTCCTCCCGTCCCATGGCGAGGACTCTTCCGGTGTTGTCAGCAGTAGACTTCTTAGGGCAGTTCCTTTTAAAGTGCCCAGCTTCACCACAGTTGTAGCAGGCTTGACCAACGCCTACTCCCGAAGGTTGATTGGCCGATTGGGCCGGAGCTTTGCAGAATCGGACTGTGTGCCCCTTCTTACCACAATTTGTACAGGAAAGTTCTCGACAGGGGCCAGGGTTGTGGTGATACTGGCACTTGTCACAGAGAGGGAGATTACCAGCATACCGGCTGGAAGGAGTTGGAGCTGTGGATCCCACAACAGAAGCAGCAGCAACGGGGGTAATAGTAGCATGGACTGCTACTGTTTGCTGTCTTTTAGAGGATCCTTGAGAAGATTGACCCTTCTTCTTCTTCCAGAATTTTCTTTTCTCACCACTGCTTTTATTCGACTCAGGGGCGGTGGTGGTTTCCTCGACATCATCACTGTGGTCAATTATGGCTTGGGCTAAAGTCTTAGCACTATCATATGTGTCCGGGCGAGCAGCTAAGACATGACCTTTTGTTGGATTGGTTAGCCCCCAAATAAACCTCTCGATCTTTGTACTTTCAGGAGTGACCAAACCAGGGCAAAGGAGTGCGAGATCATCAAATCGGGAAATGTATGCAGCAATGTCGGAACCTTTCATTTTCAGGTTCCAGAGCTCGTGCTCTAGCTTCTGCATTTCACCACGGGGACAATATTCAGCAAGGAGGAGTTCTTTCATGGCGTCCCAGTCCATGGCATTGGCTACGGCTAGGGTCAAGGATTTGACTCGGCCATTCCACCATGTCAAGGCTTTATTACTGAAGGTATAGGCTGCAAATTTGACTTTATTGGACTCAGCACAGGCACAGATTTCGAAGATGGATTTGATTTTCTCGAACCATCGGAAAAGGAAATGACACCACCAGTGCCATCGAAGGATGAAGGCTTCGCATTCATGAAGTCCTTGTTCCTACCCTCCTTTCGGTGTTCCTGATTACTTTCTTGATCTTGAGTACCACCTCCCGAACCACGGGTGTTTAATTGGGACATAGCAGTTGCCACCGCGGCGGTAACAGCTGTTTGGAATAACACGGGATCAATTTCAGGAGGAGGTGGTGGCGGAGGGTTGTTGGTATTTGAGCTGGGTCTCTTTCTGGGAGGCATCTTGATCTAATAAGATCAAGAAAGAGAGGATGGTAAGTCCTCTGAATCGAATCGAGAGATATGACACATATTTATTCCAAATAAGCGATAAAGCAGGAAAGAGTTATCAAAGCGGGTAAACTATCGCTAATGAAATGATCAAGGATCTATACGTGAACGAGGATTCTTACAAAAGATTGGCTCGAGAAATACTCCCATAGTATTTCATGATTTGTTACTACATTGGCGCGATGTTTGTGGTATTAGGGTAAGTTTTTAGGCATGCCGCATACCACAGTCACTCCCAAGCACATGTTGGCTGTGTCTCGAATGAATATAGTTGGCCAGGCTATATTGACCCTAGACACGACTACATAACTGCCCAGGTTTAACCACAGTACACAACACCCATTTACTTATGTTTTTTTCTACTTGTAATTACGGATCTCGACGACTCGGTATACTTACATACTTTTTGAAAATACTTATAGTTTGAAGATACTTTTAATTCAGAGCACTTAGGCCCTATAGTGTTTATAGTTTTATACCATGTAAGGTTTGGTATACATTATTCACTATAAACAAGGGCTCTGATACCAATCTGTCACACCGCGAAAACCGAAGGCGGAAACATTTCTGGGGTTGACTCCACGTTGAGTATCAAATCCAATGTACATAGTAAGTAAAGTAGAACAACCATTACATTACATATGAAAGTTTTACAATTGTTTTCAAAAGTAAAGTTGTACAGTTGTGTTACATAATATATATATATATATATATATATATATATAAACAAAATGAACGGGTCTTCTACATACTCTGACTTCGAGCAAAAAGGATCTTCGGTACCTGTTCTAACGTTGACCTGAGAACACAAGCGGTTTGAAAATCAGCATAACGCTGGTGAGTTCATAAGTAGTTTTGTTTTGTGAAAATGTTCATGTTTCCTTTCTGTTTCTGAAAATGTAACACACGCCAAGAAAATCCCACATTTTCTTAAAAGTGGATTGTTGTTTCACAATTACATAGTATAGTAGGTTTGTACACTGAAAACATGTTTACTCATGTGAAAAATGTATAGTTTGATTATACAGTTTGTTAAATTGTTTTTTTTCAGTTCCAATGTATCCCCAGGAAAGTCCCATACTTTCATGATTATGAGTTATCAATTGTAAAAGATGTAATGTTATATATTTTGTTACACTTTTCTAGATATGTATATGTTCCCCAGGAAGGCCCCATGCTTTCCTGAATGTTGGTTTTTATTGTAAAGATGTATTCCGTTAGACCAGGTTATGTACAAGGTTTCCCAGGAAAGTCCCATACTTTCCTGAATGTTGGTTATCAATGTAAAAGATGTATTCCGAAACCTGGTTATCTTGTGAAGTGTATGAAGTTGCTCATTATTACTATAAGTAAATCTCTGTTATCCTAATTGCGAGTTCCATAACCATACTATAGACTGAACCTGTGGCAATAAGTCATCCACTTCCTTATGACTTTCATCACCCTTGAACCATTTCAGTTCGGCTGTAGCTAGCAGCCAGGTGTGGGGCAGTCAGCCCCGTATAGATCTATACACTCAAGTCACGCTCTCTAAATCCTAGAGATTCTGGTTATGTGTGTAGTCCTCCACTCGCGTATCTCCGTGGAGTGTTCGCCGAGGACGTGTCTCCAATCATACAGGAATAACAAATTTACTAGTAATAATATGATAATCCTCCACTCGCGTATCTCTGTGGAGTGTTACCGAGGACAAGACAGTGTACAAGTTTCATGTTCATATGTTCTAATGTCATGCTTTTAAACTGATAAAATGTGGAAAACATTTGTAAAATATATAAAACATAACAGTTTATAAAACCCATTTCACAAATAAATGTTTACGTGATCTGCATGCTCGAATGGTTATCAGATATATCAACCAGTATTTAAAGCATATAAAATGTGAAACACACACCCGAAAACAAGTTTTTGAGTACAAGAAACCCTTGTACTTTGCTTGTATTCCCCCCTGAAAACTGTGAAAAACAGTGAAAAAGGGTAGCGGTATGAACTCACCAGACTCGGAAATGCGACGGTTTCGGATACTAGACGTTGGTTCGGGGCTTGATTACTCGCGATGTCCCTATGTAAAATGAAATAATGCCCATATATATTTAATTAGATTTACAATTACTAATTATATGGAACATTACACTCCAACGAGGTTAAACACCTCAAAACGAGCGTTTGGAGTGACCCGGGTGACATCTTCGGACGTGCAATGACTCTAGGGACTTCGGATTTGAGTTTACTCCCCAAGAGTAAACATATTAGGGAGTTTACGGCCACAAAACACACACATACATGAGTTTACGGCCAGAAACTCATGTTGGTGTGATTTTGAGGGTTTGATGGCTTGTTTGGACTTGGGGATTGTTGGAATGACTTACTAAAATGCCTTAGAATAATTTGAATGAATTAATACCATTTAAAAGGGAGTTCACGACTGTAAACTTGGAGTTTAAGGCCATAAACTCTCCTAGGGTCAAGAAAAATTGATTTGAGGCACAAGGATCAATCACATGTGATTCAAATTAATTTTCCAAGGCTTTGTATCACTTTTGGACATCAAATAACATCAAATTAGGAGTTTACGGCCCAGACATACATTCTCTAGCTGTAAATTCTTCTATGTTCATAAATAATTAATTTTTGACACTTAAAACAATCACATGTGATTTCTAGAAATTTTTCCAAGCCTTTGGGTGAATTAGGGTGTAACAACGCAAATTTTCAAACAAAATTTTCATTTAAAATAAAGTGATTTTACTCTACCAATAGCATATATTCCATGTTTCATATCAAATACATATATAAAATCCCCAAGATCTCAAATAGCAGCAGTGTGTATGCATCATGCCGACGCCTTTCCACGGTCCTCGCTAGTACCTGAAACACATACATAACAACTTGTAAGCATAAATGCTTAGTGAGTTCCCCAGTATACGACATACACATATACGCCTTTCCAGGCCCTGACCTTCCGGTCCACAATACATTGCCTTCCGGCCCGTAACATAATCGCCTTCCGGCCCATAACATATTGCCTTCCGGCCCGTAACATATTGCCTTCCGGCCCGTAACATATTGCCTTCCGGCCCGTAACATATTGCCTTCCGGACCATAACGTATTGCCTTCCGGCCCATAACATTTACGACACATAATACATTTAATCTAACACACATAGCACATATATCATACATCATACCTGACCTTTTTGTCACATAACATATCGCCTTCCGGCCCGTATAAACATACATATCATGCATAGCAACTACCTTTCTATTTATAGCATAAATAACACATATCATATTCGACCTTCCGGTTTCACAGTCAAACCCGTCCGGGAGTAGTATAATGAGAAGACTCACCTCGTGGTAATGAAAACTATCAACTCTTGAAACCACTCGCACTCGATCCGCCGATCTGCAGACTCCCTATAATACCATATACCCTTATTAATACTCTTATCATCCAAGACAACTGACCCTAAGAAATTACATGCAGGTCAACTCTGGTCAACGGTCAACTTGACCGGACTCGTCGA
This sequence comes from Lactuca serriola, assembly GCF_051521515.1. Lineage (NCBI taxonomy): Eukaryota > Viridiplantae > Streptophyta > Magnoliopsida > Asterales > Asteraceae > Lactuca > Lactuca serriola. Next base: position 119,530,824 of record NC_136412.1, read on the forward strand.
GTGCAAAGGCGACTCGATGAGTCTAGACGTCCTCCCCAACTTTCCCTGTTGTTCCCTTTCTACTCGTTGAGTATCCCCCTTGACTCGACGAGATCCACGTGGAAGAATCGCGGGGCCACCCCGACTCCACTCGCCGAGTCTGAAGAACAACTCGGCGAGTCCCAGTGAATCTTCAAGCTACTCGCCGAGTCTGAAGAACAACTCGGCGAGTCCCAGTAAATCTTCAAGCTACTCGCCGAGTCTGATCATTGGACTCGGCGAGTCCATGCCATGCAGACGAGCAACTGCTTCCTGAAATACGTATGGTCCCGAGATATACAATCATGGGACTTTCTGGACTTCTAAACATCTTATTACTGGGGTATAAACGTCTGGGTAATAACATAATAACCCATCTAATCACTAAATGGGTTTCATAAACCCTAGATTCGTATACACATCAAAATAACAGAAATGGTCCGAGTATTACCTGAAAACGCACTCTCTGTGTCCCCAAACCTCAGGACTCGATCCTCCTTGATATTCCTTTGGCCAAACTCTTCTTCTTCTTGCCTAACAAGTTCCTCCAAGTTCCAATAGCTTTCTCTCCTGCTCTAGACGTCCACAACGATTAGGGTTCTTCTCAATCGGCCAAAAGACGGACAATGACGGCCTAGGAGGCGCTATATACGATCCAAAACCAAACGGCTAGGGTTTCTGCTGAACAGCGTCGACTCGCCGAGTCCATATCTGGACTCGTCGAGTCCAGTCGCGAACCCGCGACCAAGTCTGCGGTCCTACTCGGCGAGTCTGGCTCCAACTCGCCGAGTCCCTTCCTAAAATGCCCCCAAAAATAGTTTTAAAGCAATACCTGAAATTCCGGGCTGTTACAACTCTCCCCCACTAGAACTAGACTTCGCCCTCGAAGTCTCACTCTGCGAATAACTCCGGATGTTGCTCCCGCATCTCACGTTCCGGCTCCCAAGTCATCTCCGATCCCTTCCGGTGTTGCCACTGAACCAACACCAGAGGTACCTCCTTGTTTCGCAGAACCTTGATCTTCCGATCCCTGATAGCTACTGGTCTCTCGGCGTAATTCAGACTCGCATCCACCTGAATATCCTCTAACGGAACCACTGCCGATTCATCAGCTATACACTTCCTCAACTGTGATACGTGAAAGGTATTGTGAATCTGTCCCAACTCTGCTGGCAACTCTAGCCGATAAGCTACCCGACCTACTCTTGCAATTACCCGAAATGGACATATGAACCGGGGTCCCAACTTGCCCCTCTTTCTGAACCGGATCACTCCTTTCCAAGGAGAAACCTTCAGGAGAACGAAGTCGCCAACCTGGAATTCAAGCTCGGACCGGCGTCTGTCCGCATAACTCTTCTGTCGGCTCTGGGCGGTCAATAACCTCTGCCTAACCTGCTGAATCTGCTCTGTCGTTTGGAGTACGATCTTTGTACTGCCCATCACTCTCTGTCCCACCTCTCCCCAGCAAATGGGAGTCCGACACCTCCTACCATACAACAACTCAAAAGGTGGCATACCAATGCTCGAATGATGGCTGTTGTTGTAGGAAAACTCAGCCAATGGTAAATGCGCATCCCAGCTACCCCCGAAGTCTAACACACACGCTCTAAGCATGTCTTCCAATGTCTGAATCGTCCGCTCGCTCTGACCGTCTGTCTGGGGATGGTATGCGGTACTAAAATGTAGTTTAGTACCCAGCTCCTCATGGAATTTCTTCCAGAACCTGGAAGTGAAACGTACATCACGGTCTGAAACAATCGAGATCGGCACTCCATGCCGAGATATTACCTCTCTCACGTATAACTCTGCCAACTTCTTCGCTGATAAACTCTCGCTAATGGCAAGGAAGTGTGCACTCTTCGTCAATCTATCCACAATCACCCAAATTGCATCGACTCCCCTGGCAGTTCTCGGCAATTTGGTGATGAAATCCATAGTAATCTGTTCCCACTTCCACTCGGGAATCTCCAAGGGCTGCAACTTACCATGCGGTCTCTGGTGCTCGGCCTTAACCCTACGGCAGGTCAAACACCTCTCAACGAACCATGCGACGTCTCTCTTCATACAAGGCCACCAATATTCCTTCCTCAAGTCCAAATACATCTTCGTAGCACCGGGATGGATCGAGAATTTCGATCTATGAGCCTCCTCCATCAAAGTAGTACGCGTACCGCCCACGAATGGTACCCAATCCGACCTTGAAACGTCAGAAGTCCTCGTCCATCCTTAACGAACTCTGAAATTAACCCAACGACCCGCTCTTTCTTCTGCATCTCGGATCTCACAACCTCGACCTGCGCCCCACGAATAGCATCCAATACCGGAGTCATCACCGTCAATCTCAGACATACATCTCGCAATGGAGTGCTCTCCGCCCTACGACTCAATGCATCGGCTACCACATTAGCCTTGCCTGGGTGGTATAGGATCTCACAGTCATAATCCTTAACCACGTCCAACCATCTCCTCTGACGCATATTTAGGTTGGGTTGATCCATCAAATACTTCAAACTCTTATGGTCCGTGTATATAGTACAACGAACCCTATACAGGTAGTGACGCCAAATCTTGAGAGCGAACACTACTGCCCCCAACTCCAAGTCATGCGTGGGATATCTCGCCTCGTGAGGCTTTAATTGCCTCGATGCATAAGCTATCACATGGCCCCTCTGCATCAACACTGTACCCAGTCCCGAAATCGATGCGTCGCAATATACAACAAAATCTTCCATCCCTTCCGGGAGGGCTAATACCGGGGCTTCGCACAGTCTCTGGCGTAGTGTCTCGAAGGAAGTCTGTTGCTCGGGTCCCCATGAGAATGTAACACCCTTCCGGGTCAATCTGGTGAGCGGTACTGCGATCTTGGAGAAGTCCCTAATAAACCTCCGATAGTACCCCGCCAACCCAAGGAAACTCCTGATCTCGGAAGGTGACTTCGGTGCTTCCCAACTCATCACTGCTTCCACCTTGGCCGGATCGACCAATATCCCTGACTGATTAACAACATGTCCAAGAAATTGGACCTCCCGAAACCAGAAGTCACATTTGGAGAATTTTGCATATAGCTTCTCCGACCTCAGTACCTCAAGGACCTCTCTCAAATGTCCCTCATGCTGCTCTTTAGTTCGTGAATACACTAGGATGTCGTCGATAAATACAATCACAGACCGATCCAGCATCGGCCTGCATACCCTGTTCATGAGGTCCATGAACACTGCCGGGGCATTGGTGAGCCCGAAAGGCATCACCTCGAACTCATAATGCCCATACCGCGTCCTGAATGTTGTCTTCTGAACGTCCTCATCCCGTACTCTTACCTGATGGTACCCTGATCTCAAATCGATCTTGGAAAACCAAGATGCCCCTTGCAACTGATCGAATAGATCATCGATCCTCGGTAACGGATAGCGGTTCTTGACCGTCACCTTGTTCAACTCCCGGTAATCAATACACATCCGGTGTGAACCATCCTTCTTCTTGACGAACAGAATCAGTGCTCCCCACGGCGAGCTACTCGGCCGAATAAATCCCTTCCCCAGCAACTCCTGGAGTTGCGAGGACAACTCTTGCATCTCTGGAGGTGCAAGACGATAAGGCACCTTCGCAATAGGCGCAGCCCTCGGAATCAGATCGATACCAAACTCCACTTGCCTCGCAGGAGGTACTCCCGGCAACTCCTCGGGAAAAACATCTGGAAACTCACGCACCACTGGAACCTCCTCCACTGTCCTCGGTCTCTCGGAAGCCTCCCGCGTATCCATCACATACGCCACAAAACCTTTACATCCCTGTTGTAGGCATTGCCTCGCCCTAGCGGCCGAACAAAAAGCTGATCCTGAATGGGTACCCTCGCCGTATACCGTAAGAACTCCCCCACTAGGGTCTCGTATAGTCACCAGCTGGCGCTCACAGTCGATGACAGCGCTGAATCGGCTCAACCAGTCCATGCCCACGATGACACAGACATCCCCCATCGCAATAGGAATTAGGTCAATCGGAAACGCAACCCCGAAAATCTCTAGTACGCATCCCCGAAGAACCTCCGTGGCACAAACCACCCTCTCGGCCGCTATAGAAACGCTCAGAGGCCGACTTAACGGCTCACGACTAATGCTGATATGCTGACTAAAAGCTAAAGATACAAAGGATCTACTCGCACCCGAATCAAATAACACTAGAGCAGGCATAGAGTTCACAAGAAAAGTACCTACACATACATTAACATAAGCATAACATTTCGACTTTAAAGAAAGTACGTGAATTACAGCATACCTGCCACAACATTGGGCGTAGCGCGGACCTCCTCCGCAGTCAGCTGAAAGGCTCTCCCGCGAGCCCTCGGGGCCTCGACCTTCGCCGGTCGGGTCTCAGTAGTCCTGGTAGTCGGTGTAGATCCCTGACGAAGCTGCGGGCACTCGGCCTTCCGATGGCCTGTCTGGTTGCAGTGAAAGCAAACCATAAACCCCTTAGGGCAATCCCTGGCAATGTGTCCCTCCTTACCACACTTGTAACAACCACCAGCTCGACACGCCCCCTCATGACTCTTGCCGCACTTTCCGCAAGTGCGGCCCTTCGGACCTCCCATCCTCGAATCAGCGGACTTGATCCGCTTGGCTGCCGGCTGAGACTGAACCGGCCGCCGATCCACCTGCCGAGACTCGGCCTCCTACCTGGCCTGGGTCTCCAACTCGATCTCGCGCTTCCTGGCGTTCGCCTGAAGCTCAGTGAAAGTACGATAGGTGGAGTTTGACACAAACTCCCGGATATCCCTCCTCAAAACGCCTAAATACCGGCTCATCCGTGACTGCTCCGAAGACACCAGCTCTGGGCAGAACATCGCCCTCTCGTGAAACTTCCGTGTGACCACCGCAACGGAATCAGTACCCTGCTTAAGGGTCAAGAACTCCTGAATCAACCGTTCCCTCTCCACTGGGGGAACATACTCGTCCCTGAACATCTCAGTAAACCTCTCCCATGTCACCGCTGTAATCTCCGCCAGAGTGAAGTTCGCCGTCACGAACTTCCACCAATCCTTCGCTCCCAGACGGAGCTGGTTCAAGGCGAACCGTACCCTCAGATGCTCCGGGCATGAGCAAGTGTAGAAGCATCCCTCAATGTCGGCGATCCACCTCCTCGCAGCAATCGGATCCTGCGTCCCATCGAACTCAGGGGGTTTCGTGTTGCTGAATTCCCGGAACAACAACGAATTGCCCCCTTGCGGCCTGGCAGCGGCCACAACTGCGGTAGCGGCAGCGGCTGCAGCATCAGTCAGTGCGGCGTACCGCTCCTCGAACGTCTCCATCAATGTGGTCTTAATAGACCCAAACATCTCCGGGATCTCGGCCCGGATCGCTGCAGCTACCTCCTCCTGGATCATCTGACGAATATCCTCGTCACTCACGGTGCTCGAACTCGCCCCATGACGTGTGGTAACCATGATGTCTCTGAAATACAACATAAAATTATCAGAGACTCCATCAAGTACTATTATCAGGGATTCTTACTTGGGTCTTCCACCGACCCGGTGCCTTCGGTAGTACGGGCCCAATACTACCGACCACACCGTATCAGTATTCGTCCCAAATCTTCCTCCCCAAACCCCGAATAACGAGTACTCTACTTCTAGTATGCACTATCTACTTGCACGCTACCGAATATCTCATATAAGTAATCTCCCTAGACTAAGGCATCACAAAACAGGCCATTCTAGTCCTATCATGTATACCTAGTCTTCTAGCATGCATAACAATTCATAATTCAGTGCATAACATAACATTGTAAGGTATTCTGGGGATCTTTACCGTTCGGGCGCTGGCTGATCGTACACACTACTCCGTTCTTGTTTACCACTTTACCATTTATAAAAATTTATGTCTTTATTATTTTTAAAAGATTTTTCCTCAAATCCTCGGTTTGAGTTCAGTTACACCCGAAGGTACACCCGAATCCCTCAAACCAAGGCTCTGATACCAATTGTAACAACGCAAATTTTCAAACAAAATTTTCATTTAAAATAAAGTGATTTTACTCAACCAATAGCATTTATTCCATGTTTCATATCAAATACATATATAAAATCCCCAAGATCTCAAATAGCAGCAGTGTGTATGCATCATGCCGGCGCCTTTCCACGGTCCTCGCTAGTACCTGAAACACATACATAACAACTTGTAAGCATAAATGCTTAGTGAGTTCCCCAGTATACGACTTACACATATACGCCTTTCCAGGCCTTGACCTTCCGGTCCACAATACATTGCCTTCCGGCCCGTAACATAATCGCCTTCCGGCCCATAACATATTGCCTTCCGGCCCGTAACATATTGCCTTCCGGCCCATAACATATTGCCTTCCGGCCCGTAACATATTGCCTTCCGGCCCGTAACATATTGCCTTCCGGCCCATAACATTTACGACACATAATACATTTAATCTAACACACATAGCACATATATCATCCATCATACCTGACCTTTCTGTCACATAACATATCGCCTTCCGGCCCGTATAAACACACATATCATGCATAGCAACTACCTTTCTATTTATAGCATAAATAACACATATCATATTCGACCTTCCGGTCTCACAGTCAAACCCGTCCGGGTGTAGTATAATGAGAAGACTCACCTCGTGGTAATGAAAACTATCAACTCTTGAAACCACTCGCACTCGATCCGCCGATCTGCAGACTCCCTATAATACCATATACCCTTATTAATACTCTTATCATCCAAGACAACTGACCCTAAGAAATTACATGCAGGTCAACTCTGGTCAACGATCAACTTGACCGGACTCGTCGAGTGCAAAGGCGACTCGACGAGTCTAGACGTCCTCCCCAACTTTCCCTGTTGTTCCCTTTCTACTCGTCGAGTATCCCCCTTGACTCGACGAGATCCACGTGGAAGAATCGCGGGGCCACCCCGACTCCACTCGCCGAGTCTGAAGAACAACTCGGCGAGTCCCAGTGAATCTTCAAGCTACTCGCCGAGTCTGAAGAACAACTCGGCGAGTCCCAGTAAATCTTCAAGCTACTCGCCGAGTCTGATCATTGGACTCGGCGAGTCCATGCCATGCAGACGAGCAACTGCTTCCTGAAATACGTATGGTCCCGAGATATACAATCATGGGACTTTCTGGACTTCTAAACATCTTATTACTGGGGTATAAACGTCTGGGTAATAACATACTAACCCATCTAATCACTAAATGGGTTTCATAAACCCTAGATTCGTATACACATCAAAATAACAGAAATGGTCTGAGTATTACCTGAAAACGCACTCTCTGTGTCCCCAAACCTCAGGACTCGATCCTCCTTGATATTCCTTTGGCCAAACTCTTCTTCTTCTTGCCTAACAAGTTCCTCCAAGTTCCAATAACTTTCTCTCCTGCTCTAGACGTCCACAACGATTAGGGTTCTTCTCAATCGGCCAAAAGACGGACAATGACGGCCTAGGAGGCGCTATATACGATCCAAAACCAAACGGCTAGGGTTTCTGCTGAACAACGTCGACTCGCCGAGTCCATATCTGGACTCGTCGAGTCCAGTCGCGAACCCGCGACCAAGTCTGCGGTCCTACTCGGCGAGTCTGGCTCCAACTCGCCGAGTCCGTTCCTAAAATGCCCCCAAAAATAGTTTTAAAGCAATACCTGAAATTCCGGGCTGTTACATAGGGGCATCATTTGGCATGGTTTCATGAGTTTACGGCCAAAGGGTAGGTGCCTAGGCCGTAAACTCCTATATGTGGTATTTTGATGTGTTATATACCCCCAAAATATTTTTAGATGGATCTAGGATTTATCACAAGGCTATTGGTTGAGTTACAAGGCATTTAGACATGATTTAAGGTGTTTAATCCCCATTTTTGAGGAGTTTACGGCCCAAGAACAAGCTTTGGCCGTAAACTCTCATTTTTCCTTCAAATTTCATGTTTTAAGTGTTTCAAGTCCCAATTTGTAAGCCTTAAAGTCGTATCTAAGTCCCAACAATGATTTGGAAGGGTTAATTGGCTTAAAAACCCCATTATTAAGTGTTTACGGCCCAAGCTTGATCCTTGGCCGTAAACACATGTTCTAGGTTCTAAAACTCAATTTAAACATCAATTTGAAGGCTAAATAGGTTTGATAACAAGTTAGGGATGTTACCTCATTGATTTGGAGCCTTAAATCTTTGTTTTTGGACCTTTGATTATGGATGAGGAGAGAGGTTGGAAGTGTTTGTGGAAGAATGGCCAAAAGCTTCAAATGAAACGTTTGAATCACTTATATAGTGCTCGGGAATTGGACACGACGGAATTCTACCCGATACCGGCGTTAGGCGGGGCTTTTGGTCACACCCGACCAAGTTGTCGTAACCCGATATGGTCAATTCTAGAATTATTCCGATGACTATTATGGGGTGTTAGAATGATTTCAAATGGCATTTAGACACCCGTTAAGTAATTTTAGGTTAATACAAGTTAATGACTTAATTAATTGACGAAATCGGGAACGGATTTGGAAACGGCGTTTGGTTGATCGAATTGGATTACAATTTGAGTTACAAGAAGTGATATGAAATTTTGGGTTGTTACACTTGACTATCTTAAGGAATGTGGGATTGTCTCACAATTGACACCTCCCAGGACACCACAGTTGAATGGTGTGGCTGAGAGGCATAATCGAACCTTGTTGGATATGGTTCGTTCCATGATGAGTCGAGCTTCGCTACCAATCTCATTCTGGGGTATACCTTAGAGACTGCCGCCCATATCCTTAATCTAGTCCCTACAAAGAAAGTTGCCAAAACTCTTCACGAGATGTGGACTGGTAACGTACCCAAACTAGACCACATCAAGATTTTGGGTTGCGAAGCTTTTGTGAGGCGCGAGTCTCAGGATAAGCTAGAACCCCGAAGCGAGAGAAGTATTTTCATCGGCTACCCACAAAGATCCTTTGGTTACATCTTCTATAGACCTAGTGATAATGTGGTCTTTATAGCAAGAAGAGGAGTCTTTCGAGACAGAGAGTTTATAAGCCAAGGAGACAGTGGGAGACAAATTGACCTTGAAGAACTTCAAGAGTCAAGTGGTGAAGGAACTTGAAACCCTAGCCCTCAACTTGAGGAGAAAACTCCTGTTGAGCCAATTGACGAGTATGTACCTCTAAGGCGTTCTACAAGAGTTAGGAATGCACCTGAGCATTACTATGGTTTCCATATTACTGCGGAAGGTGAGACACTTATTAGTGATGAGACACTAGTAGGTCTGGATGAACCTAACAGCTATGCGGAAGCCATGGCAGACCCTGAGTCTGCTAAAAGGAAATAGGCTATGGATAGCGAGATACAATCCATGTATGACAATCAAGTTTGGAACTTGGTTGAGAATGTACCAGGTCGTAAGACTTTAGGGAGCAAATGGATCTTCAAGAAGAAGGCCGACATGGATGGTAATATACACACTTATAAGGCTCGACTGGTTGCAAAGGGCTTCTCTAAAACTCCTAGAGTGGATTATGATGAGACTTTTTCTCCAGTAGCCAAGATTAACTCTATTAGGGTTATGTTAGCCATAGCTGCATTTCATGACTATGAAATATGGCAAATGGATGTCAAAACCTCTTTCCTTAATGGAAAGTTGACTCAAGATGTTTACATGAGTCAGCCAGAAGGTTTTGTCAGCAATGAGTACCCTAATAGAGTGTGTAAGCTTGAGAAATCCATTTATCGATTAAAGCAAGCACCTCGCAGATGGAATCTTTGCTTTGATGAAAAAGTCAAGGAATTTGGATTTTCTAGGAGTGGAGATGAATCTTATGTGTATGTCAAGGCTAGTGGGAGTATAGTTTGCTTTTTGGTATTGTATGTGGATGACATACTACTCATAGGAAATGACATCCCAACTCTGCATGAAGTTAAGTCCTGGCTTGGGAAGTGTTTCTCTATGAAGGACCTAAGAGAAGCTACCTATATTCTAGGGATAAGGATTTTGAGAGACCGGAGTAAAAGACTAATTGGACTTAGTCAAAGTACCTACTTCGACAAGGTGTTGAAGAGATTCAACATGCAGAACTCCAAGAAAGGAGAGTTACCCATCCAGAGTAATGCCAGATTGAGTAAGACACAAAGCCCTAGTACTGAGGCTGAGATAGCAGAAATGAGTCGAGTGCCTTATGCTTCGACAGTAGGCTCGATCATATATGCTATGACTTGTACTCGACCTGAAGTAGCATTTTCCTTGAGCATGGTTAGCAGGTATCAGGGGAACCCTGGCAAGGCTCACTAGACTGCGGTAAAGAATATTCTCAAGTACCTACGGAGGACTAAGGACTGGGTCCTTACCCTCGGTGGGAGCGATGAATTGAGAGTTATAGGGCATTGTGATGCTGGCTTCCATACTGATAGGGATAATTTCCACTCTCATTCGGGTTGGGTCTTCACCCTAAACGGAGGAGCAATCACTTAGAAGAGTTCCAAGAAGTAGACAATACTTGATTCCACTTGTGAATCAGAGTATATAGCAGCGAGCGAGGCAGCAAAGGAGGCTATATGGCTGAAGAACTTCATAGGAGACCTTGGAGTAGTACCAGCTACAAAGGAGCCTATGGAAATTTTCTATGATAGTGAAAGTGCTGTTGCCTTATTCAAAGAACCAAGGGATCACGGGAGATCCAGACACATCGATAGAAAATATCATTTTATCAGACATCGCATAGAAGAAGGAATCCTCGTGGCAAAGAGGGTATCTTCGGATGAGAACCCAACATAACCCCTCACGAAGGGACTGAGTAAGGTTAAGCATCTCCAGCATGGTCGGAGCATAGGGCTGAAGGATGATAAAAGTTTTAGTAGTTAGATAAATTATGAAATTTGTAAACTGTAATTGACATTTGATGATGAATAAAAGTTGTGTTTATTTATGAGTAAAGTGTTACTATCTTTTGTTAATCGTTTACTATAATTTCTTTTGCATGTTTTAACTTCCAGAATAGTATGTTGTGGTTTCACATATTATTCAAATTTTCCACAGTCAGTCATATGTTGGAAGTAGATATGAAGTAAGACTGTCATGAAGTTGGTTGTAGGTGTCAGGATATAAGACAACACTTCATGAGTGCTCATAAGTTCTGAGTATTGGAATCAATCCACAGTCACTGGAATCACTTTATGGAATTTTATCTCGAGTGATCGTGAGACGGTAATATCATATAAGTCTTCAAACCTAGAGATATGATTTGTTACCTGTGAATTGATTATGCATTGATTGTACGAAAACGCATTGGTAACTCGATGTTATAAAGCGTGCTTTTGTGTATAATTCAATTAGTAGTAGAACAAACATATGAGTCGAAGTTTATTTGTTCCTTCTTGGATTAGAAGTAGATATCTGGGCCCCTCGATGATTTTGTTTTGACCTATGTACCGGGCCCAGTCAGAACTAAGTTGATGTGTTCAATTAAGTTCTTTGTCAAACAAATCAGGAATCGGGAAACAAACTACTGGAGAATAAGTAAGACATTGTTCCATGTAATTGTCCGGCTGATATCTAGCACAAAGGATTATATGATCACTTATCTTAAATGTGTTGGATAAGGTGTCTAAGTCCATAACTATTTCTGGTCAGTACTTGACCCGACCCGGCATGGTCCATTTGGGTTGCATGGCACCATGCAATTGGATAGACTAAATGAGAGGGATAACACTTGGAGATTATTAATATATTATAAGTTATAATATATTAATAATATTATTTGATTAGTTTGATCAAAGAATTAATTTAGAATTAATTAAGTGATCAAAAGATAACTAATTAAATATATGGGTTGATTATGTAAATCATTCATATCTTGTATAGTGGGCTAAGAGGCTTCATGGCTTATCAAGTTGGGTTCCACCCATAGGATGCTCCATGGATTCTCCATGGGAGTTATAAACCCATGGGTCATGGAAATGAAGAGTCATGACACATTAGGGTTTACATGGTGTAACCCTAGATGTGTCAACAGTATATAAGAATCCCATTCTCCACAAAATCGGCTACACATAAGAAACAAGAGGGCTAGGCCGATTTCAAGAAGTCTGTGTTCTCTCAAAAGTCTTTCCAAGAGCATTTGGTGTTGTGTGAAGAATTTGAGGCATCACACTTGGGGTGCTAGGCTCACAAGGTTTCAAGGAACATAAGCAACAACAAGGTAAGTTATTCTATCTTTCATTCAAGTTAGAAATTGTTCCCCATGTATGCTAGATAGGAATATAACCTTGGAATTCAACTTTGCATGATAATTAGACAAACATAGATCCAAGGTTATTAGGGTTGCATGTACACTTAGGAAGTGTTAGAATGCTCAAAAACCCATCAGTGGTATCAGAGCCTAGGCTTGTTTGTTTTTTATTTGTGCTTAAAAGTTGAAAATAGTCGAAAAACTTGCTGTCTTCCTGATGAACTCGCCGAGTCCATGGGGAGACTCGCCGAGTTCACTTGTATCTTCAACCTACTCGACGAGTAGGTTCATGCACTCGGCGAGTAGGAGCCACAGATTGCATATTTTCGACTTTAGTTGCTTGAAATGGACTAGAAACATTACCCTAAACTGTTTTGGTACTTGAAAACTTGTTTTAGATGGTGTAATGTCCTTGCTAATCCATTTACAAAAACTAGTTATCAAAATTACAAAGTTTTAAGTGTAATTTTGATTCATGAAAGTGTTCATATTCATGTTCTTGATCTTATGATGTTTAGATGATCATAGGAATTATTTGTAACCTATGTGGTAGTTTAATTCTTGATCATAATGTGTTTTAATGGAGTCCATAACTTGTCCTCAAGTTATGGACAAACCAAAAGTCACTTGAGTTAAAACCATTAAAAGAACACAAGAGTTAGAAAAATGAAGAGTCTTCATTTTATTACTCAAATAAACTCATAAGTTACAAGAAATGAAAAGTTTTGAAAGTTTACAAAACTTTCCCTCAAGTTTTGGAACAAGTAAAGTCATGTTAAAAACTTTAGTTCTAACCCTTAGAATTTTAAAAGTTAAAATTCAACTCTTATACTTATATTATTATGACTTAATAATTATATATATATATATATATATATATATATATATATATATATATATATATGTATAAGAACAAAGTCGTCTTACCGCTAGTACGCCTCATTCACGAAGCCGGTCTATAAGGTGGGTATAAGGTTGTTGCCTATAAAATGGCAACTTAATGGGTGTTCACTCTCACCCACCGCTTGCTTGACCGGTGAAGGGTCGTTAGCCGAACTGGTAAGACAAGGACTTATAAATTCTCATTAAAAGTATGATGAGTATTACAAAAGTTACTAAATGTTTTCTTCAATTCCCAATCTTAGTTACTTTAGGAAAAATGTGAATAAGGTGCTAATCCATGAAATTACACTTTACACTTTGTTTAAGTCGTTGGTGGAGCGTGTGTGGTTAACCGGCACACTAACTTGGACTTAACAAGGTAGGTAAAGGGTGACTTAAGGTTTATTATAGTATCGTTGGAGCATGTGTGGTTTACCGGCACATCGATTGAGTGATAAAATTTAAGGGTACCAAGTGATTTGCATGGTTACTTCACACCTCGTTTTGTGATCCTCGATATCCCAGTCACAAAACCTGGAGGGCACACTCGAGATTGAAACATGCCTTTGAAAAGTTCATTGAATCTCAAAGAATATAGGAATTTCTAAGAACCAATCAAAAACCTAATATTTAATATTTCGGTTTTCGTGGTGGAAATTGGTGAATCATCATTCACCTACCTTTCAAATATGTTATAGCTTGGATTACGGCATACCTCTTCTAAGTAATAATATATTGTGATTGGGTCCTAGCCTTAATATTACATTTGGGTGTTTTATTAAGGATTCTCTTAATATCTAAACTAATCTTGTCCTTTTCTTTCAGATGTCTTCAAACAATGCTGCTTCTGGCTCTAACCCTAATGGCTCCTTTACCCTTATAGACTTGTGTAGGAAAGTCACTTTTGATGGATCCAACTTTAATGAGTGGATCAGAAACATCAGGATGATTACCCCCTACGAGGACAAAGAATATGTCCTTGACAAGGAGCTTAAGGAGATTGATGAGACCACTGCAACTCCTCAGGAGATCGCTGACTTTCAGTCACATGAAAGGGATGCTACAAAAGTGGCATGCATCATGATGGCCACGATGACAGCGGAACTCCAAAAGTCTTATGAGGATTTCTACCCTTATGAAATGCACCAAGATCTGATGGAAAGATACCATCAAAGTGCACGACAAGAGAGGTATGAAATCATCTGCTCCATGATAACAACCATGATGAAGGACGGGGAATCTATCACGATCCACATGCAGAAAATGCAAAGGTATGTGGATCGATTGCTGAAGCTTAATGTGAACTTCCATGAGGAGCTTGCAATAGATATCATTTTGCACTCCTTACCATCGTGCTATGATCAATTCCGCATGACATATCACATGAATAAGGAAGAGGTCACACTCAACAAACTTTAGGGACTTCTCAAGACCGCAGAAACAGGTCTTAAGGGGAAGTCGGTTGTTAACACTCCTACTCCAAACTCTACTCCGGTTTTGGCAATCGGGAAAAGTCGAGGGAAGAAGAGAAAGAGCTCTTCAAAGGGTACCAAGGCTCGGACCCTTGATGGCTCTTCTTCAAGTGGAACCAAGAAAGGTTTTGTTACTCTTTCTTCTGACCCAAAAGAGGCTGAATGCTTCTATTGCCATGAAAAATCACATTGGAAGCGGAACTGCCTGAAATACTAGCAAGATGTGAAGGATGGGAAAGTTAAACCCAACCATGCAGGTATTTACACTATCATTTCTAATAACTCACCCCATTCTAAATCTTGGATCCTTGATACCGGTTGTGGTATTCATATTTGTTGTGACTTGCAGGGACTAAAAAGAAGTGAGAGTATGGAGCAAGGAAGAATAAACTTAATCATGGGAAATAGGAAAGCTTTACCTGTCACCAAGATTGGAGTTTATACTTTATCGCTAAGTAGTGGGTTTAGTTTAGATTTGAATAAGTGTTATTATTCGCCAGAAATGGCAAGAAATATTATTTCCTTTCATGCATTGTATAAACAAGGTTTCACCTTTTCGTTTGATAATGAAGTTGGTTCGATTAATGCTTTCTTTAATAATGTTCTTTATTTCAAAGCATTACCTTGTGATGGCGTGTATGAAACAGTATTTGTGGTTGATAACTTAGGAAATAATGTATTGTGTATTGATTTTGTTAATAATAATAACTTGGATAAAGCGTCATTATGGCGTTGTCGTCTTGGACATATAAGCAAGAAACGCATAGGCCAACTCCAAAATGATGGAGTCTTGGAGTCATTTGACCTAAAGTCAAATGACAGTTGCGAATCATGCTTACTTGGAAAAATGACAAAGTCACCCTTCACAGGCTCGTGTGAGAGGGGTGAAGGTTTGATGGAACTTGTACACACGGATGCGTGTGGACCATTCAAACATGCCCCAAGGGATGCTAATCATTATTATTTGACTTTTATTGATGATTACAGTAGATATGGATATGTCTACTTGATCAAGCATAAGTCAGAGACTTTCGAAAGGTTTAAGGAATTTAAACAGGAAGTCGAGAATCAATTGGGCAGGAACATTAAGATGCTTCGATCCGATCGTGGTGGTAAGTATCTTAGTTCAGAGTTCCTTGACTATCTAAGGGAATGTGGGATAGTCTCACAATTGAAACATCCCAGGACACCACAGTTGAATGGTGTGGCTGAGAGGCGTAATCGAACCTTGTTGGATATGGTTCGTTCCATGATGATTCGAGCTTCGCTACGAATCTCATTTTGGGGGTATGCCTTAGAGACTGCCGCCCATATCCTTAATCTAGTCCCTACAAAGAAAGTTGCCAAAACTCCTCACGTGATGTGGACTGGTAAAGTACCCAAACTAGACCACATCAAGATTTCGGGTTACGAGGCTTTCGTGAGATGCGAGACTCATGATAAGCTCGAACCTCGAAGCGAGAGGTGTATTTTCATCGGCTACCCACAACAATCCTTTGGTTACCTCTTTTACAGACCTAGTGAAAATGTGGTCTTTGTAGCCAGGAGGGCTTTCTTTAGAGAGAGAGAGAGCTCATAAGCCAAGGAAACAGTGGGAGGCAAGTTCATCTTGAAGAAATTCAAGAGTCAAGCGGTGAAGGAACTTCAAACCCTAGCACTTAACTTTAGGAGGAAACTCCTGTTGAGCCAATTGACAAGTCTGTACCTCTGAGGCGTTCCACAAGGGTTAGGAATGCTCCTGAGCATTACTATGGATTCCATATTACTGCAGAAGGAGATAAACTTATCAGTGATCAGACACTGATAGGTCTGGATGAACCTAACAGTTACGCGGAAGCCATGGCAGGCCCTGAGTCAGCCAAGTGGAAAGAGGCAATGGACAGC
Organism: Lactuca serriola; assembly: GCF_051521515.1. NCBI lineage: Eukaryota > Viridiplantae > Streptophyta > Magnoliopsida > Asterales > Asteraceae > Lactuca > Lactuca serriola. The sequence continues at coordinate 119,547,287 of NC_136412.1, forward strand.
GAAATACAGTCCATGTATGACAATCAAGTTTGGAACTTGGTTGAGAATGTACCAGGTCGTAAGACAGTAGGGTGCAAATGGGTCTTCAAGAAGAAGACCGACATGGATGGTAAAGTACACACTTATAAGGCTAGACTGGTTGCAAAGGGTTTCTCTCAAATTCCTGGAGTGGACTATGATGAGACCTTTTCTCCAGTAGCCAAGATTAAGTCTATTCGGGTTCTGTTGGCCATAGCTGCATTTCTTGACTATGAAATCTGGCAAATGGATGTCAAAACCGCTTTTCTTAAACGAAAGTTGGCTGAAGATGTTTACATGAGTCAGCCAGAGGGTTTTGTCAGCAATGAGTACCCTAATAGAGTGTGTAAGCTTGAGAAATCCATTTATGGATTGAAGCAAGGACCTCGCAGATGGAATCTTAGCTTTGATGAAAAGGTCAAGGAATTTGGCTTTTCTAGGAGTGAAGATGAGTCTTGCGTGTATGTCAAGGCTAGTGGGAGTATAGTTAGCTTTTTGGTATTGTATGTGGATGACATACTACTCTTAGGAAATGACATCCCAACTCTACATGAAGTTAAGTCCTGGCTTGGAAAGTGTTTCTCTATGAAGGACCTAGGAGAAGCTGCCTATATTCTAGGGATACGGATCTTGAGAGATCGGAGTAAAAGACTAATTGGACTTAGTCAGAGTACCTACTTGGATAGGGTGCTGAAAAGATTCAGCATGCAGGACTCCAAGAAAGGAGAGTTACCCATCCAGAGTAACGCCAGATTGAGTAAGACAAAAAGCCATAGCACTGAGGCTGAGATAGCAGAAATGAGTCGAATACCTTATGCTTCGGTAGTAGGATCGATCATGTATGCTATGACGTGTACTCGACCTGATGTAGCCTTTGCCCTAAGCATGGTTAGCAGGTATCAGGCGAACCCTGGCAAGGCACACTGGACTGCGGTAAAGAATATCCTCAAGTTCCTACGGAGGACAAAGGACTGGGTCCTTACCCTCGGTGGTAGTGATGACTTGAGAGTTGTAGGGTATAGTGATGCTAGCTTCCAGACTGATAGGGATAATTTCCGCTCTTAGTCGGGCTGGGTCTTTACCCTAAATAGAGGAGCAATTTCTTGGAAGAGTTCCAAGCAAGAGATAGTGGCTGATTCAACTTGTGAATAAGAGTATATTGCAACTAGCGAGGCGGAAAAGGAGGCGATATGGCTGAAGAACTTCATTGGAGACCTTGGATTTGTACCAGCTATTAAAGAGCCAATGGAAATTTTCTGTGATAGTTAAAGTGCTGTTGCCTTAGCCAAGGAACCAAGGGATCATGGGAGATCCAGACACATCGACAGAAAATACCATTTTATCAGACATCAGATAGAAGAAGGACTCCTCGTGGCAAAGAGGGTATCATCGGATGAGAACCCAGAAGATCCCCTCACGAAGGGACTGACTCGGGTTAAGCATCTTCAGCATGCTCGGAGCATAGGGCTGAAGGATGATATTAGATTTAGTAGTTAGATAACTTCGAAATTTGTAAAGTGTAATTGACATTAGATGATGAATAAAAGGTGTTTTATTTATGAGTAAAGTGTTGCTATCTCTTGTCGATCGTTTACTATATTTCTTTTGCATGTTTTGACTTCCAGAATAATTTTGTTTGGTATAACATATTATTCAAACCTCCACAGTCGGTGATATGTCAGAAGTAGGTATGAATCAAGACTGTCGTGATTGGTTGCAGGGGTCTAAGGTGTTGGACAAGGCTACAACAATCATGAGTGCTCATAAGTTCTGAGCATTGGACACAACCCACGCTCACTGGAATCACTTCATGGAATTCTATCTCGAGTGATCGTGAGACGGTAATATCATATAAGTCTTCAAACCTAGAGATATGATTTGTTACTTACAAATTGGTTATACATTGATCGTACGAAAACGCATTGGTAACTCGATGTTATAAAACATGCTTTTGTGTATAATTCAATGAGTGGTAGAACAAACATATGAGTCAAAGTTTATCTGTTCCTTCTTGGATTAGAAGCTAATATCTAGGGCCCTCGATGATTTTGTTTTGACCTATGTACCGGGCCCGGTTAGAACTAAGTTGATGTGTTCAATTAAGTTCTTTGTCAAACAAATCGGAAATCAGGAAACAAACTGCTGGACAATAAGCAAGACATTGTTCCATGTATTTTTCCGGCTGATATCTAGAACAGAGGATTATATGATCACTTATTTTAAATGGCGTATCAACATCTTCTCAGTTCCGAGAGACCTTGAAAGAGATACGATTATCGGTTGGTTCCTGAAGTACTAGAGTTATAGTTATTAGACTTATCCAAGTGGAAGACTGTTGGATAAGGTGTCTAAGTCCATAACTATTTCTGGTCATTACTTGACCCAACCCGGCATGGTCCATTTGGGTTGCATGGCACCATGCAATTGGATAGACTAAATGAGAGGGATAACACTTGGAGATTATTAATATATTATAAGTTATAATATATTAATAATATTATTTGATTAGTTTGATCAAAGAATTAATTTAGAATTAATTAAGTGATCAAAAGATAACTAATTAAATATATGGGTTGATTATGTAAATCATTCATATCTTGTATAGTGGGCTAAGAGGCTTCATGGCTTATCAAGTTGGGTTCCACCCATAGGATGCTCCATAGATGCTCCATGGGAGTTATAAACCCATGGGTCATGGAAATGAAGAGTCATGACACATTAGGGTTTACATGGTGTAACCCTAGATGTGTCAACAGTATATAAGAATCCCATTCTCCACAAAATCGGCTACACATAAGAAACAAGAGGTCTAGGCCGATTTCAAGAAGTGTGTGTTCTCTCAAAAGTCTTTCCAAGAGCATTTGGTGTTGTGTGAAGCATTTGAGGCATCACACTTGGGGTGCTAGGCTCACAAGGTTTCAAGGAACATAAGCAACAACAAGGTAAGTTATTCTATCTTTCATTCAATTTAGAAATTGTTCCCCATGTATGCTAGATAGGAATATAACCTTGGAATTCAACTTTGCATGATAATTAGACAAACATAGATCCATGGTTATTAGGGTTGCATGTACACTTAGGAAGTGTTAGAATGCTCAAAAACCCATCAAAATGGCTTATCAACAACTTCTTAGTTCTGAGAGACCTTGAAAGAGCTATGATTGCCGATCGGTTCCTGAAGTATTGCAGTTATAGTTATTAGACTTATCCAAGTGGGAGATTGTTGGATAAGGTGTCTAAGTCCATAACTATTTCCGGTAAGTACTTGACCCAACCCGGCATGGTCCATTTGGGTTGCATGGCACCATGCAATTGAATAAACTAAATGAGAGAAATAAGACATATCGTTTATTAATATATTATAAGTTCTAATATATTAATGATATTATTTAATTAGTTTTGATCAAGAGTTAATTTAGAATTAATTAAGTGATCAAAAAGATAACTAATTAGATATATGGGTAGATTTTGTAAATCTTCCATATCTTATATAGTGGGCTAAAAGGCTCCATGGATTATTAAGTTGGGTTCCACCCATAGGATGCTCCATGGATGCTCCATGGAGTTAACCCATGGATCAAGAAATGAGGAGTCATGGAACATTAGGATTTACCTAATGCAACACATTATATAAGCAATGTAACTCTCCCCAAAATCTGCTACACTAAGAAACAAGAGGGCTTGGCCGATTTTGCTTGTGTTAGAGTATTCTCTTAAGTTTATTGTTTGCATTTGGTGTTGTGTGAAGCATTTGAGGCATCACACTTGAGGTGCTAGGATCACAAGGTTTCAAGGAACACTTTCAACAACAAGGTATGTAGTTCTATGTTTATACAAAGAAAATTGTACCCCATGTATGAAATATTGGTTCATAACCTTGGAAAACAACTTTGCATGATTATTTGACAAACATAGATCCAAGGTTATTAGGGTTGCATGTAAACTTAGGAAGTGTTAGAATGCTCAAAACCCATCACTTTATACCTACTGAAGATACACAAAGATGTGTAGACTTTGGATCTAAAACTTGAAGGAAACACCACTTCTCCAAAGATCTTCCTTCACCACCAAGAATCACCAAAATATCACCCATGAGCTTGAAAACTCACACACAATAATTAAGGTTTCGAGATAAGGACAAAGTGGAGTGAAGGATGGTTGTATGGATGTCCAAAGGGATTTATGTCCTTAAATAGGGGTCACACCCCAAATTTTAGGGTTTTAGGACAAGCCTGAGTACACCCGACATACACCGATGTATGCTCAGAATACTCGCCACAATCTACGATCCATCAAAAGGCTTACACCCAACATACACTCCATGTACACCCAACGTAATGGTCTATTTCACAAGGAATTAAAATTTTTAGGACAAAACAGAAAAGTACTTGGAACGAGTGTTACATCTAATATGCATTCTATGTGATCTAAATCTCTAAAGGCTTGTAGTCTGAAGTCTTTTCATAATGGGTATCATAGACCTAAAGCTTTGCTCCCTTTAAGGTATCTAAAAATATGTTTGACTACATTGAAATGAGCGACCTTGGGATTAGCTTGGTATTTTGCACACAAACCTATTACGAAGAAAATGTTTGGCCTACTTGCATTCAAGTACAATAGAGAACCTATCATTCCTTGGTATATATTTTGGCTAATGGATTCTCCGATGGGATTTGCATAGATCTTATAACGAAAGGGCATTGGGACCTTTTCTGAAGATCAGTTATCTATAGATTATTTCTTTAAAAGTTTTGTGGCTTACATTTATTCATGAATGAAGATTCCTTGTGGGACTATCTTGATTTGAAGGCCAAAAAGCAAATTAATCTGTCTATACATGCTCATTTGAAACTTACTAGTCATGAACTTGGTGAAGTCATCTATCATAACTTGATATGTTGAATCGAAAATGATGTCATCCACATAGATTTGTACAATCGTTATATTCTTTTCACTTTGAGCGTCAAAAGAGGGTAGGGTCAATGACCCCATGCTTGTATCCATACTAAAAAAGAAATGTAGAAAGAGTTTCATACCAAGCCCTAGGTGCATGCTTCAAGCCATACACAACTTTCTCCAATTTGTAACAGTAATGAGGAAGATCAAGATTCACAAAACCTGGAGGTTGCCATAAGTATACCTCTTCTTTCAGTTCACCATTGAGGAGTGAACTTTTTACATCCATTTGGTATCCTTTCATGTTTTTATCTGCCGTATACGCCAACAAGATACGTATGGCATGCAGCCTTGCAACTGGAGCATATGTTTCATCATAGTCAATTCCTTCCATATGACTATAAGTTTTCGCATTGATTCGCGATTTGTTTCTTATAACTACACATGTGTCATCCAATATGTTGTGAAATACCCAATGTGTTCTAACTATGCTTTATTCCTTTTGTTAGGAAACTAATATCCAAACCTTGTTTCCTTCGAACTATAAAAGCTCTTCTTTCATTTAAACGATCCAATCATGATCTAGAAGTCCGTATTTGATGGTTCTAGGCTTAGTAGATGACATGAATGCTGCATAATGACAATGTTTAGTTAAATCATTCGAATAACAAGTTCTAATACCTACGATAAGGACTTCATATTATTTGGCTAGGTCAATGATCTCTTGTATAGATGTGTACAAATGTATGATGATGTTCAACAGTTGCATTGGATGGAATGTCTTCAACTTTGGGAGGTGCTTCTCTTTTAACATCTTGAACTTCTTCTCCCTTGGTTTTGGAACATCCCGTAGATACATCTTGAACAACATGAACTTGTTGCTCATATACAAATGAAGGTTACCCCCCTGTGAATTTGATGGTTCCCCCTGAAATGAAGCAATGGAAATTATGCGAACTCCTCTCATCTTTCGATATCATCAACATCTTCTTTGGATTTTTCCGAATCTTTGGAAACATCTGATTGATTGTGATGAACTGGAACAACTTCTACTAAGACTGGAACTTCGATGTTTGTGACATTTTGTGGATTGAGTAACATGATTTCCCCCTCGGCCAACAAAGTGGAAGTCACTTGCGAGGAGTCTTCAGTGATGGATGGTACATAGTGTTCGTTGTGTTGAAGTTTTGCAACATGTGATATTAGAATATTATATAGTCTTGCATTCTCTGGAGGGTCAAAACGAGTATCATAGTTAACTTCAACAATGTTGAGTGGTCCGGACAGGATATGAATATCAATTTCCTTAATAAATTTGGTTTCATTGACAAGAGCAGTCTTTCAGAAATAGAAATTATCAAATTACACGTCAAAGGTTTCTTTTGTGACTCTTGTTCTTCAGATCATAACTCCATACGCCACTCTTTTTGTAGAATATTCTAAGAATATTCCTTCGATCTGATTTGGGTGCAAATTTGCTCAGGTGCTCTTTTCTGTTAACTACAAAACACCTGCAACAAAAGTATGAAAGAAATGAACATTGTGTTTACAATCATTTAAACCTTTTTTGGAGTCTTGTTGAGATGTTTGTTGATGACACTTCATTTCTGTACAATGCACGCTGTTCCAACTGCTTCTGCCTAAAAGTAAAGATATAGATTGGCTAAATTGAGCATTGATCTGGCGGCTCTACAAGAGTTATGTTCCTTATTTTAACCATTCCATTATGTTGTGGTGTGTATCGTGTCGAGAAGTTATGATTAAATATTTAGGACACCAAAATGTCGTTCAAAAGTCGATTAGTGAAATCTTTACCACTATCGCTTCGTATATTCCTAATGGGAAGCTTGATTTGTAGCTCATTTTGCCTTAACGTGGTTAATCAAAGTCTGCGGTGTATTTGACTTCAGTATGAAGAAGAATACCCAGGTAAAGCGAGTGAAATCATCAATGATGATCAATATGTACCTCTTGTGATATAGACTGGTGACAACGGATGGACCGCAAAGATCAACATGCAATAACTCCAATGGTTCAGCAATAAATGAATCTAATATTGACTTACGACTCCCCTTCTTTTGATTTCCACACTCACAAGATGAGTATAACATGTCATTGTCAATTTTGCGGAGAGGAAATACACGCACCCTTTCACTACTAACCAAATGGTTGATATACGAAAAATTAAGGTGAGCAAGTTTCTGATACCATAACCACAGTTGTCATTGGTGAGACTTTTGTTTGCCCCAAAGAATGAAATATCGCATATTAAGTAGCAGTCACAACTTCAAGAAATATACTTTTAAAGTAATTTTGGTCCTTCTAAGATTATCTCTTCATCGGCATAGGATTTTGGGGGCATATTTGGTCCTTCCAAAACAGTCTCTTCATCCACTTCGGATGCTGATCTAGGATAGATTATTCCAGTAACTAGTATGGAATGACAATCATCAGAGATTCCTGATGTTTCTAGGAGAATCTCTTTAATAACACAGTTGTTGCTCAATACATGAATTTTTACAAAATGACATTTGATATCTTGTGTATAGGTCTTTTCATTGACTGGAAAATGGAAGGTCGTGTGCGTTAGGACAAAAGGATGTTCAACATCAAAACAGAGGTGGGGATTTCTATCTAGTATTGTACCCATTGGCCGAGCCCCAATTATAAGTGTTATCTACTGAACCATTATTGACAAGATTTTCAAGTGCTTCATTTTCCTTAAAGAGCTTTTCTATTAATTTATTTAAGTGTACAATTTCTACTCTGGCTTAATCTCGTTGATTGAATGCAACATCTAGTTGCATTTTACTATGAAACCTAGCACCTTTCTCTAGTTTTATATTTGTTTCTAACATAGTGACCTTAGGCTGGTTGTCTTCTAGTCTTCATCTCATGTGATACAACTCTTTGATAGCTATGTTCGTTTCATCTAAGGCTTTGTTAAAATTTGAAAGGACGTCGACACACCTTTGAGTAAGTTTTTCTAGATGTGGTTTACAGTCATGCATGCTTTAATTGTTTGACTGAATCGTAAATTTCACATGTTCAACGATGATGTACCCTTATCTTGCTGTGAGGCAATAATTTTTATTTATTATGAAATATCCATCTTCATTGTCATAACTATTCATTGCAACAAGACACAACTTGCCTCGTTTCCTCATGTTGTCTATTTCATCATCTTCATCCCTTGGAGACCATACATGATGGTCTCTCCTTAATTGTTCTACAAATGCTTTCTCAATTGGTCTCCCCTTTTCATCAACGTCCTGATCCATATTAAGATAAAATTCTTTTTTCTTTTACCATATTAGCTTTACAGTCTCTAGCGAAGCGATTTTCTTTGTGAAACTTGTAGCATGTGAGAACTCCATTTTTATTCTCTTCGGCGCCATATAATGTATCATAAGGTTTGTCTTCTTTTGGTGCTTCAGCGTTGTTAGTGATCATCAAAGGTGTATTTTGAGCCTGTGGTTGGTATGCTGAATTTCTAAGGTATTTGGAAGGTTGAAGATAGTGATGAGGAGTGTTGATATGTGGATTGTAGCTTCAGTTAAATGGTTTTATGGTGAGATGCTGATTTTTATGGTAGATGGGTGGAATGAGCCTATTAACCTATTGACAGACTAAGGCTAAAGCATTTTGAAAGGATTCTTTTTCATCTTGTTGAATCTCTAGTTCATATGACTGCAATGTTTCATCATATGGGTTTGGTATGAGGACTCTCAGATATGAGGATGCTAGGAGGTCTGTTGGTAGACTATAATGAGTGAGTGACCAAGGAAAATAGTCCGCCAAGATCCATGCATTCTTTCATTACGATAGAATCTTGAGCTTGCAGTTCACCATAGTGTTTGTATAATGATATATGTTTCATCTTGGTTTCTTCACGAGTTATCATCATCGCCATGGTCCTTTGTTTTTCTAAACCATCCAGGAATTGCATATTTGTTTCATGATCACTTCAAGTGATAATTACATTTGTGAGCTTGGTGACAATCAGATCGAATCTATTGAAAGAGTCGCAAGACTTTCTCTAGGGAGAGTTTTTAAGTTGTTGAAATCATTCAAGGAAGTAGTCAACTTCTTGTCCTGAGCTTGGCCTGTTCCTTCATACAAATTCTTAAGAATATCCCAGATCCCAGATTACTTTTTCAGAATTACTGTTAAAAATGAGATCAAAACTATTAGGGTGAACTCCGCAAGAGATTTCATAGAAAGCGATTTCGTCTTTCTCTGTATTGTCAATGTCATCGTTGGTAAGTCTGGTCATGGTAGCTTGACCACCTCCAAATCTAGTTTGAGTTGCATCAGTGACAATGGGTGTCAGGACAGGTACATGTGGTCCTGTTTCTACAGATCACCAAACTTCCTTATCAATGTTGGATATAGTGTCTAAGTCCATAACTTTATTTGGTATGTACTTGATCCGACCCGGCATGGTCCATTTGGGTTACATGGCATTGCAATACTTGGATAGACTAAATGAGAGAATATGACACTTATGATTATTAATATATTATAAGTTCTAATATATTATAAATAGTGTTATTTAATTAGTATTCATCAAGTATTAATCTAGTATTAATTTGGTGATCAAAGTGAGATTAATTAAATAGATAGGGTTGATTATGACAATCATCAATTCTTTTATGGTGGATTAATGATCCATGGTTTATGGGTTATGGATGTAACCATTTGGAGCTCCATGGATAGTCCATGGCAGTTACAAACCCATGGGTCATGAGAAATGAAGAGTCATGACAATTATGGGTCTTCTTAATGAAACCCTAATTGTGACACCACAATAAAAGGAACCCTTTGGCTAGCAAAATCATGACCTAGGGTTACTAGAGAGGGCATAACCGATTTTGAGTGCTAGAAGTATTCTCTCAAGTTATTCCAAGTTTTGTGGTGTTGTGTGAAGCATTTGAGGCACAACATTTGGGGTGCTAGGCTCACAAAGTCTTGAAGGAATCCAAGCAACAACAAGGTATGTATTTCTACTAGTTTTTATGTTTCATATATTCCCCATGCCATGCTAGTTAGGAAATTACCTTGAAAAAGAAATTTGCATGTATATAGAGAAAACATAGATTCAAGGTTATTAGGGTTGCATGTACACTTAGGAAGTGTTAGAATGCTCAAAACCCATCAGTGGTATCATAGCCTAGGATTTTTTTTTGTATACTTGATGCAAAACTGCTTGAAAATCGAAAATTTTGCTCATTGTCGACTGGACTCGCCGAGTTCATGGGGAGGACTCGCCGAGTCCATGTACAAATTCATCCTACTCGTCGAGTAGGATCATGCACTCGACGAGTAGGTGCGTGTTGGGCAGTCTTTTCGTGTTTTGTTGCTGGAAATGGATTAAAATCATTATCCCAATCTGTTTTGGATTTGTAAAAACTGTTTTTCAAAATGATAATGATTATGTTAACCCATTTTCACATGACTTTATCAATTTTCAAGAATTGTATATGTTAATATGATTCATGAAATTGCTTGGGATGAATTTGTGTTCTTATGAGTTTTTAGAAGATCATAGGAATTATGTGTAACCTCCATGTGTGTTTAATTCATGATCTTAATTGTAATGATGGTGTTCATAACTTGTCCTCAAGTTATGTATAACCAAAAGTCACTTCTTTAAATTATGATTAAAGAACTAAAGAGGTTTCATAAAATAAAGAGTCTTCATTTTTATGAACCACTAAAACTCATAAGTTACAAATTGAAGAGACTTGTAATAGTTTCACTTCATGCCCTCAAGTTTTGGAATTTGAAAAGTCATACACTCTAATGCATTAATTCCAAATTAAACCTTAGATTTTTAAAAAGTTTAAAAATCAACACTTATACTATTATTATAATTTTATTATACAGATATGTATAAGAATATGTCGTTCTTACCGTTAGTAGGCCTCATTCACGAAGCCGGTCTATAAGGGGGGTATAAGGTTGTAGCCTATAAAATGGTGGTTTAATGGGTGTCCACTCTCACCCACTACTTCCTTAATCGGTGGGGGGTCGTTAGCCGAACGGGTAGGATATGACTTTAAATTCTCATTAAAAGTATAATGAATTATAAAGTAACTATACATTATAAATTCCCAATCTTAGTTACTTTAGGAAAATGTGAATTTGGTGCTAGCCCATAAAATTACACTTTGTACCTTACAAAGTCATTAGTGGAGCGTGTGTGGTTAACTGGCACACTAACATGGACTAGTAAGAGTGGAAAAGGGTAACTTGACTTTATTATAGATCGGTGGACCGTGTGTGGTTAACCGACACATCGATTAGGTAATATTGTTAAGGGTACCAAATCAATTTGTATGGTTATTCACACCTTGTTTATGATCCTCGGCATCCCAGTCACAAACTTGAGAGGGCACATTCGAGATTCAAACATGCCATTGAAAAGTTCAATGTATCTCAAAAGATCTAGGAGTTTCAAAACCAATAAAACCTAATAATAAAATATTTCGTCTTATGGTGGAAATTGGTAAATCGTCATTTACCTACCTTCAAATATTTTATAGTGTGGATTACGGCATCCCTCTTCCACCTATAAATAGTTTTTTGGATCCTAGCCTTAATATTTCATTTGGGTGACTTATTAAGGACTCTTAATCTAATGAAACTTATCTTCCTTTTATTCCAGATGTCTTCCAATAACGTTGCTGGCTTAAACCCGACAGGCTCCTTTTCCCTAATGAACTTGTGTGGTAAGGTCATCTTTGATGGATTCAACTTTAATGAGTGGATCAGAAACATCAGGATGATTACCTGCTATGAGGACAAAGAATATGTCCTTGACAGGGAGCTTAAGGTTGTTAATGAAGCAACTGTTACTCCAGAAGAGCTTGCGGAGTTCATTGCACATGAAAAGGATGCCACTAAGGTGTCTTGCATCATGATGGCCACAATCACCCCGGAACTCCAAAAATATTATGAAGATTTCTACCCCTATGAGATGCACCTAGATCTGATGGAAAGGTACCATCAGAGCGCGCGTCAAGAGAGGTATGAAATCATTTCCTCCATGATAACCGCAAGGAAGAAGGATGGTGAACCCATCACCGGTCACTTGCAGAAGATGCAGAGGTTCGTTGACCGGTTGCTAAAGCTTAATGTTGACTTTCCTGAGGAATTGGCGATTGACATCATTCTCCATTCCTTACCTCAAAGTTATGATCAGTTTCGTATGACTTATCATATGAACAAGGAGGAGGTCACACTTAGCAAACTTCAAGGACTCTTAACGACAGCTGAAAATGGCCTTAAGGGTAAAGCGGTTGCTACTTCTACTCCTTTAACAGCCCCTGTTCTTACAATTGGGCAAGGGAAGGGTAAGAAGAGGAAAATCCCTTCAAAGGGTACCAAGGGTAAGACTATTGATGGTTCCTCTTCAAGTGGGACAAAGAAAGGTCCCATTACTCCTTCTTCGAACCCAAAGGAAGCACAGTGCTTCTATTGCCAAGATAAGGGACACTTCAAGCGAAACTGTGCCAAATATCTGCAAGATGTAAAGGATGGGAAGGTTAAACCCACCCATGCAGGCACTAAGAAGAAGTGAGCAAGTGGAGCACGGGAAGATAAACTTAGTCATCGGCAACAGGAAAGCATCACCTGTTACCAATATAGGAGTTTATTCTTTATTGCTTAATAATGGGTTAACGTTAGATTTGAATAAGTGTTGTTACTCGCCCGAAATGGCGAGAAATATTATTTCTTTTCATGGCTTGTACAAACAAGGTTTTACATTTTCATTTGATAATATAAATGGTCGTATTAATGTTTATTACAATGATGTATATTACTTTAAAGCAATACCTTGTGATGGTGTATATGAAGCTGTGGATGTTGTAGACAATTTAGGAAATAATGTGTTGTATATTTGATTCTTCTGATAGCTTGGACAAAGCATCCTTCTGGCATTGTCGTCTTGGACATGTTAACAAGAAGCGCATAGGACAACTCTAAAAGGCTGGAGTCTTGGAATCATTTGACCTCAAGTCAGATGATAGTTGCGAATCTTGTTTACCTGGAAAAATGACAAAGTCACCCTTCATAGGTACTTGTGATAGGGGTGAAGGTTTGTTGGACCTTGTACACACGGATGTGTGTGGGCCCTTCAGAGTTGCTACAAGGGATGCTAATCGTTATTATGTGACTTTTACTGATTATTACAGTAGATATGGATATATTTACTTAATCAAACATAAGTCAGAAACCTTTGAAAAGTTCAAAGAGTTTAAGCAGGAAGTTGAGAATCAATTGGGCAGGAACATCAAGATGCTCCAATCCGATTGGGGAGGAGAGTATCTTAGCATTGAGTTCCTTGAGTATCTTAAGGAATGTGGGATTGTCTCACAATTTACACCTCCCAGGACACCACAGTTGAATGGTGTAGCTGAGAGGCGCAATCGAACCATGTTGGATATGGGTCGTTCCATGATGAGTCGAGCTTTGTCACCAATCTCTTTCTGGGGGTATGATTTAGAGACTGCCGCCCATATCCTTAATCTAGTCCCTACTAAAAAGGTTGCCAAAACACCTCACGAGATGTGGACTGGGAAAGTGCCCAATTTGGACCACAACAAGATTTGGGGTTGTGAAGCTTTTGTGAGGCGTGAGACTCAGGACAAGCTTGAGCCCCGAAGCGAGAGGTGTATTTTCATCGGCTACCCACAGAGATCCTTTGGTTACCTCTTCTACAGACCCAGTGACAATGTGGTCTTTGTAGCAAGAAGAGGAGTCTTTCGTGAGATAGAATTCATAAGCCAAGGGGACAGTGGGTGGCAAATTGACCTTGAAGAGCTTCAAGAGTCAAATGGTGAAGGAACGTCAAATGTTGTCAGCCAACCTCATGAGGAAACTCCTGTTGAGCCGATAGATGAGTCTGTACCTCCAAGACGTTCCACTAGGGTGAGGAACACACCTGAATTTTATTATGATTATCACATCACCACTGAAGGTGATACATTTATCAGTGATAGTACACTGATAGATTTGGATGAACCTAATAATTATAAGGAAGCCATGGCAGGCCCTGAGTCTGCGAAATGGAAGGAGGCTATGGATAGCGAGATTCAGTCCATGTATGACAATCAAGTTTGGAACTTGGTTGACAATGTACCAGGTCGTAAGACAGTTGGGTGCAAATGGATCTTCAAGAAGAAGACCGACATGGATGGGAAAGTAAACACTTATAAAGCGCGACTGGTTGCGAAGGGCTTTACTCAAACTCCGGGAGTTGACTATGATGAGACCTTCTCACCAGTAGCTAAGATTAAGTCTATTAGAGTGTTGTTAGCCATAGCTGCATTTCATGACTATGGAATATGGCAAATGGATGTCAAAACTGCTTTCCTTAATGGGAAGTTGGCTGAGGATGTTTACATGGCTCAGCCAGAGGGTTTTGTTGATCCAAAATACCCTAATAGAGTGCGTAAGCTTGAAAAATCCATTTATGGATTGAAACAAGCATCTCGCAGGTGGAATCTTTGCTTTGATGAGAAAGTCAAAGAGTTTGGCTTTTCTAGGAGTGAGGATGAGTCTTGTGTGTATGTCAGGGCTAGTGGGAGCATAGTTAGCTTCTTGGTATTGTATGTGGATGACATACTTCTCATAGGAAACAACATCCCAACTTTGCAGGAGGTTAAGGCTTGGCTTGGGAAGTGTTTTGCTATGAAGGACCTTGGGGAAGCTGCCTATATCCTAGGGATAAGGATATTGAGAGATAGGAGTAAGCGACTAATTAGTCTTAGTCAAAGTACTTATGTGGATAAGATACTGAAGAGGTTCAGTAGGCAAGATTCCAAGAAAGGAGAGTTACCAATCCAGAGTAATGCCAAGCTAAGTAAGACTCAGAGTCCGAGTACAGAGGCTGAGATAGCTGAGATGAGTCAGATACCATATGCTTCCGCTGTGGGCTCGATCATGTATGCTATGACCTGTACTCGCCCTGATGTGGCCTTTGCTTTGACCATGGTCAGTAGATATCAAGGGAACCCTGGCAAGGCACACCGGACAGCGGTAAAGAACATTCTCAAGTATTTGCAGAGGACTAAGGACTGGGTCCTTACCCTCGGAGGCAGTGATGACTTGAGAATGGAAGGATATAGTGATGCTAGCTTTCAAACTGATAGGGATAATTTCCGCTCTCAGTCAGGCTGGGTCTTTATTCTAAATGGAGGAGCAATTACTTGGAAAAGTTCCAAGCAGGAGACAATAGCTGATTCGACTTGTGAATCAGAGTACATAGCAGCAAGCGAGGCAGCAAAAGAGGCTATATAGCTAAAGAACTTCATCAAAGACCTTAGATTTGTGCCAGCTATAAAGGAGCCAATGGAAATTTTTTGTGACAGTGAAAGTGCGGTTGCTTTGGCGAAAGAACCAAGAGATCACGGGAGATCTAGGCACATTGACAGAAAATACCATTTCATCAGACATACAATAGAAGAAGGACTCCTCATGGTAAAGAGGGTATCATCAAATGAGAACCTGGCAAATCCCCTCACGAAGGGACTGAGCAGGGTTAAGTATTTACAACATGCAAGGCGCATTGGGATGAAGGATGATATTAGTTTCAATAATTAGATTCCTGAAACTCGTAAAATGTAATTGAAATTTGATGATAAATAAAAGTTGTTATTTATTTATGAGTAAGGTGTTACTATCTTGTGTTGATTGTTTACTATGTTTCAATTTTGCATCTTTTTACTTCCAGAATAATCATGTTATTATTCAAACCATCCACAGTCGGTCAAACTTTGGAAGTAAGTATTGATTCAAGACTGTCATGAATTTCGCTTGTATGATTTGTCTAAAGTGCTTTAGACAATGCAATGGTTGCTACAACATTCATGAGTACTCATAAGGGCTGAGTATTGGATTCAACCCACACTCACTTGCATCACTTCATGGAATTTATCTCGAGTGATCGTGAGACGGTAATATCATATAAATATTCAAACCTAGATATATGAGTTGTTGACTATGAGTTGGTTATTCATTGATTGTACGAAAACACATTGTTAACTCGATGTTATAAAACGTACCTTTGTGAGTAATTCAATGAGTAGTTAGTACAAGCATATCAGTCGAAGTTTATCTGTTCCTTCTAGAAATAGAACCGATATCTGGGCCCCTCGATGATTTGGTTTTGACCTATGTACCGGGCCCGGTCAGAACCTAATTGATGTGTTCAATTTAGTTCTATGTCGAAAGAAATCGGAGATCGAGAAACAAATGCTGGACAATAAGTAAGACCATGTTCCATGCGGTTTTTCCGGCTGATATCATGGGAGCAGAGGATTATATGATCACTTATCTTAAATGGCGTATCATCATCATCTCAGTTCCAAGAGACTTTGAAATGCTACGATTGCTAGTCGGATTTTGAAGTCATATTTGCAAATATAGTTATTAGACTTATCCAAGTGGGAGACTGTTGGATATAGTGTCTAAGTCCATAACTTTATTTGGTATTTACTTGATCCGACCCGGCATGGTCCATTTGGGTTGCATGGCATTGCAATACTTGGATAGACTAAATGAGAGAATATGGCACTTATGATTATTAATATATTATAAGTTCTAATATATTAATAATAGTGTTATTTAATTAGTATTGATCAAGTATTAATCTAGTATTAATTTGGTGATCAAAGTGGGACTAATTAAATAGATAGGGTTGATTATGACAATCATCAATTCTTTTATGGTGGATTAATGATCCATGGTTTATGGGTTATGGATGTAACCATTTGGTGCTCCATGGATAGTCCATGGGAGTTACAAACCCATGGGTCATGAGAAATGAAGAGTCATGACAATTATGGGTCTTCTTAATGAAACCCTAATTGTGACACCACTATAAAAGGAACCCTTTGGCTAGCAAAATCGTGACCTAGGGTTACTAGAGAGGGCATAACCGATTTTGAGTGCTAGAAGTATTCTCTCAAGTTATTCCAAGTTTTGTGGTGTTGTGTGAAGCATTTGAGGCACAACATTTGGGGTGCTAGGATCACAAAATCTTGAAGGAATCCAAGCAACAACAAGGTATGTATTTCTACTAGTTTTTATGTTTCATATATTCCCCATGCCATGCCAGTTAGGAAATAACCTTGAAAAAGAAATTTGCATGTATATAGAGAAAACATAGATTCAAGGTTATTAGGGTTGCATGTACACTTAGGAAGTGTTAGAATGCTCAAAACCCATCATTCAAGTCACCATAAATATCATTCCATGTGCTAAGACTCGTGATGATATTCACTTGCCACAACTGTTGGAGCTCGACTACAGTCCGTAGCACTGTTAGATAAATTTAATGAGTAAATTTGTGCCATTTTCCTTGATTTTGAAATAGATGAGCTTAGTGGTACATAAGGCCTTTTAAAAGAGAGTTTTTGTTTAGAAAAGTTATGGATTTTCAAAGAAATTTAAAAAGCAACCACTATGGCTCTAATACTAGTTATTGAGAGAAGAACTTAGATGAAAATGATATTATGGTACGAAATGTAAGTTAATTTCTAAGATTTTATGAACCTCAACAATAATAAGTAGCGGAAATTAAGAAGGAAACACAGGCACAATATACTTCAGCAGATATAAGCAACAACAATACTTTTTGAATCATAACATGGTTTGCATTCAAACACAAGATATTATATAGCGAACAACAAATTATAAACATTGATGAACATAAAGATAAGGATAAGGATATTTATATTTTACATGAACTAATTACAAGGAAGATCCAAATCACACACACTTTCTAGGTTTTACAATATTGTCTATTTGTAGGAAGTAATAGTACAAATCCATAAATAAGATAACATAAAGTAATATATATTAAGACGTCCATGCTACCATGCTTGGACTGGAAAAACCAACTCAGGACATAATCATCAGAAAGGTGATCATTACCTTACTGACAGTGCGGTATCTACAAAAGACAAAAGGCTTAAATTCATCGCATCTCCTTATCTCTGGTGTCCAGGTCTGTAGTCAAGTCTTTTAGATAATCACCTCTTCGCTATCACTTCTATCTTTTAACTCTTCGCAACTCTACAAATAGTTCTTCGCATCCAATAATCTTTATAGCTTCCGAGGGTCACTTTAGTGTATCAAGATGGTTAAAAATGGTTTGTAATATTCTTTTATTCCTAAAGTATCTAATAAAAGTAGCTAGTTTTTAATATTTTTATTTTTATGTAATATATTAGTTTTATACTAGATTTATTTTATCAAATATGTAAAAATATGTAGATGGAGGACAATTCTTAAAGAACCTTGGAGGCCCACAGTTTTACGAACATTTTATAAAATTCATAACTTTTATAAGATCTATATAAAATTGAAATATAGTATGGTTTCATTACAAGTTGGAGCCTGAAGATCACATGAACAAAATTTTGTTGTATTTGGTCCTTTTTCCCTTAGGAAGGACTTAACACTTTTGTGTTGGCTCACAAAAGTGTTCACTAGATCAAGGCTTGTTTATGTTAAATGCATGTTTGTGTTTTTTGTTTTTTAAGTAAATATTTTGTGTGGTTGATAATTTAGCTTTTCACAAACTCAAACTACTTTTGGACAAAATAAACATCACATGGAGTTTGGTTTTCAATTTAATGTGAACATAAGATGTAACAAGTTATGACTTTAAAATAAAATGTATTTTTTTAAACGTTATTAACGTCAAATTTTGAAATTGTGAAATTATAAGTCTAAAATGATGATTTTATAACTTATTCAAACTCTATCATATTAACAATAAAAAGAAGTTTTATTAAGTAATAAATAAGGTTCTATATGGATCAAACTCAAACATAATATTAGACATTATCATTAAAATTTAACCACTTCAAAATATAAGACTAGATTTTATATTTGAACCTTACATGTGATCTTTTTGGAAAATTGATACATTGATTAAGTGTATGCATGAAATTATCATGATATCATGTTTTTTAAAAGTATAATTATAAAACATAAAAAGACCCTTTCAAATCTCAAATCCGTGCAATCCATTTTGAAGAACACTCACACATATCATATATGCACTACTGGATAAAGGATACCTAATCATTTAGTGTTATCTTTTCATGGAGGAGGTGTCTTCGTGATTTTTATAACCCAGTTATAGGCCTATTACACAAGTTTATCAAATTAAATGACTTAATTGGAAATCTTTTGTGATAAAGGATACCTAAGCAATCCCATAAATCTAGATGGGATCAAACATGTCTAATTAAATTTGTGATTAACAATCCCATAAATCTTGGAATTATATAATATGATATATCTGATAATCGATATCTACGAGGTTGAATTCAAATGGATGGGATAAAAGATACCTAACTATTTATTTGTTTTCAAACTTGGATCCTAGACTTTGATAATTAAGGTTTTTGGAATCTAAAAGGGTATTTAATTATTCAAGAATTTAAATATTAGATATACAAAATAAATTTTCTTAAAATTTGATAGAGAAAGAATCCATTCTCATTACCATGCATTGTCATTTTCTTTAATGCATTAATAAAATAGTAACATTTAATAGATACAACTTCAATGAATGGGTTCATGTCTAAAGAGAGAATCTAGTGAGAGATGTGAAATTATACACACTTAAAGGTCCTAGTCTTGACCTATTTGCTTTGAGCAATAGACTTGAACAAAATACCTAGTAATGTGTAACATCCAAAATTTCAAAACAATTAAAACTTTTCAAAATCACCCATTTTATTAACATTGTTGCAAAAAGGTTTTCAATACATTATTAAACAGAGTAATTTCCCAGGTTCAATTCATAAAACACCAACGCGAGGAACGGTACGATCACGCCTTTGCCTTGCCACGGACTCTTGAGAACCTGAAACATAAAACCACAACTGTAAGCCCGAAAGCTTAGTGAGATACCCCCAGAATACCAACCACATATACGCCTTTCCAGGCCCTGACCTTCCGGTCCATGTGTCTCAGGGGACTTCCGTCCCTGCTGGGTAAACCTTCCGGTCCAACCACGCCGACCTTCCGGTCCATCACACAACATAATCGCCTTCCGGCCCATAACATATCGCCTTCCGGCCCATAACATATTGCCTTCCGGCCCATAAGCATAAAATGCACATATAACATAACAAACAATCATATAACAGTTCATAGACAACAATCGATCACAGATCACATATCATAGCATTACTCTAACAAGATATTGGTCTAGCCGGTCACTATCATAACATTACTCTATGAATCAGTCAACATACTAAATGCATACATACGCCTTTCCAGGCCATGACCTTCCGGTCCACATAGTAATGCCTTCCGGCCCATAACATATATTGCCTTCCGGCCCATAACATATAACAACTGACAACTACCCGGATTTCCATCCGATAAAAGGGTTGGCATTGGTGCCATAAACCCTAGCGATATAGTGAGGATAACTCACCTCGAAACTGCCGACTGAACAGATAGCTCAAGCTGCTCCGATCACTGATACGATCTCCACCTCTAGATAGTCACCAATGCACTGAACTCAAACAATAACAACAATTACCAAAATACCCCTGGAACCACTGGTAAATCCTTGGTCAAAGACAAGGTTAAAGTCAACCCCTGACTGACCCTACTCGCCGAGTCAACCCTAAGACTCTCCGAGTCCCCAGGCTCAGAACTTCACTCAACCCGCGACCTAACTCGCCGAGTCACCCCAAGACTCGCCGAGTTCAACGACTCTGAGTCCACTCGCCCTTAACTCACCGATTCCTTAAGACACCCTTTCTACACGTCGAGTATCCCCTTTTTACTCGACGAGTTCCTCCTGGAAGAATCGCGGGGCCACCCCGACTCAACTCGCCGAGTCTGAAGAACAACTCGACGAGTCCCAGTTATTCTTCAAACTACTCGCCGAGTCTGTTCATCAGACTCGTCGAGTCCATGCCATGCAGTCGATCAAACTGCTTCCTGAGATAAGTATTGCCCCGAAATACACAAGCATGGGACCTTCTGGACCTCTAAGGTCCTAATACAGGGTTATAGTCGTTTGGGTAACAAGGGTAACACTTAATCTAATCACAAAGGAGTTCCATAAACCCTAATTCCATAACACATCAACATAGCAGAGGATAATTCGAGTTCTTACCTGAATAATGTGCCCTCTGTGTCCCCAAATCCTCAGAACGTGACTCCCTTGTTGTTCCTTTAGCCAAGCCCTTCTCTTCCTTGCACCACAACCCTTCCAAGATCAACAATGGCCCTTAAACTTTGCTCCAGATGCACCCAATCGATTTAGGGTTCTTCTCAGAAGGCCAAAATGAACAATGACGGCCAATAAGTGCCTCTTATACGTCCCAAACCTGAACGGTTAGGGTTTCCGCTGAACAACGTCGACTCGCCGAGTCCATATCTGGACTCGTCGAGTCCAGTCGCGATCCCGCGACCAAGTCTGCGATCCTACTCGGCGAGTCTAGGCTCCAACTCGCCGAGTCCCCTCTTAAAACACCCCCAAATCATAATTATATCAATATTTGAAATTCCGGGCTGTTACAACTCTCCCCCACTAGAACTAGACTTCGCCCTCGAAGTCTCACTCTGAAAATAGCTCCGGATGCTGCCCCCACATATCACGTTCCAGATCACAGTTCATTTCCGATCCTCTCTGGTGCTGCCACTGAACTAACACTAGAGGTATCTCCTTATACCTCATAGCCTCGATCTTCCGATTTCTGATGACCACGGGTCTCTCAGCATAATTCAGGCCCGCATCCACCTGAATGTCTTCTAATGGGACCACTGCCGACTCATCGGTTAAACACTTCCTCAATTGCGACTCATGAAATATCATGGATTTGTCTCAAATCCGTGGGCAACTCCAACCGGTAGACCCTCAGGCCTACCCCCGCAATCACATGAAAAGGCCCAATATATCGGGGCCCCAACTTGCCCCTCTTCTTGAATCGAATCACTCCTCTCCAAGGAGAGGCCTTCAGGAGTACGAAGTCACCGACCTGAAACTCAAGCTCGGATAGGCGTCTGTCTGCATAACTTTCCTGTCGGCTCTGGGCGGTCAATAACCTCCGTCTCATCTGCTGAATCTGCTCTGTCGACTGAAGCCTGATCTCTGTACTGTCCATCGCTCTCTGTAACCGAAAATTACCCAAGATGCAACTCTGCTCTAAATCCCAACAATCACTCGACCAATAAGGGTTAGGAAACCATGAACCACCGGATCCCCGATCCAAAGCCCACTTTGTCCATCCCGGACCAACTGAGAGATCCATTCTCACTCTCAGAGTAACTCTCACAAGTTCTCCTCTTGCCATCACATACATATGCTGAACTAGCCCCAACACCCGCAGGTTGGAAGACCCGATACACTGATGATATCCTCGAACATCTCCCAAGATGAACCACTACATCCACCCTACACTCTGATCAGAATCACACTGAGAATTTAAGATTCTCTCTCCCCCTGCATCCCTTCTGAGCCTCAACAGACATCCCAAACCGGATGGGCTCCTACTTCGCTGCCGCGAACACGATGCTCAAAGGCATACCCGAGATACTCTAACCATAACTCTGCTCTGCAGCTTTCCTTCTCGTGGACTTGCACTCCCCTTCGGAGTTACACACCTTTCTCTTTTCCTTCCAAGGGACCCTCTTGGCCATACTGCCACTCCAACCGGTGCCACGGTGCTTGCCCCAAGCGACACCACCCTTTTTGCGTAACCGCTATTCACATACTCTGGTTCTCATTGCAGGGGCTCTCAGTCCCATGCACTCTCTCCACTCATCAAAATCACTGCCTCAGCTAAACAAGATCACTAACCCGGGGCCAGACCTTCCAATGCAATCACACTGCAACATATACGATCCGCAATCTCAAACTGATCCAACAATACCAACAGAGTCTCCAGCATGACTGGACCGACTCTCATAACACATACTAGCCACTCGAGGCTATATCCTTGTGGGTCCGTACACCCAAACTCTGCGAACCCTCAGGTTCTAACTCTGGGAACCTTCCGGTTCCAGCTCTAGAAACATGCGCAATATAATCCCGTGGGATTAATGCAGTACAACCCATCACGTACCTCAAACGTACCAATACTCCGATCGCATAATCCCGATTACTTACTCAAGCTTGATCCCAGCCTCCTCTCAGGCCTCCAAAATCAAATGCCCTAGGTCTGTATCCCACCCCGCATACCCGACACTCGCTCTTGTCGGCCTATACTCTAAGCTGACAACGCTGCTGAATCCTAACAGCTAAGCACCCTCACATACTCATCGATCTCCCGGAGAATTCTCCAATTCTCCCCCACTAAAGCACTGACTAACTGCCACCGATCGTCATTAACGACCTTTCAGAACAATCCTGCACAAGAGAACATTTAGCCACTGACTGCTTCCCACGAGCATAAGCAACCCTCAGCAAAGCACATCTCTTCCCTGATCAATCCGCTCAAAAGAATCTGGTCTTTCAATTATCCACTCCACGACTGCAGATGCTACCCGACATTCAACCCAGTGCCGCATCTCCACTAACAACCCTCACGAACGATAACCAACGGAATTCCCAACAATAACCCGTAACCAAACCCACAACCTGCCAAAGGATGAATACGACATCGAAAACCGCACAAGGCTACCGGCACCAAAACACCAAACTATAACTATATCAAACCATCAGGGGACAACGAATGTCAAAGCGAAAACCTGAAACACCAATCCATAACCATGCCAAACCCGCGAAACAACGAATACCGCATCGAAATCCACACTTCCAGCACAACCAATACGCCACAATCAACGCAAGCTAATCAAGACATCAAGAAAGCATCATACCCGCAGCTGCCTCTGGCACTGCTCCGTCTCCCTCTGCCGCAAGCTAATAAGCACGACCCTGAGCCCTTGGGGCTCCACTCCATCCTGTCCTCCTCCTGAACTCCTCAAGGTGGCCGGTGCTAGAGCCTGCACCGGTCCTGCATAAAGCTGTGGACAGTTGACCCTCAAATGTTCAACCTGCCGACACTAATAACAAATCCTCAAATCCCGAATTGGCACTGACTGCCGACAATCCCGTGCACCGTGCCCCTCCTTTCCGCACTTGCGGCATGCACCCCCGGACCAACAAGCTCCGGTGCCATCCCTCCCACACTACCCACAAGTGTGGCCGCTCCGATCCCCCCATTCTAGCATCTACGGTCCTGGACCGTTTCGGCGCCGACTGCGACTGCATCGGGGCCTGTCTCAGCTCACGCAACTGTAACTCAACCTCTAATTCACGCCGCATGGCGGCCTCCTGTAACACCAACAAGGTCTCGCACCTCTGCGCAGACACGAACTGTCTGATATCCCCCTTGAGCATACTCAGATATCGGGACATCTGAGCCTGCTCCGAAGCGAACTCAGGGTAAAACATCGCCCTCTCAATAAACATCCTGGTGATCTCAGTCACCGACTCCGAATCCTGCTTCAGCTCAAGGAACTTCCGAGCCAATCTCTCATTTTCCTCCCGCGGAACATAGCGAGTACTGAACATCTCTCTGAATTGATCCCATAAAACCGCAGCCCTCTGTGCATCGGAAAATGACCTCGTAGTCAATCTCCATCAATCCTTCGCTCCTAGTCTCAACAGGTTCAGAGCACACCTCACCCTCTGATCAGCAGGGCATAAACTCGTGGAGAAACACCCCCCCCCCCCATGTCTGATAACCATCTCATAGCAGCAATCGGGTCCTGAACCCCATCGAATGTGGGGGGCTTCGCATAATAGAAGTCCCGATACTGAAAACCCCGACTAGCTCCTCTCTCTGCCGTTGCTACAGCCGCTGTAACTGCCGCGGCAGCCGTCTCTGCGAGAGCCGCATATCGCTCATCAACTACTCAATCATGGCGGTCCTGATCGACCCAAACCATTCTGGCAACTCAGCCCGTAACAATGCAGCAACCTCATCACGCAGGACCTCGCGAATCCTCGCATCCCGCTCGCTCGTACTCGTCCGATCGATAACCTCCGACGGCACCGATCCACCCGGAACTCGCTCTCCAGCTCCCGATCCTGATCCGGATCCAATATCATCATGCCTCGAGATCTCCATAATGAAGACACCCTACCAATCTCAGACACTTCCCAAAATCCTGGGATCCAACTCTCGCAACCCTACCCTAGAGTCCATGGTTTCCCTGATACGCGTATGGGTCCTGTGCTTTCAGTAGTACGGGCCCATACTACCTTCCACACCTACCCATATTTGTATGAAGTACTACCACAATACCCTAGGGAACATGCATAACAACTATCAACCCTCACCACTAGAGGAACGCTGAGAACATCCCATAAGGGACCCTAGGCTACAGGCATCACATATCAGGCAACATTATCATGAATTCCTGAAGATCCCTAGCCTAACTCTAGCATGCTGTTCTATCAAGCTCAAATAAACAAATATCATGTATGGTATCTTGGGGTTACTTACTGGCTCCGGCTGATCGTACCTCCGCGTCCTCCTTTTACTAACTTTGAAAACCATTTTAATTTCTCATTTTAATTTTTCTTTTTAAAATCCTCCTCGATTTGAGACTTGAGTCACACGAATGTTTCCCCAATTCACTCAAACCAAGGCTCTGATACCAACTTGTAACATCCAAAATTTCAAAACAATTAAAACTTTTCAAAATCACCCATTTTATTAACATTGTTGCAAAAAGGTTTTCAATACATTATTAAACAGAGTAATTTCCCAGGTTCAATTCATAAAACACCAACGCGAGGAACGGTACGATCACGCCTTTGCCTTGCCACAGACTCTTGAGAACCTGAAACATAAAACCACAACTGTAAGCCCGAAAGCTTAGTGAGATACCCCCAGAATACCAACCACATATACGCCTTTCCAGGCCCTGACCTTCCGGTCCATGTGTCTCAGGGGACTTCCGTCCCTGATGGGTAAACCTTCCGGTCCTACCCACGCCGACCTTCCGGTCCATCACACAACATAATCGCCTTCCGGCCCATAACATATCGCCTTCCGGCCCATAACATATTGCCTTCCGGCCCATAAGCATAAAATGCACATATAACATAACAAACAATCATATAACAGTTCATAGACAACAATCGATCACAGATCACATATCATAGCATTACTCTAACAAGATACTGGTCTAGCCGGTCACTATCATAACATTACTCTATGAATCAGTCAACATACTAAATGCATACATACGCCTTTCCAGGCCATGACCTTCCGGTCCACATAGTAATGCCTTCTGGCCCATAACATATATTGCCTTCCGGCCCATAACATATAACAACTGACAACTACCCGGATTTCCATCCGATAAAAGGGTTGGCATTGGTGCCATAAACCCTAGCGATATAGTGAGGATAACTCACCTCGAAACTGCCGACTGAACAGATAGCTCAAGCTGCTCCGATCACTGATACGATCTCCACCTCTAGATAGTCACCAATGCACTGAACTCAAACAATAAAAACAATTACCAAAATACCCCTGGAACCACTGGTAAATCCTTGGTCAAAGACAAGGTCAAAGTCAACCCCTGACTGACCCTACTCGCCGAGTCAACCCTAAGACTCGCCGAGTCCCCAGGCTCAGAACTTCACTCAACCCGCGACCTAACTCGCCGAGTCACCCCAAGACTCGCCGAGTTCAACGACTCTGAGTCCACTCGCCCTTAACTCACCGATTCCTTAAGACACCCTTTCTACACGTCGAGTATCCCCTTTTTACTCGACGAGTTCCTCCTGGAAGAATCGCGGGGCCACCCCGACTCAACTCGCCGAGTCTGAAGAACAACTCGACGAGTCCCAGTTATTCTTCAAACTACTCGCCGAGTCTGTTCATCAGACTCGTCGAGTCCATGCCATGCAGTCGATCAAACTGCTTCCTGAGATAAGTATTGCCCCGAAATACACTAGCATGGGACCTTCTGGACCTCTAAGGTCCTAATACAGGGTTATAGTCATTTGGGTAACAAGGGTAACACTTAATCTAATCACAAAGGAGTTCCATAAACCCTAATTCCATAACACATCAACATAGCAGAGGATAATTCGAGTTCTTACCTGAATAATGTGCCCTCTGTGTCCCCAAATCCTCAGAACGTGACTCCCTTGTTGTTCCTTTAGCCAAGCCCTTCTCTTCCTTGCACCACAACCCTTCCAAGATCAACAATGGCCCTTAAACTTTGCTCCAGATGCACCCAATCGATTTAGGGTTCTTCTCAGAAGGCCAAAATGAACAATGACGGCCAATAAGTGCCTCTTATACGTCCCAAACCTGAACGGTTAGGGTTTCCGCTGAACAACGTCGACTCGCCGAGTCCATATTTGGACTCGTCGAGTCCAGTCGCGATCCCGCGACCAAGTCTGCGATCCTACTCGGCGAGTCTAGGCTCCAACTCACCGAGTCCCCTCTTAAAACACCCCCAAATCATAATTATATCAATATTTGAAATTCCAGGCTGTTACATAATGACATCACTATGATGCTAAAGATTTTTCTAACATCAAACTAGGAATAGTTATTCCTAACTTCCGGGAAGTATTGGATAATTTAGATGTATATCTGATGGTAAAACAGGTTAAGAACATTACAATAAATACAATGATATTTTGTTGTAAACCAGTTCAAACATTGCAATAGTGAAGGGATAAAAGAGTAACCTTGTGTGATCTAAGTGGCCCATTTTTTATGGACTGGACACCTTTATGCCTTGGAAATCCAATAAGGCCCACATAGACGGATCTGGTCTCTTTTATGAAGAAACTGAACACCATTATGACTAGGAAGATACTAGTACTTCAAGTATCTATTAGATAAAACTTTTACTTTTAATATAACACTCACATACTAGGTACTTAAATGTTAATATAATATTTGTAAATGGCTTGCATCTGATATTTACAGAAGATTAACCAGTTGAGCACAATCAAGTTGGAACTACACTTTTGGAGTTTGTTTATTAACTATGCTAGGAGCATAATGTACTTATATTGAAGAACAATGGATTTTTCAATTTAGATTGTCTAAAAATACATCTCGGTTAATTTATGAATGATTTAACTATTTACTTAAATCGTTTTTTCATAAGGATCACCTTTTTATTAAGAGATGAATAAAATTCTTTTTATGTGTCTGGATCTCTGTATGCAAAGTACTTTTGACTTAAACTTGTTTTAAATCAAACTCGTCTTCGACATTGTTAACTTTATTATATAAATGGAATTCACATATTCCAGCTTCAAGAAAGGGATATTTGAAGGCAAATAATGTACTTTATTTGACATATGTGAGATCTATTTATATATATGAGATTCATGGTGATATTTTCACTAATTATTAGAGAAAATAATTATTAAGGGACTATACACTATGACATATGACTTCCTTTCTAATTAATGTCTAAGATTTAGTAGAAGATAACAAATCAACTTTCTTAACAATTACAGTAGTTATAATGTAACATCCAAAAATCTGGTATAACTATTTAATCCGTCTTCTTTTCTAAGTTGTCAAAACAAGCCCATGGAAGGAAATTGTAGCAAATGGGTACATTGGGCGTACTGAAGAGTATGTTGCGCGTACTCATGAGTGTGCTCTTTGTGCGGATACTACCCAGTATGCTGGCGTACCATAGTGTAAGCTGGGTGTACTAGGCTCAGACATGAAACCCTAAATGAGAAATGTTCTTGATAAAGAGCCAATCCTCGCTTTAGAGCTTATGTGTGTGTGTGTGTTTGAGCTTGATAAAGTGTTCTTGTGAGATTGTGAAGAGAAAAAGGGCCATTATAGAAGCTAGAGTTGGTGTGAAATCCTTGGATCTGATCTTTACAGAGGTTGGAGCATCATTTGGAGGTAAAAAGCTCAAAGCTTTCTCAATCTTTTTGGATTTGTACACTATGGATCATTTTAGGGTTTTTATCCCAAAGATGGAGACTTTATGAGTAAATGGTCTCTATAAGCCTTGATCTGCCTCATTTCAGTATAAAATGTGTTGTAGATCCATAAAAATCCAATCTTGATCGTTAATATTGAGTCATGCATGAGATAAGGGCTTAATAGGGAAAGAGGATAAGTGTGTGAAGTTATTGGTCACCTTTACAGCCATGCAAAGGCTTAAAGGCTTCGATTTTATGGCTTAAGAGACAGTACAGTGACTAGATCTGAGATATGTGCTTGTATCTTAATCGATTCAGACCTAAAACATTAAGAGCATGAAACTGAGACTTACACTGGGTGTAAATCTCAGAACGCGTCGCGTAGGGGTTGAGATCCCCGATTCTAGATTGACGTGGTACGTCCTACGTAAAGAGTTGGTATGCCCCACGTACTGCCCTCTGTTGACTTTCGTTGACTTTTAGGGTTTGGTTAACAATTGGACATTTGGACCATTAGATGGGTAAAATGGTCTTTTCCCCTTCTAAGATTATAGGAAGGGATTAGTCTAGCCTTTGAGAATGTTTGTTAATTAGAGGTAAATCACTTTATGTGATTAGGCGGAGGCTAGATCAGTATTTCGAGTTCGAGACTTTCTGAGATTACCCAAGGTGAGTCTTCTCACTATACATTACCTACAATGGTCTCTATGTGTAGACCGGAGGGTCTTATGTGTATATGTATGTTTGAGATTTATGTGCATTGTGTTATATGTATGCTATGTGTTATATAGAATGGACCAGAGGGTCCAACGACTCATGAGGCCAGATGGTCCACAATCAGACAGGACCGGAGGGTCTAATGAGATAGACTGGACCGGAGGTTCCAACGAGCTATGGGACTGGAGGGTCCCGCTGAGACACATTGACCAGAGGGTCATACGGAGTTATGGCCATGAGTGGCTTATGTGATGTATCTGGTATTTTGGTGTCACACCCCCGAACCAGACGGCGGAAACGTCCGGGGGCTGTTGTGACTCAATTGAATACCATAACATTGAATATATATGAAACATAACAACATTCGTCACCAAGCATTAATATAGTACAACCAGTAGCGTTTACATGAAATACATTGTTTAAACATTACATCCCCAAAAATAAGTGGTTCGGTTCGTACATCAATAAACTGCAAGCCACCACTGAATATTATTTCCTTTGTATCACTGGTTCCCTGAGAATACAAGTATTTTGAAAAACGTCAACATATGAAATGTTGGTGAGTTCATAAGTAGTGTTTTAAAATCCAATGTTTTGTATTGTTTGAAAACCACCAGAAAATCCGATATTTTCTGAAAATAGTATAGTCAAAAAGGTGTGAAGATCCATAGGTATGCTTGTTTGTTTCTATACTTGTAAAAATTGTTCATTAAAATTGTATGCATTTCGAATCCGATATGTATTGAAAAACCTAGGAAAACCCGATGTTTTCCTAATTCTTTGAATTCCATGAAGTTACGTTGAAACCATTACAAAAAGAGTAGTCTCATTCCCAGGCGATGTCGGATTATTTTTGAGCATGATTAATTGCTACAAACACGCATTACACAAACGACCAGTTTATAGCTATACTAACGATCCCGAAGGCTTCGTTCGTACTAATCACGTTATCCAACCGCCCTGACTACATGTCGTCCCACATCCGAAGAGAAAGAGGACACGAAGGCCTCGATGACTCTATTAACCGGTTGGGGATAAAAATGTGTACGAGGGGTCCCCGACCCGCCTCGCAAAAATGTAGACTTTACTAGCAATACCAAAGGACCCTTGGGGACCAGTAGTATACAAGCCATTGAAAGTCCCTCTACGTTGTGCCAAGTCGGTGAAACCCAACACTTCGTAGAAAAAAAAATGTCTTCGGGCCTTAAGATCAGGTCGTTGGGCTAGCTAGGCCCAACAAACAAGATTTTACACTTTTGGGGCCCAAAGATGGTGCGTAGACGTCTGTGCACACTCGCATGTATATTGAATTCCCAAACGTTACTTGTATGAATCGTAGTGTCGTAGTGTCGTCGTGTTAGTAGTTTCGGATTTTTATTGGTTCGAGACCGAACCAATTCGTTTCACAACGATTTTTGGTGTTGTAGTGTATTGTATTTCGTCGATAGTCGCGGTACCATTGTTTGATCAAATTGCATGTATTGAATTAGCCTTGACAGTTTTCTGTTTCAGCCCCTCATTGTTTGTAAAATTTACTTTTTCACCCCTTTAATTGAATACTTTCCGGTTTGGTCCTTAAATCAATTTTTCTTGACATTTTAACACCAAAAATTATTGAAATTAATATTTTTCAGCATATTTTTCATAGAAAACAGTTTAAGTCCCTGAAAATGCAATTTTCTCGGTTATAACCCTTCTTTTTCGCAACTTTGACAATTTTGGCCCCAATTGTAAGATTTTTGCAATTTTGGTCCTTTTTAAATTTAAAAGCATTTTAAACCTTTGAAAAGGACTTGGAACAATTATAGTCCACTATTTTACAGAAAAATACAGTTTTGACCCTCCAAAACAGGAAATCTCGCATAATGGGCCTCATTGGGCCGAAAATGTCATTTTTAGCCCATTAAGCTTGAAATTTATGTTTTTAATACTCTAAATGAGTAAATTTCCAGAAATTGTTTTATTGAAACTGTTTTGGCACACCTCACCCATCAGAATTCGTGGTATGTCAATTTGGGCCCTTAATTTTGTATTTTTCACATTTTAGGCCCAAAATTTGTGTTTTTAGCCCAAAGAAAATTGTTACTAATTACTTAGCTATTTTTCTTGAAACACTTTGTATGTAGAAATATATTTGATGCTAAAATCATTTAACATAAGATATATCTCGGTTTTGAGGGGTTTTATGGCTAGATCCAACATTATAACACACAAAAGCATACATGTAAGCATGGAAATCATACAAGGCATACAAAACACATATAGATCTACACTTTCACTTGTATTCCCCCCCCCCCCCCCCCACAAAACTCATAAAAACAGAAAATAGGGGGTATGAAGCTCACCTTAGGGTGTGGGGGCTCGGTTTTGCAAAGAAAATGGAAGGAAAATGAAGTGATTTTCGGCCTTAGCACCCTTCCTTGGTAGATCTCGAGTTTGGTGACTTCTATGGTGTATGATCACAATTTGGAATAGATTTAGAAGAGGTTTTTGATGGAATGAAATAGCTAGATCATATATATAAGTAAAAACTTACCTAAGATGATGATTAACTTGCAAGATCCTCTTGAAAGCTCCTAATTTTCGAGATTTTTGGAGTGGGGAGGAAGGAGTGTTCTTGAGTGATCTAGAGAGAATTTGTGAGAGATTTGTGAATGTGTGTGTGTGTGTTTCGGCCGAGAGTGAGAGGGAGGAGAGAAGAGATGTGATTTTGAAGTGATGTGCATGGAGGTATGTGAGATATTTTGCATGGAAGTCCTTTGGATAACAATGATGTGGCACCACAAGTCAACTCTTCCATCCCCTTGGGCTTGTGCATTTGGGCCGAGAATTTGGAAAGAAAAGGAAAAATTTGGGCCTTTACCCCTAAGCCCAACATTAGTGTTAATCTTGAGTATGTTTTAAGTCTAAAGAAATGTGGTAGGATTTTCATATTTTTATTGGACTAGTTTAGGTTATTCATGTATCAAGGCTTTTAATTCATTTCATTCTAGGTCCAACATAGCCCAAAATGTTGAAACAAATAGATGTGGGTCCAATTACAGCCCATTTAAGAGTTCTAAACCCAAGATAGTCAAATTGGAAGTTTATTGGTCCATTAGGTCCAATAAGGAAGTTCTAGTCCAAAATGGACCTACATAAGAACTTCTAGTGTTTCCAATTGTTTGATGACTATTTGTAGTACTTGTATGATGTATTTGATTGAAGTTTTTGATGTCATAATCATAGGTGTTACACATGTTCTTAAGTTTTTGCTTCACATTAGCTTGGATGTATAGATTACATGACACAAAATTTCCAGTTGTGACATTTGGGGAACTCACTAAGCATTTATGCTTACCGTGTTATGTGATATGTGTTTAAGGTACTAACGAGGATCGCGGGAAGGCGCCGACATGATTTGTACACACCGACAGAGGATTTAGTATTTGAGATTCTGGGATATGTTTTACCGTGATAACATTTGATACACTTGAGTTTTGAGATGATTTATATGAGATATGTTATGTTTGAAAAATGAAAAATTGTTTTAAATTTTCACGTCGTTACAAGTTGGTATCAAAGCCTTGGTTTGAGGGATTCGGATGCACCTTCGGGCGTATCTGAACTCAAACTAAGGATTTGAAGAAATCTTTCATAAAAGAAACAATTTTTCTAAAAAGAGTTAAAGATTTTGAGAAAAGCAAAAAAGGAGCAGTGTGTACGATCAGCCAACACCCAAACGGTGATTTTTCCAAAATACCCTTACATTTTGTGTTATGAGGTATTATGTGATGTGCTATGCATGCTAGAGTAGGCTAGGTAAATCATATATTAGGAATAGGGTGGCCTGATATGTGATGCCTTAGCCTAGGAGCTTATGCTATTGTTAGTTGCTTTGAGTGCATATAGGTAGCAGCAAGTAGCTTGTGAGAAGTCTGCTTGAGAGTTAGCTGAATTCAGGGGGTATAGAGTACTTGCGAATATGGATCCTAGGAGGAGGACTTGGTGTGGATACGGATACGGTGTGGAGGGTAGTATTGGGCCCATACTACTGAAAGCACCGAATCGATAACGTCCCAAGTAAGAATCCTTAGGGTGCTAAGGAACAACTAGGAACGGTTGATCGAATGTGAGTTATCTCGGTCAAGTCTCTGATTATTTTATGTCATATTTCAGAGGCATCATGGTGGGAACACGCCACAACCCAAGAGGCAGTGGTACCAGTGGTAGTAGTGATGAGGAGATCTGTAGGATGATTCGTGAGGAGGTGGTCGCAACCATTTGAGCCGAGATACCAGAGATGTTTGGATATATCAAGAACACGCAGATTGAGACATTCGACGAGCAATATGCTCCTCTGAATGAGGCGGCTACTGCTGCAGCCATTGCATCTGTCACTGTCGCGAGGCCACAGGGGGGTGACTCGTTGCTGTACCGAGAGTTCAGCAACACAAAGCCACCAAAGTTTGACGAGACTCAAGATATGATATCCGTGATGAGGTGCATCTCTAACATTGAGGGATGCTTCTACACATATTCATGTCCTGAGCATCTGGGGGTACGGCTCGCACTGAACCAGCTTCGCATGGGAGCGAAGGACTGGTGGAAGTTTGTGACGGCTGACTTCACTCCTGGAGAGATTGCAACGGTGACTTGGTAGCGGTTCACCACAATGTTCCGAGATGAGTATGTTCCCCCGGTGGAGAGGGAGTAGTTGGCATAGGATTTCTTCTCCCTCAAGCAGGGGAAGGAGTCCGTGACTGTGATTGCACGAACGTTTCACGAGAGGGAGTTGTTTTGCCTTGATCATGTGTCTACTAAGCAAGCACACATGAGTCGATATCTGAGCATATTGAGGAGAGAAATTTGTGAGTTCGTGGCGAACTCGACATACGGGACATTTGCCGAGCTCCAAAAAATGCCCGAAAAAGGGAGATCAAGCTAGAGACTCAGGCCAGGGAGGAGGCCGAGTCTCAGAGGAGGGACAGGCGGTCGGCACAGTCTCAACTGGCAGCCAAGCGGGCAAAGCCCGCTGATTCGAGATCTGGAGGAACGAGGGGCTGCACTTGTGGGAAGTGCGGCAAGAGCCATGAGGGAGTGTGTAGAGCGGGGGTTTGCTACAAGTGTGGCAAGGAGGGGCATTTCGTGAGGGATTGCCCAAAGGGATTTGCCGTTTGCTTCCACTACAACCAGACTGGCCATCGGAAGGCCGAGTGCCCACAACTACTTTAGGGATCAACACAAGGATCTGCATCTACTGCTACTAGAGCCATCGAGGCCCGGCCAGTGAAGGCTGAGGCACCGAAGGCTCGCGGGAGAGCGTTTCAATTAACAACGTAGGAGGTCCGCGCAACACCCGATGTCGTGGCTGGTATGTATTCTTTTATTTACTTATGATGAGTTCGATATATTATGCTTATACTGTGATATGCATAGGTACTTTCCTTGTGAATTATGTACCTGCTTTGGTGTTATTTGATTCGGGTGCAAGTTGATCTTTCGTGTCATCAGCGTTTAGTCAGCACATCAGTATCCGACGAGAGGCGTTGAGTCGACCTCTGCGAGTTTCTAATGCTGACGAGCGAGCGGTTTTTTCTACTGATGTGATTCGAGGATGTGTACTCGAGATTTTTGGTGTTGAGTTCCCGATAGGTTTGGTACCAATTGCGACGGGGGATGTCTGTTTCATTGTGGGTATGGACTGGTTGAGCAGATTCGGAGCTATTATCGACTGTGAGAGTCAGTTGGTGACCATACGAGATCCTAGTGGGGGAGTACATACGGTGTATAGCGAGGGTATTGGCTTTTGAGCATTGTAACACTCCTAAGTGTACATGTAACCCTAAATACCTTGGATATATGTTTTCTCTATTATACATTCAAATATGAACTTTCCAAGGTATTCATCCTAACTAGCATAATATCATTGATTCATACGAATATATTAAGTTAGAATTACATACCTCTTAGATGTAGAATGTCTTCATAAAGCTTGAGTGCCTAGTGCCCCAAGTGTGACACCTCAAATGGTTCACACAACATCATATGCACTTGGAGAGGACTTGAGAGAATTCAACACTTCATGAAAATCAGCTAGCCGTTTCTCATCCTCACATAGTGGCCGATTTTGTCAAGAATATGATATGTATATAGTTGGTGACAATTAGGGTAAACCTTAAGTGTCATGGCTTTCCATTTCCTTGGATCCATGGGTTCAAATACACCATGGAGCATCCATGGAGCATCGTATGGGTTTTAGCCCAACTTGACAATCCATGCGGCATTAGCCTACTATACAAGTATGGATGACTTACACAATCAACCCATATATTTAATTAGTCATCTTTTGATCACTTAATTAATAATAGATTAATTCTTGATCAATACTAATTAAATAACATTATTAATATATTAAAACTTATAATATATTAACAAACCTTAAGTGTTATTTCTCTCATTATAGTCTATCCAAAAGCATGATGCCATGCAACCCAAATGGACCATGTCGGGTCAGGTCAAGTCTTACCAATTATAGTTATGGACTTAGACATTAATCCAACAGTATCCCACTTGGATAAGTCTAAAACTATTATTGCAAGTATGACTTCAAGAGCCGACTGGCAATCGTAGCTCTAAAAAGCTTCTGTCGAACTCTGACCTTGTCGATGATCTCTGATCTTTGTCAATTACTTGTCCATTAGATAAGGGATCATATATTCCTCCATTCTAGATATCATATGGACTCAGAAATGGATTATAATCATTCTCTCTGTCCATTTGTTGTTTCCTGATTTCCGATTTATGACGACTAACTAATTGAACAAATCAAATCAGTCCTGGCCCGGCCGAGCTGTAACGCCGTAAAATTTCAAACGATTTTTTCTCATTTTAAAAACACTTTATTTCACAATATTATAAAACTCATTGTTCCATATATCCAAACATAAGTCAAAATCCCAAGATCATAACATATATAAAACTCCATGTGTGTGTGTACTAATCATGTCGGCGCCTTCCCGCGATCCTCACTAGTACTTGAAACGCATAACACAAACCACTGTAAGCATGAAGGTTAGTGAGCTCCCCAAAATACACACATAACACATACTAGCCACTCGAGGCTATAATACTGTGGTCCTCTAGGCCCTAACTCTATGGACCCTCTGGTCCTAGCTTTGTGAACCTTCCGGTTCTAACTCCGATATACACTGATATACGCACAACATAAATCACATAGAAATAATGCATTGCAACACATCACATAAATAGCATACAATAACTCTGTCACATAACTCTAATTACCTCTCAAGGTAGTGTATAGTGAGAAGACTCACCTTGGATATCTCGGATAATCTCTCGCTCGCATGTACACTGATCTAGCCTCTGTCTAAAACATAAACAATCATCTCAATTAATAACGGTTTTCCAGGCTAGGCTAGACTCTCTCTCTCTCTCTCTCTCTCTCATGTCCTCTAAGAAGGCTAAAAGACCATTTCACCCTTCAAACGGTCCACAAGTCCAATTGTCGACCTATCCCTAAAAGTCAACAAAAGTCAACGGTCAAACCTTGACCAGACTCGTCGAGTGCAAAATGTGACTCGGCGAGTCCATGCGTGTCCTTCACACTCCTGGTCCTCACCTGACTCATTGAGTCAACCCTCCATTCTTCAAATCATCACTAATCGTAAATAACAAGACAACCGGTCCCAACTCGTCGAGTCCGACTCTTGACTCGGCGAGTTCAGTCGTGAACTCAAGTCCTCTAGATCCCCTCTGACTCATTGAGTTATTTCCCTAACTCAGCGCGTCACCAACTCTTTGATCTACGGGGAACCTACTCCTACTAGTCAAGTTTGTTCTTGGAATCGGCGAGTTCAAGCCATGCTCAAACTCAAAAGACCTTCTGAGGTCAGATCCATTCCTCTAATCCATAGATCTAATCTTCCCAAGCATGATAATCACGTAAAGTTCAGCACTTGGTGCTCATGCAAAGGCCAAAAGACTCTATTAGAACAAATAACCCCAAATATGACATTCTAAGCTCATGACTCCCAACATCCATCATAATGATCCAAGGGGTTAAGGTCTCTGGACCTCTTTGGATCCAGATCCAAAGCCTTAATACGAGAAGGAACCAAATGCTCATCAAATCAAGCCTCGAAAGGGTCTAGAAAACCCTAACTCCAAAGGTTAACACCAAAACTGAAGAAGGATTGAATCTATACCTCAAATATGAAGTCGTTGGCTCTGAAATCTTCAGAATAGCACCCTATTCAGCTCCCTCTTTCTTTGGTCACCTTCTTCTTGCAAGGATAACAACACAAGGATAAAAAATGGGCTCTCCTTCCTCCCAAACGCTCTAGCTCTCTTAGGGTTTCTCTCTAGGGTATGGTAGCCGCAACTGAAGGCTATAAGAGCCTTTAAATATGTCCCAAACACGAGAAATTAGCGTTTCACTTAACATTATGGACTCGCCGAGTCCACGTGTCGACTTGTCGAGTCCGATCACTAATCCGGATAAGAACTCATGATCCTACTCGGCGAGTCTAAGCATCAACTCGCCGAGTTCCTCCTAAAACTCAAAATAAATGAATAATATGATATACCTAGGAATCCGGATGTTACAATTCTCCCCCACTAGAATCAGACTTCGCCCTCGAAGTCTCACTCCGCAAACAGCTCTGGATGTTGCTCACGCATCTCAAGCTCCGATTCCCAAGCCAGCCCGGACCTGCACCAGGGGCACTTCCTTGTTCCTCAGAACCTTGATCTTCCGATCCATAATCACAACCGGTCTCTCAACATAGTTCAGGGTCGCATCTACCTGAATATACTCTAATGGTACCATCGCCGACTCCTCGGCTACACATTTCCTCAACTACGATACGTGAAAGGTGTCATGAATCTGACCTAACTCTGCAGGTAGCTCCAACCGGTATGCTACCCAACCTACTCTTGCGTCCACCCTGAATAGGCCAATATATCGGGCCCCCATCTTGCCCCCTTTTTCCTGAATAAGATCACTCCTTTCCAAGCAGATACATTCAGGAGTACGAAGTTACCTACTTGAAACTCGAGCTCCGAGCGATGCCTATCCGCGTAGCTCTTCTGACGACTCTGAGCCATCAGCAATCTCTGCCTGACCTGTTGAATCTGCTCAGTCGTTTGTAGCACTATCTCTGTGCTGCCATCACACGCTGCCCGACCTGTCCCTAACAAATAATGGTCTGACACCTCCTCCCATACAATAACTCGAAGAGAGGCATACCAATGCTCGAATGATGGCTGTTGTTATAAGAAAACTCAGCCAATGGCAAATAAATGTCCCAACTTCCCCCAAAGTCCAACACACATGCCCGAAGCATATCCTCGAGCGTCTGAATCGTTCGCTCACTCTGACCGTCTGTCTGTGGGTGGTATGCGGTACTAAAATGCAGCTTTGTACCCAACTCCTCATGGAATTTCTTCTAGAATCTAGAAGTGAAACGCACATCTCAATCTGAAAACAATCGAGATCGTAAATCCATGCCGCAATACCACCTCCCTTACGTACAACTCCGACAGCCTCTCAACAGAAGAGCTCTCACTGATAGTAAGGAAATAAGCGCTCTTCGTCAACCGATCGACGATCCCCCAAATTGCATCGACGCCCCTCGCAGTCCTTGGCAATTTGGTGATAAAGTCCATGGAAATTTGTTCCCACTTCCACTCGGGAACCTCTAATGGTTGTAACTTGCCATGCGGATGCTGATGCTCAGCCTTGACTCTGCAACAGGTCAAGCATCTCTCTACAAACCACGTGACATCTCTCTTCATGCAAGGCCACCAATATTCTCTCTTCAGGTCTAAGTACATCTTAGTGGCTCCGGGATAGATCGAAAACTTCGATCTATGCGCCTCCTTTATCAAAATGGTGTTTGACACCCAAATCCGATCCTAAAAGGTCAAAAGCCCTCGGCTGTCAGAAACAAACTCGGACGCCTGCCTGACTTCCCGCTCTCTCTTGCGGTTCTTTGGTCTCATGGCCTCAACTTGGGCCTCCCGGATGGTGTCCAACATCGGGGTCATCACTGTCATTCTCATACAAACGTCTCGTATCGGAGCACTCTCCGCTCTATGACTCAGGGCATTGGCTACAACATTAGCCTTGCTCGGGTGGTACAGGATCTTGCAGTCGTAATCCTTTACCACATCCAACCATCTTCTCTGGCGCATATTCAGATTGCTTTGATCCATCAATTACTTCAAACTCTTGTGGTCTGTGTATATAGTACACTAGATCCCATATAAATAGTGATGCCAGATCTTGAGGGTGAACACCATAGCCCCCAACTCTAGATCGTAGGTGGGATACCTCGTCTCATGAGGTTTCAGTTGCCTCGATGCGTATGTGATCACATGCCCTCTCTGCATCAGCACCGCTCCCAATCCCGATATCGACGCGTCACAATACACCACAAAATCCTCCATCCCCTCCGGAAGGACTAAGACCGGGGCTTCGCATAATCTCTGGCGAAGCGTCTCGAAGGAGGCCTGCTGCTCTGTGCCCCAACTGAAAGCCACACCCTTGCAGGTCAACCTGGTGAGAGGAACGACAATCACAGAGAAATCCTTAATAAATCTACGATAATAGCTAGCCAACCCCAGAAAACTCCTTATCTCTCTGCGGGATCTCGGCACCTCCCAACTCATCACTGCCTCAATCTTGGCCGGATCGACCAATATCCCAATCTGGTTAACGAGGTGCCCTAGAAACTGGACCTCCCATATCCAGAAATCACACTTGGAGAATTTAACATAAAGCCTCTCCGATCTCAGAACTCCGAGGATCTCCCTCAAATGCTCTTCATGCTACTCTCTTGATCTCGAGTATACCAATATGTCGTCAATGAACACGATCACCGAACGATCCAACATCAGCCTGCACACTCTGTTCATGAGGTCCATGAACGTTGCTGGTGGATTGGTGAGCCCAAAAGGCATCACCACGAACTCGTAATGCCCATAACGAGTCTTGAATGCTGTCTTCTGAATATCATCGTCGCGCACTCTCATATGATAATACCCAGCCCTGAGATCGATCTTGGAGAACCAAGACGCTCCATGTAACTGATCGAACAAATCGTCGATCCCCGACAAGGGGTAACGGTTCTTGACAGTCAAGTTGTTCAACTCCCGGTAATCAACGCACATCCGGTGTGAACCATCCTTTTTCTTGACAAAAAGGATTGGAGCTCCCCACGGCGAGCTGCTCGGCCGAATAAACCCCTTCCCCAGTAGCTCTTGAAGCTGTGAGGATAACTCCTGCATCTCTGCAGGCGCAAGGTGATAGGGCGCCTTGGCGATAGTTGCTGCCCCCGGAATCAAGTCAATGCGGAACTCTACCTGCCTCTCAGGAGGCACAACCGGTAATTCCTCGGGGAACACATCCGGGAACTCACGCACTATCGGAACCTCATCTACTGACCTCGGTCACGCTGAATCAACCCTCGTATCCATCACATAAGCCAGGAACCCACTAGAGCCATGCTGTAGATTCTGCCTCGCTCTAGCGGCTGAACAAAATGCTAACCCCGAACGGGTACCCTCACCGTGCACAAATGTGACTCGGTGAGTCCATGCGTGTGCTTCACACTCCTGGTCCTCACCTGACTTACTGATTCAACCCTCCATTCTTCAGATCATCACTGATCGTGAATCGCGGGACAACCAGGCCCAACTCGTCCAGTCCAGCTCTTGACTCGGCGAGTTCGGTCGTAAACTCAAGTCCTCTAGATCCCATCTGACTCACTAAGTCATTTCCCCAACTCAGCGAGTCACGAACTGTGTGATCTACGGGGAACCTACTCCTACTTGTCGAGTCTGTTCTTGGAGTCGGCGAGTTCACGCCATGCTCAAACTCAAAAGACCACCTGAGGTAAGATTCGTTCCTCTAATCCATAGATATGATCTTCCCAAGCATGATAATCACGTAAAGTTCAGAACTTGGTGCTCATGCAATAGACAAAAGACTCTATTTGAAGAAATAACCTCAAATATGACATCCTAAGCTCATGACTCCCAACATCCATCATAAAGATCCAAGGGGTTAAGGTCTCTGGACCTCTTTGGATCCAGATCCAAAGCCTTAATATAATAAGGGGCCACATGCTCATCAAATCAAGCCTCTAAAGGGTCTAGAAAACCCTAACTCCAAATGTTAACACCAAAACTAAAGAAGGATCGAATCTATACCTCAAATATGAAGTCCTTGGCTCTGAAATCTTCAGAATACCACCCTGTTCAGCTCCCTCTTGCCTTGGTCACCTTCTTTTTCAAAGGATAACAACACAAGGATCAAAAATGGCCTCTCCTTCCTCACAAACTCTCTAGCTCTCTTAGGGTTTCTCTCTAGGGTCTAGTAGCCGCAACTGAAGGATATAAAAGCCTTTAAATAGGTCCCAAACATGAGAAATTACGGTTTCACTTAACAGCATGGACTCGCCGAGTATACAAGTCAACTCGTCGAGTCCGGTCACTAATCCGGATAAGAACTCGCGATCCTACTCGGCGAGTCTAACCATCAACTCGCCGAGTTCCTCCCCAAAACTCAAAATAAATGAATAATATGATATACCTGGGAATCCGGATGTTACTTGAGCACTTCCATTCGTCATCATCAAATCATCGAGGGGCCCACAGATATTGCTTTTATCCCGAAGGTAAGAGGAATGGATAAACTTCAACTCATATGGCTTGTTCTACTACTTGTTGAATCATACACAAAGGCACGTTTTATAACATCGAGTGACCAATGTGTTTTCATGCAATCAATGTATAACCAACTCAAAGTAACAACTCATATCTCTAGGTTTGAAGAATATAAGATATTGTCGTCTCATGATCACTCGTGATAAAATCCATGAAGTGATTCCAATGAGCGCGGGTTGAATCCAATACTCACTTGGATAAGTCTAAAACTATTATTGCGTATGACTTCAAACCTAACTGGAAATTGTAGCTCTCAAAATCTGTTGTCAAACTCTGACCTTGTCGATGAACTCTGACCTTTGTCAATGACTTGTCCATCAGATAAGGGACCATATATTCCTCCATTCTAGATATCATA
Source organism: Lactuca serriola (assembly GCF_051521515.1). Lineage (NCBI taxonomy): Eukaryota > Viridiplantae > Streptophyta > Magnoliopsida > Asterales > Asteraceae > Lactuca > Lactuca serriola. Next base: position 119,589,940 of record NC_136412.1, read on the forward strand.
TGGACCTAGACATGGATTATCAATCATTCTCTCTTTGTCCATTTGTTGTTTCCTGATTTCCGATTTATAACGACTGACTGATTGAACAAATCAAATCAGTCCTGGCTTGGCCAATCACTCACATGTGTCATCATTAAATCATCGAGGGGCCCATAGATATTGATTTTATCCCGAAGGTAAAAGGAATGGATAAACTTCGACTCATATGTCTTGTTCTACTACTTGTTGAATCATACACAAAGACACATTTTATAACATCGAGTTACTAATGCGGTTTCATGCAATCAATGTACAACCAACTCATAGTAACAACTCATATCTCTAGGTTGGAAGAATATAAGATATTATCGTCTCGTGATCACTCGTGATAAAATCCATGAAGTGATTCCAATGGGTGCGTGTTGAATCCAATACTCAGAACTTATGAGCACTCATGAGTGTTGTATCCCTTTGTCCAACATCTTAGACCTCTACAAGCCAACCCATGACAGTCTTGATTCATATCTACTTCCAACATATAACCGACTGTGGATGGTTTGAATAACTTAGTCAATCAGGAAGAACGACCTAGTTATTCTGGAAGTCAAAACATGCAAAATGAAACACAATAATAATAGAATCTAATATGGTATCAAAACCTATGAATAAAAATAAAACACCTTTTATTTATCACCATATGATTACACATTATTCATTGTATACTGTTTCAGCTATCAACTTTATTCTTGAATTAAAACAATAGCTGTCCCATGCTCCAAGTATGTACACTATGTTCTCTAAACACTAGTCATGCCATACACCAAGTATGCATACTATGTTTGTCTATGATCTTTACTTTGCGAAATAGACCAGTTGAACATAACTCCAATGATTCTCATTTCACAGTCCCAATTCCTTACTACAAATGCAAGAATTCCAAATTCATGCCATTTACTGAAATCTGTTAAATTCAAAACTTATATGCATTGATCCTCTTGTAATGATTATGCACAAAGGCAGAAAGACTTGACAACAATCATTACAGAGCATTCCAAAGGAGATCAGCTCCTTGGAAACATCCTTCTTTCATTAAGTTTCCTAATCTTACACAAATTGAATAATTTCTAAGTTTGAAACATTTCCATATTCCATTTTGACTAGCACTTCTGAAAAAGAGTTGCCTCCTTACAGATTATGTCAATATGGTCCTTCCAGAATTAACACTATACTTCCAACTGTCTCTGAGCAACCAATCTTTGGTAAACCTTAGATTATCCTCGACAATTTCTTAATCCTTTTAGTCATATCCAATCCTAGACCTTTTCCCTTCTGATTGCCCCAGGCATTTGCAAACTTTTAGAAAGGATGAATATAACACATGTAATTGATCCTATATCCGAAGCATATGATACACGATTCATGATGTCTCATATAAAGACTAAACCAGTCTTTTGCTATCATATTTCCATTTGAATTTGCAAGTTCTCATAATTCAGATTATGAAAAGGGATGCCGTAATCATAATCGAATTTTAGAACGCAAATAATGGACCCTTATATAGAATTTCCTTATGTTGAGCCATTCCAACATGAAATTCATATATATTCTTGACTAAATTTGATTAAAATATCAATCTAAGCTTTTAGAATTGAAATGAAGTATAATTTCCTCTCCCTTAATTATAGCAAAACAACTTTTTCCCAATTGAAACCTTTTGTTTTCTATAATTAACATTCCTAACTTCCAACCTTTATCAAAATTATCATGCTCCCACTGACATGATGATTATTAACATAACACTTGTGCTCCTACTAGCTTTGACATGTACTCAGAAATCAGCTGGACTTCTAGGAATCAATACTTTATTGACTTTCTTACCAAAGTTCAGATTTCTGATACTAGATTGCTTTGATAAAACTTTATCAAATTCCAAAACTTGAGGGCAAGTTTTTGAAACTATTCAAAAGTAATTAATTTCCATAGCTTATGTGTTTAAAGTAGTTTTAATCCAAAAACTTTTCAAGTTCCATAACTTGAGGACAAGTTATGGAAGACTTTAAACTAATAAAAGAATGTAACTTTTCTTTATTTTGTAACTTATGGAATTTATTAAGGTTACACATTTTATTACTTAATGAAGTGACTCTTGAACCTCCATAACGTGAGGACAAGACTCTTCATTTTTTGTAACCATTGCCAACATTTATGAGTTTTATGAAACCTAAATGTGACCTTTCATGTAAATTGAGGACAAGTTACACAAACACATTTTAGAATCATCTCTTAGATTAAAATGGATTGAAAACACATAATCAATTAACTTATTTATTAATCAAAGCAACTCATATAAACAAAGATAATTCACATCAAACTTTTTCATGTAATTAGCATAACTTTTAAACTAATACGAAACATGAATCTATTGAAAATTATCTTTGAAATTGGATTAGAATGAACATTAACACATCAAAAGCAAGTTTATAAGTTCAAAAACAGCTTAGGGTAATGTTCCTAGTCCAATTCTAGCCAAAACAGCAAACAGCAAGCTGTCTGCACCTAAAACTCGTCGAGTTCCTTGACAAACTCGTCGAGTTCATGCCCAAAATGATGAACTCGTCGAGTTTTTTTTGCATAAAATCATCGAGTTTTATGGTCTAGGCAGATTCAACTTTGAAAAAACACATTTGCATCAAGTATAAGAGAAAGCAAGCCTAGGCTCTGATACCACTGTTGGATTTCGAGAATTCTAACACTCCTAAGTGTACATGTAACCCTAAATACCTTGGATCTATGTTTTCTCTATTATACATGCAAAATATGAACTTTCCAAGGTATCCATCCTAACTAGCATAATATCATTGATTCATATGAATATATTAAGTTAGAATTACATACCTCTTAGATGTAGAATGTCTTCATGAAGCTTGAGTGCCTAGTTCCCTAAGTGTGACACCTCAAATGTTTCACACAACATCATATGCACTTAGAGAGGACTTGAGAGAATTCCACACTTCATGAAAATCGGCTAGCCCTTTCTCATCCTCACATAGTGGCCGATTTTGTCAAGAATATGATCTTTATATAGTTGGTGACAATTAGGGTAAACCCTAATTGTCATGGCTTTCCATTTCCATGGACCCATGAGTTCAAATACACCATGGAGCATCCATGGAGCATCCTATGGGTTTTTGCACAACTTGACAATCCATGGAGCATTAGCACACTATACAAGTATGGATGATTTACACAATCAACCCATATATTTAATTAATCTTCTTTTGATCACTTAATTAATCATAGATTAATTCTTGATCAATACTAATTAAATAACCTTATTAATATATTAGAACTTCTAATATATTAACAGACCTTAAGTGTTATTTCTCTCATTATAGTCTATCCAAATGTATGATGCCATGCAACCCAAATGGACCATGTCGGGTCGGGTCAAGTCTTACCAATTATAGTTATGGACTTAGACATTAATCCAACAGAGGGTACCCTAGCTGGGTCAACATTTTGCTCGACTGTCAGGGCGAGACAGAGTCTACAGCAGGGCTGTAGAGGGTTTGTAGCCTATGTAATGGATACACGTGTTGTCGCAGAGAGGCCGAGTTCTGTCGGTGAGATTCCGATAGTGCGAGAGTTTCCGGATGTTTTCCCCGAGTAGTTGTCGGCCATGTCGAGATACCACTTCCCTCACGTACACCTCTGCCAGTTTCTCTGTTGAAGAACTCTCGCTGATAGCAAGAAAGTGAGCGCTCTTCGTCAACCTGTCCACAATCACCCAAATTGCATCAACTCTTCTGGCAGTCCTTGGCAATTTGGTGATAAAATCCATGGTGATTTGTTTCCACTTCCATTCGGGAACCTCCAACGGCTGCTACTTACCATGCGGCCTCTGGTGCTCGGCCTTAACCCTACGGCAGGTCAAGCACCTCTCAACAAACCACGCAACATCCCTCTTCATACAAGGCCACCAATACTCCTTTCTCAGGTCCAAATACATCTTAGTGGCCCCAGGATGGATCGAAAATTTCGACCGATGATCCTCTTCCATCAAAATGGCACGCGTTCCTCCCACAAACGGCACCCAGATACGCCCCTGAAATGTCATAAGCCCCCGACAATCGGTAACGAACTCTGAAACCAAACCAACAACCTGCTCTTTCTTTTGCATCTCAGGTTGCACAACCTCGGCCTGTGCCCCACGAATTGCGTCCAACACTGGAGCTATCACGGTCAATCTCAAACATACATCCGACAGCGGGGTGCTCTCCGCCCTGCGGCACAGTGCATCAGCTACAACATTAGCCTTGCCTGGGTGGTACAGGATCTCACAATCATAATCCTTGACCACATCCAACCACCTTCTCTGTCGCATATTTAGGTTGGGCTGATCCATCAAATATTTCAAACTCTTATGGTCCGTGTATATCGTACACCGAACCCCATACAGGTAGTGACGCCAAATCTTGAGGGCGAACACCACTGCCCCCAACTCGAGATCATGGGTGGGATATCTCATCTCATGAGGCTTCAGCTGCCTCGATGCATATGCTATCACATGCCCTTTCTGCATCAACACCGCCCCCAACCCCAAAATCGATGCTTCACACTATACCACAAAGTCCTCCATCCCTTCCGGGAGGGCTAACACTGGGGCTTCGCATAACCTTTGGCGAAGTGTCTCAAAGGAGGCCTGCTGCTCAGGGCTCCATGAAAAAGCCACACCCTTCCGGGTCAACCTGGTGAGTGGCACTGCGATTTTAGAGAAATCCTTGATAAATCTCCGATAATACCCTGCCAACCCTAGGAAACTCCTGATCTCCGAGGGTGACCTCGACACCTTCCAACTCATCACCGCCTCAACTTTGGCCAGGTCGACCAATATCCCTTCCAGGTTAACGAGATGTCCTAAGAACTGGACCTCCCGCAACTAGAAATCACACTTGGAGAATTTGGCATAAAGCCTCTCCGATCTCAGAACTCCGAGAACCTTTCTCAAATGCTCCTCATGCTGCTCTCTAGATCTCGAATATACCAGAATGTCGTCGATAAATACAATCACCGACTGATCCAGCATCGGCCTGCACACTCGGTTCATGAGATCCATGAACACTGTCGGGGCATTGGTGAGCCCAAAAGGCATCACCACAAACTCGTAATGCCCATAACGCGTCCTGAACGTTGTCTTCTGGAAGTCCTCATCTCGCACCCTCACCTGATGATATCCAGACCTGAAATCGATCTTGGAGAACCAAGATGCTCCCTGCAACTGATCGAACAAATCGTCGATCCTCGGCAACGGGTAACGGTTCTTGACCGTCAACTTGTTCAACTCCCGGTAATCAATCCACATCCGGTGTGAACCATCCTTCTTCTTGACGAACAGGATAGGTGCTCCCCACGACGAGCTGCTCGGCCGAATAAACCCCTTTCCCAGCAGCTCCTGAAGCTGCGAGGATAACTCTTGCATCTCTGGAGGTGCAAGGCGATAAGGCACCTTAGCGATAGGCGCGGCCCCCGGAACCAAATCGATACTGAACTCCACTTGCCTCACAGGAGGCACACCCGACAACTCCTCAGGAAATACATCAGGGAACTCACGCACTATCGGAACCTCCTCAACAGACCTCGGTCTCCCGGAATCCACCCGTGTATCCATCACATACGCCACAAAACCCTTACAGCCCTGCTGTAGACACTGCCTTGTGTAACAACGGAAATTTTAAAACAATCTTTTTCATTTCTAAAAATGTATTTTCATCCAAAACAAGGCATACATATCCAACGTATCATGTCATAATACAAATCATATGAATCCCAAGATCATAAATCATCTATCAGTGTGTACAGATCAAGTCGGTGCCTTCCCACGTCCTCGCTAGTACCTGAAACACATACACGACAACTGTAAGCATAAATGCTTAGTGAGTTTCCCCAAAATACAACTTACGCACATACGCCTTTCCAGGCCCTGACCTTCCGGTCCATGTGTCTCAGGGGACTTCCGTCCCTGCTGGGTAAACCTTCCGGTCCTACCCACACCAACCCTTCGGTCCACATTACAACGCCTTCCGGCCCATAACATATTCGCCTTCCGGCCCATAACATAATGCCTTCCGGCCCACATTAAACATATCATACATATCACATATAACAATTAACTTATCACATATAACACATATGTCTCATATCATATCCGACCTTCCGGTCACACAATCAAACCCTTCCGGGTACAGTATAGTGAGAAGACTCACCTCGGGAATGTCGATAGCTAGCAAATCCCGAAATCACTCGTGCTCGATCCTCCAAGCTAAAATCTCCCTATAACATCATACATCTCTTATTAACACTTTTTATCTCTAAGGTTGACTATCCCTAAGAAGTCAACACAGGTCAACGGTCAACGGTCAACTTTGACCGGACTCGGCGAGTGCACGAGGGCAACTCGGCGAGTCTAGACGTTTTCACCAACTCTCTAGGATTCCCTTCTTACACGTCGAGTACTCCCCCTGACTCGACGAGTTCCACCTGGAAGAATCGCGGGGCTACCCCGACTCAACTCGCCGAGTCTCAAGAACTGTCACACCCCGAAAACCAAAGGCGGAAACGTTCCCGGGGTTGACTCCACGTTGAGTATCAAATCCAATGTACATAGTAATCACAGTAAACAACCATTACATTACATATATATGAAAGTTTACATTTGGTTCAAAAGTAAATTGTACAAAAGTTACACATATATCATATGAACAAAAGAGACGAGTCTTCGGAGCACTCCGTCTTCACCAAAAGATATCGCCGGGTACCTGTCTAACTTGGACCTGAGAATACAAGCAGTTTGAAAATCAGCATAAAGCTGGTGAGTTCATAAGCGGTTTTGTTTTGTGAAAAACTCTCGGTTTCCTTTAGTTTTCCAAAAAGGTTCGTTATCCAAGAAAATCCCATATTTTCTTATATAAAGTAATTTAGTTATCTTTCGTTACAGTTCTGTCATAAGTTATAAGTTAACCCCAGGAAAATCCCATATTTTCTTATGCTCAACATAATACATAAGGAGTAAAAGAGTTTATAAGTTTTCCAGATATTATTTGAAACACATAAATGTTATAATTCGAAAATAGTTATAGTTTGCTTGTATTCCCCCCTGAAAACAGTTAAAAACAGTGAAAAAGGCGTAGGGGTATGAACTCACCGGACGAGAAATGTGTCGATTTGGACGCTAAGAGTTGATCCGTGGCTTGTAAATACATGAGGTTCCTAATTATAATGTAAAGATACATATTTATATCTAATTAGGACTTAGTTTATTTATATGTTAGGGACACTTGCTTCAAGTCGCGAAAACACTCTGATACAAGTGTTTGGAAGGACCCGGGTGGCGTTTAGGGACACATATAGTAAGGATAATGAATTGGGACATCAAAGGAACACTCCATAATGAGTTTACGGCCTCATAACCCTCTACCCATGAGTTTACAGCCGTAAACTCATGGTGGGGTGAGTTAAGGTCAAAAATGGCTTGAAACACTTAAGGGAATGTTTCTAGGTTTGGTTCTAAATGCTTGGAATGGATTTAAATCACCAAAATGATTAACTTATGGGAGTTTACGGCCTAGCATAGGCTCCTGGCCGTAAACTCCTTAATCCTCATGAAAATGGTGTCAAATGATGCTAGAACAAATCACATGTGATTAATAGAATTATTTCAAGGCCTAACATGAGTTTTATGGGACATTTGAGGGGTTTTATGGAGTTTACGTCCCATGAGACCCCCCTCATGGCCGTAAACTCTTCTATAGGGTGCTACAAGGTGTTTCAAGGCCTAAAACTTGCATAGAAGGACTTCTAAAATTCATTTAAAGGCTTTAGGGGTGTTTAGTTAGCATTCTAACACCATGAATCATGGAGTTTACGGCCCAAGAACAAGCCTTGGCCGTAAACTCTTAAAAATCCCACAAATAATGTGTTTAAGGCCTTTAAACTATTTTTGGTTGGTCCTATGATTTATTCCAAGGCTTTTGGTGGTGTTGGATGGCTTTCTAACACCTTAGAATTGAATTTATGCCATGTTTTGAGGAGTTTATGGCCCAAGCACATGCCTTGGCCGTAAAGTCACCTAAATCCCCCAAAAATCATGTTTCAAGTGTCCAAATGCTAGAATCAATATTCAATAAATCATATCTAAGCCATACTAGTGATTTGGAAGGGTTTAAGGGCATGAAAAACCCCATTTACATGAGTTTACAGCCCAAGCTTATGCCTTGGCCGTAAACTCATTCAAATGACTCAAAATCAAAGTTTTAAATGTTCTAAGTCCATATCTTGAAGTCCCTTAGTCATATCTAAAGTCCAAATGAGTTTAGGAAGGAGTTTAAGGGCTAAAAACCCTTCAAATTGGTGTTTACGGCCTAGGCAGCCTCCTGGGCCGTAAACTCACATATGATGTCCTATTTCATGATTAAATGTCAAATTTGGAAGTCAAATATGCTATAGATTAAGGCTAGGAAGGTACCTTAGGGATTTGAGGCCTTAAAATTGAGTTTTGGACCCTTAATCTTTGGATTTAGGAGAGAGGTTAGAGAGAGAGTAGAGAGAGAAGGAAAAAGCTTCAATGAAAGGTTAAACATGTTTATATAGTTCCTAAAACTTGGACACGGTGGAAATTCTACCCGATACCGGCCTTAAATGATGCTTTAGGTCGCACCCGATTGAGTTTCCGTCACCCGACGAGGATATTTCTAAAACTTATGAAATAAATGTTTTGGGCTAAATTCATGAGTTCCTAAATGATTTGGACCCTCATTGAATGATAATAAACATATAATTTTAGTTAACTAAACCCAAAAACGATATCGGGACATTTCGATCTCCGACGAGTTATACGGGTAGAATGGGTTTTTGGCGATGAACAACTTCGGGTTGTTACATTATCCCTCCGTTTGAGGGAATTTCGTCCCGAAATTCAAAGAATAAGATACAGATCATGGATTGGAATGAAATACGAATGGATTTGTTGGTTCAGATCTTCACTTTCTCAAGTGGAATTTGGTCTCTACTGGGCGTTCCAGCGAATTCTCATTATCGGGACATGTCTTGGTTTCGCTTCTTGACTCTCTCTCAATCTACGATATCAATCTGTTTTCTCGTGGAAGTTCCAACCCTGAAAGACTTCGGTTTCCTCAAAGGAATCACTAGGGTTTCATCGAGTAGGTGCTTCATAGGATTCGAGACGTGATGGTCTAGATAGATGTTACCAAGCTCTAAGGGCATCCGAAATCTAAAGGTTGTAGAATCGATCTCTACGAAGATTCTCGAAAGGTCTGATGTGAGACTAAACTAGACGCTCGAAAGAAACTCCCGGGAATCCTTCGGGATAGACATTTAGAGGGAAGAGTTGCTAACTTCCTGTTTTTCAATGATCATAGAAACGAGGGATGCGTGGTAATTCACATTGGGAAAACCTTTGAGTCTTAAGGCATAGAATGATACGAAAGTCTGATGCCGAATATCATGAGAACAGGGTCGAGGAAAATCTAGACGAGCAACCCTTTCGAAAGTAAAGATAGCAACATGAATGAGACTCGGTCATTTCTTGTTAAACATAGCATCAAAGTATTTTCATGGAAAGTTTCCCCCTTTTTAAATCGAATGGAACAGAATAGTCCTCCAGACTGAGGATTTAATCTATAGGTACGAAGTTAGTGTTCTCTATCTCACTAGTTAGTCGTCTCGACGGTACACGTTTCGATTACATACGAAGGATTGAGTTTAGAAAATGTTCGAATAGATAGATAACAGGTTTCCCTTTTGTACTAAAATCGAAAAGAGTTGCAGGTATAAGAATTTTCAAAGAGAAATATACCTGCGGTGGCAGAGGGATCAGTGGTTGTAGCTGTCTTGGGGCAATTCCTTTTGAAGTGCCCAACTTCACCACAATTGTAACAGGCCGGGCTGATTCCTGCTCCGGATGATTGGTTCGTTGGCTTGGCTGGTTTTCTGCAGGTTCGAGCAAGATGGCCCTTATTGCCACAGTTGTCGCAGATCCTTTCGCGACATGGACCAGGAATGCGGTGGTGGTAGTTGCACTTACCACACCAAGGAAGGGTACCAGTGTATCCATTGGCGGGAGTTTGGGCTGTGGAACCGACAGTTGAAACAGCGACAGGGGCAGTAGTAGCATGGACTGCTACCGTTTTCTGTTTCTTAGAAGACCCTTGCGTACTCTGGGCCTTTCGCTTGTTCCAGGATTTCTTTTTACTTCCGCCTCCACTAGTGAATTGCTCGGGGGTGGTAGCTTCCTCATCAGAGTTGTCTTCGTGATCTATCAGAATTTTCGCAAGACATTTGGCACTGTCATAAGTGTTTGGCTTCGCAGCCAAGACATTTCCTTTTGTTGGCTGGGTCAACCCCCAGATGAACCTCTCTATCTTTTTACTCTCCGGGGTAACCATTCCCAGACAAAGTAACGCCAGATCGTCAAATCTTGAGGTATAAGCAGCTATGTCGGAACCCTTCATCTTAAGGTTCCAAAGTTCGTGTTCTAGCTTCTGGAGTTCGCCCCGAGGGCAATATTCTGCGAGAAGAAGCTCCTTCATAGCTTCCCAACCCATAGCATTGGCTACAGGTAAAGTTAAGGATTTGACTCGGCCGTTCCACCAAGTCAGGGCTTTGTTTAGGAAGGTACAGGCGGCAAACTTGACTCTATCAGACTCCGAACAGCCACATATTTCAAAGATTGATTCGATTCTCTCGAACCATCGGGTTAAAGCAATGACACCCCCTGTGCCATCGAAGAATGTCGGTTTTGCGTTCATGAAGTCTTTATAGGAACCCCATTTTTGGTGTCCCTGGCTATCATCTGGGCTTTGGGTTTCACCTCCCGAACCCCTAGAGTTCAGTTGAGGTAAGAGAGCTGATATGGTAGCGGAAATGGTTGCCTGAAGTGTTTCCAAATCGATTTGAATAGGAGGTGGTGGCGGAGGAGGATTGTTGTTGTTCGTTGAGCTGGGTCTCTTTCTTGGAGGCATCGTGATCTAAAAAGATCAGGAAAGAGAGGATCATAAGTCCTTTGAATTGAATCAAGAGATATGGGACAGGAGATATCTCATCAAGGCAAATATAGCATCATACTAAGCAATAAAGCAGAAAGGAGTTATCAAGACAGAACATTTTATCGCTAGAGAAATAATCAAGGAATAACGCGTATACGAGGATTTTCTACAAAGGATCGGCTCGAGAAATACTCCCATAGTATTTCATGGTTCGCTGCAGCGACGATTCGTTGTTTGGGATATTAGGTAAGTTTTAGGTATGCCGCATACCGCAGTTACTCCCAAGCACATGTTGGCCGTTTCTCGAATAAATATAGTTGGCCAGGCTATATTGACCCTAGACACGACTACATAACTGCCCAGGTTTAACCGCAGCGTACAACACCCATTTACTTATGTTTTGTTCTACTTGTAGTTACGGATTTCGACGGCTCGGCATACTTAAATACTTTTGAAAATACTTATATTTTGTAGGATACTTTTAGTTCAGAGCACTTAGGCCCCTTAATGTTTATAGTTTTATACCATGTAAGGTTTGGTATACTCTGTTCACTATAAACTAGGGCTCTGATACCAATCTGTCACACCCCGAAAACCAAAGGCGGAAACGTTCCCGGGGTTGACTCCACGTTGAGTATCAAATCCAATGTACATAGTAATCACAGTAAACAACCATTACATTACATATATATGAAAGTTTACATTTGGTTCAAAAGTAAATTGTACAAAAGTTACACATATATCATATGAACAAAAGAGACAAGTCTTCGGAGCACTCCGTCTTCACCAAAAGATATCGCCGGGTACCTGTCTAACTTGGACCTGAGAATACAAGCAGTTTGAAAATCAGCATAAAGCTGGTGAGTTCATAAGCAGTTTTGTTTTGTGAAAAAGTATCGGTTTCCTTTAGTTTTCCAAAAAGGTTCGTTATCCAAGAAAATCCCATATTTTCTTATATAAAGTAATTTAGTTATCTTTCGTTACAGTTCTGTCATAAGTTATAAGTTAACCCCAGGAAAATCCCATATTTTCCTAAATGCAAGATTGTTTAATAACACAGAGTATAGTTTAATATACAAAACTATAAATTAGACGAACTGTAAACAGAAGGTATTTTGAAAACCTTGGGACTAACATCCCGGACCAGTTATAAGATAATTCGATAAAAACCATGGGATCACTATCCCGAAACTAGATATAAGATAGATTGATAAAATCATGGGATTATCATCCCGTATAAGAGTTAGTTTCAAAACCATAGAAATACCATCCCGAAAGAGATATAGACACAAGATCATGGGATTATCATCCCGAACAAGATATAGACATAAAACCATGGGATTATCATCCCGAACAAGATATAGATACAAGACCATGGGATTATCATCCCGAATAAGATATAGATTCTAAAAAAAATCATAGCTGTGAATAAGTTTATATTAATACGTATTGTGAGTCGGGTAACCATGCTGATACGACAACGAGACCTCCTTGACGTTAGTCAGACGTCGGACTATATACAGAATTTGTCACCCCAGGCGTGCCCGCCTAACTGTAGCTAGCATTTAAGGTGTGGGATTGTCAGTCCCGAATAGATCTATTCACAAATTCCTCGCTCTCCCTCCAGGAGACTCTGGTTACACTTCCGGGTAGGATTTACTTGATCATCCATAAAGGGTAGTGACTATCTCACAAGCAAGTATTAAACTATTCACAGTATTCCAATACGATATCAAACATACAAAGATTTCAAGATTTGATACAGAGAAAAATAGATACATACAATGAAACTATCTGGCAAAATATTCAAATGATACAGAGATAAACTGAATCAGACATAGTTTATCTAATAATTTAATACAGATATCAGTACATGATATAAAGATAAACATTGAACCCCAAATTATTCCCATAATAATTTGATTAGTTTGATTATTTTCTTAACTAAAATCCATTTAGTTGTAATCGATAAATCATTCCTTATGCTCAACATAATACATAAGGAGTAAAAGAGTTTATAAGTTTTCCAGATATTATTTGAAACACATAAATGTTATAATTCGAAAATAGTTATAGTTTGCTTGTATTCCCCCCTGAAAACAGTTAAAAACAGTGAAAAAGGCGTAGGGGTATGAACTCACCGGACGAGAAATGTGTCGATTTGGACGCTAAGAGTTGATCCGGGGCTTGTAAATACACGAGGTTCCTAATTATAATGTAAAGATACATATTTATATCTAATTAGGACTTAGTTTATTTATATGTTAGGGACACTTGCTTCAAGTCGCGAAAACACTCCGATACAAGTGTTTGGAAGGACCCGGGTGGCGTTTAGGGACACATATAGTTAGGATAATGAATTGGGACATCAGAGGAACACTCCATAAGGAGTTTACGGCCTCATAACCCTCTACCCATGAGTTTACAGCCGTAAACTCATGGTGGGGTGAGTTAAGGTCAAAAATGGCTTGAAACACTTAAGGGAATGTTTATAGGTTTGGTTCTAAATGCTTGGAATGGATTTAAATCACCAAAATGATTAAATTATGGGAGTTTATGGCCTAGCATAGGCTCCTGGCCGTAAACTCCTTAATCCTCATGAAAATGGTGTCAAATGATGCTAGAACAAATCACATGTGATTAATAGAATTATTTCAAGGCCTAACATGAGTTTTATGGGACATTTGAGGGGTTTTATGGAGTTTACGGCCCATGAGACCCCCCTCATGGCGGTAAACTCTTCTATAGGGTGCTACAAGGTGTTTCAATGCCTAAAACTTGCATAGAAGGACTTCTAAAATTCATTTAAAGGCTTTAGGGGTGTTTAGTTAGCATTCTAACACCATGAATCATGGAGTTTACGGCCCAAGAACAAGCCTTGGCCGTAAACTCTTAAAAATCCCACAAATAATGTGTTTAAGGCCTTTAAACTATTTTTGGTTGGTCCTATGATTTATTCCAAGGCTTTTGGTGGTGTTGGATGGCTTTCTAGCACCTTAGAATTGAATTTATGCCATGTTTTGAGGAGTTTACGGCCCAAGCACATGCCTTGGCCGTAAAGTCACCTAAATCCCCCAAAAATCATGTTTCAAGTGTCCAAATACTAGAATCAATATTCTATAAATCATATCTAAGCCATACTAGTGATTTGGAAGGGTTTAAGGGCATGAAAAACCCCATTTACATGAGTTTACGGCCCAAGCTTATGCCTTGGCCGTAAAATCCTTCAAATGACTCAAAATCAAAGTTTTAAATGTTCTAAGTCCATATCTTGAAGTCCCTTAGTCATATCTAAAGTCCAAATGAGTTTAGGAAGGAGTTTAATGGCTAAAAACCCTTCAAATTGGTGTTTACGGCCTAGGCAGCCTCCTGGGCCGTAAAATCACATATGATGTCCTATTTCATGATTAAATGTCAAATTTGGAAGTCAAATATGCAATAGATTAAGGCTAGGAAGGTACCTTAGGGATTTGAGGCCTTAAAATTGAGTTTTGGACCCTTAATCTTTGGATTTAGAAGAGAGGTTAGAGAGAGAGTAGAGAGAGAAGGAAAAAGCTTCAATGAAAGGTTAAACACGTTTATATAGTTCCTAAAACTTGGACATGGTGGAAATTCTACCCGATACCGGCCTTAAACGATGCTTTAGGTCACACCCGATTGAGTTTCCGTCACCCGGCGAGGATATTTCTAAAACTTATGAAATAAATGTTTTGGGCTAAATTCATGAGTTCCTAAATGATTTGGACCCTCATTGAATGATAATAAACATATAATTTTAGTTAACTAAACCCAAAAACGATATCGGGACATTTCGATCTCCGACGAGTTATACGGGTAGAATGGGTTTTTGGCGATGAACAACTTCGGGTTGTTACAAGAACAACTCGGTGAGTCCCAGCTCGACTCAGTCCACCTGTCAACCCTCTCTAACTCACCCTGACTCACTAAGTCAGCCTATGACTCGAATGGGCCACTCACTGAGCGAACTCAAGGCAATCTTCAAGCTACTCGCCGAGTCTGCTCATCGGACTCGGCGAGTTCATACCATGCAATCACTCAAACTCCCTTCTAGGGTCAGATCTGTTCCATCAATTCATAGATCTGGCCTTCCTAGACTGATTCACCACGTAAAGCCCCAAACTTGGTGTACATACAACCTCTATATGTCCATATATGAAGACTTATCAACTAATATCACAACTCAAGGTCATATCCTCCATTTTTCTTCATAAAGCTTGACGAATGAGGCTCTCTGGACCTCTATGGATCCAGATCCAAAGCCTCATCACTAGCAAGGGACTATTTGGCCATCAAATCAACCCAACAAAGGCCACAAGAAACCCTAAATCCAAATATACTTCGCAGAACAAAAGATGAGCCGAAATCATACCTTTAGATCGATGATCTAAGCTTCAACTCCACAGTATAGCAACCTCCTTTGCTTCCTCTTGGTTAGGACTTCCCTCTTTTTTGCTAAAAAACAAACAAAGGTCAAGAAATGCTTCCTTTCTCTCTCTCAAATCGCTAAAGCACTCTAGGGTTTCTCTCTATGGACTGCTGGGTACAAATGACGGCCATAAGGCCCTTTAAATAGGTCCCAAACCCGAGAAATTAGGGTTTCATTACACAGTGCGGACTCGCCGAGTCCAGGCGAATACCGTGTCCAGAATCGCATCCCTACTCGGCGAGTCTGAGCTCCGACTCGCCGGGTCCCCTCTCAAAACACCAAAATCATAAACAATAAAGATACCTGGAAATCCGGGCTGTTACAATTCTCCCCCACTAAAACTAGACTTCGCCCTCGAAGTCTCGCTCTGAAAATAGCTCCGGATGCTGCACCCGCATCTCGCGCTCCAGCTCCCAGGTCATCTCCGATCCCTTCCGGTGTTGCCACTGAACCAACACCAGAGGTACCTCCTTGTTCCTCAGAACCTTGATCTTCCGATCTCTGATGGCCACAGGCCTCTCGGCATAATTCAGGCTCGCATCCACCTGAATATCCTCTAATGGAACCACTGCCGACTCATCGGCTATACACTTCCTCATTTGCGACACATGAAAAGTGTCGTGGATCTGCCCCAACTCTGCTGGCAACTCCAAGCGATAGGCTACCCGGCCTACCCTCCCAATCACACGAAATGGCCCAATATACCGGGGCCCTAACTTGCCCCTCTTCCTGAATCGAATCACTCCTTTCCAAGGAGAGACCTTCAGGAGAATGAAGTCGCCGACCTGAAACTCAAACTCAGATCGGCGTCTGTCTACATAACTCTTCTGTCAGCTCTGGGCGGTCAATAACCTCTATCTGACCTGCTGAATCTGCTCTGTCGTCTGAAGCACGATCTCTGTACTGCCCATCACTCTCCGCCCAACCTCTCCCCAACAAATGGGGGTCCGACACCTCCTACCAAACAATAGCTCAAAGGGTGGCATACCAATGCTCGAATGATGGCTGTTGTTGTAGGAAAACTCTGCCAAAGGTAAATACGCATCCCATCTACCCCCGAAATCCAACACACATGCTCGAAGCATGTCCTCAAGCGTCTGAATCGTCCGCTCACTCTGACCGTCTGTCTGGGGATGATATGCGGTACTAAAATGCAATCTAGTACCCAACTCCTCATGAAATTTCTTCCAGAATCTGGAAGTGAAACGCATATCACGGTCCGAAACAATCGAGATCGGCACCCCATGCCAAGATACCACTTCTCTCACATATATCTCCGCCAACTTCTCCGCTGAAGAACTCTCACTGATGGCAAGGAAGTGAGCGCTCTTCGTCAACCTATCCACAATCACCCAAATTGCATCAACTCCTCTGGCAGTCCTCGGCAATTTGGTGATGAAATCCATGGTGATCTGTTCCCACTTCCACTCGGGAACCTCCAACGGCTGCAACTTGCCATGCGGTCTCTGGTGCTCGGCCTTGACCCTGCGGCAGGTCAAGCACCTCTCAACAAACCAGGCGACGTCCCTCTTCATACAGGGCCACCAATACTCTTTCCTCAAATCCAAATACATCTTCGTGGCCCCCGGATGGATCGAAAATTTCGACCGATGAGCCTATTCCATCAAAGTAATACGGGTACCGCCCACAAACGGTACCCAAATCCGACCCTAAAAGGTCATAAGCCCTCGTCCATCCGTAACGAACTCCGAAACCAACCCAACGACCCACTCCTTCTTCTGCATCTCTGGTTGCACAGCCTCGGCCTGTGCCCTGCGAATGGCATCCATTACCGGAGCTATCACGGTCAATCTCAAACATACATCCCCCATTGGAGTGCTCTCCGCCCTGCGGCTCAACGCTTCGGCTACCACATTAGCCTTGCCTGGGTGGTACAGGATCTCACAGTCATAATCCTTGACCACATCCAACCACCTCCTCTGCCGCATATTTAGGTTGGGCTGATCCATCAAGTACTTCAAACTCTTATGGTCTGTGTATATCGTACACCGAACCCCATACAAGTAGTGACGCCAAATCTTGAGGGCGAACACTACTGCCCCCAACTCTAGATCATGCGTGGGATATCTCATCTCATGAGGCTTCAGCTGCCTTGATGCATATGCTATCACATGACCCCTCTGCATCAACACCGCACCCAGCCCCAAAATCGATGCATCACAATATACTACAAAATCCTCCATCCCTTCCGGGAGAGCTAATACCGGGGCTTCGCACAACCTTTGGCGAAGTGTCTCAAAGGAGGTCTGCTGCTCGGGACCCCATGAGAATGCAACACCCTTCCGGGTCAATCTGGTGAGTGGCACTGCGATCTTGGAGAAATCCTTGATAAATCTCCGATAGTACCCTGCCAACCCAAGGAAACTCCTGATCTCAGATGGTGACTTCGGCACCTCCCAACTCATCACCGCCTCAACCTTTGCCAGATCGACCAGAATCCCTTCCTGGTTAACAAGATGTCCTAGGAACTGGACCTCCCGCAACCAGAAATCACACTTGGAGAATTTTGCATAAAGCTTCTCCGATCTCAAAACCCCAAGGACCTCCCTCAAATGCTCCTCATGCTGCTCTCTAGATCTCGAATATACCAGAATATCATCGATAAATACAATCACCGATCGATCCAACATCGGCCTGCATACCCTGTTCATGAGATCCATGAACACAGCCGGGGCATTGGTGAGCCCAAAAGGCATCACCACAAACTCATAATGCCCATATCGCGTCCTGAACGTTGTCTTCTGGACGTCCTCATCCCGCACTCTCACCTGATGATATCCCGACCTCAAATCGATCTTGGAAAACCAAGATGCTCCCTGCAACTGATCGAATAAATCGTCGATCCTCGGTAACGGGTAACGGTTCTTGACCGTCAGCTTGTTCAACTCCCGATAGTCAATGCACATCCGGTGTGAACCATCCTTCTTCTTGACGAACAAGATAGGTGCTCCCCACGTCGAGCTGCTCGGCCGAATAAACCCCTTCCCCAGCAACTCCTGGAGCTGCGAGGACAACTCTTGCATCTCAGGAGGTGCAAGGCGATAAGGCACCTTAGCGATAGGCGCGGCCCCCGGAACCAAATCAATACTGAACTCCACTTGCCTTACAGGAGGCACACCCGGTAACTCCTCGGGAAAAACGTCGGGAAACTCACGCACCACCGGAACCTCCTCAACTGAACTCAGTCTCTCGGAAGCCACCCGCGTATCCATCACATACGCCACAAAACCCTTACAGCCCTGCTGTAGACACTGCCTCGCCCTAGCGGCCGAACAAAAAGCTGATCCTAAACGTGTACCCTCGCCGTATACTGAAAGAACTCCCCCACTGGGGTCTCGTATGGTCACCAGCTGACGCTCACAGTCGATGACTGCACCAAATCGGCTCAACCAGTCCATGCCCACAATGACACTGACATCACCCATCGCAATAGGAATCAGATCAATCGGAAACTCAACCCCGAAAATCTCTAACACACATATGGAGAACCTCCGTGGCACAAATCACTCTCTCATCAGCTATAGAAACTCTAAGAGGCCGACTCAACGGCTCACGACTAACACCGATCTGCTGACTAAACGCCAAAGATACGAAAGACCGACTCGCACCCGAGTCAAATAACACTAAAGCAGGTACAGAGTTCACAAGGAAAGTACCTACGCATATCATAACATAAGCATAATATCTCAACATCAAAATAAATACATGAAATAAAGCATACCTGCCACAACATCGGGCGCAGCGCGGACCTCCTCCGCAGTCAGCTGAAAGGCTCTCCCACGAGCCCTCGGGGCCTCGGCCTTCACTGGTCGAGTCTCAGTAGCCCTGGCAGCAGGTGCAGATCCCTGAAGAAGCTGAGGGCACTCGGCCTTCCGATGGCCGGTCTGGTTGCAATGAAAGCAAACCATAAACCCCTTGGGGCAATCCCTAGCGATGTACCCCTCCTTGCCACACTTGTAGCAAGCACCGGATCGACATGTCCCCTCGTGACCCTTGCCGCACTTTCCGCAAGTGCGGCCCTTCGGACCTCCCGTCCTCGAATCAGCGGACTTAGTCCGCTCGGCTGTCGGCTGAGACTGAGCCGGCCGCCGATCCACCCGTTGAGACTCGGCCTCCTCCCTGGCCTGGGTCTCCAACTCGATCTCGCGCTTCCTGGCATTCGCCTGAAGCTCAGCAAAGGTATGATAGGTGGAGTTCGACACGAACTCCCGGATATCCCTCCTCAATACACCAAAATACCGGCTCGGGGCAGAACATCGCCCTCTCATGAAACTTCCGCGCTATCACCGTAACCTAATCAGTACCCTGCTTGAGGGTCAAAAACTCCTGAACGAACCGTTCCTTTTCCACCGGGGGAACGTACTCATCTCTGAACATAGAGGTAAACCTCTCCCACATCACAGTTGAAATCTCTGCCAAAGTGAAGTTCGCCGTCACGAACTTCCACCAATCCTTCGCTCCCAGACGGAATTGGTTCAAGGCGAGCCGTACCCTCAGATGCTCCGGACATGAACAAGTGTAGAAGCATCCCTCGATATCAGCAATCCACCTCATCGCAGCGATCGGATCTTGCGTCCCGTCAAACTCAGGTGGCTTCGTGTTGCTGAACTCCCGAAACAGCAACGAGTCACCTCCCTGTGGCCTGGCAACGGCCACAGCTGCGGTAGCTGCAGCGGCTGCAGCCTCAGTCAACGCGGCGTACCGCTCATCAAAGGTCTCCATCAAAGTGGTCTTAATAGACCCAAACATCTCCGGAATCTCGGCCCGGATCGCCGCAACCACCTCCTCATGAATCATCTGACGAATCTCCTCGTCACTCACACTGCTCGTACTCGGTCTGTGGCGTGGTCCAACCATGATGCCTCTGAAATACAACATAGAACTTATCAGACACTCTAGCGAGCATAATCGTACTCGATAACGCAACCCTACTCAGTCTTCGATACCTAGGGATTCTTACTTGGGTTGCCCACTGACCCGGTGTCTTCGGTAGTACGGGCCCAATTCTACCGACCATACCGCATCAGCATTCATCCCAAGTCCTCCTCCCCAAACCCCGGATCGTGAGTACTCTACTCTTGTTATGCACTAACTACCCGCTCGCTATCAAATCATCTCATAGCAACAGACTTCCCTAGACTAAGGCATCACAAATCAGGCCACTCTAGTCCTATCATGACTACCTAGTCTTCTAGCATGCATAACAATTCATATCATATTATATCTCTTAACACAACATTGTAAGGGTATTCTGGGGATCTTTACCATTCGAGCGCTGGCTGATCGTACACACTGCTTCATTCTTGTTTACCACAAATACTTTATAAAAATTTTATGCCTTTATTTTAAAAGTTTTCCTCAAATCCTCGGTTTGAGTTCAGTTACGCCCGAAGGTGTACCCGAATCCCTCAAACCAAGGCTCTGATACCAATTTGTAACAACGGAAATTTTAAAACAATCTTTTTCATTTCTAAAAATGTATTTTCATCCAAAACAAGGCATAAATATCCAACGTATCATGTCATAATACAAATCATATGAATCCCAAGATCATAAATCATCTATCAGTGTGTACAGATCACGCCGGCGCCTTTCCACGGTCCTCGCTAGTACCTGAAACACATACACGACAACTGTAAGCATAAATGCTTAGTGAGTTTCCCCAAAATACAACTTACGCACATACGCCTTTCTAGGCCCTGACCTTCCGGTCCATGTGTCTCAGGGGACTTCCGTCCCTGCTGGGTAAACCTTCCGATCCTACCCACGCCAACCCTTCGGTCCACATTACAACGCCTTCTGGCCCATAACATATTCGCCTTCCGGCCCATAACATAATGCCTTCCGGCCCACATTAAACATATCATACATATCACATATAACAATTAACTTATCACATATAACACATAGGTCTCATATCATATCCGACCTTCCGGTCACACAATCAAACCCTTCCGGGTACAGTATAGTGAGAAGACTCACCTCGGGAATGTCGATACCTAGCAAATCCCGAAATCACTCGTGCTCGATCCTCCAAGCTAAAATCTCCCTATAACATCATACATCTCTTATTAACACTTTTTATCTCTAAGGTTGACTATCCCTAAGAAGTCAACACAGGTCAACGGTCAACGGTCAACTTTGACCGGACTTGGCGAGTGCACGAGGGCAACTCAGCGAGTCTAGACGTTTTCACCAACTCTCTAGGATTCCCTTCTTACACGTCGAGTACTCCCCCTGACTCGATGAGTTCCAGCTGGAAAAATCGCGGGGCCACCCCGACTCAACTCGCCGAGTCTCAAGAACAACTCGGCGAGTCCCAACTCGACTCAGTCCACCTGTCAACCCTCTCTAACTCACCCTGACTCACTGAGTCAGCCTATGACTCGACTGGGCCACTCACTGAGCGAACTCAAGGCAATCTTCAAGCTACTCGCCGAGTCTGCTCATCGGACTCGGCGAGTTCATACCATGCAATCACTCAAACTCCCTTCTAGGGTCAGATCTGTTCCATCAATTCATAGATCTGGCCTTCCTAGACTGATTCACCACGTAAAGCCCCAAACTTGATGTACATACAACCTCTATATGTCCATATATGAATACTTATCAACAAATATCACAACTCAAGGTCATATCCTCCATTGTTCTTCATAAAGCTTGATGAATGAGGTTCTCTGGACCTCTATGGATCCAGATCCAAAGCCTCATCACTAGCAAGGGACTATTTGGCCATCAAATCAACCCAACAAAGGCCACAAGAAACCCTAAATCCAAATATACTTCACAAAACAGAAGATGAGCCGAAATCATACCTTTAGATCGATGATCTAAGCTTCAACTCCACAGAATAGCAACCTCCTTTGCTTCCTCTAGGCTAGGACTTCCCTCTTCTTTGCTAAACAGCACACAAAGGTCAAGAAATGCTTCCTTTCTCTCTCTCAAATCGCTAAAGCACTCTAGGGTTTCTCTCTATGGACTGCTGGGTACAAATGACGGCCATAAGGCCCTTTAAATAGGTCCCAAACCCGAGAAATTAGGGTTTCATTACACAGCGCGGACTCGCCGAGTCCATATCCTGGACTCGCCGAGTCCAGGCGAATCCCGCGTCCAGAATCGCGTCCCTACTCGGCGAGTCTGAGCTCCGACTCGCTGAGTCCCCTCTCAAAACACCAAAATCATAAACAATAAAGATACCTGGAAATCCGGGCTGTTACAAGCCTTGCCCTAGCGGCCGAACAAAACGTTGATCCATAACGGGTACCCTCGCCGTACACCGTAAGACCTCCCCCACTAGGGTCTCTTATGGTCACCAGCTGTCGCTTGCAGTCGATAACCGCACCGAACCTGCTCAACCAGTCCATGCCCACAATGACACAGACGTCACCCATCGCAATAGGAACCAGATTAATCGAGAACTCAACACCGAAAATATCGACTACGCACCCTCGGAGAACCTCCGTGGCATACATCACCCTCTCGTCAGCTATGGAAACGCTCAGAGTCCGACTCAACGCCTCACGACTAACACTGATATGCTGACTAAAAGCCAAAGATATGAAAGACCGACTCGCACCCGAGTCAAATAACACCAAGGCAGGTACAGAATTCACAAGAAAAGTACCTACGCATAACATAATATAAGCATAATATCTCAACATCAAAATAAATACACTAAAGAATACATACCGGCCACGACATCGGGTGCTGCGCGGACCTCCTCCGCGGTCAACTGAAAGTTCTCCCTCGTGCTCTCGGTGCCTCGGCCTTCACTGGCCGACTCTCGGTAGCTATGATGGCGGCAGGGGCAGGTCCCTGAGGTGCTCCCTGAGATGATCCTCACAATTGCGGACACTCTGCCTTCCGGTGTCCGGTCTGGTTGCAGTGAAAACACACAGCAAACCCCTTGGGGCAGTCCTTGGCCATGTACCCCTCCTTGCCACACTTGTAGCAAGATCCCGCTCTACAGACTCCATCATGACCCTTGCCACACTTCCCATAAGTGCGGCCCTTCTGGCTCCCTGGTTTGGGATCAGTGGGCTTGGCCTGCTTGGCTGCCAGCTGAGACTGTGCCGGTCGCCGATCCCTCCCCTGAGACTCCGCGTCCTCCCTGGCCTGAGTCTCTAGCTCCATCTCCCTCTTCCGGGCATTTGCCTGAAGCTCGGCAAATGTCCGGTACGAGGAGTTCGCCGCGAACTCTCGAATGTCTCGCCTCAAGATACTCAAATATCGGCTCATACGTGCCTGCTCCGTGGACACGTGCTCAGGGCAGAACATCGCCCTCTCATGGAACATCCTGGTAATCACCGTAACAGACTCAGTACCCTGCTTGAGTGTAACAGCCCGGATTCCCATGTATTATTTATTCTTCTTAATTTTGGTGTTTTGTGAGGAGACTCGGCGAGTTGGAGCTCAAACTCGCCGAGTATGATCGCGGTTTGGGAAAGCGTTCGCGTCCGGACTCGGCAAGTCTAAAAGGTGGACTCGGCGAGTCCACGCTGTTTAATGAAACCCTAAATTTCAGGGTATGAGACCTATTTAAATGGGCTTATGGCCGTCATTTGCGGCCACCAACCCCAGAGAGAACCCTAAAAGAGTCCTTGAGCGTTTTGTGAGAGAAAAGAGGAAGATCCTTGATTATTTGTGGGTGATTTTGCATATAGAAGAGGATCAAGGCAAGAGGAGACCAAAGAAGGTGCTAATCCAGTGATTCCTGAGTCCACAGACTTCATTTGAGGTAACCATTCATTCCTTTCTCATCCCTTGGTGTAAATCTTAGAGTTAGGGCTTCTTTGTGGAATGATTCATGGAGTAATTGGCCTCTTTTTGTGTTGATGCTTTAGATCTGGACCCAAAGAGGTCCAGAGACTCTTTTCCCTCAAGCTTTATGAGTGTTAATGGAGGTCATGAGCTTAGAATAGCATTCTAGAGGCCATATCATCAAATAATGCATTTGGACCTTTGCATGAGCACCATGATTGTAACTTTACGTGATAAACGTGCTTGGAAGGACTAGATCTATGAGTTACTGGAACGGATCTGACCTCAGGAGTGAGTTTGAGTTCGTGCATGGCTTAGACTCACCGAGTCCGAAGAACAGACTCGGTGAGTAGCATGAAGATTGTCCATAACCACTCAGCGAGTGGTCTTACCGTGTTAAGGGTTGACTCAGTGAGTCAGGGAGAGTCAGAGAGGGTTGACATGTGGACTGAGTCAAGCTGGAACTCACCAAGTTGAGTTGTGGTGGCCCTGCGATTCATGCTAGGTGGAACTCGTCGAGTCAGGGGAGTACTCGACGTGTCAAGAGAGGATCCTAGGGAGTCATTGAACACGTATAGACTCGCCGAGTCGCTCTAGTGCACTCGCCGAGTCCGATCAAAGTTGACCGTTGACCAGAGTTGACCAGTGTTGACTTGATAGGGGTAGTCGACCTTAGTTGTGAAAGTGTTAATTAGAGATATATTGTGTTATAGGAGGATTATAGCTCGGAGGATCGAGCGCGAGTGATTTCCGAGATTTGCGAGTTATCGAGATACGCGAGGTGAGTCTTCTCACTATACTTTACCTTGAGTAGGTAATCAGAGTTATGTGACAAAGTATTTGTATGCTATATGTTATGTGTTGTACTGCATTATTTATATGTAATTTATGTTGTGCATGTTTATAGAGTTGGAACCGGAAGGTTCCCAGAGTTAGAACCAGAGGGTTCACAGAGTAGGGTCTACGGGCCCATAGAGTTATAGCCTCGAGTGGCTAATATGTGTTATGTGTGGTATTTTGGGGAACTCACTAAGCTTCGTTCTTACAGTATTTTGTGTTATGTGTTTCAGGTTTCTCTCAGGATCACGGGACGGCACCGGCTCAATTGTACACACCAGAGAAATAGTCATGTTTTGAGGATCCTGGTTTACTATGCAAGTGAAAATTGAATTATGTTTTGTAATTCGATTATGAATGAGATTTTAAGCAAAGTGTTTTTAAGAATTAAACGATTATTTTTAAATGAAAAATTGTTTTGAAATTTTCGGTGTTACAAGTTTGTATCAGAGCCTTGGTTTGAGGGATTCGGATGCGCCTTCGGGTAAATCTAGACTCAAACTGAGGAAGTAAGAAAAGTTTTCAAAGAAATAATTTTCTAAAGCGAATAAGAGTTCAAAGAGAAAGCGAAAAAGAGCAGTGTGTACAATCAGCCAGAGCCCGAACGGTGATTTCCCAAAATACCCTTACTTTTGTGTTATGAGATATTTATGTTGCACTTTATGAGATATTATTGCATGCTAGAGACAGGCTTGGTATTCCATATCATAGGACTAGAGTGGCCTGATTTGTGATGCCTTAGCCTAGGAATTGTTGTTATATGCGATGTGCTTTTGAGTATGTGATGTGTGAGAATATTTAGTTGGAATCCTTTAGGGGATTTGAGTAGAGGAGTAATCTAGGGGAGATACCTAGATAAGTCAAGTGGTACTTAGAGAAAGAATAGTTAGAACCCGCGAGGGGAAGAGTTGCAGAGTTCGGTGGTACTTTCGAGGATGAGCAGAGCAAGCGGAGTTATCACCCAGAGTGAGTCATATATATTCTTCAATGCTCGAATGCTGCTTGCTTCGTGCTTTATGGAACTCTCGATGATAGGAGTCAGATACCATGCGAATATGACGATATTTAGGAGGTAGATGGATGGCATCATTAGGAGCTCTTCAACAGCTGATGGCAGAGAAGTGTGGGAATCTAAGAATAGCCTAGGGAGTATCCTTAGCCAGATGAGTGCGCTGGCAGAGTTGAGAATTTCATTGGGGAGTGAGCGCGACGGAATTGGTGAACGGGAAGGTCGAGAAGCTACTTAGGAGCTCTGGGATAGTCCGTGTAGAAAGTATGGGTAGATGTGGCAGGTAGTATGGGCCCGTACTACTGAAAGCAGAGGACCCATACTTGATACAGGGAGTATTCTGAAGGTTCTAATGAGCGGAGGGAGGAGTGATGTTATGGTTCGAGTACCATACA
The DNA here is from genome assembly GCF_051521515.1 of Lactuca serriola. Classification (NCBI taxonomy): domain Eukaryota; kingdom Viridiplantae; phylum Streptophyta; class Magnoliopsida; order Asterales; family Asteraceae; genus Lactuca; species Lactuca serriola. The sequence continues at coordinate 119,616,448 of NC_136412.1, forward strand.
TCAAAGCGTATTGAGGAGTGATGTTATGGTTCGAGTACCATACATCGGAGCAGATTGAGGAGTGATGTTATGGTTCGAGTACCATACATCGGAGCGGATTGAGAAGTGATGTTATGGTTCGAGTACCATACATCGGAGTAGATTGAGGAGTGATGTTATGTTTCGAGTACCATACATCGGAGCAGATTGAGAAGTGATGTTATGGTTCGAGTACCATACATCGGAGCAGATTGAGGAGTGATGTTATGGTTCGAGTACCATACATCGGAGCGGATTGAGGAGTGATGTTATGGTTCGAGTACCATACATCGGAGAAGATTGAGGAGTGATGTTATGGTTCAAGTACCATACATCGGAGCGGATTGAGGAGTGATGTTATGGTTAAAGTACCATACATCGGAGCAGATTGAGGAGTGATGTTATGGTTCGAGTACCATACATCAGATAAGATGAAGGAATGATGTTATGGTTCGAGTACCATACATCGGAGCAGATGGAGGAGTGATGCTATGGTTCGGGTACCATACACCGGAGCATATTGAGAAGATATGTCATGGGAAGAGTACCATGGTTCGTAGTGAATGATGCTTGTGGTTCTCCGGTTATCTGGTCACGATTGATGAGTTAGAGATTGGACGCTATGGGTTTTAGGCATGTGGGCCATGATTGAGTTCGAAGAGGCGTCTCTTGAGAGGGAGGTCGAGAGCCTATCAGAGTATTTTGGTAAGGAGTTAGAGGGAGGGGAGAATTTCGGTCTGAGTTGAGTAATCAGTCAATAGAGGAGATGTAACCTTCTATGACCTGAGTGGTGCTATTTATGTTCATGTGCGGAACATGAGAGGCCTGATGTTTAAGTTTCGGGTTTGGGGGTAAAACCCTGCAGGTTGTCAATGATGATGATTTTCCATCAGAGTATCAGGTAGCATGTGTGCTGCGAGACAGTGATTTACCATGAGCAGATAGTCAGTTGGGACTGAGATAGTCAAGGACCACGTTACACCTGTTTGAGTATAGTAGGGCGTATTGTAGAGGTATCAGTGCGGAGTCCAGTCGAGTTAATCAGTGAAGTGGTTTTTCTATCTATGTTGGGTATTGAATATGGGAGTGGGTCCCTGTTCTTGGGATGATCCATGTGTTGGAACGTCGGTTGATGAGTCGAGCTGGGGGAGTATGATGATTTCGTGGTCCAGTCTATGATTCAGTGATGTTATTGGACAGTTGAGTTTTTTGGTATTGGATTGGTACGAGACTTTGAACGACTAGAGGCAGTCGTGACGAGAAGTTTTTAGGATTTCATCTGAGGTTCAGAGTTATGAGATCGATTGATTTCCTTAAAAGGGGACTATCAGGCATTGCGTAGCACCTTCCAGGGGCAAGTGCGTTATTGCTGGTGAAAATAGTTCGTGAGGTTGTTGATGTGTCAGATAGTGATGGTTCGAACCCTAAGTGGGGGAGAACTGGGTGGTTTATTGAGAGAACCACATATTTGTGCAAGAGCGGTTAGGGGTTCGATGCAGAAACCTGCGGCTTGAATTCATGATATCAGGGTCATTGGTGATCAAGGAAAGGTGTAGGGCGAGATAATGCATGTGGTATATGTCTGAAAGAAGGATGGGTGTCTCCACGGCAGGTGGTCAATGTCAGGAATCTGGTGGTGGTCAGAGTCGTCTCTAGTAGAAGACTCGTAATGATGGTATGGGCAGTTGAGAACTTTTGGGTTGAAATATGGGTAGAGAATTGTCGAGTAGCCAACTCCCGGGCTGGGATGTGTATTCTTGCTTGGATTTTGAGCAGTAGTGGAAAGGGTTTCGGAAGATCATCAGTGTGTTCTGAAGGGTTAGCGCCTTCCTTGTATTCCAATTGAGTCTTTGGATGCACTGAAGTTGCGCATCGAGTGATATAAGAAATTATTATGGGATTCAGAGGAAATGTATTGTTTTATGTGTATGGTGCTGGGAGTAAGGGAATCAATGGTAGAGGCAGGACATTGTGATGCTCTGTTAGGGTGTTCTGTGGTTTCCACGTATAGCGTCCCGATTTCAGAGTTATTTAGAGTCTTGGGTTTAAGATGACTAGTGATGTATCATGTATCCACGGTTCTAGTGGGAGCCCTTCGTGTATTGTCATCAAGAGGGATTATTTAAGGAAGTGGATCTCCGCAGAGGTAGGTTCTGTGTTATGGCGGTTGCCGCCAGAGTCTGTAATGCATATCGGGGCAAGTGTGTGTGTAACTATCTATGATAGTCTTCGGTGCATGAGTTAGTGAACATAGTGTGGCGTTCTAATGAGAATGAGAGTATAGGGTGAAGCTACGGGGAGCCGTAGTATTTTCTAGTCAGAGGGTGTTGTGATGCTACAGGGAGCCGTAGTACTCACAAGTCAGAGGGAGGGAGTCGTGGTACTACGAGGAGCCATAGTACGCACTAGATAGTTGGCGTTGTGATACTACGGGGAGCCGTAGTACTCACTAGTCAGAGGCTGTCGTAATGTTGCAGGAAGCCATAATACCCACTAGACGGCAAGAGAGTGTGATGATGGAGTGTTCTCCAATAAGTGCATGATGCAGAAGAGTTTTAGGCTTGAGTAGCCCTAGTGTTGAGTTTTTGGAGCCTAGTGGTTAAACCAGGGCAAGAATGGGGTCTCCGTCTCTGTCGGGAGGGTCAGTGAGGCGCGCGGGAAAATATGCGCAGTAGACGCCAGAGGTTAGAGCTGAGTCGATCTTCGATTGGATTGTATTTTTATGAGGAAAAGGGAATTTCGTGACTTGCGTGTCATTGGGCCGTGACAGTGGTCACGGGGAAGAAGTTAGTGAGATGTTTTGGATCATGTTATGTGTGACCTTTGGGGGTTCAGCTGTGGGGCCAAAAGCTGACCTGGTGCTCGGTATCGAAGATGAATACAAGAAATGAGCTAGAGTTTACCATGGTGATGTCTGCGGACACTTCAGAGCGAGCGAACGATTCGGATGCTCGAGGATATGTTTCGGGCATGTGTATTAGATTTCAGGGGGAAATTATGGCGCGTATTTGCCCTTGGCAGAGTTTTCCTACAACAACAGCCATCATTAGTGCATCAGTATGCCACCCTTTGAGCTGTTGTAGGGAAGGGGGTATTGGACCCCATTTGCTGGGGAGAGGTAGAGCAACGTGTGTTGGGAAGTACAGAGATCGTGCTTCAGACGTCAGAGCAGATACAACAGGTCAGGCAGAGGTTGTTGACCGCTCAGAGACGCCAGAAGAGTTATGCGGACAGGCATCGGTCCGAGCTCGAATTTTTGGTCGGTGACTTTGTACTCCTGAAGGTCTCTCCTTGGAAAGGAGTGATTCGATTCAGGAAGAGGGGCAAGTTGGGGCCTAGATATATTGGTCCATTCCGAGTGATCGCGAGGGTAGGCTGGGTAGCCTATCATTTGGATTTGCCAGCAGAGTTGGGGCAGATTCACGACACTTTTCATGTGTCGCAACTGAGGAAATGTTTAGCCAATGAGTCGGCAATGGTTCCATTAGAGGATATTCAGGTGGATGCGAGCCTGAATTATGCTGAGAGACCAGTGGCAATCAGAGATCAGAAAATCAAGGTTCTGAGGAACAAGGAGATACCATTGGTTTTGGTTTAGTGGCGGCATCATAAGGGGTCCGAGATGACTTGGGAGCCGGATCTTGAAATGGGTGAGCAGCATCCGGAGTTATTTGTAGAGCAAGACTTCGAGAGTGAAGTCTAGTTCTAGTGGGGGAGAATTGTAACTTCCTGGATTCCCATGCATTATTTATTCTTCTTAATTCTGGTGTTTTGTGAGGAGACTCGACGAGTTGGAGCTCAAACTCGCCGAGTATGATCGCGGTTTGGGAAAGGGTTCGCGTCCGGACTCGGCGAGTCCAAAAGGTGGACTCAGCTAGTGCACGTTGTTTAATGAAACCCTAAATTTCAGGGTATGAGACCTATTTAAAGGGGCTTATGGCCCTCATTTGCGGCCACCAACCCCAGAGAGAACCCTAAAAGAGTCCTTGAGCATTTTGTGAGAGAAAAGAGGAAGATCCTTGATTATTTGTGGGTGATTTTCCATATAGAAGAGGATCAAGGAAAGAGGAGACCAAAAAAGGTGCTAATCCAGTGATTCCTGAGTCTAGAGACGTCATTTGAGGTAACCATTCGTTCCTTTCTCAGTCCTTGGTGTAAATCTTAGAGTTAGGGCTTCTTTGTGGAATGATTCATGGAGTAATTGGCCTCTTTTTGTGTTGATGCTTTAGATCTGGACCCAAAGAGGTACAAAGACTCTTTTCCCTCAAGCTTTATGAGTGTTAATGGAGGCCATGAGCTTAGAATAGCATTCTAGAGACCATATCATCAAATAATGCCTTTGGACCTTTGTATGAGCACCAAGATTGTAACTTTACGTGATAAATGTGCTTGGAGGGACTGGATCTATGAGTTACTGGAACGGATCTGACCTCAGGAGTGAGTTTGAGTTCATGCATGGCTTAGACTCGCCGACTCTGAAGAACAGACTCGGCGAGTAGCATGAAGATTGTCCATAACCACTCAGCGAGTGGTCTTACCGAGTTAAGGGTTGACTCAGTGAGTCAGGGAGAGTCAGAGAGGGTTGACAGGTGGACTGAGTCAAGCTGGAACTCGCCGAGCTGAGTCGTGGTGGCCCCGCGATTCATGCCAGGTGGAACTCGTCGAGTCAGGGAGTACTCGACGTGTCAAGAGAGGATCCTAGGGAGTCAGTGAACACGTATAGACTCGCTGAGTCGCTCTAGTGCACTCGCTGAGTCCGGTCAAAGTTTACCGTTGACCAGAGTTGACCAGTGTTGACTTGATAGGGGTAGTCGACCTTAGTTGTGAAAGTGTTAATTAGAGATATATTGTGTTATAGGAGGATTATAGCTCGGAGGATCGAGCACGAGTCATTTCCGGGATTTGCGAGTTATCGAGATACGCGAGGTGAGTCTTCTCACTATACTTTACCTTGAGTAGGTAATCAGGGTTATGTGACAGAGTATTTGTATGCTATATGTTATGTGTTGTACTGCATTATTTCTATGTGATTTATGCTGTGCATGTTTATAGAGTTGGAACCGGAAGGTTCCCAGAGTTAGAACCAGAGGGTTCACAGAGTAGGGTCTACGGGCCCACTGAGTTATAGCGTCGAGTGGCTAATATGTGTTATGTGTGGTATTTTGGGGAATTCACTAAGCTTCGTGCTTACAGTGTTTTGTGTTATGTGTTTCAGGTTTCTCTCAGGATTACGGGACGGCACTGGCTCGATTGTACACACTAGAGAAAGAGTCATGTTTTGAGGATCCTGGTTTACTATGCAAGTGAAAATGGAATTATGTTTTGTAATTCGATTATGAATGAGATTTTAAGCAAAGTGTTTTTAAGAATTAAACGATTATTTATAAATGAAAAATTGTTTTGAAATTTTCGGTGTTACATTGAGGGTCAGAAACTCCTGGGCCAAATGCTCCCTCTCCACCTGGGGTACGTACTCATCTCGGAACATGGCAGTGAACCTCTCCCAGGTCACTGCCGCAAGCTCAGCAGGCGTAAAGTGCACCGTCACAAACTTCCACCAGTCCTTTGCTCCCAAGCGAAGCTGGTTCAGCGCGAACCGAACCTTCAAATGCTATGGAGTTGAGGAAGTGAAGAAACACCCCTCTATGTCAGAAATCCATCTCATAGCCGCCATCGGGTCCTGGGTCCCATCAAACTCCGGTGGTTTTGTGTTGCTGAACTCTCGGAACAACAACGCATCACCACCGTGCAGCCTCGCGGCAGCCATAGCTGCGGTAGCCGCTGCAACAACAGCCTCAGAAAGAGAGGCATAACGCTCGTCGAAGGTCTCAATCAACGTGCTCTTAATAGACCCGAACATCTCTGGTAAGCACAAAGCTTAGTGAGTTCCCCAAAATAACACCAACACTGTAAGCACAAAGCTTAGTGAGTTCCCCAAAATACCACACATAACACATGTTAGCCACTCGAGGCTATCACTGTGGGTTCGTGGACCCTACTCTGTGAATCCTCTGGTTCTAACTCTGGGAACCTTCCGGTTCCAACTCTATAAACATGCACAACATAAATCACATAGAAATAATGTAGTACAACACATAACATACATATAGCATACAAATACTCTGTCACATAACTCTGGTTACCTACTTAAGGTAAAGTATAGTGAGAAGACTCACCTCGCGTATCTGGATAACTCGCAAATCCCGGAAATCACTCGCGCTCGATCCTTCGAGCTATAATCCGCCTATAACACCATATATCTCTAATTAACACTTTCACAGCTAAGTTTGACTACCCCTATCAAGTCAACACTTGTCAACTCTGGTCAACGGTCAACGGTCAACGGTCAACTTTGACCGGACTCGGCGAGTGCAATAGAGCGACTCGGCGAGTCTATACATGTTCACTGACTCCTTAGGATCCTCTCTTGACACATCGAGTACTTCCCTGACTCGACGAGTTCCACCTGGCATGAATCGTGGGGCCACCACGACTCAACTCGCCGAGTCTCAAGAACAACTCGGCGAGTTCCAGCTTGACTCAGTGCACCTGTCAACCCTCTCTGACTCTCCCTGACTCACTGAGTCAACACTTAACTCGGTAAGACCACTCGCTGAGTGGTTATGGACAATCTTCATGCTACTCGCCGAGTCTGTTCTTCAGACTCGGCGAGTCTAAGCCATGCATGAACTCAAACTCACTCCTGAGGTCAGATCCGTTCCAGTAACTCATAGATCCAGTCCTTCCAAGCACATTTATCACGTAAAGTTACAATCTTGGCTACCATGCGATGCCTACAAGGCTTCTTTTGGTGAAATGACATCTAAAATCGTAACCTAAGTCCATAACTGAAAAGGAAAGGCATAAAGCAGAGCATTTGGGACTCTCTGGACCTACTAAGGTCCAGATCTAGGTACTAATTCCCCATGGGACCTCTCACACTCCAATTACAAGGTAAACAAGGCATGAAGAAACCCTAGATTTGACTATATCAATAAAAACACGAGAATAAGCTCTGATTATTACCTCAAATAGCTTCCCAACTCTCCTAGCTTGGCCTTCCTCTTCCCTTCTTGCTAACACACACAAGGATGGTGAACAATGGCCTCTTTTCTCACTCACAAGGACTCTCTAATGCTCTGGTGCTCTCAAGGTCGACGGTAGCCGTAATGAAGGGCTATAAGGTCCTTTAAATAGGGCTTAGAGTCGGGAAATTAGGGTTTCATTAAACAGCGTGGACTCGCCGAGTCCACTCTTGGACTCGCCGAGTCCGGACGCGAACCCGCTTCCAAATCCGTGATCATACTCGGTGAGTCTAGGCTCCAACTCGCCGAGTCTCCTCACAAATTACAAAAAATAAATAAATGAATAATACCTGGGAAGCCAGGATGTTACAGCTTTAAGCCTTTGCATGGCTGTAAAGGTCACCAATCACTTCAAACACTTATCCTCTTTCCCCATTAAGCCCTTATCACATGCATGACTCAATATTAACGATCAAGATTGGATTTTGATGGATCTAAAACACATTTTATACTGAAATGGGGAAGATCAAGGCTTATGGAGACCATTTACTCATAAAGTCTCCATCTTTGGGAGAAAAACCCTAAAATGATCCGTATTGTACAAATCTAAAAAGGTTGAGAAAGCTTTGAGCTTTTTACCTCTAAATGATGCTCCAACCTCTGTAAAGCTTAGATCCAATGCTTGCACTCCAACTCTAGTATCTATAATGGCCCTTCTTCTCTTCACAATATCAGAAGAATACTTTATCAAGCTCAAACACACACACACAAGCTCTAAAACGAGGGTTGGGTCCTAGCCCTAATTTTCTTATTGGGTGATAATTAAGGATTCTTATTCTAATCTATCTTTGTCCTTTTTCTTTTGTAGATGTCAAACGCAAACAACGATGCTGCTAGTTCTTTCACGTTGATGAGCCTTTGCCAAAAGCTCACCTTCGATGGAACGAACTTTAGCGAATGGATAAGGTACATTCGCACCATTGCTCGCTATGAGGATAAGGAGTATGTCCTCGATGAGAAGCTCGAGAAAATCAACCCTGAAATCGCTACTCCAGCCGAAACCACCGCTTTTGAGACTCATGAGGGAGATGCAACGAAGGTACATTGCATCATGATTGCCACCATGAACTCCGAATTCCAAAAGTCCTACAAGGACATGTACCCATATGAGATGCACCAAGACTTATTAGAGAGATACCACCAGAACACGAGACAAGAGCGTTATGAGATTTTCACCAACATGATTTCCGCTAAGATGGGTCATGGAGAATCTCTTACCGTGCACCTGCAAAAGATGCAAAGGTATGTCGACCGCCTTCGTAAGTTAAATGTTGACTTTGGAGAAGACTTGGCGATCGACATGGTGCTTCACTCTTTGCCTCCGATGTACAACAAATTTAGGATGACCTACCACATGAACAAAGAAGAGGTCACCCTAAGCAAACTCCAAGGTCTCTTGAGGGTTGCTGAGAGCAACTTCAAAGACAAGTCTGTTGCACCGACTCCCAATCCACCTGTTGCTCCTGTTTTGGCTATTGGTCAAGGAAAAGGAAAGAAGAGGAAGGCTTCATCGAAGAACTATCGCAAGATCATAGCCCGAGATGGTGCCTCTTATAGTGGGACCAAAGATGATGCCGCTAAGCCTTGTCCTAACCCGAAGGAGGCAGAGTGCCACCACTGCCATAAGATAGGACATTGGAAGAGAAGCTGCCTAGAATACCTGCAAGCAATCAAAGAAGGAAAGATCAAGCCATCTTTCGCAGGTATATACACAATTAAATCTAACAATTCTAATCATGCTATTTCTTGGGTTCTTGATACCGGTTGTGGTTATCACATTTGTTCTAATGTGCAGGGACTAAGAAGAAGTAGGGATGTGGAGCAAGGAAGGATCAATCTAATCATGGGGAACAGAAGATCGTCGCCTGTGACCAAGATTGGAGTGTATTCTTTAGTGCTTAGGAATAATTTGTGTTTAGATTTGAACAATTGTTGCTATTCGCCAGAAATGGCTAGAAACATCATTTCATTTCATGGTTTATACAGACAAGGATTTAGATTTTCTTTTAATAATGAGAATGGTTCTATTTTGGCTTATCTAAATGGTGTCTTTTACTTTGAAGCTATACCATGTAATGGAATATATGAAACTGTTATGATTGTTGATAACTTAGGAAATGATGTTTTGAATATAGATTCTTCCACTAGTATGGATAAAGCATCATTGTGGCATTGTCGTCTTGGACATGTCAACAAGAAACGCATAGCCCAACTCCAAAAGGATGGAGTGTTGGAGTCATTCGACCTTAGGGAAGATGACACGTGCGAGTCTTGTTTACTTGGAAAGATGACTAAATCACCCTTCACGAGTACGTGTGAAAGGGGTGAGGGTCTATTGGACCTAATACATACCGATGTATGTGGACCGTTTAGATCAACCACGAAGGATGGGAACCGCTTCTATGTGACCTTTACCGATGATTATAGTAGATATGGGTATATCTACTTAATCAAGCAAAATTTAGAAACTTTTGAAAAGTTCAAAGTGTTTAAGAATGAAGTGGAGAATCAATTGGGCAGGAAAATCAATATGCTTCGATCCGATCGAGGAGGAGAGTACCTAAGTCTTGAATTCTACGATTATCTCAAGGAGTGTGGAATAGTTTCGCAATTGACGACTCCTAGGACACCACTGTTGAATGGTGTGGCAGAAAGGCGTAATCGAACCTTATTGGATATGGTTCGCTCTATGATGAGTCGTGCTTCACTACCTATCTCTTTTTGGGGGTATGCCTTAGAGACTGCCGCCCATATCCTTAACCGAGTCCCTACTAAGAAGGTTACCAAAACACCTCACGAGATGTGGACAGGGAAAGCTCCCTCGTTGGCACATATCAAGGTTTGGGGTTGCGAGGCTTTCGTAAGACGAGATACTCACGACAAGCTCGAACCTCGAAGTGAGCGATGTATTTTCATCGGCTACCCGCAGACATCCTTTGGATATCTCTTCTATAGACCGACGGATGATGTTGTCTTCGTTGCGAGGAGAGGAGTTTTCCGAGAGCGAGAACTCATAAGCCAAGGAGACAGTGGGAGGCAAATCGAACTTGAAGAGATTCAAGAGTCGATAGATGAAGGAACCTCTACCTCTGGCACTCAACCCGAGGAGGAAACTCCGGTTGAACCGATTGATGAATCCTTACCTCTTAGACGTTCCGATAGAGTTAGAGTTCATCCCCAGTTTTATGGTTTTCATATTACTACCGAAGGGGACACGTATATTAGTGATGGTACACTAATAAATCTTGATGAACCTAATAGCTATAAGGAAGCCATGGCAGGCCCGGAGTCTGCAAAATGGAAAGAGGCAATGGATAGCGAGATCCAATCCATGTATGACAACCAAGTTTGGAATTTGGTTGATTATGTGCCCGGACGTAAGACCGTTGGGTGCAAGTGGATCTTCAAGAAGAAGACCGACGTGGATGGAAAGGTACACACATATAAAGCACGATTGGTTGCGAAGGGCTTTACTCAAATTCCCGGAGTTGACTATGATGAGACCTTCTCACCAGTTGCGAAGATTAAATCTATTAGAGTGATGATAGCAATTGCCACATTTCATGATTATGAGATTTGGCAAATGGATGTCAAGACCGCTTTTCTTAACGGAAAGTTGGGTAAGGATGTTTACATGGCTCAGCCAGAGGGGTTTGTGGATCCGAAGCATCCGAATAGAGTGTGTAAGCTTGAGAAGTCCATTTATGGACTTAATCAAGCATCTCGCAGATGGAATCTTTGCTTCGATGAGAAAGTCAAAGAGTTTGGATTTGTACGAAGCGAAGACGAATCTTGTGTATATGTCAAAGCCAGTGGGAGTATAGTAAGCTTCCTCGTTCTATATGTCGATGACATATTACTCATAGGAAACGACATCCCAACTCTGCAGGAGGTTAAGTCCTGGCTCGGGAAGTGCTTCGCTATGAAGGACCTCGGAGAGGCTTCTTACATTTTGGGAATAAGGATAGTAAGAGAAAGAAGTAAGAGACTAATTGGACTTAGTCAGAATGCTTACTTGGATAAAGTACTAAAATGATTTAGTATGGAAAACTCGAAAAAGGGAGAATTACCGATACAGAGTAATGCCAAATTGAGTAAGACTCAAAGTCCGAGTACCGAAGTTGAGATAGCAGAAATGAGACGAGTATCATACGTTTCCGCAGTTGGCTCAATCATGTACGCTATGACTTGTACTCGCCCTGATGTAGCCTTCGCTTTGAGCATTGTTAGCAGATATCAGGGGAATCCTGGCAGAGCACATTGGATTGCGGTGAAGAATATCCTTAAGTACCTTCGGAGGACGAAGGAATGGTTCTTAGTCCTCGGAGGGAGTGATGAATTGAAGGTGTGAGGGTACAGTGACGCCAGTTTTCAGACCGACTGGGACAAATACCGTTCGCAGTCGGGCTGGGTCTTTACCCTAAATGGAGGAGCAGTGACATGGAAGAGTTCCAAGCAGGAGACCGTAGCTGATTTAACGTGCAAATCAGAGTACATTGCAGCAAGCGAAGCGTCAAAGGAGGCAATATGGCTGAAGAACTTCATCGGTGATCTTGGAGTTGTACCTGCCATAAAAGAGGCCATGGAGATTTTCTGTGATAACGAAGGAGCGGTTGCCTTGACCAAGGAACCGAGGGATCATGGTAGATCAAGACATATCGACAGAAAATATCATTTCATTAGACATCGTGTAGAAAAAGGACAACTCGTAGTAAAGAGGATATCATCAGAAGATAACCCAGCAGATCCGCTTACGAAGGGACTGAGTAGGGTTAAGCACTTGCAGCATGCTAGGAGTATTGGGCTGAAGGATGATATTAGCATAGATTAGATAGTATTAGAAACGTGTAATAGATAAATGTAATTAACATTTGATGATTAAATAAAGGTGTTTTATTTATGAGTAATGTTACTGTCTTATGTTAATTGTTTAACTATTGTTTCACTTTGCATGTTTTGACTTCCAGAATAATTGAGTTTATTAAGAATAATCGAATTGTTCAAATTATCCACAATCGTTCATATGTTGGAAGTAGATATGAATGAAGATTGTCATGAATTGGAGTGTAGATTGTCTAAATGGTTTTAGACATAGCAAAGGGTTGCTGCAACGTTCATGAGTGCTTATGAACTAGTTTTGAGCATTGGAACAAACCCGCGCTTCCTGGAATCACCTTATGGAATATGATATAAAAAGGTGATCGCAAGACGATAATATCATATAGTCTTAAAACCTAGATATATGGTTTGTTATTTGTTAATTGATTGTACATTGATAATGCGAAAACGCATCAGTAACTCGGTGTTATAAAACGCATTGTTGTGTATAGTTGATTAATGAATAAGTAAATGCATATAAGTCGAAGTTTATCTATGACTTTTATCTAAGAAGGTAAAAGTGATATCTCGGCCGCTCGATGATTTGATTTGACTTATGTGTCGGAACCGCTCAGAACTGAATTGATGTGTTCGATTAAGTTCTGTGTCGAATAAATCAGAGATCGAGAAACCTAAATGCTTGACTAACAATTCCATAGGATTGTCAGCATGATATCTAACAGAGGACTGTACGATCCCTTATCTAAAGGACAAGATTGATTAGATCAGAGTTTGACAGCGTGTTTGAGAGCTATGATTGCAAACCGAATTGTACTTGTGCATATAGTTACTAGACTTATCCAAGTGGGAGACTGTTGGAATAGTGTCTAAGGCTGCAACTATATTAGGCAAGTATTTCACCCGGTTGTGCATGGTCCTTTTGGGTTGCCTTCACCATAGCAACTTGATAGGATGATTTAGTAAGAGAGAGTAAATATTATTAATATATTATGGGAATAATATATTAGAATAATATATTTTTATTTGATTAATATAAGTCATAGAATTAATTGGAATTAATTTGGTGACTTAAAGAGGTTAATTAAATAAAGGGGTATAAACTGTCAATTGTTTGATAGTTAAGCTTTAGACTATAAATCCTTATAGATATATAGTGGACGGATTCTAGAAGCTAGGATAGCTTCAAAACCATCCAATGAGTTATCTAAGGAAAGGATTTGGATAGCCTTAAGAGAAGACTATCCAATTAGGGTTTAGGTTGTAACCCTTAAGGAGTCTACAAGTATAAATAGACCCCATGGGCAAGGGAAATTGGCACCTCACCTAAAGTAAGAGAACCCTGGCCGATTTCTTCCCTTCTCCACTCTCCTAAATCATCTTCCTTGCTATTGGTGTTTGTAAGCCATTAGAGGAGTGACAATTATGACTCTAGAAGCTCCAAGACTACAAGATCAACAAGGAATTCAAAGGTATGGTTCTAGATCTGTTTCAATGTTGTTATTTAACCTAATTAGCCATTAGAAGTCTTGGATTCAAAGCATGTTTAATTAGAAAGCCTAGATCAAAGCATTAGGGTTTTGCATGCGCACATAGGAAAGTTCTTATGGCTAAAACCCATCACTTTTTACCTCTAAATGATGCTCCAACCTCTGTAAAGCTTAGATCCAACGCTTGCACTCCAACTCTAGTTTCTATAATGGCCCTTCTTCTCTTCACAATCTCAGAAGAATACTTTATCAAGCTCAAACACACACACACAAGCTCTAAAATGAGGGTTGGATCTTTTAGGTTTTCACTCTTTGAAAATGGTGGCTGGGATGGAGCCCATAATGTTCCTTTTATAAATCTCATTCCTCATTTAGGGTTTCATGTCTGAGCCTAGTACACCTAGCGTATAATATCGTACGCATAGTGTACTGGGTAGTATCTGAGTCAAGAGCACGCTCAAGAGTACGCGTAACGTACTCTTTAGTACGCCCAGTGTACCTATTTGCTACAATTTCCTTTCATGGTTAGTTTTGACAACTTGGAAAAGAAGAGGGATTAAATAGTTATACCTGATTTTTGGATGTTACAATTCTCCCCCTCTAGAATCAGATTTCGCCCACGAAGTGTCACGGTGCAAATTGTTGGATTAGTGTCTAAGTCCATAACTATAATTGGTAAGACTTGACCCGACTCGACATGGTCCATTTGGGTTGCATGGCATCGGGACATTTGGATAGACCATTTGTGAGAAGAGGACATATGTGTCATATTATTATATTATAGTTCTAATATAGTAATATAAAGTTATGTTATTTAATTAGTATTGATCAAGAATAAATTTCGACTTAATTTATTGATCAAAAGAGACTAATTAAATACATGGGGAATTATTGTGTAAATCATTCATTCTTATATATGTGGGCTTATGATCCAAGATTCCTTATGTTGGGTTTAACCCATGTGGTGGTCCATGGATACTCCATGGAGGTTAAAACCCATGGAGCATAAGGAATGGGTAAAGTCATGGGTTACATGGTGTAACCCTAATGTGCACACTATATAAAGACCCCTTTAGCTCAAGAAATTGACACAAGTAATACACATATGAGGGCTAGTCAATTTGAGCTTGGAGTGTCTTCTTCTCTTGGTTATTCAAAGTGTTCATGATGTCGTGTGAACCATTTGAGGTGTCACACGTGGGGCACTAGGCTCTCAAGCTTCATGGAGTCAAGCAACAACAACAAGGTATGTATTATATTTATTTTATTACCCAAGTATATGATATTTGTATGCTAGTATAGGGTAATATATTGGAAACTTCATATTTTCATGTATAATAGAGAAAACATAGATCCAAGGTATTTAGGGTTGTATGTGCACCGTAGGATATTGTAGTATGCTCAAAACCCAAAAGTGGTATCTAAGCCATGGGTTGTTTTCTGTTATATTCATGCAAATGTTTGATTTTCAATGTTAAAAAAAAAAATAAAAAATAAAAACCATGAGGTTTGTCAAAAATTTAAGATAATTACTTGTTTTGTGAAAAACTAATTATTTGTAAAATTTGAATCATTTGCTATATGAGTTGAATTAGGTCAAATTTAGTAAAAGATAAAATGATATGATTATTTTATTAGTTTTAAAAGTTTGATCTAAATGTTTTAAGGAGTTTCAAAATTTTGTCATAAAATTTTGGTGTAACAGCCCGAAATCTAGGTTAGCTTTATGACCCTTCTATTTCGGAGAGTTGGCCAACTAGTCCCTTAAAGTGGAAAGGTGGATTTGGTGAGTACGCTGGGCGTACCGGGGTGTACGCCACGCGTACTCGCACGCTTATTTTGTACGTGGGTTCATCCGGGTACGCTGGGCATACCCAAGGTTATGCCGGGCGTAACCGGCCTAGATGCAAAACCCTAATTCCTAGCCTTGCACTATAAAAGGAATATGTAGTCCCTCTCCCTAGCCACCTTACACCCTTGAGTAAGTCCTTGGAGAGCTGAGATCCGTGCTTTAGCTAGAGTGTGTGTTTTTGAGCTTGGCGTTATCTTTTCAAGGTGAAGAAGGAGAAGAAGGAGCCATTGTTGGAGCTAGAAGTTGAAGAACTAGTGTAGATCCGAGTTCTACAGTGGTTGGAGATCCTTTCTGAGGTAAAAAGCTCAAAGCTTTCCTTGTTATTCATAAGTTTTGCTTATTTGAACATTTCTAGGGTTTTTGGTTCAAAGTTGGAGACTTTATGTGCAAAGAATATACATAAGCATAGATCTGACCTTCTCTAGTGTAATATGTGTTGAGGAGTCATAAAAATCTAGTTTTGGACGTGGATCTTGTGTCATGCATGAGTTATAGTCTCATTATGGAAAGAGGAAAGGTGTTTTGAGCACAAAGTGACCTTTACAGCCATGCAAAGGCTTAATGGTTTCAACTTTATGGATTAAGTCCTGTTAGAGGAGTCAGATCTGAAGTTTGGATGCAAGTCTTAACCGATTAAGACCTGAAGGTGTTGGATAAAGAAACTGGGCATTACACTGGGCGTAATCCCAGTACGCGCCGCTTAGGGGTCGCGTACCCTGTTTCTGGAACGCAAGGGTATGCCCCGCGTACAGGAGCTGGTACGCCCCGCGTACTGCTTGCTGTTGACTTTTTTTGACTTTTAGGGTTTTAGTCAACATGTGGATTTTTGGGTCAGGAAGGGGTAAAATGGTCTTTTACCCTTTTGTGGAATTTTAGATAGGAATATAGTATAGCATTGAGAGCCATTAATGATTTGGAATTATTACTTGATGTGATTAGGCGAGGCTAGGTCGTTGTTGCGAGATTCAGAGATATCGAGCACGTGAGACACTAGACATCATACGAGGTGAGTCTTCTCGCTATACTGTACCTGGAAGGGTACCTATGTGTGACCGAAAGGTTTGGTATGCTATGAGATATATGTGTTGTATGCTATGAGTTATCTGTTTCGTATGCACTATGTATGTGATATGTATGCTATGTTTGATATGGGCCGGAATGCATTATGATATGGGCCGGAAGGCATTATGATGTAGACTGGAAGGTCAAGGAGTTATGGACCGGAAGGTCAACACGGGTAGGATCAGAAGGTTTACCGGGTTGGGACGAAAGTCCCCTAAGATACATGGACTGGAAGGTCGTGTGGAGTATGGCCTGGAAAGGCGTATGTTTGTAAGTGGTATATTAGGGAACTCACTATGCTTCTTGCTTACAATGTTTATGTGTAATGTGTTTCAGGTACTAGTGTGGACCGTGGGAAGGCGACAGCATGACTCGTACACACACACACAAGCGGATTTGGATTTAGTTGATCATGGGAATTGATATGTTTTATATTATGACTATGTTACATTGGATTTTATGGTTTGTCTTGAATGAAATTATGTTTTAAAGAAATGAAAAATTGTTTTGAAAATTTACGTTGTTGCAAGTTGGTATCAGAGGCTTGGTTTGAGGGATTCGGATGCACCTTCGGGCGTAACTGAACTCAAACTGAGGATTTGAGGAAAATTTTCAAACCATAAAAACTAATTTTTCTAAAAAGCAAGAGATTTTGAGACAACCAGAGTGGAGCAGTGTGTACGGTCAGCCAGTGCCCGAACGGTGAACCCCTAAAATGCCCTTATGTTATGTGTTATGAGATATGATATGCATGCTAGAGCTAGCTAGGTATTCTTATTAGGACTAGAGTGGCATGATTTTGTGATGCCTTAGCCTAGGAAGGAATGTGCTGCTATGTGATGCTTGAGAGCGAGTAGGTAGCAGTGAGGGGCTGATAAGAGGTCTACCGAAGGGTAGCCTATGTTAGTGAGATATAGAGTACTTGTGATCTGGGATCGAAGGAGGAGGACTTAGGGTGAATACTGATGCGGTGTAGGCGGTAGTATAAGGGCCCGTACTACCGAAGACACCGAAGCAGTGCACACTCTAAGTATGAATCCTTTGGGTACTAAGGAACAGGTAGGGTCGAGTTATTAAGTGTGAGCATGCTCGAATGAGTCTTTGATATTATTATGTTATATTTCAGAGACATCATGGTTGGGACACGCCACGGACCTGAGGCGAGCGGTGTGAGTGACGAGGAGCTTCGTCAGATGATCCACGATGAGGTGGCTACGTCGAAGGGCCGAGATTCCGGAGATGTTTGGGTCTATCAAGACCACACTGATTGAGACTTTCGATGAGCGGTACGCCACGGTGACTGAGGTTGCAGCCGCTACAGCTATAGCAGCTGTGGCTTCTGCCAGGCCTCAGGGAGGTGACTCGTTGTTCCGTGAGTTTAGCAACACGAAGCCACCCGAGTTTGATGGGACGCAGGATCCGATCGCTGCGATGAGATGGATTGCTGATATTGAGGGATTCTTCTATACGTGTTCATGTCCGGAGCATCTGAGGGTACGATTCGCTTTGAACCAGCTTCGCTTGGGAGCGAAGGATTGGTGGAAGTTCGTGACAACAAGCTTCACTCTTGCAGAGATTTCAGCGGTGACCTGGGAGAGGTTCACCACCATGTTCAGAGACTAGTATGTTCCCTCGGTGGAGAGGGAACGGTTGGTTCAGGAGTTCTTGAACCTCAAGCAGGGTAATGATTCGGTTACTATGGTCACCCGGAAGTTTCATGAGAGGACGATGTTCTGCCATGAGCAGGTGTCTACTGAGCAGGAACGGATGAGCCGGTATTTGGGCATTCTGAGGAGGGACATTCAGGAGTTCGTGTTGAACTAGACGTACCGGACATTTGTTGAGCTCCAGGAAAATGCCCAGGAGAGGGAGATTGAGTTGGAGACTCAAGCCAGGGTGGAGGCCGAGCTTCAGAGGATGGATCGGCGACCGGTTCAGTCTCAGCCGGTAGCCAAGCGGACGAAGTCCGCTGATTCGAGGACTGGAGGCCATAAGGGCCGCACTTGCGGGAAGTGCAGCAAGGGTCATGAGTGGGCCTGTCGATCGGGTGCTTGCTACAAATGTGGCAAGGAGGGGCATATTGCCAGGGATTTCCCTAATGGATTTATGGTTTGCTTCCATTCCAATCAGATTGGCCATCGGAAGGCCGATTGTCCACAGTTGCATCAGGGGTCAACACAGGGATCTGCACCTGCTGCTAGGGTTACCGAGGTTCGATCAGTGAAGGCCGAGGCTCCGAAGGCTCGTGGGAGAGCTTTCCAGTTGACTACGGAGGAGGTTCGCGCAGCGCCCGATATTGTGGCTGGTATGTATTTTGTATTTATCTTTTTTGTTGAGATATTGTGCTTATATGATGATATGTGTAGGTACTTTTCTTATGAGTTCTATACCTGCTTTAGTGTTACTTGACTCGGGTGCGAGTCGGTCATTTGTTGCATTTAGTCAGCACATTAGTATTCGTCAGGAGGCGTTGAGTCAACCTTTGCGAGTTTCCATAGCTGATGAGCGAGCAGTGTACGCTACGGATGTGATTCGAGGATGTATCCTTGAGATCTTAGGTTTGGAGTTCCCGATAGATCTGGTCCCGATTGCGATGGGGGACGTGTGTGTTATAGTGGGCATGGATTAGTTGAGCCGATTTGGAGCTGTTATAGACTGCGAGTATTAGTTGGTGATGATACGAGACCCTAGTGGGGGAGTACTTACGGTGTATGGCGAAGGAACCCGATGTCGGTCAGCGTTTTGCTCGGCTGCCAGCGCGAGACATAGTTTGCAGCAGGGCTGCAGTGGATTCGTAGCCTATGTGTTGGACACGCGAATGGCCGCTGGGAGGCCAAGTTCGGTCGACGAGGTTCTGATAGTGTTCGAGTTCCCGGATGTTTTTCCCGAAGAATTGTCGGGTGTGCCCCCCGAGACGCAAGTGGAGTTTCGTATCGATTTGGTGCTGGGAGCAGCACCTATCGCCAAGGCACCTTATCGCCTTGCATCGTCCGAGATGCAAGAGTTATCCTCGTAGCTTCAGGAGCTATTGGGAAATGGGTTTATAAGACCGAGTAGCTCACCTTGGGGAGTGCCGATCCTTTTTGTCAAGAAGAAGGATGGTTCACAACGGATGTGTATTGATTACTGGGAGTTGAACAAGCTGACGGTCAAGAACCATTATCCGTTACTGAGGATCGACGATTTGTTCGATCAGTTTCAGGGAGCGTCTTGGTTCTCCAAGATAGATTTGAGGTCGGGTTATCATCAGATGAGGATTCAGGATGAAGATATCCATAAGACAACGTTCAGAACCCGTTATGGGCATTACGAGTTCGTGGTGATGCCTTTTAGGCTCACCAATGCACCAGCTGCGTTCATGGATCTCATGAACAGGGTGTGCAGGCCGATGTTGGATCGGTTGATGATCATATTCATTGATGATATTTTGGTGTATTCGAGGTCTAGAGAACAAGATGAGGAGCATTTGAGGGAGATCCTTGGAGTTCTGAGATTAGAGAGGCTTTATGCAAAAATTCTCCAAGTGTGAGTTCTAGTTATGAGAGGTTCAGTTGTTGGGACATCTCGTCAACCAGAATGGGATATTGGTCGATCCGGCCAACATTGAGGCAGTCATGAGGTGGGAGGTGCCTAGATCGCCCACCGATATCAGGAGCTTTCTGGGATTGGCCGGCTATTATCGGAGATTAATTAAGGATTTCTGCAAGATCGCCATACCACTTACTAGGATGACCCGGAAGGGTGTCGCTTTTTCCTGGGGTCCGGAACAGAAGACCTCATTTGAGACACTTCGCCAGAAATTGTGCGAAGCCCTAGTGTTAGCCCTTCCGGAAGGGATGGAGGATTTCGTGGTATATTGTGATGCATCGATATCCGGGTTGGGAGCGGTGCTTATGTAGATGGGGTATGTGATAGCATATGCATCGAGGCAACTTAAGCCTCATGAGTCGAGGTATCCCACTCATGATCTGGAATTGGGGGTTGTAGTGTTCGCCCTCAAGATTTGGCGTCACTATTTGTATGGGGTTCGGTGTACGATATACACGGACCACAAGAGCTTGAAGTATTTGATGGATCAGCCCAACCTGAATATGTGCCAGAGGAGATGGTTGGATGTAGTAAAGGATTATGATTGTGATATCTTGTACCATCCGGGCAAGGCTAATGTGGTAGCCGATGCACTGAGCCGTAGGGCGGAGGGCGCCCCGATTCGAGATATTGGCATGAGATTGACAATGATGACACCGGTATGGGACACCATTCGAGGGGCCCAAGCAGAGGGCGTGAGACCAGAAAACCGCAAGAGAGAGCGAGTGATCAGGCAGGTATCGGAGTTTGTTACCGATAGTCGAGGACTTATCACCTTCCAGGGTCGGGTTTGGGTACCGTTTGAGGGCGGAGCGCATACCATCTTGATGGAGGAGGCCCATAGGTCGAGGTTCTCGATCCATCCCGGGGCCACTAAGATTTTGGACCTAAAAAGGGATTATTGGTGGCCCTGTATGAAGAGAGATGTCGCATGGTTCGTGGAGAGGTGCTTGAGCTGTCGCAGGGTTAAGGCCGAGCACCAGCGCCCACATGGTAAGTTACAACTGTTAGAGATTCCCGAGTGGAAGTGATAACAGATCTCCATGGATTTTATCACCAAATTGCTGAGGACTGCCAGGGGTGTCGATGCGATTTGGGTGATCGTGGACAGGTTGACGAAGAGCGCTCACTTTCTTGCTATCAGTGAGAGCTCTTCTGCAGAGAGGTTGGTAGAGTTGTACGTGAGGGAGGTGGTATCGCGGCATGGAGTTCCGATCTCGATTGTTTCAGACCGAAACGTGTGTTTGACTTCTAGATTCTGGAAGAAGTTTCACGAGGAGTTGGGTACGAGGCTGCATTTCAGTATCGCATACCACCCACAGACCGACGGGCAGAGCGAGTGGACGATTCAGAGGCTCGAGGACATGCTTTGGGCATGTATATTGGATTTCGGCGGGAGTTGGGACACGTATTTACCGTTGGCTGAGTTTTCCTATAACAACAGCCATCACTCGAGCATTGGTATGCCACCTTTTGAGCTGTTGTATGGAAGGAGGTGTCGTACCCCCATTTGCTGGGGTGAGGTAGGGCAGCGTGTGATGGGTAGTACAGAGATAGTGCTTCAGACAACATAGTAGATACAGTAGGTTAGACAGAGGTTGTTCACCGCTCAGAGTCGCCAGAAAAGTTATGCAGATAGGAGACGATCCGAACTCGAGTTCTAGGTCGGTGATTACGTGCTCCTGAAGGTATCTCCTTTGAAAGGAGTGATCTGATTCAGGAAGAGGGGCAAGCAGGGACCCCGGTATATTGGGTCGTTTAGGGTGATCGCGAGGGTGGCCAAGGTAGCGTATCGCTTGGAGCTACCTGTGGAGTTGGACCAGATTCATGATACCTTCCACGTGTCGCAGCTGAGGAAGTGTATTGCCGATGAGTCGGCAGTTGTACCATTAGAGGATATCCAGGTGGACTCAAGTTTCAATTATGCGGAGAAGTCGATCGCAATCTTTGATTGGAGGATCAAGGTTCTAAGGAACAAGGAAGTTCCCCTGGTTCAGGTCCAGTGGCGACATCGGATAGGGTCCGAGCTGACATGGGAGCCAGATTCGGAGATGTGGGAGCAACATCCAGAGTTGTTCGCAGCATGAGACTTCAAGGGCGAAGTCTGGTTCTAGTGGGGGAGAATTGTAAAAGCCCGAAATCCAGGTTAGCTTTATGACCCTTCTATTTTGGAGAGTTGGCAAACTAGTCCCTTAAAGTGGAAAGGTGGATATGGTGAGTACGCTGGGCGTACCGGGGTGTACGCCGCGCGTACTCGCGCGCTTATTTCATATGCAGGTTCATCCGGGTACGCTCGCCGGGCGTAACCAGCCCAGATGCAAAACCCTAATTCCTGGCGTTGCACTATATAAGGAACATGTAGTCCTTTGCCCTAGCCACCTTACACCCTTGAGTGAGTCCTTGGAGAGATGAGATTCGTGCTTTAGCTTGAGTGTGTGTTTTTGAGCTTGGAGTTATCTTTTCAAGGTGAAGAAGGAGAAGAAGGAGCCATTGTTGGAGCTAGAAGTTGAAGAACAAGTGTAGATCCGAGTTCTACATTGGTTGGAGATCCTTTCTGAGGTAAAAAGCTCAATGCTTTCCTTGTTCTTCATATGTTTTGCTTATTGGACCATTTCAAGGGTTTTTGGTTCAAAGTTGGAGACTTTATGTGCAAAGAGTCTTCATAAGCATAGATCTGACCTTTTCTAGTGTAATATGTGTTGAGGAGTCATAAAAATCTAGTCTTTGACGTGGATCTTGTGTCATGCATGAGTTATAGTCTCATTATGGAAAGAGGAAAGGTGTTTTGGGCACAAAGTGACCTTTACAGCCATGCAAAGGCTGAAAGTTTTCGACTTTATGGATTAAGTCCTATTAGAGGAGTCAGATCTGAATTTTGGATGCAAGTATTAACCGATTAAGACCTGAAGGTTTTGGATAAAGAAACTAGGCATTACGCTGGGCGTAATCCCCGTACGCGCCGCGTAGGGGGTCGTGTACCCCGTTTCTGGAATGCAAGGGTACGCCCCGCGTACAGGAGCTGGTATGCCCCGCGTACTACTTGATGTTGAATTTTGTTGACTTTCGGGTTTTAGTAAACATGTGGATTTTGGGTTAAGGAGGGGTAAAATGGTCGTTTACCCTTCTGTGGAATTTTAGAAATCAATATAGTATAGCCTTGAGAGCCGTTAATGATTTGGAGTAATTACTTGATGTGATTAGGCGAGGCTAGGTCGTTGTTGCGAGATTCAGAGATATCGAGCACGTGAGACACTAGACATCATACGAGGTGAGTCTTCTCGCTATACTGTTCCTGGAAGGGTACCTATGTGTGACCGAAAGGTCTGGTATGCTATGAGATATATGTGTTGTATGCTATGAGTTATCTGTTTCGTATGCACTATGTATGTGATATGTATGCTATGTTTGATATGGGCCGGAATGCATTATGATATCGGCCGGAAGGCATTATGATATGGGCCGGAAGGCATTACGATGTAGATCGGAAGGTCAGGGAGTTATGGACCGGAAGGTTTACCGGGTTGGGATGGAAGTCCCCTGAGACACATGGACCGGAAGGTCGTGTGGAGTATGGCCTGGAAAGGCTTATGTTTGTAAGTGGTATATTGGGGAACTCACTAAGCTTCTTGCTTACAGTGTCTATGTGTAATGTGTTTTAGGTACTAGTGAGGACCGCGGGAAGGCGTCATCATGACTCGTACACACACACACACAGGCGGATTTCGATTTAGGTGATCTTGGGAATTGATATGTTTTGTATTATGACTATGTTACATTGGATTTTATGGTTTGTCTTGAATGAAATTATGTTTTAAAGAAAAGAAAATTTGTTTTGAAAATTTACGTTGTTACATTTGGAGCTCAAAAAGTTTTTTTTTATAAAGATGTGATCTTATGTGTTCTGAAACCTCCATAAGTTATGGATATGAAAAGGTTCTAAAAAATTGATTAAAAGTTTTTATGGAGTTACAATATTTGGTGTTAATGTTTTAAAGAATTCCATAACTTATTCTTAAGTTATGGAATATGAAAAGTTTCATCATAAAACAAGCATTTAACTCCATAAGTTATGGATTACCAAAAGTTTTATGTTTCCTTGATTTATGAGTTATTTTAAATTAATGAAAAAAAATTGTGTTTTAGTTGTTTTCAATCCTAATTAATCTTGAGGTAGTTCATAAAATGTGTTTTTGTAACTTGTCATCAAGTTACATAAAAGGTCACATTTATGAATTATAAAACTCATAAAAGTCTCATAGGTTACATAAAAAAAAAGAAAAAATGAAGAGTCATTTTCATTAAATAGTATTATGACTCCATAACTTGTCCTCAAGTTGTGGATGTTTAAGAGTCACTTCTTTAAAAGTGTTATTAAAGAATAAGAGGTTACATAAAAAAATGAAGAGTCTTCATTTTAATGAACCATTAAACTCATAAGTTATGAAATGAAAAGTTTTGAATAGGTTCAAAAACTTGCTCTCAAGTTTTGGAGTTTGTAAAGTTTTCACTTATGAATACTTTAATTCCAAGTTAAGCCCTTAGAATTTTAAAAGTTAAAATTCAACCCTTATACTTTATAATATTATAAGTTAATAATATTTGTATATATGTATAAGAGTAAAGTCGTCTTACCATTAGTAGGCCTCATTCACGAAGCTGGTCTATGAGGGGGGTATAAGGTTCCTACCTATAAAATGGCAGTTTAATGGGTGTCCATTCTCACCCACCGCTTCCTTGACCGGTGGAGGGTAGTTAGTCGAACGGGTAGGACAGGGACTATAATTCTCCCTTCATTAAATTTATTAATGATAAGTACTAAGTAACTAAACTCTTATTAATATCGAATCTCAGTTACTTAGGAAAATGTGAATTCGGTGCTAACCCATGAATTTACACTTTTCACTTTGCTTAAGTCAGTTAGTGGAGCGTGTGTGGTTAACCGACACACTAGCTTGATTTAAGAAGGTAAGCAAAGGGTCACTTAAAGTTTATCATAGTACCAGTGGAGCGTGTGTGGTTAACCGACACATCGATTGAGGGGTAAATATTAAGGGTACCAAGTATATATGCATGGTTATTCACACCTTGTTTT
Source organism: Lactuca serriola (assembly GCF_051521515.1). Taxonomy (NCBI): domain Eukaryota; kingdom Viridiplantae; phylum Streptophyta; class Magnoliopsida; order Asterales; family Asteraceae; genus Lactuca; species Lactuca serriola. The sequence continues at coordinate 119,641,471 of NC_136412.1, forward strand.
GTGATCCTCGACATCCCAGTCACAAAACTTGAACGACACAGTCGAGATTGAAACATGCCTTTGAAATGTTCAATGAATCTCAAAAGAATCTATGAGTTTCAAAACCAATTAAAACCTAATAATACATTTCGTTTATCTTGGTGGAAAATGGTGAATCGTCAGTCACCTACCTTCAAATATTTTATAGCTTGGATTACAGCATCCCTCTTTCAAGTTATAAAATAGTTTGCTGGGTCCTAGCCTTAATATTTCATATTGGGTGTTATATTAAGGAATTTATATCAACTATCTTGAATATCTCCCAAAAAGATGTCTGGTTCAGACATCTATGATCCTTCCAAATCTCTTGAAACTTCACTTCCTCCACCTCCTCCATTTAGTCTCCCCTAACCCACAAGTTCAAGGTCACTCAAGCCCTATTGGCAAGCAAGGTCTATGTGTGATCGCATCTTGGAGATGAAGTCACATATTGACAAGCCGGGAGAGTTGGGTGTCAGACTCTTGAGAAAGTTGGTGGTTCAATCACTCTCTAAGTCACATAGTTAATTCCTCTGGGACTATTATGAAACAGACTATGACATGACCCTTAATGATCTTATCTATTTGCTTGGTGCTGCTGAATCAGCAATAATTTGGAGCACTGGGAGAGCAAATTTGATTAGTAGATCAACTTCCCAAACTACCATGGACATTGACAATGGTAACATTGGATATCTAGAAAAGCCTTCTCTTCCCAAGGAAAGGGGCATTGATTCCAAAGCAGCCTATTTACCTGAAAGATCATAAGGTTGATCAAGTCAAGAAGATTGACTCTACTTCAGGTAAAGTCCACTATCTAACTCTGTTAAGTTTCTATTCTGAGATTCTTATTACATGATGTGACTGGGTCACATGTTGATGTTTTAAGAATCAATGAAAAGTGAAGAAACTTAAAGGAAGTATATGCTGATTCTGATCACGAAGATGGATCTCGATCGCATGGTTCTGTGATAAGAATTTTGAGTTGTTGCTTAGGACTTATGTTATATTGCTTAGGAATAGATAAGAAAAAAGTTTTTCATGTGCTTTTGCACAGTAAGGATAATTTTTCCGCAAAGTTTTTAAAATAAAAGCAAAAAAATTGATTTTATTTATTTTAAAATATCTTTACAATGGCATTTGTGAAAAGGAAAAAAATTGTTTCTTATATGATTCCATTAATAGCAAGAGTGGAAATATGAATTTGATTCTTTCATTTGTGGTAGTGTCTAAATTTTCCAAATAAGGAAAGATTCTCATCGCCCAACTTTTCGTTGGATAGAAACTTGGAATCATGCAAGTTGTATAGTATGATGAATGAGAACTTTCAAGCATTGGAAAATTAAGACTAATTACTTGTTCACATGGATGTGTGAGTGAAGTAAAGGACTAAAGGATCGAGTACACATTCTTGTGAACTGATCAAGCCCACCACAAATGTAACTTGAGTGACACATCTTAAAGAAGGTTTATTAACACTAGTTAAATGTAAGAGTAAAAGGTTTTCTACTCTTGTACATTTGAATTTGGTAAGTTGTGATGTTTTGGATAAAACAGAGACCAACTTAGGCCAATTGTGTTGTCTTGATTAGAATTCACACTATTTCTTGAACATTTGGCAAGAAAGTCTTATAGGTCAAGGAGACAGTGGGAGTCTAAAAGATCCTGAAAGGGTTTCAAGAAGTAATCAAGAATAAAACCTGTATTTCATCACTAGCACACAACTAGAGGTTTATAACCTATCATGTTGACATTTTTGTGCCCATTCCAGTTAATTTGGCTATATATTTGAGTTCTACATGTTCTCAATTGTTTGCATAGCTACTTGGAAGCAATGGAAGGCCCTTGAGCTGCTAGGTGGCAAGAAGTTAAGATTGCAAAAGTTCAATCCATATGAGTTAGGATTTGTCACTAACCTAGTCTTGTGATTATGGTTTTGAAAAATTCACGTGGATAAGAACACATGCACCATAAAATCTCAGTGTCATAAGGCTTCTCTCCGATTCATGGAAATGATGGTGAGAAAATTCTTTCACTAAGTAGATTTTAAGTAGATAGAAATTGTGATATTTGCAGTTCTCAAAGTCGTTAGTGGAGCGTGTGTGGTTAACCGACACACTAACATGGACTTATGAGAAATGGAAAAGGTCTAATCAATTGAGACTATGATTACGACATCCCTTTTCATCATTCTGAAATTCTTTAGACACACCTGTGAGTTATCTAAGATAAGGTGTATAATTTTGATAAAGCCTTATCAAAGCAATCTAGTATCAGAAATCCGAACTTTGGTTAGAATGTCAATAAAGTATTGACTTGTAGAGGTCCAGCTGTTTTCTAGATACATGCCAAAGCTAGTCGGAGCATAAGTGTTATGCTAATAATCATCATGTTAGTGGGATCATGATAATTATGATAAGTATTGCAACTTAGCAATGTTAATTATAGAAAAAGAGTTTCAATTTGTGAGGTTGTAGGGGTTGACAAAGTTGTTTTGCTATAATTAATGGAGATGAAATTATACTTCATTTCAATTCTAAAAATCTTAGATTGAGTTTATAATCATTCTAAAGAGCTTATATTGAGATTTTAATCACCTTTAGTCAATAATATATATAAGAATTTCATGTTGGATTGGTTCAACTTAAGAAAATTCTATATATTGCGTTCTCAAAATTCGATTATGATTACGACATCCCTTTTCATAGTCAAAATTTGAGAATATGGATAACAAAATTATTATGGGAAAAGACTGGTCTAGAACCATGTCTTTATGTGAAACATCATGAATCGTGTCCCATTTACTTTGGGTACAAGATCGATTACATGTGCTATAATATTTATCCTTTCTGAATTAAGGAGGAAAATGTCTGGAATTGGATATGACTAAAGTGATTAAGCAATTGTCGAGGACAATCTAAGGTTTACCAAAGATTGGTTGCTCAAGTATACCTTTTATATTGAAAGGACCATATTGACATAGTCTGAAAAGAGGAAACTCTTGTTCAGAAGTGGTAGTCAAAATGGGAATATAGAGTTGTCTTCATATGTGGAAGCAATCTGTGTAAGGTTAAAGAAACTTAATGCAAGAAGCATGTTCAAAGCAATGCTCTTTGAATCTGAGACATCGTTTCCATGGAATTGCTCTCCATTGGGATACTCTGTAATGATTGTTGCCAAGCCTTTGTGGCTTTGTGCATAATCATTACAAGAGGAAAAGTGCATATAAGTTTAAAATCTAAACAGATTTCGATAAATGATAGGAATTTGGAATTCTTACATTTAAGACAAGGATTTGGGAGTGTTAAAAGAGAATCATTGAAATTATGCTCAATTGATCTAGTTCACAAAGAAAAGGATCATAGACAAACATAGAATGCATACCTGGTGTATGGCAAAGCTATTGTTTAGAAAAACATAGTGTACATGCTTGGAGAATGGGACAACTAGTGGTTTCAATTCAGGTATAAAGTTGATAAAACCGAAACAATGAATAATGAGTAATCAGTATGATGATAAATAAAAGTGGTCTATTTATATTCATAGGGTTTGATACCATATTTGATTCATATATTCTTCTGTTTCACTTTGCATGTTTTGACTTCCATATTAACTAGGTTATTCTTTCGGAATGACTAAGTTATTCAAACCATCCACAGTCGGTCATATGTTTGAAGTAGATATGAATAAAGATTGTCATGGGTTGGCTTGTAGAGGTCCAAGTTGGTGGAAAAAATTGTGCTACAACACTCATGAGTGCTCATAAGTTCTGAGTATTGGATTCAACCCGCGCTCACTTAAATCACTTCATGGATTTTATCACGAGTGATCATGAGATGATAATATCTTATATTCTCCAAACCTAGAGATATGAGTTGTTACTATGAGTTGGTTGTACATTGATTGCATGAAACCGCATTGGTAACTCGATGTTATAAAACGTGCCTTTGTGTATGATTCAACGAGTAGTAGAACAATCCATATGAGTCGAATTTTATCATTTCCTTTTACCTTCGGGATAAAAGCAATATCTATGGGCCCCTTGATGATTTAATGATGACACATGTGAGTGATTGGCCAAGCCAGGACTGATTTGATTTGTTCAATCAGTCAGTCGTTATAAATCGGAAATCAGGAAACAACAAACGGACAGAGAGAATGATTGATAATCCATGTCTTAGTCCATATGATATCTAGAATGAAGGAATATATGGTCGCTTATCTAATGGAAAAGTCATTTAAATAGGTTAGAGTTCATCGACAAGGTCAAATTTTGACAACAGATTTTGAGAGCTATGATTGCCAGTTAGGTTTGAAGTCATACGCAATAATAGTTTTAGACTTATCCAAGAGAGAGACTGGTAGATTAGTGTCTAAGTCCATAACTATAATTGGTAAGACTTGACCCGACTCGGCATGGTCAATTTGGGTTGCATGGCATCGCGAAATTTGGATAGACCGTTTATGAGAAGAGGACATTTGTGACATATTAATATATTATAAGTTCTAATATATTAATATAAAATTATGTTATTTAATTAGTATTGATCAAGAATAAATTTGGACTTAATTTATTGATAAAAAGAGACTTAATTAAATATATGGGGATTGATTGTGTAAATCATTCATTCTTATATATGTGGGCTTATGATCCAAGATTCCTTATGTTGGGTTTAACCCATGTTGTGGTCCATGGATACTCCATGGAGGTTAAAACCCATGGAGCATAAGGAATGGGTAAAGTCATGGATTACATGGTGTAACCCTAATGTGCACACAATATAAGGACCCGTTTAGCTCAAGAAATTGACACAAGTAATACACATATGAGGGCTAGTCAATTTAAGCTTGGAGTGTCTTCTTCTCATGGTTATTCCAAGTGTTCATGATATTGTGTGAACGATTTGAGGTGTCACACTTGGGGCACTAGGCTCTCAAGCTTCATGGAGTCAAGCAACAACAACAAGGTATGGATTCTATTTATTTTATTACCCAAGTATATGATATTTGTATGCTAGTCTAGGGTAATATATTGGAGAATTCATATTTGCATGTATAATAGAGAAAACATAGATCCAAGGTATTTAGGGTTGTATGTGCACCATAGGATGTTGTAGTATGCTCAAAACCCAACACAAATAACTCTTGATGTTGCTCCCGCATCTCCGACTCCGGCTCCCAAGTCAGCTCGGACCCTCTCCGATGTTGCCACTGGACCTGAACCAGAGGCACATCCTTGTTCCTTAGAACCTTGATCTTCCGATCCAAGATCACGATCGGCCTCTCAATGTAATTCAGGCTTGCATCCACCTGTATATCCTCTAGCAGCACTATTGTCATCTAATCGGCTATACACTTCCTCACTTGGGATACGTGGAAAGTATCATGGATCTGGCTCAACTCCGCAGGTAGCTCTAAACGGTACGCTACCTTGCCCACTCTAGCGGTCACCCTAAAAAGACCAATGTATCGAGGCCCCAGTTTGCCCCTCTTCCTAAATCGGATCACTAATTTCCATGGAGATACCTTCAGGAGTACAAAGTCTCCAACCTGGAACTCGAGCTCGGATTGTCGCCTATCCGCATAACTCTTCTGGGGACTTTGGGCCATCAGTAACCTCCGTCTAACCTGCTGAATTTGCTCTTTCTTCTTAAGCACTATCTTAGTGTTGCCCATCACTCGTTGCCCTACCTCTCCCCAACAGATGGGGGTCGGACACCTCCTCCCTTATAAAATCTCAAAGGGAGGCATAACAATATTCGAATGGTGGCTGTTTTTTTAAGAAAACTCAGCCAAGGGTAGGTATATATCACAACTTCCACCGAAGTCCATGACACATGCCCGAAGCATGTCCTCAAGCGTCTGTATCGTCCGCTCACTCTGCCCATCTATCTGTGGGTGATAAGCAATACTGAAATGCATTCTCATACCCAACTCCTCATGAAACTTCTTCCATAACCTGGAAGTGAAACGTACATCTTGATCTTACACAATCGAGATCAGCACTCCATGTCGTGACACGACCTCCCTCACATATATGTCTGCCAGCCTCTCTGCAGAAAAGCTCTCACTGGTAGCAAGAAAGTGGGTGCTCTTCGTCAGCCGATCCACAACCACCCAAATTGCATCAACACCCCTCGCGGTCCTCGGAAATTTGGTGATGAAATCCATAGAAATATGTTCCCACTTCCACTGGGGAACCTCTAGCGGCTGTAACTTGCCATTTGGACGCTAGTGTTCGGCCTTAACCCGGCGACAGGTCAAGCACCTCTCTACTACCCACACAACATCCCCCTTCATACAGGGTCACCAGTAATCTCTCTTCAAGTCCAAATACATCTTAGTGGCCCCAGGATGGATCGAGAATCTCAATTTGTGTGCCTCCTCCATCTATATGCTACGTGCCCCGCCCATAAAGGGCACCCAAATCCGACCGCAAAAGGTCATAAGCCCTCGGCTATTAGTAACAAAGTCGGACACCTGCCCAATCACCCGCTCTCTCTTGCGGTTCTCCGGTCTCACAGACTCTGCCTGGGCCTCTCGGATGGTATCCAATACCGGAGTCATCACCGTCATCCTCATGCATATATCGTGAATCGAGGCACTCTCCGCCCTGCGACTCAGAGCATCGGATACCATGTTAGCCTTGCCCGGGTGGTACAAGATCTCACAGTCATAATCCTTTACCACATCCAACCATCTCCTCTGGCACATGTTCAGGATGGGTTGATCCATCAGATACTTCAAACTCTTGTGGTCCGTGTATATGGTGCACCGAACCCCAAACAAATAATAGTCCCATATCTTGAGGGCGAACACTACTGCCCCCAACTCCAAATCGTGGGTGGGATACCTCATCTCATGATGCTTCACCTGCCTCAATGAGTATGCTATCACGTGCCCTCTCTGCATAAGCACCGCACCAAACCCCGATATAGATGCATCACAGTACACCATAAAATCCTCCATTCCCTTCGGAAGGGCTAACACCGGGGCTTCACATAATCTTTGGCGAAGAGACTCAAACGAGGTCTGCTGCTTGGGACCCCAAGTAAAAGCAATGCCCTTCCGGGTCAACCTACTGAGGGGAACGCCAATCTTGGAGAAATCCCTGATAAATCTCCAATAGTAGCCAGCCAACCCTAGAAATCTCCTAATCTCGGTGGGGGGTCTCGACACCTCCCAAATCATAACAGCCTCAATCTTGGCCGGATCAACCAATATCCCATTCTGATTAACGAGATGTCCCAAGAACTAGACCTCTCGTAACCAGAAATCACACTTGGAGAATTTGGCATAAAGCCTCTCCGATATTAATACTCCAAGAATCTCCCTTAGATGCTCCTCATGTTGCTCTATGGATCTCGAATACACTAGAATTTCGTCCATGAACACAATCACCGATTGATCAAACATCGGCCTGCATACACGGTTCATGAGATCTATGAACGCTGGGGGTGCATTGGTGAGCCCAAAAGGCATCACCACGAACTCGTAATGCCCATAACGAGTCCTAAACATCGTCTTCTAGATATCATCATCCCACACCCTCATCTGGTGATATCCCGACCTCAAGTGTATCTTGGAAAACCAAGAAGCTCCCTGCAACTGATCGAACAGATCATCGATCCTCGGTAGTGGATAACGGTTCTTGACCGTCAACTTGTTCAACTCCCAGTAATCAATGCACATCCAGTGTGAACCATCCTTTTTCTTGACAAAAAGGATCGGCGCTCCCGATAGCGAGCTACTCGGTCGGATGAATCCCTTCCCCAACAGCTCCTGAAGCTGCGAGGATAACTCATGCATCTCCGGTGGCGCAAGGCGATAGGGTGCCTTGGCAATAGGTGCACCCCCGGAATCAAATCGATGTCAAACTCCACCTGCCTCTCGGGAGCCACACGGGTGCCAATCTCGATTGTTTCAGACCGTGACATGCGTTTCACTTCTAGATTCTGGAAGAAGTTTCATGAGGAGTTGGGTACTAGTCTGTATTTTAGTACCGTATATCATCCCCAGACATACGGTCAGAGTGAGCGGACGATTCAGACGCTCGAGGACATGCTCAGGGCATGTGTGTTGGATTTCGGGGGTAGTTGGGATGCATATTTGCCCCTGGCAGAGTTTTCCTACAACAACAACCATCATTCGAGCATTGGTATGCCGCCCTTTGAGCTGTTGTATGGGAGGAGGTGTCGGACCCCCTTTTGTTGGGGAGAGGTTGGACAGCGTGTCATGGGCAGTACAGAGATCGTGCTTCAGACGACAGAGCAGATCCAACTGGTCAGACAGAGGTTGTTGACCGCTCAGAGTCGTTAGAAGAGTTATGCAGACAGACGCCGGTCCGAGCTTGAGTTTCAGGACGGCGACCTTGTGCTCTTGAAGGCCTCTCCTTGGAAAGGAGTGATTCGATTCAGGAAGAGGGGCAAGTTGGGGCCCCGATATATTGGTCCATTCCGGGTAGTCGCGAGGGTAGGCAGGGTAGCCTATCGTTTGGATTTGTCAGCAGAGTTGGGTCAGATTCACGACACTTTTCACGTGTCGCAATTACGGAAGTGTATAGCCGATGAGTCGGCAGCGGTTCCATTAGAGGATATTCAGGTGGATGCGATCCTGAATTATGCTGAGAGACCAGTGGCAATCAGAGATTGAAAGGTCAAGGTTCTGCGGAACAAGGAGGTACCCTTGGTTTTGGTTCAGTGGCAACATCGGAAGGGGTCCGAGATGACTTGGGAACCAGAGCATGAGATGCGTGAGCAGCATCCTGAGTTATTTGCACAGCGAGACTTCGAGGGCGAAGTCTAGTTCTAGTGGGGGAGAATTGTAATAGCCCGGCTTCCCAGGTATTATTCATTTATTTATTTATAGTAATTTGTGAGGAGACTCGGCGAGTTGGAGCCTAGACTCACCGAGTATGACCGCGGATTTGGACGCGGGTTCGCGTCCGGACTCGGCGAGTCCACGTTGTTTAATGAAACCCTAATTTCCCGGCTCTGAGCCCTATTTAAAGGACCTTATAGCCCTTCATTGCGGCTACCTTCGACCTTGAGAGCACCAGAGCATCAGAGAGTCCTTGTGAGTAAGAAAAGAGGACATTGTTCACCATCCTTGTGAGTGTTAGCAAGAAGAGAAGAGGAAGGCCAAGCTAGGAGAGTTGGGGAGCTTGGATCTACTTTCATTTCGGCAGAGGAAGCTATTTGAGGTAATATTCAGAGCTTATTCTTGTGTTTTTATTGATATAGTCCAATCTAGGGTTTCTTCATGCCTTGTTTACCTTGTAATTGGAGTGTGAGAGGTCCCATGGGGAATTGGTACCTAGATCTGGACCTTAGTAGGTCCAGAGAGTCCCAAATGCTCTGCTTTATGCCTTTCCTTTTGAGTTATGGAATTAGGTTACCATTTTAGATGTCATTTCGCCAAGAGAAGCCTTGTAGGCGTCGCATGGTAGCCAAGATTGTAACTTTACGTGATAAATGTGCTTGGAAGGACTGGATCTATGAGTTACTGGAACGGATTTGACCTCAGGAGTGAGTTTGAGTTCATGCATGGCTTAGACTCGCCGAGTCCGAAGAACAGACTCGGCGAGTAGCATGAAGATTGTCCATAACCACTCAGCGAGTGGCCCTGCGATTCATGCCAGGTGGAACTCGTCGAGTCAGGGAAGTACTCGACGTGTCAAGAGAGGATCCTAATGAGTCAGTGAACACATATAGACTCGCCGAGTCACTCTAGTGCACTCGCCGAGTCCGGTCAAAGTTGACCGTTGACCGTTGACCAGAGTTGACCAGTGTTGACTTGATAGGGGTAGTCAATCTTAGCTGTGAAAGTCTTAATTAGAGATATACGGTGTTATAGGCGGATTATAGCTCAAAGGATCGAGCGCGAGTGATTTCCGGGATTTGCAAGTTATCGAGATACGTGAGGTGAGTCTTCTCACTATACTTTACCCTGAGTAGGTAACCAGAGTTATGTGACAGAGTATTTGTATGCTATATGTATGTTATGTGTTGTACTGCATTATTTCTATGTGATTTATGCTATGCATGTTTATATAGTTGGAACCGGAAGGTTCCCAGAGTTAGAACCAGAGGGTTCACAGAGTAGGGTCCACAAACCCACAGAGTTATAGCCTCGAGTGGCTAACATGTGTTATGTGTGGTATTTTGGGGAACTCATTAAGCTTCGTGCTGACAGTGTTGGTGTTATTTGTTTCAGGTACTAGTGAGGACCGTGGGAAGGCGCCGACTTGATCAGTACACACACATGGGATTTTTATGATATGTGATCTTGGGATTCATTGTATGACATTGATTGGAGTTTCAAACACTGATGTTTTATGAAAATTAAATGAATATGTTTTTATATTATGCGAAAAATTATTTTGAAATTCTCGGTGTTTCAAAAGGCTTCGACTTTATGGATTAAGAGACAGTAGAGTGACTAAATCTGAGATATGAGCTTGTATCTTAATCGATTCAGACCTAAAGCATTAAGAGCATGGAACTGAGACTTACGTTGGGCGTAAATCTCAGAACGCGCCGCGTAGGGGTTGAGATCCCCGATTCTGGATAGCCGGGGTACGCCCCATGTACAGAGTTGGTACGCCCTGCGTACTGCCCTCTGTTGACTTTCGTTGACTTTTAGTGTTTGGTCAGCAATTGGATATTTGGACCCTTGGAGGGGTAAAATGGACTTTTCCCCATCTGATAGATTAGAGGAAGGGATTAGTCTAGCCTTTGAGAATCATTGTTAATTAGAGGGAAATTACTTTATGTGATTAGGCGGAGGCTGGATCAGTATTTCGAGTTCGAGACTTTCCGAGATTACCCGAGGTGAGTCTTCTCACTATAGATTACCTAGAATGGTATTTAGATGCAGACCGGAGGGTCTTATGTGCATATGTATTTTTGAGATTTATGTGTATTGTGTTATATGTATATTATGTGTTATATCGACCGGATCATAGGGTCCAACGACTCATGAGGTAAGAGGGTCCTCGATCAGATAGGACCGGAGGTTCCAACGAGCTAGACCAGACCGGAGGGTCCAACGAGCTATGGGACTGGAGGGTCCCGCTGAGACACGTTGACCGGAGGGTCATACCGAGTTGTAGCGTCGAGTGGCTTATGTGATGTATGTGGTATTTTGGGGAACTCACTAAGCGTTTATGCTTACCGTGTTATGTGATATGTGTTTTAGGTACTAGCGAGGATCACGGGAAGGAGCCGGCATAATTTGTACACACTGACACATGACTTTGTATTTGAGATTCTGGGATATGTTTTACCGTGATAACATTTGATACACTTGAGTTTTGAGATGATTTATGTGAGATATTTTATGTTTGAAAAATGAAAAATTGTTTTAAATTTTCATGTCATTACAAGTTGGTATCAGAGCCTTGGTTTGAGGGATTCAGACGCACCTTCGGCAACTCTGAACTCAAACTGAGGATTTGAGAAAATCTTTCATAAAAGAAACAATTTTTTCTAAAAAGAGTAAAAGATTTTGAGAAAAGAAAAAAGGAGTAGTGTGTACGATCAGTCAGCGCCCGAACGGTGATTTCCCAAAATACTCTTGTGTTATGAGGTATTATGTGATGGGCTAAGCATGCTAGAGTAGGCAAGGTAAATCGTATCTTAGGACTAGGGTGGCCTGATATGTGATGCATTAGCCTAGGAGCTTATGCTGCTGTCAGTTGCTTTGAGTGGATGTAGGTAGCAGAGAGTAGCTTGTGAGAAGTCTGCTTGAGAGTAGCTTGTGAGAAGTTTCCTTGTGATAATGGATAGCTAAGCAATCCCATAAATCTTGATGGGGTCAAACATGTCTAATTAATTTTGTTATTAACAATCCCATAAATCTTGGAATTATATAATAAGATATAACTCATAATCGATATCTACCAGGTTGAATTCAAATGGATGGGATAAAAGATACATAACTATTTATTGTTTTCCAACTTGGATCCTAGAATTTGATAATTAAGGTTTTTGGAATCTAAAAGGGTATTTAATTATTAAAGAGTTTAAATATTAGAAATACTAAATAAATTTTGTTAAAATTTGATAGAGAAAGTATACATTCTCGTTACCATGCGTTGTCATTTTCTTAAATGAATTAATAAAATAGTAACATTTAATAGATACAACATCAATGAACGGGTTCATGTCTAGAGAGAGAATCTAGTGAGAGATGTGAAAATGTACACACTTAAAGGTCCTAGTCTTGACCTATTTGCTTTGAGTTATAGACCTAAACATAACACCTAGTAATGACATCACTATGACGCTGAAGATTTTTCTAACATCAAACTAGGAATAGTTATTCCTAACTTTCGGGAAGTATTGGATAATTTAGATGTATATCTGATGATATAACAAGTTAAGTAACATTACAATAAATACAATGATATTTTGTTGCAAACCAGTTCAAACATTGGAATAGTGAAGGGATAAAAGAGTAACCTTGTGTGATCTAAGGGGCTCATTTTTTATAGACTGGACAACTTTATGCCTAGGAAAACCAATAAGGCCCACATAGACAGATCTGGTCTCTTTTATGAAGAAACTGAACACCTTTATGCCTAGGAACATACTAGTACTTTAAGTATCTAGTAGATAAAACTTTTACATTTAATATAACAGTCACGTACTAGGTACTTAAATGTTAACCTAATATTTGTAAATGGCTTGCATATGATATTTGCAGAAGAGTTACCAGTTGGGCACAATCAAGTTGGAACTACACTATTGGAGTTTCGTTTATTAACTATGCTAGGAACATAATGTACTTATATTGAAGAACAATGGATTTTTCAATTTAGATTTTCTAAAAACACATCTCGGTTAATTTATGAATGATTGACTATTAGTTAAATCGTTTTTCATAAGGATCACCTTTATATTAAGAAATGAATAAAATTCTTTTTATGAGTCTGGATCTCTATATGCAAAGTACTTTTGACTTAAACTTGTTTTAAATCAAACTCATCTTCGACATTGTTAACTTTATTATATAAATGGAATTCACATATTCCAACTTCAAGAATGGCATATTTGAAGGCAAATAATGTACTTTGTTTGACATATGTGAGATCTATTTATATATATGAGATTCATGGTGATATTTTCACTAATTATTAGTGAAAATAAATTATTAAGGGACTATACACTGTGACATATGACTTCCTTTGTAATTAATGTCTAAGATTTAGTAGAAGATACAAAATCAACTTTCATAACAATTATAGTAGTTATAATGTAACATACAGAAATCTGGTATAACTATTTAATCCCTCTTATTTTGCAAGTTGTTAAAAATAGCCCATGGAAGGAAATTGTAGCAAATGGGTACGCTGGGCGTACTCATGAGCGTGCTCTTGACGAAGATACTACCCAATACGCTGGGCGTACTGGGCTCAGACATGAAACCCTAAATGAGGAATGAGCACTATAAAAGGAACATTATGGCCTCCATCCTAGCCACCATTTTCAGAGAGAGAAACCCCAAAAGAGCCAACCCTCGTTTTAGAGCTTGTGTGTATGTGTGTTTGAGCTTGATAAAGTGTTCATCTGAGATTGTGAAGAGAAGAAGGGCCATTATAGAAGCTAGAGTTGGAGTGCAATCCTTGGATCTGAGCTTTACAGAGGTTGGAGCATCATTTGGAGGTAAAAGGCTCAAAGCTTTCTCAACCTTTTTGGATTTGTACACTATGGACCATTTTAGGGTTTTTGTCCCAAAGATGGAGACTTTATGAGTAAATGGTCTACATAAGTCTGCATCTGATCCATTTCAGTATAAAATGTGTTGTAGATCTATAAAAACCCAATCTTGATCGTTAATATTGAGTCATGCATGAGATAAGGGCTTAATGGGGAAAGAGCATAAGTGTTTGAAGTGATTGGTGACCTTTACAGCCTTGCAAAGGCTTAAAGGCTTCGACTTTATGGATTAAGAGAAAGTAGAGTGACTAGATATGAGATATCAGCTTGTATCTTAATCGATTCAGACCTAAAACATTAAGAGCATGAAACTAAGACTTACGTTGGGCGTAAATCTTAGAGTGCGCCGCGTAGGCGTTGAGATCCCCGATTCTGGATAGCCGGGGTATGCCCCGCATACTGCCCTCTGGTGACTTTCGTTAACTTTTAGGGTTTGGTCAACAATTGGACATTTGGACCATTAGAGAGGTAAAATGGTATTTTCCCCTTCTGAAAGAATATTGGAAGGGATTAGTCTAGCCTTTGAGAATTGTTGTTAATTAGAGGTAAATTTCTTTATGTGATTAGGTTGACCCTAGATCAGTATTTCGAGTTCGAGACTTTCCGAGATTACCCGAGGTCAGTCTTCTCACTATACATTACCTAGAATGGTATCTAGATGCAGACCGGAGGGTCTTAAGTGTATATGTGTGTTTGAGATTTATGTGCATTGTGTTATATGTATGTTATGTGTTATATACACCAGACCAGAGGGTCCAACGACTCATGAGGCCAGAGGGTCCTCGATCAGACAGGACCGTAGGTTCCAACGAGCTAGACCAGACTAGAGGGTCCAACGAGCTATGGGACTAGTGGGTCCCGCTGAGACATATTGACCGGAGGTTCATACCGAGTTATAGCGTCGAGTGTCTTCTGTGCTGTATGTGGTATTTTGGGGAACTCATTCAGTATTTCTGCTTACCGTGTTATGTGATATGTGTTGGATAAGGTGTCTAAGTCCATAACTATTTCGGGCTTGTACTTGACCCGACCCGGCATGGTCCATTTGGGTTGCATGGCACCATGCAATTGGATAGACTAAATGAGAGAAATAACACTTGGAGATGATTAATATATTATAAGTTCTAATATATTAATAATATTATTTGATTAGTTGATCAAAGAATTAATTTGGAATTAATTAAGTGATCAAAGGATAACTAATTAAATATATGGGTTGATTATGTAAATCATCCATATCTTGTATAGTGGGTTAAGAGGCTCCATGGATTATCAAGTTGGGTTCTACCCATAGGATGCTCCATGGATGCTCCATGGGAGTTACAAACCCATGGGTCATGGAAATGAAGAGTCATGACACATTAGGGTTTACATGGTGTAACCCTAGATGTGTCAACACTATATAAGAATCATATTCTCCACCAAAATCGGCTACACTAAGAAACTAGAGGGCTTGGCTGATTTTGAGAAGTGTGTGTTATCTCAAGAGTCTTTCCAAGATCATTTGGTGTTGTGTGAAGCATTTGAGGCATCACACTTGGGGTGCTAGGCTCACAAGGTTTCAAGGAACACAAGCAACAACAAGGTAAGTTATTCTATCTATGATTCAAGTTAAAATTGTTCCCCATGTATGCTAGATAGGAATATAACCTTGGAATTCAACTTTGCATGATAATTAGACAAACATAGATCCAAGGTTATTAGGGTTGCATGTACACTTAGGAAGTGTTAGAATGCTCAAAACCCATCAGTGGTATCAGAGCCTAGGCTTGTTTGTTTGTTATTTGTGCTTAAAAGTTGAAGAAAGTCGAAATTTCTGCTGTCTGACTGATGGACTCGGCGAGTCCATGGGGAGGACTGGTCGAGTTCATGTGTATCTTCAACCTACTCGGCGAGTAGGTTTATGCACTCGGCGAGTAGCGTCGATAGAGTGCAGAATTTCGACTTGAGTTGCTGGAAATGGATTAGAATCATTACCCTAAAATGTTTTGGTACTTGAAAACTTGTTTTAGAAGGTGTAATGTCTTTTCTAACTCATTTACAACAACTAGTTATCAAAATTACAAAGATTAAATGTGATTTTGATTCTTGAAAGTGTTCATATTCATATTCTTGTTCTTATGATGTTTAGATGATCATAGGAATTATTTGTAACCTATGTGGTAGATTAATTCATGATCATAATGTGTTTTAATGGAGTCCATAACTTGTCCTCAAGTTATGGAAAACCAAAAGTCTCTTGGGTTAAAAACCATTAAAAGAACACAAGAGTTAGGAAAAATGAAAAGTCCTCATTTTATTACTCTATTAAACTCATAAGTTACATGAAATGAAAAGTTTTGAAAGTTTACAAAACTTGCCCTCAAGTTTTGGAACAGGTAAAGTTAAGTTAAAACTTTAGTTCCAACCCCTAGAATTTTAAAAGTTAAAATTCAACCCTTATACTTATATTATTATGATTTAATAATTATATATATATGTATAAGAACAAAGTCGTCTTACCGCTAGTACGCCTCATTCACGAAGCCGGTCTATAAGGTGGGTATAAGGTTGTTGCCTATAAAATGGTGACTTAATGGGTGTCCACTCTCACCCACCGCTTGCTTGATCGGTGGAGGGTCGTTAGCCGAACGGGTAAGACAAGGACTTATTAATTCTCATTCAAAGTATGATGAATATTATAAAGTAACTAAATGTTTTATTAAATTCCCAATCTTAGTTACTTTAGGAAAAATGTGAATAAGGTGCTATTCCATGAAATTACACTTTACACTTTGATTAAGTCGTTGGTGGAGCGTGTGTGGTTAACCGGCACACTAACTTGGACTTAACAAGGTAGGTAAAGGGTGACTTAGGGTTTATTATAGTATCGATAGAGCGTGTGTGGTTTACCGGCACATCGATGGAGTGATAAACTTTAAGGGTACCAAGTGATTTGCATGGTTACTTCACACCTCGTTTTGTGATCCTCGGTATCCCAGTCACAAAACTTGGAGGGCACACTCGAGATTGAAACATGCCTTTGAAAAGTTCATTGAATCTCAAAGAATCTAGGAATTTGTAAGAACCACTCAAAAACCTAATACTAAAATATTGCGGTTTTCGTGGTGGAAATTGGTGAATCGTCATTCACCTACCTTTCAAATATGATATAGCTTAGATTACGGCATACCTCTTCTAAGTTATATTCTATTGTGATTGGATCCTAGCCTTAATATTACATTTGGGTGTTTTATTAAGGACTCTCTTATTGTTGGATTAATGTCTAAGTCCATAACTATATTTGGTAAGACTTGACCCGACCCGGCATGGTCCATTTGGGTTGCATACCATCATGCACTTGGATGAGAGAAATAAGACACTTATGGTTATTAATATATTATAAGTTCTAGTATATTAATAATAAGAATAATAAGATTATTTAATTAGTATTGATCAAGAATTAATCTAGGATTAATTAAGTGATCAAAAGAAGGCTAATTAAATATATGGGTTGATTGTGTAAATCATCCATACTTGTATAGTGGGCTAATGCTCCATGGATAATCAAGTTGGGCTAAAACCCATAGGATGGTCCATGGATGCTCCATGGTGTATTTGAACCCATGGATCCAAGGAAATGGAAAGCCATGACAATTAAGAGTTTACCCTAATTGTAACACTATATAAAGATATTATTCTTGGCAAAATCGGCCACTAGTATTATTCTAGAGAGGGCTAGCCGATTTTGATGAGTGTAGAATTCTCTCAAGTCATTCCAAGTGTTTTGATGATTGTGATTCCATTTGAGGTGTCACACTTGGGGCACTAGGCACTCTAGCTTCATGAAGACTTTCTTCACCAAAGAGGTATGTATTCTATCTTGCTATAGTTATTGTTTTGTATGCTAGATTAGGATAATACCTTGGAAGTTCTTATTTGCATGTATAATAGAGAAAACATAGATCCAAGGTATTTAGGGTTGCATGTACACTTAGGAAGTGTTAGAATGCTCAAAACCCAACAGTGGTATCAGAGCCTAGGCTTGTTTTCTTGTTATACCTACAATAGAAGCTGAAAAAACGAATCTGGTGCTGTCTGGCCATCAGACTCGGCGAGTCCATCAGGAGACTCGGCGAGTCCATGCCTAAAAAGTGATGAATTCGATCCAACTCGCCGAGTTTGTTCATGCACTCGACGAGTTGGACCCCCAGACAGCATATTTTCGAGTTTTTTGGCTAGAAATGGACTAGGAACATTACCCTAAGTTGTTTTTGAACTTATAAACTTGTTTTGATGTGGTAATGTTCATGCTAATCCATTTTCAAAGATAATTGTCAATAGATTCGTGTTTTGTATTAGTTTAAGGTTTAGACTAATTACATGAAAAAGTTTGATTTGAATTATCTTGTTCTTATGAGTTGCTTAGATTAATAGAAATGTTGAGTGAAATAGTTGTTTTCAATCCATTTTAATCTAAGAGTTGAGTATAAAATGTGTTTGTGTAACTTGTCCTCAAGTTACATGAAGAGTCACATTAAAGACTCATAAAACTCATAAGAGTTGGCAATGGTTACAAAATGAAGAGTCTTGTGTCATTGAATGTTTTTTTTATGACTCCATAACTTGTCCTCAAGTTATGGAAGTTCAAGAGTCACTTCATTAAAAGAAAAAATATGTAACCATAATTAAATCCATAAGTTATAAAATAAAGGAAAAGTTAGTTCTTTTATTAGTTTAAAGTCTTCCATAACTTGTCCTCAAGTTATGGAACTTGAAGAGTTTTTGGATTAAAACTACTTTAAACACATAAGTTATGGAATTAATTAGTTTTGAATAGTTTCAAAACTTGCCCTCAAGTTTTGGAATTTGAAAAGTTTTCAAGTATGAATACTTTAATTCCAAGTTAGCCCTTAGAATTTTAAAAGTTAAAATTCAACCCTTATACTTTATAATATTATAAGTTAATAATATATATATGCATAAGAGTAAAGTCAGTCTTACCGCTAGTACGCCTCATTCACGAAGCCGGTCTATAAGGTGGGTATAAGGTTGTTGCCTATAAAATGGCAACTTAATGGGTGTCCACTCTCACCCACCGCTTGCTTGACTGGTGGAGGGTCGTTAGCCGAACGGGTTTGACAGGACTAGAATTCTCCCTTCATTAAAAGTATTAATGATAATACTAAGTAACTAAACTCTTAATAATACCCAATCTTAGTTACTTAGGAAAAATGTGAATAAGGTGCTAATCCATGAAATTACACTTTACACTTTGTCTAAGTCGTTAGTGGAGCGTGTGTGGTTAACCGGCACACTAACTTGGACTTAACAAGGTAGGTAAAGGGTGACTTAATATTTATCATAGTATCGATGGAGCGTGTGTGGTTAACCGGCACATCGATTGAGGGGTAATTTATTAAGGGTACCAAGTGATTTGCATGGTTACTTCACACCTTGTTTTGTGATCCTCGGCATCCCAGTCACAAAAAACCTGAAGGGCACACTCGAGATTGAAACATGCCATTGAACAGTTCAATGAATCTCAAAGATCTAGGAGTTTCAAAACCAATTAAAACCTAATAATACATTTCGTTTATCTTGGTGGAAATTGGTGAATTGTCATTCACCTACCTTAAAATATTTTATAGCTTGGATTACGGCATACCTCTTCTAAGTTATAAAATAGTTTGTTGGGTCCTAGCCTTAATATTTCATATTGGGTGTCATATTAAGGACTTAAGATTAACTATCTTGAATATCTCCCAAAAGATGTCTGGTTTAGACATTTATGATCTTCCCAAATCTCTTGAAACAAGGTTTCCTAATGAAGATGATGTCCCATGGATATCATACTTCTCTCACCTCCTCCAATTATTCTCCCTAACCCACAAGTTCTTGAAAAGTTTAAGGTCACTCAAGCCCTATTGGCAAGGCAAGGTCTAGGTGTGGTCACATCTTGGAGATGTAGTCACATATTGACAAGCCGGGAGAGTTGGGTGTCAAAGTCTTGAGAAAGTTAGTGGTTCAACTACTTTCTAAGTCACATAGTGAGTTCTTTTAGAACACCTATGAAACAGACTATGACAAGACCCTTAATGATCTTATCTATTTGTTAAGATCAACTTCCTTAAAACATGATGGACATTGACAATAGTGACACAGAAAATCCAGAAAAGCATTCTCTTCCCAATGGAAAGGGATCGGCCATAGTCAACTCGGTTGACCAAATGGTAAAGAGAAAAGCTAAGTCTGTGATAGTCCTGTGCACCTTTATCAAAGGGTCCATATGTTTATATTGCCAAAGAAAGGGGCATTGGTTGCGAAGCTGCCAAATTTACCTAAGGAAGTTAAAGTCAATAAGTTTGACTCTACTTCAGGTAAATTCCACTATCTAACTCTGTTAAGTTTCTATTCTGAGATTCTTGATACATGATGTGACTGGGTCACATGGTGATGTTTTAAGAATGAAAGAAAAGTGAAGAAACTTAAAGAAAGAATATGCTGAATCTGATGGCGTAGATGGATTTCTATCGCATAGTTTGAAGATCGGATTCTTGAGCTACTTCTTAGGAGTTATGAGATATTGCTTAGGAATAGGTAACAACAAGTTTTCATATGGATTGTAAGGATAAGTTTTCCGCAAAGTTTAAAATAAAAGAAAAATTTTTGATTTTATTTATTTTAAAATATCCTTACAATGGCATTTGAGGAAAAATTGTTGCTTATATAATTCCGTTAAGAGCAAGAGTGGAAATATGAAATTGATTCTTTCATTTGTGGTAATGTCTAGATTTACCAAATAAGGAAAGATTCTCATCACCCAAGTTTCAATTGGACCGGAACTTGGAATCATGCAAGTTGTATAGCATGATGAATGAGAACTTTCAAGTTTTGGAAAATTAAGACTAATTACTCGGCCACATGGATGTGTGAGTCAAGTAAAGGACTAAGGGATCGAGTACACATTCTTGTGTGCTGGTCAAGTCCACCACAAAAAGATTGATTAAACTATTCGTCATAGTTTACTAAAGCACAGTAAATATGATTATACTTACACGCTTAAGTGTAACTCTGAGACATTGGAAAAGGTTCCAATGTATGGCAGAGCGAATAAGAAGAATCAATTTAGGCAGAAGGATAAAAGTTTCTCAAATCTGAAAAGATGGGAGAGTACTTTAGTATCAGCTTTTGTGATCATCTTAATGATTAAGATACCATAGCACAATTAGTTCTCTATGGAAGTCTTAGTGCATTCTTATGACTAAGAAGAGGGATCTTGAATTGTTGAAATGGTTAAATCAAGAAGATGAGTCATACTTCGTTCCAATACAAGTCTTAGAGTCATACTCCAAGAGTGTAACTTGAGTGACATGTCTTAAAGAAGGTTTAAAACACTTGTCAAATGTAAGAGTAAAAGTTTTCTACTCTTGTACATTTGAAATTGGTAAGTTGTGATGTTTTGGATAAAACAAAGACCAACTTAGGCCAATCGGGTAAAGTGTTTTTCTTGATTAGAATCCGCACTATCTCTTGGATATTTGACAAGGGAGTCTTATAGGTCAAGAGGACAGTGGGAGTCTTAAAAGTCTTGAAAGTCTCAAGAACTAATCAAGAATAAAACCTGAAGTTCTTCACTAGCACACGACTTGAGGTTTATAACCTATCGTGTTGACATATTCTGTGCCCATTCCAGTTAAAGGTGGTTTTGCATATGAGTTCTTAGAGTTCTCAGTTTGTTGCACAACAACTTGGAAGCAATGGCAGGCTCTTGAGCTGCCAGGTGGCAAGAAATTAAGATTGAGTTCAGTCCATATGAGTTTGGGTTTGTCATTATCCTTGTCTTGTGACTATGATTTTAACAATTCACATGGATAAGAACACATACACCAGTAAATCTAAGTGTCATAAGGTTTCTCTCCGATTCATGAAAAATGATGGTGAGGAAACACTTTCACTAAGTAGATTTTATCTAGATAGCAATTGTGATATTTGCATTCTCAAAGTCGTTAGTGGAGCGCGTGTGGTTAACCGGCACACTAACCTGGACCTGTGAGAAGTGGCAAAAAGGTCTAACCATTATGATTACGGCATACCTCTTCATAATTGTTTAGACTCACAAGTGTGCTATCTAAGGGAAGGTGTATGATTTTGATACAGCTTTATCAAAACAATCTAGCATCAGAAATCTGAACTTTGGTAAGAAAGTTAATGGAGTATTGATTTCTAGAAGTCCAGCTGATTTCTGAGTACATGTCAAAGCTAGTGGGAGCATAAGTGATATGCTAATAATCATCATGTTAGTGGGAGCATGATAATTATGATAAGTATTGCAAGTTAGCAATGTTAATTATAGAAAACAAAAGTTTCAATTGGGAAAGAGTTGTTTTGCTATAATTAAGGGAGAGGAAATTATACTTCATCTCAAATCTATAAGCTTAGATCGTGAGGTTTTAATCATTTAGTCAAGGATATATATATGAATTTCATGTTGGAATGGCTCAACATAAGGAAATTCTGTATATGGGTCCATTATTTGCGTTCTAAAATTCGATTATGATTACGGCATCCCTTTTCATAATCTAAATTATGAGAACTTGGCAAATTGAAATGGAAATATTATAGCAAAAGATTGGTTTAGTCTTTATGTAAGACATCATGAATCGTGTCCCATATGCTTCGGATATAGGATCGATTACATGTGCTATATTCATCCGTTCTAAAAATTTCCAAATGCCTGGGGCATTAAGAAGGGAAAAGGTTTAGAACTGGATATGACTAAAAGGATTAAACAATTGTCGAGGACAATCTAAGGTTTACCAAAGATTGGTTGCTCAAGGACAGTTGGAAGTATAGTGATAATTCTGGAAGGACCATATTGACATAATCTGTAAGGAGGCAACTCTTGGTCAGAAGTGATAGTCAAAATGGAATCTGGAAATGTTTCAAAGTTAGAATTTTTCAATCTGTGTAAGATTAAGGAAACTTAATGCAAGAAGGATGTTTCCAAGGAGCTGATCTCCTTTGGAATACTCTGTAATGATTGTTGTCAAGTCTTTCTGACTTTGTGCATAATCATTACGAGAGGATCAATGCATATAAGTTTAGAATCTAACAGATTTCAGTAAATGGCATGAATTCGGAATTCTTGAATTTGCGGTAAGGATTTGGGAGTGTGAAAAGAGAATCATTGAAGTTATGTTCAATTGATCTAGTTCACAAAGTAAGGATCATAGACAAACATAGTATGCATACTTGGTGTGTGGCATGACTAGTGTTTAAGAAAACATAGTGTACATGCTTGGAGCATGGGACAACTATTGTTTTAAATTCAAGATTAAAAGTTGATAGCTGAAACAGTATACAATGAATAATGTGTAATCATATGGTGATAAATAAAAGGTGTTTTATTTATATTCATAAGTTCTGAGACCATATTGGATTCGATTATTATTGTGTTTCATTTTGCATGTTTTGACTTCCCGAATAAACTAGGTTATTCTTTCGGAATGACTAAGTTATTCAAACCATCCACAGTCGGTCATATGTTGGAAGTAGATATGAATTAAGACTGTCATGGGTTGGCTTGTAGAGGTCTAAGGTGTTGGACAAGGCTACAACACTCATGAGTGCTCATAAGTTCTGAGTATTGGATTCAACCCGCGCTCATTGTAATCACTTCGTGGATTTTATCATGAGTGGTCATGAGACGATAATATCCTATATTCTTCAAACCTAGAGATATGAGTTGTTACTATGAGTTGATAGTACATTGATTGCATGAAAATGCATTTGGTAACTCGGTGCTATAAAACGTGCTTTAGTGTATGATTCAACAAGTAGTAGAACAAGCCATATGAGTCGAAGTTTATCCATTCCTTTTACCTTCGGGATAAAAGCGATATCTGTGGGCCCCTCGATGATTTGATGATGACAAATGGAAGTGCTCGGCCGGGCCAGGACTGATTTGATTTGTTCAATTAGTCAGTCGTCAAAAATCGGAAATCGGGAAACAACAAATGGACAGAGAGAATGATTATAATCCATGTCTCAGTCCATATGATATCTAGAATGGAGGAATATATGATCCCTTATCTAATGGACAAGTCACTGACAAAGGTCAGAGTTCATCGACAAGGTCAGAGTTCGACGGAAGCTTTTGAGAGCTACGATTGCCAGTTGGTTCCTGAAGTCATACGCAATAATAGTTTTAGACTTATCCAAGTGGGAGACTGTTGGATTAATGTCTAAGTCCATAACTATATTTGGTAAGACTTGACCCGACCCGGCATGGTCCATT
Source organism: Lactuca serriola (assembly GCF_051521515.1). Classification (NCBI taxonomy): domain Eukaryota; kingdom Viridiplantae; phylum Streptophyta; class Magnoliopsida; order Asterales; family Asteraceae; genus Lactuca; species Lactuca serriola. Next base: position 119,665,489 of record NC_136412.1, read on the forward strand.
TGGGTTGCATACCATCATGCACTTGGATGAGAGAAATAAGACACTTATGGTTATTAATATATTATAAGTTCTAGTATATTAATAATAAGAATAATAAGATTATTTAATTAGTATTGATCAAGAATTAATCTAGGATTAATTAAGTGATCAAAAGAAGGCTAATTAAATATATGGGTTGATTGTGTAAATCATCCATACTTGTATAGTGGGCTAATGCTCCATGGATAATCAAGTTGGGCTAAAACCCATAGGATGGTCCATGGATGCTCCATGGTGTATTTGAACCCATGGATCCAAGGAAATGGAAAGCCATGACAATTAAGAGTTTACCCTAATTGTAACACTATATAAAGATATTATTCTTGGCAAAATCGGCCACTAGTATTATTCTAGAGAGGGCTAGACGATTTTGATGAGTGTAGAATTCTCTCAAGTCATTCCAAGTGTTTTGATGATTGTGATTCCATTTGAGGTGTCACACTTGGGGCACTAGGCACTCTAGCTTCATGAAGACTTTCTTCACCAGAGAGGTATGTATTCTATCTTGCTATAGTTATTGTTTTGTATGCTAGATTAGGATAATACCTTGGAAGTTCTTATTTGCATGTATAATAGAGAAAACATAGATCCAAGGTATTTAGGGTTGCATGTACACTTAGGAAGTGTTAGAATGCTCAAAACCCAACACTTATATCTAAGCTAATCTTGTCCTCTTTTCTTCAGATGTCTTTCAACAATGCTTCTGGCTCTAATCCTAATGGCTCCTTTACCCTTATGAACTTGTGTGGGAAAGTCACCTTTGATGGATCCAACTTCAATGAGTGGATCAGAAACATCAGGATGATTACCCGCTACGAGGACAAAGAATATGTCCTTGACAAGGAGCTTAAGGAGATTGATGAGTCCACTGCAACTCCTCAGGAGATCGCTGAATTTCGGGCACATGAAAGGGATGCTACGAAAGTGGCTTGCATCATGATGGCCACGATGACAGCGGAACTCCAAAAGTCTTATGAGGATTTCTACCCTTATGAAATGCACCAAGATTTGATGGAAAGATACCATCAAAGTGCATGACAAGAGAGGTATGAGATCATCTGCTCCATGATAACAACCATGATGAAGGACGGGGAATCCGTCACGAGCCACATGCAGAAAATGCAAAGGTATGTGGATCGTTTGCTGAAGCTTAATGTGAACTTCCCGGAGGATCTTGCAATAGATATTATTTTGCATTCCTTACCATCGTGCTATGATCAATTCCACATGACATATCACATGAACAAGGAAGAAGTCACCCTCAGCAAACTTCAGGGACTTCTCAAGACCGCAGAATCAGGTCTTAAGGGGAAGTCGGTTGCTATCACTCCTACTCAAAACTCTACTCCGGTTTTGGCAATCGGGAAAAGTCGAGGGAGGAAGAGAAAGAGCTCTTCTAAGGGTACCAAGGTTCGGACCCTTGATGGCTCTTCTTCAAGTGGAACCAAGAAAGGTTTCATTACTCCTTCTTCTGACCCAAAAGAGGCTGAATGCTTCTATTGCCATGAAAAATCTCATTGGAAGCGGAACTGCCCAAAATACCAGCAAGATGTGAAGGATGGGAAAGTTAAACCCAACCATGCAGGTATTTACACTATCATTTCTAATAACTCACCCCATTCTAATTCTTGGGTCCTTGATACTGGGTGTGGTATTCATATTTGTTGTGACTTGCAGGGACTAAAAAGAAGTGAGGATGTGGAGCAAGGAAGGATAAACTTGATCATGGGGAATAGGAAAGCTATACCTGTTACCAAGATTGGAGTTTATACTTTATCGCTAAGTAGTGGGTTTAGTTTAGATTTGAATAAATGTTGTTACTCGCCAGGAATGGCAAGAAATATTATTTCCTTTCATGCTTTGTACAAACAAGGGTTTAACTTTTCATTTAATAATGAAGTTGGTTCTATTGATGCTTTCTTTAATAATGTTCTTTATTTTAAAGCATTACCTTGTGATGGTGTGTATGAAGCTGTATCTGTTGTAGATAACTTAGGAAATAATGTTTTGTGTATTGATTCTACTAATAATAACTTGGATAAAGCATCATTATGGCATTGTCGTCTTGGACATATAAGCAAGAAGCGCATAGGCCAACTCCAAAAGGATGGAGTCTTGGAGTCGTTTGACCTAAAGTCAGATGATAGTTGCGAATCATGCTTACTTGGAAAAACGACAAAGTCACCCTTCACAGGTTCGTGTGAGAGGGGTGAAGGTTTGTTGGACCTTATACACACGGATGTGTGTGGACCATTCAAACATGCCACAAGGGATGCTAATCGTTATTATTTGACTTTTACTGATGATTATAGTAGATATGGATATGTCTACTTGATCAAGCATAAGTCAGAGACTTTCAAGAGGTTTAAGGAATTAAACAGGAAGTCGAGAATCAATTGGGCAGGAACATTAAGATGCTTCGATCCGATCGAGGAGGTGAGTATCTTAGTTCAGAGTTCCTCGACTATCTAAGGGAATGTGGGATAGTCTCACAATTGACACCTCCTAGGACACCACAGTTGAATGGTATGGCTGAGAGGCGTAATCGAACCTTGTTAGATATGGTTCGTTCCATGATGAGTCGAGCTACGCTACCAATCTCATTCTGGGGGTATGCCTTAGAGACTGCCGCCCATATTCTTAATCTAGTCCCTACAAAGAAAGTTGCCAAAACTCCTCACGAGATGTGGACTGGTAAAGTACCTAAACTAGACCACATCAAGATTTGGGGTTGCGAGGCTTTCGTGAGACGCGAGACTCATGATAAGCTCGAACCTCGAAGCGAGCGGTGTATTTTCATCGGTTACCCACAGCGATCCTTTGGTTACCTCTTCTACAGACCTAGTGACAATGTGGTCGTTGTAGCAAGAAGAGGAGTCTTTCGAGAAAGAGAGTTTATAAGCCAAGGAGACAGTGGGAGGTAAATTGATCTTGAAGAAATTCAAGAATCAAGCGGTGAAGGAACTTCAAACTCTAGCCCTCAACTTGAGGAGGAAACTCCTGTTGAGCCAATTGACAAATCTGTACCTCTGAGACGTTCCACGAGAGTTAGGAGTGCACCTGAGCATTACTATGGATTTCATATTACTGCAGAAGGTGAGACACTTATTAGTGATGGGACACTAGTAAGTCAAGATGACCCTAACAGCTACGAGGAAGCCATGGCAGGCCCCGAGTCTGCTAAATGGAAAGAGGCTATGGATAGCGAGATACAATCCATGTATGACAATCAAGTTTGGAACTTGGTTGAAAATGTACCAGGTCGTAAGACAGTAGGGTGCAAATGGGTCTTCAAGAAGAAGACCGACATGGATGGTAAAGTACACACTTATAAGGCTAGACTGGTTGCAAAGGGCTTCTCTCAAATTCCTGGAGTGGATTATGATGAGACCTTTTCTCCGGTAGCCAAGATTAAGTCTATTCGGGTTCTGTTAGCCATAGCTGCATTTCATGACTATGAAATATGGCAGATGGATGTCAAAAACCGCTTTCCTTAATGGAAAGTTGGCTGAAGATGTTTACATGAGTCAGCCAGAGGGTTTTGTCAGCAACGAGTACCCTAATAGAGTGTGTAAGCTTGAGAAATCCATTTATGGATTGAAGCAAGCACCTCGCAGATGGAATCTTTGCTTTGATGAAAAGGTCAAGGAATTTGGCTTTTCTAGGAGTGAAGATGAATCTTGTGTGTATGTCAAGGCTAGTGGGAGTATAGTTAGCTTTTTGGTATTGTATGTGGATGACATACTACTCATAGGAAACCACATTCCAACCCTGCAGGAAGTAAAGTCCTGGCTTGGGAAGTGTTTCGCTATGAAGGACCTTGGTGAAGCTGCCTATATTTTAGGGATAAGGATCTTGAGAGATCGGAGTAAAAGACTAATTGGACTTAGTCAGAGTACCTACTTGGATAAGGTGCTGAAGAGATTCAGCATGCAGGATTCCAAGAAAGGAGAGTTACCCATCCAGAGTAACACCAGATTGAGTAAGACACAAAGCCCTAGCACTGAGGCTGAGATAGCAGAAATGAGTCGAACACCTTACGCTTCGGCTGTAGGATCGATCATGTATGCTATGACGTGTACTCGACCCGATGTAGCTTTTGCCTTGAGCATGGTTAGCAGGTATCAGGCGAACCCTAGCAAGGCACACTGGACTGCGGTAAAGAATATCCTCAAGTACCTACGAAGGACTAAGGACTGGGTTCTTACCCTCGGTGGGAGTGATGACTTCAGAGTTGTAGGGTATAGTGATGCTAGCTTCCAGACTGATAGGGATAATTTCCGCTCTCAGTCGGGCTGGGTCTTTACCCTAAACGGAGGAGCAATTTCTTGGAAGAGTTCCAAGCAAGAGACAGTGGCAGATTCTACTTGTGAATCAGAGTATATTGCAGCTAGCGAGGCAGCAAAGGAGGCGATATGGCTGAAGAACTTCATTGGAGACCTTGGAGTTGTACCAGCTATTAAAGAGCCAATGGAAATTTTATGTGATAGTGAAAGTGCTGTTGCCTTAGCCAAGGAACCAAGGGATCACGGGAGATCCAGACACATCGACAGAAAATACCATTTCATTAGACATCGGATCGAAGAAGGACACCTCGTGGCAAAGAGGGTATCATCAGATGAGAATCCGGCAGATCCCCTCACAAAGGGATTGACTCGGGTTAAGCATCTTCAGCATGCTCGGAGCATAGGGCTGAAGGATGATATTAGATTTAGTAGTTAGATAATCTCGAAATTTGTAAAGTGTAATTGACATTAGATGATGAATAAAAGATGTTTTATTTATGAGTAAAGTGTTGCTATCTCTTGTCAATCGTTTACTATATTTCTTTTGCATGTTTTGACTTCCAGAATAATTTTGTTTGGTATAACATATTATTCAAACCTCCACAGTCGGTCATATGTTGGAAGTAGATATGAATCAAGACTGTCATGTTTGGTTGTAGAGGTCTTGGACAAGGCTACAACAATCATGAGTGCTCATAAGTTCTGAGCATTGGACTCAACCCACGCTCACTGGAATCACTTCATGGAATTCTATCTCGAGTGATCGTGAGACGGTAATATCATATAAGTCTTCAAACCTAGAGATATGATTTGTTACTTACAAGTTAGTTATGCATTGACTGTACGAAACCGCATTGGTAACTCGATGTTACAAAACGTACTTTTGTGTGTAATTCAATGAGTGGTAGAACAAACATATGAGTCGAAGTTTATCTGTTCCTTCTTGGATTAGAAGCTGATATCTGGGCCCCTCGATGATTTTGTTTTGACCCATGTACCGGGCTCGGTCAGAACTAAGTTGATGTGTTCAATTAAGTTCTATGTCAAACAAATCGGAAATCGGGAAACAAATGCTGGACAATAAGCAAGACATTGTTCCATGTATTTGTCCGGCTGATATCTAGAACGGAGGATTATATGATCACTTATCTTAAATGGCGTATCATCATCTTCTCAGTTCCGAGAGACCTTGAAAGAGCTACGATTGCCGGTCGGTTCCTGAAGTACTAGAGATATAGTTATTAGACTTATCCAAGTGGGAGACTGTTGGATAAGGTGTCTAAGTCCATAACTATTTCGGGCTTGTACTTGACCCGACCCGGCATGGTCCATTTGGGTTGCATGGCACCATGCAATTGGATAGACTAAATGAGAGAAATAACACTTGGAGATTATTAATATATTATAAGTTCTAATATATTAATAATATTATTTGATTAGTTGATCAAAGAATTAATTTGGAATTAATTAAGTGATCAAAGGATAACTAATTAAATATATGGGTTGATTATGTAAATCATCCATATCTTGTATAGTGGGCTAAGAGGCTCCATGGATTATCAAGTTGGGTTCTACCCATAGGATGCTCCATGGGAGTTACAAACCCATGGGTCATGGAAATGAAGAGTCATGACACATTAGGGTTTACATGGTGTAACCCTAGATGTGTCAACACTATATAAGAATCATATTCTCCACCAAAATCGGCTACACTAAGAAACTAGAGGGCTTGGCCGATTTTGAGAAGTGTGTGTTATCTCAAGAGTCTTTCCAAGAGCATTTGGTGTTGTGTGAAGCATTTGAGGCATCACACTTGGGGTGCTAGGCTCACAAGGTTTCAAGGAACACAAGCAACAACAAGGTAAGTTATTCTATCTATGATTCAAGTTAAAATTGTTCCCCATGTATGCTAGATAGGAATATAACCTTGGAATTCAACTTTGCATGATAATTAGACAAACATAGATCCAAGGTTATTAGGGTTGCATGTACACTTAGGAAGTGTTAGAATGCTCAAAACCCATCAATATGTGTTTCAAGTACTAGTGAGGATCGCAGGAAGACGCCGGCATGATTTGTACATACTGACACAGGATTTTTCATTTGAGATTATGGGATATGTTTTTCCGAGATAACATTTGATACACTTGATTTTTGAGATTATTTATATGAGATATGTTATGTTTGAAAAATGAAAATTTGTTTTAAATTTTCACGTCATTACAAGTTGGTATTAGAGCCTTGGTTTGAGGGATTCAGATGAACCTTCAGGCATATCTGAACTCAAATTGAGGATTTGAGAAAATGTTTTATAAAAGAAACAATTTTTCTAATGAGAGTAAAATATTTTGAGAAAAGCAAAAAGGAGCAGTGTGTACGATCAACTAGCACCCGAACGGTGATTTCCTAAAATACCCTTACATTATGTGTTATATGGTATTATGTGATGTGCTACGCATGCTAGAGTAGGCTAGGTAAATCATATCTTAGGACTAGGGTGGCCTGATATGTGATGCCTTAGCCTAGGAGCTTATGCTGGTGTGAGTTGCTTTGAGTGGATGTAGGTAGCAGAGAGTAGCTTGTGAGAAGTCAGCTTGCGAGTAGCTTGTGAGAAGTCTGCTTGTGATAAGGGATACCTAAGCAATCCCAGAAATCTAGATGGGATCAAACATGTCGAATTAAATTTGTTATTAACAATCCCGTGAATCTTGGAATTATATAATAAGATATAACTGATAATCGATATCTACTAGGTTGAATTCAAATGGATGGGATAAAAGATACATAACTATTTATTTGTTTTCCGACTTGGATCCTAGACTTTGATAATTAAGGTTTTTGGAATCTAAAAGGGTATTTAATTATTAAAGAGTTTAAATACTAGAAATACTAAATAAATTTTGTTAAAATTTGAAAGAGAAGGAATCCATTGTCATTACCATGCATTGTCATTTTCTTAAATGAATTAATAAAATAGTAACATTTAATAGATACAACTTCAATGAATGGGTTCATGTCTAGAGAGACAATCCAGTGAGAGATGTGAAATTGTACACACTTAAAGGTCCTAGTGTTGACCTATTTGCTTTTAGTGATAGACCTGAATATAATACCTAGTAATGACATCACTATGATGTTATAGATTTTTCTAACATCAAACTAGGAATAGTTATTCCTAACTTCCGGGAAGTATTGGATAATTTAGATTTATATCTGATGATATAAGAGGTTAAGTAACATTACAATAAATACAATGACATCTTGTTATAGACTAGTTCAAACATTGGAATAGTGAAGGGATAAAAGAGTAACCTTGTGTGATCTAAGAGGCCCATTTTTTATGGACTGGGCACCTTTATGCCTACGAAATCCAATAAGGCCCACATAGACGGATTTGGTCTCTTTTATGAAGAAACTGAACACCTTTATGCCTAGGAAGATACTAGTACTTCAAGTATCTAGTAGATAAAACTTTTACTTTTAATATAACACTCACGTACTAGGTATTTAAATGTTAACCTAATATTTGTAAATGGCTTCCATCTGATATTTAAAAAAGAGTAACCAATTGAACACAATCAAGTTGGAACTACACTTTTGGAGTTTCGTTTATTAACTATCCTAGGAACATAATGTATTATATTGAAGAACAATGGATTTTTCAATTTAGATTTCTCAAAACACATCTCGGTTAATTTATGAATGATTGACTATTTACTTAAATCGTTTTTCATAAGGATCACCTTTATATTAAGAAATGAATACAAATCATTTTATGAGTCTGGATCTCTATATGCAAAGTACTTTTGACTTAAAATTGTTTTAAATCAAACTCATCTTCAACATTGTTAACTTTATTATATAAATGGAATTCACATATTCCAACTTCAAGAAAAGGATATTTGAAGGCAAATAATGTACTTTATTTGACATATGTGAGATCTATATATATATATATATATATATATATATATATATATATATATATATATATATATATATATATATATGACTCATGGTGATATTTTCACTACTTATTAGAGAAAATAAATTATTAAGGGTCTATACACTGTGACATATGACTTCCTTTCTAATTAATGTCTAAGATTTAGTAGAAGTTACCAAATCAACTTTCTTAACAATTATAGTAGTTATAATGTCACATCCAGAAATCTCGTATAACTATTTAATCCCTCTTCTGTTCCAAATTGTTAAAACTAGCCCAAGGAAGGAAATTGTAGCAAATGGGTATGTTGGGCGTACTCATGAGCATGCTCTTGACGCAGATACTACCCAATACGCTGGGCGTACCATAGTGTACGCTGGGCATACTGGGCTCAAACATGAAACCCTAAATGAGGAATGAGCACTATAAAAGGAACATGATGGCCTCCTTCCTAGCCACCATTTTCAGAGAGTGAAACCCTAAAAGAACCAACCCTTGTTTTAGAGCTTTTGTGTGTCTGGTTGAGCTTGATAAAGTGTTCTTGTGAGATTGTGAAGAGAAGAAGGGCCATTATAGAAGCTAGAGTTGGAGTACAAGCCTTGGATCTGAGCTTTACAAAGGTTGGAGCATCATTTGGAGGTAAAAAGCCTAAAGCTTTCTCAACCTTTTTGGATTTGTACACTATGGAGCCTTTTAGGGTTTTTGTCCCAAAGATGGAGACTTTATGAGTAAATGGTTTCCTTAAGCCTTGATCTGCCCCATTTCATTATAATATGTGTTGTAGATCCATAAAAATCCACTCTTGATCGTTAATATTGAGTCATGCATTAGATAAGGGCTTAATGGGGAAAGAGGATAAGTATTTGAAGTGATTGGTGACCTTTACAACCATGTAAAGGATTAAAGGCTTTGACTTTATGGATTAAGAGACAGTAGAGTGACTAGATCTAAGAAATGAGCTTGTATCTAAATCGAGTAGGACCTAAACCATTAAGAGCAATAAACTGAGACTTACGTTGGGCGTAAATCTCAGAACACGCCGTGTAGGGTTTGAGATCCCCGATTCTGGATAGCTGGGGTACGCCCCGCGTAAAGAGTTGGTAAGCCCCGCATAGTACCCTCTGTTGACTTTCGTTGACTTTTAGGTTTAGGTAAAATGGTTGTTTCCTCTTCTGAGAGATTATAGGAAGGGATTAGTCTAGCCTTTGAGAATCGTTGTTAATTAGAGGTAAATTACTTTATGTGATTAGGCGGAGGCTAAATCAGTATTTCGAGTTCGAGACTTTCCGATTTTACCCGAGGTGAGTCTTCTTAGTATACATTACCGGAGGGTCTTATGTGCATATGTATGTTTGATATTTATGTGCATTGCATTATATGTATGCAATGTGTTATATAGATAGGACCAGAGGGTCCAATGATTCATGAGGCCAGAGGGTCCTCGATCAGACAGGATCGGCGGGTCCTACGAGCTAGACCGGACCGGAGGGTCCAACGAGCTATGGTACTAGAGGGTTCCTCTGAGACACATTGACCGGAGGGTCATACCGAGTTATAGCCTCGAGTGGCTTATGTGTTGTATGTGGTACTTTGGGGAACTCACTAAGCATTTATGCTTACCGTGTTATGTTATATGTGTTTCAGGTATTAGCGAGGATCGCGAGAATGCGCCGACATGATTTGTACACACTGACAGATGATTTTGTATTTGAGATTCTGGGATATGTTTTACCATCATAACAATTGATACACTTGATTTTTGAGATAATTTATATGTGATATGTTGTGTTTGAATAATGAATAATTTTTTTAAATTTTCACGTCGTTACATATAAATTATATTTTATATGTTAAAACATAATTGTGAACTCTTTTTTGAAGGTATTAAATATAAAGTTGAAATACAAACCCGTAAGAACTCTCTAAAGGCTTAATAATAATAAATGATGAATTAAATCGTATTTGGTGTACTCTAATTTTTAATTGGTAGAAATATAATCCTTTTATATCCTTATGATAACACCTAGAATGCTATCAGTTGTACCTTGAGTACATACGAACTAATAAGTACATAATACACTTTTTATATAATATATTGCACGGAAAGGCTCCTTCCTTATGTTATTTAATGTTTTGTGGATTTGAAGTCTATGTTGGACTAAAGCTTCTAAATCCAAAATATACTAAATACATATTTATATAACGCTCTAAATGGTGTATAGATTATTATATGCAAAACCACCAAGGATAAGTTCTTTTATTATTGTGAAATCCAAGTTAATAGAAAGAAATCTTTTAATGACAACGAAGGTGGGATGTATATGGAACTTGAAGCAGTAACAAAGGATTGTTAAACTTGTATAATAGTTATTTACAAACACAAATTACTCGCATTAGTGGTAGAAATCATCTTTGACTTAAAAATGTTTAATCTTTCATTGATGAGCTTTTCTTCACTATTTCTGGCAATCAATCAACTACCAAGATGCTATGTCAGATCTCGAATCTAATAAATGACTTAGAGTCATGAACATGATATGTGACCCCTGTATAATAATCAAGTATGGTCTTGATTAAACTTCCTCCCTATAGAAAGATTATAAGGAGTAAGTGATTATTCTAGAAATAATACATTACATGGATAACTACACATATTTAAAGAAAGACTTGTTATAAAAGGATTTTCTTATACTCATGTCATTGACTTTTTTCCTCATCATACTAATGACATTGACTATGATTAAACATGTTTCAAAAGTAGGTATTGTTAGACCAACAAGGATATTATAAACTAAAATATCATATTCTTAATATGACATATAGAAGATAGATTTCTAGAAAGAGCACTTTTCTTAATAGACATATATTAGAAGATATCTATATAGATTACCCTGAGGTTTTGTTAGTTTGTTTTAACCTAGTGAAATGTGTAATGCTTGAGATCCACTTGTGGATATAAAGCAAACATCTAAAGGTTCCAATTATCATTTTAGTATAAAACTACAATGTATGATTTTATATCAAAATGAATAGAACAGTTGTGTTTACTAAAGAACTACTGATAGCATAGTGACATTCCTAATCTTGTATGAACGAGGCATATTTAATCATGCGAAATTACATGATCACCATGAAGGATCTATTCACCTTGAATCAAGATGTGTTTCTAAGATGAAAGACATAGAAATGACAAGATACATTTTTGGAATGTAAAATCTATAGACATAGAGAAAATGAATGTTAAAACTTTTATAGCTTTATCTATATATGGAAAACATCTTGAGAGGGATCAATATACAAAATTCCTTTCGAGGAATCTTGGCACTGTCACATAGCACTTTGTTTGAGCCAGGCTCAACGTGACCTAGCTCATAGGTTTGAACTAGCTTAAAATATTTATATTCGATTTGATTGGAAAATGAATCCTTCATTTATGCATATTATGCATAAGACCGGGTGTATGATCGTGTCATTAGTAAATCATAACACACCAATTTCACACATGGTTAAGTTACCGAATGACTAAAGGAACATTCTAAGCGTATGTTATAGGAACTCAGAAAATGTATATGATATAATTAGTTTAGAATAAAATCTTCACAGTATAAAATAAAATCTTTATGTAAATAGCTATATAAGATTCCGATATCTAAAGAAAATAAAGATAATTATGAATTATAATTGGGTTATAACTTCATTATGGAATCAAGAGTAAGTGTATTTGGAACCAGGTCCAAGAAAAACATAATGACACAATACACTACAAAATAAGAAAACAATACTTTAGAAGTTAAAACCAAATACGATTGGATGAATGAAATCGTTGAAGAACTATGCTGATTTCTACCACTTAAGGATCACATAAAAATCTTTGTGACTTTAAGAGTATACATAATCAAGATAAGACACTATCTCACGAAAGAACACCAATGATATTTGACTTCCTTTCTAATTAATGTCTACATAAGATTCTGATATCTAAAGAAAATAAAGATAATTATGAATTATAATTGGGTTATAACTTCATTATGGAATCAAGAATAAGTGTATTTGGAATGAGGTCCAAGAAAAACATAATGACACAATACACTACAAAATAAGAAAACAATACTTTAGAAGTTAAAACCAAATACGATTGGATGAATGAAATCGTTGAAGAACTATGCTGATTTCTACCACTCAAGGATCACATAAAAATCTTTGTGACTTTAAGAGTATACTTAATCAAGATAAGAGACTATGTCACGAAAGAACACCAATGATATTTGACTTCCTTTCTAATTAATGTCAACATAAGATTCCGATATCTAAAGAAAATAAAGATAATTATGAATTATAATTGGGTTATAACTTCATTATGGAATCAAGAGTAAGTGTATTTGGAATGAGGTTCAAGAAAAACATAATGACACAATACACTTCAAAATAAGAAAACAATACTTTAGAAGTTAAAACCAAATACGATTGGATGAATGAAATCGTTAAAGAACTATGCTGATTTCTACCACTCAAGGATCACATAAAATCTTTGTGACTTTAAGAGTATACTTAATCAAGATAAGAGACTATCTCACGAAAGAACACCAATAATATTTGACTTCCTTTCTAATTAATGTCTACATAAGATTCTGATATCTAAAGAAAATAAAGATAATTATGAATTATAATTGGGTTATAACTTCATTATGCAATCAAGAGTAAGTGTATTTGGAATAAGGTCCAAGAAAAACATAATGACACAATACACTACAAAATAAGAAAACAATACTTTAGAAGTTAAAACCAAATACGATTGGATGAATGAAATCGTTGAAGAACTATGCTGATTTCTACCACTCAAGGATCACATAAAAATCTGTGTGACTTTAAGAGTATACTTAATCAAGATAAGAGACTATGTCACGAAAGAACACCAATGATATTTGACTTCCTTTCTAATTAATCTCTACATAAGATTCCGATATCTAAAGAAAATAAAGATAATTATGAATTATAATTGGGTTATAACTTCATTATGGAATCAAGAGTAAGTATATTTGGAATGAGGTCCAAGAAAAACATAATGACACAATACACTACAAAATAAGAAAACAATACTTTAGAAGTTAAAACCAAATACGATTGGATGAATGAAATCGTTGAAGAACTATGTTGATTTCTACCACTCAAGGAGCACATAAAAATCTTTGTGACTTTAAGAGTATACTTAATCAAGATAAGAGACTATCTCATGAAAGAACACCAATGATATTTGACTTCCTTTCTAATTAATGTCTACATAAGATTCTGATATCTAAAGAAAATAAAGATAATTATGAATTATAATTGGGTTATAACTTCATTATGGAATCAAGAGTAAGTGTATTTGGAACCAGTTCCAAGAAAAACATAATGACACAATACACTACAAAATAAGAAAACAATACTTTAGAAGTTAAAACCAAATACGATTGGATGAATGAAATCGTTGAAGAACTATGCTGATTTCTACCACTCAAGGATCACATAAAAGTCTTTGTGACTTTAAGAGTATACTTAATCAAGATAAGAGACTATCTCACGAAATAACACCAATGATATTTGACTTCCTTTCTAATTAATGTCTACATAAGATTCTGATATCTAAAGAAAATAAAGATAATTATGAATTATAATTGGGTTATAACTTCATTATGGAATCAAGAATAAGTGTATTTGGAATGAGGTCCAAGAAAAACATAATGAAACAGTACACTACAAAATAAGAAAACAATACTTTAGAAGTTGAAACCAAATACGATTGGATGAATGAAATCGTTGAAGAACTATGCTGATTTATACCACTCAAGGATCACATAAAAATCTTTGTGACTTTAAGAGTATACTTAATCAAGATAAGAGACTATCTCACGAAAGAACACCAATGATATTTGACTTCCTTTCTAATTAATGTCTACATAAGATTCTGATATCTAAAGAAAATAAAGATAATTATGAATTATAATTGGGTTATAACTTCATTATGGAATCAAGAGTAAGTGTATTTGGAATGAGGTCCAAGAAAAACATAATGACACAATACACTACAAAATAAGAAAACAATACTTTAGAAGTTAAAACCAAATACGATTGGATGAATGAAATCGTTGAAGAACTATGCTGATTTCTACCACTCAAGGATCACATAAAAATCTTTGTGACTTTAAGAGTATACTTAATCAAGATAAGAGACTATGTCACGAAAGAACACCAATGATATTTGACTTCCTTTCTAATTAATCTCTACATAAGATTCCGATATCTAAAGAAAATAAAGATAATTATGAATTATAATTGGGTTATAACTTCATTATGGAATCAAGAGTAAGTAATTTGGAATGAGGTCCAAGAAAAACATAATGACACAATACACTACAAAATAAGAAAACAATACTTTAGAAGTTAAAACCAAATACGATTGGATGAATGAAATCGTTGAAGAACTATGCTGATTTCTACCACTCAAGGAGCACATAAAAATCTTTGTGACTTTAAGAGTATACTTAATCAAGATAAGAGACTATCTCACGAAATAACACCAATGATATTTGACTTCCTTTCTAATTAATGTCTACATAAGATTCTGATATCTAAAGAAAATAAAGATAATTATGAATTATAATTGGGTTATAACTTCATTATGGAATCAAGAATAAGTGTATTTGGAATGAGGTCCAAGAAAAACATAATGAAACAATACACTACAAAATAAGAAAACAATACTTTAGAAGTTAAAACCAAATACGATTGGATGAATGAAATCGTTGAAGAACTATGCTGATTTCTACCACTCAAGGATCACATAAAAATCTGTGTGACTTTAAGAGTATACTTAATCAAGATAAGAGACTATGTCACGAAAGAACACCAATGATATTTGACTTCCTTTCTAATTAATATCTACATAAGATTCCGATATCTAAAGAAAATAAAGATAATTATGAATTATAATTGGGTTATAACTTCATTATGGAATCAAGAGTAAGTATATTTGGAATGAGGTCCAAGAAAAACATAATGACACAATACACTACAAAATAAGAAAACAATACTTTAGAAGTTAAAACCAAATACGATTGGATGAATGAAATCGTTGAAGAACTATGTTGATTTCTACCACTCAAGGAGCACATAAAAATCTTTGTGACTTTAAGAGTATACTTAATCAAGATAAGAGACTATCTCATGAAAGAACACCAATGATATTTGACTTCCTTTCTAATTAATGTCTACATAAGATTCTGATATCTAAAGAAAATAAAGATAATTATGAATTATAATTGGGTTATAACTTCATTATGGAATCAAGAGTAAGTGTATTTGGAACCAGGTCCAAGAAAAACATAATGACACAATACACTACAAAATAAGAAAACAATACTTTAGAAGTTAAAACCAAATACGATTGGATGAATGAAATCGTTGAAGAACTATGCTGATTTCTACCACTCAAGGATCACATAAAAGTCTTTGTGACTTTAAGTGTATACTTAATCAAGATAAGAGACTATGTCACGAAAGAACACCAATGATATTTGACTTCCTTTCTAATTAATCTCTACATAAGATTCCGATATCTAAAGAAAATAAAGATAATTATGAATTATAATTGGGTTATAACTTCATTATGGAATCAAGAGTAAGTATATTTGGAATGAGGTCCAAGAAAAACATAATGACACAATACACTACAAAATAAGAAAACAATACTTTAGAAGTTAAAACCAAATACGATTGGATGAATGAAATCGTTGAAGAACTATGCTGATTTCTACCACTCAAGGATCACATAAAAGTCTTTGTGACTTTAAGTGTATACTTAATCAAGATAAGAGACTATCTCACGAAATAACACCAATGATATTTGACTTCCTTTCTAATTAATGTCTACATAAGATTCTGATATCTAAAGAAAATAAAGATAATTATGAATTATAATTGGGTTATAACTTCATTATGGAATCAAGAATAAGTGTATTTGGAATGAGGTCCAAGAAAAACATAATGAAACAATACACTACAAAATAAGAAAACAATACTTTAGAACTTCAAACCAAATACGATTGGATGAATGAAATCGTTGAAGAACTATGCTGATTTATACCACTCAAGGATCACATAAAAATCTTTGTGACTTTAAGAGTGTACTTAATCAAGATAAGAGACTATCTCACGAAAGAACACCAATGATATTTGACTTCCTTTCTAATTAATGTCTACATAAGATTCTGATATCTAAAGAAAATAAAGATAATTATGAATTATAATTAGGTTATAACTTCATTATGGAATCAAGAGTAAGTGTATTTGGAATGAGGTCCAAGAAAAACATAATGACACAATACACTACAAAATAAGAAAACAATACTTTAGAAGTTAAAACCAAATACGATTGGATGAATGAAACCGTTGAAGAACTATGCTGATTTCTACCACTCAAGGATCACATAAAAATCTTTGTGACTTTAAGAGTATACTTAATCAAGATAAGAGACTATGTCACGAAAGAACACCAATGATATTTGACTTCCTTTCTAATTAATCTCTACATAAGATTCCGATATCTAAAGAAAATAAAGA
Organism: Lactuca serriola; assembly: GCF_051521515.1. NCBI lineage: Eukaryota > Viridiplantae > Streptophyta > Magnoliopsida > Asterales > Asteraceae > Lactuca > Lactuca serriola. Next base: position 119,682,358 of record NC_136412.1, read on the forward strand.
TAATTATGAATTATAATTGGGTTATAACTTCATTATGGAATCAAGAGTAAGTATATTTGGAATGAGGTCCAAGAAAAACATAATGACACAATACACTACAAAATAAGAAAACAATACTTTAGAAGTTAAAACCAAATACGATTGGATGAATGAAATCGTTGAAGAACTATGCTGATTTCTACCACTCAAGGATCACATAAAAGTCTTTGTGACTTTAAGTGTATACTTAATCAAGATAAGAGACTATCTCACGAAATAACACCAATGATATTTGACTTCCTTTCTAATTAATGTCTACATAAGATTCTGATATCTAAAGAAAATAAAGATAATTATGAATTATAATTGGGTTATAACTTCATTATGGAATCAAGAATAAGTGTATTTGGAATGAGGTCCAAGAAAAACATAATGAAACAATACACTACAAAATAAGAAAACAATACTTTAGAACTTCAAACCAAATACGATTGGATGAATGAAATCGTTGAAGAACTATGCTGATTTATACCACTCAAGGATCACATAAAAATCTTTGTGACTTTAAGAGTGTACTTAATCAAGATAAGAGACTATCTCACGAAAGAACACCAATGATATTTGACTTCCTTTCTAATTAATGTCTACATAAGATTCTGATATCTAAAGAAAATAAAGATAATTATGAATTATAATTAGGTTATAACTTCATTATGGAATCAAGAGTAAGTGTATTTGGAATGAGGTCCAAGAAAAACATAATGACACAATACACTACAAAATAAGAAAACAATACTTTAGAAGTTAAAACCAAATACGATTGGATGAATGAAATCGTTGAAGAACTATGCTGATTTCTACCACTCAAGGATCACATAAAAATCTTTGTGACTTTAAGAGTATACTTAATCAAGATAAGAGACTATGTCACGAAAGAACACCAATGATATTTGACTTCCTTTCTAATTAATCTCTACATAAGATTCCGATATCTAAAGAAAATAAAGATAATTATGAATTATAATTGGGTTATAACTTCATTATGGAATCAAGAGTAAGTATATTTGGAATGAGGTCCAAGAAAAACATAATGACACAATACACTACAAAATAAGAAAACAATACTTTAGAAGTTAAAACCAAATACGATTGGATGAATGAAATCGTTGAAGAACTATGCTGATTTCTACCACTCAAGGATCACATAAAAGTCTTTGTGACTTTAAGTGTATACTTAATCAAGATAAGAGACTATCTCACGAAATAACACCAATGATATTTGACTTCCTTTCTAATTAATGTCTACATAAGATTCTGATATCTAAAGAAAATAAAGATAATTATGAATTATAATTGGGTTATAACTTCATTATGGAATCAAGAATAAGTGTATTTGGAATGAGGTCCAAGAAAAACATAATGAAACAATACACTACAAAATAAGAAAACAATACTTTAGAACTTCAAACCAAATACGATTGGATGAATGAAATCGTTGAAGAACTATGTTGATTTATACCACTCAAGGATCACATAAAAATCTTTGTGACTTTAAGAGTGTACTTAATCAAGATAAGAGACTATCTCACGAAAGAACACCAATGATATTTGACTTCCTTTCTAATTAATGTCTACATAAGATTCTGATATCTAAAGAAAATAAAGATAATTATGAATTATAATTAGGTTATAACTTCATTATGGAATCAAGAGTAAGTGTATTTGGAATGAGGTCCAAGAAAAACATAATGACACAATACACTACAAAATAAGAAAACAATACTTTAGAAGTTAAAACCAAATACGATTGGATGAATGAAATCGTTGAAGAACTATGCTGATTTCTACCACTCAAGGATCACATAAAAATCTTTGTGACTTTAAGAGTATACTTAATCAAGATAAGAGACTATGTCACGAAAGAACACCAATGATATTTGACTTCCTTTCTAATTAATCTCTACATAAGATTCCGATATCTAAAGAAAATAAAGATAATTATGAATTATAATTGGGTTATAACTTCATTATGGAATCAAGAGTAAGTATATTTGGAATGAGGTCCAAGAAAAACATAATGACACAATACACTACAAAATAAGAAAACAATACTTTAGAAGTTAAAACCAAATACGATTGGATGAATGAAATCGTTGAAGAACTATGCTGATTTCTACCACTCAAGGAGCACATAAAAATCTTTGTGACTTTAAGAGTATTCTTAATCAAGATAAGAGACTATCTCACGAAATAACACCAATGATATTTGACTTCCTTTCTAATTAATGTCTACATAAGATTCTGATATCTAAAGAAAATAAAGATAATTATGAATTATAATTGGGTTATAACTTCATTATGGAATCAAGAGTAAGTATACTTGGAATGAGGTCCAAGAAAAACATAATGACACAATACATTACAAAATAAGAAAACAATACTTTAGAAGTTAAAACCTAATACGATTGGATGAATGAAATCGTTGAAGAAGTATGTTGATTTCTACCACTCAAGGAGCACATAAAAATCTTTGTGACTTTAAGAGTATACTTAATCAAGATAAGAGACTATCTCACGAAAGAACACCAATGATATTTGACTTCCTTTCTAATTAATGTCTACATAAGATTCTGATATCTAAAGAAAATAAAGATAATTATGAATTATAATTGGGTTATAACTTCATTATGGAATCAAGAGTAAGTGTATTTGGAATGAGGTCCAAGAAAAACATAATGACACAATACACTACAAAATAAGAAAACAATACTTTAGAAGTTAAAACCAAATACGATTGGATGAATGAAATCGTTGAAGAACTATGCTGATTTCTACCACTCAACGATCACATAAAAATCTATGTGACTTTAAGAGTATACTTAATCAAGATAAGAGACTATCTCACGAAAGAACACCAATGATATTTGACTTCCTTTCTAATTAATCTCTACATAAGATTATGATATCTAAAGAAAATAAAGATAATTATGAATTATAATTGGCTTATAACTTCATTATGGAATCAAGAGTAAGTGTATTTGGAATGAGGTCCAAGAAAAACATAATGACACAATACACTACAAAATAAGAAAACAATACTGTAGAAGTTAAAACCAAATACGATTGGATGAATGAAATCGTTGAAGAACTATGCTGATTTCTACCACTCAAGGAGCACATAAAAATCTTTGTGACTTTAAGAGTATACTTAATCAAGATAAGATACTATCTCACGAAAGAACACCAATGATATTTGACTTCCTTTCTAATTAATGTCTACATAAGATTCCGATATGTAAAGAAAATAAAGATAATTATGAATTATAATTGGGTTATAACTTCATTATGGAATCAAGAATAAGTGTATTTGGAATGAGGTCCAAGAAAAACATAATGAAACAATACACTACAAAATAAGAAAACAATACTTTAGAACTTCAAACCAAATACGATTGGATGAATGAAATCGTTGAAGAACTATGCTGATTTATACCACTCAAGGATCACATAAAAATCTTTGTGACTTTAAGAGTGTACTTAATCAAGATAAGAGACTATCTCACGAAAGAACACCAATGATATTTGACTTCCTTTCTAATTAATGTCTACATAAGATTCTGATATCTAAAGAAAATAAAGATAATTATGAATTATAATTAGGTTATAACTTCATTATGGAATCAAGAGTAAGTTTATTTGGAATGAGGTCCAAGAAAAACATAATGACACAATACACTACAAAATAAGAAAACAATACTTTAGAAGTTAAAACCAAATACGATTGGATGAATGAAATCGTTGAAGAACTATGCTGATTTCTACCACTCAAGGATCACATAAAAATCTTTGTGACTTTAAGAGTATACTTAATCAAGATAAGAGACTATGTCACGAAAGAACACCAATGATATTTGACTTCCTTTCTAATTAATCTCTACATAAGATTCCGATATCTAAAGAAAATAAAGATAATTATGAATTATAATTGGGTTATAACTTCATTATGGAATCAAGAGTAAGTATATTTGGAATGAGGTCCAAGAAAAACATAATGACACAATACACTACAAAATAAGAAAACAATACTTTAGAAGTTAAAACCAAATACGATTGGATGAATGAAATCGTTGAAGAACTATGCTGATTTCTACCACTCAAGGATCACATAAAAGTCTTTGTGACTTTAAGTGTATACTTAATCAAGATAAGAGACTATCTCACGAAATAACACCAATGATATTTGACTTCCTTTCTAATTAATGTCTACATAAGATTCTGATATCTAAAGAAAATAAAGATAATTATGAATTATAATTGGGTTATAACTTCATTATGGAATCAAGAATAAGTGTATTTGGAATGAGGTCCAAGAAAAACATAATGAAACAATACACTACAAAATAAGAAAACAATACTTTAGAACTTCAAACCAAATACGATTGGATGAATGAAATCGTTGAAGAACTATGCTGATTTATACCACTCAAGGATCACATAAAAATCTTTGTGACTTTAAGAGTGTACTTAATCAAGATAAGAGACTATCTCACGAAAGAACACCAATGATATTTGACTTCCTTTCTAATTAATGTCTACATAAGATTCTGATATCTAAAGAAAATAAAGATAATTATGAATTATAATTAGGTTATAACTTCATTATGGAATCAAGAGTAAGTGTATTTGGAATGAGGTCCAAGAAAAACATAATGACACAATACACTACAAAATAAGAAAACAATACTTTAGAAGTTAAAACCAAATACGATTGGATGAATGAAATCGTTGAAGAACTATGCTGATTTCTACCACTCAAGGATCACATAAAAATCTTTGTGACTTTAAGAGTATACTTAATCAAGATAAGAGACTATGTCACGAAAGAACACCAATGATATTTGACTTCCTTTCTAATTAATCTCTACATAAGATTCCGATATCTAAAGAAAATAAAGATAATTATGAATTATAATTGGGTTATAACTTCATTATGGAATCAAGAGTAAGTATATTTGGAATGAGGTCCAAGAAAAACATAATGACACAATACACTACAAAATAAGAAAACAATACTTTAGAAGTTAAAACCAAATACGATTGGATGAATGAAATCGTTGAAGAACTATGCTGATTTCTACCACTCAAGGAGCACATAAAAATCTTTGTGACTTTAAGAGTATACTTAATCAAGATAAGAGACTATCTCACGAAATAACACCAATGATATTTGACTTCCTTTCTAATTAATGTCTACATAAGATTCTGATATCTAAAGAAAATAAAGATAATTATGAATTATAATTGGGTTATAACTTCATTATGGAATCAAGAGTAAGTATATTTGGAATGAGGTCCAAGAAAAACATAATGACACAATACATTACAAAATAAGAAAACAATACTTTAGAAGTTAAAACCTAATACGATTGGATGAATGAAATCGTTGAAGAAGTATGTTGATTTCTACCACTCAAGGAGCACATAAAAATCTTTGTGACTTTAAGAGTATACTTAATCAAGATAAGAGACTATCTCACGAAAGAACACCAATGATATTTGACTTCCTTTCTAATTAATGTCTACATAAGATTCTGATATCTAAAGAAAATAAAGATAATTATGAATTATAATTGGGTTATAACTTCATTATGGAATCAAGAGTAAGTGTATTTGGAATGAGGTCCAAGAAAAACATAATGACACAATACACTACAAAATAAGAAAACAATACTTTAGAAGTTAAAACCAAATACGATTGGATGAATGAAATCGTTGAAGAACTATGCTGATTTCTACCACTCAACGATCACATAAAAATCTATGTGACTTTAAGAGTATACTTAATCAAGATAAGAGACTATCTCACGAAAGAACACCAATGATATTTGACTTCCTTTCTAATTAATGTCTACATAAGATTATGATATCTAAAGAAAATAAAGATAATTATGAATTATAATTGGCTTATAACTTCATTATGGAATCAAGAGTAAGTGTATTTGGAATGAGGTCCAAGAAAAACATAATGACACAATACACTACAAAATAAGAAAACAATACTGTAGAAGTTAAAACCAAATACGATTGGATGAATGAAATCGTTGAAGAACTATGCTGATTTCTACCACTCAAGGAGCACATAAAAATCTTTGTGACTTTAAGAGTATACTTAATCAAGATAAGAGACTATCTCACGAAAGAACACCAATGATATTTGACTTCCTTTCTAATTAATGTCTACATAAGATTCCGATATCTAAAGAAAATAAAGATAATTATGAATTATAATTGGGTTATAACTTCATTATGGAATCAAGAGTAAGTGTATTTGGAATGAGGTCAAAGAAAAACATAATGACACAATACACTACAAAATAAGAAAACAATACTTTAGAAGTTAAAACCAAATACGATTGGATGAATGAAATCATTGAAAACTATGCTGATTTCTACCACTCAAGGATCACATAAAAATCTATGTGACTTTAAGAGTATACTTAATCAGGATAAGAGACTATGTCACGAAAGAACACCAATGATATTTGACTTCCTTTCTAATTAATGTCTACATAAGATTCCGATATCTAAAGAAAATAAAAATAATTATGAATTATAATTGGGTTATAACTTCATTATGGAATCAAGAGTAAGTGTATTTGGAACGAGGTCCAAGAAAAACATAATGACACAATACACTACAAAATAAGAAAACAATACTTTTTAAGTTAAAACCATATACGATTGGATGAATGAAATCGTTGAAGAACTATGCTGATTTCTACCACTCAAGGATCACATAAAAATCTTTGTGACTTTAAGAGTATACTTAATCAAGATAAGAGACTATGTCACGAAAGAACTCCAATGATATTTGACTTCCTTTCTAATTAATGTATAAGATTTAGTAGAAGTTACCAAACTCTCTTAACAATTATAGTAGTTATAATGTAACATCCAGAAATCTGGTATAACTATTTAATCCCTCTTCTTTTCAAAGTTGTTAAAACTAGCCCGTGGAAGGAAATTGTCGCAAATGGCTATGCTGGGCGTACTCATGAGCATGCTTTTGACGCAGATACTACCCAGTATGCTAGGCGTAGCATAGTGTACGCTGGGTGTACCGGACTCAGACATGAAACTCTAAATGAGGAATGAGCACTTTAAAAGGAACATTACGGCCTCCATCCCAGCCATCATTTTCAGAGAGTGAAACCCTAAAAGAGCCAACCCTTGTTTTAGAGCTTGTGTGTGTGTCTTTGAGCTTGATAAATTGTTCTTGTGAGATTGTGATTAGAAGAAGGGCCATTATAGAAGCTAGAGTTCGAGTACAAGCCTTGGATCTGAGCTTTACAAAGGTTGGAGCATCATTTGGAGGTAAAAAGCTCAAAGCTTTCTCAACCTTTTTGGATTTGTACACTATGGAGCATTTTAGGGAATTTGTCCCAAAGATGGAGTCTTTATGAGTAAATGGTCTCCTTAAGCCTTGATCTGCCCCATTTAATTATAAAATGTGTTGTAGATCCATAAAAATCCAATCTTGATCGTTAATATTGAGTCATGCATTAGATAATTGCTTAATGGGAAAAGAGGATAAGTGTTTGAAGTGATTGTTGACCTTTATAGCCATGTAAATGTTTAAAGGCTTTGACTTTATGGATTAAGAGACAGTAGAGTGACTAGATCTGAGAAATGAGCTTGTATCTAAATCGATTAAGACCTAAACCATTAAGAGCGTGAAACTGAAACTTACGATGGGCGTAAATCTCAGAACACGCCATGTAGGGGTTGAGATCCCCGATTCTGGATAGCCGGGGTACACCCCGCGTAAAGAGTTTGTACGCCCCGCGTACTACCCTCTGTTGACTTTCGTTGACTTTTAGGTTTTGATCAACAATTGGACATATGGACCATTAGAGGGGTAAAATGGTCGTTTCCTCTTCTGAGAGATTATAGGAAGGGATTAGTCTAGCCTTTGAGAATCGTTGTTAATTAGAGGTAAATTACTTTATGTGATTAGGCGGAGGCTAAATCAGTATTTCGAGTTCGAGACTTTTTGAGATTACCAGAGGTGAGTCTTCTCAGTATACATTACCTAGAATGGTATCTAAGTGCAGGCCGGAGGGTCTTATGTGCATATGTATGTTTGATATTTATGTGCATTGTGTTATATGTATGCTATGTGTTATATAGACAGGACCAAAGGGTCCAACGACTCATGAGGCCAGAGGGTCCTCGATCAGACAGGATCGGCGGGTCCAACGAGCTAGATCGGACTCGAGGGTCCAACGAGCTATGGGACTGGAGGGTTCCTCTGAGACACATTGACCGGAGGGTCATACCGAGTTATAGCCTCGAGTGGCTTATTTGTTCAATGTGGTATTTTGGGGAACTCACTAAGCATTTATGCTTACCATGTTAAGTTATATGTGTTTCAGGTATTAGAGAGGATCGCGAGAAGGGGAGACATGATTTGTACACACTGATAGAGGATTTTGTATTTCAGATTCTGGGATATGGTTTACCGTCATAACATTTGATACACTTGATTTTTGACATGATTTATATGCGATGTGTTATGTTTGAAAAATGAAAAATTGTTTTAAATTTTCACGTCGTTACATATAAATTATATTTTATATGTTAAAACATAATTGTGAACTCTTTTTTGAAGGTATTAAATATAAAGGTGAAATACAAACACGTAAGAACTCTCTAAAGACTTATTAATGATAAAGGATGAAGTAAATCGTATTTGGTGTACTCTAATTTTTAATTGGTAGAAATATAATCCTTTTATATCCTTATGATAACATCTAGAATGCTATCAATTATACCTTGAGTACATACGAACTAATAAGTACATAATACACTTTTTATATAATATATTGCATGGAAAGGCTCCTTCCTTATCTTATTTAATGTTTTATGGATTTGAAGTCTATGTTGGAATAAAGCTTCTAAGTCCAAAATCTACTAAATACACATTTATATAACGCTCTAAATGGTGCATAGATTATTATATGCAAAACCACCAAGGATAAGTTCTTTTATTATTGTGAAATCCAAGTTAATAGAAAGAAATCTTTTAATGACAAAGAAGGTGGGATGTATATGGAACTTGAAGCAGTAACAAAGGATTGTTAAACTTGTATAATAGTTATCTACAGACACAAATTACTCGCACTGGTGGTAGAAATCTTCTTTGACTTAAAAAATGTTTAATCTTTCATTGATGAGCTTTTCTACACTATTTATGGCAATCAATCAACTACCAAGATGCTACGTCAGATCTCGAATCTAATAAATGACTTAGAGTCATGAACATGAGATGTGACCCCTGTATAATAATCAAGTATGGTCTTGATTAAACTTCCTCCCTATAGAAAGACTAGAAGGAGTAAGTGATTATTCTAGAAATAATACATTACATGGATAACTATACATATTTAAAGAAGGACTTGTTATAAAAGGATTTTCTTATACTCATGTCATTGACTTTGTTCCACATCATACTAATGACATTGACTATGATTAAACATGTTTCACAAGTAGCTATTGTTAGACCAAGAAGGATATTATTAACTAAAATATCATATTCTTAATATGACATATAGAAGATAGATTTCTAGAAAGACCAGTTTTCTTAATAGACATATACTAGAAGATATCTATATAGAGTACCCTGAGGTTTTCTTAGTTTGTTTTTTCCTAGGGAAATGTGTAGAGCTTGAGATCCACTTGTGGATATAAAGCAAACATCTAAAGGTTCCAATTATCATTTTAGTATAAAACTACAATGTATGATTTTATATCAAAATGAATAGAACAGTTGTGTTTACTAAAGAACTACTGGTAGCATAGTGACATTCCTAATCTTGTATGAACGAGGCATATTTAATCATGAGAAATTACATGATGACCATGAAGGATCTGTTCACCTTGAATCAGGATGTGTTTCTAAGATGAAAGACATAGAAATGACAAGATACATTTTTGGAATGTAAAATCTATAAACATAGAGAAAATGAATGTTAACACTTTTATAGCTTCATCTATATATGGAAAACATCTTGAGAGGGATCAATATACAAAATTCCTTTCGAGGAATCTTGGCACTGTCACATAGCACCTTGTTTGAGCCAGGCTCAATGTGACCTAGCTCATACGTTTGAACTAGCTTAAATGATTTATATTCGATTTGATTGGAAAATGAATCCTTCATTTATGCATATTATGCATAAGACCGGGTGTATGATCGTGTTATTAGTAAATCATAACACACCAATTTCACACATGGTTAAGTTACCGAATGACTAAAGGAACATTCTAAGCGTATGCTATAGGAACTAAGAAAATGTATATGATATAATTAGTTTAGAATAAAATCTTCACAGTTTAGAATAAAATCTTTATGTAAATAGCAACATAAGATTCCGATATCTAAAGAAAATAAAGATAATTATGAATTATAATTGGGTTATAACTTCATTATGGAATCAAGAGTAAGTGTATTTGGAACGAGGACCAAGAAAAACATAATGACACAATACACTACAAAATAAGAAAACAATACTTTAGAAGTTAAAACCAAATACGATTGGATGAATGAAATCGTTGAAGAGCTATGATGATTTCTGCCACTCAAGGATCACATAAAAATCTTTGTGACTTCAAGAGAATACTTAATCAAGATAAGAGACTATGTCACGAAAGAAGATTAATCATATTTGCCAAGATATTAAACTATACATAGAGTGGAATCAAATAAGGAGATGATAGTATTCCTAGAATTCACACAAATTATGTTTTGCCGAATCCGTTAACAAAGTCCTTCTTTTGAGCTAAGTATGAATGGTCACACTTCAGCTGTATGGATTTATTATTCTAGAAATGCGAAGTTGATTTGGATTTAGTATTCGGATATTGGAAAATAGTGACAACAACTACTATATAATGTTTTGATATAGTAGGATTGGATTATAACATCAATACTTGTTGTCTTCTATATTAACATGTTTAATCCATGAATAATCTTATTATTCCAAAAGTTAATAGTCAATTATAATTGTGGGAGCAATTATGAAGTAACACTAATATGAATTGGATTGGTTGAATTTCACTATATGAAAGTAAGCAAATGGTTGTAGCCAAGTTTCATAGGTACTTGTGAGACAACTAGTATTGAACTGACCTGCATCAAGATCACCTCACGGATTGATATCATGAATGATACATAATTAAAAGGTACTATCTTTGTATTCTTAACACCTAGATACATAGTGAGACTTATGTGTTGGGAGTGTTATGCTTTGATATAGTTTTATTACATAATTATTCTGATATATATATATATATATATATATATATATATATATATATATATATATATACACATATAGATACTAGGTTATTCTCAGGAATTTGCTAGAATAACATGTAGGTATAATCATATAGTGTAATGTTAGGCATTATGATGAGTAGGCATAATATCATTTTAAAGCTTAGGCAGCATAACTACCGAGCACAATATTATCCTAACATTGCATGCATTTTCACAACTATTGATATATTACAAATAATAATATTTTTGTAAAATTATTGAATTAGTTTCATAGCATGTATGCCACCCCCACCCACCCCCGTAAAAGGCCGTGAACTTACCCTAGCAACATGATTCATTAGTGTATGGTAGATTCTGGGCACGAAACATCGGAGATTGTAAGGGTCGAACTCTTGTAAAGAGTCGAATTGTGTTTAGTCTATTTCGTATGTAAAATATTTACTAAGTCACTTTTGTACGAAGCGTAAGGGTTCCAGACTTAGTATTTTTTTGTATTCTCGTGTTCCCTATAAATAGGGACTGAGCTTAGATTTAGACGAAGAGTTTTCCAATTTCATTGTCTATGTTTTGTAATCGAGCTTATTGAGAGTAATAAATCTTCAAAGTCTTATTTACTTTCTAAGTTCATTACATTGATTGATCTTGTTCTTAATCGATTTCTCGTAAACAATTATTCAACAACTGGTATCAGAGATGGAATCAAACTGCATTGATCTGATATTCATTATGAATCATCTGATTTTGAGTCATTTTTCTCACAAGTTTCCGCACTTTTGGTTCTGAAAATCACATCCGATCTACAGATTTGATTAGATTCTGCATTCAACTTGTATAATCGAGTGATCGATTGTAAGTTTCTGATCAATTCGTTTGATCAATTTGTTTGATAAATTGATTTGTTCAAATTCATCAAGTTTTAGGTGATTTCTGAATTTTTCTCGAGTGTTCATCAATGGAGAACTTCAACATGAACACAATGACTTCATATTCTCATCTGCTCAGATCATCAACAAAATTTCCAATGCTGATTCCAGACTACTATGATCAGTGGGCGGATCATATGGAAGACTACTTGAATGGTCTGGATGAAGAGTTGCGGAATTGCATCAATGGAACAGTTCAACCTCCATCGCAGGTTGAAAACATTGGTTCATCTGGAACTACTTCTGCTATTGGAGAACAACAAACAAGACTGAAGAACAACGAAAAGCGTTGTATGAGAGAATTAAGAGGTGCTTTCCACCTATTGTTTATAACTACATTCGTGGTTGTAAAACTGCTAAAGAGATCTGGAATACTCACAAGGAAAAGTATCAAGGAAGCGAGAAAACTAAGATTAACTCTGTTAAGCAGTGTTTGGTTGAGCTGAAGGAGTTCAAACAAAAGGAAACTGCAACAATTGAAGTTTACTATGATCGTCTGAATGAGTTGATCTACAGATGCAATCGTTATCGAATCACAAGATTTCTAATGGAGTATAATCTTACTTTTGTTATGGGACTTAGGAAGGAATGGAGGAGTGTTAGTATGATGATCAAAAATCAACAGAGCTTTGACAGTTCTTCTTTGAATGATGTATACAATCAGCTGAAGACACATGAAAGTGAAGTGTCTGAGATAATGGAAGAAACAAAACAGAGTTTAGGAGGACCACTAGCTCTGGTTTCGAAAGTGTATGAGGTGGAATCTGCTGAAAAGGAAAATTCAGATGAAGAAGGTTTCCTCATGAATTCGGATGATGAAGCTATAGCATTTTACTGGAATAATCGATTTAAGAAGTTTTTCAAAAAGCCTTTTAATCCTAAGGGAATGTAGAGTGAGGAGAAAGGAAATTTTACGAAGTTTGGTGTAGCAGAGAAAAAGAAATTTGAAAAGCCTGAGAAGAATGATGAAAAACTGAAAGAGTTTAAGGCAGAAAAGAAATTGAAAGGAGATTCTGGAGTAGATTGTCATTACTGCAATGGTGCGAATCACTTTGCAATTGATTGTATGCTTCGAAAGAAAGAGGAAAAGAAGAATAGAGTGAAGGACGAAGCATATTATGCTAAAAAACTGGTGGAAGTTCGTGAGAAAACCAAGGGATTGTTTCTTGTGGCAAGAGGAGAGGATGAAGATGAAAAAAGTGGTACTTATCAGATTTGGTCATCTGGGCCCGATGATGAAGAAATGAGACATCATACTCATGGTGCCATGTTTGAAGAATTCAAGGAAGGAGAAGAAGAGGGGACATCTGGACATTGCTTCATTTCGAAGTCATGTGACAAATCTCCAATGACAACTAAGGTATGTTCTATACTCGAATCTTTTAATATTACTTTTACATGCATATGATTCTGAAATAATTGCTTTAGATGATATTGTTGCTTACTTTGATGTTATTGTTGTGTCTGCTAGTAACGAGGCAAAGAAACTTAATAATCAATTGCTTGAGACTCAAAAGTTGCTAGACACGAAACGTTGCAAGGTAGAGTATCTAGAGTTGCTATTAGGAAATGTCAATAATGATAGAGAGAATCTAGATAAAGATGTAAGGATGTTGTTGGCTCAACGTAACATCTACTGTAATTCTGCAAAACGTTTATATGGAAGATTAACTGCATTACATCATTCTTCTGACATTAGCAAAGAACAACATCGTAAATTGTTGCCTTTTCTTGAATTTGAAGGAGAAAAAGTTGATGTCATGTCATATGATTGTGAAAACACAATAGCTGATTTTAACAAAGTACCAGACGATAGGTTTGCATATGGTGTTGTTAAAATAGATGAGTTTTTAAATGTTGATGAATTGGTTAATATTGTTAATGAAAGTTTGAAAAAAGATGAACAAGTGAAAATTTTGAAAAGAACTGAACATTCGAAACTAGATTCACAACTCAAATTTTGCTGATGTCGATGAGAATTCAGATAATCTTAGCAAAATCAGTGAAATTGAAGAAGAAGAAAGTATTGATTGTACTTCGAAATATTTTGATTTTGATGATGTGGAAGTTCGAGACAGTCAGACAGATAGTAGTGATGATGAGGAGGACGAAATCAATGCTTCGAATGTGTGTAAGACAGAAAAGAAAGTTTCAACTAAAACTTCAATTCCAAGAGTTGCTGTTGAACAAGTTTTTGGACAAACTGAAAAGTTTGATAAAGTGATTAAAGAAAAAGGTGATCACTATTTGGAGACTCATTCTGTTGTGTATCAGAATTTTACATGCACAGATGATGTAGTTTTTCAAAATCAAGTTTTTGTCACAACTGGGGATGCTAAGAACGTCAAGCAAGAATTCAACAAATTGGTCGAAGAAAACAATAAGCGATCAACAGATGAAGGATTTTTTGCAAATCAAAACACAGTTGAAAACATCCTCACTAACAAAAATCAAAACAAAGATGGGTTGTTAAATGAGAAAAAGAAAAGGATGTTGTTACAAAAGAAGTTGTTTATTCAACACCAATTGTGAAACTTAATTCAAACGAATTCAAAGTGCTTCTTAACAATTCTTCAAAAGAGCACAAAGTTTCAAAAAGAAAGGCACAAAAAGCAATTTTTTGGCAAGTAGTGTCTAACGAAAAACCCGCTCTGACTAAATCCAAAGTTTCGTCTGAGAAAATCAGTGTTTCAAAATCCAAATTATCAAATTCTTCAAAAACAAAGAGTTTTCAAAAAACCAATTGTCATAGAAAAATAGAGAGACACGTCTTTTCATCAACCAATGAGTGTAATACAAAGTTTTCCAATAAATCAAAAGATTGCACATATTCGAAAATTTGATAACATTCGAAAGTATGAGACATCTCACAAAGTTGTGAATGATCAAAAACTTAACAATGTTCGAAAATCAACCAATAGTCAACGAGTTACAAAGAAAACTTTCAAATCAAAAGTTACATTTACACCACAAAAGCCAAATTTTCCAAATCCTTCAATGAAAAAACCAACAAAAGTTTTGTGTTCAAACGAAAAATCAGAAATTCATTCTATCAATAATTTGCTTGAGGACAAGGCAGAAGGTATCAGTCTGGGAGGTTTTCTCAAGTTCAGATCAAAACAGCTTATGAAAAGTATTTGAATGAGTCAACAACTGGAAGTTTATCTTCTCAAGATTCATATACTCCAATACAGAGATGGTGCAATCAACAAGTTAACAAGAATTGAGAAGCCTGAGGTGCAATCTAATGAAAATTCAAAACTATCGAAAAATTATGTTTCAATATCTTTAGATAATGATGTTGATTTAATTGATAGTATAACACCAAAATTTCAAACTTAGGCTTTTAGTTCTAAATTTGACTCCTTGTTTCAAACTAATAACGAAGGACCCAAAAATCCTTGGGTACCAAAATTCTTTAATTAAATGTAGGTACTATGTGATGAGCAATATGATACGAAATGGTATATTGATAGTAGTTGCTAACGTCACATGACTGGAAGGAAGGAGAACTTAACAGATTTTCGAAATCTTGAAAATGCTGGAGTAGTGAAGTTTGGTAATAATAAAAAGTGTCAAGTAAAAGGATATGGCAAAGTAACGAATGGGCAATTCACAGTAAATCGAGTTGCATATGTGGAAGGTCTTCAACATAACTTGATTAGTGTTTCACAATTAGTTGTGGGCACTGGAAATCAGGTGGTGCTTAATGAAGAAGGGAGTATAATCTCAAATGTCAAGACGAAAGAAGTGTTGCTAATGTCGAAACGATATGGAGATATGTTCACACTGGACATTAAACCAATTGTGGGAAAACTACCTATTTGTCTACTTTCGAAATCTTCAAGTGATGTCAGTTGGTTATGGCATAGACCTTTGTCCCATTTAAACATCCAAAATCTAAACAAGCTGGTTACAGAAGATTTAGTTCGTGGGCTTCCTGTGTTAAATTTTGATAATAATACTCTTTGTGCAGCTTACAAACAAGGAAAACAACATCGCAAAGGACTTCCTATCGTGATAGACTCAAAAATTGTTGAACCATTGGAACTTCTTCATATTGACCTTTGTGGACCTTCGACTATTGAAACAATTAACAAGAAAAGGTACATTTTGGTTATTGTTGATGATTTTGCACGTTTCACATGGGTATTTTTTTCTCAGGTTAAAATCTTAAGTTTCTCAAACAATGATTGATTTTATCAAAAAAATAGAGATGAGTCTAAAAAAGAACGTTTGTCGAATAAAGAGTGATAATGGGTCTGAGTTTAAGAATAACATGTTGGATTCGTTCTTAAATGAAAAAAGAATTTCGCATAATTTCTCATCACCATATCCACCACAACAAAATGGTGTTGTTGAAAGAAGGGATAGATCATTGTGTGAGGCTACAAGAAAACGTTGACATATGCGAATCTTCCTCAATATATATGGGCTGAAGCCGTTTCCATAGCATGCTTTACTCAGAATCGTTCTTTTATTGATAGAAGATTTAATATCACTCCTTATGAAATCATAAATAATCGAAAATCTAATGTCAAATTTTTCCATGTTTTTGGTTGCAGATGTTTCATCATGAATCTTAAAGACAATCTCTTAAAGTTTCAATTGTCCAACTCATCAAACCATACTGATGATTCAACACTCACTTCAGATACTACTGAGGATGGTGAAAGTATGTAGGATGCTCGTATGGAAGGGGAGCATACAAATACACCTCTAAATGTTGATGGAGAGCATTCTTTCGAGGGGGAAAACAGTAGTATGGATCGTGAATTTGAGGGGGAGCATCACAATGATAATCATGTTGAGGGGGAGCATGATGATACAGATACAATTAATTTTGATAAAAATGACAAAGTTCATGAATTTGATGATAACATTTCTGTGGCAGGTACTGAAAATGGAGAAACATATGAAGATGCACCATTGAAATTTGATCTAACATATCCACCACTTGAGAAATTGACAAAGAATCATCGAAAAGATGAAGTTATAGGAAATCCACAAGATGGAGTTTTAACGAGAGCTCAGATTCGTGCGAAAAATGAGGTACTAAATATTAAACAATAATTTTGCATGTTTAATGTTTTTATTTCGAAAATAGAGCCAAAAACAGTTAAGGCTGCTATGGAACACTTAGATTGGGTTGTTGCTGTGCAATCTGAACTTGCTGAATTCGAACAAAACAAGGTTTGGAGACTTATTCCAAAACCTAATGATGTTTCGATTGTCAGGCTAAAATGGATTTTCAAAAATAAACCGACAAAGATGGCAATATTATTTGAAATAAATCCATGCTTCTAGTAAAAGGTTATTCGCAACAAGAAGGTATCGACTATGAAGAAACCTTTACTCCTATCGCAAGACTTGAGGTTGTTCGAATATTTTTAGTCGATGCAGCACACAAAGACTTTGATGTTTATCAAATGGATGTCAAATGTGCATTCTTGAATGGAGAGCTCGAACGGACTGTATAAGTTGAACAACCACTAGGTTTCATTAATGAAGAATATCCTAATCATGTTTACATTTTAGATAAGGCTGTTTATGGGTTAAAACAAGCTCCAAGAGCATGGTATGCAACTCTTGCCAATTTCTTAAAACATTCAAAATTTAAACAAGGATCACTTGATCCCACATTATTTCGGAAGAAAGTTGGGGATCATTTAATGCTTGTTCAAATTTATGTTGACAATATTATTTTTGGCTCTACTGATCCAGCTTTGTCTAGTGAATTTGAGAACTTGATGAAGAGCTAATTCAAAATAAGCATGATTGAGAGAACAAGATCTTTGCAAAGGGACAAGGTTTGAAAACTCAAACCTTGAGTGAATGCTTGAGATCAATGTCTGCTTGATAATGGATGTTCAAGTCGAGACTGGAAAGACCAAGACAAAAATTTAGAACAAGAAGATAATGATCAAGGTAACATTAATTAACGAGGAACAAGAAGAATGTTTTTAATGTGATAAGAGTAAATGCCAAAAGTGAGAGAAAGATTTGTTGTTTACTTGTATTGAATGCTCCTATATATAGGAGAGAGTATTACCTTGAATTAACCAAGTAACTTACATAGGACCGGACAATAGAACTATTTCTGACATTCTGGTTGTCTAAGAGTACAAAAAGCTAAGTCCTATGAAACGTTACATCGATATAAATATAATAAATGACTAAAGATAAAATAGCATTCTTCTGGACCAGCAAGCATTCCGGACGTGGGAGTCACTCCAGAATGTGTTCCTTTTCTCCTTTCTTCATCTCTTCTTTTCCTCAGCTCCAGACAGCTTCCGGAGCACCTATCTCTTTGGAACCAAACACACTTCGGAATGTGTATAAAGGATTGCTAGAGGTTCACTTTTAGGTTCCAACAATCTCCCCTTAAGTGAACTTAGCAATCCATCAAGTTTAGTTCATTTGTTCCTTGATGAAGGTGTAGGCTCGAAACAACTATTCTCGAACTTCTACGTACCATGCCAACTAACTCACAAACTTTTCCTTAATGTGTTACGGAGCATCAGACTCGGATGCACGCGAAATAAACTTTTTCAGTGCTTTGGTAGGGATCAGGTGTTTGTCCAGGACTCAGAAGCAGTCCTTCTTGTTTGTTTTTCTTTTAGTGTAGAAATAGCCTATAACAGACTCTTCAATGGGACCATCAGCAAGGAGTTCAGCTTCCGGAAGGATGAAATCGATTTTAGGAACAATTGCTCTGTTTCGTAGAGGTGAGCAAGTTCATAGTCTCTTCAGCTGAACTCTTCATCATAATCTTTCAAGAAGCTTAGTGCAGCATGATAGGCTCCCAAACTGATGCCATCCCTTTGATTTTCTCTGAAGTATGCGGCCAGGGTAAGAATATCGTTCAGATTCAAGGAGGGGAAATCCGCATCGTTAAGTGTCCGGGGCATAGGTCTGTTTCGGAGAATGTGAAACCAGAACAATGGATAATTCAGTTCAAACTTTACCAGGATTTTTCTTCCGAAGCCCGAGACCTGAGTGATCCTCTTCTTTAACCATACGTCCTTGAATGGCAATGCATTCTTAGAGTAGAACGTATCAAGTCTTTCTCTTTCTGTTATGATGACTACTTTCAGAGGATCTGTGGGATGGAGCAGAGCGAACTTGGTGTAATATTTGTTGTAGGGAGAGAGAGGAAGATCCAGTTACTCAAGGTTACTTGTGGGAATGTCATAGGACATGACTCGAATGATTTCTTGATCTTGGAGGATGCCTTCATGGAAAAAAGGAGATATCCCATGCAATGGGTCACGATTATCTTTTAGAGCCTGGATCTGGATTCTTTCTGCAAGGGCTTGACTTATTTCCTCCTGAGACCATCCCTGTTTGTGTTTGAGAAAAGGTCCAGAGTGCAAGGCTGGTTGTTCAATTGTCATTGGTTTCTTTCCTTTATCTTTGTGAAGAGTAGAGATAACCATCTTCATATTCTCATCAATTGTACATTCCGGAGTAAGAGTTGGGAGTGGTTCTTCCAGAATATCATCAGCGGTCCAGAGTGGAGAGCCCTGATCAATTGGAGCAATTTTGGGTTCCGGAATAGGAGGTTGTACTGAAGGAGTATCCCAGAAAGCTTGGACGGTTAGAAGAGATTTGGCCTTATCCATTTTGACAGCTTGCTCAAAAACTTCCAGAAGAGAGGATGGCCAAGAGACTGCAGACTATATCCTATTTTGTTCTTCAGAAATGACCTTCAGAATGGACAACTGGGGAGCTTGAAGAGCGAGGATGCTCTTAGAAGCGTCATCAGGGACATATTCGCTTTCATCTTCATTTGCTTCCTCTTTGGCACTTTTGGGAGGAGATCCAGAGAGAATATGAAGTTCTTCATCATCTGACTCTTCTTCATCTCGGAGAGAGAACTGAGTAGAAGGTTTCCATGGTTGACTGGGTCCTCCTCCCCCTCTTGCATCGGTAAACCTACGGACCGGTGCAAGCAACAGAGAGTCCTTGAGATCATCAAACTTTAAGAAGACCTTTTGAAGACCTGTAGTAAGTTGAAGAGATAGAGTATCATAGGCTTCAGCAGTGGGAGCATGCTTAGAAAGGTGCTTGAAGGTGGTGCTGAGGATAGAAATCATCTCATCAAATTTCTAGTTCGGAACATCAACGATGTTCCAAGTTGAACGAAGAAGTTTGTTGAGAACTTGTTTAATAACCATGTTCATTTCATCCTTTTGCTTAATCTCTTTCTCCATTCTTTGAATTTGCTTCTCATGGCGAATTTGAGTCTGCTTGATTAGTTTGTTGGTAGCAGTCACCAAGTCAACATGGACTTTGAGCATGGAGGTGATGGTGTTGAGGTAGTTGTCTACTAGAGCATCATATTTGGAATCAAGTTGCTCAACAGTGTGCTTTAGGCAGAGAGAGATTAATTCATCCAACTGAGCTTCTCTTTCCGCAACGGATGGTCCAGACGATTTGGAGAAAGAGTGGAGAATAGCATCAAGTTTTGCATCGAGTCCGGAGACTTGTTGATCCAGTTTGTTGTTCAGTTGAGTGACAGAGTTTTCAACTGATGACACTTTTGCCATAGTGTCATAGACAGTAGTACGGATCTCCAGGAGAGCAAAAGGATCAACATAATCACCAGTAGAGGAGTCCGAATCAGAGTCGGAGTGTTGCAGAGAAGACTTATGAGAGTAAGGATGAGTTGAAGGACCTGTTTTGGTGGTTGCATCGTCTTCCTGATGTTTTGAGGAAGAGTTGTCATCCGGAATGGTGGAGGATGAGGATCCGAATTCATATGTAGGCTTAGAACCGGATCGCTTGGATTGGAAGTGAGTAGAGGTTTTGAAGGTGAATTCTGGAATGTGCCTAGCTTCTTCATCCAACAATACTTCTTCGGAGATTTCTTCTTCCGGATCAATATGGAATGCACTTTGATGAGTAGTAAGCTTAACATCCGCGTCTGCGTCGGTGGGAGGAGTATACGGCAAGCTGCTTTGAATGGCCCTATTCCTCATGGAAATGAGAGTGGATTCCATTAGAGCTCTAGAGAGGTCCGGACGCCGTGATGTTGCCTTGTTAAAATAGTCTTCCCAATCCGGATCATCAACCCCTGGTCGTCCTTTACTCCTTTCGGTTATCAGACCAGTTGAGGAATTGGAAGTTGGAGGGACTACTCCTCCTTCCGGATGGTTGGGGTACGGAACAATGGTTCCAGAGTGTGTGCATGTAGAAGAGATGATGGGAATATCAAACTTGACATGTAAGTGTGTTCCAGGTGGCGGCAAGGAACTTTGTTCAACACCGGGATCACCCTTTTGGGAGGGTGAGGGTGGATTATGTGGAGAATCCCCATGAGTGTGTGCTTGTGATGTTGAAACATTGAGGGGTACCTCAAATGAGTGGGAAGAGGGGTGTGCGGACGGCCAGAATCAGCCAGAATGTCATTAGTGCCCTCCTATTGAGAGGAGGCACTGACTTTGGTTTTCTTTTTGGTTTTGGGCTTTTTGGGAGATGCCTTTCTCTTGGTTGATTTTTTGAGTTTAGGTTCGGACATATCATGGTTCGCCTCTTCCGAAATGGGTTCAACAGAGACCAGGGCAGTTTGTGTAGGTTCGAACACAACCGAAGTGTCTAAATGTTGTTTCAAGTAAGGAGAGTCGGAAAGAATGATGGCCAACATGTGGTCCGGAATTCGTCTCACCGGATCAAAGGAAGATTGGTCCGGAATTCTGTAAGCCTTAACGAGTTTGAAAGAAATACATACCTCCGAAGGAATGGTACTCACCGGAATGGGGACATTGAGTTCCTTGAAGATTTGTTCAATCATCAGGGCCCAAAATCCACTGCTCGAAATTTCGTTTGTTTTTCTCTTAATGGCAAACTTGCAAAAGTCTTGCCATAACACTTCAGGAATATCGACAACGTTATCACGTCCGGAGTAGATGCTGAAGACGACGTTTATCCAATCCTTGCTTAAGGTGACAATTCCTCCG
Source organism: Lactuca serriola (assembly GCF_051521515.1). NCBI lineage: Eukaryota > Viridiplantae > Streptophyta > Magnoliopsida > Asterales > Asteraceae > Lactuca > Lactuca serriola. The sequence goes on from NC_136412.1 coordinate 119,704,563, forward strand.
TGCTTGCCAGATAACCCACGGATGATGAGATGCATAAGAGCAATCCAGAGCCCAGAAACAGCGCTTTTCTTGAAGTCTTTTGCTCTGTAGTCTTGTGTGTAGCCAATGTATCTCAGAAATGTCTGGAACTCTTCAGTCGTCGGTTCAACCGTTTTAAAACCTTTAGGATTAGGTTTGACACCAATCGCCTTGAGAAAGGTCGATTTGTGGATAGGAATGGTGTGATCTCCAATGATGGTGGTTTCCAGAACTGCATCTTCATATTTGATACACGTGAATGCACGATGGAGAACTACAAGAAAACAACCCTTTAATGACGAGCAAACAATGACACCTGCTGATAGAGGATGCGCATTTGTGCGTGCCCTAAAAAATAATGTCAGTTTGGCAAAATTTGAAGGATAAAGGACACGCATTTGTGCGCGCCCCAAATTTAGTGTTAGAAAAGAAAAAAAAAGAAATGCGGAGGGCGCCTTTCATAAAATGTGCGTCGTGTAAATGTGTCGCTTTATAATTTTTATGTGAAACACACATTTTAGGCGGGAAATGAAATCGACCAAAATTACCCCCGCCTATGGGATCCCAAAAATTAATCCCCCCGCCTCAAGAAAAAGCCCTAGGGCCTTCATCTTCATCTTCAGTAGTGGGAATACCTAGGTCGATTCTTCAGGGTTCAACAACATATTTGTAAACAGTAAACCTATACATTTCTGGATCTCAGCATGATTATGGAGCTTTGGAGCGGGCGACGTGAACATCATTCTTGAGAAAAGTTCATACAAAACTCAAGAAGTTCTATGGTTTCGATTATTGAGTGAGGTACAGGGACGTGTAATCGTTTGGGACTCTTAAGTTGAAATTGAACCCTAAAAACTCAATCCAGACTTTGAACTTCTTTGATTCTCTCTTCTTCCGCTCCCTAATCTCCTTGGTGACGCTCTTTCCATTTCCATTTCCAACCTCAAACCACCTCTAAATGGAACCCAACAATTCAATCAATCAAATCGACAATCACATAGACGATGATGGTGATCAGAACTCATTTCCAAGCCACCGTCATCAGATCATCACCTATTTAAGAAAGAGAAAACACTCTCAATCTCAGGTAATCACACCAATCGATTCAACCCAAGTATACCCACTTTCTGAATCATCAATTCTAGGACTTGTTCTCCTTGCTCATACGTTCTCATACGATATTCAAAACCTCACTGAGTCTCTCCTTCTCGAAATCCTCGCAAGATTGCCCCTGAAATCGAAGGGATCATTCTAGGGTTCTTTTCAAGATGGGAGTGCTCTCTGCAACGTTCGCTACCTTGGCTCACCTCATCTACCAATGATCTCGACTCATCTCTTTTAGCCGGCGAGCTTGGGATAACCTTACCTTGACAGAGACCGCCACAGATGCTCTAATTTACAAGCCCTAGGTCTGGTCTAACAACCATCAGATCTTCTTTGTGATCTGTCTCGCACAACAAGACTCCCTCTCAATAACGTTGTATTCCTTGTGTTGAAGGTATGCTAATATCATCTAAAACGTAGTGGGCTCGATCGCACCCACAAATATGTGATTCTACCTACAGTAATTGAGACCACAGTCTAAAGAGCCGACATAGGGCTTTCAAACATGAGATTTTATGAAACTTCAAACCACATCTCTCTAAAATTTGAATTATTCACTATATAAACATATATATTGTTAAATTATCTTTTCTACTGTTCAAATTTTTTCTTGGTTATGTCGATTTTGCCCTTGATTTGGTGATTCTCCCCCTCATGTTGACTTGTATTCTCTGAATAAGTAACCCTTGATTTAGGGTTACTTATTGCTTACCATAAAATTATCAAGACAAGATGAAAAATCTGTAGTTCAAAATATTCTTTTTCCTATAGAAAAATTGTAATTATGTTTGGAATGAAGGAGCAATATATTAGAAAACTAGAATGTGCATGAATTATAAAGAGCAAGAAACATTATCCATGTGGCTTCTGAATTTCTATTTGTCTGATACATATAAAAAACATTATCCATGTGGCTTCTAACTTTCTATTTGTTTCATGTATATGTATTTCCACAGGTAATATAAGATTGTTATAGACTTGTGTAAAGATGGAAAATTCATCCATACCTGGTATCCTAGAGAAGGTAAGAAGCTATGGAGTTCTATCCTTTATTTGTGGAGATTTTTCTTTGGGTTATATTTATACCATGTTTAGCATGTATTGAGGTGTTCAAGGTTGAATTTGCAGATGATTGGGAAGGACAAAGACTATAGATATACAACAACTTCAGACCTATTACAAATTAGATATATCTCTTATGTATTTATCTGATGATTTGAGTATTTTGTATATGTAGGAGTTCTTGGCACCTTTTCCTGCAGTAGGCTTATTGGTTCTATAGATATTGTTGCAGGCAGGCAGGTTAGAGAACTATTTCTTTGTTTAAATTCTTATTCCTGTTTCCAGTAATGAACAATATCTTTTGCATCTCTTTGTAGGTTATTGACATGGCATAATTGAGACCTATTATATTTTGTAGTGTTCCAGGATTAAGTAACAAAGTATGCCTGGTAATTCGTTACAAGATTCTTGTTATTTGATTGATTATTTTATTTATTTAAAAAAATGTGCTTTTATTTAGAGAATTAGGATATCAGGGAAGGGGAAATGCCACATGGTGTGGTTTTTGTGGGTTGAAATGTTAAAAACAAGTGGTCAATGCTCAATATAAAGAGGGTGTTGGAGTTTACTCTCGTATGTATGATGAGGTAATAAACCTCTTCATTCACTAAAATAGAACAACAACTTAATCAGGTTCCTCATTCTCGTTAGTTAGTTTGGAATGAATTCTCAATAATTTTCCTTCTTATAAATATTGGTTTGCTGGATTTCATAGGAGTTGGTTGGACTTGAAATTCAATTCCATTCCATTTCCACTATTCGGTTGCATCTGTACCTGGGATTTATTCCCCCAAGCATCCAATTTTAGGTGCATATCAGATCTTTGGTTTCAGTTACCAACAACATATATTTAGTACTCGAATTGTGCCTCCAGCTTGATGCTTATTAAGAGAATTTGGATACCTTAGAAGGTTTATTAAGTCTAGAAAACAAACAAACCTTATGTATACAACACTTGATCAGTTGATCCAAAGTGACAAACATCATTACTCATTAAGCCACTTCATCCTTAAATGACTTAATAGAGAGAAAAAGATAAACAAACTCTTACTTGTTCGCTTATGTGGCTCTTTGTCTCAGGTGAGTTGGCTATGGATGGTTTACAATGCTAATACACGGGGAGAAGGTCTTCTCTCAGCAAGCCTGAAGGCATTCACTGTGAATGATGACCATGAGGGGACAGAAGAAGAGCTTAGGCTAGCTGTGGGGCAGCCCAAGAGTCTTCGGTACCATCCAGATTATGAGGTTCACAATGAGGAGAACCAAATGGTGAAGGCAGAAAATGTGAAATATGATGAGATATTAGGAGTTCGCACAATGTTAATCCTTGATGCTAAATTTAGTAACTACTTTTATCTCCTTAACATTTTTTCTTAAACACTTCAAAGCTTCAAAGCTAAATAGTCTAAAATCATTTTTGTTCCCTCAGCACTGCAATTTATAGATTGGCCCTTAATAATAGGACTAACTACTGTAGTACTAAACCAGTTCTGTTATTCTGTTTGACACTCATGATAACCTTGTTCATGAAGCTACTAACAGCAGCGGTGCTTCTGTGACATGCCAATATTTCTCATCTTACTTCTTTGTTGTCTTATTTGCTAGTATGTTTGTTCTTATACATATTTTTTTGTAGGTTATAAGCCCAGAGCATACATTCTATATTCATCAAAATATGTAGGAGAGTCTCCTCTCCTCACAAATAAGTTTTTGCGTGCAAGATTATATGCCTTCTGCAGGTCTCTCTTTCTTGCCTTCATGAATTTTGTTGATTAAATTTCACGGGTGCCTTAAATTTGTATTTGGTCCTTTTCATACTAAAGCTAGTGTTGCATGTTACTGGATAATTTAGGTGGCTTAAATTTGTATTTGGTCCTTATCAGTCAATCAAATGACACCTCATTCGTTCTGACACTACTGTGTTCCAGGTGCCCATAACAACCAAACATATGCATTTTGGAGACCGCATGCACCACCTGACTTTGCTATTCTTGGCGACTACATGACAGCGACGTTGGTGAATCTTTTAAGATTTTGGGTTTTCCATATTACAGTGGTATACTGTTCTTTCTTATTACCATCATTTGCCTCTTTGTTACAGTGACAAGCCACTATCAAAAGGAGTTCTTGTTGTAAATACTCGCTATGTAAAGATCAAGAAGCCAGAGGCCTTCAAACTAGTTTGGCCCCCTTCTGATTCTCAAGGTGTTGGCGACCTTGAGCTTGCCCTGAAGATAGGGAAGAAAGTTGTTCCATTTGGTTTCCGGTTGCACTAGAAGGATACGTTGCCTTGGGATGTGTGGTTTCTCCTGGAAAGACACAGCCTTCACTCTCCTTTGTCTTCTGCATACATGCTTCTTTGGTATCCCCATGTGTGTGCTAAGGGACTGTATCACAATTATAACTCTGGTGACATGTATGTGAAATTCCCAATTCAATAAACCTAGATTTCGAGTATTCTATCTGAAGATGTTCCTGATGTTCCTCCTGCCCACCGCACCCCACCCCACACATGAAAATTTTGTGAATTAATGTTTGACTTTGACAGGTGAAAGAAAATAGGAGCTCAGAGAAGTATGAGTTTGACCTTGTTAATATGGCAAGACGTGTTCTTAAGAACACTGCTTTTGGTATATATATATATATATATATATATATATATATATATATATATATATATATATATATATATATATATATATATATTGCTCTTAAGTACCCTTTTTTTACATATTGGTGAGTGTTGATGTTTATGATTTTGACTTTTTTTTTGGAAAAAAAAGGGTATCTTGCATTCTATGATCCTGCTGGTTGGTGTGTAGGAATGCAATGATTTTTTATGTGGATATTTTTATTATATTTAGAAACAATATGTTTTCTCAAATTTACTTTATACATGATGTAATTATAAACAAAAAAGTTTCATAATAAAAGCTGATTTGAAGTTTAAAACCAAATTAAGGCTACAATAAGATATATTAAAATTGTAACTTATTTAAAAATGAATCACTATTTTGATTTTAACTTTTTTTATCATTGATTGGAGGATTTTGTGCATCACCTGTTCACTTCCATGCTAAAGATGGCTCAGGCTACAAGTTCTTGGGAGACCTTGTGCTGCAACTTGACAAACTGAACCCTCAGGTGAAAATGACTTAATTACCCTTCTTTATCTTTCTTCATCTGAGTCAGACCAAAATCAGATTTTTAAAACACCCTTGTAATGCATTTTGCAATAGGGCTGGATGCAAAATGTTGCAATTGCATCATTCTTGTATCTAACTCTTTTACAATAAGAATCTTATGGGGTTGGTTGAAGGAGACAGAGGAGCTTAGAGAAAATTTACCCTTGGTTTTTCATGCAACTAGAGTTCGAGGGAGAGCTATGGAGGATTTGGTTAGATGAGAATTTATACTGGTGATTCTTAAAAACTTTATATTGCATTTTTTAATCTAATTCTTTATAAGGGACTCATAAAATTCTTACTTTTGCAAGGGTGGTTTGGACATTTTTAATCTAATTCTTTATGAATTTATCAAGTATTCGATTGTAATGAACTGAAATTTATTTATTTATTTATTTATTTTTGCACTTATATTGATATGTATATGTGCTTGTGTGTAGGCTGGTGACAAAAAGCTTGCAGATGTTCACTTTTCCCTCATTTTACCACTCACATTTGGCACAAGTAATTGCAACTAACTTTCTGTTTATCACGTCTTGAAAGAGGTTAAACACATATACTATCCAGATAAACACATATACTTTCAGTTTATTAATATCATCTTTATTTTATTCTATCTTTTTAGTATCTGACAGTTTTTTTGGTTCAAATTTACAATTATAATCCTTTTGTTTGGAAATTGAAAGGCAGATTGAGGTGTTAGAAGAAGTTGGTATTATGGGTAAATGAAAAAAGTAAGGCACATTAGGTTGGTATTTTAAAAGTTAGTTTCTATTTTAGGCAGGGAGGGATAAATAAAGATGCCACTACAGCAGTAAGTGTTGTATCGGATGAAAGTAAAAACAATTACCCTCCTTTTTGTTGTGTAAACAACACAGAAGGTTCTGGATATAAACCTAACTATCTGGATACTTAAAATTTTTAGAGAGTTGTACCAATGTTTCAATCATATCTTGCTATATTTTTTTACAGGTTATATTTTCAGAACATGTTATTGTTAGTGCTTGTGAGTTCCATGAGCAATACAGGAAGCTCATGATATATTTGGTGATGTGGATGAGCTATTGAGGCAGCACAAGTTTTTTGTAGATATACTAATGATGGAAGCAGCTAATAAAGAAAATGGAAGAAGCCTCATGAAATAGATTTTTTCTATGAAACATAGTATATTAGATGAAAAAAAAATTATATATTGTAAGAAATAGAATTGTATGACATTAAATTTATGTAGTGGATTCTATTTTTTGTATATGATATTTTATTTTCTATTATGAAACACTAAATACAAATTTAATTTGAAAATAAGTAAATTTATAAATAATATTTTTTTAAACATTTAAAATTATGATACACAAAAATGTGTGTCATCTTCATTTATGACATGGCCTTTCTTGACATGGGCTTTCTTGATACGCATTGTATGTCATTAACACGTGCGTCGTAAGGTTACGACAAGCATTCGCGTGCGTCTTCCTTTATGACAGGGCCTTCCTTGATACGCATTGCATGTCGTAAATGCGCGTCGTAATTGCGTGTCGAAAATGAGCGTCGTATATGCGCGTCGTCTATAGACGACACGCAAAACCGTGTCATCTCTCTTTATGACAGCGCCTTTCTTGACGCGCACATGCGCGTCGTCTGAGCCTTTTACGACGCGCAATGAGCGTCCTAAAAGGCTGTTTTTCTAGTAGTGGAGATGATGAAGTGGTAGTGGTGGATCAGGGATTTTGGTAAGTGGGATGGAGACGGGGTGATTAGTAATGTACTCGATCATTACCCTGATCGATTCATCATAGTCGAACAGATTTAGGGAGTACATTTGTGTTGTATCTCTTAGGAAGGGTTCTTGATCGACAGAAGAGGATGAACCTTTAGACCGTTTTGATGATTTCTTTCTTGGAATCGATTTCCTGGGAGTAGAAGCAGTTTGAGTTGGGTTTTGTGAAGACACCATTGTTGAAGAGTGATGAATTCTTGATGAACACGAAGAACAGTGAGGGTTTTTAGGTGATTTGTAGTTGAGAGAGCGTAAAGAGGTAAAGATGGGATTTGAAAGGGTATTTATAGGTAATGGAAGATGGGTTGGGTTGAAAAAGGTAATGATGAGGATCCGAGGGTAAACGGATCACATTAAATGCGTTTATGGCTTTTTGGGGGTTGATGAGACAGGAAGGTCAAAGGTTGAGTGGATTGAAGTGGAGAATAGGAATAGCAACTGACAACTCGATGTTTGCTGTTAGGAATAGAGCAATCGTGGCTCGGGGATCAAGGTGAAAAGGATAAGCATTCCAAAAAGTAGCCGTTTCTGACGGTTCATCATAAATCCCTTTGGTATTCCGAATGAGTGAATCAGGGATGGCTACGATCCGATAGGTACAATGGCAAGTTCTGAATTTATTCTTTTGAGGCAGTTCTGGAGTGTGAAATATTCCAGAGCAAGTTTTGAAATTTCGGAGCACATTTGAAATTTCGGAGCAAATTTTGAAAATTCGGAGCAAGTTTTGAAAATCCGGAGCAAGTTTGAAATTAGTTCCGGAGTTGATTTTATGGAATTCCTTTATTGAGTGAGTTCCGAAATGGTGATCCAGATGATGGTCGGTCTTCATAGTCGCGATGAAGGGAATGAACTATACATCTTAAAAACTCAAGGGATAATTAGTAATAAGGACAAGTAAATGATCCTGTGTAGTCAGAAGGAAAATAGTTCTGAAGAAAAAAAAATAATTGAGTTCTGAGCATATTTTTCTTCTGAATATTTGTAACAAAGCGAACATGTTTCCTGAAAGAATTGTGGATCAGGCATCATCATATCCATTTTGTTCAGAAAACCATTAAATTTGGTTTTGTCTAGTGCCTTAGTAAAGACATCAGCAATTTCATCGTTTGATGGAACAAAAATATGTTTGATATTGCCATTTAGAACATGATCTTTAATAAAATGGTACCGAATATCAATGTGCTTCGTCATGGAGTGCTGAATTGGATTGTGAGAGATTACAATGGCAATTTGAGGGTCACAGTAGATGGGGATGCGTTGAAATTGGTAACCATAATCCAAGAGTTGAAATTTCATCCAAAGAACTTGAGAAGTACAGCTCTGGCCCTCAATGAAAGGCCACCGACTTCTTGGTCATTCGGGTCAAAGGAACCGCAATCTCGGAGAAGTCCCGTATAAATCTCCAAAATAACCCACTGGACTTAGGAAACTCTGAATCTCAGCTGGAGACCTCGAAATCTCCCACTGCATCACGGCCTCTATCTTGGCTAAATCGACCAGAATACCCTTCTGGTTGACAAGGTGCCCAAGAGATTGCACCTTGCGCAACCAGAACTCACATTTGGAGAACATTACAAAAAGTCTCTACCCCACTTAGATTCAACTAAGTCTTTACTGTACACAGGAATTGAAGGATTCCCAATCCTTCTCGCTTTCAAGTATCACATTGATGACAACCTGTGCTGTAACGACCCAAAAATCACGACTAAAAATTTCTTGTATAACATTACTAAAACCATATTTATAAAAACGTATCATAAGTCATAACATAATTTTCGAGTATTAAATTCAAAATATAATCTCATTATCAGAGTAAAACATTCTCCAGGCTAACTGACTATGGTGTGTGCACTGCAATCTATCTGAGCTCCTCTTTTGAAAACTGAGTACCTAAAACCAAAACTGAAAACCATAAGCACGAAGCTTAGTGAGCTCCCCCGAACAACCACATACCATACCATAACATATAGAACACATATTGGGCCTTGCCCACTGCATCAGACCGAGGTTCGGACTAACTGGGGCCTTGCCCCCTGCATCGGATCGAAGTCCGGAAACTGACTGGGACCTTGTCCCCTGCATCGGACCGAAGTCCGAGCTAACTGACTGGGACCTTGTCCCTTGCATCGGACCGAAGTCCGGACTAACTGACTGGGACCCTGTCCCCTGCATCGGACCGAAGTCCGGACTAATTGGGGCCTTGCCCCCTGCATTGGACCGAAGTCCAGAAACTGACTTGGACCTTGTCCCCTGCATCGGACCAAAGTCCAGACTAACTGCATCGGACCGAAGTCCGGGACTAACTGAACAAAGCATAACATAAACATAACAACTAACATGAACACACATATACAACATACTACATCGGGTCGTGACCCGGAACACATAACACATAAATCTTGTGTGAGCCACGAAGGCATCAAACATACTAACTACTGCATCGGACCGAAGTCCGGAAACTACTGCTAACTAAACGTGTCGGCATTGTGGCCTTAGACCCGTTCCTACTGGAAGGAAACTCACCTCAAAATCCTGACTGCTGAACTCCTGAATGAGAAATCCCCGACTACTGCTCCGGCTGCTTCCCAACTATCATGGGAAAATAAAATACTAATTCAGAATAGGGATTCTCCTATAGGTAAAATGACCATTTTACCCCCGCTATGGCATGGGTCACAACATGGCCCAAAAACCCTCAATTCCTTCTAAGCCCATCCATGGCCCCACTAAAGGCCCACTAATGGCCCAATTTGCTCCTTTGGGCCCAAACCCCTTTATTGGACCTTACTCAAGCCCAATGCTAGATCCTTGGTCCTTAACAACGGAATTATGAAGGCCCAATAATGCCCAAGGACCCTAAGTCTCAATTTAGCCCACACCGAGGCCCAAAATGCAATAAGCCCAAATGACTGCGTTACGCGGGGCGTACTCTAATATACGCTTAGCGTACTGGCCTGCTAGAGAGTACGCGGAACATACCTGCAATTACGCTCGGCGTACTTACTCTGTTAAGACACTTCCATTAAGCTCTTAATAATCCGACTCAGGAGCCATAAACTTAGATCTAGCTCTTATTCCATGCATTAAGCCATAAAGTCACTGACTTGGTGACTTTATATGGCCAAAACCAACCCAACTCTCAAAACACTCTTCTACTTTCATAAAGGGGACTATATCTCATGCATGGACTTAATAGGACCACAAAGGTTGAAACTTTACTGCTTCTGGGACTCATATGACTCTAAGGGAGGCACCCCTGGTCTTAGAAACGAGCTTAAGTCATAAAGTCCAAATCTTGGGACCAAAAGGTCCATAAACTTGTACTAAGGAGATCTAAGAGGTTAATCATCAAGCTCAAGACTTTCTACCTTGCAAAGGTCTTAAATGAAGCACTTTTCCCTGATCTACAAGCTCTAGCTTCAAAGGTTCCTCCTTGCCAATCTTCTTCTCTTTTCTTCCGAGCTTTAATCCACCAAAATGGGTTCTCCAAGGTCAAGATCTCATAAAATGAAGGTAGGGACGTTCTAGGGTTTATTCTGAGGTTGGGGAGGCTCATATCGGGGCTAGGGTTGGAACCATAATGTCATTTATATAGTGCTTAATCCGAAATTAGGGTTTCATAGCTTTTAGGGTACGTTGGGCGTACGCCTTGGACACCCGTGACCAAGCTGCCTCATTACGCTGGGTGTAACCCAGCTTACGGTGGGCATACCCACGCGTGTTCCAAACATGCATGAATGATCTTTCATGCAAACTTTTCTCTATAAGGGCCATTCTTGCCAAATCTTCAAAGTGTCATAACTCTTTCATTCTAGATTCGTTTCTTATTCGTTTCTTATGAGCTTTAATGTATATGTAAGAAATCTTTTGTATATGAAGTGTAAGTATGGAAAAATGTATATGTACTGTAAGTGTAAAAATGTTTGTAAAACAACTGTAAACGTTTGAAAAACCCTAGAAATCCCTATGATTCCTACTATTCTATAAGGGTGTCTTCCACCAAGACCTAACTATTCTCAATGTAGTCTTCTACCAAGACTTAACTGTTCTCACTGTAGTCTTCTACCAAGACTTAACTGTTCTCAATGTTCGTCTCTTGTAAAAGTTTGTAATTTTCCCAAGTGTAACTATCATTAACAAAATATAGTTTTACAACTAATGTTTAAGTGAAAAGATCACAAAATATATGTAAAGGGAAAATCAATGTAGTACTGTAGTTTTGTATTATAGGAACTACTGCTGTACTAACTACCTTATACCAGATTTATATTAAGGCATCATGTGATTAAATGTACCATACTATCGACTAATATTAACGACAAGGGTAGGTCATAAAAATAGAAATGACGTTTGGCACCCGCAGACCTGCAGGTCCGGCTGTAGCTAGCAGCAAGGTGTAGGATAGTCAATCCAGTATAGATCTATACGCAAACTCATGCTCTCCCTCCAAGAGAATTTTGGCTACAACTCGGGCCACGGCAATTAAGGCATGCTCTGATACAGTGGATCACAATCTTGTCAATGTATTTATGTATATGTAATGTACTTAAATGTTCTATGTGTGCTAGTTGTAATATGTGTTCTCTCTCTATCTAGCAAGTATAGTAATGTATTGTTTCTCTTTCTAGTATCGTTGTATATGTTCTCTTTCTTGTATAGTTGTATATGTTCTTCTCCTAGTATAGTTGTATATGTTCTCCTTCTAGTATAGCAAGTATAGTTATGTACTGTAAGGTTCTAGAAAGTATTGACTCATGAATGAACTGACTCATTGTATGATATCGCGTTCTAGTAATAGTTCTAGTATCTTCCTAAACTACCCATATGGTAGTTTACTGGTAATGTAACTGGTACGATGGACATGGATGTATACCCTTGCTACCCAAGGGAATGCGATGAACTGGAAGGACCATTATGACTATATATGTACACATGATATATAACTAATATTTAAACGACCTTCGGACGAGTACCCGATGTCCCACCAGACCACATCTCAAACGCGAAAAGGAAATATTGTGGATAGCCTTCCTAAGTCTTTTAAACATTTCTTATATAACTATACATATAGAGGCATGCAATTTATAATATAAAAGTATAAAATAAGTTTTGTAAAACCTTCGAGCATAATTATTATCTAAGAAAAGATCGACTTGTTGTCAATCTATAAAACGGTTTGAAGGCATGGGTTTGATAAAACAGTTTAGTATAAAGAATCATTTGTTTGAAACACAATTGTAAATAATTTTAAAATGTAACATACAGAGTAAAATGTACTGTGTAATAAGGATTTTTAAACACATAAAGTGTTTATGAAAAACATTTGAAGGAAACTGTTTGGTAAAACGGATAATGAGTAGCCAATCATTTGAATGGTGCTTATTAATCACATGTGATTGATATAATAATTAGCATAATTCTACGTGTATCCCCCCCCCCATAAAACATTTAAAAATAGTTTAAAACATTGATTAAGGGGTATGAACTCACTTGTAGTGAGTGGTTCTGATGACGATGTTGGATCAGTTGCTAAGTGCCAAGTGGTGACTTGAGTACACACGCAAATCCTATTTAGCATATATTGATACATATATGAATATAATTAGCGTTATGAACAACAAATTATTGAAGTGGGACCACCTTAGGGACTAGTAAACACTTATATTGAAGTATTACAACCATATATGATTGTACGAAGGGTTATAAGGCTATACAAGAGAGTGTATGGCCAAAATACACACTATATGTGTGTGTGCGGCCAGGTGTGCGGCCAGGTGTGCTGCCAGCACGTGTGTGCGGCCATGTGAGTGGCCAGGTGTGCTGCCAGAAGGTGTGCGCTGCCAGAATACATGGTGTTCTTGGTGTTCTTTGTGTTCTTGGTTAAAGATGCTACCTTTTATGAAGATCCTCAAGGAGATTTGGATGATACTTGAGAGGATTTCGGGTCCTAGCCTTGAAGAAGTGTAGAATGTGTTCAAAAATGTCTACGTCTTGAATATATAGGGGGAGTGTGCGGTTGGGATGGGTGTGTGGCCGCATACCCTTGTGTGCGGTCGCACACACCTTGTGTTGGTGTGATTGGCTCAATTTCAAGGCAATACACCCACAATACTTATCCCACCACTCCTACCCTGCTTATAATAGGCTTTAAACACTCTATTTGACTCCAAACAGTGCTAGAAAATAGTTAAAACGAGTTTAACTTTGATAAGAAATGAAGAATGTAAGATAGAAATTTTCGAGTTGTCACATCATCCCCCTGTTATAGGGAATTTCGTCCCGAAATTAGAATTTAGGTAAGGAAGTAGGTATGAATGATCGAGTCGTGAGGTGGAAACTTCCTAATCGATTTGTTCTCGCGCACTTAAGTGAAATCGGGTCCTCGATTGGTATCCAAACGAACCTTCACTAGCGGGCGACTATGTTGCTTCGTCCGCTTGACCTCTCGGTCGAGGGTCGCTACGGTTCTAATACGAAGGCGAGGATCTCGACGAGTGGACTTACAAGAGTCCTAAGGGAAAGGTACAGTTTCAAGATCAAGACGCGAAGAGTAAAATGTACGTTACTGAGTTCGCGGAGTAGGTCTAGTTTGTGAGGTAAAGGACCAATTCCGGTAAGAATCTCGGAGGTCCTATCTATCTTGGATTTAGCCTTCCACGCTTAACGAAGTGTATTAAGCCATTTCCCGAGTGAGTTTTCTTAAAGAACTTGGTCTCTCACTTGGAATTCCAAAGGTTCTTTCTCTTGCTTAACTTCTCAGTCAAGGGCCACCCCTTGCTGGGTCAAAGTCGTACGGTTTTCTATAATATGCGAGGATTTCAGGATGAACTATGACAATAGGTCTGTAAGACCTAGAATTTGGTGAATTTCTGTCGGCGTCTCAGGTGCCGGAAAATTTCCAATGGTTTTGGATGAATTGACAGAGTACTCAAGGATTTCCACAACACTATAAGTGTGCCTTCGGAATTTGACACTTCAATTCTAATACCCATGTTCAGAGAACTTTGCGAAAAGTTTCTCCGAGGGTAATGTTTCCGCGGGTTCCTTCTTACTACGAGGGTAGATAAGTAATTCGTTACATGGAGAATGACGAACTGATCCAAGTAAGAAGGACGGACCCTATTCATTAAACTCATGAATGCTACGGGCGTATTGGTCCTATCCGAGGGGTATCACCACGGACATGAAGTGTCTGCATCGAGTTAGGAGGGTAGTCTTCCGGACATCCTTCCCTAATACTCAAACTGGTGATATTCGGATATCTGATCCATTTCTAAAAGAAATTATTTCCTTGCGTTTGCTCAACCAATTCATCTGTGCGAGGCAGAGACAATGATTTCTAATGAAAAATCTTGACGGAGTCCTCGATATCCGAGGCACATACGATGCAATCCGTCGATCTCTGGAAGAATAAGACCGGGGTTCTCCAGGGTGAGAAGCCTAGTCTTCTAATTCTATTTCTGTGTAGTTCGCTAAGTTGTCTGTACTGTTCTTGTATCTCCGGAGTGTTTAGACTGTAGGGCGATCCGTTTACGGGAGTCATACTGGGTTCTAAGTTTGTTCACATGACGATGTGATTACTCGTAGTCTTAAGCAGTTCTCCGTCCTGAAGTTCATATTAGAATTCATATATGGTTCAACGATCACAATCTCGTGTATACGAGTCGTATATAATTAAGACTGGAAAGGTAGTCGAATAACTGATTCTTCTTTAAGCTCACATCCCATCGAGGAAAAAGAAGTTAAAGTGGAATCATCAATTCTAAACCTGTAGAACCTTGATTATATGTTACCCTTATGTATACATTCCTCAGTGATAGATCAACCTTATGAATCCTTGGATTGAACTTGACGTACTGCACGAGTGGTACTTCGGGGTTTTCTTCGGAAAAAGGAAAAGAACTATGAGGTACTCCATGCATGAGTACTTCGGTGTTCTGAAATGACGGCTTCGCTACAAGACGTTTACTGAGAAAGAGATGTACGTATGAAGCTGTTTTCATGAGGATCAAATTGAATCGAGTCGTATGATAATGTCGTAATCATACTGAAACTTAAAAGACATTAGATTTGAACATAAGGTGTTACAGACAAAACACAACCGTGCAACCATCAACAGAGTTACAGTTATTTAGATTTACTACAAGACTATTGTTGTGAATAAGGTATACTACAAAAGACAAGTATACGCAGCACGAGCATCCCTATACAGACAGGATCTCGCAAAAGGTAAGACTCTAGTTGCACTAGTTTCGGATAGTTTACAAGTCTGATACAACGAAACACCTAAATTACATTAACGTGGTTCCGAAGTAGGTTCTCCTGCAGCTGTGATCCTGAGAATCCTCCCATCTGCGCCAGAGTTCTTTTCTATAGGGCAATCCTTCTTGAAGTGCCATATCACACCGCATTGGTGGCATGACTGGCTAGTACTTGCATTGGTGATGGCAGTGTGGTGTTTAGCCAGCGTTATGTGGACACGAGTGCCTTCCTCATTACTCCAGCTTGAAAATTGCTTCCTAAAGCGTTTGGCTTTATCACTACTCTCGTGTGTAGGGTTGGTCCCGATGAAAGGGACTTGAGTGATGGGTCGTGCCGGTGCTCCACAACTACGAGCATGGTGTCCTATTTTTAGGCAATTGCAACATTGCATCTCATGGCAAGCCCCATGATGATGGAAACTACACTTATCACACTTAAGGAGTTTTCCCTCGTATGGCCTGCTCGTTACGGGGATGGCAGGGGTTTCCACTTGTTGTTGTTACATGGAAAGGTTTTGGGATTTCTTGTGTTCTTTCTGGGCTCGGCACTTTCGTTTCTTGTTCTCTGTTTTTCGGCTTTGTGATCTTGTGGCTGTTACCGTTTGCTGACTTCCTGGATGGATACTATGATCGGAATCTTCAATCCCATCATAAGTATTGATTGTGCTGATAGCGCTACGGTGTGCAAGGACAGCTGTCATGGAAGCCATCACGACAGTTGTAACTGCGGTTTGAAAGGTAGCGGCGTCCATGGGAAAAGCGGAGGTTTCTTTGTTTGACTGATTGCTTCCAGATGACGACATGATTCTATAACACGAAAGATAAGGATTTTGTGAGCGATTCTGGTTGACCCTAGGTGTACTTCGATTGCTCAAGAAAAGAGTATGAGTATGTTCTCGAAAGTTTGACCTACATCCCTATGATGCAGTCCTAGCACGGAATGGAAGTGTGTTCGTGAAGGTTTGACCTACATCCCTAAGATGCAGTCCTAGTAATGGGTTGGAAGTGAGTTTGTAGAACGGTCTCAAGACGTTTGTCGTTCAAGCTGAGGTATCGTTAGTTGGTGAATAACATGATCCAACCACTGAAAGAGACTTGGAAATGTCTCCAAAGCTAAATTACTATAGTCTAATGACTTGACTAAAGCGTGTTTCAGATAGACTCCAATGAAAGAATGATAAGAGTACATGAATGAAGAATGACACATAAGTTAGCCGACTGTCAATATCTTTGATATTCATGACGTAAAGATTCGGGAAAATGACCTTGTAAAGGTCTTATATCATATCCACAGAAGATAGTTCCTGACAGCATAAAGACCTAACCAAAAGTACCTATGGTACAAGATAGTTTCATAGAAAATGCCACATCGGGCATAGACAGAAAACGATTCCTTTCTAACAAGGAAAATAAAGTAAAGCGTCTACTACTGGCGACGGTCATCCCTCTGGTGAACTCTCAGTTCAGCCAGTTGACGTTCCACATCAAGTAGGTGTCTTTCGTACACCCTCTAGCGTTCTCGGAGCTCTATGACTTCGGCTCGTGATTCAGCCAGTGCTTGCAGCAAGGTTTCATGGTTTCTCTCAGATCTCTCGCGAGCATCCTCTAGACGAATGGTGCATAGGGTATGCATTCTCTCATTGGCGACAACTTCGGTAATCTGATGTAGGGCTGTCCTGCCTTGAATCTCATTTCGGGCCACTCTGCGGACCAAGATTGGCAAGATTTTGTCTGCTGAGCCCCCATTGCTCAGGTCATAAAAGCTTCGGTCACCATTAAATAGCATGGGCTGATCTTGTCCTTGGCTCCATGTTTCCAAGCTTTCCACCCACTCAGGCATCGGGCCTTGAAAAGCCGGACGAGGGTTAGGAATTGGAACGGGAGCTGCCTGGGGTAGGTTTTCAACCTGTAGTTCGGAATTAGCATCGTCCGAAAGGTTTTTAGCATGGTGATCATTCAAAGGAATAGGATGATCATTCTCTAGTTCTTCTTCAAACCAACCAGCAATGACCTCATTCGGGAGGTACGGGTTGCCGAGGGGATGGAGTCCAGCCATGTTATCTATGCGAGAATTTGGGTAAGAAAATAATTATTAGACGAACTATCTAGATAATTATTTAGAAAATCTTCATTAGTTACATCGCTATTTGTGAAGTGCATACCAGTTATATGTAATCTAAACAGGATAGGCCTTCGAATAAGTGACCTTAACTCCATATTCACACAGAATAGGGGTAAAGTAAAATTTTCACAGATTCTTAGTCTATAACATCCTAATTACATATAGCCTTAGTGTATCCACTTAGCAACTATCAACTTCGTAATGAAGATCCCATTTTAGTTCTCAAGTATAAAGTACTTATAGTAACACCAAATACTCCTATAGTATTTTAAGTTTAATGTTATGTTCTACTGTTCTCATTCGGGTAGGGTTGGTAAGATTTTAGATTTGTTGCAACCACACAACTACACTTAGGCACATGCTAGTCAACCCTCGGATAATATAGGTGATCAGGCTATATCTTCCCAGTTTTGACCATATGTCTCTAAGCCCACCTGTGTTGCCCAACAATCGTGATGCTTTTGTACTGTCCTAGTGACACTGATTTTAGTATGAATGCAGCCATGTATAATTTATTAAATATTTTATTATTTAAAGTATAAAATCTTGGTCAGAGTATTTTTAATACCTTATGTATTTATAGTTAGTATATCTTTTATGGCTTGATATACTTAATTCACTATAAACAATGCTCTGATACCAATCTGTCACACCCGAAAACCAAGAACGGCGGAAACATTCTGGGGCGGAGGACGTCATGTACAGTATCACAACAATGAAAAGTAGTAAACAAGCAACAACATCATCCATTGCTTTAATAATATAAATATTATACAAGTGTGTTCTGTCAAATTTTGATAAACACTAAAGAAAAAATCAAAATGAAAGATGCGTCTTGATCGAGCACCATCGTCCCTAAACCTTTCATCGGTACCTGTCTATGGTTGACCTGAGGATACAAGTTATTTTCAAAGAGAGTACCAGCTTTAAAGCTGGTGAGATCATAAGTATTGTAGTGTCTTAATGTATATGTAAGAAATCTTTTGTATATGAACTGTAAATATGGAAAAATGTATATGAACTGTAAGTGTAAAAATGTTTGTAAAACAACTGTAACCGTTTGAAAAACCTTAGAAATCCCTATGATTCCTACTATTATATAAGGGTGTCTTCTACCAAGACCTAACTGTTCTCAATGTAGTCTCTTACCAAGACTTAACTGTTCTCAATGTAGTCTTCTACCATACTATCGACTAATACTAACGACAAGGGTAGGTCGTAAAAATAGAAATGACGTTTGGCACCCGCAGACCTGCAGGTCCGGCTGTAGCTAGCAGCAAGGTGTAGGATAGTCAATCCAGTATAGATCTATACGCAAACTCACGCTCTCCCTCCAAGAGAATTCTGGCTATAACTCGGGCCATGACAATTAAGGCATGCTCCGATACAGTGGATCACAATCTTGTCAATGTATTTATGTATATGTAATGTACTGAAATGTTCTACGTGTGCTAGCTGTAATGTGTGTTCTCTCTCTATCTAGCAAGTATAGTAATGTATTGTTTCTTGTTCTAGTATCGTTGTATATGGTCTCTTTCTAGTATAGTTGTATATGTTCTTCTCCAAGTATAGTTGTATATGTTCTCCTTCTAGTATAGCAAGTATAGTTATGTACTGTCAGGTTCTAGAAAGTATTGACTCATGAATGAACTGACTCATTGTATGATATCGCGTTCTAGTAATAGTTCTAGTATCTTCCTAAGCTACCCATATGGTAGTTTACTAGTAATCTAACTAGTACGATGGACATGGATGTATACCCTTGCTACCCAAGGGCATGCGATGAACTGGAAGGACCTTTTTGACTATATATGTACACATTATATATAACTAATATTTAAACGACCTTCGGACGAGTACCCGATGTCCCACCAGACCACATCTCAAGCGCGAAAAGGAAATAGGGTGGATATCCTTCCTAAGAAAAGATCGACTTGATAAGTTTTGTAAAACGGTTTGGGCATAATTATTATCTAAGAAAAGATCGACTTGATGTCAATCTATAAAACGGTTTGAGGGCATGGGTTTGATAAAACAGTTTAGTATAAAGAATCATTTGTTTGAAACACAATTGTAAATAAGTTTGAAATGTAACATACAGAGTAAAATGTACATTGTAATAAGGAGTTTTAAACACATAAAGTTTTTATGAAAAACATTTGAAGGAAACTGTTTAG
This sequence comes from Lactuca serriola, assembly GCF_051521515.1. Taxonomy (NCBI): domain Eukaryota; kingdom Viridiplantae; phylum Streptophyta; class Magnoliopsida; order Asterales; family Asteraceae; genus Lactuca; species Lactuca serriola. Next base: position 119,724,269 of record NC_136412.1, read on the forward strand.
TAAAACGGCTAATGAGTAGCCAATCATTAGAATGCTGCTTATTAATCACATGTGATTGATATAATAATTAGCATAATTCTACTTGTATCCCCCCCATAAAACATTTAAAAACAGTTTAAAACATTGATTAAAGGGTATGAACTCACTTGTAGTGAGTGGTTCTGATGACGATGTTGGATCAGTTGCTAAGTGCCAAGTGGTGACTTGAGTACACACGCGAATTCTATTTAGCATATATTGATACATATATGAATATAATTAGCGTTATGAACAACAAATTATTGAAATGGGACCACCTTAGGGACTAGTAAACATTTATATTGAAGTATTACAACCATATATGATTGTACGGAGGGTTATAAGGCTATACAAGAGAGTGTATGGCCAAAATACACACTATATGTGTGTGTGCGGCCAGGTGTGCTGCCAGCACGTGTGTGCGGCCATGTGCGCGGCCAAGTGTGCTGCCAAAAAACATGGTGTTCTTGGTGTTCTTGGTTAAAGATGCTACCTTTCATGAACATCCTCAACGAGATTTCGATGATACTTGAGAGGATTTCGGGTCCTAGCCTTGAAGAAGTGTAGAATGTGTTCAAAAATGTCTAAGTCTTGAATATATAGGGGGTGTGCGGTTGGGATGGGTGTGTGGCCGCACACACCTTGTGTTGGTGTGACTGGCTCAATTTCAAGGCGATACACCCACAATACTTATCCCACGAATCCTACCCTGCTTAGACTAGGCTTAAAACACTCTTTGACTCCAAACAGTGCTAGAAAATAGTAAAAAGGAGTTTAACTTTGATAAGAAATGAAGAATGTAAGATAGAAATTTTCGGGTTGTCACACCATCCACTCTCAGTGCTGGTTACTACTGCTAGTACATACTAAATGCTTCTTATTTCCTTAACTTAGTGCTGAGCATCTGTCCCAGCGAATGGATCAGACAATCCTTCGAGTGAAAGATTCATCCCTATAACGGTTAAGACTCATACGAGAGCTGCGCAACAAGGACAAACCCTCCCCTCTGAGATTATCCAATCCTGCTGCGAGAGGCGTAGCACCCTCTGTCAACTTGTTGCCTCTGACTGAATATTATGTTGCCCCTCATCCGCCTACCGGATGCACTGAGACCACCCTAGCCCAACTAATCTGCCGATATCTGGGTTACCAGACTCCCACCGATCACTACACCCCATCGTAATCTCCTAGTCGCTTCCAACGACTTCTGAAGATACTCCGACTATCTATAATTGTTCTATCCACTCTGCCATTCATAATGAATCGATGCTGCTGGAACCAGCCTGCTTATCTCTCATCTGACTACTCAACTTCCAATAACTCGAGCCTTCCATCCCGAAAGAAAGGCTACCTGCCTAATTATCCTTGTAGATCACTTATACTTGGCAGATGATTCAACTAATCCTGTTGTGAGAGACTTGCCATTTCTAAATCAACCAACTATATTGTCAGCACTTGCATTCCAACACGAATGCTAATATTGTCCATCACACTGAAACTATCCGAAACACTGAACTGCCTGGAACACAGAACTGCCTGAAGCACTGATCTGTGTTATGGCCGCTTCCCAAAATATCTCGAGACCTTCCTGGTCTCCAATCATTCATCAGTTATCTGCAACACCGAGTTCCACTCAACTGTGGAGTCCAAAGACTCCTTACTTAGTCGCTCCCACGACTTCTGAACGAATCTGACTCTGGAACTAGTTTCCACTAGTTATCATGTCACTATGGCTCTATCAACCTCCCGGTCTAACCGCCCGGGTCCACGTCGAAACCTGACATTATCAAATCCAAGACTACAAATGATGGCTCCCAGACTAACGGTAGCTCCTAACATACACGAACCCAAACGGTCCACCGCTACCCTGATCTCATAACTGTGGTGACGATCCAACTGACGAATCGCCGACTTAACCTTAACTGAACCATTTGGGAAATCTGAAATCTAACCCGTGGATTCACATATCCTCACTGTTGCACCCTAACTGGTGGGTACCACTGTCTCCCCCGCGTCCAAACAACGCGCTCATGCTATCTACTAACCTGACGAATGCTACGGCTATATCCGCAGACTTACAACACTATGCTACTATCTGACTGCTAGTGAATGCTACGGCTACCCCCGCAGACTTAGATCACTCTATGAATATCTGACTGCTAGTGAATGCTACGGCTACCCCCGCAGACTTACAACACTCTACTAATATTTGACGGCTAGTGAATGCTACTGCTACCCTCGCAGACTTACAACACTCTACTAATATCTGACGGCTAGTGAATGCTACGACTAGCCCCGCAGGCTTACAACAGTCTACTAATATCTGACTGCTAGTGAATGCTACGGCTACCCCCGCAGGCTTACAACACTCTACTAATATCTGACTGCTAGTGAATGCTACGGCTACCCTCGCATACTTACAACACTCTATTAATATCTGACTGCTAGTGAATGCTACGGCTACCCCCGTAGACTTACAACACTCTACAAATATCTGACTGCTAGTGAATGCTACAGCTACCCCCGCAGACTTACAACACTCTACTAATATCTGACTGCTAATGCTACAGCTACCCCACAGGCTTACAACACTACTACTACTAACTGGTTGTTGCTGGAAAAATGTTGCAGCTTTCCGCCGCTCTACCATGCTCTGCATGCTGTCTCTGCTACTGACTGCTAACACAAAAGCATCTCTTGCTAAACGTTCTCAAGATCCTCATCCCGACTCACTAGAGTCCTACAGGTGATCCTCCAATCCTGGATTCCCAACCAGCTACTAACCATCTTGATTTCATGAACTAACTGTTGGGAAGTTCCTCAACTCCCAATCATGAACTCCTCAATACATCCATCGTTGTGCTACTATCTTTTCTTCTTAGAGGTCACGTACTCATTCTGGGTCTACGTGCTCTTATCCTTGTATAGTCGGAGGGTTCTCCCCCACTTGGATACGGCTAACTCCTCACTGCTCACTGGTCGAAAGGATTCCCCAACCTTCCTTCCATGAAAAGGGGCAATCCGCTACCCGCCCACGTTTACCTCTGTTGGCGTTCCAACTAACTTTTACCAGATCCGAACGATTTTTGCTATCTAACTGAGCACTCTTCAATCCTTCACTGAATTTGCTTTAGTGACTGCATCCTGAGAACTTGCATTCAGGGTATCATTTCTAACTCAATTCCCTACTGTCCACTAGTTACTACACTAGAAGCTTTAGATTGTCACTACTGAGGATATAACTGATCACTACCCGAATGACATCTTCTGAAAGAAGTGAGGCACTACTGAATCTTACACATACATGCTACAGTCACCGCATCTGTAGTAACCTGATCTAGTGGGAACGACCTCCAATTCACCATTCTAATTCCAAGGTATGCAAATGGCATATAACTTAACCATAGGCAGGTAATATAGTACTCCACTATATGCACCTATTAACATCGATGTCGTACCCTAGCAATAACACCATAACATAAGCTGACAGAGAGAAAAATATATATATATATATACATACCCCCAACCTGCTCTGAAGAACTCTCGAATCCCCTTGTCCTTCGAAGCATACCATGACACCGAGGCTGTCCCACCCGCTGAACGGGACAGTTCGCCCTAACATGGCCAGGATGATGACAACGATGGCATAACTTTACTTCTACCGAGCATTCTTGACGTTTGTGACCCTTCCACCCGCATCTGCCACACTTAGACCTACTGCGTTCATCACCTCGTGTCCCTTCCTTCCTTGAGCAACCATCCCGACTACTCGGGTCCTTGGCACTATCTGATGGGTTTTGGTCATAAGACATTCTATGTGCTCATAGAAACCCTAATGCTTGGATCTAGGTTTCTCTATTGTACATGCATTAAATCCAAGACTATAAACCCTAATTCTAGCATTCAAATAATCATATTAACATGAGAATAGGTTTATAATGTTACCTTGATTGTTATGTAGTAATAACAATCCCAATTCCTCCTTGAATTGACTTTGGAAGGCTTAGAGTCACAAGTGTCACTCCTCTAATGGCTTACAAACACCAAGATCAAATGGAGAAGGTATAAAGAGAGAGGAGAGAGGTAGGAATTCGTCCTTAGAACTTCTAGGGAAGGTTTAGACGAATTCATGAGCCTTAGGGGTTTATATAGGTGTAAAGATTAAGGTTTTAGTCCTTATCCTTATCTAGTTGCTTGCGCACCAAGCAACCATAAGATAAGTCTTAGAAACCCTTATCCTAGTCAAATTCTAAGGCATTATCACCTTAAATTCGTTCACCCTATATTTAAGATAATCCTTACCTTATTTTGTAACTATCACATAATCACAATTCAGCCCCTCTAATTTAATTAATTACACTTGATCACAAAATTAATTCTTAATTAATTATTGACCAATATTAATTAAACAAATATGATTTCTCCTTTAATATATTATTCTTATAACATATTAATAAATCATAATAACCTCTCTCTCTCTCTATTTATTTCTCCAATCAAGTTGCTTTGGTGAAGGCAACCCAAAAGGACCATGCACCATCGGGTCAAGTACATACCAAAATAGTTATGGACTTAGACACTAATCCAACAGTCTCCCACTTGGATAAGTCTAACAACTATTTTGCGTATGACTTCGGATCCCGATCTGCAATCGTAGCTTTCCAAAGCCGCTGTCAACTCTGATCATATATCAGATACGCGTGTCCTTAGATAAGGGATGATATATTCCTCCATTCTAGATATCATAAGAGATATGATTTCAAATCATTCTCTTTGCACTATATCTTGATTCCCGATTTATGACGACTGACTAATTGAACAAATCAAATTAGCCCTAGCCCGGCCGATCATTTACGTTTGTCATCACTAAACCATCGAGGGGCCCAAAGATATCGCTTTTATCCTACTTTGAATATAAGGAATGGATAAACTTTGATACAATGCTTGCTTGCACTTACTAACCAAATCACACACAACAATATGTTTTATAACACCAAGTTACTAGTGCGTTTACATATTATCAATGTGCAACCGATTCGCAAGATACAATTCACACATCTCGGTTTCAAGAATATATAGATGTTATCGTCTCACCAATCACTCGTGATACAATCCATGGAGTGATCCAAGTGAGCGTGGGTTTAATCCAATGCTCAAATTCATATTCATAAGCACTCATGAACGTTGCAGCAAACATTTGCTTATGTCTAATGCTCTTTAGACAATCCACACACCAATTCACGACAGTCTTCATTCATATCTACTTCCAACATATGAACGATTGTGGCTCGTTTGAATAATTCGATTATTCTTAATAAACTCAATTATTCTGGAAGTCAAAACATGCAAATGTGAAACACAAGAATAATACTAATCCCATATGGCCTCAACCTTTGAGTATAAATAAAACGCCTTTTATTTATCACCATATTGATTACTCATTATTTGTCGTTTCGGGTAATCTACTTCTTACTTGAATTATTACACTTGTCCCATGCTCCTAGCATGCACACAATGTTTACCTATGGTTCTTACTTTGTGAAATAGATCACATTGAACACATTTCCAATCATTCTCATTTCACAACTCTAAATCCATTTTTCATAAGTTTAAGAATATCAAATTCTTGCCACTTATAGAATATGCTAGATTCTAACAATTTATGCAACTTACCCTTTCGTAATGCCAATGCACCAAAGTCACAAAGACTATTGCCAATGATATTACAAAGTATTCTATCGGATATTGTTACAAGACAAGTACATTCCTTTGAACATCCTTTTGCATAAAAGTTTCTAATCTAGTCATAGATTTTTAATATTCAATTCCCAATATGGATACATTTCCATATTTTCCATATGAAAACTCATTCTTAATAGAATCTCATCTATTTGTAATGATGTCGATATGGTCCATCCAATATGGACACATTTCCATATTTTCCATATGACAACTCATTCTTAATAGAATCTTTTCTATTCATAATAATGTCGATATGGTCCATCCAATACCATGCTTCCAACTACTCACAAGCGACCAATCCTCGTCGAACTATGGATTGTCCTTTGATAGTTGTTTAATTATTTTAGTCAAAACCGATTCTAGTCCTTTTTTCCTCTAAATGCGCTAGACATTTGGAAAAATTTAGAATGGTCAATCATTAAAGCATTTGCAATTGATCCTATACCCGAAGCGTATGGGACACGACGCATAATGTTTTATTTGCTATGTTCTCAAAATTTGAATTGTGAAGAGGAATGTCGTAATCACAATCGAAATTTTAAGAACACACTATGTACCCTTGACTAAATTTATTAACATTTCTCAACGTAAGCCTTTAGATTTGAAATGAAGCATAATATTCTCTCCCTTAATTATAGCAAAACAACTTTACAACCCTTACGACTTTGCAAGGTATAACTCTTGTTTTCTATAACTAATATTGCCAACTTGCAATACGTGCCTTAATAATCATACAATCATAACATTTATGCTCCCACTATCATGATGATTATTATAAAACATAACACTTATGCTCCCTCTAGCTTCGACATGTATTCATAAACATCTTAACTTTCAGAAAAACAATGCTTATTGAATTTCTTAAGTTCATGTTTCTCATACTTAGTGCTTTGATAATCTTTTATCAAGGCTTCTTGAACTTATACACCTTTGCCTTCGATAGTTCATATGTGTGTCTAACCACTTAAGACTAATTGCCAAACCTCACAATTCAAATTATGGAAAGGGATACCATAACCATAATCGAATTCGAGAAAGCAATTTTACAATCACTATCTTCTTAAAATCTTCCTTAGTGAAAGCATTTCCTCACAATCATTTTCATGAAGGAGGAAATCTTATGACACTTAGATTTAATCGGTGTATGTGTTCCTATCCATGTGAATTTCTTAAAACTAAAGTTTACGACAAATTCAAACCCATATGGACCGAACTTTCTTAATCTTGATTTCTTGCCTTATGGTAGCACAGCTGCCCACCATGTCTTCCAAGTAGTTAAGCAGCTCACCCTTTCCTATCAATGTACCTTTCATTGATTATGGTGCTTTGCCTTTTATGCGTTCAAAATGAGAACTCATAGAACTCACATGCATAATTAACTCGATTGGATTGGCACAGAATCAAAATAATGTCAACACGATAGGTTGTAAACCTCAACTCGTGTGCTAGTGATGATTGATAAGGTTTATTTGATTTGTTCTTGAAACCTTTCAAGATCATTAAGACTCCCACTGACTCCATGACATATAAGATTCTCTTGTCAAAACATTTCTTGACAAACAAATATTCAAGAGTTATTGTAGCTTTTATCAAAACTCTTCATAAATTGGTCCTAGTTGGTCTTTGTCTTATCCAAGACATCACAACTTTCCACATTTAATGAAATTTATAAACCTTCTTTATACTTATCACTCATTGTCACAATCTTAACTCTAAGACTTGTTTTGGAACAAAGTATGGTTGACTTCTTGATTTAACCATTTCTTCAATTCTTGATTCCTCTTCTTAAACATACAATTGTACTAAGACTCACTTAGAGGATCAATTGAGATATGGTTCTTAATCATTAAGACCTATCATAAAGCATAAAAGGTACTCTCCCTTCTTCTTAGATAGGAGAAACTTTTATCTTTCTGCCTACTTGATTCTTCTTATTCGTTCTACTATTGATTTAAACCTTTTTTCAATCAATCTAGAATTACACTTAATCTTGTAAGTATAATCATATTTACTAAACCTTTAGTAAATCATGACGAATATCTTTGTTACTCTTATGGTGGACTTTGATCAACACATAACTTTGTGTATTCGATCTCCTAGTCCTTCACTTGACACTTTGTCAATGAATTAGTCTAATTTCCAAATATGAAATTTCTCATTCATCGTGCAACCAAGTTGCATGATTCCAAGTTTCTGTCCAATTGAAACTTGGGTGATGAGAAACTCTCCCTATTTGGTAAACTCTCGACTTTCCATAAATAACATAATAAGAATCAAATCCATTATTGCTAATAATAGAAACATTCAAACATCAATTTTCATATACGCCATTGCAAGGATAAATAAATAATATAAAATCAAAATTTATTTTATTGCGGAAAAATTTGTCCTTACAATGCAATTCATTGAAAAACTTATGCTAATACATCTTTCTTAGCAATCTAATTCTAACTCTAAGTAGTAGCTCAAGAATCTAATCTTCGAGAAAAGCGATCGAAATCCATTCCTTCACGGTTAGATTCTGCTCACTTCTTCCCTTAAGCTTCCTTTCTTTTCTGCGATCTTACAAAACATCAATTGTAATCCTATCACATTATGTATTAAGAATCTAGAATAGAAGATCAAAAGAGTTAGTCAATGGATTTTACCTAAAGCAAAGTCATACGTTTTGACTCTCCCATCTCTTAGATCTCTTAGGTAAATAGGGCAACTTCGTCTCTAATGCTCATTCTATTGGCAATAAAAGCAAATTGACTCTATTGGAACATGACATGGAACTGCTTTAGACATCGCCTTTCTCTTATGATCAAACTTTTCGATCATTGCATGTCCTTCGTTGCCATTGTCTACATCCATAGAGCTCTCGAAGGCATATTCACCAATCAACATTGATTTTCTATTGCACCAAACCATTGTTGATTCAGCAGCAATAAGCATATAGGTGAGATCTATAAGGGTTACGTCGCAGTTCATCATATAGTACTCTCTTACGAACTCACTATATGAGTTAGGAAGTGACTGAAGAACCCAATCAACAGCCATTTCCTCACAGACAACGGATCCCAACATTCTTAACCTATCAATGTGTGACTTCATCCCTAGGACGTGTGCACACACCGACTTTCCTTCTTTATGTCTACTTGCCAAAAGGCTTGAGTGATCTTGAACTTTTCAATCCATTGAACTTGTGGGTTGGGGAGAACGTTAGGAGGAGGAGGAGGAAGTGAAGCACGATTTCTCGTTCCTCGATTGAATCGTGGAATACCATCTTCATGTGGAATGCTTGTTCCACGGGATTTGGGAAGACCATAGTTGTCGAACTTTGACATCTACAAAATGGGAGAAAAAACAAATTCAAGTTAGTTGATTGATTGAGTCCTTAGTAAATCACCCAAATGAGATACTAAGGCTAGGACCCAACACAATATTCTACAACTCGGGAGAGGGATGCCATAACCCTAATTGAAGAATATTTGAAGGTAAGTGAATGACGATTCACTAATTTCCACCACAAAAAACGAAAAAGAAATTTAAGTTTTAAATCTATGAAAACTCCTAGATCCTTTAAGATTCATTGAACTTTCAATGGCATGTTTAAATCTCGATATGCCCCTCTTGTTTGTGAATGGGATGCCGAGGATCACAAAGCGGGTGTGAATAACCATGCAAACTTACATGGTGCCCTCACATGTTATAGTCACCTATTCGATGTGCCGGTAAACCACACACGCTCCACCGAACTATGACAAACATTGAGTCACCCTTTGCTACCTTTGCTTAGAACCATTTAGTGTGTCGGTAAACCACACACGCTCCACTAACGTCTTCGCAAGGGCACAAAGTGTAATTTCATGGAATTGCATCAATTCACTTTTGCCTAAGTAACTAAGATTGGAAATTTTATGAAAACATTTAGTTACTTTAATAATTCATTATACTTATAATGGAAGGTTTCGTCCTATCCTACCCGTTCGGCTAACGACCCTCCACTAGTCAAGAGTGGGGTGGGTAAGAGTGGATACCCATTCAATTGCCATTTTATAGGCGATTTCCTTAAACACCCCTTATAGACCAGCTTCGTGAATGAGGCTTACTAACGGTAAGACTGACTTTTACTCATACATATATATAATGTTAGACTTTTAATTATTATATATAGTATAGGGTGTATTTTATACTTTTAAAATATTAGGTGGTCTAATTTAACAATTATACTTTTAATTCAATTTTAAACCAAAACTTTTATGGATTTATTAAACCTCTTTTAATTATACACCTTAATTAATTAATAAAACCATAAGGGTGTGATTTGAACTTTTTCAAAGCTATACTAGAGTTTTTGAATTTAACATTTCTAATTAAACTTTTAATCAACTTTCAAATTCCAAAACTTGAGGGCAAGTTTTGAAACCTTTTTCAAAACATTAGGGTTTCAACTATTTAAATTTCAAAACAACAAAACCTTTGCGTTCAAATTTAAACTATAAAACCTAAAGGGGAAAGTATGAAACTTTTCAACGCACAAGGATCAAATAACAAATAATCTAAATTAACATTTAATTACATAATTATCCATATTTGATTTATTTAATGATTTCTTGCAAAACAATTTACCAATTTACTCAAAATAATTAATCGATTATCTTATAAGGAAACAATTATCTTATTAATTGATAAATATCTTCAATTAGATCAAAAATATTGTCAAATATATCATATAATCGGATTAATATTGATCTAACATGATAAGGTAACTATCCATAAGCAAAAACAGCAAGAAATCCCGGAATACCCTCCATCTGACGAGCCGACTCGGCGAGTCCAGCCTCCAGAAACACAAAATTCGAAATTTTCAAACATACAAAGCATCAATAAAATACAAACCAATCATGGCTCTGATACCACTGATGGGTTTTGGTCATAAGACATTCTATGTGCTCATACAAACCCTAATGCTTGGATCTAGGTTTCTCTATTGTACATGCTTTGAATCCAAGACTATAAACCCTAATTCTAGCATTCAAATAATCATATTAACATGAGAATAGGTTTATAATGTTACCTTGATTGTTATGTAGTAATAACAATCCCAATTCCTCCTTGAATTGACTTTGGAAGGCTTAGAGACACAAGTGTCACTCCTCTAATGGCTTACAAACACCAAGAGCAAATGGAGAAGGTATAAAGAGAGAGGAGAGAGGTAGGAATTCGTCCTTAGAACTTCTAGGGAAGGCTTAGACGAATTCATGAGCCTTAGGGGGTTTATATAGGTGTAAAGATTAGGGTTTTAGTCCTTATCCTTATCTAGTTGCTTGCCCACCAAGCAACCATAAGATAAGTCTTAGAAACCCTTATCCTAGTCGAATTCTAAGGCATTATCACCTTAAATTCGTTCAACCTATATTTAAGATAATCCTTACCTTATTTTGTAACTATCACATAATTACAATTCAGCCCCTCTAGTTTAATTAATTACACTTGATCACAAAATTAATTCTTAATTAATTATTGACCAATATTAATTAAACAAATATGATTTCTCCTTTAATATATTATTATTATAACATATTAATAAATCATAATAACCTCTCTCTCTCTCTCTATTTATTTCTCCAATCAAGTTGCTTTGGTGAAGGCAACCCAAAAGGACCATGCACCATCGGGTCAAGTACATACCAAAATAGTTATGGACTTAGACACTAATCCAACACTATCCATGGTGGCGTCTGTCTGCACAGCTTGCTAAGCCAGACCGAAAACTCGCTTCCTTTTTCTCAACTGACTATCAGAACCCATCTCTTGCTCCCGGTTCACCCTAACCATATCACCCACTGCCCGGATAGGTGAGGTCCGCCTTTCTATCCCGTCGATCACTCTATTAGTGACACGTCCGATGGTGTCGGGTAACTCCTCGCGGAGGGCCCGCGAAACCTCCGCAACAATCCAATCATGTAGGGAACTCTCTTGGGGGTAAGGTGTACCACCCACTCCCGACCCCTGATGGCAAGTGCTAAAAATGGGAACTCCCTCCCTGATGGATCCCTAAACTCCATAAGCATCGGGCAATAGACGAGCCCCAATCTGTCCTGAAACTATCCCGGCCCTAAAGGCCTCCAGATGACTGTCCATAACCTCCACGATGGCCTCTCTCACTAAACCAAAAATCACTGGAGTCTGATCAATGATGTTACGCATGATTTCTGCGGAAATGAAATCCCTCATCTGATCATCAAGCTGCTCGGCTCTACAACCTGAGCCAGATTCCTCCCCGGCACCTGAACTTCCAACTGACATCTCGTGCAACGTCACCATGCTAGAAACATAACACACTACTGATCAATATACGCACCGCTGCTGAGGGGTCTCTCACACATCCTAAAAGTTCCCTGGTCTTGTCTCGCCCCCTCTTGATTCGAGTACGGATCCTCAGCTTTCAGTAGTACAGGCCCATACTACCTTCCACATCTATCCGTACTTTCCTCAATAGTTACCTCAACTCCACCAAGTCGCTTCTACTATTGCTGATCTCTGCTACTCTCGCCCTAAGCTTGCCCTAGGGAACTTCTGACTCCACCCAAAATAGTCCTCAGCTGCTGAAGGCCTCCTTGAAAAGCCAATTAGCCACCACCTGAATACCATCACATGCAATGATAATCCTTCGAGTAAAAGACTCGTCCCTACAGCAGTTAGACTTAAACGAGAGCTGCGCAGTAGGGCCAAGTCCAGCACTCTGAGATTATTCAACCCTAATCACATGTGATGTGACGTATTCACCTAATGGCTAACTCCCATCACTCAGAGTCCCACAAAGCAAAAAGCAAGCAGCATTCGGATAAAGGAAACATACTCAGGAAAAACTATTCTCATAACAAGAAACTGTACTAGCATACAATGCTAAGCTCATACTATCAGGCATAACCTACACAGGCTATCCTACTATTATCTACTCAATACTAGCATGCAATTCTACTGAAACTGAAACTGAGACTGGAACTAAAACTGAAACTGAAACTGATGATTATAAACCTGTATGGGTAATTTGGGAGTACTTACTTGAGCTCAGCTGATTGCATGCACCACACCCTTTTCTCTTTTCAAAATTCTTTTTGCTTTTTCTAAAACTCTTTCCTTTATACTTTTTCTAAAATTGTTTTCTTTTCTCAAAATTCTTTTGTAACCATGGTTTTTCTCTTGAAAACTTTATACCACTTCCTTAGTTTTAGTTCAGGCACACTCGAAAGTGTGCCCGAATCCCTCAAAACAAGGCTCTGATACCAACTTGTAACGACCCAAAATCACGACTAAAAACTTCTTTTAAAACATTACTAAAACGATATTTATAAAAACGTATCATAAGTCATAACATAATTTTCGAGTATTAAATTCAAAATATAATCTCATTATCAGAGTAAAACATTCCCCAGGCTAACTGACTATGGTGTGTGCACTACTATCTCTCCGAGCTCCTCTTTTGAAAACTGAGTACCTGAAACAAAAACTGAAAACCATAAGCACGAAGCTTAGTGAGCTCCCCCGAACTACCACATACCATACCATAACATATAAAACACATACAGGGCCTTGCCCACTGCATCGGACCGAGGTCCGGACAAACTGGGGCCTTGCCCCCTGCATCGCACCGAAGTCCGGAAACTGACTGGGACCTTGTCCCCTGCATCGGACCGAAGTCCGGGCTAACTGACTGGGACCTTGTCCCCTGCATCGGACCGAAGTCCGAACTAACTGACTGGGACCCTGTCCCCTGCATCGGACCGAAGTCCGGACTAATTGGGGCCTTGCCCCCTGCATCGGACCGAAGTCCGGAAACTGACTGGGACCTTGTCCCCTGCATCGGACCGAAGTCCAGACTAACTACATCGGACCAAAGTCCGGGACTAACTGAACAAAGCATAACATAAACATAACAACTAACATGAACACACATATACTGCATACTGCATCGGGCCGTGACCCGGAACACATAACACATAAATCATGTCTGAGCCACGAAGGCATCAAACATACTAACTACTGCATCGGACCAAAGTCCGGAAACTACTGCTAACTAAACGTGTTGGCATTGTGGCCTTAGACCCGTTCCTACTAGAAGGAAACTCACCTCGAAATCCTGACTGCTGAACTCCTGAATGAGAAATCCTTGACTACTGCTCCGGCTACTTCCCAGCTATCATGGGAAAATAAAATACTAATATAGAATAGGGATTCTCCTATAGGTAAAATGACCATTTTACCCCCGCTATGGCATGGGTCACAACATGGCCCAAAAACCCTCAATTCCTTCTAAGCCTATCCATGGCCCCACTAAAGGCCCACTAATGGCCCAATTTGCTCCTTTGGGCCCAAACCCCTTTATTGGACCTTACTCAAGCCCAATGCTAGATCCTTGGTCCTTAACAATGGATTTATGATGGCCCAATAATGCCCAAGGACCCTAAGTCTCAACTCAGCCCACATCGAGGCCCAAAATGCAATAAGCCCAACTGACTGCGTTACGCGGGGCGTAGTCTAATGTACGCTTAGCGTACTGGCCTGCTAGAGAGTACGCGGAACATACCTGCAATTACGCTCGGCGTACTTACTCTGTTAAGACACTTTCCATTAAGCGCTTAATACTCCGACTCAGGAGCCATAAAATTAGATCTAGGTCTTATTTCATGCATTAAGCCATAAAGTCACTGACTTGGTGACTTTATATGGCACAAACCAACCTAACTCTCAAAACACTCTTCTACTTTCATAAAGGGGACTATATCTCATGCATGAACTTAATAGGACCACAAAGGTTGAAACTTTACTGCTTTTGGCACTCATATGACTCTAAGGGAGGCACCCATGGTCTTAGAAACGAGCTTAAGTCATAAAGTCCAAATCTTGGGACCAAAAGGTCCATAAACTTGTACTAAGGAGATCTAAGAGGTTAATCATCAAGCTCAAGACTTTTTACCTTGCAAAGGTCCGAAATGAAGCACTTATCCTAGATCTACAAGCTCTAGCTTCAAAGGTTCCTCCTTGACAATCTTCTTCTCTTTGCTTCCAAGCTTTAATCCACCAAAATGGGTTCTCCAAGGTCAAGATCTCATAAAATGAAGGTAGGGACGTTCTAGGGTTTCTTCTGAGGTTGGGGAGGCTCATATGGGGGCTAGAGTTGGAACCATAATGTCCTTTATATAGTGCTCAATCCAAAATTAGGATTTCATAGCTTTTAGCGTACGCTGGGCGTACGCCTTAAACACCCGCGACCAAGATGCCTCTTTATGCTGGGTGTAACCCAGCTTACGTTAGGCGTACCCACGCGTGTTCCAAACATGCATGAATGGTCTTTCATGCAAACTTTTCTCTATAAGGGCCATTCTTGCCAAATCTTCAAAGTGTCATAGCTCTTTCATTCTAGATCCGTTTCTTATGAGCTTTATATCCACGGAAAGGTGACGAGACACCCTACGTTTCTAATGACACAACCCAGCCCGAAAACTTCTCGAATAATAACTCCAAATTTAATAAAGGACTAAAACGCCCCTGGCCTTGGCCTCTGAAATTCCATATCGAATATTTTAGAACAGGGTGTTACATGTGCTTACCAATGCTAATGATTAATTAGCAGTCAAATCTTAAGATCTTCCATCCTCTAAAATCGTGAAGAGTACTCTTGAAATCTGGTCCAGTCTAACACCTCAATCCACCTTTCATGCTGACGATTGGAGGCCTTAATCTTCACCCTAGCTGACCGATCCTTGTTCCCACTTCCAATCTTGCAGCACCACTAAACTTTAACTAAACACACCCGTGCGAAAGTTCATTTCTCTTAAATATCCAATGCTGGAACACTGATGCATCTAACACCCGCTACTGACACTACTATCTTCATGCTACCAATCCTTTCCTAGTAACGATAGTGCTTGAACTCCAAAGTTCTTCCGTAGACAGTTGACGACCATACCCAAACAATGATAGAACCACTGAACTCTAACATCCCTGGAAAATTATCACTTTAACTTTGACCTACTGTCCTCTAAGTACTCCTGCGCATATCCTGATGAAGATCCGGAATGATAACGGTTTACGCAGAACCCACTCCGCAAGGTACATCCCTCTGTGGGTTCATCAAGGACCCTTCGGCATGCAGGATGGCATATATGATCATTGATAACCCAAACACTAGCGGAAAAATGACCCGAGATCTAACTTATCCAAGCTCACTCATAATCCCAAAGCAATACGTATTCCCAACATCCACATAATAATAGTAGATGATGACATACCCACAATATCTGGAGGAATCCTAATCACCTTTTGTTGACATGAACAACCCTGTCACACCCGTAGCAGCCTAAACCCTTGGAGCGACAAACTCCCTTGTGCACTTTCTCGCACGTGATGCACTGACTCCGGACCTACTAGCCTTTCTCCCAACGATCAGAAGTCATGGGTCTCTTCCCGGGACCTTCTACTATACACACTTGGCGTGACCCTCTCTTCCCAGGGCGCTCCAAACCAATCTCGCATCTACAAACTCTTGGAAGTCATATCCTTCAGGGTCGGACACCCTGTCACGCTCACTAGCTCTCTTGCCAATGGCTAAGTAGCAACAACTGGAACATCCTCTGTCCCTAAACTGGGTCACCAACTTCTCCCCGAAGCTTCTCAGATTCTCCCAGAATCTCACCGATTCCAGTGTGGATCCTGTGCTTTCAGTAGTACGAGCCCAATACTACCTTCCACACCTATCCATACTTTCCTCAGCAATCATTCCAAATTCTCCAAGTTACTTCCTCAAACTGTTACCCAAGACTCATTGAGCCTCACTACTAAACCACTGAAACATATCCTAGGCTTCCCTAGGTTCTCGTACTCACCCAGTCCTCAGTTGCTGAAAGACTTCTTACTAATGTCAACTAGCTAGCTCATCAATATAGTCACATGGAACAGAGATCAGATAATCCTTCGAGTAAAATACCCATCCCTAGAACGGTTGGACTCTGATAATAGTTGTGCAATAGGGTCAAGTCCATCACTATGAGATTATCCGGCCTGTGTCCCATGTGGCTTAGCATATTCACTTAGTAGCTAACTCACATCACTAAGAGTCCCACAAAGCACAAAGAAAACATCATTCAGACAATGGAAAATCTAAACATCATATTTCAATCAAATCATTCTATCCTCTAATCAGGAATCTATACATGCAATTCAAAGGCTCGTACAATCAGGCATAAGCTAAATAGGCTATCCTATTACTAACTGATCAGTACTAGCATACAAGTCTACAAGAACATACAATGGGCATATAAGGCATCCTCCTAGATCCTTATCCCTAATCTAGCATGCAGTTGTCATAATCATATCATAACATAACATGTATGGGTATCTTGGGAAAACTTACTTGAGCTCGGCGGATTGCACGCATCACACACCTTGTTCTTTTCAAAGTTCTTTTCTCTTTTCAAATTCCTTTATTCCTTTTATAAAACGGTTTTACCTTTGAAAATTTTCATACCAATTCCTTAGTTTGAGTTCAGACACACCCGAGAGTGTGTCCGAATCCCTCAAACCAAGGCTCTGATACCAACTTATAACATCCCAATTTTCAAGGCTAAAAGTTTCATTTTTAAATAAGTTATTACATAAAACCATCAATATAAAAACATTCATAATAATATCTCATGTCAAAACCCAAGTGTCAATAATCAAAACATTTTATCATAAAACCATATCAGAGTGCAATCCCAAAGATCTCATGTGCGGAAAACATAGTGTGATGCGTTGCGATCAAGCCAGCTCCTTTCCTTTGAAAACTAGTACCTGAAACCAAAACTGTAAACCGTAAGCACGAAACTTAGTGAGTTCCCTCATCATACCACACACCATACAATCACATAGCCTACATATTGCTCGGAACTTTGGTGTGCCCGACCTACCCAGTAAGGCCATTCTGGGGTGCTGACCTACCCGTGTCAAGCCATTCTGGGGTGCTGACCTACCCATGTCAAGCCGTTCTACGGTGCTGACCTATCCATCGGTCCTAACAACCGACCCTCGGGGACTATTCCACCCTACAGCTACTATCACATATATCTTAACATAAACATACTATCAGACATACCTGGTGTGTCCGAACTACCCTTCAGTCCTAACAACCGAATTTAGGGACTATTCCTCTTCTACTACCACTATCACATATAACATATCATGTCAGCATATAAACATATCATAACATACTGTCAGACATATCTAGGGTGTCCGACCTACCCTTCAGTCCTAACAACCGAACTTGGGGACTATTCTCCCCTACTACCACTATCACATATAACATATCATGTCGGCACATAACATATCAGGTAGTAGCAAACCTAGATGAATATCACAAAGACAATCATCTGACATACAACTCCTACTGGTGGGCCGACATTATGGCTGTAGACCCACCACTACTGGAAGGTAACTCACCTCACACTGCTGAAGTCCCATTGACACAACCCCAGCTGTTGGATGACAGATTCCCAAAATGTCAACACCAAAATAACACCCAATTAATAATTGGATTCCACTACATAACCATGAGTCCATGCTTGGGGGTACAAGGCTACTTTACTCCTAACTTGGCTTGATTCAATCCTGAGGCCCAAACCAAAGCCCCAAAAGTCCAACTATGGATCAAAGCCCAACATATGGCCCAATTTTCCAAATTGGGCCTAGGCCTATACATGGTCTGATTCTATGGCCCAACATCATATAATCATTAAGGCCCAAAACTATGGCCCACTATGGCCCAATTTTCCAAATTGGGCCCAAACCCCTTACATTGGCCTTACCCTAGGCCCATTAAATTATTTTAGCCCATTTTTTTGTTCTTGGATGGCCTATTATTATCCCAATCATCAAAGCCCAATAGAAAGTCTCAACAATAAACCCAAGTGACATTAGGGTTTCTCATAAAATGGTGATTAGGGTTAGGTTTCCTACTTAACCCATTAAGGACATAATCCATTAATTCCAATATTGCTTAGATTAATTTTTTGCCAATGATTATTATTTAATATCTCAATTTATCAAATACTTCCCGCGTATCCCGGTTAATTCCCCAAATTAGGGTTTTATTGGCATTAGGGTTTTCCAAACCCTAATTAGGGTTTCCAACCCAAATACTAGCCCATTTATCAATTTGTTGGGCTTTTAGGTCAATTAGAGCTTTATTGGACCTATTAACCCCACTAGAATATCATTAAGACCATTAGGATTTTCATTAAGCCCATTAGGATTTATTAGGCCCATTAGGGCTCAGAAGGCCCATTAGGGTTTCAAGCACCCCAAACAACGAGGCGAGCACACCACCACCCGACACGGCGGCCGGTGGCGGCAGCCACCACCTCACAGTGGTGGTTTTCAACTTCTTTTATTATCTCAATTCCTAATTACATCTTACAATTAAATTATCAATTAACACACACATAGGCAGCACATGGCGGCAGCCACCGCCTTATGGTGGTGGCAGTGGTGGCCCTAGCCTTTCTGGAAAAAATAGAGCACACACAACACACCCACGACCGGAAACACACATACACACCCAATTTTGCTTGCACAGAACACCCAACAGCCACCAGATGGACAAGGCGGCGACGACAGAACCATGGAGAGGAGGCAGCAATGGCAAGCGACATTCTAACACCAGTAGTGACGACACCACTGCGAATCACACTTCCACAAATAAACCCCATTGTTGGTCCCTCGGCGTGAATCTCAACCGGAAAACTGGATGTAGGTTGCTCTGGCGGTGGGGGCTGGTTGTTGGTTGCTATGGGACGAGTTCTGGAGTGGTGGTGGTCAACACGACACCGGTAACAGCCGAGTGCGACCGTTAACGGCGACAGGAAACGAGAAGGAGAAGAGGATGGCGACAGAGATAAAAGCAGCGGCGCTCACAACTCTGCCGATAGGTCTTGTTGTCGCCTACAGCAGGGCATGACGGTGGCGGTTCGGTGGCAATGAAACAGTGACGGTTGCTGCCTCCCAGCTTCGTCGTCGACTGATGCGGCGGTTGCTCCCCTCTCCAGTCTGTCTTCCACGCTTCCGGTGAGAAAGACTACGTTGATGTGCTAGATGATCGGCAAAGTGAATGAGGTGGGTGATGGAGCCGGAGGAAAAAAGGGAGAGTGTCGGCTGTAAAATGGTCGATGGGGTTAGGGTTAGGGTTTGCTTAACCCTTTATACCCGTTTCTCTTCAAAGGTTTGCCATAATGACAAAAGTAGCCCCTCCTCTCCCCGTTTCCTTCAAAATAAATCCAATAATTACCCTTTGAACCCTCACCATTAAAATCCCTTACAACTTAGGTACACAATTTACCAAACAGTCCCCTAATGTCTTAATTATAACATATTCAGCCCCTCCACCTCATTTCTTTTTAAAATAATTCCCGATAATTACCACGGAACCCCTATCGTCATAAATATTCATAAAATGAGTCCCGGACTCACACTTTTAACCCCCGGCTTCTAAAAATGTGGCAATTAATTCCTCAAAGACAACACCCTGCATATATAATTATTTATTTTAGGCTACCATTCGTTCATTAATTTATTTACTTAACTAATAAATAAACGGGTGTTACATAATAATTCCATAATGATGTGGTTTAAGTTTAATTAAATTAAGAGTATAGTTTAATTAATATATTAAACCACTTAGTATTTTAAAAGTTTAAAATACACTCTTATACTATTATAATATTAAAATTTTAATATATTATATGTATTAGTAAGAAGTCGGTCTTACCGTTAGAAGGCCCCATTCATTAAGCCTGTCTATAAGGGGGTATAAGGTTACTTCCTATAAAATGGAGGTTTAATGAGTTTCCCTCTCATCCACCGCTTCCTTGACTGGTGGAGGGTCGTTAGCCAAACGAGTAGGATAGGTCATTAATTCTCATTAAAAGTATAATGAAAATACCAGGTAACTAAACACTTATAAATCCCCAATCTTACTTACTTAGGAAAAATGTGAATTTGGTGCGAACCCATGAAATTGCACTTTGCACCTTGTTAAGTCGTTAGTGGAGCGTGTGTGGTTAACCGGCACACTAATCTGGAACTGACAGTTTGTGGCAAAGGGTAGTTTGATGTTAATCATAGATCAACAGAGCGTGTGTGGTTAACCGACACATTGATTAGGTGATCTGTAACATTAAGGGTACCAAGCACGTGTGCATGGTTATTCACACCTTGTTTGTGATCCTTGGCAACCCAGTCACAAACCAGAAGGGCACAATCAAGATTTAAACACACCATTGAAAAGTTCAATGAATCTTAAAGGATCTTGGAATTTCAATTCATTTAAAACCTAAAATTCATTTTCGTTGTTCATTGTGGAAATTAGTAAATCGTCATTTACCTACCTTCAAATATTTTGAAATTAGACTACGACATCACTCTTCCGAATTGTAAAATATTGTGTTGGGTCCTAGCCTTAATATTTCATTTGGGTGTTATATTAAGGGCTTAAATCAACTAACGTGAATTTCTCCTTTATAGATGTCTAGTTCTGACAACTATGGTCTGTCCTATCCTTTTGGAAAAAGATTTCTTCATAAAGATGAAATTCTAGAAGGCAATTAAGGTGAAATAATAATCCCTTTTTTGAGTTGTAGTGGAATTTCACTTCCTCCATGTAACGCCTGTGTTTCCGGGCTTGCCATTTTTAGCAATGTAATAGTCTAGGTTAACCTTTGTAACCTCTTTTGAAATAATAGAAGTGTATTATTTGAGTATTATGTGTTTTGTGCTTAATTGCTTAATTATGTGGTTTGATTAATTAAGAATAAAAAAAACAAGTGTCAAAATTTAAGTGTAAAATAAACTTAATATCTTTGAATAATGTTGTAGTAGTTGAAACGAGGTTTCCGAATATATATAGAACGCCCAAATCTGACTTTGTATGAGGAACTTATGATTTATCGAAGTTTCGGCTTAGCGGTGTGCAGCCCGAAATACTCGATTTGAGATCGAGCGGTTTTTAGTCGAAAGAATCTAAACGAGGATCGAAGGTCTCGTTGTTGGTATCGAAGCAATAAAAAGTTAGGCGAGAACAGAAGTCAAACGAAGAAGTTATGAATTTATAACGAAGTTTTTCTGTCGCGGCCTATTAAAAATAAATAATAAAAATAAAATCAAAATTAGCCGACGGAGTCTAAACGAAAGTTGTAGAGCGTAGTCTCACCTTCGCGTGGATATAAAGAACGTCGAAAACGGAGTTCGTATGAAGAAGATATGAATTTCTGAAGTTTATTAAATATTTTATATTTAAATTAAATCTTTAAATCCGGAATTATCCGAAGGGGAGTCAACAATCCGATCCGAAGTACGCCCCGCGTACACCGAAGACGTCGACACTCGCAGCAAGTCGCTTTGGATGACGAACGCTGTGACGCATTCGGACCAGTACGCCCCGCGTACTGGCGTACGCCCCGCGTACTCCGAGGCTCCAGCCTCCTATAAATAGGATCCGAAGGCAGCCGAGTTCTTTTGCTATTTTCTCTCTTCTCTCTCCCGTTTTGCATCGTTTTGCGTGCCAGAAATACCCCGAAGCCCCGGTATCATAATCGAGCCCCGAGGCAAGTCTCGAGATCCCGAAGATCCCGAGTAGTGCGGTTCCCGAGCCGAAGCTCTGCCCGCGAGAAGTTCGATTTTTGTGAAGATCTTCCAGATCTGCTAAGGATTACTACTTCTGCAAGTCGTAGTGTTGTCTGATCATCTTCTGATCAAGTGAGTGTATACTACCTTTCATAAACACGATAATAATACAAGTATGGTTTGAGTGTATTAAGTATATTGTTGTTTATATGTGTGAATGTGTATTCACTTTCTTCTAACTCATAGATATGATTTATTATCTATGAGATATGTGTTATGTGTGTGTGCCTCATCTGTTATGTGAAATATGGGTTGATTAAAGCATGCTATACAGGTTTTTTTATATATGTATAAAAATGTATATTTTTATCTACTAATATGTTGGGTAGAACATGGGTAGATAGTTGGTGTGTAATAAACAGATGAGAGGCCTCGTTGTTGTTTGATTTAGTCATCTAGCGGAGTTTAGATGACGACCACGGGCTATTCTAGACAGTCTTGTGGAAACATTAGCAGGTTCGCCACCTGTAGGTGTTAATGAACTTGGGTGTTCATTCGTTGTACTCCATCCCCCTCATGGTTGCCTTATTTGACTTATATTGCTGAGGTACCCCCGAAGCATGTGTTGTCGCCCGGATGAAATATTCTTAGACTAGGTCCCTTATGTTAGTTGTCTTAGGGACATAAAGTGGGAATAACGGGAATGGGTAATTGGGTTATTGTTGGTTGGTGAAAAAAATTAAATATGATTATTTATTGTGGGTTGAAAACCCTATATGCTCACCAGGCTCCCAAGCCTGACCCACTCAGTTTTATTTGTATTACAGGAAGTGGCGCGAGGGCATGATATGGATGAACCATCAGTTGTTTTGTTTACAAGTCTGTATATGTATATATTTGTTAAATGACTTGCAATGCTATCGTTTATGCTTATTGGTCTGTATCGGAACATGACACCCCGAGTTTTGATTATATTATGAAAAATACATTTCTTTTATGAAATGCTTTGGTAAACATTGTTTTATCATGTTTTGTTTTTGGGAACAAATTCCGCAACTCTTTCAAATCAAAAGGATTTACTCTGAAATTATTTTAAAAGCATAAATGAAATCGGTCTTTTCTGGCCGAGATTTTGGGGATGTCACAGTTGGTATCAGAGCATTGGTTTAAGCGAACTAGGAATTTGTAGGATTTCTAGACTTAAACTTAGAATGCTAAGTGACGTTTAGAGATGTGTGTCTGTTATATTTTAGACACGAGCACTGGTTTATTTTAGGAAAGTTGCCTAAAATGCTTTATGTGCTAAATGTTATATGTTGCCATATATGATATTATTTGTTCGGATCTATGGTCGGTTGTGACAACCCGAAATTTCCATTTGTACGAACAATATCTATTCAATAGAAGTCAGTCCAATTTCAGTGATTTTCAGACTTTTCCGAGCAAGTCTGTGTACATTAGGGTTTACACTTTAGGAGATATCAGGAGAGTGGATGCTCCTAGGTTTGTGAAATTTGAACATTTCAAGTTTCAGAATGTTACAGTCCAAGTTCGAGAATAAAAATATTTTCTGTCAAAATATTTCAGGACTATAAATAGTTTTCTGAATTAAATTAATACATTATTCACAATTCCAACTAGAGATAAGCCATTTTCTCTCTGACGGATCTTTGGGTTTTTATCCCAGATTGTGAGTAACTCTTTCTAGTAGTGTTAGAATACATATTAGATGCTTATAACATGATTTAGATGGCTAAATCATTAGATCCAGGAGTTTACACCCCAAGGTGTTCTTGGGCGGTAAACTCCCGAAACGAAGCCAAAACCGACACTTGTGCTTTGATAAAGCCTTAGACCATTATGTATGCATGTTAGGGACAAGAAAACACACCCAAATCCACCCAACATTGGGAGTTTACGGCCCAGAACTCTCTTAGGCCGTAAACTCCATATTCACACCCTAAATGGTGTTTTAAGGCTCTAGGAGTTTAAGGCTTGCATCTAGGCTATTTTCCCAAGTAGATTAAGGTCTTAGACACATCAAATGACACAAACAAAAGTGAGTTTACGGCCCAAAACTCCTTTAGGCCGTAAACTCCATATAAATGGACATAAAGGGTGTTTTCATGACCCCTAAAGCCCTAGACCTTTACAAGAAATTGTACCCACTTAATGGAAGGACCAAACCACACCAAAATCACTTAACCAAGTGAGTTTACGCCCAAGACATGGTTCTTGGGCCGTAAACTCCTAAAAAGGGCACTAAGGTGTGCCTAATGCCTTCATATGCTAGGAATAAAAGTCTAGAACATATCCCACAAGTGCAAGAGGCTTGAAAGCAACAAAGGAAACACCCCAAGGGAGTTTACGGCCGTAAACTCCAAGGGGAAATGGACTTGAGGCTGTAAACTCCTATTTGGAGTACTTCTAGACCTTAAACCCTTCCAAGGAATTAGCCACTAAGTTAGAATAATTCTAGAAAGCATTTGGGACTTCAAAACACACCAAACACACATGTTTGCAAGTTTACGGCCGTATACTCAAGAGTTTACAACCATAAATTCCATGTGTGATGGTTTATAGGGAGTAAACTCTCAAATAGGGTCCTTTGGAAACCCTAAACACAAGTACCCTGTCCCACAATAGCTTAGATGAAGTCCTTATGGCTTAAAACACTTACATAAAGTGTTATCTATGTCTAGGATGTCTTTAACATTATCAATTAGTCTTTTGTGTCTAATTGAGTGCATATATGTGTGATTATTTGTTCATTAGGATCGTAGTGTGTGCACAAGTCCTCGCTTGACACCTAGCCATCCTATACCGTTCAGTTCATTCCAATCACCAACTACAGGTGAGTCCATACCCCTAATCAATGTTTTAAATGATTTTAAATGCTTTAATGGGGGGGAATACAAGTATGAACAAACATGTTATTAAATCATTGATATGTATTTTATAACTGTGTTTGTCATTTAACAGATTTCACATGCTACAAAATGTGATGCATGAAATGGTTTTACATTTTAAAAGCACATTGTTACCAAATGTTTTACCTTTGAAATGTTTATTAAAATGACATCAAGTCATTGTTAATTATTGTTCAAAACCCATAAGATGTCTTACAAAAACCATTTTTCATTCTTGAACTAAACTATGCATATACACTTATATTCTTATATATGTATTAATGTTATAGTTTACATCTTTCATTTAGTTTCCCACACTCTTGAATAGTAAGAGTGTACAAACCTACATGATCATCCAGTTATATTACAGTGAATTATCATAGGGATAGTTTGAAGATATCAAACATTACTTCTATTACAAGGAATCACACATGAGTCAGTTCATTCATGAGTCTATACCAATGTCTTACATGATACATGAGTACACGTACTTAGGATTTCATGATACATGAATATGTTTACATATACTTACCTGTTACATGGACACACATACATGAATACCATACAGGAACACTTTTACATAGGTGCATTATCCTGTATTCACTTACCTAGATACTTGTACTTAGAACTATGAAGATGATTTATTAGTATATACTGTGTAAATTATCTTTCCTATCTCGGTTCAAGGGGATAGCAAGGCGGGACATACCATTCCGAACCCCACTGATTAGCACCAGTGGTCGATGACCATGTTCGGAGGTCTAAGGTTACTACTTATATTAAGAAATCGATTTGGGACTAACCCTTCCACCCACCTGCTGCTGCTACAGAGGACAATTGGACAATCTTTGGATGTTCATTAGGTTGTACATTTTGCTTAATGCGATGTCGTGTTGGTCCTAGTACCGAGTGACAACACTTACAATATTACATTTTTCCTGTTTACTTTATTTTGTGACACATTCACATAACCGATGAGTTAGACTAAGCACTTTTAGTACTAGTCAACATAAAGGAAAAACTATCATTTTGCATACAGAACATTCGGGTCTTGGTAGAAGACTACACTTCATACATACAGAACATTCGGGTCTTGGTAGAAGACTGCACTTCATACATACAGAACATTCGGGTCTTGGTAGAAGACTACATTTCATACTTATAAAACGTTCGGGTCTTGGTAGAAGACTACACTTCATACGTATAGAACATTCGGGTCTTGGTAGAAGACTACATTTCATACTTATAGAAAATAAGGGTCTTTCTATGGATTTCATACTTACCTCAACATTTTCACTTAAAGGTTTTTTTCATGGCATTCATAGCAGATTTTCACAAAGAAGGCAATGACACTTATATACTTATGGACTCACCAGCTTTAAAGCTGATACTCACTTTCAAAATAACTTGTATTCTCAGGTCATCAGTAGACAGGTACGGAGGCCAGGTTTTGAGAAGACGGAGCAGACAAGTCTCGTCTTTTATTTTGATTGTATATTTTTGGTGTCTTATTACAATGAAAGAACACACATGTATAAAACTTTACTTATAATGCAATGGATGATGTTGTTGCTTGTTTATTATATTACACTGTTGTGATACTATACATGACGTCCTCCACCCCTGAACGTTTCCGCCGTTCGTGGTTTTGGGGTGTGACAGATTGGTATCAGAGCATTGTTTATAGTGAATATAGTATATCAACCCATAAAAGATATACTAACTACAAATACATGGGATTAAAACACTCTGTCTCAGAGTTATACTTTTAAATAATAAAATATTTAAGTAAGTATACGTTCCTGCATTCATACTAAAATCAGTGTCACAACGACAAGAACAAAAGTATTACGATTGTTGAATATCACAAGTAAGCCTGGGGATATATAGTCAGTCTTGGGAATGGCATAGCCTGATCAACTATGCTGGTCCAGGGAGTGATTAGCATATGCCCAAGAATGGTTGTGATGTGGCAACAAGTCTAAAACTTACCAACACAACCATAAAGGAATACCATATGGGTATTTGATCTTACTGTAATTATCTTAGTAGTTCGTCTATCTTAGCTATTTCTTATATCCCTTTTCTCGCGTAGATTAAAATGGCGGGATTTCACCATGGCGATCCGTACTTCCCAAACCAAGGCAATGCTGGTTGGCTAGAGGCTGAACCAGAAGATGGTCACCCAATTCCTTTGGATGATCACCATGCCGAAGGTTTTTCTGATAGCTCCGACTCGAAGCCAGAAGTGAACAACCTACCCCCAGCTGCTCAAAACCCAAACCTTTGTGGGCCACTAACTTGATTTCATGGAGTCATGAACAGGGTCAGCCCATTCCCTACAATGGAGACCGAAGTTTTTACAACCTCACTGAAGGAGGTTCTGCTGATAGAGTCCTACCAATCATGGTGCGTAGGATGTCTAGGAACTCGATAATAGCTCAGGCGGCTATCAATCAAGTTTTGGAAGTTGACGCCAACTCTGGTATTAACACTGTCCACATTCGCCAACTAGAGTCTGCTCATGAAAGGACTCTGGTCCGCAATGCAAATCTGCAAAGGGAACTTGCTGAAACTCAAGCGGAAGTTAGAGAACTTCGAGCTCAGCAAGCAAGGTCGGACAGGCGTATAAGGGACATTGAACGTCTACTGTCGGGATCGAGGACTCATGCTAGCAGTTCTCGTCGCCGATAGAATCCCGTCGACTCATCTTTTGGATATAACCTAGTTTATGTAAAACTTAGGGCTAATTTCCTATCTGTATAAATCTTAGACCTGTTAGGTCTTGATCTAGTCTAAATTCTGTCAAAATTTTCCATCATGGTTGATGTAAGTCCTACTTCTAAGCCATTTTTCCTGAACTTGTTACATCTGTAATTCCAGTATTATTGACAGATATCTAATCTTATAGAAATTATTATCCAAGTGCTATCTTCTTCATCTAGTCATGCTATTCTTTCTGTTGTTGGACTATGGTGATTTAGTCCATGAGACACATTCATTTATCATATATTCTTATCCATGTCGTAATCTTTTAAACGTATAGTTAAAGATGCCGCCACGTAGGAATCCAAGGAGGAACCCAAACAACACAGCACCAATACCACCACCTCCACCACCACATGTACCTCTTCAAACACCTAACCCTTTCGATGGCAACATGTTCCAGGCAGCTTTCACAGCAGCAGTTGCAGCTGCTGTGTCAGCAATCAACGCTCCTGCCCCTAGTGGGTCAGGAACAGGTGCACCACCCTCAAACCACGGCGAAAGCCATGGACACCCTCGGGAATGCACCTACAAGGACTTTACTAACGCCAAACCCCGCAGCTTCAATGGGACTGGGGGTGTTATGGTGTTGACACAATGGATTGAAAAGATGGAATCCGTCTTTGAAATCTGTGCTTGTCAGGAGGGCAGCAAGGTCAAGTTCGCAGCTTGTACCTTCTCTGACCGAGCACTAACATGGTGGAACAGCCATGTTAACTATCTAACTCTGGTGGTGGCGTATTCCATCGGCTGGGAAAAGTTGAAAGAAATGCTGATGAAAGAATATTGTCCTCGAGGTGAAATACAAAAGCTCGAGCAAGAATTCTGGGGTCTACAAATGGTTGGATCCGACATCACTACCTACACAAATAGGTTCTGTGATTTGGCAAACTTATGCCCCGACATGGTTGCTCTCCAGAGCAAAAAGATCGAAAGATATATCTGGGGACTGTCGCCCCAGATCTAGTCAAGTGTGATCGCTTCCAGGCCTATTACCTTTGATAGTGCCAAGGAACTGGCACAATCTCTTATCGATCACCGGAAACCCCAGAACACAACAATCCCTACACCCGTACCACAAAAATCCAACCCCGACTACCACAAGAAGGGGTGGAATAAAAGGAAAAGAGGGGCTCCGCAAGGATCCTCCAATAAGCAACAACTTGTGGCGATCAATGCTGCCACAGTGACTCATGTTGCCCCTGCGAACCCCTTACCAGCAAAAACATATACTGGGACTCTTCCAAAGTGCACCAAGTGCAACTACCACCACCACGGACCTTGCAGGGAGATGCAGTGCTCTAACTGCAACAAGAAGGGACACACCGTCCGCTTCTGCAAAACTCCAACAGCTCAAGCTGCTCGGGTTCCTAACGCCGGTATGGGCCAAGCTTGTTACGGATGTGGCGAAGTGGGCCACTACAAGAGGAACTGCCCTAAAGCAGGGATGGCCGGAGGAGTGGGAAGATTTATGGCCCTAGGCCACGAGGAAGCAGTAGCTGATCCAACGATAGTACCTGGTACGTTCCTCCTCGATAACTCATATGCTTGCATACTTTTCGATAGTGGAGCCGAGAAAAGTTTTGTAAGTCACAAATTTGCACACCTGCTTAAACAAAAACCATGTGCATTAGATAGTTCATTCACAGTAGAAATGGCTAATGGGAAAATAGTGAGTACAAACTGCATATACATAGGTTGTACCTTAACTTTAGATAGCCATACATTCAAGATAGATCACATGCCAGTCACCATTAAATGTTTCGACGTCATCATCGGTATGGATTGGTTGAGTCTTCTGCGTGCCGACATTATGTGCTTTGAAAAAGCAGTTCGTCTTAACCTTCCTAACAACGAAACTTTCATTATCTACGGCGACAAACCTAGTACGAGCCTTCGCATCATTTCGTGCATTCAAGCACAGAAGTGTTTGCGGAAGGAGTACCATGCATTTCTCGCACACGTCGTCAATACCAGCCAAGAACAGAAAGACATTCAGAAAATCCCAGAAGTACGCGACTTTCCCGACATATTCCCAGAAGAACTTCCCGGTTTACCACCTCAACGCCAAGTCGAGTTCAGAATCGACTTAGTGCCAGGGGCTACCCCCGTAGCCAAATCCCCATATCGTCTGGCACCAGCTGAAATGCAGGAACTTTCCAGTCAACTTAACGAACTTCTCAAGAAGGGATTCATTCGACCAAGCTTCTCGCCATGGGGAGCACCGGTCTTGTTCGTCAAGAACAAAGATGGATCGTTTCGCATGTGCATCGACTATAGAGAACTCAACAAACTTACCATTAAAAATCTTTATCCCTTGCCCCGCATTTACGATTTATTCGATCAACTTCAAGGAGCCAACTACTTCTCGAAGATAGATCTGCGATCTGGATACCACCAACTACGAGTGTTAGAGGAAGATGTTCCCAAGACAGCCTTCCGAACTCGTTATGGGCACTACGAGTTTGTAGTGATGCCATTCGGATTAACTAACGCGCCCGCAGTATTCATGGATCTGATGAATAGGGTGTGTCGTCCTTACTTGGATCAGTTCGTCATCGTCTTCATTGATGACATACTCATCTACTCTCGAAGTAAGGAGGAGCATGGTCAACATCTCCGTAAAATCTTAGAAACATTGCGAGCGGAGAAGCTCTACGCGAAGTTCTCGAAGTGCGGATTTTGGATTCGGCGAGTCGAATTCTTGGTCCATGTAGTTAGCGAAGAAGGTATACACGTGGACCCTTCCAAAATTAAGGCCATCGAGAACTGGTCAGCACCAAAGACACCTACTGAAATTCGTCAATTTCTAGGTCTAGCTGGCTACTATCACAGGTTCATTCAGAACTTCTCCAGCATAGCGAAACCTCTTACAACCCTGACCCAGAAAGGTGTGGCCTTCGACTGGGAAGAGAAATAGGAAAAAGTGTTCCAAACGCTCAAACGAGCCTTGTGCACCGCCCCGATACTATCCCTTCCCGAAGGAATAGAGGACTTCATTGTCTATTGCGATGCATCCAATCAAGGACACGGATGTGTTCTGATGCAGCGAGGTAAAGTCATCGCCTATGCCTCGAGACAGCTGAAGACACATGAGGTTAACTACACAACCCATGATCTTGAACTGGGAGCAGTTGTGTTTTCTCTGAAGATCTGGCGACATTACCTATACGGTACAAAAAGCACGATCTTTACAGACCATAAGAGTCTGCAGCACATTTTCGACCAGAAAGAGCTCAATATGAGACAACGACGGTGGGTCGAGCTACTTAGTGATTACGAATGCGAAATTCGTTATCATCCGGGTAAAGCCAATGTAGTAGCCGACGCCCTAAGTCGGAAAGAATATACTGGTTGTAGAGTCAAGTCTTTGACTCTAACTATCCATTCACACTTGTCCACGCAAATAAAGGAGGCTCAGCTCGACGCTTTGAAACCTGAAAACGTGGCGGGTGAATCCCTTAGAAGGATGGATAAGAACTTGGAAATCAAGGGTGGCGGAGCCTTATACCTCATGGATCGCATCTGGACACCGAAACACGGTGGCTTCAGAGACTTGGTCATGACCGAAGCTCACAATACTCATTATTCCGTCCACCCGGGTTCAGATAAGATGTATCTGGATCTTAAAAAGTTATACTGGTGGCCTAACATGAAAGCAGATAGTGCTACCTTCGTGAGTAAATGCCTTACTTGCGCAAAGGTCAAGGTCGAATACCAGAAACCCTGCG
This sequence comes from Lactuca serriola, assembly GCF_051521515.1. Classification (NCBI taxonomy): domain Eukaryota; kingdom Viridiplantae; phylum Streptophyta; class Magnoliopsida; order Asterales; family Asteraceae; genus Lactuca; species Lactuca serriola. The sequence goes on from NC_136412.1 coordinate 119,756,076, forward strand.
GTCTTCTACAACAACCGGAGATACCAGAATGGAAGTGGGAGCGGATCACTATGGACTTCATAACCAAGTTGCCCAAGACGACGAGTGGACTTGATTCCATATGGGTCATCGTCGATAGACTGACCAAGTCTGCACACTTCCTACCGATCAAGGAAACAGACAAGATGGAGAAACTTACCAGAACTTACATTAGGGAGATTGTAAGGCTGCACGGTGTTCCTTTATCTATCATCTCAGACCGAGATAGCAGATTCACTTCGAGGTTCTGGCAGTCATTACAAAATTCCCTAGGAACTAGGTTGGACATGAGTACAGCCTACCATCCACAGACCGACGAGGAAAGTGAGAGGACTATCCAAACCTTAGAAGATATGTTGCGCGCCTGCGTGATAGACTTTGGAAAAGCTTGGGATACTCATTTACCCCTTGTTGAATTTTCCTACAACAACAGTTATCACACGAGCATAAAGGCAGCTCCATTCGAGGCCCTCTATGGCCGAAAGTGCAGATCCCTCTGTGCTGGGCTGAAGTGGGTGATACCCAGTTAGCTAAGGGACGAGTTCCCGAAAGCACTCTCACGGGTTCGGAGATCATTCGGGAAACGACAGAGAAGATCGTTCAAATTCGTGAACGATTAAAAGCCTCTAGAGACCGACAGAAAAGCTATGCCGACAAGCGTAGGAAACCATTGGAGTTCCAGGTGGGCGACCGAGTCTTACTGAAGGTCTCACCCTGGAAGGGCTTAATACGCTTTGGAAAGCATGGGAAGCTCAATCCACGATACATAGGGCCTTTCGAGATTCTCGCAAGAATCGGCCCTGTGGCTTACAAGCTCAATCTACCACCTTCCACGTGTCAAACTTGAAAAAGTGCCTATCTGACGAGACTCTTGTTATTCCACTCGACGAGATCGAGATCAACGAGAGCCTCAACTTCGTGGAGGAACCAGTAGAGGTCATGGACCGAGAGGTCAAGCTAACAAAGCAGAGCCGTATCCCGATAGTGAAGGTGCGCTAGAACGCAAAGCGTGGACCGGAATTCACTTGGGAACGTGAGGATCAGATGAAACTGAAATACCCTCACCTTTTTGCTTAGTTATTTGTAATTTCTTATTTGCTTACATTCTAATTTTGGGACGAAATTCCTTCTAACGGGAGGATGATATGACAACCCGGAATTTCCATTTGTACGAACAATATCTATTCAATAGAAGTCAGTCCAATTTCAGTGATTTTCAGACTTTTCCGAGCAAGTCTGTGTACATTAGGGTTTACACTTTAGGAGATATCAGGAGAGTGGATGCTCCTAGGTTTGTGAAATTTGAACATTTCAAGTTTCAGAATGTTACAGTCCAAGTTCGAGAATAAAAATATTTTCTGTCAAAATATTTCAGGACTATAAATAGTTTTCTGAATTAAATTAATACATTATTCACAATTCCAACTAGAGATAAGCCATTTTCTCTCTGACGGATCTTTGGGTTTTTATCCCAGATTGTGAGTAACTCTTTCTAGTAGTGTTAGAATACATATTAGATGCTTATAACATGATTTAGATGGCTAAATCATTAGATCCAGGAGTTTACACCCCAAGGTGTTCTTGGGCGGTAAACTCCCGAAACGAAGCCAAAACCGACACTTGTGCTTTGATAAAGCCTTAGACCATTATGTATGCATGTTAGGGACAAGAAAACACACCCAAATCCACCCAACATTGGGAGTTTACGGCCCAGAACTCTCTTAGGCCGTAAACTCCATATTCACACCCTAAATGGTGTTTTAAGGCTCTAGGAGTTTAAGGCTTGCATCTAGGCTATTTTCCCAAGTAGATTAAGGTCTTAGACACATCAAATGACACAAACAAAAGTGAGTTTACGGCCCAAAACTCCTTTAGGCCGTAAACTCCATATAAATGGACATAAAGGGTGTTTTCATGACCCCTAAAGCCCTAGACCTTTACAAGAAATTGTACCCACTTAATGGAAGGACCAAACCACACCAAAATCACTTAACCAAGTGAGTTTACGCCCAAGACATGGTTCTTGGGCCGTAAACTCCTAAAAAGGGCACTAAGGTGTGCCTAATGCCTTCATATGCTAGGAATAAAAGTCTAGAACATATCCCACAAGTGCAAGAGGCTTGAAAGCAACAAAGGAAACACCCCAAGGGAGTTTACGGCCGTAAACTCCAAGGAGAAATGGCCTTGAGGCCGTAAACTCCTATTTGGAGTACTTCTAGACCTTAAACCCTTCCAAGGAATTAGCCACTAAGTTAGAATAATTCTAGAAAGCATTTAGGACTTCAAAACACACCAAACACAAATGTTTGCGAGTTTACGGCCGTAAACTCCAGAGTTTACAACCGTAAACTCCATGTGTGATGGTTTATAGGGAGTAAACTCTCAAATAGGGTCCTTTGGAAACCCTAAACACAAGTACCCTGTCCCACAATAGCTTAGATGAAGTCCTTATGGCTTAAAACACTTACATAAAGTGTTATCTATGTCTAGGATGTCTTTAACATTATCAATTAGTCTTTTGACTCTAATTGAGTGCATATATGTGTGATTATATGTTCATTAGGATCGTAGTGTGTGCACAAGTCCTCGCTTGACACCTAGCCATCCTATACCGTTCAGTTCATTCCAATCACCAACTACAGGTGAGTCCATACTCCTAATCAATGTTTTAAATGATTTTAAATGCTTTAATGGGGGGGGGGGGGGGGGGAATACAAGTAGAAACAAACATGTTATTAAATCATTGATATGTATTTTATAACTGTGTTTGTCATTTAACAGATTTCACATGCTACAAAATGTGATGCATGAAATGGTTTTACATTTTAAAAGCACATTGTTACCAAATGTTTTACCTTTGAAATGTTTATTAAAATGACATCAAGTCATTGTTAATTATTGTTCAAAACCCATAAGATGTCTTACAAAAACCATTTTTCATTCTTGAACTAAACTATGCATATACACTTATATTCTTATATATGTATTAATGTTATAGTTTAAATCTTTCATTTAGTTTCCCACACTCTTGACTAGTAAGAGTGTACAAACCTACATGATCATCCAGTTATATTACAGTGAATTATCATAGGGATAGTTTGAAGATATCAAACATTACTTCTATTACAAGGAATCACACATGAGTCAGTTCATTCATGAGTCTATACCAATGTCTTACATGATACATGAGTACACGTACTTAGGATTTCATGATACATGAATATGTTTACATATACTTACCTGTTACATGGACACACATACATGAATACCATACAGGAACACTTTTACATAGGTGCATTATCCTGTATTCACTTACCTGGATACTTGTACTTAGAACTATGAAGATGATTTATTAGTATGTACTGTGTAAATTGTCTTTCCTATCTTGGTTCAAGGGGATTGCAAGGCGGGACTTACCATTCCGAACCCCACTGATTAGCACCAGTGGTCGATGACCATGTTCGGAGGTCTAAGGTTACTACTTATATTAGGAAATCAATTTGGGACTAACCCTTCCACCCACCTGCTGCTGCTACAGAGGACAATTGGACAATCTTTGGATGTTCATTAGGTTGTACATTTTGCTTAATGCGATGTCGTGTTGGTCCTAGTACCCAGTGATAACACTTACAATATTACATTTTTCCTGTTCACTTTATTTTGTGACACATTCACATAAACGATGAGTTAGACTAAGCACTTTTAGTACTAGTCAACATAAAGGAAAAACTATCATTTTGCATACAGAACATTCGGGTCTTGGTAGAAGACTACACTTCATACATACAGAACATTCGGGTCTTGGTAGAAGACGACACTTCATACATACAGAACATTTGGGTCTTGGTAGAAGACTACATTTCATACTTATAAAACATTCAGGTCTTGGTAGAAGACTACACTTCATACGTATAGAACATTCGGGTCTTGGTAGAAGACTACATTTCATACTTATAGAAAATAAGGGTTTTTCTAGGGATTTCATACTTACCTCAACATTTTCACTTAAAGTTTTTTTTCATGGCATTCATAGCAGATTTTCACAAACAAGGCAATGACACTTATATACTTATGGACTCACCAGCTTTAAAGCTGATACTCGGTTTCAAAATAACTTGTATTCTCAGGTCATCAGTAGACAGGTACGGAGGCCAGGTTTTGAGAAGACGGAGCAGACAAGTCTCGTCTTTTATTTTGATTGTATATTTTTGGTGTCTTATTACAATGAAAGAACACACATGTATAAAACTTTACTTATAAAGCAATGGATGATGTTGTTGCTTGTTTATTATATTACATTGTTGTGATACTATACATGACGTCCTCCACCCCTGAACGTTTCCGCTGTTCGTGGTTTTGGGGTGTGACAGATTGGTATCAGAGCATTGTTTATAGTGAATATAGTATATCAACCCATAAAAGATATACTAACTATAAATACATGGGATTAAAACACTCTGTCTCAGAGTTATACTTTTAAATAATAAAATATTTAAGTAAGTATACGTTCCTGCATTCATACTAAAATCAGTGTCACAACGACAAGAACAAAAGTATTACGATTGTTGAATATCACAAGTAAGCCTGGGGATATATAGTCAGTCTTAGGAATGGCATAGCCTGATCAACTATGCTGGTCCAGGGAATGATTAGCATATGCCCAAGAATGGTTGTGATGTGGCAACAAGTCTAAAACTTACCAACACAACCATAAAGGAATACAATATGGGTATTTGATCTTACTGTAATTATCTTAGTAGTTCGTCTATCTTAGCTATTTCTTATATCCCTTTTCTCGCGTAGATTAAAATCGCGGGATTTCACCATGGCGATCCGTACTTCCCAAACCAAGGCAATGCTGGTTGGCTAGAGGCTGAACCAGAAGATGGTCACCCAATTCCTTTGGATGATCACCATGCCGAAGGTTTTTCTGATAGCTCCGACTCGGAGCCAGAAGTTAACAACCTACCCCCAGCTGCTCAAAACCCAAACCTAAACCCTCACCCTGTGTTTCAAGGACCCACACCTTTGTGGGCCACTAACTCATTTCATGGAGTCATGAACAGGGTCAGCCCATTCCCTACAATAGAGACCGAAGTTTTTACAACCTCACTGAAGGAGGTTCTGCTGATAGAGTCCTACCAATCATGGTGCGTAGGATGTCTAGGAACTCGATAATAGCTCAGGCGGCTATCAATCAAGTTTTGGAAGTTGACGCCAACTCTGGTGTTAACACTGTCCACATTCGCCAACTAGAGTCTGCTCATGAAAGGACTCTGGTCCGCAATGCAAATCTGCAAAGGGAACTTGCTGAAACCCAAGCGGAAGTTAGAGAACTTCGAGCTCAGCAAGCAAGGTCGGATAGGCGTATAAGGGACATTGAACGTCTACTGTCGGGATCGAGGACTCATGCTAGCAGTTCTCGTCGCCGATAGAATCCCGTCGACTCATCTTTTGGATATAACCTAGTTTATGTAAAAATTAGGGCTAATTTCCTATCTGTATAAATCTTAGACCTGTTAGGTCTTGATCTAGTCTAAATTCTGTCAAAATTTTCCATCATGGTTGATGTAAGTCCTACTTCTAAGCCATTTTTCCTGAACTTGTTACATCTGTAATTCCAGTATTATTGACAGATATCTAATCTTATAGAAATTATTATCCAAGTGCTATCTTCTTCATCTAGTCATGCTATTCTTTCTGTTGTTGGACTATGGTGATTTAGTCCATGAGACACATTCATTTATCATATATTCTTATCCATGTCGTCATCTTTTAAACATATAGTTAAAGATGCCGCCACGTAGGAATCCAAGGAGGAACCCAAACAACGCAGCACCAATACCACCACCTCCACCACCACCTGTACCTCTTCAAACACCTAACCCTTTCGATGCCAACATGTTCCAGGCAGCTTTCACAGCAGCAGTTGCAGCTGCTGTGTCAGCAATCAACGCTCCTGCCCCTAGTGGGTCAGGAACAGGTGCACCACCCTCAAACCACGGCGAAAGCCATGGACACCCTCGGGAATGCACCTACAAGGACTTTACTAACGCCAAACCCCGCAGCTTCAATGGGACTGGGGGTGTTATGGTGTTGAGACAATGGATTGAAAAGATGGAATCCGTCTTTGAAATCTGTGCTTGTCAGGAGGGCAGCAAGGTCAAGTTCGCAGCTTGTACCTTCTCTGACCGAGCACTAACATGGTGGAACAGCCATGTTAACTATCTAACTCTGGTGGTGGCGTATTCCATCGGCTGGGAAAAGTTGAAAGAAATGCTGATGAAAGAATACTGTCCTCGAGGTGAAATACAAAAGCTCGAGCAAGAATTCTGGGGTCTACAAATGGTTGGATCCGACATCACTACCTACACAAATAGGTTCTGTGATTTGGCAAACTTATGCCCTGACATGGTTGCTCTCCAGAGCAAAAAGATCGAAAGATATATCTGGGGACTGTCGCCCCAGATCTAGTCAAGTGTGATCGCTTCCAGGCCTATTACCTTTGATAGTGCCAAGGAACTGGCACAATCTCTTATCGATCACCGGAAACCCCAGAACACAACAATCCCTACACCCGTACCACAAAAATCCAACCCCGACTACCACAAGAAGGGGTGGAATAAAAGGAAAAGAGGGGCTCCGCAAGGATCCTCCAATAAGCAACAACTTGTGGCGATCAATGCTGCCACAGTGACTCCTGTTGCCCCTGCGAACCCCTTACCAGCAAAAACATATGCTGGGACTCTTCCAAAGTGCACCAAGTGCAACTACCACCACCGCGGAACTTGCAGGGAGATGCAGTGCTCTAACTGCAACAAGAAGGGACACACCGTCCGCTTCTACAAAACTCCAACAGCTCAAGCTGCTCGGGTTCCTAACGCCGGTATGGGCCAAGCTTGTTACGGATGTGGCGAAGTGGGCCACTACAAGAGGAACTGCCCTAAAGCAGGGATGGCCGGAGGAGTGGGAAGATTTATGGCCCTAGGCCAGGAGGAAGCAGTAGCTGATCCAACGATAGTTACTGGTACGTTCCTCCTCGATAACTCATATGCTTGCATACTTTTCGATAGTGGAGCCGAGAAAAGTTTTGTAAGTCACAAATTTTCACACCTGCTTAAACAAAAACCATGTGCATTAGATAATTCATTCACAGTAGAAATGGCTAACGGGAAAACAGAGAGTACAAACTGCATATACATAGGTTGTACCTTAACTTTAGATAGCCATAATTTCAAGATAGATCTCATGCCAGTCACCATTAAATGTTTCGACGGCATCATCGATATGGATTGGTTGAGTCTTCTGCGTGCCGACATTATGTGCTTTGAAAAAGCAGTTCGTCTTAACCTTCCTAACAACGAAACTTTAATTATCTACGACGACAAACCTAGTACGAGCCTTCGCATCATTTCGTGCATTCAAGCACATAAGTGTTTGCGGAAGGACTACCATGCATTTCTCGCACACGTCGTCGATACCAGCCAAGAACAGAAAGACATTCAGAAAATCCCAGAAGTACGCGACTTTCCCGACATATTCCCAGAAGAACTTCCCGGTTTACCACCTCAACGCCAAGTCGAGTTCAGAATCGACTTAGTGCCAGGGGCTACCCCCGTAGCCAAATCCCCATATCGTCTGGCACCAGCTGAAATGCAGGAACTTTCCAGTCAACTTAACGAACTTCTCAAGAAGGGATTCATTCGACCAAGCTTCTCGCCATGGGGAGCACCGGTCTTGTTCGTCAAGAACAAAGATGGATCGTTTCGCATGTGCATCGACTATAGAGAACTCAACAAACTTACCATTAAAAATCTTTATCCCTTGCCCCGCATTGACGATTTATTCGATCAACTTCAAGGAGCCAACTACTTCTCGAAGATAGATCTGCGATCTGGATACCACCAACTACGAGTGTTAGAGGAAGATGTTCCCAAGACAGCCTTCCGAACTCGTTATGGGCACTACGAGTTTGTAGTGATGTCATTCGGATTAACTAACGCGCCCGCAGTATTCATGGATCTGATGAATAGGGTGTGTCGTCCTTACTTGGATCAGTTCGTCATCGTCTTCATTGATGACATACTCATCTACTCTCGAAGTAAGGAGGAGCATGGTCAACATCTCCGTAAAATCTTAGAAACATTGCGAGCGGAGAAGCTCTACGCGAAGTTCTCGAAGTGCGAATTTTGGATTCGGCGAGTCGAATTCTTGGGCCATGTATTTAGCGAAGAAGGTATACACGTGGACCCTTCCAAAATTAAGGCCATCGAGAACTGGTCAGCACCAAAGACACCTACTGAAATTCGTCAATTTCTAGGTCTAGCTGGCTACTATCGCAGGTTCATTCAGAACTTCTCCAGCATAGCGAAACCTCTTACAACCCTGACCCAGAAAGGCGTGGCCTTCGACTGGGAAAAGAAACAGGAAAAAGTGTTCCAAACGCTCAAACGAGCCTTGTGCACCGCCCCGATACTATCCCTTCCCGAAGGAATAGAGGACTTCATTGTCTATTGCGATGCATCCAATCAAGGACTCGGATGTGTTCTGATGCAGCGAGGTAAAGTCATCGCCTATGCCTCGAGACAGCTGAAGACACAGGAGGTTAACTACACAACCCATGATCTTGAACTGGGAGCAGTTGTGTTTGCTCTGAAGATCTGGCGACATTACCTATACGGTACAAAAAGCACGATCTTTACAAACCATAAGAGTCTACAGCACATTTTCGACCAGAAAGAGCTCAATATGAGACAACGACGGTGGGTCGAGCTACTTAGTGATTACGAATGCGAAATTCGTTATCATCCGGGTAAAGCCAATGTAGTAGCCGACGCCCTAAGTCGGAAAGAATATACTGGTCGTAGAGTCAAGTCTTTGACTCTAACTATCCATTCACACTTGTCCACGCAAATAAAGGAGGCTCAGCTCGACGCTTTGAAACCTGAAAACGTGGCGGGTGAATCCCTTAGAGGGATGGATAAGAACTTGGAAATCAAGGGTGGCGGAGCCTTATACCTCATGGATCGCATCTGGACACCGAAACACGGTGGCTTCAGAGACTTGGTCATGACCGAAGCTCACAACACTCATTATTCCGTCCACCCGGGTTCAGATAAGATGTATCTGGATCTTAAAAAGTTATACTGGTGGCCTAACATGAAAGCAGATATTGCTACCTTCGTGAGTAAATGCCTTACTTGCGCAAAGGTCAAGGTCTAATACCAGAAACCCTCCGGTCTTCTACAACAACCGGAGATACCAGAATGGAAGTGGGAGCGGATCACTATGGACTTCATAACCAAGTTGCCCAAGACGACGAGTGGACTTGATTCCATATGGGTCATCGTCGATAGACTGACCAAGTCTGCACACTTCCTACCGATCAAGGAAACAGACAAGATGGAGAAACTTACCAGAACTTACATTAGGGAGATTGTAAGGCTGCACGGTGTTCTTTTATCTATCATCTCAGACCGAGATAGCAGATTCACTTCGAGGTTCTGGCAGTCATTACAAAATTCCCTAGGAACTAGGCTGGACATGAGTACAGCCTACCATCCACAGACCGACGGGGAAAGTGAGAGGACTATCCAAACCTTAGAAGATATGTTGCGCGCCTGCGTGATAGACTTTGGAAAAGCTTGGGATACTCATTTACCCCTTGTTGAATTTTCCTACAACAACAGTTATCACACGAGCATAAAGGCAGCTCCATTCGAGGCCCTCTATGGCCGAAAGTGCAGATCCCCTCTGTGCTGGGCTGAAGTGGGTGATACCCAGTTAGCCAAGGGACGAGTTCCCGAAAGCACTCTCACGGGTCCGGAGATCATTCGGGAAACTACAGAGAAGATCGTTCAAATTCGTGAACGATTAAAACCCTCTAGAGACCGACAGAAAAGCTACGCCGACAAGCGTAGGAAACCATTGGAGTTCCAGGTGGGCGACCGAGTCTTACTGAAGGTCTCACCCTGGAAGGGCTTAATACGCTTTGGAAAGCATGGGAAGCTCAATCCAAGATACATAGGGCCTTTCGAGATTCTCGCAAGAATCGGCCCTGTGGCTTACAAGCTCAATCTACCACCTTCCACGTGTCAAACTTGAAAAAGTGCCTATCTGATGAGACTCTTGTTATTCCACTCGACGAGATCGAGATCAACGAGAGCCTCAACTTCGTGGAGGAACCAGTAGAGGTCATGGACCGAGAGGTCAAGCTAACAAAGCAGAGTCGTATCCCGATAGTGAAGGTGCGCTGGAACGCAAAGCGTGGACCGGAATTCACTTGGGAACGTGAGGATCAGATGAAACTGAAATACCCTCACCTTTTTGCTTAGTTATTTGTAATTTCTTATTTGCTTACATTCTAATTTCGGGACGAAATTCCTTCTAACGGGAGGATGATGTGACAACCCGAAATTTCCATTTGTACGAACAATATCTATTCAATAGAAGTCAGTCCAATTTCAGTGATTTTCAGACTTTTCCGAGCAAGTTTGTGTACATTAGGGTTTACACTTTAGGAGATATCAGGAGAGTGGATGCTCCTAGGTTTTTGAAATTTGAACATTTCAAGTTTCAGAATGTTACAGTCCAAGTTCGAGAATAAAAATATTTTCTGTCAAAATATTTCAGGACTATAAATAGTTTTCTGAATTAAATTAATTCATTATTCACAATTCCAACTAGAGAAAAGTCATTTTCTCTCTGACGGATCTTCGGGTTTTTATCCCAGATTGTGAGTAACTCTTTCTAGTAGTGTTAGAATACATATTAGATGCTTATAACATGATTTAGATGGCTAAATCATTAGATCCAGGAGTTTACTCCCCAAGGTGTTCTTGGGCGGTAAACTCCCGAAACGAAGCCAAAACCGACACTTGTGCTTTGATAAAGCCTTAGACCATTATGTATGCATGTTAGGGACAAGAAAACACACCCAAATCCACCCAAGATTGGGAGTTTACGGCCCAGAACTCTCTTAGGCCGTAAACTCCATATTCACACCCTAAATGGTGTTTTAAGGCACTAGGACTTTAAGGCTTGCATCTAGGCTATTTTCCCAAGTAGATTAAGGTCTTAAACACATCAAATGACACAAACAAAAGTGAGTTTACGGCCCAAAACTCCTTTAGGCCGTAAACTCCATATAAATGGACATAAAGGGTGTTTTCATGACCCCTAAAGCCCTAGACCTTTACAAGAAATTGTACCCACTTAATGGAAGGACCAAACCACACCAAAATCACTTAACCAAGTGAGTTTACGGCCAAGACATGGTTCTTGGGCCATAAACTCCTAAAAAGGGCACTAAGGTGTGCCTAATGCCTTCATATGCTAGGAATAAAAGTCTAGAACATATCCCACAAGTGCAAGAGGCTTGAAAGCAACAAAGGAAACACCCCAAGGGAGTTTACGGCCGTAAACTCCAAGGAGAAATGGCCTTGAGGCCGTAAACTCCTATTTGGAGTACTTCTAGACCTTAAACCCTTCCAAGGAATTAGCCACTAAGTTAGAATAATTCTAGAAAGCATTTAGGACTTCAAAACACACCAAACACACATGTTTGCGAGTTTACGGCCGTAAACTCCAGAGTTTACAACCGTAAACTCCATGTGTGATGGTTTATAGGGAGTAAACTCTCAAATAGGGTCCTTTGGAAACCCTAAACACAAGTACCCTGTCCCACAATAGCTTAGATGAAGTCCTTATGGCTTAAAACACTTACATAAAGTGTTATCTATGTCTAGGATGTCTTTAACATTATCAATTAGTCTTTTGACTCTAATTGAGTGCATATATGTGTGATTATATGTTCATTAGGATCGTAGTGTGTGCACAAGTCCTCGCTTGACACCTAGCCATCCTATACCGTTCAGTTCATTCCAATCACCAACTACGGGTGAGTCCATACCCCTAATCAATGTTTTAAATGATTTTAAATGCTTTAATGGGAGGGGAGTACAAGTAGAAACAAACATGTTATTAAATCATTGATATGTATTTTATAACTGTGTTTGTCATTTAACAGATTTCACATGCTACAAAATGTGATGCATGAAATGGTTTTACATTTTAAAAGCACATTGTTACCAAATGTTTTACCTTTGAAATGTTTATTAAAATGACGTCAAGTCATTGTTAATTATTGTTCAAAACCCATAAGATGTCTTACAAAAACCATTTTTCATTCTTGAACTAAACTATGCATATACACTTATATTCTTATATATGTATTAATGTTATAGTTTACATCTTTCATTTAGTTTCCCACACTCTTGAATAGTAAGAGTGTACAAACCTACATGATCATCCAGTTATATTACAGTGAATTATCATAGGGATAGTTTGAAGATATCAAACATTACTTCTATTACAAGGAATCACACATGAGTCAGTTCATTCATGAGTCTATACCAATGTCTTACATGATACATGAGTACACGTACTTAGGATTTCATGATACATGAATATGTTTACATATACTTACCTGTTACATGGACACACATACATGAATACCATACAGGAACACTTTTACATAGGTGCATTATCCTGTATTCACTTACCTGGATACTTGTACTTAGAACTATGAAGATGATTTATTAGTATATACTGTGTAAATTGTCTTTCCTATCTCGGTTCAAGGGGATAGCAAGGCGGGACTTACCATTCCGAACCCCACTGATTAGCACCAGTGGTCGATGACCATCTTCGGAGGTCTAAGGTTACTACTTATATTAGGAAATCGATTTGGGACTAACCCTTCCACCCACCTGTTGCTGCTACAGAGGACAATTGGACAATCTTCGGATGTTCATTAGGTTGTACATTTTGCTTAATGCGATGTCGTGTTGGTCCTAGTACCCAGTGACAACACTTACAATATTACATTTTTCCTGTTTACTTTATTTTGTGACACATTCACATAAACGATGAGTTAGACTAAGCACTTTTAGTACTAGTCAACATAAAGGAAAAACTATCATTTTGCATACAGAACATTCGGGTCTTGGTAGAAGACTACACTTCATACATACAGAACATTCGGGTCTTGGTAGAAGACTACACTTCATACATACAGAACATTCGGGTCTTGGTAGAAGACTACATTTCATACTTATAAAACATCCAGGTCTTGGTAGAAGACTACACTTCATACGTACAGAACATTCGGGTCTTGGTAGAAGACTACATTTCATACTTATAGAAAATAAGGGTTTTTCTAGGGATTTCATACTTACCTCAACATTTTCACTTAAAGGTTTTTTTCATGGCATTCATAGCAGATTTTCACAAACAAGGCAATGACACTTATATACTTATGGACTCACCAGCTTTAAAGCTGATACTCGCTTTCAAAATAACTTGTATTCTCAGGTCATCAGTAGACAGGTACGGAGGCCAGGTTTTGAGAAGACGGAGCAGACAAGTCTCGTCTTTTATTTTGATTGTATATTTTTGGTGTCTTATTACAATGAAAGAACACACATGTATAAAACTTTACTTATAATGAAATGGATGATGTTGTTGCTTGTTTATTATATTACACTGTTGTGATACTATACATGACGTCCTCCACCCCTGAACGTTTCCGCCGTTCGTGGTTTTGGGGTGTGACATCTGTTGCCGACCGGATCTGGAAACCTTATGTGTGTAGGATTCTAAGCGTACGTCTACGATATTAGAACTAGCATGTAAACGTTTCGGAGCGATAAGGATGATTTGAATATCTATCATGAATGAGGATATAATTTCACCTTATTCGGTGTGTAGATCAAAAATGGTGAGAACAAGAAGTAGAGTTGGAAATGCTGATGAAAACAGGAATCAACCACCAGTGATTGAGCAACTACCTGTCGTAGTAGCAGCACCTGAGCCAATAACCATGGTTGGTGTCCAAATGATGATTCAGACGATGTTGGATCGTTAAATGGATGAAACTAGGCGGTTGCATCAACAGAATCGTGAAGAACTGTCAATTCAAGTGGAAGAGCCCGAATTAAATGAAGGGCACTCGGAAGGTGGAAACTTCAATGGGTCTATTGGTCAAGCCAACCCACCGATAGTTAGGCAAGATAACCATGATGGAAGGAATGATGGAATGGGATGCAAGTACAAGGACTTTCTAACTTGCAAACCATCGACCTTCAATGGAAAGGAGGATCCGATTGGGGTTATGGATTGGATCTCCGAAATGGAATTGGCCTTTATGACTTGTGGCTGCAGAGGTAAGTTGCAGACTATCTATGTCGTGCGTCAGTTCCGAGGTGGAGCCGTTCGTTGGTAGAACACTCTAGGGAAGACGTTGAGCCCTAATGAGCCACTGCAGTTGTCATGGGCAGAGTTCTTGGTGCAGTTCAAGCGGATATTCTGCTTGGCTCAAAATTTGTTGGAGTTGGAGAACAAGTTCCTGACATTGACGAAAGGGAGCATGTCAGTTGATGAATACACCAATAGCTTCACCGATAAGATGGAGTTTGCCTTGCGTATCGTCCCAGATGAGTTGAAAAAGGTGGACCGGTATGCGAAGGGACTCCCATGGGAGTACGAGGTGCCAGTACGTCAGGCACTTACTCTAGAGGCAGCTATTTGGGCTGCCAAGTCTGTTGAGAACATGATTAAGGGAAGAACCACCGACAAGGTTGAGGTTGGTGAGAAAAGAAAGTTTGAGGGAACATCTGGTTCCGGTAAGAAGGGCAAATTTTCGAAATCTGATTCGAAAAAGTTTGGAGGAAAAGGAGGCGAAGCGAAGTGGTGTGATAAGTGTAAGAAAAAGACTTTGGGAAATGTAGCGAGGATGTGACCTGCTACAAGTGTGGAAAGGTTGGACATTTTGCCAATGAATGTCCGAACAACAAAACGATGTGTTTTGGTTGTAATGAAGAGGGGCATATTTTGAAAGACTGTCCGAAGAAGAAGGAGGCAGCTAGGCCCAACATTCCACTAAAGCCGAAGGCGAGATCCTTCCAGATGACACTTGAGGCTGCTAAAGATGAAGCTGATGTCGCTTCAGGTACCTTTCTCGTAAACGAATTACCTGCTCAAATTTTGTTTGATTCTGGAGCCAACTACTCCTTTATTTCGCATGAGTTTGGTAGAAAACTAGCTTTGCCTGTTGATAGACTAGATGATGCTTTATTAGTCGAAGTTGCTAGTGGCAAGTTTGTACCTGTTAGCCATCGTATGAAAAACATTTTAATCGACCTTAATGGGAATAAGTTTCACGAGGAATTATTGCCCATCGAACTTAATGGTTTCGACATCGTGTTGGGAATGGATTGGCTTAGCGCCAATGATGCCGAAATTTTATGCAAGAAGAAGATAGTTAAAGTAAACCCGCCTGGGAAAGATTCGTTTATGGTGTATGGGGACAAACGCAGAGTGAATTCTGGAATCATTTCTCTAATGAAAGCCAGAAAGTGTTTGACCAAGGGATGTACATCATATTTAGCATTCGTGATTGATGCTAAGAAAGAAAAGAAGGTGATGTAGAGTATTCCAATGGTGTGTGATTATCCGGAAGTATTTCCCGAAGATCTTCCTGGATTACCACCTGATAGACAAGTGGAGTTCATAATAGACTTATTACCAGGAACCACGCCAATAGCAAAGGCACCTTACCGATTAGCACCGACGGAGATGAAGGAGCTAATGATTCAACTTCAAGAGTTATTGGACAAAGGTTTCATTAGACCTAGTTCATCGCCCAGGGGAGCTACGGTGTTGTTCGTAAAGAAGAAAGATGGAAGTATGAGAATGTGCATCGATTACAGAGAGCTGAACAAGGCAACAATAAAGAATAGATATTCATTGCCGAGGATTGATGAACTATTTGATCAATTGCAAGGTTCGAGCTATTTCTCGAAGATCGATCTAAGGTCAGGATATCATCAGCTGAAAGTAAGAGAGCAAGATATCGAGAAGAGTGCATTCAGAACTAGATATGGACACTACGAGTTCTTGGTTATGTCGTTTGGACTAACCAATGCTCCGGCAGCATTCATGGATTTGATGAATAGGGTTTGTAACCCGTTCCTTGATAAATCTGTGGTAGTATTCATAGACGACATTCTGATTTACTCAAAAAGCCAGGAGGAACATGGCAGACACTTGCGAGAAGTGTTACAAGTTTTGAAGAAGGAGAAGCTGTATGCGAAGTTCTCCAAATGTGATTTTTGGATTCGTGAAGTCCAATTCGTGGGTCACGTGGTCAACCAAGAAGGGATAGTGGTTGATCCAGCGAAGATCAAAGCTATGATGAAGTGGGAACAACCGAAAAGTCCCACGGAGATTCGAAGCTTTTTAGGATTAGCCGGATATTACCGCAGGTTTATCCAAGGCTTTTCTTCGATTGCTACTCCATTAACCGCTTTCACCCACAAAGGAGCTACTTATGCTTGGAGTAATAAGCATAAAGAAGCATTCGAGAAGTTAAAGAAGAAGCTATGCGAGGCACCGATACTTTCTCTACCCGATGGAGTTGAAGACTTCGCTGTTTATAGCGATGCGTCTGGGGTTGGATGGGGTTGTGTTTTGACCCAAAGAGAAAAGGTGATAGCATATGCGTCTCGACAGCTGAAAGAGCATGAAAAGAATTACCCGACTCATGATTTGGAGTTGGCAGCGGTAGTTTTCACTCTGAAAATATGGAGGCATTACCTCTATGGCACGAAGTGCAAACTTTTTACTGATCATAAGAGTCTCCAATATCTCTTTAATCAGAAAGAGTTAAATATGAGGCAACGACGCTGGCTAGAGTTACTCAAGGACTACGACTGTGAGATACTTTACCACCCCGGTAAAGCTAATGTTGTTGCTGATGCTCTCAATCGGAAGGTCAATCTTGAAAGGAAAAGGCCAAGAGCGTTGAGAATTGAAGTTGTCTCGACCATTGTGGAAAGTATAAAGAAAGCTCAAGAGGAAGCTTCTAAGAAAAATGACCGAAAAGAGGAACGTTTGGGTAAAACGTTGGTGTTTGGTACAAACGGTCATGGACTGAAGGTATTCCAAGATCATATTTGGGTACCTAAGCCAGGAGGAATTAGGGACCTTCTGATGTAATAAGCTCACAAAACCATGTACTCAATTCATCCGGGTAGCACTAAAATGTATAGGGACCTGAAACCCTACTACTGTTGGCCGACAATGAAGCTTGATGTTGCAAAGTATGTGGCTGAGTGTGTGACTTGTGCGAGAGTCAAGACACAACATCAGAAACCTTACGGGAGTTTAGAACCATTGCCTGTGCCTATGGGTAAGTGGGACGACATTGCTATGGACTTTGTCACTAAACTGCCCAGAACAAAGAATGGTCACGACATGATTTGGGTGATCGTTCATCGATTCACTAAGAGTGCGCATTTCATAGCGGTCAAGGAGAAATGGTCTATGGAAAAGCTTGCAAATTCTTATGTGAAGGAAATTGTGAGGCTTCACGGTGTTCCGTTAACGATTGTATCGGATCGTGATAGCCGTTTCACCTCAAGGTTTTGGAAAAGTCTACAAGAGGAAATAGGTACCAAGTTATGTTTAAGTACAGCTTACCATCCGCAGACTGATGGTCAGAGTGAAAGAACAATTCAAACACTTGAGGATATGCTGAGAGCATGTACCTTGGAATTCCTAGGTAATTGGGATGAACATTTACCTTTGGTAGAATTTTCCTATAATAATAGTTTCCACTCGAGCATTAAGATGGCACCTTATCAAGCTTTGTATGGACAGAAGTGTTGTACGCCGTCTTGTTGGCTTGAGGCTGGGGAAAAGTAGTTTATGGGACCGAAGATGGTTCATCAAACTGCTGAAAAGTTGAAAATAATTAAGGAAAGAATGTTAGCAGCTCAAGATCATCAAAAGAGCTATGCTGACAAAAAGCAAAGACTGATGACTTTTGAGGTTGGAGATTCGGTTTTGCTTAAAGTCTCGCCGTCGAAGGGACTTATAAGATTTGGAAAAAGGGGAAAGTTGAGTCCAAGGTTTATTGGACCGTTTAAAGTTCTTCAGAGGATTGGGAACCAAGCTTACAAGCTCGAATTACCCGAAGAAC
The DNA here is from genome assembly GCF_051521515.1 of Lactuca serriola. Taxonomy (NCBI): domain Eukaryota; kingdom Viridiplantae; phylum Streptophyta; class Magnoliopsida; order Asterales; family Asteraceae; genus Lactuca; species Lactuca serriola. Next base: position 119,774,137 of record NC_136412.1, read on the forward strand.
TGAATGGAATTCACAACACTTTTCATGTGTGTTATTTGAGGAAGTTCAATAGAGAAGTTCCCGATATAATTCCAATTTCTGAATTGAGAATTGATGAGAACAACAGGTTGATTGAAGAACCAAAGGCAATTGTTGACCGAAAGACTAAGAATTTGCGACGCAAAATGGTTGGGTTAGTGCTTGTCCGATGGAAACACACGAATGGGCCGAATCTCACCTGGGAGACGGAGAGTGACATGTTGAGTCGCTATCCGCATTTGTTTGTTGATGTGTGATTCCGGGGACAGAATCATTCTAAGGTGGAGAGAATTGTAACGCCTGTGTTTCCGGGCTTGCCATTTTTAGCAATGTAATAGTCTAGGTTAACCTTTGTAACCCATTTTGAAATAATAGAAGTGTATTATTTGAGTATTATGTGTTTTGTGCTTAATTGCTTAATTATGTGGTTTGATTAATTAAGAATAAAAAAAATAAGCGTCAAAATTTAAGTGTAAAATAAACTTAATATCTTTGAATAATGTTGTAGTAGTTGAAACGAGGTTTCAGAATATATATAGAACGCCCAAATCTGACTTCGTATGAGGAAGTTATGATTTATCGAAGTTTCGGCTTAGCGGTGTGCAGCCCGAAATACTCGATTTGAGATCGAGCGGTTTTTAGTCGAAACAATCTAAACGAGGATCGAAGGTCTCATTGTTGGTATCGAAGCGATAAAAAGTTAGGCGAGAACGGACGTCAAACGAAGAAGTTATGAATTTATAACGAAGTTTTTCTGTCGCGGCCTATTAAAAATAAATAATAAAAATAAAGTCAAAATTAGCCGACAGAGTCTAAACGAAAATTGTAGAGCGTAGTCTCACCTTCACGTGGATATAAAGAATGTCGAAAACGGAGTTCGTATGAAAAAGATATGAATTTCCGAAGTGTATTAAATATTTTATATTTAAATTAAATCTTTAAATCCGGAATTATCGGAAGGGGAGTCAGCAATTCGATCCGAAGTACGCCCCGCGTAATCGTGTACGTCCCGCGTACACCGAAGATGTTGACACTCGCAGCAAGTGTCTTCGGATGACGAACGCAGTGACGCATTCGGACCAGTACGCCCCGCGTACTCCGAGGCTCCAACCTCCTATAAATAGGATCTGAAGGCAGCCAAGTTCTTTTGCTATTTTCTCTCTTCTCTCTCCTGTTTTGCATCGTTTTGCGTGCCAGAAATACCCCAAGCCCCGGTATCATACTCGAGCCCCGAGGCAAGTCCCGAGATCCCGAAGATCCCGAGAAGTGCGGTTCCCTAGCCGAAGCTCTGCCCGCGAGAAGTTCGATTTTTGTGAAGATCTTCCAGATCTGCTGAGGATTACTACTTCTGCAAGTCGTAGTGCTGTCCGATCATCTTCTGATCAAGTGAGTGTATACTACCTTTCATAAACACGATAATAATACAAGTATGGCTTGAGTGTATTAAGTATATTGTTGTTTATATGTGTAAATGTGTATTCACTTTCTTCTAACTCATAGATATGATTTATTCTCTATGAGATATGTGTTATGTGTGCGTGTGCCTCATCTGTTATGTGAAATATGGGTTAATTAAAGCATGCTATACAGGTTTTTTTTATCTATGTATAAAAATGTATATTTTTATCTACTAATATGTTGGGTAGAACATGGGTAGATAGTTGGTGTGTAATAAACAGATGAGAGGCCTCGTTGTTGTTTGATTTAGTCATCTAGCGGAGTTTAGATGACGACCACGGGCTATTCTAGACAGTCTTGTGGAAACATTAGCAGGTTCGCCACCTGTAGGTGTTAATGAACTTGGGTGTTCATTCGCTGTACTCCATCCCCCTCATGGTTGCCTTATTTGACTTATATTGCTGAGGTACCCCCGAAGCATGTGTTGTCGCCCCGATGAAATATTCTTAGACTAGGTCCCTTATGTTAGTTGTCTTAGGGACATAAAGTGGGAATAACGGGAATGGGTAATTGGGTTATTGTTGGTTGGTGAAAAAAATTAAATATGATTATTTATTGTGGGTTGAAAACCCTATATGCTTACTAGGCTCTCAAGCCTGACCCACTCAGTTTTATTTGTATTACAGGAAGTGGCGTGAGGGCATGAGATGGATGAACCATCAGTTGTTTTGTTTACAAGTCTGTATATGTATATATTTGTTGAATGACTTGTAATGCTATCGTTTATGCTTATTGGTCTGTATCGGAACATGACACCCCGAGTTTTGATTATATAATGAAAAATACATTTCTTTTATGAAATGCTTTGGTAAACATTGTTTTATCATGTTTTATTTTTGGGAACAAATTTTGCAACTATTTCAAATCAAAAGGATTTACTTTGAAATTATTTTAAAAGCATAAATGAAATCGGTCTTTTCTGGCCGAGATTTTGGGGATGTCACACTCCACCTCCTCCAATAATTCTCCCTGTCCCGCAAGTTCAAAGACTTGAAAAGTTAAAGGTCACTCAAACCCTATTGGCTAGTAAACACCAAGATGGAAGGTATGTGTGTGCACATGTCTTGGAGATGAAGTCACACATTGACAAGTTGGGAATGTTAAGAGTCAATGTCTCAAGGAAGTTGGTTGTTGACTTGGCTCTTCAGTCACTCCATGAGTCGTACAGTGAGTTCATTAAGGACTACTACATGACAGATCACGACATGAACCTTATCGATATTACCTATTTGCTTGTTGATACTGAATCAGAAATGATTTGGCACACTGGTAAAGAAAAATTTATTGGAAGATCTACTCCCCAAAATTTCGTGGACATTGATAATGGAAACAACGGAAGTCCAGAAAAGTTTTCTCCTCCAAATGGAAAGAGATTGGCCATGGTCAAGTCAATTGACAAAATGGTAAAGAGAAAGGATAAGTCTGAGATAGTCCAATGTACCATTACCAAAGAGTCCATATGTTTCTATTGCCAAGAGAAGGGGCATTGGTTGCGAAGCTGCCATATTTACCTAAAATATCGCTCGGATGGTAAAGTCAAAAAGCTTGACTCTACTTTAGGTAAAATCAACTATCTAACTCTATTAAGTTCCTAATTGTTGATTCTTAATACACGATGTAATGTAATTACAATTTGATGTTTTGAAGAATCAAAGAAATGAAAGGAAACTTAAAGGAAGAGTAAGCTGATTCCAATCGTGAAGAGCTGGATTTCGATTGCATGGTTCGATGATCAGAATTTTGAGCTACTATTTAAGATTTATGATAGATTGCTTAGGAATAGATAACAACATTGTTTTCAGTTGTATTTGCATTGTAAGGAAATGTTTTTCCCCAGTTTTATAAATAAGAAAAAATTTTGATTTTATTCTATTTTAAGATCCTTACAATGGCATTTGTGAAAATTGTTGTTTATATATTTCTACTAATAGCAATATTGAAAAAATGGATTTGATTCTTACGTTTATGGTAGTGTCATAATTTACCAAATAAGGAAAGATTCTCATCACCCAAGTTTCATTTGCATAGAAACTTGGAATCATGCAAGTTGTATTGTGTGATAAATGAGAACATTCATTTTTGGGAAATTAAGACTAATTCCTTGTTCACATGTATATGTGAGTCAAGCGACGGACTAGGGGATTAGGTACACTTGGTTGTGCGCTGGTCAGGTCCACCACAACGAACGATAAGACTATTCTTTATGATTAACTAAAGTTTAGTAAATATGGTTATGCTTACAAGATTAAGCGTAATTTTGAATCATTGAAAAAGTTTTAATGTATGGCAGAACGAATAAGAAGAACCAAATTAGGCAGAAAGATAAAGTTTCTCCAATATGAAAAGAAGGGACAGTACTTTAGTATCGTGTTTTATGATCATCTTAATGAATATGAAAGACCATATCATAATTGATCCTCTAAGGACATCTTAGTGCACTTGTATGGCTAAGAAGAGGAATTGTGAATTATTGAAATCTTTAACTCAAAAGGTGAATCATACTTCGTTCCAAGAACAAGTCTTAGAGTCATACTCCAAGATTGTAAATTTAGTGACATGGTCTTAAGAAAGGTTTATAACACTCATCAAATGTAGAGGAAAATGTTTCTTACTCTAGTAAATTTGAAATTGGTAAGTTGTGATGTTTTGGATAAGACATAGACCAACTAAGACCAATTGTGTGAAGTGTTTTTCTTGATAAGAAACCACGCTAACTCTTGAATATTTGTGTGCCAAGTAATGTTCCTTGACAAATTGAATCTTATCTGTCAAGAGGTCAATGGGAGTCTTAAAGATCTTGAAGAGTTTCAAGAACTAATCAAGAGTAAACCTGTTGTTTATCAATACCACACGACTTGTGGTCTGTAACCTATCATGTTGATATATTCTTGATTCTGTGCCCATTCTAGTTAAAGTGGACTATGCATGTGACTTTGAGAGTTCTCAATTGGTTGCATAACAACTTAGAAGCAATGGTAGGCCCTCGTGTTGTTGGGTGGCAAGAAATTAAGATTGAACAAGTGTTGGAATAGTGTCTAAGGCTGCAACTATATTATGCAAGTATTGGACCCGATTGTGCATGGTCCTATTAGGTTGCCTTCACCATAGCAACTTGACAAGATGATTTATTATGAGAGAATAAATATTGTTGATATATTATGAGAATAATATAAGGAATAATAATATTGCTATTTGATTAATATAAGTCATAAATTAATTAGAATTAATTTGGTTGCATAACAACTTAGAAGCAATGGTAGGCCCTCGTGTTGTTGGGTGGCAAGAAATTAAGATTGAACAAGTGTTGGAATAGTGTCTAAGGCTGCAACTATATTATGCAAGTATTGGACCCGATTGTGCATGGTCCTATTAGGTTGCCTTCACCATAGCAACTTGACAAGATGATTTATTATGAGAGAATAAATATTGTTGATATATTATGAGAATAATATAAGGAATAATAATATTGCTATTTGATTAATATAAGTCATAAATTAATTAGAATTAATTTGGTGACTTAAAGATATTATTTAAATAAGAGGGTATAAACTGTCAGTTATTTGATAGTTACACTTTGGGCTGTAAATCCTTCTTGGATAGGGTTGGACGATTTCTAGGGCTTGGGATAAGCGACAAATCGTCCAAGGGATTATCATGGAAAGGATTTGGATTGCTTTGAGTAAATATTATCCAACTAGGGTTTAAGGGTGAAACCCTAGGAGCCTTACAAGTATAAACAGACCCTTGGGGCAAGGGAAATCGGCACCTCTGCTAAAGCAAAGAAACTCTGGCCGATTTCTATTCCCTCTTCTCTCTCTCAAATCATCCTCTTGCTAGTTGGTGTTTGTAAGCCATTAGAGGAGTGACATTTGTGACTCTAAAGCTCCAAGAACTAGAAGTTCAAACAAGTGTTTCAAGCTATAAGTCTAACTTTGATTTTGTATTGTTCTTATACTCTATTAGCCATTAGAAGTCTTGGATTCAATGCATGTTTAATTAGAGAAACCTAGATCCAAGCATTAGGGTTTGCATGTGCACATAGGAATGTTCATATGGCCAAAACCCATCAGTGGTATCAGAGCCTAGATTGATTTCTATTAAATTGATGCATAATTGTTTGTTTCTTGCTTTCAAAATTCGAATTATGTGGTTCTATGTCATGAACTCGACGAGTCCCATGGTGGACTCGACGAGTCCGAGCGTCAGGAAGGGCCAAAATCGGGATTTTTTGATATTTATCTTATGGAAACTTGACTTTATCATATTAGATCAATCCTAATCCGATTTTTTGATATATATATGACTATAATCTTGATCTAATTAAAGATATTTATCAATTAATAAAATATTTAATTTCCTTATGTGATAATTAATTAATTATTTTGATTAAATTGGTAAATTATTTTGCAAGAAATCATTAAATAAATCAAATATGGATAATTATGGAATTAATTGTTAATTGAGATTATTTCTTATCTGATCCTCAATGTTTTAAATGTTTAAAACTTGCCCTCAAGTTTTGAAATTTATGTTTTGTGATTAAAAGTTTAATTTAGACAATTTAAATTTAAAACCCTAGAATTTTACAAGTTTAAAATCCAACCCTATACTAATATAATATTACAATATTAATATATATATATATATATATATATATATATATATATATATATATATATATGTATAACTAAGATGCTAGTCTTACCGTTAGTAGACCTCATTCACGAAGCCAGTCTATAGGGTGGGTATAAGGTTGCTGCCTATAAAATGACGCTTAATGGGTGTACAATCACACCCACCGCTTGCTTGATCGGTGGAGGGTCGTTAGCCGAACAGGTAGGATAGGGCAACCTCATCTCTCATTAAAAGTATAATATAAAATACAAGTAACTACATGTTTTTCAAAATTTCCCAATCTTAGTTACTTTAGGAAAAGTGAATTGATGCAATCCCATGAAATTACACTTTGCACCCATTCTAAGAAGTTAGTGGAGCGTGTGTGGTTTACCGGCACACTAATTGGTTCTAAGCAAAGGTGGCAAATGGTGATTCATTGTTTATCATAGTTCGATGGAGCATGTGTGGTTTACCGGCACATCGAATAGGTGATCGTTACAATGAAGGCACCATGTAAATTTGCATGGTAATTCACACCCGCTTTGTGATCCTCGGTATCCCTGTCACAAACAAGAGGGGCATATCGAGATTGAAACATGCCATTGAAAAGTTTCAATGAATCTCATCTAGACCTAGGAATTCTCAATACATTTAGAACTTAAAGTTATGTTTTCGTGATGGAGAATTAGTGAATCATCATTCACTTACCTTCAAATTGTTTGCATGTTAGATTACGGTATCCCTTTTCTAATATGTAAACATTGTTGTTGGATCCTAGCCCTAATTTTCTTATTGGGTGATAATTAGGGATTCTTATTCTAATCTATCTTTGTCCTTTCTATTTGTAGATGTCGAACGCAAACAACGCTGCTGCTAGTTCATTCACATTGATGAGCCTTTGTCAAAAGGTCACTTTCGATGGGACAAACTTTAGCGAATGGATAAGATACATTCGCACTATTGCTCGCTATGAGGACAAGGAGTATGTCCTCGATGAGAATATCGAGAAAATCAACCTTGAAATCGCTACTCCGGCTGAAATGACCGCTTTTAAAACTCATGAGCGTGATGCAACGAAGGTACATTGCATCATGATAACCACTATGAACTCCGAATTCCAAAAGTCCTATGAGGACATGTACCCATACGAGATGCACCAAGACTTGTTGGAGAGATACCACCAAAACGCGAGACAAGAGTGTTATGAGATTTTCACGAACATGATTTCCGCTAAAATGGGTCATGGAGAGTCTCTTACCGTGCACCTGAAAAAGATGCAAAGGTATGTCGACCGTTTTCGCAAGTTGAAGGTTGAATTTGGGGAAGACTTGGCGATCGACATGGTGCTTCACTCTTTGCCTCCAAGTTACAATCAATTTAGGATGACCTACCACATGAACAAAGCAGAGGTCACCCTAGGTAAGCTCCAAGGTCTCTTGAGGGTCGCTGAGAGCAATTTCAAGGACAAGTCTGTTGCACCAACTCCCAATCCACCCGTTGCTCCTGTTTTGGCTATTGGACAAGGAAGGGAAAAGAAGAGGAGGGCTTCGTCTAAGAACCATCGCAAGGTTAAGCCCTGAGATGGTGCCTCTTCTAGTGAGACCAAAGTTGATCCTGCTAAACCTTGCCCTAACCCAAAGGAGGCAGAGTGCCACCACTGCCACAAGATAGGACATTGGAAGAGAAGCTGCCCAGAGTACCTGCAAGCCATCAAGGAAGGAAAGATCAAGCCATCTTTTGCAGGTATATACACAATTAAATCTAACGATTCACCTCATGCTATTTCTTGGGTTCTTGATACCGGTTGTGGTTACCACATTTGTTCTAATGTGCAGGGACTAAGAAGAAATAGGGATGTGGAGGCTGGAAGAATAAATCTAATCATGGGGAATAGAAGATCGTCGCCTGTGACCAACATTGGACTATATTCTTTAGTGCTTAGGAATGGTTTATCTTTAGATTTAAACAATTGTTGCTATTTTCCAGAAATGGCTAGAAACATCATTTCATTTCATGGTTTGTTTAGACAAGGTTTTAGATTTTCTTTTAATAATGAGAATGATTCTATTTTGGCTTATCTAAATGGTGTCTTTTATTTTTAAGTTATACCATGTAATGGAATTTATGAAACCGTTATGATTATAGATAACTTAGGAAATGATGTTTTATGCATGGATTCTTCCAATAGTATGGATAGAGCATCCTTGTGGCATTGTCATCTTGGACATGTTAACAAGAAGCGCATAGCCCAACTCCAAAAGTATGGAGTGTTGGAGTCATTCGACCTTAGGGAAGATGACACATGCGAGTCTTGTTTACTTGGAAAGATGACTAAGTCACCATTCACAAGTACGTGTGAAAGGGGTGAGGGTCTATTAGACCTAATACATACCAATGTATGTGGACCGTTTAGATCAACCACAAAGTATGGGAACCGCTTCTATGTGACTTTTACCGATGACTATAGTAGATATGGGTATATCTACTTAATCAAGCAAAAGTCAGAAACTTTTGAAAAGTTCAAAGAGTTCAAGAATGAAGTGGAGAATCAATTGGGCAGGAAAATCAAGATGCTTCGATCCGATCGAGGAGGTGAGTACCTAAGTCTTGAATTCCATGATTATCTCAAGGAGTGTGGAATAGTTTCACAATTAACGCCACCTAGGACACTATAATTGAATGGTGTGGTAGAAAGGCGTAATCGAACCTTGTTGGACATGGTTCGCTCTATGATGAGTCGTGCTTCACTATCAATCTCTTTTTGGGGGTATGCCTTAGAGACTGCCGCCCATATCCTTAACCGATTCCCTACCAAGAAGGTTGTCAAAATACCTCACGAGATGTGGACAGGTAAAGCTCCCTCGTTGGCACATATCAAGGTTTGGGGTTGCGAGGCTATCGTAAGACGAGATACTCACGACAAGCTCGAACCTCGTAGTGCACGATGTATTTTCATCGGCTACCCGCAGAAATCCGTTGGATATCTCTTCTATAGACCGAAGGACAATGTTGTATTTGTTGCGAGGAGAGGAGTTTTCCGAGAGCAAGAAATCATAAGCCAAGGAGACAGTGGGAGGCAAATCGAGCTTGAAGAGATTCAAGAATCGATAGATGAAGGAACCTCTACCGCTGGCACTCATCCCGAGGAGGAAACTCCGGTTAAACCGATTGACGAATCCTTACCTCTTAGACGTTCCGAAAGAGTTAGAGTTCAAACCCAATTTTATGGTTTTCATATTACTACCGAAGGGGACACGTATATTAGTGATGGTACACTAATAAACCTTGATGAACCTAATAGCTATAAGGAAGCCATGGCAGGCCCGAAGTCTGCGAAATGGAAAGAGGCGATGGATAGCGAGATCCAATCCATGTATGATAACCAAGTTTGGAATTTGGTTGCTAATGTGCTCGGACGTAAGACCGTTGGGAGCAAATGGATCTTCAAGAAGAAGACCGACGTGGATGGAAAAGTACACACGTATAAGGCGTGATTGGTTGCAAAGGGCATTACTCAAACTCCAGGAGTTGACTATGATGAGACCTTCTCACCAGTTGCAAAGATAAAGTCTATTAGAGTAATGCTAGCTATTGCCGCATTTCATGATTATGAGATTTGGCAAATGGATGTCAAGACCGTTTTCCTTAACGGAAAGTTGGCTGAGGATGTTTACATGGCTCAACCAGATGGGTTTGTGGATCCAAAGCATCTGAATAGAGTGTGTAAGCTTGAGAAGTCCATTTATGGACTTAAGCAAGCATCTCACAGATGGAATCGTTGCTTCGATGAGAAAGTCAAAGAGTTTGGATTTGTACGAAGCTAAGATGAATTGTGTGTATATGTCAAAGCCAGTGGGAGTATCGTAGGCTTCCTCGTTCTATATGTCGATGACATATTACTCATACGAAATGACGTCCCGACTCTGCAGGAGGTTAAGTCCTGGCTCGGAAAGTGCTTCGCTATGAAGGACCTCGGATAGGCTTCTTATATTTTGGGAATAAGGATAGTAAGAGAAAGAAGTAAGAGACTAATACGACTTAGTCAGAACACTTACTTAGAGAAGGTACTAAAAAATTTTAGTATGGAAAAACCCGAAGAAGGGAGAATTACCGATACAAAGTAATGCCAAGTTGAGTAAGACTCATAGTCCGAGTACCGAAGCTGAAATAGCACAAATGAGCCGAGTACCATACGCTTCCGCAGTTGGCTTAATCATGTATGCTATGACTTGTACTCGCCCTGATGTAGCATTTTCTTTGAGCATGGTTAGCAGATATCAAGGGAATCCTGGCAGAGCCCATTGGATTGCGGTTAAGAAAATCCTTAAGTACCTTTGGAGGATGAAGGAATGGTTCTTAGTCCTCGGAGGGAGTGATGAATTGAAGGTGAGAGGGTATAGTGACGCCAGTTTTCAGACCGACAGGGACAACTACCGTTCGCAGTCAGACTTGGTCTTTACCCTAAACGGAGGAGCAGTAACTTTGAAAAGTTCCAAGCAGGAAACCGTAGTTGATTCAACGTGCGAATCAGAGTACATTGCAGCGAGCGAAGCGTCGAAGGAGGCAATATGGTTGAAGAACTTCATCGGTGATCTTGGAGTTGTACCTACCATAAAGGAGCCCATGGAAATTTTCTGTGATAATGAAGGAGCGGTTGCCTTGACCAAGGAACCAAGGGATAATGGTAGATCTCGACATATCGATAGGAAATATCACTTTATTAGACATCGTGTAGAAGAAGGACAACTCGTAGTGAAGAGGATATCATAAGAAGATAACCCAGCAGATCCGCTTACGAAGGGGCTGAGTAGGGTTAAGGACTTGCAGCATGCTAGGAGTATTGGGCTGAATGATGATATTAGCATAGATTAGATAGTAATAGAAACGTGTAATAGATAAATGTAATTAACATTTGATGATTAAATAAAGTAGTATTATTTATGACTAATGTTACTGTCTTGTGTTAATTGTTTAACTATTGTTTCATTTTGCATGTTTTGACTTCCGGAATAATTGAGTTTATTAAGAATAATCGAATTATTCAAGTTATCCACAATCGTTCATATGTTGGAAGTAGATATGAATGAAGATTGTCATGAATCGGTGTGTAGATTGTCTAAATGGTTTTAGACATAGCAAAAGGGTTGCTGCAACGTTCATGAGTGCTTATGAACTGGTTTTGAGCATTGGAACAAACTCGCGCTTGCTGGAATCACCTTATGGAATATGATATAAAAGGGTGATCGCAAGACGATAATATCATATGGTCTTAAAACCTAGATATATGGTTTGTTATTTGTTAATTGGTTGTACATTGATAATGCGAAAACGCATCAGTAACTCGGTGTTATAAAACGCATTGTTGTGTATAGTTGATTAATGAATAAGTAAATGCATATAAGTCAAATTTTATTTGTAACTTTTATCCTAAGAGGGTAAAAGCGATATCTCGGCCGCTCGATGATTTGATTTGACTTATGTGTTGGGCCCGGTCAGAACTGAATTGATGTGTTCGATTAAGTTCTATGTCAAATGAATCGGAGATCGAGAAACCAAATGCTAGACAAATTATTCCATAGAATTGTCAGCATGATATCTAATAGAGGACTGTATGATCCCTTATCTAAAGGACAAGATTGATTAGATCAGAGTTTGACAGCGTCTTTGAGAGCTACGATTGCAAATCGAATTGTACTTGTGCATATAGTTACTAGACTTATCCAAGTGGGAGACTATTGGAATAGTGTCTAAGGCTGCAACTATATTAGGCAAGTATTTGACCCGATTGTGCATGGTCCTTTTGGGTTGCCTTCACCATAGCAACTTGACAGGATGATTTATTATGAGAGAATAAATATTGTTGATATATTATGAGAATAATATAAGGAATAATAATATTGCTATTTGATTAATATAAGTCATAAATTAATTAGAATTAATTTGGTGACTTAAAGAGATTAATTAAATAAGAGGGTATAAACTGTCAATTGTTTGATAGTTACACTTTGGGCTGTAAATCCTTCTTGGATAGGGTTGGACGATTTCTAGGGCTCGGGATAAGCCACAAATCGTCCAAGGGCTTATCATGGAAAGGATTTGGATTGCTTTGAGTAAAGATTATCCAACTAGGGTTTAAGGGTGAAACCCTAGGAGCCTTACGGGTATAAATAGACCCTTGGGGAAAGGGAAATCGGCACCTCTGCTAAAGCAAAGAAACCCTTGCCAATTTCTATTCCCTCTCCTCTCTCTCAAATCATCCTCTTGCTAGTTGGTGTTTGTAAGCCATTAGAGGAGTGACATTTGTGACTCTATAGCTCCAAGAACTAGAAGATCAAACAAGTGTTTCAAGGTATAATTCTAACTTTGATTTTGTATTGTTCTTATACTCTATTAGCCATTAGAAGTCTTGGATTCAATGCATGTTTAATTAGAGAAACCTAGATCCAAGCATTAGGGTTTGCATGTGCACATAGGAATGTTCATATGGCCAAAACCCATCAACAAGTCCAGCCCATATGAGTTTGGATTTGTCACTAACCTGGTCTTGCGGTCATGGTTTTGACAACTTCACATGGATAGGAACACATACACCATAAAATCGAAGTGTCATAAGGTTTCTCTCCAATTCATGAAAATGATTGTGAGGAAACGCTTTCACTAAGCAGATTTTAAGGAGATAGAAAGTGTGATATTTGCAATCTCAAAATCGATTATGATTATAGCATCCCTCTTCATAGTTTGAATTGTGAGAAATGGCAAAGGTCTAAACATTTGGACTTATTGCTATAACTTCTAAAATTGTTTATACACACATGTGAGCCATCTAAGGAAAGGTGTATGAGTTTGAGAAGCCTAGATAAAGTCCTATCGAAGCATCTCATGTCAGAAATTTGAGCTTTGGTAAGGAAGTCAATAAGTATTGATTTCTAGAAGTCCAGCTGATTTCTAGGTATATCTTAAAGCTAGTGGGAGCATAAGTTTTATGCTATTAAATAAATAATTGTTATGCTAGTGGAAGCATAATCATTATGGTAATTGTTGCAAGTTAGTAATGTTAATTATAGAAAACAAAAGTTTTAATTCACAAAGTTGCAGGGTTTGAAAAGTTGTTTTGCTATAATTAAGGGAGAGGAATTCATACTTCATTTCAAATCTAAAAGCTTAGATTGAGATTTTAATCGAATTTAGTCATGGACATATGTGAATGTTATGTTGAAATGATTCAACATAAGGAAATTCTATATGTGGAAATATTATAACGAAAGACTGGTAAAGTATCATGTCTTTATGTGAGACATTATCAACCGTATTCCATATGCTTTGGATATAGGATCGATTACATAATCTATAATATTAAAATGTTCTAATTTTCCATATGCCTAGGGCAGTAAGAGGGAAAAGGGATTAGAATGAGATATGACTAAAATGGTTAAGCAATTTTCAAGGACAATCTGAGGTTTACCACACATTGGTTGCTTGTGGACAGTTGGAAGTATATTCTGAATTTTGAAATGACCATATTGGCATACTATGAGAAGAGCTAACTCTTGTTCAGAAGTGATAGTAAAAATGTGAATATGGAAATGTTTCCATAAGTGGAAGTTATTCTTTAAATCTGTGTAAGATTAGGAAACTTAATGCAAGAAGAATGCCCAAAGGAATGTACTTTGAATGTGAGACCTCGTTTCCATGGAATTTCTCTCCATTGGAGTACTTTGAAATGTCTATTGCCAAGTCTCTGTGATTTTGTGCATACTCATTACAAGAGGATCATTGCATATAAGTTTAAAATCTAACAGATTATAGCAGATGGCAAGAATTTGGTATTCTTACATTTACGATAAGGATTTGGAATTGTGAAATGAGTTTCATTGAAATCTTTTCAATTGATCTATTTCACAAAGAAAGAACCATAGGCAAACATAGTATGCATGCTTGGCGCATGGTGTATGTAACGCCCGTAGATCAGGGCTAGTCAATTTAGAGACAATAAGCGTCAAAAATGACTTTTTGATAGAAGATTATTTAGGATGAATAATCCTAACTAAGTTGTAGTATATGTTACAAGGTTTCCGTGCATATAAAGAACGCCAAAATACGAGTTATAACAAAGAAGTTATGACCTGTTGAAGTTCGCGACAAAACCGGCACGACACAGCGCGACGTAAAAAAAGTGAATTTACGTTAGAGCGATATTTAGCCTTAGCAATCTAAACGAGAATCGAAGATCTCATTGTTGGTATCGAAGCGATAAAAAGTTAGGCGAAAACGGACGTCAGACGAAGAAGTTATGAATTTATAACGAAATTTTCTGCCCGACCTATTAAATATAAATAATAAAAATAAAAGTCAAAATTAGCCGACGGAGTCTAAACGAAAGTCGTAGAGCCTAGTCTCACCTACGCGTGGATATAAAGAACGTCGAAAACGGAGTTCGTATGAAGAAGATATGAATTTTCGAAGTTTATTAATGAATTAATAATTAAATTTAATTATTAAATCCCGGTATTATCCGAAGGCGAGTCATCGGACTCATCCGAAGTACGCCCCGCGTACGAGTGTACGCCCCACGTACAGTGAAGCATGACGACCTTCGCACTCGAGTTCTTCGGATGACGCATGCAGTGACGAATTCGGACGCGTACACCCCGCATACGCCTATACGCCCCGCGTACTCCGAGGCTCCAGCCTCCTATAAATAGGATGCGAGGGCAGCCGGTTCTTTTGTTCATTTTCCCTCTTCTCTCTCCCGTTTTGCATCGATTTGCGTGCCAGAAACACCCCGAAGCCCTGGTATTATTCTCGAGCCCCGAAGCAAGTCCCGAGATCCCGAAGATCCCGATAAGTGCGGTTCCCGAGCCGAAGCTCTGCCCGCAAGAAGTTCGATTTTTGTGGAGATCTTCCAGATCTACCGAAGAATACTACTTCTGCAAGTCGTAGTGCTGTCCGATCATCTCCTGATCAAGTGAGTGTATACTACCTTTCATAAACACGATAATAATACAAGTATGGTTTGTGTGTATTAAGTATATTGTTGGTTATATGTGTGAGTGTGTAGTTACTTTCTTCTAACACATAAATATGAAGTATTTGTTATGAAATATGTGCTATGTGTTTATATGTTATTTGTCTATTTGAGATGGGCATGGAGATTGGAGTTTTATACAGGTCTTAAATGATTTAAACTGTGTAAGTATTTATATCTACAAAATTGTTGGGTATAACATAGGTAGATGGAATAGTTGGTGACTATGGAGTTAGCACCTATTCTATAAAGCTTGGTGATGATGTGACTTCGTGCCTATTTGATGAACCTTGGCGACTATGGAGTTAGCGCACGTGGAGTAAACTTTGGCGACTATGGAGTTAGCGTTTGTTGAGTAAACCTTGGCGACTATGGAGTTAGCGCTTGTTAAGTGAACCTTGGTGACTATGGAGTTAGCGCCAGATAACCATGGATTTAGTACTTGATAAATAAGCTTTGGCAGCAATGGAAATTCGTGCCAAATTCCTTACGAGTAAATGAATGAAGGATAGTTGGTTCTTAGGGTAAAACCTTAAGAAGATAATGGGGCTGGGTAATTGGGTTGATTATTTGTTGATTAAATATAATGATTATATTATTGTGGGTTGAAAACCCTATATGCTCACCAGGCTCCCAAGCCTGACCCACTCAGTTTTCCTTTCATTAAAGGTAATGGCACAAGGGTATAAGTTGGTGGACTTGACGAGAGATTTTGGGATTATAGATCTGTAGTTATAATTAACCATTGTAAGATCTGTTTTATATTGTTTATGCTTTTGGTCTGTAACGAACATGACATCCTTAGTTTTTATTATTTAATGAAAATACATTCTTTTCGAGAAATGTTTTGAGAAATGGTTATCATATTTTATTTTGGGAACAAATTCCGCAACCGTTTTCTTTAAACGATCACTCTGTTTTATAAAATAAAGCATAAACAAATCGGTCTTTTCTGGCCGTGAACTTGGGGATGTCACATCGTAACTGTTGTTTTAATTCAAGTATTAAGTTGATTAATCGAAACATTATAAAATGAATAATGTGTAATCAATATGGTGATTAAATAATAAGTGTTTTATTTATATTCATAAGTTCTGAGACCATATTGGATTCGATTATTCTTGTATTTCACTTTGCTTTTTTTGACTTCCCAAATAACTAGGTTATTCAAACTACCCACAGTCGATCATAGTTTGGAAGTAGGTATTGAGGCAAGACTGTCATGAATCTGACTGTAGATTGTTTAGGTGTTTTAGACATAGCACAAGTTTGTTGCAGTTTTCATGAGTACTCCTGGAATAAGATTCGAGTATTGGATTAATACCCACGCTCATCTAATCACTTCATGGATTTTATCACGAGTGATTGTGAGACCATAATATCCTATATTATTGAAACCAAGACATGTGAGTTGTAATTTACAAGTCAGTTGCACATTGATGTATGTAAACGCACTAGTAACTTGGTGTTATAAAACATATTGTTGTGTGTGATTGATGAGGAAGTACAAGCAAGCATATGATTTGAAGTTTATCCATTCCTTTTACCCAGTGTAGGATAAAAGTGATATCTATGGGCCCCTAGATGATTTAGTGATGACATCCCTAAGTGCTTGGCCAAGCCTGGACTGATTTGATTTGTTCAATTAGTCAGTCGTCATAAATTAGAAATCGGGAAACAACAGATGGACGGAGAGAATGATTATAATCCATGTCTCATGTCCATCTGATATCTAGAATCAAGGAATATATAATCCCTTATCTAATGGACGCATCATTGACTAGGTCAGAGTTCGACAGCAACTTTTAAGAGCTACGATTGCTAGTCGGTATTTTTGAGTCGTACTTGCAATAATAGTTATTAGTCTTATTCAAGTGGGATATTATTGGATTAAGTGTGTAAGCCCATAACTATAATTGGTATGTACTTGACCCGAGAGTAGCATGGTCCATTTCGGGTTGCATATCACCAGGACAATTTGATAGGATGGATACTTGAGTAAGAGATCACTTATGATTTATTAATATTATATAAGCTCTAATGTAATAATATGAAATCATATTATTTAATTAGTATTGATCAAGAATTAATTTGGAATTAATTTTGTGATCAAAAGAGACTAATTAAATATATTGGGATTGATTTGGTAAATCAATGATTCTTATTGTGTGGGACAATTGTTATTTAGGATGGGCTAAACCAATATACTAGTCCATGGATAGTCCATGGAGGTTTAACCCATGGAGCCTAAGTAATATGAAAAGTCATGGGCATTAGGGTTTGCATGGATGTAACCCCAAACTTTACCACACTATAAAAGGACTCCCTTAGCACCCAAAATCATGTACTAGAGGTCCTCGAGTTCATTAGAGGCCAAGGGTGTGTTGTGAACCGTTTGAGGCATCACACTTGGGGTTCTAAGTTCATAAAGGCCAAAACTACAAGCTACAAAAAAGAGGTAACTCTATAACTCATTTTTATGTTGATTATGTAAATAGTATGCTAGTTGTAGGCTTAATGCTTTAGAAACAGTATTGCATGTATAATTAGAGAAAACATAGATCCAAAGTATTTAGGGTTGTATGTGTACCATAGGATGTTGTAGTATACAAAACCCAACAATTTTGTGCTTTACTAAGTTAGGACCGGATGGTCTTCACTAAGACACAAAACTAGAGGGTCCACACCGAGCCGTGAGACCGGAGGGTCCTCACTGAGACGCATGAGACCGGAGGTTCCATGCCTAGTTATAGCCACGATAGGCTTACTATTTTTGAATGTCGTATTTTAGGGAACTCACTAAGCTTTGTGTTTGCCTTGTTATGTGATATGTGCTTCAATTACTTCTCAGGATCGCAGGAAGGTGCCGGCTTGATTGTACACATGAGATGGAGTTTATGTTTTAAGGATCCTGGATTTTATCAAGCAATTTATGAATTTGTGTTTTGACATTGTGACAATTGGGGTTTTTGAGATATGATATTGAGAATTATGTGATTTTGAAAATGAAAAAAAATTGTTTGAAAATTTAGAGTGTTACAGTCAAAGTGAAAGGACCATATAGACTTAAGAAGACATGCTCCGAGCTTGTGTGATGGATATTGGAAATGTGTGGGATATTCATCTACCCTTAGTTAAATTTTCCTATAATAATAGTTATCACATTAGCATCAAAGCCGCACCATTTGAAGCGCTTTATCGATGCAAATTTCTATCGCCAATATCTTGGGCGGAAGTAATAATCATGGATCGAGAAGTCAAGAGACTAAAGCAGAGTCATATGATGTATGACAACTGTCAAAATACGAGACAGTTCAAGATTTGAATAAAATTAGTTGTACGTGTAGACACTGCACATTCTAGACTTACTAACTAGAATCTATGTTATAACCTACTATAAACTTGAAAACAATTAGAAATGAGGGATAGTGTACATAGATTTCACATTGTTACGTGACTTCTGTAGCTACTTTAACAGTAACAACCATCCAACTCTGAGTCATTCCTTGACTTGTACATCTTTGCATGAATCATGTAGACACATCATGCACTTGACCTAGATGTAGTAACTAGGCCAGAGTCTTATAGGAACTTAATTCAAAATTGAAAACTAGGACTAATATACTTGATTATTCAATTTCACTTGAATATCAGAATCACTAAATAGAAATGTCAATGAACTGACAAAAACAAATTTCAAACATTATTTCTAACTGGAAAAGTGTTATGAAACCCTAAAACAGTTTGAAGTCTCAAAAATTCAATTTATTTTGATATTCAAATATTACAAACTCCTTAAAACCCTACAACCCTTAAAAACTCAATTTTTTAAGGTTTGACATCAAAAATTCTATAAAATTTTTATACCAATTAAAATATTTAAATTAAAGTATATAATCAAGTAAAATATAATTTAAATTAACAACTTTTATCCCAAATTTATAATCTCAAAATAAGCATTTTATGAAAATAAAACTAGACAAATGCATACTTTATAAAAACATGGAAAGATTTATAAAAAATTTAAAGTTTTTATTTTTAAATGAAGTAAGAGAAAGGGAACCTCCCTCATAACTTTAAAACTTAGGCCTCATCCACCCCCCCCCCCAAGACCACTCATCCTCAAAACACTAATCATTTTACCCTCTTACACACTTCATCTCTCCATTTCTCTCTCTAAAACTGTCACTCTTCCTTCTGTCTAGAAAAATACGAACTCAGAAGCAAAACCAGTGGGAGAGATTAGTCCATTAGATTATTCATGAGTTTGCATATGTTTCTATATTTTGGTGACCAATTTTCGTGGAGAAAAATATCAATTGATGAAGATAGAGATGGGGTATCTAGAGAGGCAAAATCTCTCTTTTCTCTCTTTTCTTCTGTCTCAGACCCCCATTATTTCTCTTCCTTTCACCCATGAATTTGGAAGCCAAAGAAATCCATTTTTACTCAAAAATCTTCAGCATCAAGAGTTAATCTTCAAGGTAAGACTAAATTTCCTTCATTTCCCTTGAAGTTTTCATAAACTTTTCTTGCATTTCTTCTCCTTCTACACCTTTCTTCATGATTTTCATGTATATATTCGTGCACGTCGAGTATGATGATAATTGTGGTAGGATTTCACCGAAAAACCTCATGCATGGTGTTTGATGGTGAAATCTAATGGCCAAAACCTATGTCAAACCCTAAAACTTGAGTTTTTACATGTTTTAAAGATCAAAAATAACATGCATCCAAATTTTCTTCTTACAATCATCATTTTGAACAAACAAAGTCATGAATGTGCTTCAAACCAGCATGCATGTGACAATCTTCAAGCTTAGATGTTAGATGTTCAAAGTTCGTTGCTAAAAAGCTTTCAAATACGTTCATAAAGGATTTATTCACAAAAAATATCTAAAACTCCTTTTCTGTCCAAAAACGATTTTTAACACAATCCCAACAACAAAATAAGATGAACCGTAAATTTTTAGAATATAAAACATTTTTCTCGAATTATTTTAATTTTGCAAGGAGATAGGGCAATAAATCAAATAAAAAATTTATTTAGGTCTATAAATCGTGGATAAATTCGTGGATGATCCATAAAGTAAATAAACATCTTTAGTGAAGCTTTACCAATTTTTGTTACTATTTGATATGATTTTTAATTTCCTTTATGTTTAACTCAAATAAATCATAACCCAGGTTCTCAAATAATAAACCAACATCTAAATTATTTTTAGCTTCCAGACCTTTTATAAAACTCAAATAAATATATTGAGAATTTTTTCATAATAAATTTCTATTTTTCGACGAATTTTGTGTATTTAATGGACTAAATCGGGGAAAATAGTTACATTTATCCAAAATTCATGAAAATTTACCTGGACATCGTCTATTATAGTAGGATGCCAAATAAGAAGTTTAGTGATTTTTCTCTACTGTTTACTACTTTTTTCTATTTTTCTAATATTAAACACTTATAAATCCAAAAATCGGACTCCACTGTTTTAAAATCACTTTTGATATTTTTCCCCATCATATATGCATTTATATCATTTGTATGAAAAAATTGGCAATTTTTCTTAACAGTTTATTATTTTTCCATGATTTTTTGTTATTTCAAGAGATTTAATGCGAGAAACATAGTTAAACTTCTCTAAAATTCAAGAAAATTTACCAAGTTATTTTACCATATTATGGAACAAAGAATAAAAAGTTTAGTGAATTTTCCTTACTGTTTAACATTTACTTTTATTTTTATGTCAATTAATGCGTATAAATTATAAAATTGAGTTCTACTATTAAAATTTAAAATTAACATTTAATATTTTGAGTAAATTACACGGATGGTCTTTTAGGATTCTCGCTTTTCCCTGAAATGGTCGTTACATAAAGTTTTTTCATTAGATGGTCCCTAAGGAGCAAACGTTGCACATAAAACGTCCCTGTGACTAACTTTCTTAAAAGATTCTGTTAAATTCTATTAAATGACAAAAATACCCTTTGTTTTATGCACATAAATGGTCACTTCTCTCTCTCTCACTCTCTCTTTCTCTCTCTCTCACCTGTCTACAAAAAGTGAAGCCATTTTTCATCTCAGATTTGTTTTGTTTATCTCAGATAGAATCGCCAT
Source organism: Lactuca serriola (assembly GCF_051521515.1). Classification (NCBI taxonomy): domain Eukaryota; kingdom Viridiplantae; phylum Streptophyta; class Magnoliopsida; order Asterales; family Asteraceae; genus Lactuca; species Lactuca serriola. Next base: position 119,795,373 of record NC_136412.1, read on the forward strand.
TAAACCCTCCTTTCAATGATGTATCCTTCAAAATCTTGATTAACTTGAGTCAATGCATAAGTTAAATGTTATGTAAGCCTTCTTATAACAGTGAATTTATGGAACTCCCAAATGGACCATTCTCTAGACTAAACACAATCACAACAAATTGAGAAAAAATTGAAAACCCAGATCCTCAAATGACCAAAGAAGATGATTCTGGATAGGTCCTTCGACCAAATCATGTGTGTTGATAAATCGGTGCTTAAAAACAATCACATTATTCATCATCTCTATACATCCCTCCTCTAAACCTTAAAACCCATAATCAAACCTACAAGGCTGATATGCTTGCACATTCAAAAACAACCCAAATTGAGTATTAATCTATCCAAAATATGTATAAGAAACAGATAAATATATGTATTTTCCAAGAACTTGAGCTGTGGAGCAATATACTTGAACCGAAGCAAGACCTATTCAGAAATATGTGACGGACGATAGTGACGGCAAATAACGTGGTTGAGGCTATGGAGGTGAGACATTCGGCGGCACGGTGGGCTTTGAGGTTCTCTTTCCCCAACCACTTGACACCACTTGACCAAATTAGAGGTACCTAGAATAAAATCAGGGATGAGAGGTTGTAGATTCTTAGTTGTAGTCTCTTCTCCACTCTGTATGCGATTGATTGACTTTGACCGACGATCTAGAGTCATTGTCGTACCGAGCATACATCTCATGGATTAACCCTACTGGAGATGGTTGGATGAGAGTGTTTGATGTTAGTGGTCTGGTGGTCTAGAGAAAATGGATTTGGTTCACGATCGTGCAATTAGGGGAATTGAGTTTCAGTTTCTTTTAAGAGAGAGAGGGAGAGAGAGAGAGAGAGAGAGAGAGAGAGAATGACCATTTGTGTACATAAAACATAGGGTATTTTTTTCATTTAATAGAACTTAGTAGAATCTCTTAACAGAGTTAGTCACAGGGACCTTTTATGTGCAAGGTTTGCTCCTGAGGGACGATCTCAAGGAAAAACGTTTTGTAAGGACCATTTTAGGAAAAACAAAAAACCTAAAGGACTATTTGAATAATTTAATGTAATATTTTACCTAGCTTCTAGACATTGTATAACAGTGTCACAAGAATTATAAGAAATTTTCATGAATATTTACTATTTTTCCAAGTTTTCATGATTTTTTAAGCAATTAAAATGGTGAAAATTAGTTAAACAACTCAAAATTTCAAAAAAATTTATCTTGAGTTCTTTGAGTTCAATTAAAACTGAAATACAAAGTTCGAGATTTTTTAGAACTAATTTGATTTAGTTTTTAAAAATGTAATCTTTGGAACATCTTCTAAAATGTCAAATTTTAACATTTCAAAAATGGAATTTTTCCACTTAAATTCTTATTTAACAAATTGATTCATTGAATTCTGAATTTTCCACAAAAATATTGTAACTTATTCAAAACCAAACTTTTGATACATTATTGGAATAATTCGATTGTATAAGATAAGTATACTAGCATTATATTTCGATTAGAGACTCACTAATGTGTAACATCATTGTAGAACACTGGTGGTAGGTCGTGTGGAACTTAGTTCAAGGCATCATTATCATCATCGCGAAGCATTGTTAGTATTCACAACCCCTATTTTCGTTTTTTACGTTTTGGGTTGAAAAAAGCATGTCCAAAAACTATTTATTGTTCGTTGTATTTAATTTGACTTGTATCAAACTTGATTGTTATATTTTTCTATGTATTTGTGTGCAACTTGAAACATAAGGTCTTATCATTTTAAGTCTCTTACACTTTACACCAACCATTAACTCTTTGAGTCAATGGTCATTATGGATACCGCTATTAGGAACTTGACATTTCCTCACTCACCCAATTGTTTTAGTACATTTTGCCATGTTTATCTATGGAGTGATAAGCATAATTCTTGATAGGATATCAGTCATAGGCTTGGTTTTGAAGTCATTGTTTGACTTATTATACACATATGAAATTGCTTACTAATTATTATAACGAACTTCTATTATTGGAAACTTTATTACTTAATATAACAACGAACTTCTATTATTGAAACCTTTATTACTCATTTTAGCAACAAACTTCTATTATTGGAACCTTTATTGCCCATTTTAGCAATTAACTTTCGATTAGGGAAACTTTTATCAATTTCCAGACTTTCTTGATTTAAAACTATGTTATATTTTAAACCTGTAAACTCACCAACTATTTCGGTAGTTGACTGCTAATTTTACATGTTTTTTTAGGTATCATGTAGTAAGTGGCACCTAGAGACGCATCAGTTGTAAAAGCATTATGCATCTGTCGATTTTTGATGGTATTGTGATTCTTTTTAAAAGAATTCAAAACTTATTGTAAATTGTAAAGCTTTTAATACTATGGTTGGTGTTGTCTTTATCTTTTGCTATGAAACCCTTTGTACTGTTGTGCCCCGTGTTTCTGCTTTAGCGGGGTGTGACACGATGGAACTGAATGCGAAGACCTATGTTTCCTTAGGAAAGGGAGGATCAGATGAAGATCAAGTACCCTCGACTATTTATTAATATTGTAGTAGAGAGCAACTCAAGTTCAAATTTTGGGACAAAATTCTCTTAACTGGGGGAGAAATGTGACAACTATAGAAATTAGGTCATCGCTAAATGAACATTGTTAACCTAATCACTATTGTAATAGACCTAATGAGTATATAAGATATTGTTTTTTATAGATTTTTATACTTTGAATTACATCCAAAATATCAATCAAGTATTGAATTTATATGAATCCCTAATAAACGAACAATTTTAGTATACATAATGAATGGGTTAATGCATATGATTGAAAGAGATATATGTATTAGAAATTACATTGTGGTATCAATAGGCTCATCTCCTAGTGCATGAAAATATGAAAATTTGGACATAAAGAACCTCGAAAACAAAGTCCATATGAGTGAGTTATGATTTTCATAAAATCATTTAAAGTACGTCCCTTATAGAAATCTAAATTAAAAATAAATTGAGAATTACCTATTGAAGTCTAAATGAAAGTTGTATTACTAATTGAGTCCTATGCGTGGATGTAAAGAACATTAAAAACAGATCTCGTATGCGAGAGATATGAAATTTAAAGATCTGCAATTTGACCAGAGTTTTATGCCACATGTCATCATCAAGTTGAATGCTTGGTGTCTACGTTGAGTGTAGCTCTATCTCTACGTTGAACGTAGCTCATTACTTGTTTCCTACACCTCTATGCTAAGCGTAACACTATTTCTACGTTTAGTGTAGCCTTCCCTAACAGCCTATAAATAGAAACCAAAGCCCCTCTCATTCCTTACACCTTCCATATTCATAATTATCTTACTAGAAGCTTATTTTCTCTTTAGAAATCCAACTTATTCAATCTTTAAGTAAGTTTAAGAAAGCTCTATAGCGATAGAAAGCTAGACAGAAAGAAGTGATCGGTATCGAAGTTCTGTTTGTGGCTTTCTAAACTTCTAACTAATTTAATCGAAAGTTATATTAATTTAAAGCATTCTATTAGGGTGAGTGTCACGACACCATTTAAAATATTTTATTATTTTCGGTGGGTGGGGCGGAGGGGGAATGCATGCAATAACTATATTATTTATATTAGGTTTATAGAAATGTTATTAAAACTATATGAGGGTGTAACAACCCGAAGTTGTTCATCGCCGAAAACCCGTACTACCCGAATAACTCGTCGGAAATTGAAATGTCTTGTTATCGTTTTTGGGATTAGTTAACTAAAATTATATATTTATTTTCATTCAATGAGGGTCCAAATCATTTAAGAACTCATGAATTTAGCCCAAAACATTTATTTCTTAAGTTTTAGAAATATCCTCGTCGGGTGACGAAAACTCAATCGGGTACGACCCAAAGCATCGTTTAAGGCGGGTATCGGGTAGAATTCCACCATGTCCAAGTTTTAGGGACTATATAAACATGTTTAAACACTCATTTGAAACTTTTTCCTTCTCTCTCTACTCTCTCTCTAACCTCTCTCCTAAATCCAAAGATTAAGTGTCCAAAACTCAAATTTAAGGCTTCAAATCCTTAAGGTACCTTCCTAGCCTTAATCTATAGCATGTTTAGCTTCCAAATTAGACACTTAATCATAAAATTTGACATTATATGTGAGTTTACGGCCCAGGAGGCTGCCAAGGCCGTAAACACCATTTTGAAGGGTTTTTAGCCCTTAAACTCCTTCCTAGACTTAATTGGACTTTAGATATGGCTAAGGGACTTCAAGATATGGACTTAGAACACCTAAAACTATGATTTTGAGGACTTTGAAGGAGTTTACAGCCAACGCATAAGCTTGGGCCGTAAACTCATGTTAATGGGGTTTTTCATGCCTTTAAACCCTTCCAAATCACCTCTATGTCTTAGATATGAATTATAGGACCTTGGTATTAGCATTTGGACACTTGAAACATGATTTTTGGGGGACTTAGATGAGTTTACGGCCAAGGATAGTGCTTGGGCCGTAAACTCCCCAAAACTTGGCTTAAATCCAATTCTAAGGTGTTAGAAAGCCATCCAACACCACCAAAAGCCTTGAAATAAATCAAGGGACCAACCAAAAATACTTTAAGGGCCTTAAACACATCTTTTATGGGGTTTCTAAGAGTTTACGGCCAAGACCTGTTCTTGGGCCGTAAACTCCAAAATTTTTGGTGTTAGAATGCCAACTAAACACAAACAGCCTTTACATGAATTTTAGAAGTCCATTCATGCAAGTTTTAGACCTTGAAACACCTTGTAGCACCACATATTAGAGTTTACGGCCATGAAGGGGCTTTCATGGGCCGTAAACTCCATAAATCCCTCATATGTCACTTGCAAACTCATTTCTAGGCTTGTGGGAATTTTTAGAATCACATGTGATTGGTTTTAACAACATTTAGCATCATTTTCATAAGGATTAAGGAGTTTATGGCCAGGAGCCTATGCTAGGCCGTAAACTCCCATAAATTAATCATTTTGGTGATTTTAATCCATTCCATGCATTTAGATCAAAGCCTAGAATCATTTCCCATGTCCATGTAAGCCATTTAAGCCATTTAAACACCCAAAATCACACCCACATGAGTTTACGACCGTAAACTCATGTATGTGTGTGTTTTGTGGTTGTAAACTCATTTAAAAGTTTACTCATGGGGAGTAAACTCAAGTCCCAAGTCCCTAGTGTTATTTCACATCCTTAAACGCCACCCGGGTCCCTCCAAACACTCGTATCGGAGTGTTTTCGCGACTAGAAGCAATTGTCCCTATCCAACAATCAATCTAAGTCCTAATTAGATACAAATGTGTATCTTTACATTATAATTAGGAACCTCGTGTATTTACAAGCCCCGGATCAACTCTTAGCATCCAAATCGTCATACTTCTCGTCCGGTGAGTTCATACCCCTACGTCTTTTTCACTGTTTTTAACTGTTTTCAGGGGGGGGGGGGAATACAAGCAAACCAAAACTGTTTTCAAATCATAATGTCTATGTGTTTCAAATAATATCTGGCAAACTTATAAACTCTTTTACTCCTTATGTATTATGTTGAGCATAAGGAATGATTTATCAATTACAACTAAATGGATTTTAGTTAAGAAAATAACCAAACTAATCAAATTATTATGGGAATAATTTGGGGTTCTATGTCTCTCTTTATATCACTTACTGATATCTGTATTAAGTTATTAGATAAACTATGTCTGATTCAGTTTATCTCCGAATCATTCAAATGTTTTGCCAGATAGTTTCATTGTATATATCTATTTTTCACTGTATCATGCCTTGAAATCTTTGTATGTTTGGTATCGTATTGGAACCCTGTGAATAGTTAATACTAGCTTGTGAGATAGTCACTACCCTTTATGGATGATCAAGTAAATCCTCTCCGGAAGTGTAACCAGAGTCTCCTGGAGGGAGAGCGAGGAATTTGTGAATAGATCTATTCGGGACTGACAATCCCACACCTTAACTGCTAGCTACAGTTAGGCGGGCACGCCTGGGGTGACAAATTCTGGATATCATTCGACGTCTGACTAACGTCAAGGAGGTCTCGTTGTCGTATCAGTATGGTTACCCGACTCACAATACGTATTAATATAAACTTATTCACAGTCAGGATTTCGTTTAGAATCTACATCTTGTTCGGGATGGTAATCCCATGGTCTTGTAATCTATATCTCGTTCGGGATGGTAATCCCATGGTTTTATGTTTATATCTCGTTCGGGATGATAATCCCATGATTTTATCAAGCTATCTTATATCTAGTTTCGGGATAGTGATCCCATGGTTTATCAAGTTATCATATACCTAGTTTCGGGTTAGTAATCCTATGGTTTATCGAGCTATCTTATATCTACTTTCGGGATAGTGATCCCATGGTTTTTATTGAATTATCTCATAACTGGTTCGGGATGTAGTCCCAAGGTTTTCAAAATACTTTCTATTTACAGTGTGTCCAAATTATAGTTTTGTGAATTAAACTATACTATGTGCTATCTAATCAATCTTACAATTAGGAAAATATGGGATTTTCCTGGGGTTAACTTATATCTGTAACAGAACTGTAATGAAAGATAACTTAACTACTTTACATAAGAAAATATGGGATTTTCTTGGATATTAAATCTTTTCAGAAAACTAAAGGAAATCGATACATTTTCACAAAACAAAACCGCTTATGAACTCACCAGCTTTATGCTGATTTTCAAACTGCTTGTATTCTCAGGTCCAAGTTAGACAGGTACCCGGCGATATCTTTTGGTGAAGATGGAGTGCTCCGAAGACTCGTCTCTTTTGTTCATATGATATATGTATAACTTTGTACAATTTACTTTTGAACCAAATGTAAACTTTCATATATATGTAATGTAATGGTTGTTTACTATGATTACTATGTACATTGGATTTGATACACAACATGGAGTCAACCCCGGGAACGTTTCCGCCTTTGGTTTTCGGGGTGTGACAGATTGGTATCAGAGCCCTTGTTTATAGTGAACAGAGTATACCAAACCTTACATGGTATAAGACTATAAACATTAAGGGGCCTAAGTGCTCTGAACTAAAAGTATCCTACAAAATATAAGTATTTTCAAAAGTATTTAAGTATGCCGAGCCGTCGAAATCCGTAGCTACAAGTAAAACAAAACATAAGTAAATGGGTGTTGTACACTGCGGTTAAACCTGGGCAGTTATGTAGTCGTGTCTAGGGTCAATATAGCATGGCCAACTATATTCATTCGAGACACGGCCAACATGTGCTCGGGAGTGACTGTGGCATGCGGCATACCTAAAACTTACCCAATATCCCGAACAACGAATCGTCGCTGCAGTGAACCATGAAATACTATGGGAGTATTTCTCGAGCCGATCCTTTGTAGAAATTCTCGTATACGCGTTATTCCTTGATCATTCCTCTAGCGATAAAATGTTCTATCTTGATAACTCCTTTCTGCTTTATCGCTTTGTATGATGCTATATTTGCCTTGATGAGATATCTCTTGTCCCATATCTCTTGATTCAATTCAGAGGACTTATGATCCTCTCTTTCCTGATCTTTTTAGATCAAGATGCCTCCAAGAAAGAGACCCAGCTCAAAGAACAACAACAATCCTCCTCCGCCACCACCTCCTCCTCAACTTGATCTTGCATCGCTTCAGACAGTTTTGACTGCTGCAATGGTAGCAACCATGTCACAAATGAACTCTAGTAACTCAAGAGGTGGTCCCCAACCCCAAAACCCAGACGACAGCCAGGGACACCAAAAAGGGGGTTCCTATAATGACTTCATGAACGCAAAACCGACATTCTTTGATGGCACAGGGGGTGTCATTGCCTTAACCCGATGGTTCGAGAGAATCGAATCAATCTTTGAAATATGCAGCTGTTCGGAGTCTGATAGAGTCAAGTTTGCTGCCTGCACCTTCCTAGACAAAGCCCTGACCTGGTGGAATGGCCGAGTCAAATCCTTAACTTTACCTGTATCCAATGCTATGGGTTGGGAAGCTATGAAGGAGCTTCTTCTCGCAGAGTATTGCCCTCGGGGCGAACTTCAGAAGCTAGAACATGAACTTTGGAACCTTAAGATGAAGGGTTCTGACATAGCTGCTTATACCTCAAGATTCGACGATCTGGCCCTACTTTGTCCGGGAATGGTTACCCCGGAGAGTAAAAAGATAGAGAGGTTCATCTGGGGGTTGACCCAGCCAACAAAGGGGAATGTCTTGGCTGCGAAGCCAGACACATATGACAGTGCTAAGTGCCTTGCGAAAATCCTAATAGATCACGAAGACAACTCTGATGAGGAAGCTACTACCCCCGAGCCAGTCACTAGTGGAGGTGGAAGTAAAAGGAAATCCTGGAACAAGCGGAAGGCCCAGAGTACGCAAGGGTCTTCTAAGAAACAGCAAACGGTAGCAGTCCATGCTGCTACTACCCCTGTTGCTGTTTCAGCTATAGGTTCCACAGCCCAAACTCCCGCCAGTAGATACACTGGTACCCTTCCTTGGTGTGGTAAGTGTAACTACCACCACCGCATTCCTGGTCCCTGTCGCGAAAGGATCTGCGACAACTGTGGCAATAGGGGCCATCTTGCGCGAACCTACAGAAAACCAGCCAAGCCAACAAACCAATCATCTGGAGTGGGAATCAGTCCGGCCTGCTACAATTGTGGTGAAGCTGGGCACTTCAAAAGGAATTGTCCCAAGACAGCTACAACCACAAATCCCTCTGTTGCCGCAGGTATATCTCTCTTTAATAATTCTTATGCTTGCAACTCTTTTCGACATTAGTACAAAAGGGAAACCTGTTATCTATCTATTCGAACGTTTTCTAAACTCAATCCTTTGCATGTAACCGAAATGTATACCGTCGAGACGACTAACTAGTGAGATAGAAAACACTAACTTCGTACGTATAGATTGAATCCTCGGTCCGGAGGACTATTCTATTCCATTCGATTTATAAAAGGGGAAAAACTTTCCATGAAAATATTTGATGCCATGTTTAACCAGAATTGACCGAGTCTCATTTACGTTGTTATCTTTACTTTCGAAAAAGGGTCGCTCGTCTAGATTTTTCCTCGACCCTGTTCTCGTGATCTTCGGCATCAAACTCTCGTATCATTCTATGCTTTAGAACTCAAAAGTTTTCCCAATGTGAATTACCACGCATCCCTCGTTTCTGTGATTATTGAGAAACGGGAAGTTAGCAACTATTTCCTCTAAATGTCTATCCCGAAGGATTCCCGGGAGTTTCTTTCGAGCATCCAGCTTAGTCTCACATCAGACCTTTCGAGATCTTCGTAGAGATCAATTCTGTAACTTTCAAGTTTCGGATGCCCTTAGAACTTGGTAATATTTATCTAGACCATCACGTCTCGAATCCTTAGAAACGTCTGCCCAACGAAACCCTAGTGATTCCTTTGAGGAAACCGAAGTCGTTCAGGGTTGGAACTTCCATGAGAAAACAGATTAATATAGTAGATTGAGAGAGAGAGTTAAGAAACGAAACCAAGGCATGTCCCGATAATAAAAATTCGTTAGAACGCCCAATAGAGACTTGATTCCACTTGAGAAAGTGAAGATCTGAGGCAACAAATCCATTCACGTTTCATTCCAATCCATGACATGTATCTTATTATTTGAATTTCGGGACGAAATTCCCTCTAACGGGGGGATAATGTAACAACCCGAAGTTGTTCATCGCCGAAAACCCGTACTACCCGAATAACTCGTCGGAAATTGAAATGTCTTGTTATCGTTTTTGGGCTTAGTTAACTAAAATTATATATTTATTTTCATTCAATGAGGGTCCAAATTATTTAAGAACTCATGAATTTAGCCCAAAACATTTATTTCTTAAGTTTTAGAAATATCCTCATCGGGTGACGAAAACTCAATCGTGTACGACCCAAAGCATCGTTTAAGGCCGGTATCGGGTAGAATTCCACCATGTCCAAGTTTTAGGGACTATATAAACATGTTTAAACACTCATTTGAAACTTTTTCCTTCTCTCTCTACTCTCTCTCTAACCTCTCTCCTAAATCCAAAGATTAAGTGTCCAAAACTCAAATTTAAGGCTTCAAATCCTTAAGGTACCTTCCTAGCCTTAATCTATAGCATGTTTAGCTTCCAAATTAGACACTTAATCATAAAATTTGACATTATATGTGAGTTTACGGCCCAGGAGGCTGCCTAGGCCGTAAACACCATTTTGAAGGGTTTTTAGCCCTTAAACTCCTTCCTAGACTTAATTGGACTTTAGATATGGCTAAGGGACTTCAAGATATGGACTTAGAACACCTAAAACTATGATTTTGAGGACTTTGAAGGAGTTTACGGACAAGGCATAAGCTTGGGCCGTAAACTCATGTTAATGGGGTTTTTCATGCCTTTAAACCCTTCCAAATCACCTCTATGGCTTAGATATGAATTATAGGACCTTGGTATTAGCATTTGGACACTTGAAACATGATTTTTGGGGGACTTAGATGAGTTTACGGCCAAGGATAGTGCTTGGGCCGTAAACTCCCCAAAACTTGGCTTAAATCCAATTCTAAGGTGTTAGAAAGCCATCCAACACCACCAAAAGCCTTGAAATAAATCAAGGGACCAACCAAAAATACTTTAAGGGCCTTAAACACATCTTTTATGGGGTTTCTAAGAGTTTACAGCCAAGACCTGTTCTTGGGCCGTAAACTCCAAAATTTTTGGTGTTAGAATGCCAACTAAACACCCCTACAGTCTTTAGATAAATTTTAGAAGTCCATTCATGCAAGTTTTAGACCTTGAAACACCTTGTAGCACCACATATTAGAGTTTACGGCCATGAAGGGGGTTTCATGGGCCGTAAACTCCACAAATCCCTCATATGTCACTTGCAAACTCATTTCTAGGCTTGTGGGAATTTTTAGAATCACATGTGATTGGTTTTAACAACATTTAGCATCATTTTCATAAGGATTAAGGAGTTTACGGCCAGGAGCCTATGCTAGGCCGTAAACTCCCATAAATTAATCATTTTGGTGATTTTAATCCATTCCATGCATTTAGATCAAAGCCTAGAATCATTTCCCATGTCCATGTAAGCCATTTAAGCCATTTAAACACCCAAAACCACACCCACATGAGTTTACGGCCGTAAACTCATGTATGTGTGTGTTTTGTGGTTGTAAACTCATTTAAAAGTTTACTCATGGGGAGTAAACTCAAGTCCCAAGTCCCTAGTGTTATTTCACATCCTTAAACGCCACCCGGGTCCCTCCAAACACTCGTATCGGAGTGTTTTCGCGACTAGAAGCAATTGTCCCTATCCAACAATCAATCTAAGTCCTAATCAGATACAAATGTGTGTCTTTACATTATAATTAGGAACCTCGTGTATTTACAAGCCCCGGATCAACTCTTAGCATCCAAATCGTCATACTTCTCGTCCGGTGAGTTCATACCCCTACGTCTTTTTCACTGTTTTTAACTGTTTTCAGGGGGGGAATACAAGCAAACCAAAACTGTTTTCAAATCATAATGTCTATGTGTTTCAAATAATATCTGGCAAACTTATAAACTCTTTTACTCCTTATGTATTATGTTGAGCATAGGGAATGATTTATCAATTACAACTAAATGGATTTTAGTTAAGAAAATAACCAAACTAATCAAATTATTATGGGAATAATTTGGGGTTCTATGTCTCTCTTTATATCACTTACTGATATCTGTATTAAGTTATTAGATAAACTATGTCTGATTCAGTTTATCTCCGAATCATTCGAATGTTTTGCCAGATAGTTTCATTGTATATATCTATTTTTCACTGTATCATGCCTTGAAATCTTTGTATGTTTGGTATCGTATTGGAACCCTGTGAATAGTTAATACTAGCTTGTGAGATAGTCACTACCCTTTATGGATGATCAAGTAAATCCTCTCCGGAAGTGTAACCAGAGTCTTCTGGAGGGAGAGCGAGGAATTTGTGAATAGATCTATTCCGGACTGACAATCCCACACCTTAACTGCTAGCTACAGTTAGGCGGGCACACCTGGGGTGACAAATTCTGGATATCATTCGACGTCTGACTAACGTCAAGGAGGTCTCGTTGTCGTATCAGTATGGTTACCCGACTCACAATACGTATTAATATAAACTTATTCACAGTCAGGATTTCGTTTAGAATCTATATCTTGTTCGGGATGGTAATCCCATGGTCTTGTAATCTATATCTCGTTCGGGATGGTAATCCCATGGTTTTATGTTTATATCTCGTTCGGGATGATAATCCCATGATTTTATCAAGCTATCTTATATCTAGTTTCGGGATAGTGATCCCATGGTTTATCAAGTTATCATATACCTAGTTTCGGGTTAGTAATCCTATGGTTTATCGAGCTATCTTATATCTACTTTCGGGATAGTGATCCCATGGTTTTTATTGAATTATCTCATAATTGGTTCGGGATGTAGTCCCAAGGTTTTCAAAATACTTTCTATTTACAGTTTGTCCAAATTATAGTTTTGTGAATTAAACTATACTATGTGTTATCTAATCAATCTTACAATTAGGAAAATATGGGATTTTCCTGGGGTTAACTTATATCTGTAACAGAACTGTAATGAAAGATAACTTAACTACTTTACATAAGAAAATATGGGATTTTCTTGGATATTAAATCTTTTCAGAAAACTAAAGGAAATCGATACATTTTCACAAAACAAAACCGCTTATGAACTCACCAGCTTTATGCTGATTTTCAAACTGCTTGTATTCTCAGGTCCAAGTTAGACAGGTACCCGGCGATATCTTTTGGTGAAGATGGAGTGCTCCGAAGACTCGTCTCTTTTGTTAATATGATATATGTATAACTTTGTACAATTTACTTTTGAACCAAATGTAAACTTTCATATATATGTAATGTAATGGTTGTCTACTGTGATTACTATGTACATTGGATTTGATACACAACATGGAGTCAACCCCGGGAACGTTTCCGCCTTTGGTTTTCGGGGTGTGACAGAGGGATCTATTAAACAAAAGATAAAGTAAGTTTGTATTGTAAATAACTCTATTTCAACACCAAGTTCAGTAGTAATATTGTGGAACCTTAAACTAAGGAATGTTTTGTAGTATTGTGTATTACTGCAGGAAGAATAACTAAAAACTTTTTATTGAAGTTAGGGTTATTAATATGCTTCAAATTTATGTGAGCCTTCTATTCGTCAGACTAAGTATTACTATACTTAGAAAGACATTAGGCTTATAACCGTTAATTCTTAAGAACGGGAGAAAGATGTATAGATCTATACGGGTTGACACATCCACTTATGATTGCTAGCTACAACCTTGACAGTCCAATCACATTGGGTGATAATTGTATTTTTACTATTTGGACACCCTGGTGAAGTGTTGGGAGAGGCATATCAGTCTAAACTAGCTCAATTATGGCACTCTCAGTGAATGTAATATATATATATATATATATATATATATATATATATATATATATATATATATATATATATATATATATATATATATATAGGAAACTTGAAATACCTATAAACATATATGGAATATCTTTTTATCATGAACATAATTATAAAAAGAAAGGATAATAAAGATACATTATATATTAGATAGGAAACTATCTATATATCCAAATAATGTTGTTCGGTCTCGAAAAGTATTTATCAATTGTAATATAGCTATACTTTTGGGAGAAAGTATGTTTTACTTCAGCTATTACAAACCTATGAACTCACCAACGTTTTACTTGACACTCTTTCAAAACGCATGTATTCTCAGGGAATTAGATAGTTGGAAGAAATACTACAAGGAGGATCATGGGATTATAGTGGTCTTGTATATTTTAGTATTTCCCTTGTTGCCTATCTATTAAGGCTTGTCTTTTACCTTTCTTGCACCCTAGACTAGGGGATATTGTAATCTACTCTTTCAATAAATAAAACTTTTTATTATGATATCGTATTGATGTATGTTCAATTTATGCTTATTACTGTGATCCATGATGTCGTCTCACCACCCGACGTTTCAGCCGCCAAATGGGAGTGTGACGGATATTCCTACACGTAATAAAAAGATAAATCGAAATGTTGATCATTTAGATGTAGGAAACAACATTTCATTAAGATGAGTATTTGATATTAGGTTGTCGACATAAGCATGCTTGAGACAGTATGTTCCATATCAATATTCTTCACAACAAAATATCCTCTATAATCTCCACTTTTGTGAAGAATGCATGTAATAATCAAGTTGATTTATTAACGGTCATAACCCCAAGATGTGTTTTTCTAATTTCCAAATACCACAAAATGTGATTCCTCATATCTTGATCATATGCAGCTAAAATCTTCTTACAATTCATAATTATCACCGACAAGTTCTTCAAATGTACAAGGTGAGCATCTCTTTATGATTTATATAGAACATATGTTTCTTATGCACATTGTCCAGCTTTTTCCCATAGCACACAATCCATTTAGGCTTCAAAAAGATGTTTCCATCTACATATTACTCTGTATCCTACAAGTCAGTTCAATATTAGTCACACCCATTTTTGCATAGTAGTAATCTAAAAATCCCTTCACATGTCCCTTACAAATAAGGTAAATACTTGGATATCGTACATTTGATATGTCAAGTCTTTAAAAATATGAATCAATGATAAAAATAACCATCAACATTCATTAGAGGGAAGTCAAAAATAGTGAATTCACAATCTTCATCTTCACCTCTAAGTACCTTGTATCGATAATTTGGTATCAAATTATCAAATAGAACATCATTTTTTATTGAACCCCTCTCTCTTTATATAGAGATGAAATGTTTATTTGTTTTTGTGCATCAAAATGAGGTCTCTGTCTACTTAGATATAATAAGGTGGGAACACTCTCCCACCACTAGAGTTCTTGAAATTGTTTCAATTTAACATTACACTCTTTTTATTAATAAGCATATTATTCAACTCCTTTATGTTCTTCATATCTTAACTATCAAACCTCATGTGCTTATTATTTCCATAGTTTAGCTGGTTAAAATGGGTCTAACTAGAACCTATGTTGTTTATTACTTATATTTTGACTATAAGAGACTTTTATTGTAAAACAATGTTTGTTGTAAACAATGTATGTTCAGTTTAGTTTGACTAAATATATGTGTAAGGTCACACCTTATCATCGGATGAGTCAAACACATAACATGTTGATTCATCAACGTCAGCATCAACAAGTCTACGAGTCGACAGTGCCAACGCCAACTTAAAAAGTTCAACAGGGTCAGCTAATAGTTGATCTACTGTAATCTTTTGTATATTTGATGGGATTAAAACAACTTTTAATCTATGAAGATCGATTAGATCTTGAACAAGTATAAGTATAAGAAACAGCAAGAACGCAATAATAATAGCAAACTAGAGAACAATATTAAGAACACAACAGCTTGAATCAATCGTGTTGAATGATTAAATAAAATCCTTAGAAGAGCTCGATTAAGAACATCAACTGTAAAGGATTGGGAGATTACAAGAAAGAAATATCGTAGAACTCTTGAATGTACAAACTGAAATCTTGAATCTTAACCTAATATGCATGCAAGCGATAACTTATATACTATACATAAAAGGCTCTCAGTTGGACAGGCCCAAACCGGAGAATAAAAGGCTAATCTACGAGCCCAAAAGACGCAACATAAAACAGAACTTCAGCCCAACAATCTCCCCCTTTGCGTCAATTTGGAGCGAGACCTTCACTTCTTACTTGGGCCGGCGGCTGAAGCTGGTACCTTCTTCTTCACGGTACTAAACAGACACTTGGTTATGGAAAGGATGGTCTGTCTAAACTGGATGTACCAATTGATCATATCTTCAAAGTACTTGATGTCATCAGCCGAATTGTCCTTACACCGCTTGACGATTGATAGGACGTGTTCCAAGCAGGTAGTGGTGTAGAGGTGCTTGTCAGCTAACGCGAACAGGCATTTCTGTCCTTCGGCTCTGGTGAACATCACAGAGTTTCGCCTCGAATCTATCTTGCCCATTTTCATCGTGTTTAGATCACTGGCCGATCCCACAGGCTTGACTTTCGATTTCTTCTTAAACACTGTGGCAACCTCCTGATCCATTAGGGCCACCTCCATGATATAGCATGACAGCATCCTTTTGACATGGTCTAAGATGGGACCATATTCGGCTTCGTTTGTCAGCAAGATGTTGTACAAGACTATCCAATCATGAGGGTTCAGATTGGGCAGATCCGCCAGAGAGATCATGTGAGCAGTTCTTGCAGATCCTCGGATAAGCTTGAACTTGACGTTTGTGAATCTCCCCACGGCAAACGGCTTCAACACCCGAACATTGACAATCTTCTGGGCGCTCCATGTAAGGTATTGAGGGCGAGCGGACTCCAGGTAGAAGTCAATGAGCTCCCTGTCAAGCTCATCGTTCGGATGCGGGACTTCGAAAATGTTGGAGAAGGCGTGGAAGATGAACGCCTTTCGAGTCAGCGGCATATCAAATTGCGAATCGACCGAGTTGTTGCAGTCGAACGATATCACCGGCTCGAGCCATAGTATGCTTGGAGTCTCTATGGCTTCTTTTATCAGACGATCCCTGGTCCAGGCAGGGAAGAGCAGCTTTCGGCTCTCAAGGAGATCGTTAGCTTCTTTTTGTTTACGTTCGGCTTCTTCAGCTTCACGTGCCACACGACTGACATCGTCATCAGTATTGCGACTGTTCTTTCTCTTTAACATGTCCGCAATAGTCTCCTTGTCTTCATCTTCATCTTCATCGTCATCTCCTCCCTCTGCTATGTTTTTGCCTTTGTTCTTCACACCCGAACCCGAGGCATGACCAGTTGGGGGTGGTTCGGTTGTGTGAGTAGCTTTGGAGGAAGGAGGGGGTTTCGATCCTTTCTTCTCATCTCCCCCTTGTTTCGGAATGGACACGAAACTGGGTAGGCCTTCAATTTTACTCAAGAGGTCCATGGCCGGAGAGAGTTTCTCAGCGAGAGTACGCCTCACTGAGTGATTGAGGATGGGGTCGTGTGCTTCCAGGATGTTGGATAGAGCGGCGTGGACATCCGAAACACATGTCTTGATGATTTCCCTCTCGGATCGAAGAGCCTCCAATTGTTGTTCGGAGTTGGAAAGTTGGGTGCTCTTGACCTTGAGGGCAGTAGTCTTACTCGCCAGGACGTCCATCAGTGAATTTTCAGCCGCAAGATCCTCTTGTAGCTTTGCCAAGCGGGCATCGATGGAGGCACGGAGTGCCGAGTTGTCGTCGCTAAGGTTTTGTCTGAGGGTAGCGAACGAGGATAACTCCGTCTTTACAAACTGGGCCAATTGATTAACAAGTGGTTCCAGAGTTGTTTTGGTGGCTTCGGCGCTTTCCTGCATAGACTGCAGCAGGATTGTAGCGTCATGGAATAGTTTATCGACTTTTTCGGTCGCAGCCTCACAAGCTCGGGTGGAGGCGTCTATCGCAGCAGTTGTTGAGGCCATTGAATCATGTTGAGCCTTGGAGAAGGCATCAACTATCTTCTGAAGTGCGGCTTCAGATAAAGAGGACTGCTGGTTGGAAGAGGAGGCGAGAAGTTGAGCAACCTTCTCGTTAAGCTCGCGAAGATGCTTCTATGTCACTGGAGCATCATCCTCCTCATCACTTTGAACTTGAAACGGACTATAATAGACCGAATCATAGTTCATGTGATCACCACCAAGGTATTGATCATCGCCGTCGGAGGCGTCTTCTGGAGATTGAGGTAGTGGTGAAGCTGGGGTGTTATTGGTTTAGTTGGTTCAGGTTGAGTGGGTGGGGGATGAGTTTCGGGTGGTGGTGGTGTATGGGTTTCGGTTTGTGGAGGTTCGGTTACAGGTGGGGTTTCGGTAACAGGTGGTGTTTCGGTTGATGTGGTGAATATGGGTGGTGGTATAGGGAATGAGGTTGGTGGTATAGTAGGGTTTATGGTGGGAACGGAAATAGGAATTGTGGGTGGAGGGGAAGGAACTGGGGATTGGTGAACTTCCATCTCCGGGGTTGGGGACCGAGGGGGTGTGTTGCCTCTTTGTGGAGATTCGTCTCCTTGTGATCCCTCAGAGTCCGAACTCTCACCTTCGGATTCACTTGATGAGGAGGGAAGGACGAGCTTTCGCTTTTGTTGGGTCTTCCTCCTTTTCGGTTGTGGTGACGAAGCAGCCTTCGGTTGTTTGCGCTTCTTGGGAGAAGGTTTTGGGGCTTTGGATGGTTTCTTCCCCTTGTCTGCCTTCTTACCCCTGGCCACCGGTTTGTCGGCATCATGAATTGATCGCAGCATGTCCGGTGTCAGTTCCCTCGGACCAGATGGCCCTAACTCCTTGATCGCCTTGATCATACTGCTGTCTGATGGCACACTACCATACATCGACTCCGGGATAGAGCCAATGAACGAGAATTTCGATGCATCGGATACGATGATCTTCTTGGTATGGAACGTACCAACAGAAGACATCGGTGCACCGTCAGCAGTTGGGACCTCAAACCTGTCCATGGCCCATCTTGTGAGCAAGATCCAGAACCGGGCCAGCGACACTTCATAGTGTCGAGAAGTGGAAGAAAGGCTCTGAATCAGTTGTTGCCAAAGGACAAACCCATAATCGAGGTTGATCCCGTTGTACACCCCATACATGATTGACAGGAAAAGACGACTGGCCCCGTCCGATCCTGAGCTCCTCTCAGACAGTCCCTTGAAGAGAACTGTAAATAACCCATTCCACAGGGGCGGTAGGCATGACTTCTTGAACCTGGTGACGGAGGTAAGAACGTCCGTGTAGCCCATGTTGTAGAACATGTTGTATAACATTCCAACCGGAATCGTCTCCGGGTTAATACGCGATGGGTCTGCAGCAAACCCAAGCATGGTGAAGAAGCGGGGACGAGAAATCGACGTTTTGTGTTCCGCCACTTCGAAAAATATCCTGTCGACGCCCTTGTCGTAGTAGGCCGTCGCATAGACCTGAGATAGAGCCACCATTGGCACAGTTTCAATTCTGGACAATGCCGGAGCAAGCTGGGAGTACTTGAGGCATTCGATAACCGGCGACATGTAGGGATCATAGGCTAGTGGGTTCAGATCAATGACAAGGCATTGTTGAGGTCTGATGGGAAGAATTTGAGAAGTGGCATGAACGGATGAAGAGTCAGCCATTGTTGCAGGTGTGGAGAAGAAGATGACCGGGAGAGAGTTTTGGGAGTAATTTTGCTTTGGGAATTATGGGGGCAGTAAAGATGTAAAAGGTGGTGTTGATGCCTTTTTATAGTAGGTGATAGGAGAGAGAAAGATAGTTTCAAATCTCTTATTGAAATACGGAAGGGTTTTTGATTGACTGATTGGTGACAGTTGGGACGTGCGATGATCACGTAGGAGAGAGAGTGTCAGATTCCTAGGATCACGCCGCCCAATAAGCGCCGGTTCAGAGAGAGGAACCGTTTCCATTTCCACACGCGCCATTAATGCCAGATGGATGACGCTTCAATACTGCACACGCGTCCAATAGTGTCAGAAAAAGCGCGGCCGCTTCAAATTCACGCGCCCTCCTTTTGTACCGTCGTTTGAATTTCTATCCTTTGAACTCCCGCCCCGTCAGCAACCTTTTGAACTTATCCCTTTTTAAACGCCATCTTTTGAATAAAATGCCCACGTGAATTATTGGTAACCACAACTTCATTATGAACCATCCATTAATTATCCAGCCTGTAAAATAATTAGTAACGGAATTTTTGAAAATCTAGGATTTTCGTGCAAAGAGTGTAAAAAAAAAATTAAAGAAATAAAGCAACTCTGTGTAGGATAATCTGTGATGTCAATGATGACACGAAACTGATGATCCCGGGCACGAATCTCTTCCTTCAAGGTCAAGAGAGACCTCAAAGTGTTAGTGTGGAATCCCGTTGAATTACGATCAAACATTTATCAATAAATGTTGAAAGGCTTCTTTAAATAAGGCAAATTAAGGGTGGTTTCGCTTTGATTCAACAATTCAATTCCTGATATAAGAACGAACGTGAACAAAGTACTTGTGAGACCAGTGTAGTCTGTTGAACAAGTAGGTTTGAGTTAATTTTGTAGTGGCTTGGATTAATATGAAATCTCAGATAAAAATTTAAAACTGGATCCCTTGGGAAGAAATGTCATGGTGTGTAACAATTTCATTGGAACCACGCAAAAAAAAATGAGATTTCATGAAGGTACATGCGTTAATTCATTGGTGAAAACTTGATCAAGTTAATTGGTCACCGTCAATTCGTTGGTGTTGAGTTTTGGGTTTCACTCAGCTCGTAGTGGCACGATGCTAAGATCATAAACACAGATGTTGTGTAACCATAAACCTCAGTGGTAGTTGCTGAGAGTCTCAAGGGTTACAGTGATGATGCGAATGTTATGGAGAAGTATAATGGGGATGGTGAAAGAAGACATAGTACCTCTGCTGCGAACATAAGGACCAAGCAGGAGACTCTGAACTCATGTGAGAAAAGAGTGAGGTAGCTCATGATTAGAATAAATGAGTTAGCATTATTGGGAAGACAAGGTTTGTGTATACCAGGTCATGAAGGCTATGATTCAAAATCTTATGAGGCTTGGGACACATACAGCAGCATGCTTCTAGGGACACTTAAGTAAGTCATGAAATATATCCCCATAATCGAAGGAGCACACAAAAAAAATTAAAATATTTTTGGAGTTTTTGAAATTGAGAGAAAAAAAAATTAAAAGTAAAAAAAATAAGACATAAAAAAAATTATAAAAGAGTTAAAAGAAAAGAAAAAAATACGATTAAAAAAAAACTTTGCAAAAAAATGGAAAAACCGAACCCGAGCGTTCGGTTGGTTTCGGTTGAGGAAAATTTTGAAAAACCGAACCCGAACCTTCGGTTGGTTTTGGTTCAGAAAAATTTTGAGAAACCAAACCCGAACCTTCGGGTTGTTTCGGTTCAGAAAAAAATTTTGAAAAACCGAACCCGAACCTTCGGTTGGTTTCGGTTCACTAAAATTTTGGAAAACCGAACCCGAACCTTCTGGAGGTTTTGGTTTTGGAAAATTTTTTAAGAAACCAAGGAGTTTAGATATGCAATAAAAAAAAACTTTTTACATAAAGAAAAACAAATTTTGCACCAGAAATATACAACAAGGAGAAACTACCTTTGAAGTAATGAGCGAGTGAAATGGTTGAACCGAACCCGAACGTTCGGTTGGATTCGCTTCTTACGTTTGAGATCGAGAGGTAGTGTGAGGAACTGACTCTGATTCCATCATACCTAGCCCTTGCAAAATTTTATTGAATGATGCTTCTGGAAGAGCTTTGGTGAAGACGTCAGCCAGTTGATCAGTGGTTCTTACGAAGTGAACTTCGACATTTCCATCTTCCACATGATCTTTGATGAAGTGATACCTCAGTGCTATGTGTTTGGTTTTAGAGTGTTGCACCGGGTTATGACAGATCCTAATTGCACTTTCAGAGTCACAATATAGAGGGATCTTCTTCATATTGAGTCCATAGTCTCGAAGTTGACTCTGGATCCAAATCACTTGTGATGTGCAGGATGCAGCGGCAATGTATTCCGCTTCAGCAGTAGACAGCGACACACATTTTTGTTTCTTGGATTGCCAGCTGACCAACTTCCCATCAAGAAATTGACAGCCACCAGTTATGCTTTTGCGGTCGAGTCCACATCCTCCAAGGTCAGCATCAGAATAGGCTTGAACGAAGAAGCCAGAGTTGGATGGATACCATAGACCTAAGGAGGCGGTTCGCTTGAGATAGCGTAGGATGTTCTTCACTGCCACCATGTGAGGTTCGCGTGGATTAGCCTGAAATCGAGCACAATAACATACAGAAAACATGATATCAGGCCTGCTAGCAGTTAGATACATCAGTGAGCCTATCATTTGACGATAGAGCGTGATGTCGACAGCCGGTTTATCCAGTGAAGGGGTAAGTTTGGTGCCGAATGCCATTGGGACTTTGACTTTTGAGTCTCCCATCATGCCAAACTTTGCTAGGAGAGTCTTTGTGTAAGCTTCCTGATTGATAAAGATGCCTTCGGGTCCCTGTCTTATATTTAAACCAAGGAAAAAATTAATAGGACCCATTGAGCTCATTTCAAACTTAGTCTCCATCAACTTTCTGAATTCAGCTGTTAAGCTGGGATTCGTAGAGCCAAAGATGATGTCATCGACATAAATTTGAACTATCATAAGGTGGTTACCTTCCTTTTTGCGAAAGAAGGTTGGGTCAACCGAACCTTGTTTGAATTTGGACATCTTTAAAAATTTTGTAAGCGTTTCATACCAGGCTCTCGGAGCTTGTTTGAGGCCGTACACAGCTTTATCCAGAATGTAGCAATGATTTGGATACTTTTCGTTTACGAACCCAGGAGGTTGCTCCACATACACAGTTTCTTCAAGTTCTCCATTGAGAAATGCGCACTTGACGTCCATTTGGAAGACCTCAAAGTTTTTGTGAGCAGCATAGGCCAGAAATATTCTGACCGATTCTAGCCTAGCTACTGGAGCGAACGTCTCTTCGTAATCTATCCCTTCCTCCTGACAGTATCCTTTGACAACCAGACGAGCCTTGTTCCTTATGACATTACCTTCCTTGTCCATTTTGTTTCTAAAAACCCATTTGAGACCAACAACTGAAGCATCCGGAGGAGTTGGAATGAGGCGCCAGACTTTGTTCCTTTCAAACTCGTTTAGTTCGTCTTGCATTGCTTGAACCCAATCAGAGTGATCGAGGGCAGTGTTCACTGTCTTCGGTTCAACTTTTGATACAAATGAGTTAAACATACAAAACTCAACCTTTGAGAATAAGGATGTCTGTTTTGCCTTCAGTTGAGATCGGGTCAGAACCTTTTCAGATACATCACCAACTACTTGAGAGACAGGATGATCTCTGGTCCATTTTGTAAGAGGAGGGTAATTCGGATCGAAGGTTGGATCTAGTTCAGCGTTGATCATCTCTTCAGGCTCAGATTGGCTATCAAAATCAAGCGTCATATCATCATGCTCCCCCTCAATTGATGAGTCTTGACAAACATGAGGTTCAGGGGTTTCTTGTGGTGCTGGATTTTCAGGCATTGAAGCACCTTCGTTTGGAGGGGCATCTTCGGTTGGAGAGTTACCTTCGCTTGATGAAGGACCTTCGGTTGAAGTAGTAGAGCTTGGCTCCCCCTGGACTTGTGAGTTAGGCTCCCCCTCGACAAGAGAACTTGGCTCCCCCTCGACTGAAGCATTGTTGGTTGGAGATTCATCAGTAGGCGATTCTCCTTCATGCATTCTTCTTGCAGCATCTTCGACAATCTGCTTCATATGATCTATTTTGTTGTCGGCTGCACCTGCTTCTGAGAGAGAAGCTTTTTCCGGTTCGTCAAAGAGATCCAGAAAATTCTCGTACATATTGGCGATTGAGACTGTGACTTGACCAGTTTGAGGAAAGATTTCCCTGGCAGTGTCATCTATGGCCTGTAGCTTCTTGACATAGCTATCGTCGAAGGTCACATAGTATGTCTCTTCAATCCTTCTTGATCGTTTGTTTAGGACCCTGTATGCCTTTGAAGTGAGTGAGTAACCCAGAAAGATTCCCTCGTCGGCTTTGACATCAAACTTGTTGCGGTGTTCTTTAGAGTTAAAGATGAAACACCTTGAGCCAAAAACGTGGAAAAATTTCACATTGGGCTTCCTGTTGTTTAATATCTCATATGGTGTGAGCGTGAATCGCTTGTTGAGATAGGACCTGTTTTGTGTATAACAAGCAGCAGAAATAGCGTCAGCCCAAAAATAAAGAGGTAAGGAAGCGAAACTTAACATAGTTCGGGCAGCTTCACACAGAGATCGGTTTCGTCTTTCGACTATTCCGTTCTGCTGTGGTGTGTAGGGAGCTGAGAAATTATGGCTAATTCCCTTTTCTACAAGAAACACTTCAAACTCCCTGTTCTTGAATTCGAGACCATTGTCGCTCCTGATGTTGCGAACGACCTTCTTGAGCTGGACTTCAATTTGCTTGATAAACACTTTCAGCTTTTGAGTCGCTTCAGATTTGAGCTTTAGAAAGAACACCCATGTAAATCTAGAGAAGTCATCAACAACAACAAGAATGTACTTGCTACCACCGATGCTTTCAATAGATGAAGGACCACACAAATCGATATGAAGCAATTCGAGTGGTTCAACAACTTTTGTGTTAATTATGGATGGGTGACTTTGACGACTCTGCTTTCCCATTTCACATGCAGCACATAAATGCTCTCTGTCAAACTTGAGCAATGGAAGACCCCTAACATGACCTCCAGTGACAAGTCGGTTGATATCTTTGAAATTGAGATGAGAGAGTCTTCTGTGCCACAACCAGCTTTCGTCGGATTGAGCTTTTGATAGCAGACATATTGTTGGGTTTCCTTTGATGGGTTTCATGTTCAGCGGAAACATTTCACCCTTTCGCTCTGACTTCAGAATCACTTTCTTTGTCTTTTTCTCTATGATTTCAGAACCTTCATCATCGAATGAAACTTTGAGACCTGTACCTCCAACAAGCTGAGATACACTGATGAGGTTGTGTTGAAGTCCTTCCACATAGGCCACCTTCCTTATGGTAAAATCACCATTCGTTATCATCCCATATCCCTTTATGGTGCCGAAAGAGTTATTTCCAAACTTAACGTTGCCACCATTTGCAAGAGATCTGTATTCCCTGAGTTCCTCTTTCCTTCCTGTCATGTGGTGGTGGTGTATGGGTTTCGGTTTGTGGAGGTTCGGTTACAGGTGGGGTTTCGGTAACAGGTGGTGTTTCGGTTGATGTGGTGAATATGGGTGGTGGTATAGGGAATGAGGTTGGTGGTATAGTAGGGTTTATGGTGGGAATGGAAATAGGAATTATGGGTGGAGGGGAAGGAACTGGGGATTG
Organism: Lactuca serriola; assembly: GCF_051521515.1. NCBI lineage: Eukaryota > Viridiplantae > Streptophyta > Magnoliopsida > Asterales > Asteraceae > Lactuca > Lactuca serriola. Next base: position 119,820,358 of record NC_136412.1, read on the forward strand.
GTGAAGTTCCATCTCCGGGGTTAGGGACCGAGGGGGTGTGTTGCCTCTTTGTGGAGATTCGTCTCCTTGTGATCCCTCAGAGTCCGAACTCTCACCTTCGGATTCACTTGATGAGGAGGGAAGGACGAGCTTTCGCTTTTGTTGGGTCTTCCTCCTTTTCGGTTGTGGTGACGAAGCAGCCTTCGGTTGTTTGCGCTTCTTGGGAGAAGGTTTTGGGGCTTTGGATTTAATGAAGGACTCAATTTTGTCCAGTCCAATTTGATAAGTTGGGTTGACATCATCAGACGAAATCACACTCTCACAATTGTAAGGTTCGGCATCGATTTCATCCTCCTTAAATTCTAGGAATGGTAAAATCATACGGTGGATCTTTTTGCCTATCTCACAGTCCAAGTGAAGCTGAGTAATATTGGAATATAAACGTTTAGCTATTAAACAAAAAACATTTCGTTGTTTTAACAATTTCAAATTGTCTCTCTGCAAATAAATGTTTTCGTCTTTGACTTTAATTAATTCCGACTCTTTTAACTCAATCCACATACGCCGCTCCTCACTCTTCGACGCCACCCTGCTTAATTGATCAGTCAGGTTAGAATTGGTGACTCGAGTTTGAGTTAAGCTACTATCTAAATGAGAAATTCTTGTGTTAACGTTTTTTAGTTCTTTCTCATATGAGGATGATGGTACTTTAGATGAAATAAAAACAGATTGTACCTTCTTTATCAGTTCTTCAAGCTCATTGAACTGTTGGCTGAGTGGTTTGGCCGTGAAGCACATATCTTCCTGCACCTTCGGTCCATTGCTTCCTCCATCGGTATTGTATCCCCTCATCTGAGATGCGCTTGACACCATGAAGCATTTTCCACCACTTCTTTCCTCCTTAGCCATATAAGCCTTTCCATGAGTAGGCTTCCTCACTTCTTCGTCTTCTGAGTCAGTAGACCAAACTTCGGTGCTACCGAACTCATCGTCATTAATCGAACCCTGCACAATAAGAGCATTAATAGAAGGGTTAGCGGTAGACTTTTTCTTTCTCAACTCTTCCAATCTCTTCTGCAGCACGGCTTCCTCATCCTTTCCATCATCCTTTTCAGCCATCTTTTTAAGAACACAGTCCTTAGCATAGTGGTTCTTGCCACCACAGTAAAAACAGCTTACTCCAGAATCGTCATCTGCCTTCGGTTCCTTCTTGGACTCCTCAGCCTTTGGTTCATTGTTCGCCTTTTCAGAGCTGTAACTCCCCTGCCAGTTTCGGTTTTTGTTGTTGGGGAATCTCTTCTTTATGAACCTCTTAGGATTGGATACCATCATGGCATAATCCTCAGTTGAGAGGTCATATTCTTCTAAATTGAGCTCTTCATCCTCCATCACAGCTTTACTTTTAGATAGGAGGGCCAACGAACCAAGAATGGAGACAACATTTTTCTCTTGAACCACAATCTTCTCTTGGGACTTTAGAATACCCACCAGTTTTGCCAAAGAGTATGATTTAAACTGTTCATGGGCTTTGACGGTGGAAACAACTGCTCTCCATTCAGATCGCAGTCCGTTCAAGAAAGTAACCTTTTGTTCGATGAGCTTCCTTTCAATGTCGTGTTTGATCATCTTGCTGAGAAGATGATTGAAGCGATCAAATGTCTGGGTCACAGTTTCTTCAGCCCCTTGCCTGAATTCTCCAAACTCAGATAGAAGCAAAGTTTGGATAGAATGTTCAAGATCTTCGTCTGTGGAATACAGTTCGCGAAGTCTATCCCACACTTCCTTCGCCGTAGTGCATGAGCTGACCAGTCTAAATGTGTCGGACTGAAGGGCGAATCTGATCAACCTTAGTGCCTTAATATTGCACTGGAATTTGTCTTTTTCATCTTGCGCAATATTCGTCACGTCCTTAAGCAGATCGTTGTATTCTTTTTGCGTCTTAATAACTCTGGATGTCGCGGAATGAGAAAACGGTCCATTGATAATGGCTTCCCATATGAGAAAACCATTGTCCTCCGATCCAATCACGTAATCTTCAAAATGATGTGCCCATACTTCATAGTCATGGGTGTATAAGATTGGAATCTTTGTCGTCGAACCAATGCTGTTGGAAATATTAATAGGGTTTGATTGCGTCGCGTCCATTATGATCGTAATAACCTGTTCAAAGATCAGACTTGTAATAAAGCAGATTAGGGCAAAACAATAAATACTAAGATACGTCAATTAAGACGACGGCTCAATAAATATCGATGATTGCGGAAAAACCCTAATGGAAATCTTTTTCACAGAAAAGATGTGTATCGATTACACAGTCTCCTTCTCTGATACCAATTGATGGGATTAAAACAAATTTTAATCTATGAAGATCGATTAGATCTTGAACAAGTATAAGTATAAGAAACAGCAAGAACGCAATAATAATAGCAAACCAGAGAACAATATTAAGAACACAACAGCTTGAATCAATCGTGTTGAATGATTAAATAAAATCCTTAGAAGAGCTCGATTAAGAACATCAACTGTAAAGGATTGGGAGATTACAAGAAAGCAATATCGTAGAACTCTTGAATGTACAAACTGAAATCTTGAATCTTAACCTAATATGCATGCAAGCGATAACTTATATACTATACATAAAAGGCTCTCAGTTGGACAGGCCCAAACCGGAGAATAAAAGGCTAATCTACGAGCCCAAAAGACGCAACATAAAACAGAACTTCAGCCCAACAATATTATATAGTTGTTATAGATATATATAGAATATATCAGATCTCGTATCTTTATGATAAGATCGGTTCTTAGTATAGATTAGATACAATCTCGTCAATCAAGGGATATACATGTATAGATTAGTATATATACTACATTAGGGTAAACCCTAATGTAGAGAGGTCTTGTGCTAGTTCGTGGCTTTGTGTCAACTGTCTTTGTGTAAAACCCCATCTTCTTGGTGAAGACAAAACCTCTTTTCTTGGCTAAAGGAACATTCGGATAACTTATGTGTTATTCGCTTTCTGTTGAGTATTTCGTGTAGATTAGTTTTACTTTTCTTGTTCATACTCGAAGTATATCTGATCATAATACAAACCTTCAATTGGTACCATAGTAGTTTGTGGTATATTCAAGTTCTCATGTCGAATTCAGGCAATTCCAAATCCTTCGGTCTCAACAAAATACCTCCCCTCGATAAACACAACTTCGCCATGTGGAAAACCAAGGCCATGGTGGCTCTTGAAACCATTGACTATGAGATGAAAAATATTGTTGAAAAGGGTCCCCATGTTCCTATGTACCAACCCATGGCAAACAATGCTCCCGTTGGCCCTATGAAGCAAAAGTCACCAACAAGTTATGACAACGATGACAAAAGACTGCTCAATCTTGATGTAAAATCCAGGGCCGCTAATGGAAATTCTCTTCCCTACCATCTGTATCATCTCATACATAATTGTGAATCAGCCCAAGATATGATGGACATGCTAACGATGACTTATGAAGGCATTGTGGAAGTCTAGGCTACGACCATCAACAACCTTAATCGAAGATACGAGCATTTCTTTGCTCAGTAAGGTGGGTCTCTTTCTCAAACCTTGAATAGGTTTAATAGTTTGGTCAATGATATGCGCAGGCTGGTAATCTTTAAGAACTCATCACAGTGGGTGCTAAAGTTACTCAATTCTCTTGGAAAGAGCTGGGAACTTCACGATGATGTTTTTAAGAATGATGAGAAGATCGATTCCATGGATCTGAATTCATTTTTTGGTAATCTATGAAATTATGAAGAGACCAAAGCTCTTTGTAAGGTAATCATGAAGGAATCAAACAAGTAAAAGTATGTTGCCCTGATGTCTCGAAAGGAAACAATAAATCACATTAGTGAATTAGAAAATTCAGATCAAGCTGAACAAAGTGATGAAGATCTCATCGATGAGCTGGTTGCCAGCATTGCACTTATCGTCAAGCGTTATGAAGAAAGCAGAGCAAATGGGGTTAGAAGAGCTCGATTCAAGGGAAACAGCCCAGTGAAAAAATCTACATCAGAGAAGAAAGGCCCGGGTAACTTCTTTAATTATGGAAGCCCTGACCATTTTTCCACTGATTGCAAGGAGAAGAAAGAATCCCAGAGTACTATGAACTATGAAGTCTTGTACAAGAAGCTAGTGGCTCATATGAAGAAAGAAAACATCTCTTTGCCAAAGGATTTCATTGCAAAACAGGAAGATCATGAACAATGGGTGGATGAAGAAGAGACATTTGAAGATGAGGCATTCAACGTTAAGGGCCTCATGGCCCTTGTAGATGATTCCCCTAATGGAATATGTGACACTGATAGTTCTCATGTTGTTTTGGAATCAAGTTCAAATCTAGGTCAAACTTGGTACCCAGATAGTGGAAGCTCTAGACACCTGATCGGTTACAAGTCTCTCCTAACAAATTTTGCGAAGAAGGATGGTCCAATGGTGACATTTGGTGACAATAGCGGAAGAGTTGTTTTAGGTGTTGGAACTTTTGAGTGCAAGATGTTTAAGCTGAAGGATGTATTCTATGTAGAAGAACTGAAAGGAAACTTCATCTCCATCAATCAACTTCGTGACTCTGGTTAAAATGTTCTTTTCAACCATCATGAGGGAAAAGTGTTTGATGTGGAAAACAAAATCGTGCATTCTGCTCTCAGGGAGAACGATATTTATATGGTTTGAATTGTTAACTTTGACGTTGATACTTTACTTTTGTTTTATGCTTTGCTATTTTAAAATTTTGAACATAAGTTGCTATATTTTTAATTTATATTTTGGTTTGATTGCATTTAAAAAAAATTATTCCTTACCAAAGAAGTATACATTGTAAATACACTTTCCTTTTCTACTAACATTTCCTACATGGTCTTGTTTATCAATAGTGACCTTCTGTGACATATCTACTTTGAAGGACTCAATGTGTCATTCTTTGAATGCATCACTCCCTTTATGAAAGCTTGTTGACGCTGACTCTACAAGTTTTCTTCAGCACCAACAGCTCTCACACCATCACTGGTGCTCATAATGATAAGAACATATGGGGGATTACTATGCCAAAGGATGTTCTTCTAGACACATATCTCCTCTTTCTTGAACAACCTTTTTATATTTCAAAGAGATGAGATGAAGTTAGGTGTCCTGGATCGAATGATTTACAGAGAAGCTGACATTATAACTTCATCCCCACAAAGATCCAAAGGCGCCTTCAAGGAGACAGCCATCCTACCTTCTCCTTCTTCATGAATCCCAATGAACAGATGTCACACCCCCAAACCTGAACGGCGGAAACGCTCGGCGGCGGATGACTTCATGTGGTAACGTAACAAATGAATACGTAGTAAAGAAAGCAATACAACCATCATATATATAATTGAAAGTTTACATTTGTCAAAAGTTACATGTTCAAAACTCAATTACAATATGATGTCAAAATACGAGATTAAACTGGCGCCGCAGCATCCCTTCATCAAAAGCGAAATGAATACCTGAAATTTACTGATTTCCTGGGACATACAAGTAATTTTGAAAGAGTAGATCAGCATTTAAGCTGGTGAATTTCATAAGTATTTAAGTGACAATGTTTGAATGAAATGAAATGTTTTATCTTTGTTTGTTTGTGTTTAGAAAATCCTATATTTTCTACTAGTATAAAAGTAGCCTTCACTCAAGACCAATGTTTGTTTCCAAAATGTATGTATATGTAAAATAACCAATGAGTTTGAAAACCTTGTAAATCAATGCATTTTTAATACCCCTTGTGAGTTTTATAACCATACTATTGACTCTGAATGCCTATACACAACGTTCTTCAAGCGTTGGAATGTTATGACGTTTGTCACACCAAACGGTGGACTGCAGCTAACAGTCAGGGCGCGGGTTGTCAAGCCCGTATAGATCAATACACAAACACCATGCTCCCCCTCCAATGGATTCTGGTATATAATACAGGACTTGAAATGTGTACTCGAACGTACATGAAGTTAGTGTCTCACAAATCCGTGGTATAAAAGCAGATCTACTTGTTAAAATGTTACGTTTGTTCTTGTATACGAAAGTAAACTTCTTGAAATGTATGTTTCTAGTATATAAGAGTTAGAAATCTGTTCGTAAAACTATACCTATTATAGTTTTCAAAAAGTGTGTCTTGTTTGTTTAGAAATACCTAGAAAAAGAATCACTTGTTTATGAAAGCATAGATTTTTGGTGTAGAGTCTAAGATAGACAAGAATAATCTAAGAACAGTTTAGTTCATACATACATTACAACAACTTTATATTTTAAAAGATAGAATGCTATTGTAACATATGTTATACATATATAAAAGTTCCTTAAAGGTTTATAAATCGCATGTGATTTGAATATATAACAGCATATAAAAGAGTTTCTTTATGTAACACACGATAATACTCGTGTGTTTTACTTGTAATCCCCCCCTTGAAAGCATATAAAAGCATTTAGAATATTTAAAAAGGTTGATTTAGGGGTATGAAACTCACTTGAAAGTTTTGTAGATAGCGAGATGGAAAACCGGGCAGAGTTTCGTCTCGGGAAACGGATTTTCCTCGGGATTCTCGGGAATCTCGGGAGTAAAATCGACCTTCGGGACTTGAGCCAAAAAGACCAGAGCTTCGGGTTTGAACGGACACGGAAAACGAGGCAAAGTTGAGAGAGAGAGAGGAGAGAAATGAGCCTTTTCTTTGGAAGCCCTCGCATCCTATTTATAGTAAGGCTGGTCTGCCTCGGTACGCGGGGCGTACGCTCGTACGCAGCGCGTACGCGTACGTCATGCATGACCGAAGCCTCGACTGCCTCGGCTTCAGATGGGACGGGTTGCTGGGTACGCGGGTCGGATGGGACGGCGGGTCGGATGGGACGGCGGGTCGGACGGGTCGGAGCTTCGGATTCTTCGGATAGTGCGACGTGGACGATCAGAAGCCAATCCTCTCGGTTACGCAGGGCGTACAGGAGTACGCAGTGCGTACCTCGGATGAGGACGCTGCCTCCCCTTCGGATAATATCCGAATTTTGATTAAAATAAATAATTAATTTATTTAATAAACTTCATAAATTCATATCATCTTCATACGAACTCGGTTTTTGATGGTCTTTATATCCACGCGTAGGTGAGACTACGCTCTACAACTTTCGTTTAGACTCCGTCGGCAAATTCCAAAATTATTTTTTTATTATTTATTAAAAACCCATCGTGTTTAAGGAATTTCTTTGAAAATTCATAACTTCTTTATCTGATGTCGGTTTTTGCCAGACTTTTTACCGCTGGAATACCATTGTCGAGACCTTCGATTCTCGTTTAGGTCATTCCGGCCAAAAGTCGCTCGATTTTCGATTCGAGTTTTTAGCTGTCTGTTGCTAAGCCGAACTTGGAAAAATCATAACTTCGCTATATGAAGTCGGATTTGGGCGTTCTTTTCACGTACGATCATGGTTCAAAGACATTTAATCATAGAAGGAAATTAAATAGAACTTATTTGTACATTTTATTATGAAAGTAAATTTTATTACTCAGAAGTGGTTACAATACTTGATCCATTTTGGTCGTTACAAAGAGTTGAAATATCGGGTTGTCACATCATCCCCCCGTTAGAGAGAATTTCGTCCCGAAATTTAAAGTAGTAAAGATACTAGTGAACATGAAAGAGATGAGGGTACTTTTGTTTCATCTGATCTTCGCGTTCCCATGTGAATTCGGGTCCCCACTTGGCGTTCCAGCGAACCTTCACGATGGGTATGCGACTTTGTTTTGTTTGTTTGACCTCTCGGTCCATGATTTCTACTGGTTCTTCCACAAAGTTGAGGCTCTCGTTGATTTCGATCTCTTCGAGTGGGATTACAAGAGTCTCGTTGGATAGACACTTTTTCAAGTTAGATACGTGGAATGTAGAATGTATGTTACGAAGTGCGTCTGGTAGTTCGAGTTTGTAAGCTACGGGGCCGACTCTTGCAAGAATCACGAAAGGCCCTATGTACCTCGGATTAAGCTTTCCACGCTTGCCGAAGCGTATCAAGCCCTTCCAGGGTGAGACTTTGAGGAGGACTCGGTCTCCCACCTGAAATTCCAAAGGTTTCCTTCGTTTATCAGCGTAGCTCTTCTGTCGGTCTCTAGAGGCTTTCAATCGTTCACGGATCTGAACGATTTTCTCTTTTGTTTCCCGAATGATCTCCGGACCGGTGAGAGTACTGTCGGAAGTTTGCCCCCTGGCTAATTGGGTATCACCCACCTCAGCCCAGCACAGAGGGGATCTGCACTTACGGCCGTAGAGAGCTTCAAATGGAGCAGCCTTGATGCTCGTGTGATAACTGTTAGTATAGGAGAACTCGACAAGGGGTAAATGAGTATCCCATGCCTTCCCAAAGTCAATCACGCAGGCTCGCAACATATCTTCCAGAGTTTGGATGGTCCTCTCACTCTGTCCGTCGGTCTGAGGATGGTAGGCTGTGCTCATGTCCAGCCTTGTTCCTAGGGAATGTTGTAGTGATTGCCAAAATCTTGAGGTGAACCTACTATCTCTATCGGAGATAATGGACATAGGTACACCATGTAGCCGTACGATTTCCCTAATGTATGTTCTCGTAAGTTTCTCCATCTTGTCTGTTTCTTTGATAGGCAGGAAGTGTGCAGACTTGGTCAATCTATCAATGATGACCCATATGGTGTCAAGTCCACCCGTCGTCTTGGGCAACTTGGTTATGAAATCCATAGTGATCCGCTCCCACTTCCATTCCGGGATCTCTGGTTGTTGTAGTAAGCCAGAGGGCTTCTGGTACTCGACCTTAACCTTTGCGCAAGTAAGGCATTTACTTACGAAGGTAGCAATTTCTGCTTTCATATTAGGCCACCAGTATAGCCTCTTAAGATCCAGATACATCTTATCTAAACCTGGGTGGACGGAATACCGAGTGTTGTGCGCCTCGGTCATGACCAAGTCTCGGAAACCACCGTGTTTCGGTGTCCAGATCCGGTTCATGAAATATAAGGCTCCGTCACCCTTGGCTTCTAAATTCTTCTCCATTCCTCGCAGGGATTCACCCGCCACATTTTCAGGTTGCAAGGCTTCCATTTGTGCTTCCTTAATTTGTGTGGATAGGTGGGAATGGATAGTCATGGTCAGAGATTTGACCCTCCGACCAGTGTATTCCTTTCGACTGAGGGCGTCGGCTACTACGTTGGCCTTGCCAGGATGATAACGAATTTCGCATTCGTAGTCATTCAGTAACTCAACCCATCGTCGTTGTCGCATGTTGAGTTCCTTCTGATCGAAAATGTGTTGAAGGCTCTTGTGATCGGTGAATATAGTACTCTTTGTTCCGTATAAGTAGTGCCTCCAGATCTTCAGAGCAAATACCACTGCTCCTAACTCGATATCATGTGTCGTATAGTTCACTTCGTGTGTCTTAAGCTGTCGGGAGGCATAAGCGATAACCTTCCCTCTCTGCATAAGAACACAACCAAGTCCTTGATTTGAAGCATCGCAATACACTACAAAGTCTTCTATCCCTTCGGGGAGGGATAGTATCGATGCGGTGCACAAGGCCTGCTTTAGTGTCTGGAATGCCTTCTCTTGTTTCGCTTCCCAGTCAAAGGCCACACCTTTCTGGGTTAATGAAGTAAGGGGTTTCGCAATGCTCGAAAAGTTCTTTATGAATCTGCGATAGTAGCCAGCTAGACCTAGAAATTGACGAATTTCTGTAGGTGTCTTTGGTGCCGACCAGTTCTCAATAGCCTTAATTTTGGAGGGGTCCACGTGTATACCTTTCTCGCTAACAACGTGGCCTAAAAATTCGACTCTTCGAATCCAAAATTCGCATTTAGAGAACTTCGCATAGAGTTTCTCCGTTCGCAGTGTTTCTAGGACTTTTCGTAGGTGCTGACTATGCTCTTCCTCACTTCGAGAGTAGATAAGTATATCATCGATAAAGACGATGACGAACTGATCCAAGTAAGGGCGGCATACCCTATTCATTAGGTCCATAAATACTGCTGGTGCATTGGTTAATCCGAACGGCATCACCACGAATTCGTAGTGTCCATAACGAGTTCGGAAGGCTGTCTTTGGAATGTCCCCCTCTAGAACTCGTAATTGGTGATATCCGGATCGCAGGTCTATTTTGGAGAAGTAGTTCGCCCCTTGAAGTTGATCGAATAGGTCGTCAATACGGGGTAGAGGATAGCGGTTCTTGACAGTAAGTTTGTTCAGCTCTCTGTAGTCGATGCACATACGGAACGATCCGTCTTTCTTCTTTACAAACAAGACCGGTTCTCCCCAAGGTGAGAAACTTGGTCTTATGAATCCTTTGTGAAGGAGTTCATTAAGTTGACTGGAAAGTTCCTGCATCTCTGCTGGTGCAAGACGATAAGGCGACTTCGCTACTGGGGTAGCTCCTGGAATTAAGTCGAATCTGAACTCGACTTGGCGTTGCGGTGGTAATCCTGGTAGTTCTTCTGGAAAGATATCGGGAAAGTCGCGTACTACCGAGATGCTCTTGATGTCCTTCAGTTCTTGACTTGTATCAACGATGTGCGCTAGGAATACTCGACAATCCTTCCGCAAGCACTTTCGAGCTTGGATGCATGAAATGATGCGAAGGTTTGCACTAGATTTGTCGCCGTAGATAACTAATGTTTCGTTGTTAGGGAGGTTAAGACGGACTGCTTTCTCAAAGCACATGATGTCGGTGCGAAGAAGACTCAACCAATTCATGCCGACTATAACGTCGAAACTTTTAATTTGAACCGGCATGAGATTGATTGGGAAAGAATGGCCGTCTAATGTTAACGTACAGCCCATGTATATGCAATTTGTGTTTTCGGTTTTTCCATTGGCCATCTCTACAGTGAATGAATTTTCTAACTTGCTAGGTTTAGGTTTAAGTAAATGAATAAAGTTTTGACTCACGAAGCTTCTCTCCGCTCCACTATCGAATAATATGCATGCGTATGAATTATCGAGAAGGAACGTACCAGCAACTATAGTTGGGTCAGCTACAGCTTCGTCGTGGCCTATTGCCAAAACTCGTCCTACACCTCCGGTGTCTGCTTCCTTAGGACAGTTTCTCTTGTAGTGGCCCACCTCGCCACAACCGTAGCAAGCCTGCCCTACACCCGCACCGGGAACCTGAGTGATCGGCTTTGCGGGTTCCTTGCAGAAACGGGCTGTGTGCCCTTTCCTGCTGCAGTTGGCGCACTGCATATCTCGACAAGGTCCATGGTGGTGGTAATTGCATTTGGTGCATTTTGGGAGGTTACCTATATAAGGCTTTGTTGGGTAGGTATTTGTAGGGGCTGTAGCAGGTACGATGGCAGCATTTACTGACACCAGTTGTTTCTTTGCGGATTCTTGGGAAGACCCACCCTTCCCTTTAATCCACGCTCTCTTCCTGCCGTGGTTGTTGTTGCTGTTGTCGTTGTTGTAGTTGTTGTTGTGGTTGTTGTTGTGGTTGTTTCCTTTCTGTGGTGTTGGTGCAGAAGTGGTTGAGTTCTGATGACCTCCGTAGTCGATCAGAGATTGTGCCAGTTCCTTAGCACTTTCAAAGGTGTCAGGTTTAGAAGCTAACACGCTTGATCACATTTGGGGCGTCAGTCCCCAGATGTACCTTTCTATCTTCTTGCTCTCGGGAGCAATCATATCTGGACAAAGGATTGCCAGTTCGCAGAATCTGTTGGTATAAGTAGCGATGTCGGTACCCACCATTCCGAGAGTCCATAGCTCGTGTTCAAGCTTTTGAATTTCTCCCCGTGGGCAGTATTCTCTCATCATCATGGCCTTCAAGCTCTCCCAGCTTATGGAGTTTGCCACGTTTAGGGTAAGTACTTTAACGTGGCCATTCCACCAAGTTAAAGCTTTATTGAGAAGGGTGAAAGTTGCAAATTTGACCTTGCTGTGCTCGGGACAGGAGCAGATTTCAAAGACTGCCTCCGTCCTTTCAATCCACTGCCTCAGGGCCATCACACCACCAGTACCATAAAACATCCGGGGCTTGGCATTAGTGAAGTCCTTATAGGTGCATTCTCGAGGTGGTCCATGACTCTCGCCATGGTTGGATGGGTGTGTGCCAGATCCCGAGCCATTAGCACTCGAGTTATTGATCTGTGACATGGCAGCTGCCACCGCTGCGGTGACTGCTGCTTGAAACATTACAGCATCAAATTGGGGTGGTGGAGGTGGTGGTGGTATAGGTGCTTCCTCACCGTTGTTTCGCCTTGGATTCCTACGCGGAGGCATCCTTCAACTATAGATTGAAAAGACAAGGATAAGAATTTCATAGAATGGAAAATGTATGTGTCTCACGAACCAAATCGCTATAGTTCAACAACAGATGATAGTATGAGTCTTAAAATAGAAGAATGAAAGTTATTTGTAAGACTGAAGGTATGAAACAAGTATTTGGGTTCACAAAGACCATTCAAGGTTCGAACAAAATACTTAACATAGTAGTAATAGTGCCACTTATATTAATATAAAAGTTGTAACAACGATCATGAAAATTTGACCCCTATAAGGGTCTCCGATTACAAAGTTCGAGAAATTTAAAGACTTTTAGCCGAGGTCCTAAGCTATAACAAAATTGGAGTCCTTGACAAGCACTACCTGCGTAGAAGGTTGCGCTTGGAGCTTGATTCCGCATCTGATTGCTTTGACTCCATTAGACGCCTATCGAAAGCGGCTTGTTGTTCCCTTAGTTCAGCGAGGGCTGCAATCATTTGCGCTTGAAACGCATCGGTTTGGAATTGAGCGTTGTCTTGCATCTTGTCCAGCCTACGGATGTCAGAAGTGTGAACCTGCACTTCCACGTTGATATCCCGGAGTCGACTAGCTTGTACTCCAGACTGATAGGACTGTTTGGGTAACTTACCCACCATTACCGGGAGTGCTCGATCAGCCGAACCTCTGCCGCGGACATCATAGAAGTCCAGGCACATGCCGTAGGGAGGGCGTAGGTTTTGCTGTTGGCTCCAATGGTGGAGGTGACTTCCCCAGACGGGAGTCGGTCCTTGAAAGTTCCTTACGAAGACGGGAGGTTGAATGGGTGGTGGATCGATAACTTCCGGCTCTGAGTCGGTACCGGAGTCATCACCTACTTCTATGGGTTCCTCGTCCTCTTTGGGATCATCTTCGATCCATCCTCCGTTGCCTTGGTTGGGAAAGTAGGGGTCGCCAGGGTGGTGAAATCCAGCCATTTGACTGTACGAGAAATAGGGTTATAAGAATTGAATAAAGTCGGAACATGTAAAACATGTAAGTTAAACTAAATTAGATAGCAAATACTCCTATAGTATTTAAATTCTTGTGTTTGATTCTTTTAATGGTTTGGTAAGGTTTGACTTGTTGCTTACTACGATCATTCCTCGATATACGTTGGTCAAATCTTGGGCAAATATAGTTGATCACGCTATATTTGTCCAAAATCTGATTACATATATCGAGTCTCAATCGTAGTGTCAACTTGTCTAAATACTTGTATAGTTGTATAACATGAAAATAGTTTGTGGTATGCATGTAATTGTACTTAAATGAACTATCAATTTAAGTTGAACGCAAAACTGCTTAAGCGTAAAAAGAAAATTTGTTTTGTCAGAGAGTATTAGTCCCTTAAGCATTTATAGTTTGTATATCTTATGTGGTTCGATATACTTAGTTCACTATAAACATTGCTCTTATACCAATCTGTCACACCCCCAAACCTGAACGGCGGAAACGTTCGGGGGTGGATGACTTCATGTGGTAACGTAACAAATGAATACGTAGTAAAGAAAGCAATACAACCATCATATATATAATTGAAAGTTTACATTTGTCAAAAGTTACATGTTCAAAACTCAATTACAATATGATGTCAAAATACGAGATTAAACTGGCGCCGCAGCATCCCTTCATCAAAAGCGAAATGAATACCTGAAATTTACTGATTTCCTGGGACATACAAGTAATTTTGAAAGAGTAGATCAGCATTTAAGCTGGTGAATTTCATAAGTATTTAAGTGACAATGTTTGAATGAAATGAAATGTTTTATCTTTGTTTGTTTGTGTTTAGAAAATCCTATATTTTCTACTAGTATAAAAGTAGCCTTCACTCAAGACCAATGTTTGTTTCCAAAATGTATGTATATGTAAAATAACCAATGAGTTTGAAAACCTTGTAAATCAATGCATTTTTAATACCCCTTGTGAGTTTTATAACCATACTATTGACTCTGAATGCCTATACACAACGTTCTTCAAGCGTTGGAATGTTATGACGTTTGTCACACCAAACGGTGGACTGCAGCTAACAGTCAGGGCGCGGGTTGTCAAGCCCATATAGATCAATACACAAACACCATGCTTCCCCTCCAATGGATTCTGGTATATAATACAGGACTTGAAATGTGTACTCGAACGTACATGAAGTTAGTGTCTCACAAATCCGTGGTATAAAAGCAGATCTACTTGTTAAAATGTTACGTTTGTTCTTGTATACGAAAGTAAACTTCTTGAAATGTATGTTTCTAGTATATAAGAGTTAGAAATCTGTTCGTAAAACTATACCTATTATAGTTTTCAAAAAGTGTGTCTTGTTTGTTTAGAAATACCTAGAAAAAGAATCACTTGTTTATGAAAGCATAGATTTTTGGTGTAGAGTCTAAGATAGACAAGAATAATCTAAGAACAGTTTAGTTCATACATACATTACAACAACTTTATATTTTAAAAGATAGAATGCTATTGTAACATATGTTATACATATATAAAAGTTCCTTAAAGGTTTATAAATCGCATGTGATTTGAATATATAACAGCATATAAAAGAGTTTCTTTATGTAACACACGATAATACTCGTGTGTTTTACTTGTAATCCCCCCTTGAAAGCATATAAAAGCATTTAGAATATTTAAAAAGGTTGATTTAGGGGTATGAAACTCACTTGAAAGTTTTGGAGATAGCGAGATGGAAAACCGGGCAGAGTTTCGTCTCGGGAAACGGATTTTCCTCGGGATTCTCGGGAATCTCGGGAGTAAAATCGACCTTCGGGACTTGAGCCAAAAAGACCAGAGCTTCGGGTTTGAACGGACACGGAAAACGAGGCAAAGTTGAGAGAGAGAGGAGAGAAATGAGCCTTTTCTTTGGAAGCCCTCGCATCCTATTTATAGTAAGGCTGGTCTGCCTCGGTACGCGGGGCGTACGCTCGTACGCAGCGCGTACGCGTACGTCATGCATGACCGAAGCCTCGACTGCCTCGGCTTCAGATGGGACGGGTTGCTGGGTACGCGGGTCGGATGGGACGGCGGGTCGGACGGGTCGGAGCTTCGGACGGGTCGGATTCTTCGGATAGTGCAACGTGGACGATCAGAGGCCAATCCTCTCGGTTACGCAGGGCGTACAGGAGTACGCAACGCGTACCTCGGATGAGGACGCTGCCTCCCCTTCGGATAATATCCGAATTTTGATTAAAATAAATAATTAATTTATTTAATAAACTTCATAAATTCATATCTTCTTCATACGAACTCCGTTTTCGATGGTCTTTATATCCATGCGTAGGTGAGACTACGCTCTACAACTTTCGTTTAGACTCCGTCGGCAAATTCCAAAATTATTTTTTTATTATTTATTAAAAACCCATCGTGTTTAAGGAATTTCTTTGAAAATTCATAACTTCTTTATTTGATGTCGGTTTTTCCCAGACTTTTTACCGCTGGAATACCATTGTCGAGACCTTCGATTCTCGTTTAGGTCATTCCGGCCAAAATTCGCTCGATTTTCGATTCGAGTTTTTAGCTGTCTGTTGCTAAGCCGAACTTGGAAAAATCATAACTTCGCTATATGAAGTCGGATTTAGGCGTTCTTTTCAGGTACGATCATGGTTCAAAGACATTTAATCATAGAAGGAAATTAAATAGAACTTATTTGTACATTTTATTATGAAAGTAAATTTTATTACTCAGAAGTGGTTACAATACTTGACCCATTTTGGTCGTTACAAAGAGTTGAAATATCGGGTTGTCACAACAGAACCTTCGAGTGTAGTCTTGGTGACTCTTATAACTCGAAGGTTACAAAGATTGGATCCTTCGAACTCGATGGTTACAAAGACAGGTTCATGTTCTTCGTTTGTTCTTGGTGAACATGAAGCTTGGAATCCGTCTACAAAACCTCAACGACTAAAGGCATTCTCTTTCTTGTTTTATATGATTTCTGTTATTTATGTGTGATATGCTTCATCTTGGTTACTCTCTTTCATAGATGAAATTTCAAGTGGTAGATATCTCCCAAAATGGAAGGGCATTAATAACTATTCAATTCCAAACATTTGATGGATCAAGTTTTTATCACTTTTTTGAAAAAGCTACATATTTTTCTATTTAAACTATTTCAAGCTTGACTAATTCTTATATTAAACTATTTCTAAACTCTCAGAAGTGAGATAGCCTGGTCCAAATGAAAAATATTTATAAAAGGGATTTGGTGTTTATTATTTTTATGATAATCATCTTTACCTGACCTTGTCCTTGGAAGCAAGCTTGTTGTATGCATCAAGTCTCATGTTCTGCTGAAACATTTAGCATAACCCAATGATTTACCCTGATTGCACAATAATCAGCATAAGAGATACTTGTCAGGTCCATAAATGACAAACGGTTGTTTATGTCCCTGACCTCGTAGGTTAAGGTAGACATGGTACCATTATGAATTAACGGTGAATCTTTGATTCAAGATTACAATTTACTCTATGATATGGAAGTTTAAACCACTCCTTGTTGATGAGTTAAACTGTTAATGATTCATGTTGATTTCACCTCAGCATGACTGAAACAATCCACTCTTACCCTTACACTCTTCTTAAATTTTTATGATTCAGTGTAATGTATCATACGTTAATGATAGCTTGACAAATCTATGACAATGGGTATATCATTGTCCGTGATATATTACACACACCTATCCACTCTTGTCATTTTCGTCTAATAAAAGAGATTTATGATTTAGCATATCAAACCACATGCTGATGAGATCTCAAAATACCAACTAAATGAGTTGTAGTATCGAAGTGGTACTCAAGACGACAGAGAGGATCCAGCAGGTGCGGAGCAGGCTTCAGGCTGCTTAGAGTCGGCAGAAAAGTAATGCCGATAGGCGTCATTCGGACCTAGAGTTTCAGGTTGGGGATATGGTGCTCCTGAAGGTGTCGCCTTGGAAAGGCGTCATTCGGTTCAGGAAGCGGTGCAAGTTGAGCCCGAGATACATTGGACCCTTTAGGGTTGTAGCCCGGGTGGGCAAGGTGGCATATAGGCTGGACCTGCCAGCCAAACTCAGCCAGATTCAAATTACTTTTCATGTCTCCCAGTTGCGGAAGTGTCTGGTAGACGATTCAACAGTGGTGCCTTTGGAGGATATTTAGGTGGATGACAGTCGAAACTACATCGAGCAGCCAGTAGCTATCCTTGACTGGAAGTCAAAGGATCTAAGAAACAAGAGGGTCAAGCTAGTGAAATTGAAATGGCAGCACCGCAAGGGCTCGGAATGGACCTGGGAGCTGGAGGACGAGATGAGAGAGCACTACCCCGAGCTTTTTCCAGATCCAACAACAGACTTTGAGAATGAAGTCTAAAATAAGTGGGAGAGATTTGTAACACCCGGTTCCTGATACGTATTTAATTCCAGGTATTATTGTATTCTACCTTGGGACTCGGCGAGTTGAATGCCCAACTCGGCGATTCAAGTGAACTTTTCGTGCGGATTTTAAGTGACCTACTCGACGAGTTGGGAGACCGACTCGACGAGTAAGAGCTGTCTGGTCAAAACCCTAATATTTAGGGTTTGCACCCTATTTAAACACCTTAATTGGTTCCCTTTGCAGCCTCCAACACCCCTTACCATCCCCACAAAACCCTAGCCTTTTTTTAGTGATTTTGAGCTCTTTGTACCATTTTGTGCAAGATAAAAGGTTGAAGAGAAGTAGAAGGAGCTTGGGATTTTAGAAGGAGCAAGGAGATCTAGAGGTTTTACTTCATTTCCTATTTATTGGAGGTAAAAATTCCAGACCTTGCTTCTCCTTTCATTAGATACTCTTTTGGAGTAAATTACGGTTTTCAGAAGCCATTTTGGAGCCATTCCTTGATGCAACCACGATTTTGGGATAAGGACTTCAAATCTGGAACCATTGAGGGTTCCCATGGCATAAAGGTGCCAAATTTATAGCCATGGGAGATCCATGCATCATATAAACCCCTTTTTATGGATTTTTGAGCCAGAAGCCCCGTGCATGGACATCAAGTTTGCAGCTTTACGTGAAAAAAGGACCCTAGGAGGCAAAATCTATAGTTTTGATGTGTTAAGACCCTTTATAATCAATTGTATAGTTTTGGGCATAGAGGGACTCGGCGAGTCTGGTCGCTTCCCCCCCCCCCCCCCCCAACATCTTCTGGAAATGGTTTTGTTTGAGTGGAAGAACACTCAGCCTGCTACGGGTTGTTTTGGACCTTGAAATCATAGGACTTGATGAGTTCATGGAGAACTCGGCGAGTCAGAGGCTAGACTCATTCATTTAGATGAAGATGAACTCGGCGAGTTCAAGAGCAAACTTGACGAGTCAGTTGAAGATAGTCAAAAGTTGTTGTTGAAGGTGAACTCGTCGAGCTCTTGCTAGACTCGACGAGTAAGGATGAGATTATGGCAGAAAGGGGACGAGGGGACTCGACGAGTTGGTGGACCAACTCGACGAGTCGAGTCAATCAGAAGCTAACTTTGAACAGGTTTTGACCTTGAATTTGACTTGGATTTGGGTTGAACCTTGTAAGGGTTATGAGTATGTAATAGTAATCGAGAAAGGTCGTTGTATAGGGATTAAGGAGTAGAGACGAGTTGATTTCCGTACCGAGGATTATGCAGATACTACACTAAATCGAGGTGAGTTAACTTCCAGTAGAAATGGGTCTAAGGCCACAATGTCGGCCCATCATCAGAAGTTGCTTGATAGATGATTATCTTTTTGATAATTATATAGGTTTGCTATTATATGTTATGATTTATGTGCTAGCATGATATGACGTTATGTGATAGTGGTACTGGGGGCGGGGAATAGTCCATGACTACCAGTCAATAGGGAAAAAGGGGTAGCCTAGTACCCAGCTACGCTAGACAGTATGTTTATGTTATGTGATGTTATAATGTGGTAATGGTAGGGTGTGAAATAGTCCCCGTAACCGGTTGAGATACACCGGAGGGTAGGTCGGGCACCCAGATATGTCTGACAGGGTAGGCCAGGCACCCAGATATGTCTAGCAGTATATGATTTGTATAGTATGTGGTATGATGGGGGAACTCACTATGCTACGAGCTTACAGTTTTTAGTTTTGTTTTAGGTACCTCTTCAGCGAAGGGCAAAGAGTTTGTGCGGTAGCTGCACATCACACGCACATCAGCTTTCCGCACTATGTGATTCATGGGATTGTACTATGATGTTATTACTTTCCGATGTTTTGATTTTGATACATATTAATGATGGTTTATCGATTGATATGATATCAACAATGTTTTTCGTAAACAATTTTATAAACTACTTGATTAAAAAAGAAATTTTTGGACTCGAAATTTGGGATGTTACAAGTTGGTATCAGAGCTGGGGCACGGGTCGATGTGGTCGACAGGGACGTCGAACCCTATAATAGGGGGTGAAGCTAGGTTGCACCTGATCCCGCATTGGCTGGGAAGGAGAACGAAACATTCCTTATAAGGGGTGTGGATACCTTCCCTATCACAGCGCATTTCAAAGCCATGATAGGCAGCAGATCCCATAAGAACTCTGCAGTTAAGCATGCCCGGGCGAGATCAATTCAGGGATGGGTGACCCCCTGGGACTTTTTCACGCTGGGAGCCCAAAGCGGACAATATCGTGATACGGGCTAGTGGGGGATGTTACAAATGGAATCATAGCCTTGGTTTGAGGGATTCATACACACCTTCGGGGTATCTGGACTCAAATCGAGGATTTGAAAGATTTTTCACAAGAAAAATGTTGTTTTCAAAAGATAAAGTGAGAAGTTTTGAGTAAGAACTAGGTGTGTGATGTGCGCGACCGGCCGAGCTCAAGTAAGTTTTCCCCAATATACTCGTACATGCTATGTTATGATATGATACAAATATGAAAACTGCATGCTAGATTAGGGCTAAGGATTTAGGAAGGATGTATTATATGCTTATTGCATATGTATGGGAACTGCATGCTAGATTAGGGCTAAGGATCTAGGAAGATGTCTGATATGCCTGCTATGTGTGTTTTTGAGCTGCAAGATGTTACTGATTAGTCAGTTATATGATAGCTTGTATAGAGTATGTCTGATTGGGTTACTCAATGCCCGAATGCCGTTGCTTCGTGCTAATAGGAGTTATAACTATATTTAGTTAACTAATTAATGAATAAATCACATTACATATTACGAGGATTGAATAATTTCAGAAGGTTAGGTTTAGCCCTATTTCGCAACTCTTTTCTGAGTCCAACCGTTGTGGGGTAGGACCTCTCATTCGAAGAATTATCTGGTCTTAGTAATATGTAATGGTATTCGTAAGATAGCTAGGTAAAGGTAGCAGGAACTTCTTATGCGGCTGATGGCGGAGAGTGTGTTGGAGAGTTACCCTAGGGTAAGCCTAGGATGAGACTAGCAAAGAGTGCAACAGTAATAGAAGGGACTTAGTGAAGTCAAGGCAATCCTTGAGGAAAGTACGGATAGATGTGGAAGGTAGTATGGGCCCTACTACTGAAAGCATAGGATTCATACTTGAGTCAAGGAGGACTGAGATAGAACCAAGGAAATTGTTTAGTGTGTAAGACCTCTAGAGATGTTGTATGTGATGGGTTTTGGTCCTAAGAACATCCTATGTGCTCATACAAACCCTAATGCTTGGATCTAGGTTTCTCTATTGTACATGCAAGTTATCCAAGACTATAAACCCTAATTCTAGCATACAAATAATCATATTAACATAAGAATAGGTTTAAGATGTTACCTTGATTGTTATGTAGCAATAACAATCCCAAATCTCCTTGTATTGACTTTGGAAGGCTTAGAGTCACAAGTGTCACTCCTCTAATGATTCACAAACACCATAAGCAAGAGGATGAAGAGGAGAGAGGATGGAGGCTGCCCAAAAACGTCTACAAACCCTAGAGAAGTCTTAGCCACGTTTTTGGTCATAAGGGGTCTCTTTATATAGGAGGCAATTAGGGTTATCTAACAAGGAAACCCTAATTTGGATGCTTAAGCCCTAAGCAACCCATGGAGCCCTTTCCTTAAGGCCTTGGACGATTTCATATGGGCTTCCCCCATAGAATTCGTCCACCTTATAATAAAAGGCAAACCATGGCCTTAATTGCAATTATCTTATAATTACAATTCCAGACCCTTAAGTTCAATTAATCTCTTTTAGTCACAAAACTAATTACCAATTTATTATTGACTAATATTAATTAAATAATATGATTTCTCCTTTAATATATTATTCCCATAATATATTAATAAATCATATTTAATCCTTTCTCTCCATAATTCATCCTATCAGGTTGCTTTGGTGAAGGCAACCCAAAAGGACCATGCACCATCGGGTCAAGTACATACCAAAATAGTTATGGACTTAGACACTAATCCAACAGTCACCCACTTGGATAAGTCTAATAACTATTCTACATATGACTTCAGATCCTGATCTGCAATCGTAGCTTTCCAAAGCCGTTGTCAACTCTGATCCTATCAGATACGCGTGTCCTTAGATAAGGGATCATATATTCCTCTATTCTAGACATCATATGAGATATGATTTCAAATCATTCTCTTTGTACTATATCTCGATTCCCGATTGATGAGGACTGACTAATTGAACAAATAAAATTAGCCTTAGCCCGGCCGAGCATTTACGTTTGTCATCACTAAATCATCGAGGGGCCCAAAGATATCGCTTTTATCCTACCTTGGATAAAAGGAACGGATAAACTTTGATACAATGCTTGCTTGCACTCACTCACCGAATCACACACAACAATATGTTTTATAACACCAAGTTACTAGTGCGTTTACATATTATCAATGTGCAACCGATTTGCAAGATACAACTCACACATCTCGGTTTCAAGAATATAAGATGTTATCGTCTCACCAATCACTCGTGATACAATTCATGGAGTGATCCAAGTGAGCGTGGGTTTAATCCAATGCTCAAATCATATTCATAAGCACTCATGAATGTTGCAGCAAACATTTGCTTATGTCTAATACTCTTTTAGACAATCCACACACCAATTCACGACAGTCTTCATTCATATCTACTTCCAACATATGAACGACTGTGGCCCGTTAGAATAATTCGATTATTCTTAATAAATTCAATTATTCTGGAAGTCAAAACATGCAAATGTGAAACACAAGAATAATACTAATCCCATATGGCCTCAAACCTTTGAGTATAAATAAAACTCCTTTTATTTATCACCATATCGATTACTCATTATTTTTTGTTTCAGGTAATCAACTTCTTACTTGAATTATTACACTTGTCCCATGCTCTTAGCATGCACACAATGTTTACCTATGGTTCTTACTTTTGTGAAATAGATCAAATTGAACACATTTCCAATAATTCTCATTTCACAACTCCAAATCCTTTTTCATAAGTGTGAGAATATCAAATTCTTGTTACTTATAAAATATGCTAGATTCTAACATTCTATGCAATGATCATTTCGTAATGTCACTGCACCAAAGTCACAAAGACTATTGCCAATGATATTACAAAGTCCTCTAACGGACGTTGTTACAAGACAATTCCTTAGATATGATGTCTCTCACTCAAAGTACATTCCTTTGAACATCCTTTTGCATAAAAGTTTCTAATCTAGACATAGATTTTCAATATTCAACTTCCAATATGGACACGCTTCCATATTTTCCATATGACAACTCATTCTTAATAGAATGTTATCTATTCGTAATGATGTCGATATGGTCCATCCAATATGGAAACATTTCCATAATTTCCATATGACAACTCATTCTTAATAGAATCTTTTCTATTCATAATAATGTCGATATGGTCCATCCAATACCATGCTTCCAACTACTCACAAGCGACCAATCCCCGTCAAACTTTGGATTTTCCTTTGATAGTTGTTTAATTATTTTAGTCAAAACCAATTCTAGTCCCTTTTTCCCTCTAAATGTGCTCGACATTTGGAAGATTTTAGAATGGTCAAACATTAAAGCATTGCAATCAATCCTATACCCGAAGCGTATGGGACACGACGCATAATGTTTTATTTGCTATGTTCTCAAAATTCGAATTGTGAAGAGGAATGCCGTAATCATAATCGAAATTTTATGAACACACTATGTACCTTTGACTAAATTTATTAACATTTCTCAACCTAATCCTTTAGATTTGAAATGAAGCATAATATTCTCTCCCTTAATTATAGCAAAGCAACTTTACAACCCTTACGACTTTGCAAGGTATAACTCTTGTTTTCTATAATTAATATTGCCAACTTGCAATACGTGCCTTAATAATCATACAATCATAACTTTTATGCTCCCACTATCATGATGATTATTATAAAACATAACACTTATGCTCCCACTAGCTTCGACATGTCTTTAGAAACAGCTTAACTTTCAGAAAAAAAAAAAAAAAAAACATTGCTTATTGAATTTCTTAAGTTCATGTTTCTAATACTTAGTGCTTTGATAATCTTTTATCAAGGCTTCTTGAACTTATACACCTTTGCCTTAGATAGTTCATATGTGTGTGCAAACAATTGCCAAACCTCACAATTCAAATTAAGACTCCCACTGATTCCTTGACATATAAGATTCTCTTGTCAATAACCATTTCTTGACAAACAAATATTCAACAGTTAGTGTAGTTTTTATCAAAACACTTCATAAATTGGTCCTAGTTGGTCTTTGTCTTATCCAAGACATCACAACTTTCCACATTTGATGAATGTTATAAACCTTCTTAATACTTTTCCACTTAATGTCACAATCTTAACTCTAAGACTTGTTTTGGAACGAAGTATGATTGACTTCTTGATTTAACCATTTCTTCAGTTCTTGATTCCTCTTCTTAAACATACAATTGTACTAAGACTCACTTAGAGGATCAATTGAGATATGGTTCTTAATCATTAAGACCTATCATAAAGCATAAAAGGTACTCTCCCTTCTTCTTAGAATGAAGAAACTTTTATCTTTCTGCCTACTTGATTCTTCTTATTCGTTCTGCTATTACACTTAATCTTATAAGTATAATCATATTTGCTAAACCTTTAGTAAATCATGACGAATATCATTGTTACTCTTATGGTGGACTTGATCAACATGCAACTTTGTGTGCTCGATCTCCTAGTCCTTCACTTGACACTTTGTCAATGAATTAGTCTAATTTCCAAATATGAAATTTCTCATTTATCGTGCAACCAAGTTGCATGATTCCAAGTTTCTGTCCAATTGAAACTTGGGCGATGAGAAACTCTCCCTATTTGGTAAACTCTCGACTTTCCATAAATAACATAATAAGAAACAAATCCATTATTGCTAATAATAGAAACATTTTAACATCAATTTTTCATACACGCCATTGCAAGGATAATATAAAAATCAAAATTTATTTTATGCGGAAAAATTTGTCCTTACAATGAAATTAATTGAAAAAACTATGCTAATACATCTTTCTTAGCAATCTAATTCTAACTCTAAGTAGTAGCTCAAGAATCTAATCTTCGAGAAATGCGATCGAAATCCATTCCTTCATGGTTAGATTCTGCTCACTTCTTCCCTTAAGCTTCCTTTTTTTCTTCGATCCTACAAAACATCAATTGCAATCTTATCACATTATGTATTAAGAATCTAGAATAGAAGCTTAAAAGATTTAGTTAATGGATTTTACCTTTATTAGAGCCATACGTTTTGACTCTTCCATCTCTTAGATCTCTTAGGTAAATGGGGCAGCTTCGTCTCTAATTCCCTTTCTCTTGGCAATAAAAGCAAATTGACTCTTTTGGAACATGACATGGAACTACTTTAGACATTGCCTTTCTCTTATGATCAAACCTTTCGATCATAGCATGTCTTTTGTTGCCATCGTCTATATCCATAGAGGTCTTGAAGGCAGATTCACCAATCAACTTTGCTTTTCTATTGCGCCAAACCATTGTTGATTCAGCGGCAATAAGCATATAGGTGAGATCTATAAGGGTCACGTCGCGGTTCATCATATAGTATTCTCTTACGAACTCACTATATGAGTTAGGAAGTGACTTAAGAACCCAATCAACAGCTATTTCCTCACAGACGACGGATCCCAACATTCTTAACCTATCAATGTGTGACTTCATCCCTAGGACGTGTGCACACATCGACTTTCCTTCTTTATGTTTACTTGCCAAAAGGGCTTAAGTGATCTTGAACTTTTCAAGCCTTTGAACTTGAGGGTTAGGGAGAATAATTGGAGGAGGTAGAGGAAGTGAAGCATGATTTCTTGTTCCTCGATCGAATCGTGGAATATCATCTTCATGTGGAAGGCTTGTTCCACGGGATTTGGGAAGATCATAGTTGTCGAACTTTTACATCTACAAAACGGGAGAAAAATGAATTCAAGTTAGTTGATTGATTGAGTCCTTAGTAAATCACCCAAATGAGATACTAAGGCTAGGACCCAACACAATATTCAACAACTTGGGAGAGGGATGTCGTAACCCAAATTGCAGAACATTTGAAGGTAAGTGAATGACGATTCACTAATTTCCACCATGAAAAACGAAAAAGAAATTTAAGTTTTAAATCTATGAAAACTCCTAGATCCTATGAGATTCATTGAACATTTCAATGGCATGTTTAAATCTCGATATGCCCTCTTGTTTGTGACTGGGATGCCAAGGATCACAAAGCGGGTGTGAATAACCATGCAAACTTACATGGTGCCCTCACATGTTACAGTCACCTATTCGATGTGCCGGTAAACTACACACGCTCCACCGAACTATGACAAACATTGAGTCACCCTCTGCTGCCTTTGCTTAGAACCATTTAGTGTGCCGGTAAACCACACACGCTCCACTAACGTCTTTGCAAGGGCACAAAGTGTAATTTCATGGAATTGCATCAATTCACTTTTGCCTAAGTAACTAAGATTGGGAATTTTATGAAAACATTTAGTTACTTTAATAATTCATTATACTTATAATGGAAGGTTTCGTCCTATCCTACCCGTTCGGCTAACGACCCTCCACTAGTCAAGAGTGTGGTGGGTAAGAGTGGATACCCATTCAATCGCCATTTTATAGGCAATTTCCTTAAACACCCCTTATAGACCAACTTCGTGAATGAGACTTACTAACGGTAAGACTGACTTTTACTCATACATATATATAATGTTAGACTTTTAATGCTATATATATAATATAGGGTGTATTTTACACTTTTAAAATATTAGGTGGTCAAATTTAACAATTATACTTTTAATTCAATTAAATTGTAAACCTAAACTTTTATGGATTTATTAAACCTCTTTTAATTATACACCTTAATTAATTAATAAAACCATAAGGGTGTGATTTGAACTTTTTAAAACAATACTAGGGTTCTAAAATTTTAACATTCCTAAATTAAACTTTTAATCAACTTTTAAATTCCAAAACTTGAGGGCAAGTTTTGAAACATTTCAAAACATTAGGGTTTAGAATTTAAATATGCATCAAAATTAAACTATTAATCAAAATTTAAATTCCAAAACTTGAGGGCAAGTTTTGAAACCTTTTTCAAAACATTAGGTTTTTAACTATTTAAATTTCAAAACGACAAAACTATTGTGTTCAAATTTAAACTATAAAACCTAAAGGGGAAAATATGAAACATTTCATAACACAAGGATCAAATAACAAATAATCTAAAATTAACATTTAATCACATAATTATCCATATTTGATTTATTTAATGATTTCTTGCAAAACAATTTATCAATTTAATCAAAATAATTAATCAATTATCACATAAGGAAATAAATATTTTATTATTTGATAAATATCTTCAATTAGATCAAGAATATAGTCAAATATATCATAAAATCGGATTTATATTGATCTAATGTGATAAGGTAACTATCCCAAAGCAAAAACAGCAAGAAATCCCGAGATATGCTCCATCTGACAAGTTAACTCGTCGAGTTAGGCTTGGACTCGTCGAGTCTGCATGGACTCGGCGAGTTCAACTATGGACTTGGCGAGTCCAGCCTCCAGAACATCAAAAATAAAATTTTTTGAACATGTAATGCATCAATACAATTGAAACCAGTCTAGTCTCTGATACCACTGATGGGTTTTGGTCCTAAGAACATCCTATGTGCTCATACAAACCCTAATGCTTGGATCTAGGTTTCTCTATTGTACATGCAAGTTATCCAAGACTATAAACCCTAATTCTAGCATACAAATAATCATATTAACATAAGAATAGGTTTAAGATGTTACCTTGATTGTTATGTAGCAATAACAATCCCAAATCTCCTTGTATTGACTTTGGAAGGCTTAGAGTCACATGTGTCACTCCTCTAATGGTTCACAAACACCATAAGCAAGAGGATGAAGAGGAGAGAGGATGGAGGCTGCCCAAAAACATCTACAAACCCTAGAGAAGTCTTAGCCACGTTTTTGGTCATAAGGGATCTCTTTATATAGGAGGCAATTAGGGTTATCTAACAAGGAAACCCTAATTTGGATGCTTAAGCCCTAAGCAACCCATGGAGCCCTTTCCTTAAGGCCTTGGACGATTTCATATGGGCTTCCCCCATAGAATTCGTCCACCTTATAATAAAAGGAAATCCATGGCCTAAATTGCAATTATCTTATAATTACAATTCCAGTCCCTTAAGTTTAATTAATCTCTTTTAGTCACAAAACTAATTACCAATTTATTATTGACTAATATTAATTAAATAATATGATTTCTCCTTTAATATATTATTCCCATAATATATTAATAAATCATATTTAATCCTTTCTCTCCATAACTCATCCTATCAAGTTGCTTTGGTGAAGGCAACCCAAAAGGATCATGCACCATCGGGTCAAGTACATACCAAAATAGTTATGGACATAGACACTAATCCAACAGTATGGCCCTGACATTTACGTGTTTTTTTAGAATGGTGACGATTACGCGTCACAGAATAGGAGGATCGGGATCAGGATCTGGTTCGGGATCAGGTTTGGGATTAGTGCCGATACAGTTGATGAGGGACTACGTGAGTTCATTGCTTCTGAGATCACTAGAGGCATCCTTGAGGCGACACTGATTATCTTTGGGTCGATCAAGGAAGGGATCATAGAGATGATGGAGGATCGCCTTAGGGCATTCCGGAGCGACATGGCATCTAGCCAATTAGGGTTGCACACACTGTCCTTCAAGGACTTCAGGGGGAGTGGTGCGCCGGGTTTCCATGGGGTGAAGGACCCCATCGTGCCCCAGAGATGGATTGCAGACATCGAGACTGCACAGTTGACTAGCTTCTGCCCTGAGGAGTCGAAGGTTCAATTTGCTGCTGGATGTTTTAGGGATAGGGCTGGGGACTGGTGGGAGTCAGTTTGTGACTCTTTGGGGGCCTCAACTATTGAGGCTATGACCTGGTCAGACTTTGTGACCAGGTTCAGGGTGGAGTTTGTGCTGGCTGTGGAGCTTCAGCAGCTGGCCAGGGAGTGTCTCAATATGAGGCAGACTACGGAGACGGTGGCCGAGATTACCGCCAAGTTTCGAGAGGGGGCCTTGTTGGTGCCTCAGTACGCGAGAGATGAGGAGATGCGACAGGCCCGTTCCCATGATATGTTGAGAGCTGATATCAGGGAGCATGCCAGTTACTCAGCGTGCCCAAACCTGGAGTCCATGATTGCCAGGGCAAGGGAAAGGGAGATCGATATAGAGCACCTCCAGAAGAGGAAGGCGTAGACTGAGCAGGGTACTGGTGTTTTAGGGAAGAAACCCAAGGGATTCGATGCTAAGTCGAAGGGCCTTCAGGGCCGAAGCCGTTG
The DNA here is from genome assembly GCF_051521515.1 of Lactuca serriola. NCBI lineage: Eukaryota > Viridiplantae > Streptophyta > Magnoliopsida > Asterales > Asteraceae > Lactuca > Lactuca serriola. The sequence continues at coordinate 119,849,425 of NC_136412.1, forward strand.
TGGGAAGTGCGGCAAGCCACATGAGGGGGCATGTAGATTAGGATCATTGGGCTGCTATAAGTACAGCAAGACGGGGCACTTCAGCAAGGATTGTACCGCCCTTGCGCTCACTGTTCAGATATCAGATTTGTTGTGTTTCCAATGCAACCAACAAGGCCAAAAAAAGTCCAATTGCCCGAGATTGGCAGCAGTAGCAGCGCCAGTGGTGGCGCCAGATCCAGCGACCCTGCGGATCACTGATGGCCGGCAGGGTGAGACCGAGGCTCCAGTGGCGAGGAGTCGAGCTTTCCGGTTGACGATCGAGGAGGCATGCGTCGCACCTGATGTGGTGACGGGTATGATTTCTTCTCCCTAGTTTTTGTTTTATGTTGCTTATGATATTGATGTGCCATGTTATATGTTTCGTTTAGGATCGTTCCATTTGAACGGTATCCCAATTCAGGTGTTGTTTGATTCAGGTGCTACCCGATCATTTGTCTCTCTTGCGCTTAGCAAGAGGTTCCCTAAGGCTTCGGGCAAGTTGGATTGCTCCTAGATGTCGAGATTGCGGACGATCGATCAGTGCGAGCATCAGAGGTTTTCAGGGATTGTGTTTCCAGGTTGTTCGAGGAGCGTTATTTGGTAGACTTGGTTCACATCTCGTTGTGGGGGAACAAGGTTATTATAGGCATGGATTGGTTGAGCCCCAATGGGGCAGTGATAGACTGCGTGCAATAATTAGTGAGAGTCAGGACCCTAGGTGGGGGAGAGTTGGTGATCGAGGGCGAGAGGCCACATCGTGGACCGGCATTATGTTCAGCAGCGAGGGCTAGGCGCTACCTTCAACAAGGTTGCGCAAGGTATGTCGCCTATGTTTTGGATACCCGAACGGCGTTTCAGGAGACAGTGAGTGATGTGCCAGTGGTACGAGAGTATGCGGATGTAATTCCAGAGGAGCTACCTGGGATACTTCCAGAGAGGCAGGTGGCATTCAGGATCGACCTGGTCCCTGGTGCGGCTCTGATAGCCAAGTCACCGTATCAGTTGGCTCCTCCTGAGATGCAGGAGTTGTCTACACAGCTGCAGGAGCTGTTATACAAGGTATTCACTAGACCGAGTAGTTCGCCAGGCGGAGCCCCGATACTATTCGTGAAAAAGAAGGATGGGTCGCATCGGATGTGTATAGACTACCGGGAGCTGAATAAGGTAACGGTGAAGAATTGTTACCCACTTTCGAGGATAGATGACCTATTTGATCAGCTTCAGTGAGTATCTTGGTTCTCCAAGATCGATCTGCGTTCAGGTTACTATCAGATGAGAGTTCGAGAGGAGGATGTGCAGAAGAATGTGTTTCGGACGCTATATGGTCATTATGAGTTTGTGGTGATGCCTTTTGGGCTCACTAATGCTCCCGCCGTGTTCATGGACCTCATGAACCACGTGTGTAGACCGATGCTGGAATGGTCTGTGATAGTTTTCATTGACGACATCTTGGTTTATTCCAAGATGCAGGAGCAGCATGAGGAGCACTTGTGAGAGGTGTTGGATACTCTGAGGAGGGAGAGCTTGTATGCCAAGTTCTCCAAGTGCGAGTTTTGGTTGCGCGAGGTGCAGTTTCTTGGGCACCTTGTCAACCAAAACGAGATTTTGGTTGACCCGACCAAGGTGGAGGTCGTGATGAGATGGGATGTTCCGATGTCTCTATCTGAAATTCAGAGTTTCCTGGGATTAGTCGGCTACTATAAGAGATTCATCTATGATTTCTCCAAAATAGCCGTACCCTTGACCCGGCTGACGAATAAAGCCATTGTATTTTGCTGGGGGCCTGAGCAGCAGGCCGCATTCGAGACATTGAGACAGAGATTGTGCGTGGCGCCAATCTTAGCTCTGCCGGAGGACGAAGAGGATTTTATTGTGTATTGGGATGTGTCCATCTCAGTTTTGGGCATAGTATTGATGCAGATGGGGCATTTTATCGCCTACGCTTCGAGGCAGCTGAAGCCTCATGAGACGAACTATCCGACGCATGACTTGGAGTTGGGGGCAATTGTTTTTGCCCTCAAGATTTGTCGTCATTACCTCGATGGGGTCCGATGTACCATCTACATGGACCATAAGAGTTTGAGGTACCTTATGGATCAGCCGAATTTGAACATGAGGCAGCGTCAGTGGCTTGATGTGGTGATGGATTACGATTATGAGATCCTCTACGACTCGGGGAAGGCCAACGTCGTGGCCGATGCGGTTAACCGCTAGGCAGCGCCGATCCAAGTATTATTGTATTTTACCCTGGGACTTGGTGACTTGAAGGCCCAACTCGGTGAGCCGAGTTAACTTTTCGCGCGGATTTTAAGTGACCTACTCGACGATTCGGGAGACCGACTCGACGAGTAGGAGCTTTCTAGTCAAAATCCTAATATTTAGGGTTTGCACCCTATTTAAACACACTAAGTGGCTCCCTTGGCAGCCTCCAACACCCCCCAGACCATCCCCACGAAACCCTAGCCGTTTTTGAGTGATGTTGAGCTCTTTGTGCCATTTTGTGCAAGATAGAAGGTTGAAGAGAAGAAGAAGAAGCTTGGGATTTCAGAAAGAGCAAGGAGATCTAGAGGTTTTGCTTCATTTCCTGTTTATTGGAGGTAAAAAGTCCAGACCTTGCTTCTCCTTTCATTAGATACTCTTTTGGAGTAATTTAGGGTTTTTGGTAGCCATCGTGGAGCCATTTTTGGATACAACCACGATTTTGGGATAAGGAATTCAGATCTGGAACCATTGAGGCTTCCCATGGCATAAAGGTGGCAACTTTATGGCCATGGGAGACCCATGCATCATATAAACCCCTTTTTATGGATTTTTGAGCCAAAAGCCTCATGCATGGACATCAAGTTTGTAGCTTTACGTGAAAAAGGGACCCTAGGAGGCCAGATCTATAGTTTTGATGCGTTAAGACCCTTTATAATCGACTGTATAGTTTTGGGCATATAGGGACTCGACGAGTCACTTGGGTGACTCGACGAGTCTGGTCGCTCCCCCCCCCGCATTTCTGGAAATGGTTTTGGTTGAGTGGTAGGAACACTCAGCCTGCTAGGGGTTGTTTTAGACCTGGAAATCATAGGACTCGACGAGTGTATAATTAGACTCGGCGAGTCCAAGGCAATGTGCCAACCTCATGAAGATGAACTCGACGAGTTCATGGAGAACTCGGCGAGTCAGACGCTAAACTCATTTATTCGGATGAAGATGAACTCGGCGAGTTAGACGCTAGACTCATTCAAGAGTGAACTCAGCGACTCACTTGAAGATAGTCAAAAGTTGTTGATGAAGGTGAACTCGTCGAGCTCTTGCTAGACTCGACGAGTAAGGATGAGATTATGGCAGAAAGGGGACGAGGGGACTCGGCGAGTTGGTTGACCAACTCGACGAGTCGAGTCAATCAGAAGCTGACTTTGACCAAGGTTTGACCTTGAATTTGACTTGGATTTGGGTTGACCCTTGTAAGGGTTATGAGTATGTAATAGTAATCGAGAAAGGTTGTTGTGTAGGGATTGAGGAGTAGAGACGAGTTGATTTCCGTACCGAGGATTATGCAGATACTACACTAAATCGAGGTGAGTTAACTTCTAGTAGAAATGGGTCTAAGGCCACAATGTCGGCCCATCATCAGGAGTTGCTTGATAGATGATTGTCTTTGTGATAATTATCTAGGTTTGCTATTATTTGTTATGATTTATGTGCTAGCATGATATGACGTTATGTGATAGTGGTAGTGGGGGCGAGGAATAGTCCCCGAGTACCAGTCGATAGGGAAAAAGGAGTAGCCTAGTACCCAGCTATGCTAGACAGTATGTTTATGTTATGTGATGTTATTATGTAGTTGTAGTAGGGGTGAAATAGTCCCTGTAACCGGTTGAGATACATCGGAGGGTAGGTTGGGCGCCCAGATATGCCTGACAAGGTAGGTCGGGCACCTAGATATGCCTGACAGGGTAGGCCAGGCACCCAGATATGTCTGGCAGTATATGATTTGTATAGTATGTGGTATGATGGGGGAACTCACTATGCTTCGTGCTTACAGTTTTTAGTTTTGTTTTAGTTACCTCTTCAGCGAAGGGCAAAGAGTCGGCGCGGTAGCTGCACATCACACGCACATTAGCTTTCCGCACTATGTGATTCATGGGATTGTACTCTGATTTTATTATTGTTCGATGTTTTGATTTTGAGACATCTTCATGATGATTTATGGATTGATATGATATCAACAATGTTTTCCGTAAACGATTTTATAAACTACTTGATTAAAAACGAAATTTTTGGACACGAAATTTGGGATGTTACATATAGATTAGCTATACATTAGGGTAAACCTTAATGTAGAGAGGTCGTGTGATAGTTCGTGGCTTTGTGTCAATCGTCTTTGTGGCAAACCCCGTCTTCTTGGTGAAGACAAAACCTCTTTTCTTGGTGAAAGAAAAATTTGGAGAACTTCTGTGTTATTTACATTCTGTAGATTATTTCGTGTAGGTTAGTTTTACTTTTCTTGTTCATACTTGAAGTATATCCAATCATAATACAAACCTTCAATATGTCTCACTTGTATGATTAGATAATTAATTATTTACTTATTTATTTTTCAACCCGATCATATTCATATTCTAAAATGATTATTCTTATTTCAAGAATTAAACCTTTTTGATTATAAAGTAAACAACAATGTTTTTTGAAATAGTGGTTCTATATCTAAACACATTCACTACTAGAAAAACAGCCTTTTATGACCCTCATTGCGCATCGTAAAAGGCTCAGACGACGCGCAAATGCGCGTCAACAAAGGCCCTGTCATAGATAGAGAGAGAGAAACAACACGCTTTTGCGCATCTCTATAGACGACGCGCATTTACGACGTGCAATTGCGACGCACGTTTACGACACGCAATGCGTATCAAGGAAGGCCCTATCATAAAGGAAGACGACACGCATTCGCGTGTCGTAACCTTACGACGCGTGTGTTAATGACACACAATGCGTATCAAGAAAGCCCCTATCAAGAAAGGCCATGTCATAAATGAAGATGACACACATTTTTGCGTATCATAATTTTAAATGTTAAAAAAAAATATTATTTATAAACTACTTGATTAAAAAAGAAATTTTTGGACTCGAAATTTGGGATGTTACATAAAGATTAGTATATATATACTACATTAGGATAAACCTTAATGTAGAGAGGTCGTGTGATAGTTCGTGGCTTTGTGTTAATTGTCTTTGTGGCAAACCCGTCTTCTTGGTGAAGACAAAACCTCTTTTCTTGGTGAAAGGAAAATTTGGAGAACTTTTGTGTTATTTACATTCCGTAGATTATTTCGTGTAGATTAGTTTTACTTTTCTTGTTCATACTTGAAGTATATCCAATCATAATACAAACCTTCAATATGTCTCACTTGTATGATTAGATAATTAATTATTTACTTATTTATTTTTCAAACCGATAATATTCATATTCTAAAATGATTATTCTTATTTCAAGAATTAAACCTTTTAGATTATAGAGTAAACATCAATGTTCTTTGAAATAGTAGTTCTATATCTAAACACATTAATTGACTCAAATATCGTTTGAATCAAATTTATCTGTGACATTGTTATCTTTATTATACCAACAAAATACACACACTCCAACTTCAAGAAATGGATTTTTTCAGGAAAATAAACTTAGTTTAGTTGACTCATGTGAATCTAATTTATATATAAAATATTAGTAAAATGATCCTCTCTATATAGAAGATAAAGAATTTGGTTTGGAATAATACATAGTGATGTCTTCCATCCTTGCAAAAGTAATGTTTAGATATATTGCAATATACCACATGAACTTCATTAAATACCATAGCCATTGTAAATATATTTTAAATGATAAAACATAAATAGCAAACTTTGGAAATATCCAAGGATGTTTCAATATGAAGTTGAGAAACCGCTCAGTAGGGCCATCAAAGCCTTAGAAATAATATATGATGAACCGAACCAAACCAAATTAGATATGGTTTACTTCCTAATGAATAGAAATATTTCCCTTTTATCGTTTTGGGACGATGCCTTAATCACCATAAATCATATTTTGACTACTACTCCAAGTAAGAAGTAAATAAAACACTTTGTGAGATTTAGCATATAAAGGCTCCATCCATCTCCTACTTAATGCTTTGGGGATGTGAAGTTTGTGTAAGACAAGACGCTTCTAGACCTAAGATCTACTAGGTACACATGTATAGGATATCCTAAAGATTTTTTAGGCTATTACTTCTACAAACCCACCAAAACAAGATTTATACTTCTCTGAAAGTTGAGTTCTTAGAATTCGAGCTTCTAATGGACAAAGCGAGTAGGACGCATATGGAACTTCAAGTAGGTCAAAAACCACAACCCGATTTAGCAAAAAAAAAACAATGCACTGGTCTCAACGAGAAATTATTGAACCTAAATAATAGTTATTCAAAATCACAAATTTTTCACAAATCTGGTAGAATTTGTCAAGCCCCTGAGAAATATGGATTTCTAGTTAAGAACTATTTTTTTGATAGATTCTAATGATTCTATCAACTAGCTAAATGCTATGTCAGATTTTGAATCCGATAAATAGCTTGGAACCATGAACAATAAGATGAAATCCATATATAATTATGAAGTATGTGTAAGCTTTAGAAATCCAATTACGGATTTAAAGAAAAATTTCTCAAAATAATAATTTTTATTTTTCATCAGAAAAGCACAAGGTGTGATTAGGTCAAAAATAAAGATGCCCTTTGTGTTTACAAGAAAACAAGTGGGAGCATTGTGATATTCTTAATCTTGTATGTATGTGACATACTTAACCATGAGAAATGACATTCCAATCGTGCAAGATGTATCTTTTTTAGTCGGGAAACATTACTAAATGATAGATTAAAAATATCAAAATCATATTTTTGAAGTATATAATATAAAGGTATTCTATTTGACTTGGAAAATAAATCCATCATATATGTCATGCTATGCATAAGATAAGATTAATGATAATTCTTTGAACATGTGAAGAAGAATCTAATAGGATATATGGGAAGATCATTAGATGACTATGAAGGACTATCTAAAAGTAATTACGTAGAACTGAATAATTTTGAACAACTGCTTAGTTTAGAAGGAGATATTAATGTGAATTGTTATTCAAGATACTGACATCAAAACAAATAGAGATAATTATGAATTATAATCAGGTTATGACTTCATTATGAATGAATATAGTTTTGTTGAAATGAGCTCCAAGAAAAACATAGTTGTACAATCTACTACAAAATAAGAATAAATTGATACTTCAAAAGCTGTAATCTAATATGATTTCATGAAGAAGTTCATCAAAAACTAGGATCAGTCATTTTATTCAAGGATCACATAGAAATATTTTATAACAACGAGAGTGCACTTACTCTAGCTAATGGCTCTAAGTCACATAAAAAAACCAATCATATTATCTATAGATTTAACTACATTTGGAATAAAGTTAAGTAATGAGATAATAGTATTTGCAAAATTCACACATATCATAACTTTGTTCGAACTCATTCATGAAGTGCTTCCATACGCTAAGCATGAAAGGTTATGCTTGAGCTTTAGGACTTCGTTATTCTAGTAAAGGGAATTTATTTGGATTTAGTGTTTGGATATTGGAACGTTATGATGATAACTATTGTCTTATTTTGATATATTGAAATATAATATTCACATAAATATTTGTTGTGTTCTATATTAACATGTTTAATCCATGAGTAATATAGTTATTATTTAAATCTATATTCATTTGTAATTGTGGGAACAATCATGAAGTAAGTGTTTATTCCATGCTTTAGAATAATGGATAGTTGTGATGATGAATCATGGGTCTTAAAGTTTTAAGACCCATGGGATCAAGGCTTAACATAAGGGCTTAAAATCTAGTTTTTATTCCTTGTTTTTCATTGATGAAATCGATGAATCATCTCGTCTTTCCCTCTTTCTCTCTAGTTTTCTTGAAGAGATAAGTCATTAAAGACAAATATGATACTTGTATTTTACTCTCTTTTATGTTAAAAGTTTATTTGTCTTAAAAGCTTAATAGATAGAACTATCAAGTTGGTAATTGTTTGTGGATAACTCTGAAGGAATTCTTCCTTGAGTTCTTGCCATCACTCTATCAGCTTCCAACCTCCTAAGATGATCATTGTCTTCAAAGGTTGTAACTCTTTCTTCCTATTGTTGTTTTAATTATTCATGTTAATGCAAATTGATCCCGCGGGGGGGGGGGGGGGGGGGGGGGGGGGGGATAAAATAGTTTTATGTTTATCCAAAGTTTTAAAGCTTCCGTTTCCATTTAGAGTGTTCTTAGAAACTGATTTTTGAATAAAACCGAACAGTATACCTTTCAGTTTTAGGATTAGATGATTGATAATTTACTTAATCGTTTTTAAAAAACGATCACATTTATATTCTGAAATGATTATTCTTATTTTGATAATTATATCTCTTGATAGAATTATAATGTAAATTTCAATGTTTTTCTAAGCTATAGGTCTATATGCAAACACATTATACTTACATATGATTTGAATCAAACTTATTTATGAAATTGTTATCCTTATTACACAAACAAGATGCACATATTGCAACTTCAAAAAATAGATTTTAAAGGCTAATAAATATAGTTTATTTGACATATATGAATGTTATATATATATATATATATATATATATATATATATATATATATATATATATATATATATATATTAAAGATTACTAATGTTATAATAGATAAAATAATTTTGTTAGGAATAATACTACTGATGAATTTCATCCTTATAAAAGAAATGTCTAGGTATAATACAAGATATCACATGAACATCATTAAAAATTATAGTTGTAATTATACTTAATATGATAAAAACGTAAATAAGAAATATTCAAAACATTCAAAATAGTTTCAATATGTAGTTGAGAACCTACTCAATAGGACCTTTAAGGGCCTTATAAATTATAAAGGAAGAACTAATGAGATGGATATACTATTCAATAGGACATTCAAAATAGTTGCAATATCGATGTTATTGTAAATTTATGTAATTATTGTAACCTTCATTGGATGCATTATATATTTCAAAAAATATACAATATATTAGGATATCAAGTTTTATGATAACCATAATATTATATAATCCAACATATCTATCACATTAGCTTATTTAATGACTAAGCACTCACGTCAATAGTAAAACTAGTAATATATGTTACAGAGAGAAAATTGTCAAATCATAAATTAATTTTAGTTTGAGATTTATTCGTAAATTATGGTAAATTAATAGAACTTTAATGGAACTGTGTAAGTAATAAAACCGATAAACCATGAAAAAAAAAAAGTCTCAAATCATCATTTTTACCTTTATCTTATTTTGTTAGCTCTTTCTTTACACACCAATGCTTTCATCTTTTTCACCTAATATGTTATGTGAAGGAACCTTTATGCATACAAAGTTAGCTAACGTTTACATGCAGAGAAACATTATTATTATTATTATTATTATTATTATTATTATTATTATTATTTTCGTATTATTATTATTATTATTATTATTATTATTATTATTATTATTATTATCTCCCTTGTTTTGTCGGTGGTATTATACGAAAACAGTTTAAAATCTCATCATAAGAACTGCCGACTATGATACCTCTTTATAATCCATTTGTATGGAAAAGTTTTTGTATATGTATGTCTGTGAGTATCCATTTGGAATTAAAATTAAAAATTTAAATGAATATATTTATGGATAATTGATTGTGATTACTTAGAAGGTGAGTCATGTATTTGGATCAATGTTTGTATTCACTATCTACAAGGACAATACATGATACTTTTTGAGTTTTTGTCAGATTCCGCGTCATTAAAATTAATTTTTCGGTACCTTATCTTATTATTTTTGTTGTTGCTTGGTTGGAAAAGTCGACCGATTTTACCTTCAACCCCATGTAGTTAGAAAGAAATTCTATTTCATCCCTTCACTTCTCTTATTTCTTTTTCTCCCTTTGTTGTTGTCCAATCCAACATTCACTTTGCACTTTTCGTTAAGTGATGTCATTTAGTATTTTTGTTCCAATATATAATAATAATAATAATATTTTAATATCTTTCAACTTGCATAAATAGTTTCTTTAAAAAAAACGTCTATGTGGCAAGTATCTTTTTTTTTGGAACCGGCGATGTAGCAAGTATCAATTATTAAAAACTGCACCTTGTATTCACTATCTACAAGGACTCATAAATGAATTTCTTTTACTGATTAATTCTTACAAATTCACTGTATTATTAATAAGAATATAAGATAAAAGTAAAGTAGTTATCAACCAAACCAAATATCACAAACATCAATACACAATTATATAAATCTGAATCGTATACAACGCAAACAAAAAAAATGATATATTTTTTAATAAGCCATATTTTTAACGTGAAACAAAGTAGAAAAATTATTCTACATGCAAGACCTTTGTTACGGCGGCTATAGATATTTCAGTCTTAAAAAATGGGTCCTTTAAAGACAACCAAATATAAAATGCATTAATAATAATAATTTAAAAAAGTGAAGGGTAGGCAGGCCAACTTTTCAAACATAACGAAAGTTCAGGGAGCATTTATTAAAATAATTCGGTATTTCCTGTTAGTCTCAAAGTCTATATAAACCAACCAATGGACCATTCTCAACTTCATTCCATCCACAACACCCATTCTCCTAAACAACCTTAAAGTCATCGATATCCAAACACACACTCATCATGAACAAACTTCTTTTCTCTTTTCTTGCATTATGTTTTCTTATTATCTTCCAGGAAACCGGCCACACTAAAGTGGCTGGTCGGAATCTGAAAGATGAAATACTGTTGCTCAATCAACAGATTGAGCAGCCGTATCGAACTGGTTACCATTTTCAACCTCCAAGCAATTGGATGAACGGTATGTTTTTTTGCTTTTTTCTTTAATTAAGAATCTTTTAAATATTTTCGAAAAAAATATGTTACTATTATTTTTGATCGGAAATCTGTTTGTTAAATAATATGTTTATAGTAGCTAACTTTCTTTCTTTCGGTTTTCATTGACATGGATACCATACGGACACGCATGGTTGATGATTTGGAATCCACAGATCCTAATGGTGAGTTTATAATTTCGTAAGATGTTATTTTTCCACTTTTAGATAAATGGTTGCTTAATTTTAGAGCAACTTCCGATGTTACTTTCTTGTAATTTAAATATTACTAAAATCGGCAGGAATAACAATATCCACGTAAAAAGCAAGAAAAATGCTACATATGACTTTTCTTGTTTTAAGCATAAAAAATAAGAATAATAATTATTATTATAATAAAAGGCAAATTCGATATAATTTTAATGGATAGAGTTATTAAGAAGAAAGGAACCCCACCAAATACGCAAAGAATGGTGGAATACCCTCTTCTTCCCCACCGCCCACACCCACTTTCGATCTCGATTGTTATGACATATATGCCCCCATATGCTTTTTCTTTTTTTAGCTCCATTTCTTATACTTTTTTACTTTTTACTAAAAATAAATTCCAAATAATACCTCTTCGAAGTAAGATATGGCCATTTGGATATTGGATTGCATTGTTTGGACAGCTTTGGTCCACGTTCTTTAGAGTTGGTGGACGCCCAACTTTGAGTATGTGGGTCAACATAAATGGATAATTAATTATTTATTTCAAATTACCTTTAGAAAAAAAATTACTATTAGAAGGTAACTAATTGTAATAATTTATCACCAAATACAATTATAATAACGTATAACAAGACATTACTTGCTTACATTCTAATACTTCTTTTTAAACTATAATGTTTTATTTGTGTATTATCCATATACAATACTAACCTTGAATATTTTCCTAAATAAATATAGCATTAATATAAGTAAGTGCTTATATTTTATTTAAAAATCTTTGACTCATATGAATTAGATAATATCGAGGTTTAACAAATATAGAAAATAGAATTGTCATTTGAGAATTTTAAACACAAAGGTTCTAATAATCATTTAATATATGTAGGGCCTATGTTATACAAAGGAGTGTACCATTTCTTCTACCAATACAATCCGTATGCAGCTACATTTGGTGACATCATCATTTGGGCTCATGCCGTATCCTACGATTTAGTCAACTGGATCCATCTCGACCCGGCAATTTACCCGACCCAAGAAGCCGACATCAAGAGTTGCTGGTCGGGATCTGCCACCATCTTACCAGGAAATATTCCGGCCATGTTATACACCGGCAGCGATTCAAAGTCCCGTCAAGTCCAAGACCTCGCATGGCCCAAAAACCTCTCCGATCCTTTCCTCCGTGAATGGGTGAAACACCCAAAAAACCCACTCATAACCCCACCGGAGGGCGTCAAAGACGACTGTTTCCGTGACCCTAGCACCGCCTGGCTCGGCGACGACGGCGTATGGCGGATCGTGGTCGGTGGTGATCGTGACAACAACGGTATGGCGTTTCTGTACCAGAGTACTGATTTTGTAAACTGGAAAAGATACGAACAGCCTCTTTCCTCGGCGATTGCCACCGGAACTTGGGAGTGCCCGGACTTTTATCCGGTGCCGTTGAACAGCACTAATGGGCTTGATACATCGGTGAATACTGGTAGTTTCAAGCATGTAATGAAAGCAGGATTTGAAGGACATGATTGGTATACAATTGGGACTTACAGTTCTGATCATGAGAACTTTTTACCACAAAATGGGTTGAGTTTAACTGGAAGTACTTTGGATTTGAGGTACGATTATGGCCAATTTTATGCTTCCAAGTCGTTCTTCGATGATGCCAAGAAGAGAAGGGTTTTATGGGCTTGGGTTCCTGAAACTGATTCTCAAGAAGATGATATCGAAAAAGGATGGGCTGGTCTTCAGGTAGTGTTTTTAATTTACTTTTGGAAAAATAATATACAACTTTATGTGGAGTGTAGACTTAATTCATATATTGATAATTCATATAAAAACTATTTATTATTTATACTTTGTTAATACTATATTTTGTTTTTCTTACAATACATTCGTGATTGCAGTCATTTCCAAGGGCGCTTTGGATTGATAGAAGTGGAAAGCAACTGATTCAATGGCCGGTGGAGGAGATCGAAGCACTTCGTCAGAACGAAGTTAAACTTGAAGACACGAACCTTAAACCGGGTTCGGTTCTTGAAATACATGGCATTACTGCTGCTCAGGTTTGTACCTTGTGCATAAAAAAATGTACTCTTCTGGAGGATGGTGTTAACAAATTTTGTTTGTTATTTTTTGGAAATTTAGGCTGATGTCACAATTTCATTTAAATTGGAGAACTTGAAAGAGGCAGAGGTTTTGGATACGAGTTCGGTCGATCCACAAGCACTTTGTACCGAAAGAGGTGCCTCAAGCGAAGGTGCGTTTGGGCCTTTTGGCTTGTTGACTATGGCGTCTAAAGATTTGGAAGAAAAGACTGCAATCTTCTTTAGGGTTTTTCAAAACCAGAACGGACGATACTCTGTGCTCATGTGTAGCGATCTTAGCAGGTTTGTAGTGATTTATTCAGTTGTTTTATGGAAAATGATGCATATGTTGAATAAAATGACTCTGTTTTATGAAGAAAAATAAATTAGAGTTTTCGTGTGATTCTCATGTGTTTTATTATTGTAGTTTCCAATTATTAATTGCTTTTTGTTTGTGTTTAAAGGTCTACTGTTAGGAGTAACATCGACACGACAAGTTATGGTGCATTTGTGGACATAGATCCTAGGTCCGAGGAGATCTCTTTGAGAAACTTGGTATGTAATTTTATTCAACATTTAACTTTCAACCATCATGGGATATTTTATTTTAATTCGAGCTATTAGTTTTATTAATGCACTCCACAATTGTCATTTTTGCAATTTGACCCCTTGTTTGTTGAATATTTACAGATAGATCACTCAATTATTGAAAGCTTCGGAGCTGGTGGGAAGACATGTATCACTAGCCGGATTTACCCAAAATTTGTCAAAAATGAAGATGCCCACCTTTTCGCTTTTAATAATGGTACTCAAAGTGTCAAAATATCCCAAATGAGTGCTTGGAGTATGAAGAATGCTGAATTTGTTGTGGATCAGACTGTAAAAAGCACAATGTAAAAAATACTGAAGGACACCGAATATATTTAAAAGAGGTAGATTATTCTTGTTAATTACTAAATAAAGGAAGCATTGGAGGCCGGAAGAGTAGGTTTGTTAGCTCTTTCGTAGAGGTCATTCTTTCTTGCTTTATTCCTTGTGTAAATTTTTCGAGGTTGTACCATTTTTTAGGCATTTATAATTTATTAAGATGTAAGAGTTTGTGCAAAGCACATGATACCATTGTAACAAATTATTGTTTCATTAATACAATTACAATATTTGAGTAATCCTTCTATTTAAACTTCAAGTTGTTGTGCCTTCAAATTTTATACTCCTTGCGTCCCAAAATTATAGTCCATCTTTCCTTTTGGGTTTATCCTAAAAAATAGTCCACTTCTAAAAATAAATAACATTTTTACCAAAATACCCCCTCATTATTACTTAACCAACTAAACATTTAATAGAACACTAAATGCCAAGTAAGGACAAAACTGTCATTTTATTATATAAAGTTAGTGGTAATTAATGTTTTTTTTAATCTGTGTGTTTTTTGTCTGTGGACAATAATATTAAGACGGATGGAGTATAACATATGGTACGATGAAATTAATAAATAAATAAATAATGATTTTTATACTTCAATTGATTTGAATGACAAACCTAAACTTGTTGCTATATTTGCTATATGTCTTTGTTTTCTTCCTTTCCTTCTTATTAACAAATTACAATTTCTGGTAATTTTGAATTAACTATTTTTTATTTGTTATTATGTTCTGTTTTTCAATTATATTTAATACCGGTTATTAATAATGATATATTTATATTTATTTAAATAATAATATTAATAATAATAATAATAATATATCAAATTTAAACAAATTTTGAACGTAAGTTGTCACCCTTCCATTTAGGTTCCAATTATCCAACAAGCAAACATCAATTTGTTATTTCATTCCAATTTTACAGCTTGATTTCATGAATCCATTCCAATTTCAAAACTAATTCTCCATTTATTCCAAAACGAATTCCAGGCATTGTATGAATTATAATTCTATCTGCAACGGAAGATTTAACCTTAGGAATTGTATTTCACATCAAAGCTTTTCTCTCAATTTGATTACAGCAATTCACTATTCGTTTCTGTTGCCACTAACGACATTCAAACATAGGAAGCGACTGTAGTTGAGGATAGGTTGATAGTGTTTATGAGACTGGTCTCGAATTCTATTCATCGTCGGAGGAACATGAGGAGATTATGGAGTTGGTAACTCAATTAGAAGCGATTAATCCAACATGGACGCCTACGGATGTTGTGGAGCTTTTTTATGGCAATTTGATTTTGTTATAAGCACATTGGATCCTGTCACACCCCTAGCTAGCGCGCGGAAACACCAGGCGGTGTAACGTCATTCCTTGTATCACAGTTATTAAACATACATTGAACAATTGTAAGTCCCTAAAATATGTTTGATGTATCAATCAGATCCACTTGATGGTGTGGAATCTCAATCAAGCGGATGATGCAAGATCAAATGGAAAAGAAGAAGAAGAAAAACTTGATGAATATGTGGTGTATTCAATATTATGAATGATGTTCCATACACATAAGATCCACACACACTTCTTCTCTCTAGTTTCTCTCTCTACAATATGATTATGAATGAATGCTCCTTTAGACTCCTCACCCTTACATCTCTCTCTCTCTCTCTCTCTCTCTCTCTATATATATATATATATATATATATATATATATATATATATATATATATATATATATATATATATATGGACCGCAAACTCAAGGCCTAAACCCAATGCTAGACCGAAATCACATGGGTTTTCGGTCCAAGCTACAAATAAACCAAATATTATTTTCGGTCCAAGACTAAAAACAATAAATGCTTAGAAAAGCAAAGTATAAACAATATTTTTTTACCCAACAATCTCTCCCTTAGTTGTTAGAGCTAAATGTTGTAATAGTCGAAGAGTCAGTTTGTTTGTTACGAAGAGTCTTTTGTCTTCGTATGTAGGGGTCTTCGTATGTATAGTTATTTTTCTAAGGCATTATAAAGTCGAGGCTTAACGTTTAGTCCTTAGAAGATTCTTATACTTTTGTTCACCTATAAATAGGGGTCTGTACTAGTGATCTAGGAATCGCTTTTACACAGATTTACAGTTTAGTCATTGTATTCTGTAAACTGAAAAGCATAATACGAGCTGAACAAAGATTCTATTTACTCTAGTGTTCATCGTTTAAATCATTTACTCAATTCATACTTAGATTACATTCAAACTAAATTTCAAATATCTACATTTGGTATCAGTGTAGGAATCCTTTCTGTGATCTGATTTTCATACGTTCAAAAAGGTTTTTGAGTCTATTGTTTGATTCAAAAAGTTTCCGTTCTTTTTGTGTGTGAAAAATTCTTCTAGATCCAGGTCTAGGATTTGATTTTGCAAAAGTTTTTGTGAATCGAGTGTTTGTTTTGTGATTCTAATCTGAATTATAAAATTTGATTTCAAATTCTCCAAGTTTTCATCAAAATCTTAAGTTTTTGTTCCGTACAACAATGACGTTATTCAATCTTAACTCCATGACATCATTTTCTCATCTGCTTGGATCATCCACAAAGATTCCGATGCTAATTCCGGAATATTACGATCAGTTGGCAGATCGTATGCAAGACTACTTGAACGGATTGGATGAGGAACTATGGAATTGCATTTCAGGGGAAATCAATCCACCTGCAATAGTTCAGCCAATTGGTTCATCTTCAAACAATTCAGAGGTTGATAATCAATCTAATCGTTTGAAACAGCTGGAGAAGAGGTGTTTGAGGGAATTAAGAGGTGCTTTGCCTCCTGTTGTGTACAACTATGTCAGGAGTTGCACAACAGCTAAAGAAATCTGGAACAAACTCAAAGATAAATTTCAAGGCAGTGAGAAGACGAAGATCACTTCTGTGAAAAATGTCTAGTGGAACTCAAGGATTTCAAACAGAAGGAGTCTGAATCCATTGAAGTATACTATGATCGGTTCAACGAGTTAATCTACCGTTGCAATCGTTATGGTATCATTAGGTCATCAATGGAGTTCAACTTAATATTTGTGATGGGACTTCGAAAGGAATGGAGGAGTGTAAGTATGATGGTGAAAAACCAGCAGAGCTTTAATACTTCGACTTTAAATGATTTGTACAATCAACTGAAATCTCATGAAAATGAGGTTAGTTGAGGAAGCAATGGCGAGTCTTGGTGGTCCATTGGCTCTAATTTCGAAGGTTTCAGAAAAAGAGAGTGAAAAATCGAAGTCTGATGAAGAAGAAGGATTTCTGATGAATTCTGATGATAAAGCTGTGGCTTTTTACTCAAACAATCGAGTAAAGAAATTTTTTAAGAAACCTTTTAATACAAAGAACAAATCATCATATTCGAAGGGAAGTTTTGAGAACAAAAGTGGAATGGTTGAGAAGGTGAAGGAAGAAAAGAAGGATTCGAAGAGCGGAGTGGAGAAAATGGAAAAAAAGTTAAAGGGTGACACTGGGATTGATTGCCATTATTGCAATGGTGCTAATCACTTGGCAATGGATTGTATGTTGAGAAAGAAGGAGGAAAAGAAAAACAAAACAAAGGATGAAGCCTATTATACTGAGAAGCTGGAGGAAGTAAAGTCAAGAGCAAAGAATTTGTCTTTGGTGGCTCATGGAGAAATTGAATCAGATGGAACATATCAAATATGGTCTTCAGGCTCTGATGATGAAGAGATGAGGAATCCATCACATGGAGCCATGTTTGCAAAGCTTGAGGAGGTTTCAGATGAAGAGCAGACTTACGAAGTGCATGGGCAGTGCTTCGTATCTAAGTCTACTGACAAG
This sequence comes from Lactuca serriola, assembly GCF_051521515.1. Classification (NCBI taxonomy): domain Eukaryota; kingdom Viridiplantae; phylum Streptophyta; class Magnoliopsida; order Asterales; family Asteraceae; genus Lactuca; species Lactuca serriola. The sequence continues at coordinate 119,867,476 of NC_136412.1, forward strand.
TCGCCTATGACAACAAAGGTACGTAACATTCTTGAATCTTTTAATATTCCAGTTTCTGCATATAATTCTAAATTAGTATCTTTTGATGAAACTGTTACTCACTTTGATTCACTTGTCGTATCTGCTAGCAATGAGGCGAAAAAGTTAAATGATCAATTACTAGAGACAAGAAAGAAGCTAGATTCGAAAGTCACTAGGATTGATTATTTAGAATTGCAAGTTTCAAATATTATGGCACATAGGGAGAATTTAGCTAGAGAAATAAATTTGTTATTGGCACAGCGTAATATTTTTTGTAATTCTGCAAAAAGACTCTATGGAAAATTAACTGAATTGCATCATTCTAGTGAGATTAGTAAGGAACAACATAGAAAGTTACTACCATTTTTAGCTTATGAAAGAGCTAAGGTAGATAACATTTCATATGATTGTGAAAAAGAAATAGCTGATTTTAACAAAGTTCCAGATGATAGGTTTAGATATGGAATTGTTAAAGTCGAAGAGTGTCTTGATGCTAATGACTTAGTAAAAATTGTGAATGAGACCTTGACCAAATCTGAACAAATTCGAATTTTGAAAAAGACTGAGAATTCTACATCTAATTCTCAATCTAATTTTGCTGATATTGAAGATAATTCTGATAATATTAGTGAAATTAGTGATTTAGAGGATGTAGATTGTTCCTAGTTGTCTGTGATAAATGTTACAAATTCTTTTAAAGGGAAAGAAAAATATGAGGAATTATTGGTGAAAATTGACACTGATCAACCTTAAATTTCGAAAGTTTGTGATATGGATTTTGTGGATATACGAGATAGTCAAACAGATGATAGTGACATTGAGGAAGAAACCAAACATTCGAAGACAAAGAAAAGTCTGAAAGAGGTTGAAATTCCTCGAGTTGTTGTCGATCAGGTTTATATGGATTCACAAGAGTTTGAGAAAATTCTTAGTGAAAAAGGTGCTCATTATCTTGAATCAAATATCGTGGTTTATCCAATCTTCAAATGCACTGATGATATTGTGTTCCCAAACCAAGTCTTCGTTACAACAGGCAATGTTGAAAATATAAAGCCAGAATTCAAAAAGTTGGTGGAGGAGGACAATAAGAAAACTTTTGATTAAGGTTTCTTCGCAAATAAAAGCACGGTTGAAAACAATCTAACAAAGAACTCATATACATTTCAACGTCAAAAACCAAAACGAACATGGGTTGAAAAATCAAAAGTTTAAAAGAAGTTGGTTAATACAACTGAAAATGTGCTAACAAGGAAAGAATTTGTTAAACCAGGAATTAAAGAAGTTAACAAAGCGATAAAATTGAATTCAAAGGAGTTTAAAGAACAAGTTGAAAATTTTTCAAAAGAAAATAAAATTTCAAAAAGACAAGCAAGAACAACAATTTTTTGGCAAACCATTGAGTCATTAAATAAGACATCAATAAATTTTTCAAAAGAAAAGAAAGTTCTTAATAACACAACATTTTCAAATAATCAAACTCGTTTTTAGAAAAGATTTTCAAAAACCTAAACAATTCTCTGAAATAAATAAGCAAACAACATTTTCTAAAGAACCAATAACAACACTTCCAAGAAAAAGTTTTCAGAAAAAGGTTGAAAAACAGATTTCAGATTCACAAATAAATTCGTCTTATCATGAATCATATCTTTTAAAACCAAAAGTGGATTATGTTCCATTTTCAGCAAATTGTTCCAATCTTCTGAAGAAACAAGCTGAAAAAGCTTCAAATGCGAAGGGTATAAAAACTAAAATACATATTGATCATTGGTTGGAAGGAAAGGGAAAAATGTATCAATCAAGTAAGTTTTCGAAAGAACAAATACATGAAGAATATGAAAAGTATGCAAATCCTTCAATGAATGGCAGTTCATCATCCAAGGAATTCAATATTTCAGTCAAAGCTTGGAAACCGGTCACAAAAGCGAAGACTGTCATATCACAGACTCAAAATGCGAAGGGTAAAGTCAGTGAAAATTTGAAGAAAGTAAAATCTCATATATCTGACCCTTTGAATGAAGAAGTTAACTTTGTTGACAATATCAAAACTAGAGTTTGTGATTGGGTTAATGGTTATACTTTACAATTGAAACAGAAACCTAATATAAATGGACCCAAAAAGCCTTGGGTACCTAAATTTTTTCAATAATCGCATGTACTTTGTGACGAGCAATATGACAACAAATGGTATATCGATAGTGGTTGCTCACGTCACATGACTGGGAAGAAGGAAAACTTGCGTGATTTTAGAAGCCTAGAGAATGGTGGAGTGGTTAAATTTGGAAATAACCATAAATGCAAAGTCAAGGGTTATGGAAAGATAACGAATGGAAATTTCACTATCAATCGAGTTGCATGTGTAGAAGGCTTACAATATAACTTGATAAGTGTTTCACAACTTGTTGTGGGCACTGGCAATCAAGTTCTTTTCAATGAAGAAGGAAGTGTCATTTCGAATGTTGAGACAAATGAAGTTTTACTCAAGTCAAAACGGAAAGGTGAGATGTTTACATTGGACATCAATCCAATTATAGGCAAACCTGCTGTGTGTCTACTTTCGAAGGCTGCTGCCGATGTAAGCTAGTTATGGCACAGGAGGCTATCACATCTTAATTTTCGAAACATCAACAAACTTGTGGTACAAGATCTGGTAAGAGGTTTACCCATTCTTAAATATGATAATGACAGTTTGTGTGCAGCTTGCGAAGTAGGAAAACAACACAAACAAGGTCATTCGATAACAGTAGATTCGAAGATTGTTGAACCACTGGAACTTTTGCATATTGATTTATGTGGTCCTTCAACAGTTGCTACTCTTAACAAGAAAATGTACATTCTAGTTATTGTGGATGATTTTTCAAGATTTACGTGGGTTTACTTTCTCAGGTTAAAATCCGAAGTCTCACAAGTGATGATTGATTTTATAAAGAAAATGGAAATTTCGTTGAAGAAGCCAGTTCAAAAAATTAAAAGTGATCATGGAACTGAGTTAAAAAATCGTGTTTTCTTATATTTGACCCAACAAACTCCCCTAAAAATGTAGCTGGCTTTTCTTGTCAATATTCATTTGGAGCTTGGCTTCAGTTATTTGTCTTCTATTTCTTCACAATTTCAAGATAAAAAAACTGAATCTTCTAAGTGAGTGACTTCATCTTGAATAGTTGGGCATTTCTTCAAAATTTGACTTTGAATGCACGTTGGATGTGGAGGCTTCTTGAAAAGATAATTGAAAATCATCACTTTCAGCTTGAGAATCTTCAGAGAGATTAACAGAGAACGAATCTTCTGGATCCCTTCAGCAGGTTCATAGATAGTAGCAAATTGATTGAGGAGGCTTCAATGCAATCTGTCACATAATCTTCAAGTGTAGCTTCACCTTGTTTCTAGGGTTGAAAGATTGAATGTTGAAAGAATAATGTTCATTTCTTGTTCCATCAAATGAGAATTTTTCAACGATCATGGATGAAGCTTTGGCTCAGAAAATCTCGATACAGTCTCCATGAGTCTCATCTAAAATTGAATTCATTTTTAAAAAAGAAAGAAAAATTTGAGGTAAAAACAAAACTAAAAGAAAACTTAGCACACAATATTTTTGGATTTTTCATATTTTCGGAAAGAAATATATATCAGAAACAAAAATATATTTTTTTTTTATTTTTTTATTTTTCTGAAAAAAGTAAGATAAAATAAAACAGAAATAACATTATTTTTTGAATTTTGAATTTTTTTTTATTTTTGTTTGTTTTTAATTTTTTTTTTAATTCTTCCCCTTAATTTGTGCATAGAGGAAACTATGAACAAAGTGAACAAAAACAAAAATAAGGACTAAAATTAAAACTTTTGGGATCAAAGTTGTCAAGCAATTCAATATCGTTTATCAACACACGCCTGATGTTTTGATCCGGTCAATCACCAGTATTGTGGTCCACTTAAATACAAAGGATATTTTATAAATTTGACAAATTATACACTAGCAAGTCATTGTCATATATATATATATATATATATATATATATATATATATATATATATATATATATATATTCCTACATAGACCATTTAGCTGACGACGACCAAGGATATTGTTGGCCACTTAAATTCAGTAGCGAGATCTACAAAAAACCTTTTAAATTGTTCAATTTTTGTAACGATCCAAAAATCAGGGGTAAAATTTTCATTTTTAATCCAACCCAAACATAGATACCATTTATTCCAAACATTCCAAAACATTGTTAATCAGAAACATCTATCAGAGTTCATCCCAAAATCAATCGTTGCGGAAATCATAGGTGTGTGCACTACGATCAATCTGATCCCTTCATTTCCATGAAACCTGAAACCAAAACTGTAAACCGTAAGCACAAAGCTTAGTGAGTCCCCCATAGCATACCCCACACACAATCCATAATCCACATATCGTATTAGCTGTGAAAGCTATCTCTATCGTTATCACATATCAATCAGCTATAAAAGCTACTCTACCATGTATCACATATCAAATAGCTATAAAAGCTATCTCTACCATTAAGACATATCAATTAGCTATATAAGCTACTTCTGCCACATATCACATATCAAATAACTATAAAATCTATCTCCACCATTGGCACATATCAATTAGCTATACAAGCTATCTCTACCGTTAGCCACAAAGGCTATCTCTACCATTAGCCACAAGGCTATCTCTACCATCAGCCATAAAGGTTGTCTCTACTATTAGCCACAAGGTTGTCTCTACCATTAGCCACAAGGCTATCTCTATCATCAGCCATAAAGGATGTCTCTACTATTAGCCATAAGACTATCTCTACCACATATCACGCATACATACATATCACACACCTCTACATAGCAAGTATAGCAACTGTCATAAAATGGGTCGGCCTTGGTGCCGTAGACCCATTGGTATGGTGAGAAGACTCACCTCTCAACTGCTAAACTGATAAGCTGAAATCAGACATATCCCACATGCTGCTCCTTCTCAACTACCCATAATCATTAGGTGATTAAATTGACACAACCCCATAAATACCCTCAGGTCAACCCTAGTCAAAGTCTATGTCTGTAGTCAAGGTCAACAATCCATATTGACCTTTACTCGTCGAGTACAATTAGCCACTGTTCGGGTTCCTTTCTTAACTCGTCAACTTGTCGAGTCACCCGAGAGACTCGTTGAGTTCCTTGATGTTCACGGCCGTAAACTCCCAACCGAAAACCCTTGACCGTGAAACCTTGGCCGTGAATGAGAAAACCCTCTCGACTCGCCGGGTCACAAGAGTGACTCGACGAGTTCCCACATATTCGGTCCTTTCTAGTGGGATTTAAGGTCCCAAACTTTAGATCCATATTCTCCTAGTGATAATACCACGTAAAGTTACTAACTTTACATTCATACTAAGTCTCATAATGCTAAAACCACATCAACAAGCTTCTTACAAGTCCCTAATGCATGAATAAGAATCAGGGTGCACCAAGGAGACAACTTTATGACATTTGGGACCTAAGAAGATCTAGATCTGAACCATATTCTTATGATAGGTCCAGATCCAAACTTGGTTCCATTCCTTAAGGATGGCCATAATCTTCCAAACGAAATCTAAGAGCTTTAAGCTCTAAGGTAACAGATTAGTACCTCAATAAGGTGCCCAACACGAAATAGATACTCGATCTAGTGCTCCTCCCTTGATACTTCCTCTTCAAGCTTGAAATCCTCCCCCAAATCCCAAAGACAAGCTCCCAAAGGCTCTCGCTCTCTCTCTCTCTCTCTCTATACACAAAAGGTTTGCGGCCGAGAACAGGTTCTAGGGTGTAAATGTTGGATAAGGTGTCTAAGTCCATAACTATTTCTGGTATGTAGTTGACCCGGTTTGGCATTGTCCATTTGGGTTGCATGGCATCATGCATTTGGATAGACTAAATGGGAGAAATAACACTTGTGGTTTATTTATATATTATAAGTTCTAATATATTAATAGTATTATTTAATTAGTGTTGATCAAGAATTAATTTGGAATTAATTAAGTGATCAAAAGAAGACTACTTAAATATATGGGTGTCACACCCCGAAACCGATGGCGGAAACGTTTCGGGGCGGAGGACGTCATGTATAGCATCACAACCAATGAATAACAACAATCATAGCAACACAACCATTATAGTGAATATTTGAATAAATGCTTACATCTGTTTGAAACTCATATTGAAATACATCCAATAGTTTTACAAAATAAAAACTTAAAATCTCTAAATGCTTCGGTTCCTCGAAAATCCAACAAGTACCTGTCTACTGATTTCCTGAGAATACAAGCAGTTTGAAAATATCAGCATAAAGCTGGTGAGTTCATAAGCAGTAATTTGTAATGAAAACTTATTGATAAGCGAGCCGAAATGATATTGTAGTTTCAAGAAAATCCGATATTTTCTTTTGTGAAAAACGTAGTGTGATCGATTTCGTATACAACCATGAATGTTCGTTTCTGAAAATCGTATAGATATGCAAAATACTACTTCATGTGACTAGCTAAAGCTAATCATGAAGTATACGTATTTGAATGTAAAACCGTAGCATAAATGATTCGGTTTTTGAAAACCCTGGCTCGACGAGTATGCATAGTGTGTTTAGTTCTATTTGGTATAAATAAAACTACTGAAGAAAACCAGGTTGGTAAACTATCGGTGATTTATACATAATGTGAGTCATATAACCATGCTTGATATGACTATAGACCTTTCCAATGTTCTTCTGGCGTTGACGTTAAATGACATTTGTACATCTTAGGCGTGCCCGCCAAACTGTAGCTAACAGTCCAGATGTGGGATTGTCAGTCTCGAATAGATCTATTCACAAACCTCACGCTCTCCCTCCAGGAGACTCTGGTTATACAGTGGTAGGATTTATCCCTGTACACCTAAGGGTACAGTAATGAAGTAGCGCCTCACAGTATTGTATAATCTAGTTTACAAGTAAAGCAGTAACGTTCTACCGTAATGGAAATCTGAGTGTATACCACGTATAATGATAAATTAAAGTTATGAAAAATCATGATACAACAATGATATAAACTGTAAATAGTTTATGTTCTAGTGCATATGTTTAGTAGAGAAAGTTTTCATGCTTGATAATTTCTTAGAGAAATTCCCAACTATACTGATTATAGTTTGTATGAATAATGAAGCAAATATCGCATCCGTAAAAACTGTGCAATTTTCGTGAAAACGTCCCTTATGCTCGACATAGTACAAAAGGGAAATAAAGTATGAAATCTTGCATAAGTTTTATGTATATTCCTGAAAACATTTATGTTTAGCTTATAAGAATAACATTTATGTTTAGCTTGTATTCCCCCCTGAAAACCTTAAAAATACGGAAAAATGTAGGGGTATGAACTCACAGTTATTGCGTGGAGTTGTTGACTGAAAGGAAGGTTCCCGAGTTGTTGCACGTGACACCTAACAAAATCCTATTATCAAATAAATACGTATATATATATCTAAATTAGCGATTTCAATAAATAAAGTGTCATAAGAACACTTGAATTCGGTTGAGGAATGTTACTGAGACTTGCTTGAATCGAAGGAGTGAGTTTACATCCTTAGAACTCGAGTTTACGGTATCTGAAGATGGGTTTACGGTTTCAGCAGGTGGCGGAGTTTACGGTTGTAAACTCAAGAACTGAGTTTACAGTTTTTGAAGCTCGGACCGTATACTCGGAAAACGAGGTTTTGAATGCTGATTTCAATGCGAGGTATGATTCCAGACGCTTCTGAGTGCTCCAAAAGGTGTTTTTCGATGTTTCTCGGAACTTAAACGTGATTTAAGGAATTTACAGTTGAAGAACTTAGAGAGAAGAGGAAAGAATGCGGCCAGAAAAACGTCCCAATGAAGTCGGAGGCATCCTATTTATAGGGTGAAAGTGGGGGCCACTCATCATTGATCGTAAACAGGGTTTACGGTCGTAAACCAGTTTACGGCCGTAAACCTAGTTTACGGTCGTAATCCCCTTTTGACCAAAAATGTTGATTTTCGAGATTTTCAGGTTTATGCTCGATTTTTGTTTCCGACTCGTAAACAATTTATTTAAGCATAACTAGATTATTTTGTTAAACCAAAATTTTGACGGAAAGTTAACGGGTCTGAAATTCCATTAACGGAAGTGCATAACAAAAAGCAGAAAAAGTTTCGGGTTGTCACAATGGGTTGATTAAGTAAATCATCCATAACTTGTATAGTGGGCTAAAGGCTTCATGGATTATTAAGATGGTCTAAGACCCATAGGATGCTCCATCGAGGTTTAAACCCATGGGTCATGAAAATGAAGAGCCATGTTACATTAGGGTTTACATGGTGTAACCCTAAGTGTAACACACTATATAAAGAACATGACATCCACCAAAATTGGCTAGATGAAGTTTCAAGAGGGCTAGACCGATTTTGAAGTGTTCTACATTTCTCTCAAAGTCATTCCAAAGCACTTGGTGTTCTGTGAAACATTTGAGGCATCACACTTAGGGTGCTAGGCTCTCAAGGTTTTCAAGGAATCAAATCAACTACAAGGTATGTAATTCTAGCCATCTTTTATGTTAAACGTTCCCCATGTATGCTAGATAGGATTATGAACCTTGGAAAAAGTATTTTGCATGTATTTTAGCCAAGCATAGATCCAAGGTTTCTAGGGTTGCATGTATACCTTAGGAGTGGCAGAATGCTTAAAAACCCATTAGTGGTATCAGAGCCTAAGCTTGTTTGTTTGATACTTGATGCAAAATAGTGAAAAAAGTCAAATTTCTTGTTGTCTACACATGGGACTCGCCGAGTCCATGGGGGGACTCGACGAGTCCAAGCATACATTCAACCAACTCGGCGAGTTGGTCAGTCAGAGTGCATATTTTCAACTTTTGCTGCTGGAAATGGACTAGAAACATTACCCTAAACTGCTTTGGTGTTTTAAAACTTGTTTTAGATGGTGTAATGGTTGTTCTAATCCATTTATAATGGCTAATATCAAAATTACATGATTATATGTGTTCACATGTTCTTGAAATTTTGATATGATTATTCATGAGTTCTTGATAGATCATAGGAATTACTTGTTTAATGCTTAATTCTTGATCTTTATGTGTTTTAATGGAGTCCATAACTTGTGCTCAATTTACGGATAACCAAAAGTCACTTTGTATTAAATCCATTAAAACAACACATAAGTTAAAAAAAATGAAGAGTCTTCATTTTAATAACTCATAAGTTATGAATTGAAAGGTTTTGTAAAGTTATAAAACTTGCCCTCAAGTTTTGGAACAAGTAAAGTCATCTAGTAAACTTTAGTTCCAACCCCTAAAATTTTAAAAGTTAAAATTCAACCCTTATACTTTATAATATTACAAGTTAATATATATATATATATATATATATATATATATATATATATATATATAAGATCAATTCGTTTTACTGTTAGTAGGCCTCATTCACGAAGCCGGTCTATAAGGGGGGGGGGGGGTATAAGGTTGTTGCCTATAAAATGGCAGCTTAATGGGTGTCCACTCTCACCCACCGCTTCCTTGACTAGTGGAGGGTCGTTAGCCGAACGGGTACGACAATGACTTAAAAATTCTCATTAAAAGTATAATGATTATTATAAGGTAACTAAATGTTTTTATAAAGTCCTAATCTTAGTTACTTTAGGAAAATGTGAATAAGGTGCTAACCCATGAAATTACACTTTGCACTTTGATTAAGTCGTGAGTGGAGCGTGTGTGGTTAACCGACACACTAACTTGGACTTAACAAGGTAGGCAAAGGATGATGTAACAGCCCGGATTCCCAGGTATTATTCATTTATTATTTTTGGTAATTTGTGAGGAGACTCGGCGAGTTGGAGCCTAGACTCGCCGAGTATGAACGTGGATTTGGACGTGGGTTCGCGTCCGGACTCGGCGAGTCCAAGAGTGGACTCGGCGAGTCCATGCTGTTTAATGAAACCCTAATTTCCCATCCCTGAGCCCTATTTAAAGGACCTTATAACCCTTCATTGCGGCTACCTTCGACCTTAAGAGCACCAGAGCATCTGAGAGTCCTTGTGAGTTAGAAAAGAGGCCATTATTCACCATCCTTGTGTGTGTTAGCAAGAAGGGAAGAGGAAGGCCAAGCTAGGAGGGTTGGGGAGCTTGGATCTACTTCCATTTTGGCAGAGGAAGCTATTTGGGGTAATATTCAGAGCTTATTCTCGTGTTTTTATTTATATGGTCAAATCTAGGGTTTCTTCAAGCCTTGTTTACCTTGTAATTGGAGTGTGAGAGGTCCCATGGGGAAATGGTACCTAGATCTGGACCTTAGTAGGTCCAGAGAGTCCCAAATGCTCTGCTTTATGCCTTTCCTTTTGAGTTGGGGACTTAGGTTACCATTTTAGATGTCATTTCACCAAAAGAAGCCTTATAGGCGTCACATGGTAGCCAAGATAGTGACTTTACGTGATGAATGAACTTGGAAGGGCTGGATCTATGAGTCATTCGGACGGATCTGACCTCAGGAGCGAGTTTGAGTTGATGCATGGCATGGACTCGCCGAGTCTGAAGAACAGACTCAGCGAGTAGCATGAAGATTTTCCTTAACCACTCAGCGAGTGGTCTTGCCGAGTTAAGGGGTTGACTCAGTGAGTCAGAGAGGGTTGTCGAGTGGACTGAGTCAAGCTGGAACTCGTCGAGTTGTTCTTGAGACTCGGCGAGTTGAGTCGTGGTGGCCCTGTGATTCATGCCAGGTAGAACTTGTTGAGTCAGGGAAGTACTCGACGTGTCAACTGAGGATCCTAGGGAGTCAGTGAACACGTATAGACTCGCCGAGTCGCTCTAGCGCACTCGCTGAGTCGGGTCAAAGTTGACCGTTGACCAGTGTTGACTTGATAGGGGTTGTAAACCTTAGTTGAGAAAGTGTTAATTAGAGATATATTGTGTTATAGGAGGATTATAGCTCGGAGGATCGAGCGCGAGTGATTTTCGGGATTTGCGAGTTATCGAGATACACGAGGTGAGTCTTCTCACTATACTTTACCTTGAGTAGGTAACCAGAGTTATGTGACAAAGTATTTGTATGCTATGTATGTTATGTGTTGTACTGCGTTATTTCTATGTGATTTATGCTGTGCATGTTTATAGAGTTGGAACCGGAAGGTTCACAGAGTTAATACCAGAGGGTTCACAGAGTAGGGTCCACGGACCCACAGAGTTATAGCCTCGAGTGGCTAATATGTGTTATATGTGGTATTTTGGGGAACTCACTAAGCTTTGTGCTTATAGTGTTGGTGTTATTTGTTTCAGGTACTAGTGATGACCGTGGGAAGGCGCCGGCTTGATCAGTACACACACACGGGATTTTATGTTATCAGATCTTGGGAATTTTTATGTAGCATGGATTGAGTTTCAAACACTAATGTTTTTATGAATATTAAATGATTTGTGTTTTTATAAAATGCGAAAAATTGTTTTGAAATTTACGTTGTTACAAGTTGGTACCAGAGCCTTGGTTTGAGGGATTCGAGTACACCTTCAAGCGTATTTGAACTCAAACTGAGGATTTGAGAGGTATTTTAAAAAAGAGTAAAAGATTTTTGGAAAAATGCAGAGCAGAGTTGTGTGTACGATCGGTCCGCGCCCGAACGGTGATTTCCCAAAATACCCTCAGATTATGTGATATTGATATTGTTATGATGTATTCGCATGCTAGAGTAGGCTAGGTACTCTTATTAGGACTAGAGTGGCCTGATTTGTGATGCCTTAGCCTAGGAAGAGGTGAGCTGGTATGAGATGCTTGAGAGTGAGTAGGTAGCAGCGAGGGGCTTATGAGAGATCTATTAGAGAGTGGTCTATGCATGATAGAGTACCTTGAATTGGGACCCGAAGAGGAGGGCTTGGGGTGTATTCTGATACGGTGCGGACATTAGTATTGGGCCCGTACTACTGAAAGCACCGGGGTGGAGTAGAGCCCAAGTACGAATCTTTGGAATACCATGGATCAAGGAGGAATGAGTTGTCGAGTGTGAGTATGATCGAATGGATTCTAATTTATCATATGTTGTATTTCAGAGGTAGAACATGGTGAGGACACGTCTTATGCCTGAGAGCAGTGGGACCAGTGATGAGGAGATCCTCCAGATCATCCATGAGGAGTTGGCTGCGGCCATCAGGGCAGAGATACCAGAGATGTTCGGGTCTATTAAGACCACGCTGATTGAGACCTTCGATGAGCGTTATGCCGCTCTTTTTGAGGCTGCTGTTGCAGCGGCCACCGCAGCTATTGCTGCCGCGAGGCCGCAAGGTGTTGACGCATTGCTGTTCCGGGAGTTCAGTAACACAAAACCACCAGAGTTTGATGGGACCCAGGACCCGGTGGTAGCTATGAAGTGGATTTTTGAGATAGAGGGGTGTTTCTTCACTTGCTCATCACCTGAGCATTTGAAGGTTCGGTTCGCGCTGAACCAGCTTCGCTTGGGAGCGAAGGACTGGTGGAAGTTTGTGACGGTGCACTTTACGCCTGCTGAGCTTGCGGCGGTGCCCTAGGAGAGGTTCACTGCCATGTTCCAAGATGAGTATGTTCCCCAGGTGGAGAGGGAGCGTTTGGCCCAGGAGTTTCTGACCCTCAAGCAGGGTACTGAGTCTGTTATGTTGATTACCAGGATGTTCCATGAGAGGGCGATGTTCTGCCCTGAGCACATGTCTACGGAGCAGGCACGTATGAGCCGATATTTGAGTATCTTGAGGCGAGACATTCGGGAGTTCATAGCGAACTCCTTGTACCGGACATTTGCCGAGCTTCAGGCAAATGCCTGGAAGAGGGAGATTGAGCTAGAGACTCAGGCCAAGGAGGAGGCCGGAAGAGGGTTCAAGTGTTCTACATTTCTCTCAATGTCATTCCAAAGCACTTGGTGTTGTGTGAAACAATTGAGGCATCACACTTGGGGTGCTAGGCTCTTAAGGTTATCAAGGAATCAAATCAACTACAAGGTATGTAATTCTAGCCATCTTTTATGTTAAAAATTCCCCATGTATGCTAGATAGGATTATGAACCTTGGAAAAAGTATTTTGCATGTATTTTAGACAAACATAGATCCAAGGTTTCTAGGGTTGCATGTATACCTTAGGAGTGTTAGAATGCTCAAAAACCCATCAGTAAAATGGAAAGCTATGAGGCAGCTAATGATGTATATATAGGGGCAAACCCCAAAATTAGGGTTTTCTCCCTACAGCACTAACACGCCGAGTCAGGCCTTCAGACTCGCCGAGTCGGTTCTGATCTGTGACCGCGATTAAATGCCTCCACTCGACGAGTTGGACTCCCAACTCGCCGAATCCATGCACCACAACCCTAAAAATTCAACCAAACCCAATAATACATGGATCAGATGTTACAAGTCTCCCCCACTTGATCTAAACTTCTTCCTCGAAGTTTGCTGACCCAAACACATCCGGGTAATGCGCTCGCATCACCTCTTCCGGCCCCCAAGTGATACGCCACCTTGCCTATCCGAGCCGAGATCCTGAACGGCATGTATACCGAGGCCCCATCTTGCCTGTCTTCCGAAACCTTATAATCCCTTTCAGGGAGACACCTTCAGCAACACGAAATCCAAGATTGAACTAATTACTTGCAACCTGATCACATCTGCTTCATCTAAAAGATGAAGCCTCGAGGTGGTCTGTCTCCCTGACAGACTGGCCACATTGAATTATCAACGAACTGGTTGCACCAGAAAACCAGTCTAAATAGAATACTTCCCCCTCACAATGCCTTGAGGCTTCCTAACAACAAAATCACCGATCAACTGCGGCTACCGAATAACAAGCAATTCCACATACAGACCCCAAATCACTGAAGTCACTCTTATCCCTCTTGCTGCCACATAGCTGTTTTCCAGAAGAACAACCGGGGACCTCCCTGGCCCCAATCTGTCTACCAACTGTTCGGGACACCATACACCTACCTGTTTGATGTGTCAAACCACACTCAACAATCCCATGCGACCTCCGAAGGATACCTCGTCTAATCATAACTGCCCTATCTCCTCCCATCCGATTGATTCATCCGATTATGATAGGCTGACAACCTGTCGCCATTGAATCCGATGCAAAAAGGTGTATAATACTAGAATAGTTGAAGTCTTACATCATTCCCGGTCTCCTCCGACCCACCGTTTCCTGATTCAGACATGTCGTGACTTTATTACAGATAGATCCACCCGAGACACTTCGCAATGGCTTAAACTACCATCAAACCAACCCGTTCACCACTCTGGAATTCTGCTCTCGTTGCCCTTAGCATATAGGTGCCCCACATCCCATCTCACTGAAACAAAATCCGACACGAATTCTGATTTGGGTTCCTATCCAAATCTGAACTGTTACTCCGATCCTATCCAGAGATCCCCGAATCGTCATTTGCATAATGCCCCATGACTTCCCTTCATCCTTCACTCGTCCGCCTAATAAATTCCCTTAGCCGATTCCTTTAGACTTCCAGTCTTGCTCCCGGTCCAACCACCAGGTTCTTATGAGGTCCTATAATAGGGCTACCCAGCCACAACCCTATAGAAACATACACTACTCGACCACAAGATCCTGTATCACAAGATCCAACCCTTAGCTCAACAGTCTCCACCAGTGCGAATCTGGAATTCCCATAACCACCCGGCTCGCCCCAGGATAACTGATCGGTTAATCACCTCTAGTCATGATCCTAACTAAGCAGTGGTTCCCCCCACAACCCTGCAAACTAGCCTATCCTAGTCCAGATCACCTGATAAAGTCTGTGAATGCCATGGCACCCCCGCAATCTTACAACACTCTCTACGGCTAGTGAATGCTACGGCTCCCTCATAGTCTTACAACACTCTTTACTGCTAGTGAATGCTACGGCTCCCCCGTAGTCCTACATAACTTTAACTCCATCTGAACATTAGTGAATGCTACGGCTCCCCCATAGTCTTACAACACTGTCACCCTTACTTCTGTCCCAAATACCTGGGCGGTTCTCCCCCACTTAGATTCAACTAAGTCTGTTCTACACATGAAAATTACAGGATTCCCAATCCTCGTTACGTTCCAATGCTCACCTTGCTGACGACCGGTGCTTACCAAAGCTAGAACACCATGCATAACCCTTCCAAACAACACAATTCCTGAAAACCAACTAGCACATCTTGTGTCCCAACAATGCCAATGACTTTAGCTGTTCACACTGATATCACACTTAGATCTCGGAGTCCAAAGGTCGGATGCTCCCATAATACTTCAGTGACAGCTACCCCTTCCCTCCCTCGATAACTCCGAGAGGCTTTCCTAACATAATTGGTAAGGTTACTGAACCCAATCAAAATCCCCTCGTACGAACCCTTGAACCAACCCTAGCCATACGCATAATGACACTCGAATGCTGGAAAAATCCGCGATATATCAAGAGATGACCCCGTACTACTCCACCCAAATTTACAGTTTGCAGATGGCATATAACTCTTCTTAAAGATGCATGTAGCTCAACCACCACCTTGCACCCTTGCATGCAGGAGTTCCGATATCCTCAGTCTGACCCTGCAAAGTGGGGTCCCTTCCTGCTGGGCTTCAGCTCTACCCTCTCATCTAATGGTGATTCTCAAAATAGCCGGAACAGATGCACTCAACGCTCTTCTTTGATTCTCCAACGGTCGACCTCTTTGTCTCCCTTCTAATCGTAATAACTATAACAGGCTTACCCTCGTGGGCAATCCCTGAAAACATGACTAACCCTGCTACACCTGTAGTAACATAGATCATTGAACATATTCCGATAATGACTCAGAGCAATCACGGTATACGCGGATTCCGCTCCGCGAGTTACATCCGTATGAAGATCTCTCAAAGATTTCTCGACATGCTGAATGGCATTTGACAACCCTTGCTAACCCAGACAATAGCAGAGTACCAACCCGAGATCCGACTTATCACAATTCCCATGCGATCCAAAACCCCGATATTTACTGGAAATGGCCGAAGATAGCATATCCACAACATCTGAAGGATTCTTGACCACCTCCTCTTACGATGTCTCAACTATCTTGATAGCATGACACAACCTCTTATTCCGATCCTAATGACATGTTGGATTTGTGTCTAAGTCCATAAGTATTTTGGTATGTACTTGACCCGATTATGAGCATGGTCCTTTTGGGCTGCCTTCACCATAAAAATATGTAGGATGAATTAAGGAGAGAAGGGTTTAATTATGATTTATTAATATATTATAAGAATAATATATTAAAGGAGAAATCATATTGTTTAATTAATATTAGTCAAGAATTAATTTTGTGGCTAAAAAAGATTAATTAAACTTACAGGACTGGAGTTGTAATTATCAGATAATTACAATTGGGCTATGGATCACCTAATAATATATAGGTTGGACGAATTCTATGGGAAGCCCATACGGAATTCGTCCAAGGGATATGTTAAAGGAGTCCATGGGTTGCTTAGGGCCTAAGCAGTCAGATTAGGGTTTCCTAGTTGCAAACCCTAATGGCCTATATGTATATAAAGGGCCCCTATGCCCCAAAAACGCGGCTAAGTGTTCCCATAGGGTTTCCAGCCATTTTGGTGCCTCCTCTCTCCTTCCTCTTCATCCAAGTTGCTTATTGGTGTTTGTGACTCCATTAGAGGTGCAACACTTGAGGCACTAAGCTTTCTGAAGCCAAGGATTGATTGTTATTGCTATATAACAATCAAAGGTCAGATCTAAACCGTATTTTATGTTAATATGATTAATTGTATGCTAGATCTAGGGTTTATAGCTTTGGATATTCAATTGCATGTTCATTAGGAAAACTAGATCCAAAAGCTATTAGGGTTTGCATGTAGACCATAGGATTGATGTATTGCTTGAAACCCATAAGTGGTATCAGAGCCTAGGGCAGTTTGTTAGTGAATTTGATGCTTACTTGATCGAAAATTGGTTGAAAAACGAATTTTTTTGAATTTTGAGGCTGGACTCGCCGAGTCCATGGCTGAACTCGCCGAGTCCACTGGGTACTCGACAAGTCCAGTGTTGACTCGACAATTCAGCGAGTCTGACAGCTATATTTCGTGATTTTCTTGCTGTGGGATAATTATCAAAACGTTTTTGATTTATAAAAATTGGATTTTTATGATATTGGGTGATTATCCTTGCCAAAATAAAAGATATCTTCATATTAATTGAATAATTACTTCCTTATATGATTAAATTTAATTATTTGAATTATTTGGTGAATTATCTTGCAAGAAATTGGACTAGGTCAAAATTAGATAACCACCAATTAGTTGTTAATTGCCTTATTTGAATTTTTTATCTAGAATGTTCTTAATAAAGTTTGAAAAACTTTCAAATTACTCCCTTTAGGTTTTATAGTTTAAATTTGAACATAAAAGTTTTGTTTTTGAAATTTAAATAATTTAAACCCTCATGTTTTGAAAAGTTTCAAAACTTGCCCTCAAGTTTTGGATTTTCAAATTAATTAAAAGTCTTAATTTGAAATTTTAAATTCTAAAATCCAAGTAATTTGAAAAGTTCAATTTACAACCTTATGGTTTTATTAATTAATTAAAGTGTATAATTAAAAGAGATTTAATAAACCCATAAAGTTTTGGTTTACATTTAAATAAATTAAAAGTATAATTTGCTAAATTAGACCACCTACTATTTTAAAAGTGTAAAATACACACTATACTATGTATAACATTAAAACTCTAATATTATATATATATATATATATATATATATATATATATATATATATATATGAGTAAATAGTTAGTCTTACCGTTAGTGGGCCTCATTCACGAAGCTGGTCTATAAGGGGTGTTTAAGGAAATTGCCTATAAAATGGCGATTGAATGGGTATCCACTCTTACCCACCGCATTATTGACTAGTGGAGGGTCGTTAGCCGAACGGGTAGGATAGGACAGAAACCTTCCATTATAAGTATAATGATGTACAAAGTAACTAAATGTTTTTCAAATTCCCAAATCATAGTTACTTTAGGCAAAAATGTGAAATTGTATGCTAATCCATGGAATGACACTTTGCACCCTTGCCGAGACGTTAATGGAGCGTGTGTGGTTAACTGGCACACTAATTTGGGTTTGGCGTTGGTAGCGAAGGGTGACTCGATGTTTGTCATAGATCAATGGAGTGTGTGTGGCTAACCGGCACATTGATTAGGTGATAGTAGAATTGAGTGCACCACATAGATTCTTATGGTTATTCACACCTTATTTGTGATCCTCGGCATCCCAGTCACAAATAGAAGGGCATAATCGAGATTAAACATGCCATTGAAAAGTTCAATGAATCTCAAAAGATCTAGGAGTTTCAATTCATTTAAAACTTAGATTTCCTTTTTGTTTTTCATGGTGGAATTTGGTAAATTGTCATTTACCTACCTTCAAATATTCTGCAACTAGATTACGACATCCCTCTTCTAGGTTGTAGAATATTGTGTTGGATCCTAGCCTTGATGTTTCATTTTGGGTGTTACATCAAGGATTCTTATCAACTGACTTGAATTTTCTCCCGTTTTGTAGATGTCTGAATCTTACAATGGTCTTTCCAAATGCTTTGGAACAAGCTTTCCAAATGAAGATGACGTTCTGAGATACGATCAAGGAAATGAGAGTCATGGTTCACTTCCTCCACCTCCTCCAATTGTTCTCCCTGACCCACAAGTTCGAAGGCTTGAAAAGTTCAAGCTCACTCAAGCCCTTTTGGCAAGTAAACACGAAGACGGGAAACCCGTGTGTGCACACGTCTTAGAGATGAGGTCACACATTGATAGGTTAAGGATGTTGGGTGTCGATATCTCAGAGATGTTGGCTGTTGACTGGGTTCTTCAGTCACTTCCTGATTCATATAGTGAGTTCGTAATAGAGTACTATAAGATGGTTCACGATGTGACCCTCATTGATTTGACCTATTTGCTTATTGCTGCAGAATCAACGATGCTTTGGTGCAGTGGTCAAGCAAACTTGATTGGTCGATCAAACTCCCATACTTCATTGGACACTGGCAACATTGAAAGTCCAGAAAGGACTGAGCATGAGATTGTCCCATGTAATGTGACAAAGGAATCAGTTTGCTTTTATTTCCAAGAGAAGGGGAATTGGTGACGAAGATGCCTTATTTACCTGAGAGATCTAAGAGATGGGAGAGTCAAGACGTATGGCTCTACTTCAGGTAAAAATCCAGGACTGATTTGATTTGTTCTGTGGGCCCCTCAATGATTTAGTGATGACACCCCGAAGTGCTTAGCCAAGCCAGGACTGATTTGATTTGTTCAGTTAGTCAGTCGTCATAAATCGAAAATCGAGAAACAACAAATGGACAAAGAGAATGATTATAATCCATATCTCATTCGATATGATATCTAGAATGGAGGAATATATGATCCCTTATCTAATGGAAGCGTCATTGATTTGTTCAGAGTTCGACAACACCTTTTAAGAGCTACAATTGTTAGTCGGGTTTTAAAGTCATGCGCAATAATAGTATTAGACTTATCCAAGTGGGAGACTGTTGGATTAGTGTCTAAGTCCATAACTATAATTGGTATGTACTTGATCCGATTGGCATGGTCCATTTGGGTTGCATGACATCGGAACAATTTGGATAGACTTTTGTGAGAAAAGGATATTTATGATTTGGTAATATATTAGAAGTTCTAATATATTAATATTAAATCATATTATTTAATTAGTATTGATCAAGAATTAATTTGGAATTAATTTTGTGATCAAAAGGAGATTAATTCAATATATGGGGATTGATTGTGTAAATCATTCATTCTTATATATGTGGGCTTATGATCCATAGTTCTTCATGTTGGGCTAAACCCATGGAGTAACCCATGTATACTCCATGGAGGTTTTAACCCATGGAGCATGAAGAATATGGAAAGACATGAGTTACATGGTGTAACCCTAATAGCCACCATATATAAGGACCCCATGGTTCAATAAATTGGCACTAGTGTGTGTACATATGAGTGCTAGTCGATTTGAGCATAGGAACCTTTTCTCTCAAGTTATTCCAAGATGTTGGTGATGTTGTGTGAACCATTTGAGGTGTCACACTTGAGGCACTAGGCTCTTAATCTCCATGGAATCAAGCTAAAACAAAGAGGTAAGTAATTCTACTAGAATTTATATTATATGTTCTTCATATTATGCTAGTTAGAAAAATACCTTGGATAAATTGATATTTGCATGTATAATAGAGAAAACATAGAGCCAAGGTAGTTAAAGTTTCATGTACACCTTAGGAGTGTTAGAATGCTCAAAACCCTTCAGCTATGCCCATGGTTCAATCATAATAAAAATTCTCTTTCCCATGATTCTTAGATTTTCCAAGACTTTCGCCAATTCGAGTATGGATCCTCTGCTTTCAGTAGTACAGGCCCAATACTACCTTCCACACCTATCCATACTTTCCTCCGGAATCATCCTGGATCCTCTAAGTCACCTACTCCCATGATGTACTAAATGTCCGCCAAAAAGCGACACAATATCCACCGAAGCACCTACTAGGCTTCCAACCTCACTGAACTGCCCCATTATCTTACTGGACCATAAACTAGGCTTTCCTAGGTTCCTAACCTCACCTTGCCCTCAGCTGCTGAGATACTCCCCGTGATGCCAGCCATCCACCTCTTGGATATCGTCATATCCACTTAGTAGATGATTCCCATCACTCAATAGTTCCACAAAGCACAAAACAACCAACATTCATGCACTAGCACTCCGATCCAAAGAACTATCATAGAACATTCTGCCCACATGTCGTGAATCGCGCTGCCCACATCCATCCATCCTCACTGTTGGCTACCTTATGCATGCAAATTATACACCGAACAAGATCTAATAGATTGTCGAATAACAGACTCTACCCTAGGACCACAACCAGACAAGGAACCTGAAATAAGGCCAAATCAATTATTCTAAGGCTATAAGATCCTAACCGTATATAATTTTAAAAGCATACACATAGCAGTCACAAATACCCATTTATCATTCTCATTCTAGCATGGCATCCAATATTCTCACGGCTGCGAGCATCACATATCAAGCCAACTTATTGTTGATTTCTCAGCACTAGCATGCAAGTCTACCAGCTCATAAAGCATATAAAAGGCATCTCCCCTAGCCCTAACTATCATGTGATTCTCAGATTCATCAATCAATTTATAATAGATAACATGTATGGGTATTCTGGAGAAACTTACTTGAGGTCGGCTGATTGCATGCACCACACCTTTTCTTGTCTTAGAAATTCATTACTTAAAAACATTATTTTTTTTAAAACATTACAAATCCTCAGTTTGAGTTCAGACTCACCCGAAAATATGTACGAATCCCTCAAACCAAGGCTCTAATACCAACTTGTACAACCCAAAAATCAGGGGTAAAAATTTCAATTTTAATCCAACCCAAACATAGATACCATTTATTCCAAACATTCAAAAACAATGTTAATCAGAAACAGTTATCAGAGTTCATCCAAAAATCAATAATTGCGGAAATCATATGTGTGTGCACTGTGATCAATCCGAGCCCTTCATTTCCAAATCGATGAAACCTGAAACCAAAACTGTAAACCCTAAGCACAAAGCTTACTGAGTCCCCCAGAGCATACCCCCCATATAATCCACATAACACATATCGTATTAGCTGTGAAAGCTATCTCTAGCATTATCACATATCAATCAGCTATAAAAGCTACTCTACCACGTATCACATATCAAATAGCTATAAAAGCTATCTCTACCATTAGCACATATCAATTAGCTATATAAGCTACTTCTGCTACATATCACATATCAAATAACTATAAAAACTATCTCTACCATTAGTACATATCAATTAGCTATACAAGCTATCTCTACCGTTAGCCATAAAGGCTATCTCTATCATTAGCCACAAGGCTATCTCTACCATTAGCCACAAGACTATCTCTACAATTAGCTATACAAGCTATCTCTACCGTTAGCCATAAAGGATGTCTCTACCATTAGCCACAAGGCTATCTCTACCATCAGCCATAAAGGCTATCTCTACCATTAGCAATAAGACTATCTCTACCGCATATCACACATACATACATATATTACACCTCTATATAGCAAGTATACTAAGTGTCATAAAATGGGCTAGCCTTGGTGCCTTAGACTGATGGGTATGGTGAGAAGACTCACCTCTCGACTACTGAACTGATAAGCTGAAATCAGACATATCCCACATGCTGCTCCTTCTCAATTGCCCATAATCATCAGGTGATTAACTTGACACAAACCCATAAATACCCTCAGGTCAACCCTGGTCAAAGTCTATTTTTGTAGTCAAGGTCAACAATCCATATTGCCCTTGACTCGCTGAGTACAATTAGCCACTCGTCGGGTTCCTTGTTTAACTCTTCAACTCGGCGACTCACCTGAGAGACTCGTCGAGTTCCTTGAAGTTCACGACCGTAAACCCCCAACCGAACACCCTTGATTGTGAACTCTTGGCCATGAATGAGAAAACCCTCCTGACTCGCTGAGTCACAAGAGCGACTCGACGAGTTCCCAAGTATTCAGTCCTTTCCAGTGGGATTTAATGTCCCAAACTTCATATCCATATTGTCCCAGTGATAATACCATGTAAAGTTGCCAACTTTACGTTCATACTAACTCTCATAATGCCAAAACCACATCAACAGGCTTCTTACAAGTCCCTAATGCATGAATAAGAATTAGGGTGCACCAAGGAAACAACTTGATGAGATTTGGGACCTAAGAAGATCCTGATCTGGAACCATATCCTTGTGATAGGTCCAATCCAAACTTGGTTCCATTCCTCAAGGATGGCCATAATCTTCCAAAAGAAATCTAAGAGCTTTAGGCTTTAAGGTAACAGATTAATACCTCAATAAGGTGCCCAACACAAAATAGGTACTCGATCTAGTGCTCCTCCCTTGATACTTCCTCTTCAAGCTTGAAATCCTCCCCAAAATCCCAAAGACAAGCTCCCAAATGCTCTCTCTCTCTCTCTCTCTGTCTCTGTCTCTGTCTCTCTCTCTCTGTCTCTCTCTCTCTCTCTGTCTCTCTCTCTTCACACACAAAAGGTTTACAGCCGAGAACAACTTCTAGGGTGTAAAATGGTAGGCTATGAGGCAGCTAATGATGTTTATATAGGGGTAAACCCCAAAATTAGGCTTTTCTCCCTACAACGTTGACGCTCCGAGTCAGGCCTTGCGACTTACCGAGTTGGTCCCGATCCGCGACCGCAATTAAATGCCTCCACTCGACGATTTGGACTCCCAACTCGCTGAGTTCGTGCACCACAACCCTAAAAATTCAACCAAACCCAATAATTCCTAGATCAGATGTTACAGTTTTAAATGCACTAGAACGTGTTTCCTAGTTCCCGATATACCCCGGTAATCAAGAACATCCAAAGAACTCCTTACTTTAGGTGAGTATTCAATCATTAAGAAAGAAGTCAGAATTAGAAATGCATATGTTGTATCCCATGTTAGATGTTTTCCAATCACGCAGAAGGAACAACATATGACTAACATAGATAGAGGGTTAGAGAGATAGTAGGGTGCATATGTTGTTTCCCTGGTCGGATCTTCCGATCTCACAGAGGGGACAACATATGGCTAACAGACAGAAAGAATTGCATAGAGATAGAATTGAATATGTTGCATTCCAGGTCGGATATGTTCCAATCGCGCAAAGGAGGTAACATATGACTGAAAATAGAAAGCAAGAAAATAATTTCTTACATACCTACTTTATCTAAGCCCCCAGTTGCCCTATCAGTACCGGAATTAAGTACTTGAGTCAATCCATCAAGGAAAAGATAATCGACAATTCTAGATACATATTAATTTAGTGTATACCGCAAGTTCCCATGTATGTCTCACTGCTCAATCTACCCAAGGGTCGTATAGCCAGACCAGATGGAACTAACTAGGTCCACAATGTCAAGTCCTTTCAATTTCCAATCTATGTTTAGTCCTTTTAAATCTTTCGTGCCTACCAACACATTGAACAAAGAGCCTAGACAATTCAGATTCAGTACTTTACACTAGTTAAATTGCCCGTTATCACTTTCTTGATATCACTTCCCAATAATACCTACTAACAAAAGAGTATAAGAAAATAAAAGATTTTCTTCAAAACGAATCATTGTAAGAAAAACTCAGGAGTGTCGAGAAGAAAACTCAAACTGTAAATCATCTATTGAATTTGCATCCAGAAGGTCTGAGAACAGCACGCATATTTCAATCTCAAAACAAATCCGAAAATTCTTCACATCGTTAAGCACACACCCCATGTGTGATCCTCTCTTTTCTTCCTTTCCCGCAAAGGACACATACTCTCAAACTTAGTTCTGAGTGTTGTGTTGGGTTTTGAGCATTCTAACACTCCTAAGTGTACATGCAACCCTAAATACCTTGGATCTATGTTTTCTTTATTATACATGCAAATATGAACATCTAAGGTATTATCCTAATATAGCATACAAAACAATGGATATAACAAGATATAATACATAACTTTTTCATGTAGAAAGTCTTCATGAAGCTTGAGTGCCAAGTGCCTCAAGTGTGACACCTCAAATGGCTCAGACAACACCAAATACACTTGGAATAACTTGAGAGAAATCCACAACTCATGAAATCGGCTAGCCCTTCTATTACCCTCACTAGTGTCCGAGTTTGGTCAAGAATAAGATGCATATATAGTTAAGGTTACACCATGTAAACCTTAATTGACATGGCCTTTCATTTCCATGATCCATGGGTACAAATACACCATGGAGCATCATATGGGTTTTAGCCCAACTAGATAATCCATGGAGCATTAGCCCACTATATAAGTATGGATGATTTACACAATCACTCCATGTATTTAATTAGTCTTCTTTTGATCACTTAATTAATCCTAGATTAATTCTTGATCAATACTAATTAAATAATCTTATTATTCTTATTATTAATATACTAGAACTTATAATATATTAATAACCATAAGTGTCTTATTTCTCTCATTATAGTCTATCCAAATGCATGATGCCATGCAACCCAAATGGACCATGCCGGGTCGGGTCAAGTCTTACCAATTATAGTTATGGACTAAGACATTAATCCAAAAGTCTCCCACTTGGATAAGTCTAAAACTATTATTGCGTATGACTTCAGGAACCAACTGGCAATCGTAGCTCTCAAAAGCTTTTGTCGAACTCTGACCTTGTAGATGAACTCTGACCTTTGTCAATGACTTGTGTATTAGATAAGGGATCATATATTCCTCCATTCTAGATATCATATGGACTGAGACATGGATTGTAAATCATTCTCTCTGTCCATCTATTGTTTCCCGATTTTTGATTTATGACGACTGACTAATTGAACAAATCAAATCAGTCCTGGCCCGACCGAGCACTTCCATTTGTCACCATCAAATCATCGAGGGGCCCACAGATATCGCTTTTATCCCGAAGGTAAAAGGAATGGATAAACTTCGACTCATATGGCTTGTTCTACTACTTGTTGAATCATACACAAAGGCACGTTTTATAACATCGAGTTACCAATGCGTTTTCGTGCAATCAATGTACTATCAACTCATAGTAACAACTCATGTCTCTAGGTTTTAAGAATATAAGATATTATCGTCTCTTGATCACTCGTGATAAAATCCATGAAGTGATTCCAACGAGCGCGGGTTGAATCCAATACTCAGAACTTATGAGCACTCATGAGTGTTGTAGCCCTTTGTCCAACACCTTAGACCTCTACAAGCCAACCCATGACAGTCTTAATTCATATCTACTTCCAACATATGACCGACTGTGGATGGTTTGAATAACTTAGTCATTCTGGAAGAATAACCTAGTTTATTCGGGAAGTCAAAACATGCAGAATGAAACACAAGAGTAATTGGATCCAATATGGTATCAAAACCTATGAACATAAATAAAACACCTTTTATTTATCACCATATGATTACACATTATTCATTGTATACTGTTTCAGCTATCAACTTTATTCTTGAATTAAAACAATAGTTGTTCCATGCTCCAAGCATGTACACTATGTTTTCTAAACACTAGTCATGCCACACACCAAGTATGCATACTATGTTTGTCTATGATCTTTACTTTGTGAAATAGATCAACTGAACATAACTTCAATGATTCTCTTTTCACACTCCCGAATCCTTACTGTAAATGCAAGAATTCCAAATTCATGCCATTTACTGAAATCTGTTAGATTCTAAACTTATATGCATTGATCCTCTTGTAATGATTATGCACAAAGTCACAAGGACTTGACAACAACCATTACAAAGTATTCCACAGGAGATCAGCTCCTTGGGAACTTCCTTTTTGCATTAAGTTTCCTAATCTTACACAGTTTGAATAATTTCTAACTTTGAAACGTTTCCATATTCCATTTTGACTAACAGTATGGAACAAGAGTTGCCTCCTTACAGAGATTATGTCAATGTGGTCCTTCCAAAATTCACTATACTTCCAACTGTCCTTGAGCAACCAATCTTTGGTAAACCTTAGATTGTCCTCGACAATTGTTTAATCCTTTTCAGTCACGTCTAATTCTAGAGCTTTTCCCTTCTTAATGCCCCAGGCATTTGGAAAAACTTAGAAAGGACGAATATAGCACATGTAATCGATCCTATATCCGAAGCATATGGGACACGATTCATGATGTCTCACATAAAGACTAAACCAGTCTTTTGCTATAACATTTCCATTTCTATTTGCCAAGTTCTCATAATTCAGATTATGAAAAGGGATGCCGTAATCATAATCGAATTTTAGAACACAAATAATGGACCCATATATAGAATTTTCTTATGTTGAGCCATTCCAACATAACATTCATATGTATTCTTGACTAAATACAATTAAAACCTCAATCTAAGCTTTTAGATTTGAGATGAAGTATAATTTCCTCTCCCTTAATTATAACAAAACAACTTTTTCCCAATTGAAACCTTTTGTTTTCTATAATTAACATTGCTAACTTGCAATACTTATCATAATTATCATGCTCCCACTAACATGATGATTATTAGCATAACACTTATGCTCCCACTAGCTTTGATATGTACTCAGAAATCAGCTGACTTTCTTACCAAAGTTCAGATTTCTGATACTAGATTGTTTTGATAAAACTTTATCAAAATCATTCACCTTCCCTTAGATAGCACACTTGTGTGTCTAAACAATTATGAAGGGGGATGCCGTAATCATAATGGTTAGACCTTTTTTCTATTTCTCACAAGTCCAGGTTAGTGTGGCGGTAAACCACACACGCTCCACTAACGACTTTGAGAATGCAAATATCACAATTGCTATCTAGCTAAAATCTACTTAGTGAAAGTGTTTCCTCACCATCATTTTCATGAATCGGAGAGAAACCTTATGACACTTAGATTTACTGGTGTATGTGTTCTTATCCATGTGAATTGTCAGAACCATAGTCACAAGACAAGGATAATGACAAATCCAAACTCATATGATGCAAAGCCAACTTTAATTGGAATGGGCACAAAATATGTCAACACGATAGGTTATAAACCTCAAGTCATGTGCTAGTGAAGAACTTCAGGATTTATTCTTGATTAGTTCTTGAGACTTTCAAGACCTTTAAGAATCCCACTGTCCTCTTGACATATAAGACTCCCTTGTCAAACATCCAAGAGATAGTGCTGATTCTAACCAAGACAAACACTTCACAAAATTGACCTTAGTTGGTCTTTGTTTTATCCAAAACATCACAACTTACCAATTTCAAATGTACAAGAGTAGAAAACTTTTACTCTTACATTTAACAAGTGTTTTAAACCTTCTTTAAGACATATCACTCAAGTTACAATCTTGGAGTATGACTCTAAGAATTGTTTTTGGAACGAAGTATGAATCATCTTCTTGATTTAACCACTTCAACAATTCATAGTTCCTCTTCTTAGCTATAAGAAAGCACTTAAAGGATGAATTGTGATAAGGTCTCTAAATCATTAAGATGATCATAAAACTGATACGAAAGTACTCTCCCATCTTTTTAGATTTGAGAAACTTCTATCCTTCTACCTAATTTGATTCTTCTTATTCGCTCTGCCTTACATTGGAACCTTTTCCAATGTCTCAGAATTTCACTTAAGCTTGCAAGTATAACCATATTTACTGAGCTTTAGTAAACTATGACGAATAGTCTTATCAATCTTTTGTGGTGGACTTAATCAGTGCAGAAGAATGTGTACTCGATCCCTTAGTCCTTTACTTGACTCACACATCCATGTGAACGATTAATTAGTCTTAATTTTTCCAATACTTGAAAGTTCTCATTCATCATGCAATACAACTTTCATGATTCCAAGTTCCGGTCCAATTGAAACTTGGGTGATGAGAATCTTTCCTTATTTGGTAAATTTAGACATTACCACAAATGAAAGAATCAATTTCATATTTCCACTCTTGCTATTAATGGAATCATATAAGCAACAATTTTTGCTCAAATGCCATTGAAAGGATATTTTAAAATAAATAAAATCAAAAATTTTCTTCTATTTTAAAATTTTGCGGAAAAACTTATCCTTACAATCCATATGAAAACTTGTTGTTATCTATTCCTAAGCAATATCTCATAACTCCTAAGAAGTAGCTCAAGAATCTGATCTTCAAACTACGCGATAGAAATCCATCTATGCGATCAGATTCAACATATTCTTTCTTTATGTTTCTTTACTTTTCTTTGATTCTTAAAACATCAACATGTGACCCAGTCACATCATGTATCAAGAATCTCAGAATAGAAACTTAGCAAAGTTAGATAGTGGATTTTACCTGAAATAAAGTCAAACTTATTGACTTTACCATCCTTAGGTAAATTGGCAGCTTCACAACTAATGCCCCTTCCTTTGGCAATATTAACATATGGACTCTTTGATAATGGTACATGGGACTATCGCAAACTTAGCATTTCTCTTTACCATTTGGTCAACTGAATTGACTATGGACGATCCCTTTCCATTGGGAGGAGAGAGCTTTACTAGATATCCAATGTCATCATTGTCAATGTCCATAAAGTTTTAGGAAGTTGATCTTAGAAAATAGATAAGATCATTAAGGGTCTTGTCGTAGTCTGGTTCATAGGAGTCCCAAAGGAGCTCACTATGTGACTTAGAAAGTGATTGAACCACCAACTTCCTCAAGACTTTGACACCCAACTCTCCCGGCTTGTCAATATGTGACTACATCTCCAAGATGTGATCACACATAGACCTTTGCTTGCCAATAGGGCTGGAGTGACCTTAAACTTTTCAAGAACTTGTAGTTTAGGGAGAATAATTAGAGGAGGTGTAAGAAGTACGATTTCCAAGGGACATCATCTTCATTTAGGAAAGCTTGTTTCAAGAGATTTGGGAAGATCATAAATGTCTAAACTAGACATCTTTTGGGAGATATTCTAGATAGTTGATCTAAAGTACGTAATATAACACCCAATATGAAATATTAAGGCTAGGACCCAACACAATACTTTTATAACTTGGAAGAGGTATGCCGTAATCCAAGCTATAAAATATTTGAAGGTAGGTGAATGACGATTCACCAATTTCCACCAAGATAAACGAAATGTATTATTAGATTTTAATTGGATTTGAAACTCCTAGATCTTTTAAGATTCATTGAACTGTTCAATGGCATGTTTCAATCTCGAGTGTACCCTTCAGGTTTTGTGACTGGGATGCCGAGGATCACAAAACAAGGTGTGAAGTAACCATGCAAATTACTTGCTACCCTTAAGTGTTTACCCCTCAATCGATGTGCCAGTTAACCACACACGCTCCATCGATACTATGATAAACATTAAGTTACCCTTTGCCTACCTTGTTAAATACGAGCTAGTGTGCCGGTTAACCACACACACTCCACTAACCGACTTAAACAAAGTGCAAAGTGTAATTTCATGGATTAGCACCTTATTCACATTTTCCTAAGTAAATAAGATTGGGTATTATTAAGACTTTAGTTACCTAGTATTTATCATTAATACTTTTAATGAAGGGAGAATTATAGTCCTGTCAAACCCGTTCGGCTAACGACCCTCCACCGATCAAGGAAGCGGTGGGTGAGAGTGGACACCCATTAAACTGCCATTTTATAGGCAGTAACCTTATACCCCCCTTATAGATCGGCTTCGTGAATGAGGCCTACTAACGTTAAGACTGACTTTACTCTTATACATATATATATATATATATATATATATATATATATATATATATATATATATATATATCAATATTATTAACTTATAATATTATAAAATATAAGGGTTGAATTTTAACTTTTAAAAATCTAAGGGCTAACTTGGAATGAAAGTATTCATGGGAAAACTTTACAAATTCCAAAACTTGAGGTCAAGTTTTGAAACTATTCAAAACTAATTAATTCCATAACTTATGTGTTTAAAGTAGTTTTAATCCAAAAACTCTTCAAGTTCCATAACTTGAGAACAAGTTATGGATCACTTTAAACTAATAAAAGAATTAACTTTTCTTTATTTTATAACTTATGGAATTAATTAAGGTTACACTTTTTTTTTATTATTATTTAATGAAGAGACTCTTGGTCCTCCATAACTTGAGGACAAGTTATGGAGTCATAAAACCATTTAATTAGAATTAGACTCTTCATTTTGTAACTGATAAGATATTAAACAAACTTGAAGATCGATTAGATCTTTGTAACCGGTATTGCGATGAACACAAAACAATGAATAAGATAAGTGTGGATCAAAATATGTCGAATGATTAAATCAAACAATCCTCAGCAGAGCTCGGCTAAGAACTTCCGTTGTAGAGGATTTAGGGTTACAAGAACGATAAAAATAAACTTCTGAATAATGCTCTGATCGTTCTATTCTATCCTTAACCTTAGATGCATGCAAGCACCTATATTTATATTAAACCCTACTAAACTCACGGATGGACAAGCCCATACCGGAGATACAAAAATGGACTAGCTAACGAGCCCAATAGACGCAACATAATATACAAAACACGACCCAACAATCTCCCCCTTTGCGTCAAATTGGAGCGAGACTACTTCTTCTTCTTGCATGGGCCAGCAGCGGGAACTTTCTTCGTAGTATCAAACAGACGAGAGATTAGCATGAGAATAGTTTGTCTGAACCGAATGTACCATTGAATCATGTCATCGAAGTACTTGACGTCATCCACTGTGTTCTACTTGCATCTGTGGATGATCCCCAAAACATGCTCTAAGCAGGCAGTGGTGTAGAGGTGGTTGTTGGCCAAGGAGAAAAGACATTTATGTACTTCGTTCCTGGTAAACATGAACGAATTCCTCCTCAAGTGAATTTTACCCATCTGCATTTGGTTGAGATCACTGCCAGAGCCAACAGGAGAAATTGTAGGTTTCTTCTTAAATACGCTCGCAATCTCCTGATCCATCAGTGCAACTTCCATGATGTAGCACACGAGCATCCTCTTGAAATGGTCGATGATCGGACCGTATTCAGCTTCGTTGGTGAGTAGGATGTTGTGCAAGATAATCCAATCATGGGGATTAAGGTTGGGAAGATCTGCAAGGGAAATAGCATGTTCGGTTTTGGCAGATCCCCGAAGTACCTTGAACCGAATGTTGATGAAGTTCCCTTCACTATACGGCTTCAAGACCCGAACGTTGACAATTTTCTGAGCGCTCCAAGTCTGATATTGGGGTTGAGCAGCTTTCAGATAAAAATTGATTAAGTCCCGATCAACCTGTGGATGAGGATGAGGGACCTATGCAACGTTGGAGAAGGCATGAAAGATGAACGCCTTTCGGGTCAGTGGCATGTCGAACTGTGAGTCGACGGTGTTGGAACAATCTAGAGAGATTACTGGTTCCAGCCACAAGATACTCGGTGTGTCAATGGCTTCTTTTATCATCCTCTCGAGAGTCCAAGCAAGAAAAAGAGTTTTCCTACTCTCAAGAAGGTCGTGGGCTTCCTTCTGTTTTCGTTCGGCTTCTTCAGCCTCTCTAGCCACACGAGCACTGATATCAGCATCATTGTCTCGACTTTTTCGCTTCAACAATTCAACGATTGTCTCTTTATCTTCATATTCTTCCTCCTCAGCAATCTTCTTGCCTTTATCTTTCACACCGGAACCGGAGGCTTGGCCTACTGGAGGAGGTTCGGTTGTGTAAGTTGCTTTTGAGGTAGGAGGTGGTTGAGACATTGATTCCTTCTCTCCCCCTTGTTTCAGAATGGACACGAAATCAAATAGCCCTTCGATTTTGCTGAGTAGGGAAAGGGCGGGAGCAAGCTTCTCTGCAAGGTCACGCCGCACAGTGTAGTTTAGAATGGGATCATGTGCTTCGAGGATGTTGGAGATGGCAGAGTGGACATCCGAAACACACGACTTGATCACCTCCCTTTCAGACCGAAGAGAGTCAATCTCCTGTTGAGAGTTGGAGAGTTGAACGCTCTTTACCTTCAGAGCGGTGGTCTTCCTGGCTAGAACATCCATAAGAGAGTTCTCGGCAGCCAAATCTTCTTGTAGCTTCGAGAGACGCTCGTCAATGGTTGTGCGAAAGGTTGAGTTGTCATCTGAAAGCGTTTGACGAAATGAAGCGAAGGACTTCAACTCAGTTGAGACTGACGTTGCCAGCTGGTGAACAATAGGTTCCAGCGTAGTCTTGGCAGCATTTGCACTCTCCTGTAAAGACTTTAACAGGGAAGAGGCATCAGTAAATAGTTTATCGACTTTTTCAGTCGTAGTCTGACAGTCTTTTGTAGAGGCATCGATGGCGGAGGTTGCAGAAGAAATGAAATCTTGCTGAGCTTTGGAGAAAGCGTCAACAATCTTCTGAACTGCATCTTCAAAAAGGGATGACTGAGAAGAGGAAGAGGAGGCGATGAGCGAGTCAATCTTGCCATGGAGCTCCTCGAGATGTCGTTTGGTGACAGGAGCGTCTTCATCGTCATCGCTCTGAACTTGAAACGGACTATAGTAGACCGAGTCAAA
Organism: Lactuca serriola; assembly: GCF_051521515.1. NCBI lineage: Eukaryota > Viridiplantae > Streptophyta > Magnoliopsida > Asterales > Asteraceae > Lactuca > Lactuca serriola. Next base: position 119,900,594 of record NC_136412.1, read on the forward strand.
CGTCATATTCTCCTTGCCAAGGAGTGGTGGTGGTATTGGGATGGAAGTAGGTGGTATTGAAGTAGTGGTAGTTATGGGGGGAATAGAAATAGGAATGGTTTTAGGTGGAGAAGAAATTAGAGAAGTAGATGCATGAACTTCAGGGGTAGGAGATCTGGGTGGAGTGTTGCCACGTGGAGAGTCATCAGAATCTGAACTCTCACCCTCAGATTCGCTTGAGGAGGAAGCGATGACAAGCTTTCGCCTCGGCTGAGTTTTTCTTCTCTTATGTTGCGGAGACTGAGCAGCCTTGGTGGGTTTCCTCTCCTTTGGAGACGGGCCTTTTGCTCCTTTTGCTCCTTTTGCCACCTGTTTCCTTTTATCAGCCTTTTTGCCTCTTGGAGCAGGCTTGTCAGCGTCATGTATGGACTTCAACATCTCTGTAGTAAGATCCCTCGGACCAGAACACCTGAATTCCTTGTATGTCCTGATAATCCGGCTATCAGCAGGAACATCTCCATACATGGTTTCCGGAATAGAACCGTTGAACGGAAACTTTGAAGCGTCCGACACAATGATCTTCGTGGTATGGAAGGTACCAATCGATGACACTGGAACACCAGCGACAATGGGGACGTGGAACTTGTCCATCACCCATTTCGTGATAAGAGTCCAGAACCTAGCATACGAAATCTTTGAATGCCTGGAAGTAGAGGAGAGACTCTGGATGAGTTGTTGCTATAGAACAGACCCATAATCCATGTTGATGCCACTGTAGATACCATACATTATGGAGAGAAATAAACGGCTGGCTCCATCAGATCCAGCACTTCTTTCGGATAACCCCTTGAAGAGAACAGTGAACATCCCATTCCACTGTGGAGGTAGGCACGACTTCTTGAACTTCGTGACAGTAGTAAGCACCTCCGTGTAACCCATGTTATAGAACATATTGAACAAGTGACCCATTGGAATCGTTTCAGGGTTAACCCTCGAAGAATCAGGTTCAAACCCTAACAACAAGCAAAACCTTTGCTTTGAAATTGACGCCTTGTGCTCAAAGACTTCAAAAAAGATTCTGTCGACGACCTTGTCGTAGTGAGCAGTCACAAAGATCTGTGACAAGAACTCCATCGGAACAGTCTCAGCTCTGGTGAGTGCAGGAGCGATCGGAGAAAACTTCAGACACTCGATGATGGGGAACATGAATGCGTCGTAAGCATGAGGGGTTAAATCGATGATTAGGCTTTGTTGTGGGCGAATGGGCAAAATGTGGGATGTTGCGTGAACAGAGGAAGAATCTGCCATTTCTTGAAGAAAGTGAAGAAGATGATGAACAGTGAAGGATTGAGGGTTTCTTGCTCTCTGGGAATTTTAATTACAGTAAAGAGGTAAACGATGTATGATGTCGCCTTTTATACTGGGGGTTAAGGAGAGAGAAAGATCTTCCCAAATCTTCAATTGAAAGACGAAGGGTTTTTCAGAGTTGACTGATGCGTGACAGTTGGGGTTGCCGATGATCACGCATGAGAGAGAATGTCAGGCCCCTAATAACACGCCTTCCCATCAGGCGCCGTTTGGAGACGAAACGGTTCAGATTCACACGCGTCCCTCTTGCACCGTTTGGAGAGGAAACGGTTCTGATTCGCATGCTATCCTTTATAGCGTCGTTTGAAATCAAATCGATTGGACTCCCGCCTGAGTCATCAAGTCGTCATCTTATCCCTTTAAATTGTAACGACATCTTTTTAGAAATTCGTCCACGTGGATTAAAATCAACCACAACCTTTAATCAACCGCTAATCCAATTAAAATGCCTGTAACTAATAGAACCTGAATTTTGGAAAATCAATGATTTTCGTGCTAAGGGTGTAAAAGAAAAGAAATAAAGCAATACTTTTGGGAAAATATTGTGATGTCAATAAAGACACGAAACAAATGATCCCGGGCACGAATCTCTTCCTTCAAAGTCAAGAGTGACCTTAAAGTGTTTGTGTGGTTTCCCGTTGAATAACGATCAAACACTTATTAAGAAGTGTTGAAAGGCTTCTTTTAATTAGGCTTATTAGGGTGGCTATTGCTTCAATTCAAAATTCCTAATCTTGATATAAGACAGAAATCGAACGAAGTACTTGTGAGACCAGTGTAGTCTATTGAACAAGTAGGTTGGAGATAATTTAATTTGGCTAGGACATTTATATACAAAATCTCAACAAAAATTTAAAACTAGATCCCAAGGGAAGAAATGTTATTGTTTTTTTACAATTTCATAGGAATCACACAAAAGAAAAAGTTGAGATTTCATGGAGGTACGTCCGACAATTCATTAGTGAAAACTAGAGCAAATTAATTGTTCACCGTCAATTCATATTGGGTATTGAATTTTGGGTTTCACTTAGCTCGTAGTGGCACGAAACTAAGATCATAAATAAAGAAATTGTGTAACCATAAACCTCAGTGGTAATTTCTGAGAGTCTCAAGGGTTACGTTTGTGAAACGAATGTGATGGAGAAATGCAATGTAGATGTTGTAAAGAAACCAAAGTACCTCTGCTGTGAAAAATAGGACCAAGCAGAAAACTCATATCTCATGTGAGAAGAGAGTTAGGTAGCTCATGATTAGAATAAATAAGAAAGCCTAATTGGGAAGACAAGGTTTGTTTATACCGAGTCAGTAAGGCTTATCACTCAGAATCAGTTGAGGCTTTGGACACATACAACAACATGCTTCTAGGGACACTTAGCTAATTAGACGAATTCCCAACAAACACACACAAAATAAAAAATAGAACTAAAAAAAATAAATAACAAAATATTTTTGGAGTTTTAGATAATAAGAAAAAAAAATATATTTTTGGAATTTTTGGAAATGCTGAAAAAAAAAATAAATAAAAAAAATTGAGACATAAAAAAATTGGATAAATAAAAAAATGTTGGAACCGAACCCGAGCGTTCGGTTTATTTCGGTTGAGAAAAACTTTGGAACCGAACCCGAGCGTTCGGTCTATTTCGGGTGAGAAAAATTTTGGAACCGAACCCGAACGTTCGGTTGATTTCGGTTGGCAAACAAAATAAGTTTGAAAAAGAAAATAACTTTGACAATAAGATAAAAGCGTTTGGAAAAATTATACATAAGATCTACAACAAAGAAAACTATCTTTGAGTGATGAGCGAAAAACAGATTATGCAACCGAACCTGAGCATTCGGTTCATTTCGGTACATTAGTACAAGACCCGAACCCGAACGTTCGGTCTATTTCGCTTCATGCTTTTGAGTTTGAGAGGTAATTTTTGGTACTGACTCCGATTCCATCATACCTAGCCCTTGTAGTATTTTGTTAAAAGATGCTTCAGAAAGAGCTTTGGTGAAGATGTCAGCCAGTTGATTAGTGGTTCGAACAAAATGAATTTCGACGTTCCCATCTTCCACATGATCCTTAATGAAGTGATACCTCAGTGCTATGTGCTTAGTCTTAGAGTGTTGCACTGGGTTATGACGAATCCTAATTGCACTTTCAAAGTCAAAATATAGTGGGATCTTTTTCATATTGAGTCCATAGTCCCGGAGTTGACTTTGGATCCAAATCACTTGAGAAGTACAGGAGGCAGCTGCGATGTATTCTGCTTCAGCAGTAGACAGAGACACACAAGTCTGTTTCTTTGATTGCCCGCTAACCAACTTCCCGTCAAGGAATTGGCAGCCTCCCGTGGTGCTTTTCCTGTCTAGTCCACAACCTCCAAGGTCTGCATCTGAGTAGGCTTGAACGAAGAAGCCTGAGTTGGATGGATACCATAGGCCTAAAGAGGTAGTTCGATTGAGATAGCGGAGTATGTTCTTCACTACAAGCATATAAGGTTCACGAGGATTCGCCTGAAATCTAGCACAGTAACAAACAGAGAACATTATATCAGGCCTGCTAGCAGTAAGGTACATCAGAGAGCCGATCATCTGTCGATATAGCGTGATATCAACTGCTGGCTTATCCAAGGATGGAGTGAGCTTGGTGTCGAACGCCATTGGAACTTTAACCTTTGAATCTCCCATCATGCCAAATTTTGCAAGGAGAGTCTTCGTGTAAGCTTCCTGGTTAGTAAAGATGCCTTCGGGTCCCTGTCTAATATTTAAACCAAGAAAAAAGTTAATTGGACCCATTGAGCTCATTTCAAATTTAGTCTCCATCAGCTTTCTGAATTCAGCCGTTAAGCTAGGATTCGTTGAGCCAAAGATGATATCATCGACCTAAATTTGAACAATCATAAGGTGGTTACCTTCCTTCTTACGAAAGAAGGTTGGGTCAACCGAACCTTGTTTGAATTTGGACATCTTTAAGAACTTGGTTAGCATTTCATACCAGGCCCTCGGAGCTTGTTTCAGTCCATATACCTCTTTGTCCAAAATATAACAGTGATTAGGGTACCTTTCATTGACGAATCCAGGAGGTTGCTCCACGTACACCATTTCTTCAAGTTCTCCATTTAGAAATGCGCATTTGACATCCATTTGGTAGACCTCAAAGTTCTTGTGTGCAGCATAGTCAAGAAATATTCGAACAGATTCCAGCCTAGCTACAGGAGCAAAAGTTTCTTCATAGTCGAAACCTTCCTCCTGACAGTATCCTTTGACCAGCAGACGGGCTTTGTTTCGTATCACGTTGCCTTCCTTGTCCATCTTATTTCTGAAGACCCATTTGAGACCAACAACCGAGGCATCTTGAGGAGTTGGAATGAGGCGCCAAACTTTATTCCTTTCGAATTCATTAAGTTCGTCTTGCATAGCTTGAACCCAATCGGAGTGATCAAGAGCAGTATTAACTGTCTTTGGTTCAACTTTTGAGACGAAGGAGTTAAACATACAGAACTCTACTTTTGAGAATAAGGAAGTTTGCTTTGCTTTTAGTTGTGATCGGGTCAGGACCTTTTCAGAGACATTACCGACAACCTGTGAAACAGGATGATCTCTGGTCCATTTGACAAGAGGAGGATAATTCGGATCATAAGATGGTTCCAATTCAGCATTTACCATCTCTTCTTGTTCAGATTGACTATCATCATCATAAAGCATATAGGCATTCTCCCCCTCGACAGATAGGCTTTCAGGTGTGTCTTGAGTTTCCGGAACTACAGGAGTTTCGGGTGGTGTCGAGCTTTCAGGTGTTGACGCACCTTCGGGTGTTGCTGGGCGTTCGGGAGCAGCTTGAGAACTGTTCTCCCCCTCAACATATGAGCTCGGCTATGAAGAAGAATGTAACAATGTAAATTTCAAACAAAATTTTCATTTCAAAATAAAGTGTTTTCATTCAAAACAATAAATAATTATATTAATTTCATCAACCAACAAAAACCCAATTACCCATTCCCGTTATCCTCACTTTACATCCCTAAACATTTTTCTCAAGGGACCTAATCTAAGAATATTTAATCGGGCGACAACACATGCATCGGGGGTTTCCCAGCAATATATGTCAAATAAGGCAACCATGGGGGGATGGAGTACATCGAATGAACACCCAAGTTCATTAACACCTACAGGTGGCGAGCCTTCTAGTGTTCCACAGGACTGTCTAGAAAAGTCTGTGGTCGTCATCAAAACTCCGCTAGATGACTGAATCAAGAACAACGACATCGAGGCCTCTCTTCATTTTAACACACATCAACTATCTACCCATGCTTTACCCAAAACTTTTGTAGATAAAAATACATATACGGTTTAAAATTTGTATAAAACATTTATTCAACACTTGTTTCAAATAAAAAAATAATGTATAAACACATAACACGTAATTCAAAGCAAATACTTCATATTTGTGTGTTAGAAGAAAGTAACCGCACACTCACATGTATAAACCACAATATATATACACATAGCACGTATCTTATAACCTACTTCATATCTATATGTAAGATGAAAGCGACTATACACTCACTTGATCAGAAGATGATCGGACAGCACTACAGCTTGTAAAAGTAGTATTCTACGGTAGATCTGGAAGATCTTCACAAAAACCGGGCTCCTCGCGGGCAGGGCTTTGGCTCGGGAATAACGCTCCTCAGGATCCTCGGGACTTCGGAACTTACTTCGGGGCTCCGGAATGATACCGGGGCTCCGTGATATAATTGGCATGCAAAACGATGCAAAACTTAGAGAGAAAGGAAGAAAAAAGGCAAGGAAAATGGGTGATCTCGAGTTCTATTTATAGGCTGCTGGGTCTGGGATTACGTTGGGCGTATGCTTCGGATAAGCTTTGGTATGCGTGCCACGATCTTCAAAAATTCATAACTATCGCATACGAGCTCCGTTTTCGACATTCTTTATATCCACACGTAGGTGAGATTATGCTCTACAAATTTCATTTAGACGCCGTTGGCTAATTTTGACTTTATTTTTATTATATTATTTTTAGTAGGCCGGGACAGCAAAACTCCGTTATAAATTCATAACTTCTTCATCCGACGTTCGATTTCGTCCCTCTTTCTGTTGTTGCACTACTATCGACGAGATCTTCGATTCTCGTTGAGAAAGTCTCGGCTAAAACGCGCTCAATCTCAAATCAAACTTTTGGGCTGTCTACTGCTAAGCTGAAACTTCAGAAAATCATAACTTCCTCATACGAAGTCAGATTTAGGCGTTCTTTTTATGCACGCTCTTGGTTTAACATCATCTACGTCTTTCGTGTTGATCACTAAGGCTAAATATCACTCCTTCATAAATTCACTATTTACGTCATGCTGTGCCACACCGGTTTTGTCGCGAAACTTCGATAGGTCATCACTTCTTCGTTATAACTTGGATTTCAACATTCTTTATATTTTAGGAAATCTCGTCTCAACCACTACATCTTTGTGCAAAGATATCGGGCTTATCTCACACTTTAATTTTGACGTGTATTTTATTCTTAATTCATTAAATTATAATAATTAAGAAAATAAACACATAATTCACATTATATTCAAATATTTCATCGTTAATACTTCAAAAAGAGTTACAAGGGTTAACCTAAACTATTACATTGACAATAATGCCTAGCCTGGAAACGCGGGCGTTACAATTCTCTCCCCCTTAGGATGATTCCGTCCCCGGAATCACACATCAACAAACAAATGTGGATAACGACTCAACATGCCACTCTCTGTTTCCCAGCTGAGATTTGGCCTATTCGTATGTTTCCATTGGACAAGAACTAACTCGACCATCTTGCGTCGCAACTTCTTAGTCTTTCGGTCAACGATTGCCTCTGGTTCTTCAATTACCCTCTTGTTTTCATCAATTCTTAACTTCGAAAGTGTAATCATATCGGGAACCTCACCCATGAACTTTCTCAAATAACACACGTGAAATGTGTTATGAATCCCATGCAGTTCTTATGGTAGTTTGAGCTTGTAAGCTTGGTTCCCTATTCTCTGAAGAACTTTAAATGGTCCAATAAACCTTGGACTTAACTTTCCCCTTTTACCAAACCTTATAAGTCCCTTCCACGGTGAGACTTTAAGTAAGACCGAATCCCCAACTTCAAAAGTTACCGGTTGTCTTTTCTTGTCAGCATAGCTCTTTTGACGATCCTAAGCAGCTAACATTCTTTCCCTGATTATTTTAAGCTTTTCGGAGGTCTGATGGACTATCTCCGGTCCCATAAACTGCTTCTCCCCAGCCTCAAGCCAACATGACGGCATACGACACTTCTGTCCGTACAACGTTTGATAAGGTGCCATCTTTATGCTCGAGTGGAAACTATTATTGTAGGAAAATTCTACCAATGGTAAATGTTCATCCAAGTTACCTTGGAATTCTAGGGTACATGCTCTTAGCATATCTTCAAGAGTTTGTATCGTTCGTTCGCTCTGACCATCAGTCTGTGGATGGTAAGCTGTGCTCAAACACAACGTGGTACCCATATCCTCTTGTAGACTTTTGCAAAACCTTGAGGTGAAACGGCTATCACGATCCGACACAATCATTAGCGGAACACCGTGAAGCCTCACAATTTCCTTTACGTAAGAATTTGCAAGCTTCTCTATAGATCATTTCTCGTTGGCTGCTATGAAATGCGCACTCTTAGTGAATCGATCAACAACCACCCAAATCATGTCGTGACCATTCTTTGTCCTGGGCAGTTTAGTGACAAAATCCATCGAGATGTCCTCCCAATTGCCCATAGGCATAGGCAAAGGTTCTAAACTCCCGTATGGTTTCTGATGTTGTGCCTTGACTCTCGCACATGTCACACACTCCGCCACATACTTCGCAATGTCGAGCTTCATCGTCGGCCACCAGTAATAGGGTTTCAGGTCCCTATACATCTTTGTGCTACCGGGATGAATGGAGTACATGGTTTTTTGAGCTTCTTCCATCAGAAGATCTCTTATTCCTCCTTACTTAGTTACCTAAACCCGATCTTGGAATACCTTTAGTCCATGACCGTTGGTATCGAACACCAACGTTTTACCCAAACGTTCCTCTTTCCAGTCATTCTTTTCAGAAGCTTCGTTTTGAGCTTTCTTTATACTTTCCAAAATAGTCGAGACAACTTCTATTCTCAACGCTCTTGGCCTTCTCTTTTTAAGATTGACTTTCCGACTGAGAGCATCAGCAACAACATTAGCTTTATCGGGATGGTAAAGTATTTCACAGTCATAGTCTTTAAGTAATTCTAGCCAGCGTCGTTGTCTCATGTTCAATTCTTTCTGATTAAATAGATATTGAAGACTCTTATGATCAGTGAACAATTTTCACTTTGTTCCATAGAGGTAATGCCTCCATATTTTTAGAGCGAAAAATACCGCTGCCAACTCCAGATCGTGAGTCGGGTAGTTCTTTTCATGCTCTTTTAGCTGTCGAGATGCATACACGATCACCCTATCTTTTTGAGTCAAAACACAACCCAACCCAACACCAGACGCATCGCTAAAAACAGCAAATTCTTCAACTCCATCGGGTACAGATAGAATCGGTGCCTCACATAGCTTCTTCTTTAGCAACTCGAAAGCTTCTCTGTGCTTATCATTCCAAGCATAAACGGCTCCTTTGTGGGTCAAAGCTGTTAATGGAGTAGCGATCGAAGAAAAGCGCTGGATAAACCTTCGGTAATATCCGGCTAATCCCCAAAAGCTTCGGATCTCCGTGGGATTCTTCGGTTGCTCCCACTTTGTCACAGCTTCAATCTTTTCCGGATCAACCATTATACCTTCTTGGTTGACCACGTGACCTAAGAATTGGACTTCTCTAATCCAAAAATCGCATTTGGAGAACTTAGCATATAGATTCTCCTTTTTCAAGACTTCCATCACTTCTCGCAAGTGTCTACCATGCTCTTCTTGGCTCTTTGAATAAACTAAAATGTCGTCTATGAACACTATCACAGATTTATCAAGGAATGGATTACAAACCCGATTCATTAAATCCATGAACAGTGCTGGAGCATTGGTTAGTCCAAACGACATAACCAAGAACTCGTAGTGTCCATATCTAGTTCTGAATGCAGTCTTCTCGATATCTTGTTCTCTTACCTTCAGCAGATGATATCCTGACCTTAGATCGATCTTTGAGAAATAGATCGAACCTTGCAATTGATCAAACAGGTCGTCGATCCTTGGCAACGGATATCTATTCTTTATCGTTGCTTTATTCAACTCTCTATAATCAATGGACATTCTCATGCTCACGTCTTTCTTCTTTACGAACAACACCGGAGCTCCCCAGGGCGATGAACTAGGTCTAATAAAACCTTTGTTCAATAACTCCTGAAGTTGCATCATCAACTCCTTCATCTCCGTTGGTGCTAATCGGTGCGGTGCTTTTTCTATTGGCGTGGTTCTTGGTAACAAGTCTATTCTGAACTCCACTTGTCTATCAGGTGGTAATCCAGGAAGATCCTCGAGAAATACTTCCGGATAATCACACACCACTGGAATATTCTGCATCACCTTCTTTTCCTTCTTAGCATCGACCACAAATGCTAAATATGATGTACATCCCTTGTTCAAACACTTCATGGCTTTCATTAGGGAAATGATTCCATAATTTACTCAGCGTTTGTCCCCGTACACCATAAATGACTCTTTCCCTGGCGGGTTTACTTTTACTATCTTCTTTTTGCATAAAATCTCGGCATCATTGGCGCTAAGCCAATCCATTCCCAACACGATGTTGAAACCATTTAGTTCTATAGGAAATAATTCCTCATGAAACTTATTTCCATTCAAGTCGATTAAGATGTTTTTCATGCGATGGCTAACAGGTACAAACTTGCCACTAGCAACTTCGACTACTAACGCATTATCTAGTCTATCAACAGGCAAAGCTAGTTTTCTACCAAACTCATGCGAAATAAAGGAGTAGTTGGATCTAGAATCAAAAAAATTTTGAGTAGGTAATTCGTTTATGAGAAAGGTACCTGAAGCGACATCAGCTTCATCTTTTGCAGCCTCAAGTGTCATCTGGAAGGCTCTTGCTTTCAGCTTTGGGGGAATGTTGGGTTTTGCTGCCTCTTTCTTTTTCGGACAGTCTTTCAAAATGTGCCCCTCCTCGTTACAACCAAAGCACATCCTCTTGTTGGACGGACACTCGTTGGCATAATGCCCCATCTTTCCACACTTGTAGCAGGTCACATCCTCGCTACATTTCCCAAAGTGTTTTTTCTTGCACTTCTCGCACCATTTTGCTTCACCTCCCTTTCCTCCAAACTTCTTCGAATTTCACTTCAAAAATTTACTTTTCTTATTGGAACCTGAAGTTCCTTCAAATTTTCTCTTTTCGCCAACTTCAAACTTGTCGTCGGTTCTTCCCTTGATCATGTCCTCAACAGATTTGGCAGCCCAAATAGTTGCCTCTACAGTAGGTGCCTGACACACTGGCACCGCATACTCCCATGGGAGTCCCTTCGCATACCGGTCCACCTTTGTTAGCTCATCCATGACGATGCGCAAGGCAAACTCCATTTTGTTAGTGAAGCCGTTTGTGTATTCGTCGACTGACATGCTGCCTTTTGTCAACGTTAGAAACTTGGTTTCCAATTGCAGTAGACTTTGGGTTGAGCAGAACTTGCGCTTAACTGCACCGAGAATTCGGCCCAAGTCAATTGTAGTGGTTCATTACGGCTAAGGGTCTTCCCTAGAGTGTTCCACCAACGAACTGCTCCACTCCTAAATTGACCTACCGCGAACGTGGTCTGCAACTTGCCTCTACAGCTACAAGTCATGAAGGCCAACTCCATTTCGAAGATCCAATCCATTACTCCGATCGGGTCCTCCTTTCCAGTAAAAGTCGACATCTTGCAAGTTAAAAAGTCCTTGTACTTGCACCCCAATCCATCTTGCTTATTATGTCTATTAACAGGTGGGTTCTCTTGACCAATTATCCCACTGAGGTTTTCTCCTTCGGACTGCCCTCCATTTACTTCGGGCTCTTCAACTTGAATTGTCGATTCTTCACGATTCTACCTAATCAGACGTCTGGTTTCATCCATATGACGATCCAACATTGCCTGAATCATCAATTGAACTCCTGCCATTGTCTTTGGCTTTGGTGTCGCTGCTACGACATGTATTTGCTCAATCGCCGGTGCTTGCTCGACTACAGGCGGCTGATTCCTGTTTTGGTCAGCGTTTCCAACTCCACTTCTCGTTCTCACCATTTTTGATCTATACACCGAATAAGGTGAAATTAGATCCTTATTCACGATAGATATTCAAATCATCCTTATTACTCTGAAACGATTAAATGCTAGTTCTAATATCGTATACATATGCTTAGAATCCTAAACACATAAGTTTTCCAAATCCGGTTGGCAACAAACCATAGATCCGAACAAATAATATCATATATGGCAAACATATAACATTTAGCACATAAAAGCATTTTAGGCAATTTTCCTAAAATTAACTAGTGCTCGTTTCTAAAATATAACAGACAAATATCTCACAATTTCACTTAGCATTCTAAGTTTAAGTCTAGAAATCCAACAAATTCCTAGTTCGCTTAAACTAATGCTCTGATGCCAACTATGACATCCCCAAAATCTCGGCCAGAAAAGACCGGTTTCATTTATGCTTTTTAAACATTTTCAGAGTAAATGCTTTTGATTTTAAAAGAGATGCGGAATTGGTTCCCCAAAACAAAACATGATAAAATTGATTTTTATCAAAACATTTCATGAAGAAATATAATTTCATTTCATAATTAAAAACCGGGATATCATGTTCCGATACAGACCATAAAGCATAAACGATAACATTACAAGTCATTCAACAAATATATACATATACAGACTTGTAAACAAAACAACTTGATGATTCATCCATCTTATGCCCTTGCGCCACTTCCTGTAATACAAAGAAACTGAGTGGCTCAGGCTTGAGAGCCTGGTGAACATATAGGGTTTCAACCCACAATAAATAATTATATTAATTTCATCAACCAACAACAACCCAATTACCCATTCCCGTTATCCTCACTTTACATCCCTAAACATTTTTCTCAAGGTACCTAATCTAAGAATATTTCATCGGGCGAAAACACATGCATTGGGGGTTTCCCAGCAATATATGTCAAATAAGGCAACCATGGGGGGATGGAGTACATCGAATGAACACCCAAGTTCATTAACACCTACAGGTGGCGAGCCTGGTAGTGTTCCACAGGACTGTCTAGAAAAGTCTGTGGTCGTCATCTATACTCCGCTAGATGACTGAATCAAGAACAACGACATCGAGGCCTCTCTTCATTTTAACACACATCAACTATCTACCCATGCTTTACCCAAAACTTTTGTAGATAAAAATACATATACGGTTTAAAATTTGTATAAAACATTTATTCAACACTTGTATCAAATAATAAAATAATGTATAAACACATAACACGTATTTCAAAGCAAATACTTCATATTTGTGTGTTAGAAGAAAGTAACCGCACACTCACATGTATAAACAACAATATATATACACATAGCACGTATTTTATAAACTACTTCATATATATGTGTAAGATGAAAGTGACTATACGCTCACTTGATCAGAAGATGATCGGACAACACTACAACTTTTTTAAAGTAGTACTCTGCGGTTGATCTGGAAGATCTTCACAAAAACCGGGCTCCTCGTGGGCAGGGCTTCGGCTCGGGAATAACGATCCTCGGGATCCTCGGGACTTCGGAACTTACTTCGGGGCTCGGGAATGATACCGGGGCTTCGGGATATAATTGGCATGCAAAACGATGCAAAACTTAGAGAGAAAGGAAAAAAAGGCAAGGAAAATGGCTGATCTCGGGTTCTATTTATAGGCTGCTGGGTCTGGGATTACGATGGGCGTAATTTCCAAGTACACTGGGCGTACGCTTCGGATAAGCTTTAGTATGCATGCCACGATCTTCAAAAATTCATAACTTTCGCATACGAGCTCCGTTTTCGACGTTCTTTATATCCACGCGTAGGTGAGATTATGCTATAAAACTTTCATTTAGACTCCGTTGGCTAATTTTGACTTTATTTTTATTATATTATTTTTAGTAGGCCGTGACAGCAAAACTCCGTTATAAATTCATAACTTCTTCATCCAACGTTCGATTTCGTCCCTCTTTTTGTTGTTGCACTACTATCGACTAGATCTTCGATTCTCGTTTAGAAAGTCTCGGCTAAAACTCGCTCAATCACAAATCGAACTTTTGGGCTGTTTACTGCTAAGCTGAAACTTCAGAAAATCATAACTTCCTCATACGAAGTCAGATTTAGGCGTTCTTTTTATGCACGCTCTTTGTTTAACATTATCTACGTCTTTCGTGTTGATCACTAAGGCTAAATATCACTCCTTCATAAATTCACTATTTACGTCATGCTGTGCCACACCGGTTTTGTCGTGAAACTTCGACAGGTCATAACTTCTTCGTTATAACTCGGATTTCAACATTCTTTATATTTTTGGAAATCTCGTCTCAACCACTACATCTTCGTGCAAAGATATCGGGCTAAGGCTGAATAAAACAGAGACTCCAGGAGGGTATCGAATGGACAATATGCCTGGCTCAGTCTAAGGGTGAATAAAACATAGACTCCAGGAGGGTATCGAATGCACAATACGCCTGGCTCAGTCTAAAGGTGAATAAAACATAGACTCTAGGAGGGTATCGAATGGACAATACGCCTGGCTCAGTCTAAGGCTGAATAAAACATAGACTCCAGGAGGGTATCGAATGGACAATGCGCCTGGCTCAGTCTAAGGATGAATAAAACATAGACTCCAGGAGGGTATCGAATGCACAATACGCCTGGCTCAGTCTAAGGGTGAATAAAACATAGGCTCCAGGAGGGTATCGAATGCACAATACGCCTGGCTCAGTCTAAGGGTGAATAAAACATAGACTCCAGGAGGGTATCGAATGGACAATGCGACTGGCTCAATCTAAGGGTGAATAAAAAGGCTGAATGTGAACTCGTATGTAACCATGCTGATTGACGATTGAATAACTGATGACCCTCCAGGTCACGCGTAGAGTTGGTGACATTATGTTACCCATGGGCCTTACCGGCTCGGACTGTAGCTAGCAGTCAGGATGCGGGAGTGTCTGTCCCGTATAAATCTATACACATGATGTCCGCTCTCCCTCCATGAGACTCTGGTTACACGACGATGGCGCTATAAAGCGTCGTATCGGGAAATAGTGTGTCACATTCTATTCAAAGTATTAAAATAATAGTATAGACTCACAAATGAACTGACTCCTGAGTAATTCTTCGTACTAGAGAGAGAGAGAGAGAGAGAGTAAATAGAATCTCCTAACTATTCCTATAATAGTTACTAGTGTTTTAGGCACATGCATAACGGAAGGATGCCTTTGCTACCCAAAGGAAATGAACTGGCTGAGAGAACTTTTATGACTATATATGTTACATGATATATAACTAATATTTAAACGACCTTCAGACAGATAACTGATACCCTAGAGCCACATCCAAACAAGGAAAAGGAGATAGGGCGAGCTAGCCTTCCTAAGTCCTTTAAACATTACTTATATAACTATACTTATACAAGCATGCATTTTATAATATAAAAGCATAAAAGAAAGTTTGGTAAAAACCTTTGGAAAACTTATAAATATGAATTTATGACTTGATGTCAGTTTATAAAACAAGCTTTGAAAACCTTTGGAAAATCTTTAATAATCTAAAAAGGGATATTCATACTTTAACGAGATTTGAAAACAATATTTGAAAACCTTTAGCTGGATAAAGCAGTCTAACATGCTAAAATCTATTTTGTTATACAGTTATTAATCACATATGATTGATCTAATAACTCTATAGTTCAATTTGTATTCCCCCCCCATAAAAGCATTTAAAATCATTTAAAAGGTTAATTCAGGGGTATGAACTCACCTGACGTGGGCGATTCGGATGAACGGATGGTATAGGGCGCTAGGTGTCAATTGAGGATTTGAACACACACTCGGATCCTAATTAACATGTGATGATACCTTTAAGTATCTAATTAGTCATTTAATAATTAATTATGCAAGTGAGGACATCCTAATGTATGAAAACACTTAACTACGAGTGCTAAGAGTGCCAAGGGTTGCATATAAAGAGTGTATGGCCTCACATTGGAGTTTACTCCTCAAATGGTGGCCCTTACGGGTGTTTATGGTTTCAATACGACTTCCCCCATTAGTTTACGACCATAAACTCATGGAAGTGGTGCCATTGGTAGCTCAAAAGTCTTATATCACTTAAGGAAGTAAGCTAGACTCGAATCTAGGGCATAGGAAGTGACTAGGGGTCCATGACTCAAATCTAGGGCATAGGAAGTGACTAGGGCTCCAAATGGACCCTTGGGGGACTTCATGGTCATAAACACATGATTTTACAGCCATAAAGTCATGTTTTCCCATTCATTTTAAGTTTTGGTGTTCCTAGATTAAGCATGCAAGGTTCTAGTCAATTATACAAGCCATAGGGGGTGTTAGGGGCACCATATTATGAAGGACCATTTCCTTGGGGGTTTACGGTCGTAAACTATAGGAGGACTTGGTTTCTTTGATGTTTAAGGTCCCTACTTCAATGGTGGTTGGTTCTAGGTTGAGTTATAGGCATAAGGAAGGAAGAAAGTGCAACATTGCACCCTTAAACGGAGTTTACGGCCCAAGAACATCCCTTGTCCATAAACTCTCATTCATCCTTGTTTCTTGATGTTTTCTAAGCCCTAAACATGTTAAACCTAGTGTACAATGAGTTAGGCTAAGAGTACTTACGATCTAGGAGCTTGAATGGTTGTTTTTGGCCAAGAACACTAGTGTGTGTTCTTGGTGTCCTTGGTGAAACTAAGAACACTTGAAGATCCACTCAACTAGAATGATTTCATGGATAGAATGGTGTACGATCACTAGATTAAGTAAGAAATCAACTAGTTAAGACAAGTAGCTTACGAGTTTGAAGATCGGGGACGAAGATCCCGATGATACTTGAGAGAAAACTGAAGTTCTTGGGTTTGGGAGGTGAGAAATGGCTTAGAATGATCAAGACTCACTTATATAGGTGGGGGGTTCACGGCCTTAGTGAGTTTACGGCCGTAAACTCCATCTTATGGAGTTAATGTCATGATTTTGGTGTTGACGCTTTAGTGGTTGCTTTCGAACACTTATTCCTTAAGTGTACAAGGCTCGAAATGCTCAAACAGACTCCTATTTGGGCTAAAAGATGGCAGAAATGAGTTTGATTTCTAATGAAGTGTTAGACTGAACAGGGTGGAAAACTTCGGGTTGTCACAATCACCACCATGAGTTCACGGCCACAACACTTTGAGTTTACGACCGTAAACTCCAAGTGGGCCATAAACTCACCTCTATATATAAAAGTCTTGGCCATTTCTTCTATTTTTTCCTTCCTTGGCCGATTTTCTTCCATTCTCTCTCATGTATCATCCAACATTTCATCTTAGATCTTTGAAAGTGTAAGTGTTCTTCCTTTAGTTTGTTGTTACACTTCATCTCCTAGTTACACTCTTTGATTTCATCCATGAAAATCATGTTTTCTTAGATCTTCAAGAAACACCAAGAACACCAAGAACATAAACTAGTGTTTTGGCCTAAAGTCAACCCTTTTAGCTCCATATTGTATGTATCCCTTCATTATACTTCATATTTACTAGGAAGCCTTGAAATACACCATCTAAACATGCTTTCCCCATGAAGATCATGAGTTTACGGCCCAAGATCTCCCTTGGCCGTAAACTCCATATTGATGCATGTTTGGACCTTAAACTCTTCCAATAAGCAAGCCCTAGGCCTTGAACCCTTAATGGATGTTGTAGGACCTTAAACCAAACATCTTGGCAACTTTGACCATGAGTTTACGGCCGTAAACTCCCTTGGCCGTAAACCCATGGCCATAAACACAAGATTAGTGCCATACACCTTCCTTTGTTGAATCACATATGATTCAACACTTCATGTCATTGTCCCTTAGTCCTTTAGGTTGTTTCATGTGACATCCCCATTTTCACGACCAGAAAAGACCGATTTTTGTTTATGCTTATTAAAAATCGAAGTATCTCTTTTAATAAAAACATTGCGGAATTTGTTCCCAGAAAAACATGATAAATACGTTATCAAAGCATTTCCGAAGAAAGGTATTTTTTATTTATTTTAAAACATTGGGATGTCGTCGTCAATATAGAAACATAAGCATAAAACAGAAGTTACATTCATTATCACTTGTGATTTACATCTCCTTAATCTCTCAGTGTAATGTAACTTCGTATCGACACCTGTGATACAAATAAACTCAGTGGGTCAGGTTGGGAAACCTGGTGAGTACATAGGGTTTTCAACCCACAATAATATAATTAACTTGTTTCTTCACATAATACATGTCAACCAATCAACCCGATTACCCATCCTCATTTTCTTCATTTGATATTCCCTAAAGTATTACCTTAAGGTTCATCTCCTATATCGTATTTACCTCTCATCTCTTTGCATCTCATTTCCTTATATGTTCGTTCCTAAGGACTTTTCCTATGGATCATCGCCTACATCACACAAACAATAATGGTTAGGGGATTACTCCCTCGATACGCACCTAGTAAGGGTTGGAGTATTATTTCATGAATATGTAGTTACAACATCGCCTAAACTCGTAATTCATAATAAGGGTTAGAGTATCATCACGTGAATACGTAGTTACAACATCGCCTGAACTCGTAATTCATCACCTACAGTTTGTGAGCCTGCTGGTGTTTCCACAGCGTTGTCTATGATAGTCTATGGTCACCATCTATACTCTGGTAAATGACTACATCTCCAAATTGTCGGACAAGGTTATAGTATCTTTCATCATACATCACCGATTCATCATCACCTATCCATCACCTAATTATCATCACCTTCCTATCATCACCTATCTCTCATCATTTTATTTCATCACACACCAACTATTTCATCTACCCATGTTTTATCCCAACATATTTGTAGATATAAAATAAATATATATTTAAATCATTTAAAACATGTATAAAATCATTCATCCATCATAGACAGCAAGTATTCAGATAATATGCACACATAGCACTTAATTTATATAAAATACTTCATATCTATGTGTAAGATGAAAGGGACCATGCACTCACTTGATAAGGTGGTGACTCGGTACTCGGACAACGCTTCGTTTACTTTAAAATAATTTCTTTCGACGAAACCTAGTATTATTACCACTAGATTTTAGTCTAATATTTACCGTGACTAATTATTAGTTTATTATATAAACGTTTAAACAATGCTTTCCAACCACTATGTACAGACAGGGACCAGACATAAAACACCGGAGGGCATGACCATTTTGGCATATAGCACTTCTGAAATCCAACAACCCTATACGGCCCTTTAAACCAGATTTTCCGTACCGCAATTAGTTAAAAAGATATTATAACGAAACTTATATAAGTCATAATAATAGCTCAAATATTTATTATAAGTTCATAATAACAATACTAATTTTAAATATAAACTATATTTAAAATAGGGTAAGCATAACTTACTTACAATGGGATTTTAGCTAGGAGTCGGGCTCTGCAGGGGCAGAACTTCGTTGCTAAATCTTTCTATGAAAGATTCGTGCAGCGCTTCAGCGCTCACCTTACTATACTAAAACTACAGAAAGAGAAATTGAATCACGAGGGACCGAAATGCTCGGGGGGATAAGAAGAGAAAGACTCTTGAATCAAGAGAATGGTGCAAGAAATATTAGAGCTTGAGGCTTTTATTTATACTAATTGAATTTTCAAAAACTATCATCCATAATTACTTAATGACCTTATAGTTCTATAAACAACTAAACACCCCTTTATATTATTATTTTAAATATATTTAACGATATTTGTACTAAACTAATGTTGAAAGAACTCAACATTAGACTTATAATGACCGCATCATCGATACCTTTCTAATGATATATACATATATATATATATATATATATATATATATATATATATATATATATATGTATGTATGTATATATGATTTATACTTTATTTTAATACGTAAATATGTTATTATAATTTGTAACTCGTTCATACGAACTCCGTTTTTGACATTATTTATATCCACGCGTAGGTGGAGACATACTCTACAACTTTCGTTTAGACTCCGTCGGCTAATTTTGACTTTATTTTTAAAGTTATATTTTTAACAGGCCGGGACAGGATTGGTCCGTTAAAATCTCATAACTTCTTCATCCGATTTCCATTTTTGTCTGTCTTTTTATCGTTACGCTACTAATAACGAGATCTTCGATTCTTGTTTAGGTTGTGTCGGCTAAAAACCGCTCGATCTAATACTCGAACTTCGGGTTGTACACCGCTAAGCCGACACTTTGAAAAATCATAACTTCCTCATACAAAGTCAGATTTGGGCGTTCTTTTTATGGACGTTCTTAGGTTAACATATTATACGAATTTCATTTAGATTACTATGGCTAAAATTCGCTCTATCATAAATTCACTATTTACTTCTTCCCGATATCGTGCCGGTTCCGTCGCGAAACATCGACGGATCATAACTTCTTTGTTGTAACTCGGTTTTCGGCGCTCTTTATATGTACGGAACCCTTGAGACATATTCTACAACTTGGTTAAGATTATTTATTCTAAATAATCTTTTTTCGAAAAGTCGTTTTCGACCCCTATTATCTCTAAATTGACTAGCCCGGATCTACGGGCGTTACATTTCCCTTCATTATTTTTGTATTATACACTAATTATATACATATATGTACCAATATATGTCATTAGGACTCATTTGTGTTTCAGAACTTCATTCGTGGAACTTCTCATCCTTACTAGAATCAATTGGATCACCAATCATAAGGTGAGTTCATACCCCTATATTTTATCACTTTTCACTGTTTTAAGGGGGGAATACAAGTCTAAACACAAGAAATTGTGTTTATTATAAATAAAACTCTTTAAATTTTTTAAATGACATCAAGTCATCAAAATGCTTTTAAATGTTAATAAACTCTTTTAAATATGGAAAATGCTTTTAAATGTTTTATAAAATCTTTTAACTTATATAGTGTAGAATTGATGTCTATGTTGATATAGTTATATAAGTAGTGTTTAAAGGACTTAGGAATGACTACCAACTATATTTCCTTTTCCTTGTTTGGATGTGGGCTTAGAGTACGGCTGTTTGTCTGAATGTCGTTTAAATATTAGTTATATATCATGTATATGTATGTAGACATAAAAGTTCTATTAGTCAGTTTAATACTTTTGGGTAGAAAATGTATTCTTTTAGGATAAGTCAGTTCAATACCTTGGGTAGCAAGGGTATTCTTTTAGGGTCAGTCAGTCAATTACAGAGAACTTACTAGTAAACTATAAGGGGTTTAGTTTAGAGAGTCAATGCTTATCACTTGGTAGATCATTGAAGTCAAAGCAATACATAGAGATCTAATACTTGTTAGTCTTATCTATTCAGAAAGTATGAACAATAATACGAACTAAATATAAGGAACTCAAAAGGTACATCCTTCATTGTACCAAAAACCAGATATAAAAGGGGGTACCCAGGCACAATATTGTACCTTCAGTTAACATGGGTATGCGAGCATAGTACCACGAAACCAATCATAGGTGGGTACGCGCGCATAGTACCAAAACCCAGACATAAAAAGAACATAGGTAGTAGTTTCTGTGATTGCTTAGTATATGCACATAAGTTATGTACAATGAGAAACTGATAGACAGTTGAATGTGTGAACTCTGTTTTGCTTTCCTTTTCCTTGTTTGGATGTGGGGGTACGACAGGATCGCACAATCAATTGTTCGTCCGTTTCTGATTATGTATAATAAGTATGTACTATGTGAATCACAGGATAGTCTTTTTAAAGAGTATTCATAGTAAAATTCAAAGCACTATTCAAAGGAATACAATGATCATATTATAGTCTTTTCATAGTATATCTACTATACTATGAACTGAGACTGAACTTGCAATTACATAGCATAATATCCAATACAAAGAATTGTTTTATGAGATATAAAACTAAGTATACTATTCCATAGTATATTCATGCATTTACTAACAATTCCATATCACAGTATGCCAACATTCAGTAGAACGGTTTTAGGGGATAAAAGCACAGTTCAATAACAGTTAGGGAATATGGGATTTGCTAGGTTCAATGGTAACATTTTCTAGGTATTCTAGTAACACATACTAGGTATTCTAGTTCATTATAAAGGATTCGTAAGAAGGTTAATATTATGATTTCCTCGCTTATACATTCCTGAGTTATATATAACGAAGATCTGGTAGACAATAGAATGTGAGATTTGTAACTTAGTTTCTTTTCCTTGTTTGGATGTGAAACTAGGGTAGAACCCCACAATTTATTATCTGCCCAATCTTGATTATATCATAACGTGTATAAGCTCAGTTTTCATGGATATTAACTCATCACATATTCAGAATCAGTATAACATATATTACTTTTAACTGGAACTATAATCCTTTAGTTTATACGCTAGGGTTATATATAATGAAGACTAGATAGATTGGAGAATGTGTGAACTCAGTTTTACTTTCCTTTTCCTTTTTTGGATGTGGGGGTACAACCAAATCACACAATCGACTATCCATCTCGTATTGATTATGTGTAATTAGTATAAACTAAATGATTATAAAGGGAATTGTTTCAGTATCACATTACTTTAAGGAAACATAGGGTTTTCTTGTCAATCTTTCAAAACTTGTTTAATTGTCAAAGAAGTTTCTTACGTTAAACTAAATCTTATGCACTCACCAGCTTTAAAGCTGATCAACTCTTTCAAAATACTTGTATTCTCAGGAATATATTAAGACATGTATCCGCACCGGAGTTCATGAAGACGGAGCAGTAGTTCCTCATCTTATCTTTTGATACTATTATAATATAACAACATGTAATGTTTTGAACCCTATGTAATAACTTTTACATCTATACTAAAGAATGTTGTTGCTTTGCTTACTTTTATTCAATTGTTGTGATACTACATATGACGTCCTCCACCCCAAACGTTTCTGCCGTTCCGGTTATGGGGTGTGACAATTTCTGTAGGAGTCTTTGGAGCTGAACAGTTCTCAATGGCCTTTATTTTGGATGGGTCCATGTGAATTCCCTCTTCGCTAACCACGTGGCCCAAGAATTCGACTCTTTGAATCCAAAATTCACATTTAAACAACTTCACATAAAGCTTCACTGCTCGTTGTGTTTCTAAGATCTGTCGTAGGTGTTGGATATGTTCCTCCTTACTGACAGAATAGATGAGTATGTCGTCAATGAATGCGATTATGAATTTATCTAAGTAAGGACGGAACACCCGCTTTATCAAGTCCATGAACACTGCGGGCGTATTGGTTAATCCGAAAGAAATCACTACAAACTCGTAGTGTCCATAACGAGTTCGGAAAGCTATTTTGGTAACATCTTCCTCTAAAACTCATAATTGGTGATACCCGGATATTAAGTCAATTTTCAAAAAGTAGTTTGCTCCTTGAAGTTGGTCGAATAAGTCGTCTATACGTGGTAGAGGGTATTGGTTCTTGACGGTAAGTTTGTTTTGTTCTCGGTAGTCAATGCACATATGGAATGATCCGTTTTTCTTCTTCACGAACAACACCAGTGCTCCCCAGTGTGAGAAGCTTGGTCTAATGAATCCCTTGCTTAAAAGTTTGTTCAGTTGACTGGAGAGTTCCTGCATCTCAACAGGTGCTAGTCGATTGGGAGATTTACCTACAGGAGTAGCTCCTGGAATTAAGTCGATTCTGAACTCGACCTGACGTTGTGGAGGTAATCTTGGAAGTTCTTCGGGAAAGACGTCAGGAAAGTCGCGTACTTCTGGGATGTTCTTTATATCTTCCGCTCCTTGGCTCATATCAACCACGTGAGCAAGCAACGCATGATATTCCTTTCGTAAGTACTTTTGGGCTTGTATACTTGAGATGATCTGAAGGTTCGTGCCTAGTTTGTTGCCATAGATAACTAGGGTTTCGTTAGACGGTAGGTTAAGACGAATGGCTTTCTCAAAACACATGAAATCAGCAGGATGAAGACTCAACCAATCCATGCCGATACGGACGTCGAAACTTTTAATTGAGACAGGCATGAGGTCGATTTAGAATAAATGGTTATCTAGAGAGAGATTGCATCCTATGTATATATCGTTAGTGCGCTAAGTCTTCCTGTTAGCCATTTCTACGGTGAACATTTTTTTTAGTGCTCGTTGTTGTTGTTTAAGTAGGTGTGCAAATTTTTGGTTCACGAAACTCCTCTCCGCTCCACTATCAAATAGTATGCGTGCATAAAAGTTATCGAGGAGAAACATACCAGTGACCGCTGACCATAGTAGGGTCTGCCACCGCTTCCTCATGGGCTATCGCCAAAACTTTTCCCACTCCGCCAACATTCCCTACTTTCGGGCAGTTCCGCTTCTAGTGACCAACCTCAACACACCCGTAGCATGCCTGGCCTACTCCAATGCCAAGGACCTGGGTGATTGATCTAGCCAGAGCTTTGCAAAAACGGCTAGTATGCTGTTTCCTGTTGCAGTTTACACACTGCATTTCCCGGCAGGGTCCGTTATGGTGGAAGTTGCACTTGTTGCACTTTGGCAAACTCCGAGTGTATTTTTTCACCGGTGCAGTGGCAGCATGAACAACCACGATCTACTGTTTCTTGGCAGAGTTCTGTGTCGTGTTGTACTTCTTCTTGTCCCAAAACTTTCGCTTGTTGTCGGATATTTTGGTTGGTTCTGGGACAGCAAGGGTTGTTGTTGGTGTGTGGAATCTATGATCAATGAGTCGCTGTGCCAATCGTTTGGCACTATCAAAGGTAGTGGGGTTTGAAGCCAATACTTTCCCCTGAAATGGAGGTACCAACCCCCAAATGTACCTCTCAATCTTCCTTCCCTCAGTGGGGACCATTCTCGGACATAGAGCCACCAGATCACTGAACCTGGCAGTGTAGGATACTATGTCGGAGCCTTTCATGGTTACGATCCAGAGTTCATGTTCAAGTTTCTGAACTTCGCCCCTCGGACAATACTCCTCTATCATGAGGTCCTTCAGTGCTTCCCAGCCCATCACATTAGCCACTATGAGAGTAAGTGACTTGACATGGCTATTCCACCATGTGAAGGCTCTGTCCGAGAAGGTGCAGGCAGCAAATTTTATTTTGCTTCCTTCCGGGCAGGAGCATATCTCGAAGATAGACTTCATTTTCTCTATCCATTGTGATAGAGTGATAATTCCTCCGTTGCTGTGACATCCCCAAAATCACGGCCAGAAAAGACCGATTTTGTTTATGCTTTATAAAAATCAGAGTACTTCATTTTATAAAAAGGTTGCGGAATTTGTTCCCAGAAAAACATGGTAAATAGGTTATTAAAACATTTTCGAAGAAACGTATTTATTTCATTTTAAAATGTTTGGGATGTCATCGTTAATACCGAAACATAAGCATAAACAGAACTTACAATGATTTACACTAGTGATCTACATCTCTTTTAAATCTCTCAGTGTAATGTCACTTCACTTCGTCACCTGTGATATACATAAACTGAGTGGGTCAGGTTGGGAAACTTGGTGAGTACATAGGGTTTTCAACCCACAATAATATAATTATTATGTTCAATCAAACAATCAACCCAATTACCCATCCCTATTATCTTCTTTACTCCTTAAGGATTTAACCTAAGAGTCATCTATCCTGCATTCGTTTATTTCGAAGTCCCTTACTTCCAGGGTTATAGGACTGGCACTAAATCCATAGCCGCCAATGTTCGTTCATAAAGCACTAATTCCATAGCTGCTATAGTCTATTCATCGGGTACTAAATCCATAGCTACCAGTCTTTATCTAATAGGTACTAAGTCCATAGCTACCAACGTTCAACAGGTACTAAGTCCATAGCTACCAATTCCTACAGGTACTAAATCCTTAGCTACCAGCGTCTAACTAATAGGTACTAAGTCCATAACTACCAATTCCCAACAGGTACTAAATCCATAGCTACCAACGTCTAAAAGGTACTAAGTCCATAGCTACTGGTGTTTGTCCCATAGGCACTAAGTCTATAGCTGCCAATGTATACTCATGTCATCTTCTATCTCTCATCATTCATCTACCCATCTCATACCCAACATTTTCATATATATAAAATACATATACAGTTTAAGTCCTTTAAAACATGTATAAAACGTTCAACCAGCATAGACAGCAAGTATTCAGATAATATGCACACATAGCACGTAGTTTATATAAAATACTTCATATCTATGTGTAAGATGAAAGGGACTACGCACTCACCTGGTAAGGTGGTGACTCGGCACTCGGACAACTCTTCGTTACTTCTTAAAACAATTTTTCCTTGACCAAAACCTACTATTAATACCACTAGAGTTTAGTTTTAACGTTAATCGCGACTAATTAATAGTCTATCTATTATTACTATTATATAAGCATTAAATAACACTCAATAAAACTCATAATAATAGCCCAAATAATTATTTTAAGGTCCTAATAATGTTACTGTAATTAAATAAAAGCTATATTAAATATAGTATAGGCGTAACTCACTTACAGCGGGTTTTTATTAAAAACCGAGCTTCGCTAGAGCAGCGTTTCCGAGCCGAAAGCTTTTCTTCTCGGAGCCGTCGGGCGCTCCAGGGCTTTCTTCTCGTGATAGGGAGGTTAGAGAGAAGTTAGAGAGAGAAAGAAAGGTTTGAAGGTGTGAGGAAATAATGAAGAGTTCATCTCTTATTTATAGGAAGTGTATAGTAAAGTAGTCTCCAAGCTTCGTCCGTAACTTTTGCATACGAGCTCCGTTTTTGTCTGTCTTTCTACTGTTGAGTTCCTATTAATGAGATCTTCAACTTTCATTTAGACCTTGTTAGCTAATTCTCATTCTATCTCGGATTTACAAAACTATATCGAATTCGCCGCGCTTGAAAAGTAGAGACTAAGCTTCGTCCATAACTTTCGCATACGAGTTCCGTTTTTGTCTGTCTTTTTACCGTTGAGTTCCTATTAATGAGATCTTCAACTCTCATTTAGACATCGTTGGCTAATTCTCATTCTATCTCGGATTTACAAAACTGTATCGAATTCGTCGCGCTCGAAAAGCAGGGACTAAGCTTCGTCCATATCTTTCGCATACGAGCTCTATTATCGACGTTATTTATATCCACGCGTTGGTATTTATGAGTACTACAACTTTCATTTAGATCCCGTCGGCTAAAAATCGACCGATCTAAAATTCAGATTTCGGGCTGTGCACTGCTATGCTAAATCTTAGAAAAATCATAACTTCCTCATACGAAGTCAGATTTGGGCGTTCTTTTTATCGATGTTCTTAGTTTAACATATTCTACGACTTTCGTTTAGATCGCTAAGGCTAAATCTTGCTCTATCATAAATTCACTATTTACGCTTCCCGGTATCGTGCCGGTTCCGTCGCGAAACTTCAACGGGTCATAACTTCTTCGTTATAACTCGGATTTCAGCGTTCTTTATATGTATGAAAACCTTGTAACATACTCTACAACTTGGTTAAGATTATTTATTATAAATAACCTTTTGTCGAAAAGTCGTTTTCGACCCCTATTGCCTCTAATTTGACTAGCCCGGATTTGCGGGCGTTACAATTGCTGTTAAAGGCTCTGGGTTCACAATTGGTGAAGTCTTTGTATGAACACTCCTTAGAGAGCCCGTGACCATCACCTTGAGTAGAATTAACAGTCGTTCCACCCCCGCTATTTCTGCTAGCGTTGAATTGAGTTAGGGCTGTCGTAACAGCCGCAATCACTGAAGTGTGAAGAACTGCAGGATTGTATTATGGAGGAGGTGGTTGTCGAGTTGGAGTTATCGGAGGATTGTGTCTTGTTGATCTACGAGCAGGCATCTTTCAACTGAAAGTTTACAAAGATGTAGATAATAGTAAGAATTCAATATTGAGAATAGTGAGAGTGATCCTTGAGTTAACACACCATAGATCAACATGTAAATGTTCTACCATTTGAAAGATGAAAGAAGTTGGATATAGATTTTCCAAGAGGATTTGGATGCTTGTCATTATCATTGGTATTATAGATGTAAAGAGTTCTTGAAAATTTGACCTTGTAATAGGTCTACAAATACCAATACAGGGAAAACTTGACAGCATACGACCTAACGAACTGAAAGTTCAAGGTTTAGATACAATCAAGAAAATAATACTAGAGTCTAAAGGTCGACCTAATCTATATCCAAAAGAGTGAGTAGAGTACGCTCTACTCGCGAGGAGTGTTGTTCTGATTGGTGCTAGATTCTGCCTTGGATCCAGACAACTGTTGTTTTGTTTCCCACACATGCCTTTGCAATGCCACTTGGTTTTTTCGAAGATCCTTAACTTCATATTGGCAAGCATTTAGTTCTATCTGCAAAGCGTCAGTGTGAGTCTTGGTTAGTTCCTGGTCATTGGTCAGGTAGAGGAGACAAATTGTGTTGACTCCATAGTTAGACCTGATCTCCATGACTTGGTTGAAGTTTTCTCTCCCTTGCCCTATGTTGCAAGCAACACGGCGAACCAAGATAGGAAGGACTCTGTCTGCTGATCCTCCCTCATTCAAGTTATAGTAACTCCAATCTCCATTGTTGGGAGGTGGTTGTCCCTGTTCGTGGCTCCACCTTCCCAAGTTCACAGCCCACAAAGGCGTCGGGCCTTGAAAAGCCTGATGAGGGTTAGGGTTTGGAGCAACTTGGGGTGGATTATAGTGTCACACCCCCAAACCGATAACGGCGAAATACGTTTCGGGGTGGATGACGTAGTGTACGGTATCATCACAATTGCATAATAGTAAAAACAAGAAACATACAACCATTTCATTTACATAGTGAATTTAATTACAAGTGTGTTTTGTAATGTTTAACAATCACCCAAAAGTAAATCAAAAATAAGAGATGGGTCTTGTGTGCTCCACCTTCTCCAAAAATGTTGCGTCTGTACCTGTCTATCTTTGACCTGAAGATACAAGTTATTTTGAAAACGAATATCAGCATAAAGCTAGTGAGTTCATAAGAGTTTAGTGTGAGTTTTTGTATACAAAGCATTAGTGCGAAAAATGTGTCATTTATATTCATAAGTAGTAGAAATCTAAGAAAAATCCCATGTTTTCCAGAAATACATTGTAAGTAAAAGCTGTTAAAAGTATGCATCCTTCCCTTTTGAAAACAGTTTATTGTAAAAGTATATTAGCAAATTTCCAATAGTAATGTGATAGAATAGGTTGAGCCTGTAATCATTGATAGAGGTGCAAGCTTCCTTTAGTGATAGACACTTACGTACTTCGGGGTGTGGTTTAGCGTTTAGTGTAATATTTTAGTGTAGTTATAGCGTATTCCTTGTATATTACTAATAGTGAGTATAATAGAGGATCCCATGACCTTCCCAGTCATGCACAATATAGTGAAGTAGTGGCATCCCTGGGCCTACACGGCGCGGACTGAGATTAACAGTCGAGATGTAATAGCGTCTGCCCCGTATAGATCTATACATGTAGTGTCGTCTTCCTGCCGGAAAACTTCGGGCGTAGTGGGTAGTGAATAGAGCATCTCGTAGTGGGTTAGTGTATTATGGTTTGTTTAGTGTTTTCTCTTCTGTTATAGCGTAGAAATCTTTTAGTATTGATCATAGTGTATTCTCTTACTAGTGTATTGTCTAGTAATAGTGAGTATTATAGTGTAGAGAGTAGTGACTTTATCGAGTAGTAGCAGTAGCAACAGTAACTATACCTATTATAGTTATCTTAGTGTGGATGGTTCTTGACATGTTAGTGACTTTAGTATTTTAGTGAAAAGATAATTATTCGTATCCCATACTAATATACAAGTTATATAACTAAGAAATCAACGACAGTCGGACAGATAACTACTACCCTAAGCCCACAATCAAACAAGAACAGGAAATAAGGCGAGATATCGGTCCTAAGTCCTCCAAGTCTTACTTATATAAATATATCAGAGTGGTTATATTTTATAAGTAAATTGATTTAATAAAAGTATTTCCCAAAAGAACATTTAAAATCTGGCTTGCTGTCCAAAAATAGTTTTAAAAATGTAAAAACCTGTTTATAAGGCATAGTGATAAATCACATGTGATTTGAACTAAAGATAGTGAATCACATGTGATTAATCCTTGTAACGCGGAAAATCGTTCTGTAAAACTTTCCATAAACATCTATAAGCAACTTGTATCTCCCCCCTAAAACATTTAAAACATTTGAAAGGTTCATTAAAGGGGTATGAACTCACCTGAAATCGCGTAATTCGGGTGAATCGGGTAAATCGGGTAAAAGTGTCGGTTGAGCGTTTGGTACCAAATAATGACTTGAGCACCTTTTAGGACCCTAATGTCATATGAAATATGTATTTTACAAGAAGTTAATCATCTTATGCTTTTAAGTATAGTATTTGGACATTCTAGCATCGTTTCGGGTTTTAGGGCCTAGAAGGGGGTTCCCGGGAGTGGTACAAAGCCAAGAATGATTTACGGGAGGGTCCATGAGTTCACTCCCTTGGAGTTTACGGCCCAAAGGCCACTCCTTGGGAGTTTACAGCCGTAAGCCCCCTAGGCTTGGCCGTAAACTCATGTGGTCCTCCAAATTGTATGTTTAAGGCCTTATTTCACTTCCTTACTTTAATGGTATGAGTCTTGGACCAATATGGAGGGATTAAACTCTTATTTTTGTGTCATTTTGGGGAGTTTACGGCCAAGGCTTGCTCTTAGGCCGTAAACTCCATTTAATCCATCAAAATGGTTGTTTAAATGGTACAACATGTTCTCATTCACCTTAGATAAATCCTAGAAGGCCTTAAAATGAGTTTTGGGACAATTTGGCATGAAAATTGGGGAGTTTACGGCCCAAGAATATCCTTGGCCGTAAACTCTTCATTTGGCCTCAATATGGGAAGTTTAATGGTACAACACACATCCAAGGGCCTTAGCTAAATTCCTTACATGCATTAGAGGAGTTTTGGGACTTGTTTGACACAAAAACTTGTGTGTTTACGGCCCAAGCTTAGCCTTGGCCGTAAACTCCTCTTTTTGTGTTCAAATGATGTTGTTTGATGCATTTAAACCTTCCTTGGTGTCAAGTCTAAATTACCAAACACCTTAGATGAGTTTTTGGGGCTTTAAACAAGGATTTGTCGGGTTTTTGGGGTGTTTACGGCCTAAGCACAAGCTTGGGCCGTAAACTCCTTTTTAAGCTTCAATTTCTTGTGTTTTAGTGTCCAAACTCTCCTAGGTATATGCCTTAATTAGTCCATAAGCTTAAAGGAAGGAAAAATGAGGTTTTTGGCATGTTTCTAGGGGTTTACGGCCTAAGGGGCTTCTTAGGCCGTAAACTCCTTTTTGGTCCTTGATTTCTATGATTTTGGCCTCTAAATACAGTGAAGTATGTCTAGATTAAGTTAGGGAATGAGTACTTACATTTGGAAGTCGGAAATTAGCGGAATTGGGGTCGATTTCGGGTCTAGAGAGAGAAAGTAGTGAGAGAGAGTGAATGTGTGGTAAAAGAGTGTTCAAATGTTGTGCACACTCATTTCATATGTCTCGGGTATCGCACCCGATACACGGCTACCCGATGCTTAAAGTTAACAGGGTTAAAACTTTTTACCCGGGTGAAGTGGTTGAGAAAGTAATTCAACTCTATTAGGTTAAACGGGGTTAACACATACGAGTTATATTTCTTATGATAATATCAAGACATGCATATAACTAGATATTCGGTTATTGACGATTCCAAATATTACATAAAATAATGTATAGTGACGCATTCTGTTAGTGAAAATGGGATTTGTAACGGGAATAGATTTGGGGTTGTCACATATAGACCTCGAGTTTTGAGTCAGAATCTTCCTATTCAACTTCTTCGTGTTCTTCCTTAGAACTCTCCTCGGGGTCTTCCTCCACTGGGACCACCGGGTTCTCTTCTTCGGGTTCAACTTCAACCCATCCTCCGATCCCTTGATCGGGCAAGTACGTGTCGCTAGGTAGATGGAATCCAACCATGTTATCTAAGCGAGGAAAGGGGTATAAGAGACATATAATAGAGGTATCACTATAGATAATTATAGGAAGATCCTTACCAGTTACTTCAATACTTGCGTAGTGCATACCAGTCATATATAAGCAAGATATAATAGACCTTTGAATAAGTGACCCAACTCTAAGTCCACGGCCAAACAAGGAACAGGAAGTAAAGCAAAGATCACAGATTCTAATTCTACAACACCTTAGTCACGTATAACCTTAGTGTATCCACACATCAACTATTGACCTACTAGTAAAGACCTTTTAGTTTTCACATAAGTAATTATAGTACCACAAAATTCTCCTATAGAATTTTAAGTTCATGTTATGTTCTAGAGTTTCATTGTAGTAGAGTTGGTAAGTTTCTAGAATTGTTGCAACACCGCAACCATTCCTAGGCACATACTAATCACTTCTCGGATAGATATAGTTGATCAGGCTATATCATTCCCAGACCTGATTATATGTCCCTAAGCCTACTTGTGCTATCCAACAACCGCAATACTTTTGTTCTATTCTAGTATGACACTAATCCTAGTATGAATGCATGTATGGATACTTTGGTAAAATATTTTATTATCTAAAAGTATAAACTCTTGGTCAGAGTGTTTTAATATCGATGTGTTAATAGTTGTATATCTTTTATGGGTTGATATACTCAGTTCACTATAAACAAAGCTCTAATACCAATCTGTCACACCCCCAAACCAGATTAGCGGAAACATTCAAGAGCAGAGGACGTCATGTATAGTATCATAACAATGCACAATAATAAAACAAGCAACAACATCATCCATTGCATTAATAATATAGTTTATACATGTCTGTTCTGTGTAAAGTTGTAAGACACCAAAAATTATATCAAAATAAAAAGACGAGTCTTGAATATGCTCTATCTTCTCAAAAACCTTGCCATCTGTACCTGTCTACTGGGACCTGAGAATACAAGTTATTTTGAAAGAGAGTATCAATATAAAAGTTGAGTGAGTGCATAAGTATTTTTGTGTCAAATGTTTGCATTTGTTTCATGAAAATGTTTGTATATGTAAAGTAAAAATGTTTGTATCTTTCCAGAAAATTGTATATTTTCTAATTAAATGAAAAGTAGTCTTCTACCAAGACTCAAATGTTTTGTATGTTTGTTCTCTCGTAAAAATGTATGTTTTTCCAAGTTTATGACTATCTTTACTAGAAAAATAGTTTGCATTTCTCAATGTGAGAATATCACTGTATGAATGTAATGGAAAATAAAGATGTACAGTAGTGTTGTGTAAAATTCTCTACTGAAGCACTAACTACCTTAAAACCAAATTGTTTTTTAACATAAAAATCTGATTAGGTTATAACAATGCTTGATTGACTAGTATAAAACACGACGTTCTTCGGACGTCGAAAATGGTATGACATTTGCCACCCGTAGATCTGTAGGTCCCACTTTAGCTAGCAACAATATGTAGGATGGTAAATCCCGTATAGATCTATACACAAACTCACGCTCTCCCTCCATGTATATTGCTATGCCATGAAATAGTTTTTCACATTTTAGTTGTTCTGTTCTTGTTATAGTAGGTATGTTCCTTTCTGTTCTTGTTATAGTATGTATGTTCCTTTCTATTCTTGTTATAGTATGTTTTGTGATGTATAGAACTTGTATGGATGTATTGACTCGTGTATGCATCTCTGTTCTAGAAATAGTATGTAATGATCCTCTAAACTATACCTATTATACTTTACTAGTATGTTTGTTTGAATTGTTACTGATTTGTAGAAAAGACTCGGTTGTTCAACGGAGGCAACTGAGGTAAGTATGATCCTTAAAAATGGGTTTAATATTCATATATGTATTTAATGAGCATAACTATGATTTAGCCGAAAGTCGAACTAGTGATCCAACCCTAAGCCCATAACCAAACAAGGAACATGAGTCAAGGTATTTAGCAATAGTCCTAAGTCCACTAAAGCATACTTATAAATAGACGAATATGATTCTGATATAAAAGAAGTTTAAAATAGTTTAAAAGAGTTTTAACAAGTTTATGAGTATAAGAAATCCTCTTGTTTGGTGTTTTCACATGTAAATGGTTAACACATTTGTATTATGTTCTACTTGTATTCTACCCGTAAAAGCATTTAAAAGTGTAATTGTAGGGGTATGAACTCACCTTGTGTGAGTGATTTGAATGAAAGATCGATATAGGATGCTTGGTATCACTAGAGAAGTCATGAGCACAAATGGATCCTATTTAGCATATATATATATATATATATATATATATATATATATATATATATATATGTGTGTGTGTGTGTGTGTGTATGTATGTATACAATTAGTGCATTTAACAACTAAACTGTAAAGGAAACAGCCTTAGGAAGTAGGGAACACTCACAAAGAAGTGTTAGAACCGAAAATGAAAGGCTGAAACTTGATCATGGCCAAACTAGATTTGTTCATGGCCCAAGAACGGATCACGGCCCAGATGGGTGTTCACGACCTAGTGTACTTGATGAATGAAGAACACCTTGAAGATCCTAGGCAAGTTTGTAAGAAGATTCAAAGGTTTTCGGTCGGGTGTTCTTCGTGTTCTTCATGTGTTCTTCGTGAAAACTAGTGACATTAACGTGTTTCAGTCTAGTATAAGAGGATTGAAGGGTGTTTTTGAAATAATAACAAGATCAAGAAATGATACCTGTTAGATCCTATGAAGAACTAGTCATTATCACGTGAATAAGATGAGAAAGGACGTGTTTAGCATGTTCTTGAGGAGAGAGGATGTTCTTGGCTGATGATACTTGAGAGAAAAGGGTTTCATTTTCGTTTGGAAGTCTAGAAGTGAATTAAAATCAACCTATATATATATATATATATATATATAGATATAGATATAGATATATATATATATATATATATATATATATATATATATAGAGAGAGAGAGAGAGAGAGAGCTAGGTTCAAATGTTTTTAGTAACTATTGTGTGCATGAATGCACCAATAGGAATTTAGGAAATAATAAATCATTAAATAAATCATTTAAGGGTATTATAGTAATCTTTGCATATTTAATTATGGTAGATCATTGGTATATTTATTATCCCTTTAAATATGGGATGTCAAAGTCAAAACCTCCTGTAGAAAAAACCCTACAATTGCCCCGACCTTCACACAGTCCATCATTCCGTCGGCCTCTATGTCGCATCTATCATTGCCGCCGATCTTCACACATCCTTGATGATGACAGAAAAAAGGAACAACATAATAATCATCGCATCAATCCTTGAAAAGCTAAAAAGAATGGGTGATTTGATCCTCGCAAAGCAAAAAAAGAATCAAAGGTTTTTCTTATTATATCATTTGTTTTTTTATTTCTTCATTCATCAATCTGATTCCTTTGTTATAGTCGTATGTGGTTTTTCATATTGCTTGGTGCCAATTTCTTTGTTTGTAAATATTAATGGCGCACTTGTCAAACATGGTACAGAAACTGTTATCACATACACATCGCAACAAACATTATAACAATTGAATTCTAAAAAGATGGGAAATCACAGTAAAGTCGGTCAATTTAGATTTTTCTAGAAGGGTTAGATACATTTGTTGCCTTTAAACCTTTGTATATATATGTGATGATTGTGATTTTTAGCCACCCACGTTGGTATAGGCTATGCTATAATGTTTATGTTTAAACTTTTGCTTTTGTTTTATTTTTTCAAGAATGTATGATTATGAAACATATGTTTATTACTTTATTATATTGATGGTGGTAATGGGATCATGTTTCGAAGGATTACTTCATTCACATGATACATATAATTTTGTTTGCTATATTAATTCATTTATGATTAATTCAGAATATTTTTTGGAGCGCCCTTAAAGTGTTTGATGAAACGCCAAAGAGAAATATGACAGTCTCAGATTGTATTCATGGTTAGTGATGGAATCACCGGTTAATGAGGAGATGCTGGTAAGTTTACATGAACTTTATTGATCTTTGATTACGTTTTTTGAGTTGGGTTTTTGTAATTTTTTTTTTCAGAAATTACCATTCTTTGATGGCAGAGAACTTGTAGCTGGAAGTATTGATGATTCAATCTATGTTTATGATGTTGAAGCAAACATCTATCCTGATCATAGATTTGATGTTGAAGCAAACTGACTTTTCCTTATGTTTATGATGCTGAAGCAAACAGACATATGGGCTGATCATAGCTTTGACCTTGTTTACCTTTTTATAATATTTCCATTTGAAAGAATAGTTTATTATATAAGAATATTATTGCTTTATTCTGATAGAATTTGCAGTTAATTAATTATATGTTTAATGTGCAGTAGTTACAAGTGTATCACTATAAAGTATTTGGCAATGAATTTGTGATAGAAATGGCTTGAAGAATGGCTTGAAGACCTGATGGGAAAGGCTCCTTGTATAAAATCATTCTCATGCAATACAATTCTGACAGAATGTCAATGTCACAAAATGTCAATCTCATAGAATGCTAGCATATTTTGAATTGGCTTAGAGGTCAAACATACACAAGACATCTAGAATGTTGTTATTTTTTAAGAATTATATTTGTTATTCTTTCAGAATGTTTGTTATAATTCAATGAATCACAATCGTACAATGTAATTATTTGGTATATTATTAGTTCAAGAATCGATTTTGTATATTCTTTCAGAATATATTTACTAGTTTATGGTTGACATTCTGTCATTTTGACAAAATAAAATCGAAAAATATGGTTACTACTTTATGGTTAAAATTCTATCATTCTGACAAAATAAAAATTGGATTTTTAATTTTAAATTAATTTAAAATATTTAGATTTTTAAAAATAAAGGAATTAATTATCCCTAAAAATCCGAAAATTTCTTTTTTTTAATATAGGTTAATTGACTAGAATGCCCTTATGCTCAAATTTGTGTGACTATATGGTACATGTTATCCTATTCTACTATCATAGATCCTCAGATCATGACCTTTGATTATATTTCATCCAATGGTCCAGATATGTGCATTCTGGCACACAATAGTTACTAAAAACAAAATAATCTAACCCTATATATATATATATATATATATATATATATATATATATATATATATATATATATATATATATATATATATATCTTCCTATCTTATAAAGGAAATCATACTATTTCTAAAAATAGATTGAATATAATAATAATATTTTTTTAAAATGTCAAAACTTTTAAGCTAATAGTACAAATAATTACTAATAAAATAATATTAAATTTTAAACTTAACCCCATTTAAATTTGATTGTACAAAAAATAATACATGTATAAGCATGTAATGCAATAATAAAGGATCTTATTTCATTTTCACCTGTCTCTTTTATCTTTCATATTATCTCTTCCTTATCTTGACCTGGTCCTCCGCCTTTATCTCTGAAAATGAACCTAATTTTTGAAAACTAAGATTCTCTCTCATCCCTTCGTCTTCATCGATAAACTCAAGATATACATTTTCTTCATAATCTTCTCTATTCATTATTCATAGGCTTTCCAACTGCTTCTGCTATTCCTTTATTCCTCAAACCAACGATTGATGTCAAAGAAAAATATTGTTTAGGGTTTACTTCTATAGGTATAGACTTTTTGACATACAAATGGAGTCACCACCATCCGATGCTATCTCTACTGCCTGAGCAGCGCACAATCATCTATATTTCTCTCTCGATTTAAGGATGTAGGTGACAAATCCAATATTTTTTTGCATTTTTCTTATTGAATACCTCCTCCATACACATATGCGTTCTCTTTTCCTCCTTTTGTCACATTAAAAATCCAAGAAACACTCAATAAATTTCATACTAATTTCTAAAATGGGATCTCGGGGCTTGTATATTTTGTGTTTGTTCGTATTCTGAAATCATTATCTTATGATTTGCCAGAGTTCCAACTTCTGAGTTGTAATCATTCCATCCTGAAGATAACCCTTATCCAAGAATCCTCTTTTTTTCAAAAAATGAAAATGAATACTTGTGGCTATGTCTTTCTCCTAGCTAAGTATGTTTTCTTGAGGTGAGATCACTTGTTTACTCTCTTCTTTTTCTTTGTAGGTAAAATGATCAAATTTAGGCTAAAAAGATCAATTTTTATGTAGGTTGAAAGTAAGCTGGAGACCCACATTGTTGAAAGTAAAAGATGGATTGGGCTAATCAACTATTCATGATCATAAAAGATGTCTTGTGGCATTGGTTGTTTGATGTTTTTTTATTACTACTGCTTTTGTATTTCTATCTGAATCTTTGGTTTATCGCCACCAGGTATGCACAACCTTTAATCACCCATTGGACGGAAAGAATGATCAACAAAGTTGTTCCTTGCAACGTTGGTTAGTGTTAATCTTATGATTACTCGATGTGCTTAAGTACTTACTTTTTTACCCCTTTCATTTTAGAAATCCAGTCAATTCTCTAAAAGGTTTGATATATTCATTTCTACCTCATCTTTCAAAATCTTTTTTTTTTTGATGATTATTTTTGTGAAGTTGCTCAAAAGACGTTTGTTTTGATGCGCAGATGATGAGTTGATATGAAAGCAACTGATGTTGTCATTTGGTGATCATGTGTTGGAGGTAAATTCAACAAAGCATATGTTGACTATGTTTAGAAGTAGCAAGTATGTTTCCGATTTATTTTTAAGGATACTGTGGTGCCATAGAACAAGATCTACTTCTGAATGGTTAAGGCGGGGTACTAAAGTTATCTTAGATGCTCATCTCTGTAGTTGATTTTATGTTAAATATTTCCTACTACAACAAATAGACTTGAGGGCATTTTCCTTGCTCTATGGAATTTATTTTTTTATATGAATATTATAAATAAACATGTCAGGCCCTTTACAAGTTTTATATGTTTTAGAAATAGAATTATATAGATTAAGTAGATTCGCTGCAAGAAATAGCAATGGTTGTTTTCAAATTTTCGTTTGTTTGTTCTTTGGTCCATCTGTTCATTAGATTTAGAGTCCTATTAGATATGGAATTTTTACAATACATGGACTTATCATTTCTAAAAGGAATTTGGATTAAAGAATGGTTAAAAGTCCTCAATAAACTGATAAGTAGACTTACATACATGCTCTTGTGTGTGGGAGCTTTTAATATGTTTGATTACCATAAAATAGGTCAAACGAATAAAGAATAAAAATTATAATAAAAAAATACATACCTTAAAATAGCTAGAAACTAAAATAAAATATATAAAAATAAGACAATATAAATGGAACAATTAAAAGAGTATACAGTCCATTTAAGATATTGATTCATGAATTCCAAATTAAAACATAAGTTTAAACATTAATCAAATTCAAAATTAATCATATTTTGTTTTGGCTAGAAATAACTTTAGATAATTACAAAATAAAATTTTATTTAATTAGAATAATTCATAAATGTTTGATTAAGAATAAATTTTAATGGAATTATCATGCAACATACAATGTTACGAACCTTTATATATACAATAAAAGTTATACAAGGTGTAGCGTCCGGGTGTGCCATGACGTGTCTCTGCCGTTCCACAAGCACCTATAGCATCTATGTTAGGCATCTGCGTTCCAAAAACACTATATCACTCATTGTACAATATCATAAATAATATCACCAAACTCTATAAATTAATTTAAACTTAAACCCTAAATACTAATTTTCGAAACCAAACTATTGGCCGAAATAAACTATTTGTCAAAATAAATTATTCGTTGCCGCTGCATCGCGCGGGTATCCTACTAGTATATATATGGAAGGGGTTCACGGTCCGAAGTGGTTCACGGCCGTGAACCTCGCATGTGGCCCGAAGCCTGATCACGGTCCGAAGGGTCATTCACGGTCCGAAGCCTCAGTCCAAATGGCTTTCTCCCTTATTATTCTACACTTTAGAATAATATGCATTGAACACACTCATTTCTTTAATCTAATCTAACCATAAGATAATGTTAGAAATAAGTTTGACCTTTATTGGATAAGTTTGACTTTCGTTGACCATGTTTGACTTTTACAAGATAGAAATTTCGGATTGTCACATATGCTCATGCACAACTTAGAAATATCATTGAACTTGCTTATGTTGTAGATATTTCCAATTTTAAAACTAATGTGAAATGCCCCGTTTATTTAAGTAAATTAATAAATGTAAATTCCGGACTAATTTGTGAAGAATTTAAAAGTTGGAGGTTAAAAGTATAAAATCCGGATTTAATTTGTAAATATTATGGAAGGCAGGGACTAAATGGTACTTATGGGGACTTCATTGAAGAGATTTTGGAGGTTAAGGGGCGAATTGGTAAATTCCGAAGTTTATTTGTAAAGAATTTCAGAAGATGGAGTTAAAAAGGTAAAATAGGGACTTAGATTGAAAGGAATAAGAGAAGGAGGGGTTGGAATTGTAATTATTGGAAAGTTTATCTTTGGTCGGGGTATATAACTCATAAAACCCTAACCCTACGGACCATTTATGCAGCCGCTACCTTCAACTTATGTCTCCCACCGGCGCCACCCTCCATTCTGATCAATTCCCCAGCCGCCGTTAAAACCAATGACCACCGCCGGAAATCGAAGCCTCTTGCATTGCTGCCGTCTGTTGCTCGTGAGAACTCCTCTCAGTCGCCGCCACTGCTTGTACCTCCAACTCCGTTGTAGGCACCATGGTAGCGCTGATGTTCTGCCTCCTCCAAGCCGTTGTTGCCATCGCCTTTGGAACCCTTGCAACGTCGTGTCCGACAGCGTGGTTCCGCCGCTGCCTCATCAACAAAGGTTGTCGAGCCGCCACCCATCACTATCGAGGTTCCTTTGCCAATGACGACAAAGACCACCGACGTGCTTCGTCCCTCTGTCGCTGCTGCCGGAGACGCTGGTGCGCCGTTGGAGCCGCTGTTGTGTTCGTCGACGACTAACTGTTGCCGTTGTTGTGTCCGTCGATGACAACCACCGCCTGCCACCATTTCCTCCTATTTCCTGTCGTCGCTGCCTTGGCTCGTTACCATCAGCCACCGTGGGGGTGGCTGTGATTTGTGTGGGTGTGTGATTTTGCTTTTATTTAGGGGTTGTGTCTGTTTTGTCTAGCCGAAAAGTCGGGAAGGTGGTGGCTGCCGCCACGAGCCACCACCGACCACCACTAAGGTGGTTATGTGTGTGTGTTATTATAGGTTAATGGGTGTGTGGTTATTTTGAATTAAGCATAGTAATTGTAATTAGTAAGATGAATATTAAAAATAAACTCAAAACCACCACCGTAAGATGGTGGCTGCCGCCGTGAGCCGCCATTCACCACCACTAACCAAGGTGGTAGTGGGTGGTGCCCCACAAGCAAAACCCTAATGGGCTTAAAGATTAATTTTGGGCCTATTGGGCCATGTTTGGGTGGAAAACCCTAATTGTGAATATTTGTGCCTTGGACTTATTTGGACCCACTTTTGAGCCATTGGGATTGGATTGTGTATTAAGCCCAAATATCACATATTACTTATCTAGTAGAGTAAAGGACTTAATGGATTTAGTCCTTAATGGGTTAAGTGAGAAACACTTATCCCTAATTGTCATTTTATGTGAAACCTGAATTTCAAATGGGCTTTGAATGGGCCTTTCTATTGGGTTTGATGATTGAGATAATATTGGGCCATCCAAGAACAAGCAATTGGACTAGAATAATTTAATGGGCTTAGGATAAGGCCCATGTAAGGGGTTTTGGCACAATTTGGAAAATTAGGCCATAGATGGGCCAGAGTATGGGCCTTTATGATTATGAGATATTGGGCCATTAGAAATACTAAATGTTGGACTGCACTTTGGTTGGGCCTTAGATGAGACCATGTGAAGGTTTGGGCCCTATTTGGAAAATTGGGCCAGATATTGGGATTTGAGCCATAGTTGGACTTTTGGGCCTTTGGATTGGGCCTTGGGCTTGAGTCAAGCTAGGTTAGGGGTAAACTAGTCCTTTACCCCAAGCACGGATTTATGGATATGCGTTAGAACCCAATTATTAATTGGGTGTTATTTTGATGTTGACAGATTCGAGACTCTGTCATCCAGCAGCTAGGGTTTTGTCAGCAGGACTTTAGCAGTGTGAGGTGAGTTTACTCCTTTAGGAATGGGTCTATGGCCACAATGCCAGCCTGTCAAGATATTAGTAGTTCCGGACGTCGGTCCAATGCCGGGGTTAGCCCGATCTAGTTTATATGTTCCGGACTTCGGTCCGATGCCGGGGTGGTCCTGAGAAGTAGTTATGTGTGCTTGATGTTTTTGTGATTCATGCATGTGTATGTTATGTGTTATATGCTCTGGACTTCGGCCCGATGTCGGGCAAGTCCGATGCAGTATATGTGATTATGTTATATGTTTATGTTCATGTTTATGTTATGTTTAGTTTATTCCGCACTTCGGTCGGATGCAGTGGGTGAGGCCCAAGTTATTCTGGATTTCGGTCCGATGCAGTGGGCGAGGCCCTAGTTATTCCGGATATCGGTCCGATGCATTGGGTGAGGCCCAAGTTATTCTGGACTTCGGTCTGATGCAGTGGGCGAGGCCCAAGTTATTGCAGACTTCGGTCCGATGCAGTGGGCGAGGCCCAAGTTATTCCGAACTTCGGTCCGATACAGTGGGCGAGGCCCAAGTTATTTCGGACTTCGGTCCGATGAAGTGGGCCAGGCCCAAATTATTCCGGACTTCGGTCCGAAGAAGTAGGCAAGGCTTAGTCTTTGCTTTATGTGTTATTGAATGGTATGTGGTAGTTTGGGGGAGCTCACTAAGCTTCGTGCTTATAGTTTTCAGTTTTGGTTTCAGGTGCTTAAGTTCTCAAAAGTGGAGCTCGGGAAGATTGCAGTGCACACACCATTTGTTCAGTCTGGGTTGTTTATACTCTGATATATTTGACATATGTTATTATGTTCTTGAGATATACAATTTATGATTTTATATGTTGAAAGATAATTATGGTTTTATTAGTGATTTAAAACGAAATTTTTAGACTGTATTTTTGGGATGTTTCAAGTTGGTATCAGAGCCTTGGTTTGAGGGATTCGGACAGACTTTCGGGTGTGTTTGATCTCAAATTAAGGAATTGGTATAGAAATCTTCAAAAGGAAAATCAATTTTTGTAAGAAGGATTTTGAGGAAATAAAAGTGTTTTAGAAAAAGCGAAACGAATTTTTAGAAAGAAAAGAACTTTGAAAACAGAAAAGGGTGTGGTGCATGCAATTAGTCGAGCTCAAGTAAGTACTCCCAAATTACCCATACAAGTTCATGTTATGATATGATTATCAGTTTTATGAGAACTGCATGCTAGATTAGAACTAAGGATCTAGGACGGATGTCTTTTGTGCCTATTATATGTGCATCAACTTTATGAGAACTGCATGCTAGTTTAGGGCTCAGGATCTAGGAAGGATGCCTTATGTGCCTATTATATGTGTTCAACTTTATTAGAAATGCATGCTAGTACAAATTAGTCAGTATGATAGCCAGAGTAGTAGATGCTTGATTGTGTGTACTCAATGCCCAAATGTTGCTTGCTTTGAGCTTTTAGGAGTTCTAGTTGTCTTTCACTAACTAGTAAACAAATATGTTAAGTTACATATTGCAAGGACTAAATAATTTCAGAAGGTTAGGTGTAGCTCTATTTCGCAGCTCTTGTTTGAGTCCAACCGTTGTAGGGTAGGATCTCTCATTTGAAGAATTATCTAGTCTGAGTAATATGTAATAGTATTTGCAAGCTAGTTAGGGAAGAAAGCAGGATTTCTTATGCAGCTAATGGCGGAGAGTGGGTTGGTGATTACCTTAGGGCAAGCCTAGGATGACAGTAGCAGAGAACAGTAGCAGTAGAAGGTACTTGGTGGAGTCAAGACAGTTCTTGAGGAAAGTACGGATAGATGTGGAAGGTAGTATGGGCCGTACTACTGAAAGCAGAGGATCCGTACTCGAATCAAGGAAGGCTGAGATAAGACCAGGGAACTTGTAGTGTGTGAGATCCCTCGAGTATGTTGAGTATTGTGATGCTAGTGATGATATATTACTGAGTATAGTAACGCTACGCGGTAGACATGATGGTAGTTCTGGTGTCGACGAAGGATCAGGCTCGGACTCTGTAGCGGGGCAACTCTATGATCAGATGAGGGAGTTCATTCCATCTGATAATTATGCGCAATATCATTGACTAGACTCTTGTGATCCTCAGTGTGACCAAGGAGCTCATTATAGAGATTTGTGATGAGATGCCAAGTGCATTCTACACTGGGATAACAATCATGATAGAGACCCGTATGTTGATGTTTCTGGAACTCAGAGTTTGCAAAGCTTCAGATTGTCATGGGGGTTAGGGAACCCATTGTTAGTAGCAGATGGTTGGCAGATGTCGCTAACACTTTTCGTACCAGACTTCATCCCGAAAGGAGACAGGATCTGACTTACTTTCTGTCTCCTGAGGGACAGAGCACAAGATTGACAGGAA
The DNA here is from genome assembly GCF_051521515.1 of Lactuca serriola. NCBI lineage: Eukaryota > Viridiplantae > Streptophyta > Magnoliopsida > Asterales > Asteraceae > Lactuca > Lactuca serriola. Next base: position 119,944,642 of record NC_136412.1, read on the forward strand.
GAGGTTGGTAGTGACTTGAGTGATGAAGCGGTTAATGTTATGTCATGGGATGACTTTTCGACCAGATTCCAGGCAGAGTCTGCCCAGGCGATAGAGGTGCAACAGTTGGCGCGAGAGTTGTTAGATCTCCGCCAAACTACTGAGACTGTGGCAGAGATCACTTCCAAGTCTCGGGAGAGAGCTTAGTTGGTACCACAATATGCAGCAGATGAAGGAAAGGAGGAAGGTAAGTTATCAGAACATACTGTAGAATGATAGCAGGGGGATTGTGAGTATCTTGGGGTGCAAGAACCTGAATGATATGACTTCTTGAACATGAGAACGAGATATGGACTTGGAGCACATTGGTAAGAGGGAATTAGATCAGTTGCTTATATTGACGTGTCTCAGGAGAAGACCTAGGATTTCATATCAGTTTTTGAGAGGCCAATAGTGCCAGATTCGGTACAACACTTGCGAGAAACTGCACAGTGGAGCCTTTCGTTCCAAGGGTTTGAGTAAGTGTGACTCTGGGTTATCCTTTGTTTGAGTTTGAATTATACTTTCAAGAGATGTCATATGCCAATTGCATACCGAGAATTATTAGCGGATAGCGAAAGATCATTTCCCAAATTGCGGGATTGGGAGAGTGAAATGTCATGTTGGTTTCCTCCAAGACCGAGGAGCAGCACAAGAAGCACCTAAGGGAGGTGCTAGAGACTTTGAGGAGGGAGAGAATTTTTTTGCAAGATTCTCCAAATGTGAGTTATGGTTGAGCGGGGTATAATTCCTTGGGCACACTGTCAACCAGAAGGGTGTACTAGTCCATCCGGCCAAGATAGAGGCCGTGATACAGTGGGTGATTCTGAGGTCTCCAACGGAGATTCGGAGCTTCCTGGGTTTAGTCGGTTATTACCGGAGATTTATTCGGGTTCTTGGAGGTGGTGTGATCTTTTGGACTGGCTAGTATTGAAACACTAACAATGGTAAGTGTGGTTTAAGCAGATTGGGCATAGAATGGTAAGAAGGATTGAGAATCCTTCCAGTATTGTGTGGTGTAAGACGTTAGTTGAATCAAAGTGGGGGAGAATCACCCAAGGATTCAGAAGTAGGTGCAGTTTGGAAACTAGGATAAAGTTTTGCATCCTTGTCTAAAAGGAAGAGAGCCCATGTGGCTGTATGGTTCGAGGATAGTTTGAGATGGAAGTTCGGAAAAACTTGTTAATGATGAGATCGCGTTCTCGGAATGTTAGCTAGAAAGCCTTAGAGAATCAGTTTGAGGATTCCAGTCTGGATATGGGTTCAGTTTTGGATGTTACGTCACGTGTATGCTCGTCGTCGGATGTGTTCGGATTAGTAATCAGCGAATGAGATAGTGTTAGAAGTGTTGTAAGTCTGAGGGCGTAGCTGTAGCATTCACTAGCAACCAGATAGTACTAGAGTGTTGTGAGACTGCGGGTGTAGTTGTAGCTTTCGCTTTATTGGTTGATAGCATGAGCGTATTGTTAGGACGCGGAAGGAACAATGGTACCCAGCAGTTCGGGTGCAGTAGTGAGGATATGGAGATCCAAAAATTGGAATTCGGAATTTCCCAAATGGATTAGACCTGGTTGAGTCGGTGATAAGACTAGAGGATCGTCACTACAGTCATGAGATTAGGGAAGCCACATACTTTATAAGATTGCATGTAATATAAGGCTACCATGGTCAAGTAGCAATCACTTTTAGTCTTGGATTGGTAATGTTAAGATTCGATGCATGGACCTGATCGGTTGGACCAGGAGGTTGTTAGAGCCACAGTGGCAACTAGTTCCAGAGAAGGATTTCGTTCACGAGTCATGTGAGACGACTAAGTAGGGGATTCTTTGGCTCCTCAGCCAGGTCGGAACCTGGTATTTCAGATGACTGACGGATGAATCGAGAACAGGAAGGTCTCAATAGATTTTGGGGAGAAGCTATGTAGCAGTATACTACTTCAAGAAGTTCAGTGTTCAAACAGTTTCAACGTTTGGGCAGTGTTAGCATTGGTGCTTCAGGTTGCGAGTACGGTCAGAATAACTAAATGATTTGGTGAGTGACAACTCACTCGCAACGGAAATAGCTGAGCATTGGCCAAGTTTAAGGGATTTGTAGGGATGATTAGGTTTGTGAACCTATTTTGTAGTGGGAATTTCGAGCTAGCAGGAGTTGAGTAGTCAGTTGGTGGATAAACGAAACGGAATTAGAGATAACCATTCAGTATGAGTGGTCTGTCTAGGATTCAGACCATCTCGAGACAGCAGATTTCAGACGGAGTAGATGTTATCTTGTTGCAAAGGTTGGTCACGGCTGCCCAGGGAAGGATAGGGTGTGCCTAAGATGGTAACCTTGTTACTAGAGTGGTTGGGCGTGTAACGAATGGTAATAAATGATTTCAAGGACGAAATCTAATTTAAGTAGGGGAGAGTTGTAACGCCCTGTTTATTTAAATAAATTAATAAGTGTAAGTCCTGGACTAATTTGTAAAGAATTTAAAAGTTGGAGGTTAAAAGTATAAAATCTGGATTTAATATGTAAGTATTATGGAAGGCAGGGACTAAATGGTAATTATGGGGACTTCATTGAAGAGATTTTGGAGGTTAAGGGGCTAATTGGTAAATTCCTGAGTTTATTTGTAAAGAATTTCAGAAGATGGAGTTAAAAAGGTAAAATAGGGACTTAGATTGAAAGGAATAAGAGAAAGAGGGGTTGGAATTGTAATTATTGGAAAGTTTCTTTTTGGTCGGGGTATATAACTCATGAAACCCTAACCCTACAGACCATTTATGCAGCCGCTACCTTCACCTTATGTCTCCTACCGGCGCCACCCTCCATTCTAATCAATTCCCCAGCCGCCGCCGTTAAAACCCAAGACCACCGCCGGAAATCGAAGTTTCTTGCGTTGCTACCATCGGTTGCTCGTGATAACTCCTCTCAGTCGCCGCCATTGCTTGTACCTCCAACTCCGCTGTAGGCACCGTGGTAGCGCTGCTATTCTACCTCCTCCAAGTCGTTGCTGCCATCGCCTTTGGAACCCTTGCAGCGCCGTGTCCGACAGCGTGGTTCCGCCGTTGCCTCATCAACAAAGGCTGCCGAACCACCACCCAGAACTATCGAGGTTCCTTTGCCAGTGACGACGAAGGCCACCGACGGGCTTCGTCCCTCTGTCGCTGCTGCCGGAGACGCTGGTGCGCCATTGGAGCCGTTGTTGTGTTCGTCGACGACTAACTGTTGTCGCTGCTGTTGGAATAGTATCTAAGGCTGCAACTATATTAGGCAATTATTTGACCCGGTTGTGCATGGTTTTTTTGGTTTGCCTTCACCATAGCAACTTGACATAATGATTTATTATGAGAGAAGAAATATTATTAATATATTATGAGAATAATATAAGGAATAATAATATTATTATTTGATTAATATAAGTCATAAATTAATTAGGAATTAATTTGGTGACTTAAAGAGATTAATTGAATAAAGGGGCATAAACTGTCAGTTGTATGATAGTTGTACTTTGGGCTATAATCCCTTATGGATAAGGTGTGGACGATTTCTAGGGCTTAGGATAGGCTTAGAATTCGTCCACGGCTTATCAATTAGGGTATTGGATTGCTTAGGGCCTAAGTTATCCAATTAGGGTTTAAGGATGAAACCCTAGGAGCCTCACTCGTATATATAGACCCTAAGGGTCAAGGAAAATCGGCACTCTTGTCAGAGAAGAAACCCTGGCCGATTTTCTCTTCCCTCTCCACTCTCTCAAATCATCCTCTTGCTAGTTGGTGTTTGTAAGCCATTAGAGGAGTAACAATTGTGACTCTAAAGCTCCAAGGACAAGAAGATCAAGCAAGTGATTCAATGTAATCTTCTAATTCTGATTTCTTATTGTTATTATACTCTATTAGCCATTAGAAGTCTAGGATTCAATGCATGTTCAATTAGAGAAACCTAGATCCAAGCATTAGGGTTTGTATGTGCACATAGGAATGTTCATATGGCCAAAACCCATCAGTGGCATCAGAGACTGGTTGGTTTCTATTGAATTGATGCATTGGTTGCTTGTTTGATGCTTGCAAAATTCGAATATTGTGTTTCTGCCTGATGGACTCGGCGAGTCCCATAGTGGACTCGGCGAGTCCATTGTGGTACTCAGCGAGTCCGAGCGTCAGAAAGAGCTAATTTCGGGATTTCTTGCTGTTTATCTTTTAGATACTTGCCTTAATCATATTAGGTCAATATAAATCCGATTTTATGATATATATGAGTATATTCTTGACCTAATTGAAGATATTTATCAATTAATAAAATATTTATTTCCTTATGTGATAATTGATTAATTATTTTAATTAAATTGGTAAATTGTTTTGCAAGAAATTATTAAATAAATCAAATATGGATAATTATGTGATTAAATGTTAATTTAGATTATTTGTTATTTGATCCCCCATGTTTTGAAAAGTTTAAAACTTGCCCTTAAGTTTTGAAATTTATGTTTTGTGATTAAAAGTTTAATTTAGACAATTTAAATTTCAAACCCTAGAATTTTACAAGTTTAAAATTCAACCCTATACTAATATAATATTACAAGATTAATATATATATATATATATATATATATATATATATATATATATGTATAATTAAAATTCTAGCCTTACCGTTAGTTGGCCTCATTCACGAAGCCGGTCTATAAGGTAGGTATAAGGTTGCTGCCTATAAATGGCGCTTAATGGGTGTACACTCACACCCACCGCTTGCTTGATCGGTGGAGGGTCGTTAGCCGAACGGGTAGGATAGGGAAACCTCATCTCCTCATTAAAAGTATAATATGAAATACAAAGTAACTACATGTTTTTCAAAAATTCCCAATCCTAGTTACTTTAGGAAAAGTGAATTGATGCAATCCCATTAAATTACACTTTGCACCCTTGCTAAGAAGTTAGTGGAGCGTGTGTGGTTTATCGGCACACTAATTGGTTCTAAGCAAAGGTGGCAAAGGGTGATTCATTGTTTATCATAGTTCGATGGAGCGTGTGTGGTTTACTGGCACATCGAATAGGTGATTGTTACAATGAAGGCACCATGTGAATTTGCATGGTAATTCACACCCACTTTGTGATCCTCAGCATCCCAGTCACAAACGTGAGGGGCATATCGAGATTTAAACATGCCATTGAAAAGTTTCAATGAATCTCATCCAAACCTAGGAATTCTCAATACTTTTAGAACTTAAAGTTATGTTTTCATGGTGGAGAATTAGTGAATCATCATTCACTTACCTTCAAATTATTTGCATGTTAGATTACGGCATCCCTTTTCTAATATGTAAATATTGTTGTTGGATCCTAGCCCTAATTTTGTTATTGGGTGATTATTAGGGATTCAAATTCTAATCTATCTTTGTCCTATCTATTTGTAGATGTCGAACGCGAACAACACTGCTGCTAGCTCGTTCACATTGATGAGCCTTTGCCAAAAGGTGACTTTCGATGGGACGAACTTTAGTGAATGGATAAGATACATTCGCACAATTGCTCGCTACGAGGACAAGGAGTATGTCCTCGATGAGAAGCTCGAGAAAATCAACCCTGAAATCGCTACTCCGGCTGAAATGACTGCTTTTGAGACTCATGAACGTGATGCAACGAAGGTTCATTGCATCATGATAGCCACAATGAACGCTGAATTCCAAAAGTCCTATGAGGACATGTATCCGTACGAAATGCACCAAGACTTGTTGGAGAGATACCACCATAACGCAAGGCAGGAGCGTTACGAGATTTTCACTAACATGATTTCCGCCAAAATGGGTCATGGAGAATCTCTAACCGTGCACCTGCAAAAGATGCAAAGGTATGTCGATCGTCTTCACAAGTTGATTGTTGACTTTAGGGAAGACTTTGCGATCGACATGGTGCTTCACTCTTTTCCTCCGTGTTACAATCAATTTAGGATGACCTACCACATGAACAAAGAAGAGGTCGCCCTAAGTAAGCTCCAAGGTCTCCTTAGGGTTGTTGAAAGCAACCTCAAGGACAAGTCTGTTGCACCCACTCCCAATCCACCCGCTGCTCCTGTTTTGGCCATTGGGCAAGGAAGAGGCAAGAAGAGGAAGGCTCCGTCTAAGAGCCACCGCAAGGGAAAGTCCCGAGATGGTTCCTCCTCTAGTGGAACCAAAGTTGATCCCGCTAGGCCTAACCCTAATCCAAAGGAGGCAGAGTGCCATCATTTCCATAAAATAGGGCATTGGAAGAGAAGCTGCCCAGACTACCTGCAAGCCATAAGGGAAGGAAAGATCAAGCCGTCTTTCACAGGTATATACACAATTAAATCTAATGATTCATCTCATGCTATTTCTTGGGTCCTTGATACCGGTTGTGGTTACCACATTTGTTCTGAATTGCAGGGACTAAGAAGAAATAGGGATGTGGAGCATGGAAGAATAAATCTAATCATGGGGAACAGAAGATTGTCGCCTGTGACCAAGATTGGAGTGTATTCTTTAGTGCTTAGGAATGGTTTATGTTTAGATTTGAATAATTGTTGCTATTCGCCAGAAATGGCAAGAAACATCATTTCATTTCATGGTTTGTTTAGACAAGGATTTAGATTTTCTTTTAATAATGAGAATGGTTCTATTTGTGCTTATCTAAATGGTGTCTTATATTTTGAAGCAATACCATGTAATGGAATTTATGAAACTGTTATGATTGTAGATAACCTAGGAAGTGATGTTTTATGCATGGATTCTTCCAATGGTATGGATAGAGCATCCTTGTGGCATTGTCGTCTTGGACATGTCAACAAGAAGTGCATAGCCCAACTCCAAAAGGATGGAGTGTTGGAGTCATTCGACCTTAGGGAAGATGACACATGCGAGTCTTGTTTGCTTGGAAAGATGACTAAGTCACCCTTCACTAGTACATGTGAAAGGGGTTAGGGTCTATTGGACCCTATACATACCGATGTATGTGGACCGTTTAGATCAACCACGAAGGATGGAAACCGCTTCTATGTGACTTTCACCGATGACTATAGTAGATATGGGTATATCTACTTAATCAAGCAAAAGTCAGAAACGTTTGAAAAGTTCAAAGAGTTCAAGAATGAAGTGGAGAATCAATTGGGCAGGAAAATCAAGATGCTTCGATCCGATCGAGGAGGAGAATACCTAAGTCTTGTATGTCGATGACATACTGCTCATAGGAAACGACGTCCCGACTCTGCAGGAGGTTAAGTCCTGGCTCGGGAAGTTCTTTGCTATGAAGGACCTCGGAGAGGCTTCCTATATTTTGGGAATAAGGATAGTGAGAGAACGAAGTAAGAGACTAATAGGACTTAGTCAGAACACTTACTTAGATAAAGTACTAAAACGTTTTAGTATGGAAAACTCAAAGAAGGGAGAATTACCGATACAAAGTAATGCCAAGTTGAGTAAGACTCAAAGTCCGAGTACCAAAGCTGAAATAGCAGAAATTAGTCGAGTTCCATACGCTTCCGCAGTTGGCTCAATCATGTATGCTATGACTTGTACTCGCCCTGATGTAGCCTTTGCTTTGAGCATGGTTAGTAGATATCAAGGGAACCCTGGCAGAGCCCATTGGATTGCGGTTAAGAATATCCTTAACTACCTTCGGAGGACGAAGGAATGGTTCTTAGTTCTCGGAGGGAGTGATGACTTAAAGGTGCGAGGGTATAGTGACGCCAGTTTTCAGACCGACAGGGACAACTACCGTTCGCAATCGGGCTGGGTCTTTACCCTGAATGGAGGAGCAGTAACTTGGAAAAGTTCCAAGCAAGAAACTATAGCTGATTCAACGTGTGAATCATAGTACATTGCAGCGAGCGAAGCGTCGAAGGAGGCAATATGGTTGAAGACCTTCATCGGTGATCTTGGAGTTGTACATGCCATAGAGGAGCCCATGGAGATTTTCTGTGATAATGAAGGAGCGATTGCCTTGACCAAGGAACCGAGGGATCATGGTAGATCTCGACATATCGACAGAAAATATCACTTTATTAGACATCGTGTAGAAGAAGGACAACTCGTGGTTAAGAGGATATCATCAGAAGATAACCCAGCAGATCTGCTTACGAAGGGACTGAGCAGGGTTAAGCACTTGCAGCATGCTAGGAGTATTGGGCTGAAGGATGATATTAGTATAGATTAGATAGTGGTAGAAACGTGTAATAGATAAATGTAATTAACATTTGATGATTAAATAAAAGAGTATTATTTATGAGTAATGTTATTGTCTTATGTTAGCTGTTTAACTATTGTTTCACTTTGCATGTTTTGACTTCCAGAATAATTGAGTTTATTGAGAATAATCGAATTATTCAAATTGTCCACAATCGTTCATATGTTAGAAGTAGGTATGAATGAAGATTGTCATGAATTGGTGTGTAGATTGTCTAAATGGTATTAGACATAGCAAAAGTTTGCTACAACGTTTATGAGTGCTTATGAACTAGTTTTGAGCATTGGAACAAACCCGCGCTTGCTGGAATCACCTTATGGAATGTGATAAAAGGGTGATCAAAAGACGATAATATCATATGGTCTTAAAACCAAGATATATGGTTTGTTATTTGTTAATTGGTTGTACATTGATAATGCGAAACCGCATCAGTAACTTGATGTTATAAAACGCATTATTGTGTATAGTTGATTAATGAATAAGTAAATGCATATAAGTCGAAGTTGATCTGTTACTTTTATCCTAAGTGGGTAAAAGCGATATCTCAGCCGCTCGATGATTTGATTTGACTTATGTGACGGGCCCGATCAGAATTGAATTGATGTGTTCGATTAAGTTCTATGTCAAATGAATCTGAAATCGAGAAACCAAATGCTAGACAAATTGGTTCCATAGAATTGTCAGCATGATATCTAAACAGAGGACTGTACGATCCCTTATCTGAAGGACAAGATTGATTAGATCAGAGTTTGACAGCTTCTTTGAGAGCTACGATTGCTAATCGGATTATACTTATATATATAGTTACTAGACTTATCCAAGTGGGAGACTGTTGGAATAGTGTCTAAGGCTGCAACTATATTAGGCAAGTATTTGACCCGGTTGTGCATGGTCCTTTTGGGTTGTCTTCACCATAGCAACTTAACAGGATGATTTATTACAAGAGAAGAACTATTATTAATATATTATGAGAATAATATAAGGAATAATAATATTATTATTTGATTAATATAAGTCATAAATTAATTAGGAATTAATTTGGTGACTTCAAGAGATTAATTGAATAAAGGGGCATAAACTGTCAGTTGTATGATAGTTGTACTTTGGGCTATAATCCCTTATCGATAAGGGTGGACGATTTCTAGGGCTTAGGATAGGCTTAGAATTTGTCCACGGTTTATCAATTAGGGTATTGGATTGCTTAGGGCCTAAGTTATCCAATTAGGGTTTAAGGATGAAACCCTAGGAGCCTCACTAGTATATATAGACCCTAAGGGGGTCAAGGAAAATCAGCACTCTTGTCAAAGAAGAAACCCTGGCCGATTTTCTCTTCCCTCTCCACTCTCTCAAATCATCCTCTTGCTAGTTGGTGTTTGTAAGCCATTAGAGGAGCGACAATTATGACTCTAAAGCTCCAAGGACAAGAAGATCAAGCAAGTAATTCAAGGTAATCTTCTAATTCAGATTTCTTATAGTTATTGTACTCTATTAGCCATTAGAAGTCTTGGATTCAATGCATGTTCAATTAGAGAAACCTAGATCCAAGCATTAGGGTTTGTATGTGCACATAGGAATGTTCATATGGCCAAAACCCATCAGTTGCTGTGTTCGTCGACGACAACCATCGCATGCCGCCATTTCCTCCTATTTCTTGTTGTCGCTGCCTTGGGTCGTCACCATCAGCCACCATGGGGGTGGCTGTGACTTGTGTGGGTGTGTGATTTTGATTTTATTTAGGTGTTGTGTGTGTTTTGTCTAGCCAAAAAGTCGGGTATAACCACCGCCACCACGAGCCACCGTCGGCCACACTAAGGTGGTTATGTGCGTGTGTTATGATTAGTTAGTGTGTGTGTGTGTCTGTTTATTTTGAGTTAAGCACTGTAATTGTAATTAGCAAGATGAATAATAAAAAGAAACTCAATAACACCACTGTAAGGCGGTGTCCGCCGCCGTGAGCCGCCATTGACCACCACTACCCGAGGTGGTAATGGGTGGTGCCCCACAAGCAAAACCCTAATGGGCTTAAAGATTAATTTTGGGCCTATTGGGCCATGTTTGGGTGGAAAAGCCTAATTTTGAGTATTTGGGCCTTGGACTTATTTGGACCCACTTTTGAGCCATTGGGATTGGATTGTGTATTAAGCCCAAATCTTACATATTACTTATCTAGTAGAGTAAAGGACTTAATGGATTAAGTCCTTAATGGGTTAAGTGAGAAACACTTAACCCTAATTGTCATTTTATGTGAAACCCTAATTTCACTTGGGCCTTGAGTGGGCCTTTCTATTGGGCTTGATGATTGAGATAATATTGGGCCATCCAAGGACATGCAATTGGACTAGACTAATTTAATGGGCTTAGGATAAAGCCCATGTAAGGGGTTTGGGCCCAATTTGGAAAATTAGGTCATAGATGGGCCATAGTATGGGCCTTTATAATTATGAGATATTGGGCCATTAGAAATACCAAATGTTTCACTGGAATTTGGTTGGGCCTTAGATGAGACCATGTGAAGGTTTAGGCCCGATTTGGAAAATTGGGCCATATATTGGGCTATGATCCATAGTTGGACTTTTGGGCCTTTGGATTGGGCCTTGGGCTTGAGTCAAGTTAGGTTAGGGGTAAAGTAGTCCTTTACCCCAAGCATGGATTTACGGATATTCGTTAGAACCCAATTATTAATTGGGTGTTATTTTGATGTTGACAGATTCGGGACTCTGTCATCCAGCAACTAGGGTTTTGTCAGCAGGACTTCAGCAGTGTAAGGTGAGTTTCCTCCTTTCGGAATGGGTCTATGGCCACAATGTCGGCACATCTAGATATTAGTAGTTCCTAACTTAGTTCCGATGTTGGGGTGGTCCCGAGAAGTAGTTATGTATGCTTGATGTCTTTGTGATTCATGCATGTGTATGTTATGTGTTATATGCTTCGGACTTCGGTCCGCTGCCAGGGAAGCCCGATGCAGTATATGTGATTATGTTATATGTTTATGTTATGTTTAGTTTATTCTGTACTTCGGTCTGATGTAGTGGGCGAGACCCAAGTTATTCCGGATTTCGGTCTGATGCAGTGGGCGAGGCCCAAGTTATTCCGAACATCGGTCCGATGCAGTGGGAGGGGCCCAAGTTATTCTGGACTTCGGTCTGATGCAGTGGGCGAGGCCAAAGTTATTCCGGACTTTGGTCTGATGCACTGGGTGAGGCCAAAGTTATTCCGGACTCCGGTCCGATGCAGTGGGCGAGGCCCAAGTTATTCCAGACTTCGGTCCGATACAGTGGGTGAGGCCTAAGTTATTCCAGACTTTGGTCTTACACAGTGGGCAAGGCCCATTATTTGCTTTATGTTTTATTGTATGGTATGTGGTAGTTTGGGGAGCTCACTAAGCTTCATGCTTATAGTTTTTAGTTTTGGTTTAAGGTGCTTATGTTTTCAAAAGAGGAGCTCGGAAAGATTGCACAACACACACCATTTGTTTAGCCTGGGTTGTTTATACTCTGATATATTTGACAGATGTTATTATGTTCTTGAGATATACAATTTATGATTTTATATGTTGAAAGCTAATTATGGTTTTATTAGTGATTTAAAACAAAATTTTTAGACTATATTTTTGGGATGTTTCATAATGGCTCCTTATCATTTTCCAGTGCAAAGAGACATAGTCATTGCTTGTATTGCGGTCCTTAATTTTATAAGGAAATACAATGTTCAAGATGACTTATTTACGAACTTTGAACAAAACACTATGGTTACTCCTAATGTGGGTCGTGGAGGAAGTGATGGACAAAACATAGAAGGCATAGAATGGGATTCAGAATTCGTTGACTATATGACTACTTTGCGTGACCAAATTGCTAATCTGTTACTTTCAAATGGTTCACATTTGTTAGGGTACAAAGTCATGCTTGGATGTAGTGTTTTAGGCTTACTCTCTTGTATGTGTAAATGAGTTGAGTCTTTCCTATAAATAGGAAGTGAGTGACTCCCATTATGTAAGTGAATCCATTTGGAGTGTTAGACTAGAGAGAGAAACTTTGTACAAACCCATTTGTATATTCTTTCTACATCTAATATGAGCTTACAAAGATTTATTTACTCCTTGTATTCTTGATTTTACATGATGAATCATTAGATCTTTTCTAATTCCGCACATGTCATCTTAATCAACACCACTACAATTGGTATCAAAGCTGAATTCGATTTGTAGAATCCAAAAACTCTCTAAAACACAAAGATCCAAGATCATAAAATGAATCACTAAATCAAAATCGCCATCAAGGATCAATTCTTGATGAAATCAAGAACACCCGCTCTGATACCAATTGTAGAGAATTGTTATCGATATTTAGAATGCAATCATGTTTGTATGAATGAAAAGTATGAACACATAGAGTAAATATTAATCAGATCTTATATTGATAAAGAATAAAAAGTTTTTTTTGCTCAATTGCCGTTCAAACCGATGATATTTTGTGTTCTTGTGATTCGTTTGAAGGAATGATTCCTTATCAGAAGCCGGTGATCCAAGAAAATCACAAGTATCAAACTCCAAAAGATTTGATTCAAATTCACAAAATTGATGTTGTGGAAAGTGGGTTTGTTCATGAGATCAAGTCTTCTAGATGCAAAAAGATGAGAAAGAAAAAGAAGAAGAAGATCAATCACAAAAACAAGCAGGTTTACTCACAAAAATCGTCAAATGCTGTGAAGCCGAAATCCGTGAAGCAAATTTGGGTTCCAAAGCACCAATCTTCAAATGTTGCATTGAATTTGAAGTCAAAACCCAAATGTGTTGGTGGTTCTTTTGAAGATGTTCTTGGATCGTTGAAGAACACGAAGAACGAGTTGTACATTTCGCATGGCGAGTGGTACAATGTTCAATTTGGAGATTTTCTCATTCCGACAAAAGAACCAAGATCTTCCAAATTTGATTCGTTCGTTGAAAATGGATCTCGATTTGTCAAAAAGGTATCACAAATTCTCAAATGGATTCCAAAACATCCATGATTTCGATTCGTATTTTGCGTTTTTCATTTTTGATCGATTTACCTCATTGGATCAAAACCGTTTCAAACCCCATTGTTGATCCAATTAATTTTTGTTTAGATCAAAATTCCAAACATTAAAAACAATTCTCAAATTTATTTTACTGTTGGTAAAATCAAAATGAGAATCTAATTCAAATTTTTTTTTTACCAATTTCGGAGCCCAATCAAAAAGAATCGGTTACTGTTCATCATTCACATTTTTAAGCCCAATCTACAATCAAATGATACGCATACGCTTTACCTAGTTGTACAATTTGTTCTAAGTTAATTTCAGTCTTCATCGGTTTCTCTTTCATCGATTGCTCATTAAACGGCTGTTCTTGAGTCCCGATTTTGTTCCTTTGTCTCAAATAATCACTTGATGTTGATTGATTCACTGAAAACAAATTCTAATTCAAAAGTGTTATTTGAGTTGAATGTTCATCATCGAACATCACGATAGGTGAATCAAAACTCAAAATTTGATCTGGTTTAGCTCAAATCAAATTCGAACAGAATGTGTTTGTTGGAGTCGTTTATAGAATTGTAACTTGATTTGTGATCGATTGTCTGGAATTGAATGGTCTAACATTAAGAAAAGTCAAAATAGACTTTTTTTTCGGTGAGTCAAAATTGATTTTGGATGTTGAGCAGTAGGAATCGAATGAAAATTGGGTTGATAGTCGAACATTAAAAAACATTGTGTTCGACTGGAATGAACGTTTTTGTGGCCTAGAAGTTTTAGTGAAATCGATTTGAATATTGAATGGATTGAAATCAAATGGGAAGTTGTGATCAAAATTTGGATTCAATCTTGATTCGTAACTTTGTTGAAGTTGAAATCAAAGGGCAGATGAGTCAATAGTCAAAGCCTGATTTGATTGAGAAGTGATGATAATTTCGCATGTTTGAGAGTCGCTTATTTGATTTCATTTGATTTCGACAGTCAAGAGTTGTGGATATCAAGTCGATCTTGACTGGATTTGATAATTTGGGTCGACGAACAAAAAGCAAATGGATGTTGATTTTGGAGAGAATTGTAATAACGAAGGATTGTAAAGCTGATTTCGAAAGCTTGGGGTCTGGATTCGTTATTGGGATAGATATCAATTTGGTAGATGATTGTTGGTCATTTGATTTTGACGACGATGTATTAAACGCGAAGCCTGTGTTGGAGGTTAATAGACAAAGGACGAATCGATGCCCCTTTATTGTTAAATAAGACTTGATATCTGGATTTCGCATGATTGGAGTGGATGATCTGTAAAAGAAAATTTTGATTTGGGTTGAATTGTGCAAAGTGAATCAGGGTATTTGCTGTTGTTGAAGGAAGGAACGAAGCCTTGGTTTTAGATCGATGATAGGGTTCGCATATGAAATCAATTGAGTTCGCATCTAGGTCTCAATTGAGTTCGCATTTGAGGTTGAATTGATTAGGCTTCGCATCTAAAATTGAATGATTGGGTTTTGAAGGTCAAAGTGTTTTGTTCGCATTCATGTTTCAGTATGCGAAAGTGGTTCATTCGCATTTGTTTTTGCAAGTGATTTGGGAAGTTGACACTTAATATGCGAAGAATTTAACTGGAACGTGCGAAGCATTTCACTGTATAACGTGAATTGGGGAAGAAAACAAATAATTTCGAATTTGGCCCCTTATATTTTCATGAAATGGCAAAATTAGCCCAATTTCGAAAGTTTGAAGAAAATGCAGAAATTTTCAAAATGAGTACTTGCAGTTTTGAATTTTTGGCAACAAATACCCAACTTCGCATATGGGTAATAAAAGCAGAGAAATTGCAGAATTTTCAGTTCTGGTCCCTGCAGTTTGTGCGAATTTACGCTTTATGCCCGGTTTCGCAAATGGGCTAGAGTTTCGCATATTAAGCTGTTTTTGGCGCAATGGGTCCCTGCGAGTTTAAGAAAGTGACAATTTCTACCTGATTTTTGAAAAATCTTGCAACTTTCACCCAAAAAGTCAAAAAATTTCATAAATTGGAAATTTTTTTGTGGCTTTTTCGTGATTGTTTTTCCGTGCAAGATTATTGGTGATTCATTTTTGGTACACATCAAAGGGGAGTATAGTGAAGACTATTCCTCGGGGGCTTCTCATCCTTAGTGGGTTTTATAATCATTTTTTGATTATAAAAAGGGGGAGAATGATGGGTATTCGAAGCTTCTTAGATTTGTCAAATATTCATTTGCGGATTTGAAGACCGGTGTTACGTCGAGGGGGAGTTTGGTCTTGATCGCGCTAGCTCGTTGGAGATTGAAGCCGGACATCCAATCCTAACTTTGAGGGGGAGAATGTTAGGGTACAAAGTCATGCTTGGATGTAGTGTTTTAGGCTTACTCTCTTGTATGTGTAAATGGGTTGAGTTTTTCCTATAAATAAGAAGTGAGTGACTCCCATTATGTAAGTGAATCCATTTGGAGTGTTAGACTAGAGAGAAAAACTTTGTACAAACCCATTTGTATATTCTTTCTAGATCTAATATGAGCTTACAAAGATTTATTTACTCCTTGTGTTCTTGATTTTACATGATGAATCACTAGATCTTTTCTAATTCCGCACATGTTATTATAATCAACGTCACTACAACGTTAAATGATGTATATTTTTATTACGTATGACAATTTGTATTTGGATTTTGTATTATACTTTGTATTTGGATTTTAATTGATGTATGTTTAATTTGGATTTTATATGATAATTTGTGTTTTTATAATTATTTTATCCAGCACAAGAGACATCATAAGGGTAATATGATAATTTTTTTCATTCAGCACAATCATTCAGATAAATAATCAAAAAACATAAACTCAATCAGATATGAATTCAATCAGCATTTCTAACCCAGTAAACTTCTAACCCAATCAACAACTATCAAACTACCACTTAAATTAGTTATTCTTTGTTCAACTGTATTTAAAACTATTGTCTCACTGCTAGTTTTCTTTTCTTAATATATCCGCCGTTTTAAGAAAAATAGTTAAGGATAAGATTACAAGACAAGATGACGTGGAAGAAGCAAATGGATTATGAATTTATATTATTTAATGAAGTTGGTCTACGTCACTAGCGCCAAATTGGAAAGAAAAAGTGTCCACCAATTGAAACATCCAATCATTTCAACAAATACCTAATAAAACCGTTGTTGCCATCCGACCAAGTGATTTGTGTTTTTTTCTTTTCTATTTGATAATTATTACAGCAGATAATTATTATAGCAAGAGAAATATGTATTAAAAGGCATTTGGCCTAATGATATTCTACAGAAATTGACGGTTTTGTAATCCAAGATTAAAGGTTAAAATCTCGTTATAGAAAAATAGTTTTTTACCGTTGTTTGTCTTTGCAACTATGAAACCCATATGTGTAACTATGAGGGATAATGACTTAGAAGGTAATATATTTTTCGATTTGTACACATTTAATCACTGAGTTTTTTTTTTCGTTCACATTTACCCCTTCAACTTGTTAAACTGTATCCATTTAGTCCTTATGACCGACTACTCTAGGTTAGCCGATAAAAATGACTTAATAGGGTAATATATTTCTCACTTTGTACACATTTAGTCCTTAATATTTTTGTACACATTAAGTCCTTAATATTTTTTTTGTTGCAAAATAAGCTATTTTTGTTTTTGTATTAATTCAGTATTTATGAATGATTTCTTTAGGTTTTCTCACGACATCTTATGTGGGATAGGTTAAGCCGTCAAGGTGATCCTGCTATATTTGCTATATGTTGTAGGCCAAGATACCTGGTGTGGGTTGGCTAGAAGCTATAGGCATGGAGACTCGAGAAGAGCTGTTGGGTTAAGGCGGCATGCCAACAAACCCTGGGTATTCCAGTCTGATGACTGATTGGACCTGTTGCATGTTGGCGTTCCAGTCCGATGACTGATTGAGCCAAGGTATTCCAATCTGATGAGTGTGGATCCATTATGCATGATAATACGTTTGTTGTATCGGGTATTTTGAGGGAAACTTACTAAACTTTGTGTTTACCCAATTGTTTATGTTTTTAGGTTGTATCGTTGGTCGTGGGAAGGAGAATGCATGACTGTACACACTCATCAACAATATTGAGGATTCCACATTTCCAATATCACTCTGATTTTCGATAAATGTATTTTGGAATAAACGTTTTTTTCTTAATAATGGATTTATAACTAGGGAGTTTTGCCTCATTTAAAAATGAAAATTTTTTGTTGTGAAAACGAGACATTACACATAAACATCCACAGCCCCACACATTTCATCAATGATTGTCCCACGTAAGATGTAGTGAGAAAAACCTAATGAAAACGTTTATAAGTACTGAATGTGTACAAAAACAAAAATGACTTATTTTGAAACAAAAAAATATTAAGGACTAAATGTGTACAAAAATATTAAGGACTAAATATGTACAAAAATATTAAAGACTAAATGTGTACAGAATGAGAAATATATTACCCTATTAAGTCATTTTTTTCGGCTAACGTGGAGTAACCGTTCATAAGGACTGAATGTGTACGGTTTAACAAGTTGTAGGAGTAAATGTAGACAAAAAAAAATTCAATGACCATTCGTATACAAATCGAAAAATATATTATCCTTTTAAGTGATTATCTCTAACTATAAAACACATATTTTTAAGGTGCTGCTCATAAAAAGTACTAAAATCAGAATTATGATATAACAGGTGTTTGGGATTGCCTATTTAATTAATTTTTATATTTTTTTATTAATTTATTTGGTGTAAAAATAATTTTTTTTTAAAAAATGTTTGCATTATTTTATCTATTAATTTATCCAATCTTACTATGGAGTTTCTAACGAGGGTGTTTGAAATTGTTTATTAGTTTACTTTTTCTTTTATTCTTTTAATAAACACTTTTAGATGTTTGTATTAAAAAAAATCAATTTGTGCTTTACGCAAATATGGTATTGCTAATAAACATTTTTAAAATGTTGTTCTCTTCTAAGTTTTAACTTATTAGTAACTCTTTAATTAAAGTGTAACCTATACAACAAGAAATGACATCTTTAGGGACGATAAAATGCGTCACAATAATCAAGCAAGTCGCCCCTAAAGGTATTAGGGACGATATGTCGTCCCAAATAGTCAATCATTAGCAGCGACACGTTGGAGGGAAAACATTGTAAAGTCCCAAATTCTAAGA
This sequence comes from Lactuca serriola, assembly GCF_051521515.1. Lineage (NCBI taxonomy): Eukaryota > Viridiplantae > Streptophyta > Magnoliopsida > Asterales > Asteraceae > Lactuca > Lactuca serriola. The sequence goes on from NC_136412.1 coordinate 119,963,036, forward strand.
TCCAAATCAGTTATCAGATGATATTGTAATCAATTAGAGTGTAAAAGAAGTATAAGAAGAATTAACTCAAGCATGCACATATTTATATCATATAAACGTCAAATACACCTTGGAAAACACACACATACGTCACCGATTGAATTTGCATCCAGAAGGTCTGAGAAAAGAACGCATAATCTCATAACAGATTCGAAAATTCTTCACATCGTTAAGCACAAAACCTCATGTGTGATCCTTTTCCTTTCTTCCTTTCCCACAAAGGACACATACTTTCAAACAATGTTCTGAGTGTTGTACGGTTGAGAGATGACTCATATCATGTGCCTGGAACAACCACTATCAACAAACTGAAGTCTGATGATATATGCCTCCATAGCTGCTCCGACATAGAGCGGGATCAGTTGGTCTTTGGAACCCAATCCATTTTGGAACTGGGTTGACCTTTGTCATTCTTGCACGATACTCTCTCCTATGACATATCTTGTTCATCACAAACAAAAGATCATCACAAACAGAAGATGAAGAAATATTAGAGTCATTAGGTGATTTGGGAGATTGAACCTTTGGTACCCATCTGTAGTTAGGTTTAACCCATTTCTTTTTCGCTCCGATGGGTGCCTCGCTACTTTTTTTTGAACTGGAAACCGATCGTCGAGATGACTTTGACCTAACCGGTCTTAATTTTGATGGAGCCTCTCTTGGATTGGACTTCTTGGCCGACATTCCCTTCTTACCCTTGGGATTTTGACTCTTGGCCTTTTGCGCGTTCCAGTCGCCATTGTTTGAACGTGGCCTCAAAAGGTTTGTTTTGAAAGATCTCCCTCTTGGCGCGTTCTGCCATCCTTATGCGTAGTAGGGAACATATGCACGATTTGGACAATTTCTGGCAATGTGTCCAGGTGTTCCACAGTGAAAGCAAGTCTTTTTCTTCACTGGGAAGTTGTTTCTTCCTGCCCCTGGTGGCGTATCATTGCCTCGTTCCTTATTGTTCCCATAAGCACACTTGCAACATGCACTCTGATTTGCTTGTTTTGGTGGCCTGTATTTACCAACAGCATGTTGTGTGACTGGTGAGGGTGGAGGTGAAGTGGATGTGCTTGAATAAGGAACATCGGAATTGTCAAACAAAAAATCAAACACATCAAAGAAATTTGAGTTATCAGTCTTTGACATAGAATCATCAGAATTTGCAGAACTAGAATTAGTTATGTTCTCCTTATCCTCATCCTTTACTACTTTACCTGCATATCAAGTAGAATCATTAGAATACTTTACCTCTACACCCTTAGTTGGGCCTGATTGTTTAGTCTTAACTGAAGCTGGAGCTGGTTCAGGGAGTGGGCCAAACTGAGCAGGTGTCTTTTCGTCATTAGTTTCAAGGGGTGGGTTATAGTTGTCATTGAAGGGATATGGTACACTGTGATACCCTAACCCCTTACTTTGATTATCTTTGAATGTTAATTGTTTTTCAATCATCGATGCAATTATCTCACTTGACACATCAAATTTCTTAAAGTTGAATTCAACATCTTTATATTTTTCTTCTAATGCATCAAGTTCGGCAGCCACACCATCAAAATCTTTCTTAAGATATCTATAATGGACACACTTGTCACTATACTCTGCCTATAATTTCCTAAAGTCCTTAGTCTTGGCCTCTAGTTTTTCTTCTAATGGTTTCAAGCATTTCGTAAGTTGGTATCCTTCGTATTTTAGTTCCTCGTTCTCTTTACATAGTAATTCATAATGTTCACATAAATTCTCCAAGGAAATTTCATTGACATTGATTTTTGAAGAACTCATTGTTTACCAAAAATGTGCCCTTTGACTTAAAACCTCAAAAGTCAACCTTAAAAGTCAAATTTAAAAAGTCAAACTTAAAAATCAAACTTGAAAAGTCAAACTTCAAAGTCAAACCGAAAAGCTAAATTTGAAAATTTAAAAGTTAAATGAAAAAGTCAAAGGTCAAACTTGAAAGTCAAAGTCAAATTTTTAAAGTCAAAAGTCAAAAATAAAAAACTAAAATTTTTGGTTGAAAATGGAACTTAAAAATAAAAAGAAATTGATTTTTTGGCTGAAAGTGTTAATATTGCGAAAATGGGATCGAAATAAGAAGCCTTTTGAATTAAATTCGGCAGGAGAATACCATCTAGCAAGCTAAATCAAGTGGAAAAGGGCGCTAGACTTACGAATCAGGGGACCCGGGTTCGATCCCTGGCACCCCCCAAAAAAATTTGATTATATGTTGCAGCGAGGATGCTTCGTGCGAGGACGCTTCGAAAACGATGCTACTGACCTGCGAGGACCGCGAGCTATGCGAAACCGAACACGTGCGAGCATGCTGAGCCATACACCCGAGGCGAGGTTGGCCGTAAACGCTGCTGACCGTGAACGAAAGCGGGCCGTACACCGAACCGTACACGTGAGAGGCAGTTGAGCCGTATACTCCGAGAAACCCTAGCCGTACACGGTTGTGAAGTCGTACACGGGTGTCCGGCCGTACAAACTTCAACAGATCGCGAAAAGAACGAGGTTTTTCACCATTTTTACTCCAAAACTCGATCAAAAACTCATTTTTATCAAAAATGCAAAGAACAAACCCCCTTTATTTTACAAACATCTATCCAAAAACTCAAAAATCCTTTAAAAATAAGATCAAGTAAGCTCTATATCTGACAAAATTGATTAATACAGTCCAAGCTCTGATACGAATTGTAAAGTCCCAAATTCTAAGATCCAAATCAGTGATCAAATGATATTGCAATCAATTAGAATAAGGAAGAATGAGAAGAAGAATAACTTGAATCTATGATGTATTCAAAGATATGAGTGATGCTCCATACACATTAGATTCTCTAACACACTCTCTTCTTCTCTCTAGTTTCTCTCTCTACAATATGCTTCTCTTCTCTAGCCTTACACTCCTCTACACTCCTTACTATATATATATATATATATATATATATATATATATATATATATATATATATATATATATATATATATATATATATATATATGATCACCAGCCGTACACCCATGTACGGTCATACACAGGAGTACGGTTGTACATAAATACACAGAAACTACATAAAAATATATAGCTAGCTTTTTCTAACTGACCCAACAAACTCCCCCTAAAAAGTAGCTGGCTTTTCTTGTTAATCTTCATTGGGAGTTTTGGCTTCAGCTTTAATCTTCGATATCTTCATGACATCAAGATGAACCTATGAATCTTCAATGGATTACGTCATCTTGAGCAGTTTGGCTTTTCTTCAAAATTTGGCATTGAACGCACGTTGGGTGAGGAGGCTTCTTGATAAGATTCTTGAAAGATAGCGCTTTCAGCTTAAGAATCTTCAGAGAGAAAATATCAGAGAGAAACAATCTTCTGGATCACTTCAGCAGGTTCATAGCGGCAGACTGATTGAGGAGGCTTCAATGCAATCTGTCACATAATCTTCAAGAACAACTTGACCTTGCTTCTGGAGTTGAAGGATTGAATGTTGAAAGAATAATCTTCATTTCTTACTCCTTCGAATGAGAATTCTTCGATGATCACGGATGAAGCTTTGTCCTAGAAATTTTCGATACAGTCTCCATGAATCTCATCTACACCTGATTTCACTTTTTAAGACAAAACAAAACTTAGAACACAATATTATTTTTTTTTATATTTTCTGAAAGAAATAAAACAGAAACAAAAATATTTTTGGATTTTTTATTTTCTTGAACAAGAAATAAAACATAAATAACACTATTTTTGGATGTTTAATTTTTCTGATTTATTGTAAGTCCCCAATCTTCTTGTGTATTAATCAGATCCGTTTGATGACGCGGAATCCCAATCAAACGAGTGATGCCAGATCAAATGAATAAGAAGGAGAAGAAGAATAACTTGAATCTATGGTGTATTCAAAGATATGAGTGATGCTCCATACGCATTAGATTCTCTCACACACACTCTTCTTGTCTCTAGTTTCTCTCTCTACAATATGCTCCTCTTCTCTAGCCTTACACTCCTCTACACTCCTCACTATATATATATATATATATATATATATATATATATATATATATATATATATATAGGATCACCAGCCGTACACCTATGTACGGCTGTGTACACACACACACAAACACACACACACACACACACACACACATATATATATATATATATATATATATATATATATATATATATATATGATCACCAGCCGTACACCTATGTACGGCCGTACACAAGAGTACGACTTTACACAAATACACAAAACTACATAAAAATATATTTTCCTAGAAAAACAAAGTATAAACCAATATTTAGACCCAACAAACACACGCCAAAATTTTCGTTGACCCCATCTGTCGGATCATGATGTAATCGTAGGGCCAGGACTTGATCCGGAGGCATTCACACGGATTGTCGGTACCACCCTTTGGAGATGACACTATTAGCGGCGATGAGGACCTTTAGCGACGAAAAAAATGCGAATTGTCGGATGTCGTCCCTAATGGTGGCGCCCCTAAAAGTTATATTTCTTGTTGTGCTAAATTACATATCTCATCTCATCTCACTATCTAATAAAAGAATAGTTTTATTCTCCTATTGACATGTGTCATCTTATTAAACCTCTTAATTAATACATATTTTATTCTCTTTTTGCCATGTGTCATCATATTATATCTCCTAATTAATACATGACATTTATAGACCTATTGATTCTCCATTTCAAATTTTAAATTTTAAATTTCAACTCTAATTACATTAATTTACTAAATTAGAATAAAACGTTAAATTAAATTTAATAGAAATTATAAAATGATATAATTTCACATATTTACTTAAATCAATGATTACAATTTTTATAAGTAAAAAATCTCTTAATTAATAATTTATTTAAAATAATTGATTAATAATTTTTAGTTTTTTTAAAGGTTTAATTAATTGTGTAACCGTGGTTTCCACGGGTTATAAACTAGTTTAATAATAAATGCATGAAAGTGTTGATCATCTTTTCTTCTCTAATGGGTTTGCTATTACACCGGGGCAATGGTTAGTGTATTCGTCTTTGGTTTTCATTGCTCCTCCTTCTTTTTGTTCGGACTTGCAGGAGGTGATCTTTTCTGTGAACAGGGGAAGAAACCTTCACAATCTTGTGTTGTTTCTTGTTTATACCTCTTTGGGTTATTTGGAAGGCACGCAATGGTGTTGTTTTCATAAACGAACCTCCAACGATCATGATTATTACCGATGACATTTGTGTGAACACCTTTAATCGGATAAAACTTAGGTCTATATTTTATACTTTAGATTGGTCGAATTAGTTTATTTCTCCTATTTCAAACTTTTATTGTATTCAAACTAGAATGTCTTGTTTATGTCTTTCTTTTTTGCTAATATATTTTCTTTCTTGCTGTTAAAAAAAAACTTAATAAAGCATGAAGCTATAAATAAAAAAAATCATCATTCTCTGGATGGTAGATATAATTATGATTCTTATATATAAAATATCGTTCGTTTATTTTGAATTCTCCATCTAAGGGAGGAGGGAGTCATTCCCTCCCAACCCACCGAACCCACTGCCACATTAATTTTTGTATGTTCATTTTTTTCATCTTTCCCAAACCACAACACACGGAAATCCTATCTTTTTGAACTCACTCAACCCACTCCATTAAAAGAAATACAAAACAACTAAGGTACAAGTTTTAAAACACATGGTACAAGAGAAAATAAGAAAGAGAAAGTAGAGAGAGATGATGAAGTGAGTTTGTGAAACCAATCAACCTACTCGTTGAAGCGGAAGTGGTACCGCCAATAACTCTATTGCTAATTAAGATTTTACATTTGATTGTTTTGTATTTTTTTAATTGAGTGGGTTGAATGGGTTAAAAAAGATAGGATTTCCGTGTATTGTGGGTTCGGAAAGATGAAGAAAAATAAAAGAGAAAAAGTGATGTGGCAGTGGGTTCGGTGGGTTGGGAGGGAACGACTCCCTCCTCCCAACCGAACCCACTGCCACATCACTTTTTCTCTTTTATTTTTCTTCATCTTTTCGAACCCACAACACGCGGAAATCCGATCTTTTTGAACCCACTCAACCCACTCAATTAAAAAAAAAATACAAAACAACTAAGGTACAAGTTTTAAAACACATGGTACAAGAGAAAATAAGAAAGAGAAAGTAGAGAGAGATGATGAAATGGTTTAGTGAAACCAATCAACCCACTCGTTAAAGCGAGATTGGTACCGCTGATAACTCTATTGCTAATTAAGATTTTACATTTGATTGTTTTGTATTTTTTTGATTGAGTGAGTTGAGTGGGTTCAAAAAGATATGATTTCCGTGTGTTGTGGGTTCGGAAAGATGAAGAAAAACAAAAGAGAAAAAGTGATGTGGCAGTGGGTTTGGTGGGTTGGGAGGGAATGACTGCCTCCTCCCTACCAATCGTTTTAAATTCGTAATCACAAAGCGCCTATAAACAAGCAACTGTTTTAATTTTAACATTTATTAAGAAGATATCAGATATCATCGACATGTCTTCAAAATTTGTGATATGTGAATCAGACTGTCCTTGCCATATAATCTATTTATTTGTCCTTTTCCTATGCAAGTCATAATTATCGAAACTCTGTAAAAAGTCTCTTAAAACTTGTACAAACAAATGACATCAACAACACATAACTCATAATTATCGAAACTCTGTAAAAAGTCTCTTAAAACTTGTACAAACAAATGACATCAACAACACATAATGTATACTTTTAATCATATATATGTAGGTTTCTGTCATGTTATTATCACTTTATCAACATATCCAATCATATTAGGCTAAAGGATATATTAGGCTAAAGGATATATTATACAGTGTTGTAAAACTCGCCGAGTTGGCCGAGTACTCGCTACTCGGCCCCTTGCCGAGGCGAGTTACAAAATCCGAGTACTCTCCGATCGGTCCCTTGTTGAAGTGAACACTGTTGTAAAACTCGGCCAACTCGTTGATTAATATGTATAGTATACTTAATGATTTATTATTTAACACACACATATGTGATTATTACTATATATATATATATATATATATATATATATATATATATATATATATATATATATATCTTAAATTTTCAATAATTATTCACGAAGTGGGACCATTGTGTGTTTCTTTAGTTTTTGTGTATTTACATGTATCTAATTTTATTATATATTTCATTCAACTTATGGTTTTAACTTATGATGTTTACATATATAATTTCCCTAAAAATATTTCTATATGAATTACCGAATCCGAGTACTCCCGAGTACTCGCTACTCGGTAGTCGGCCGAGTAGGTACCGAGTAGCGAGTTCTACAACCATGATATTATATAATATTGCCCGTCAATACGTGACACCTAGACTAATTGTCTAATGGTGATATATTTATCATTTTTGCCTATGACAAAAATAGTTAGGGTGTGGTGTTTGATAAACGAGGGAGAAATAATGAGAGTTTAAACGATATATGAGGAAAGAGAGATCTGTAAACTTCCACCAATGAAAACTACCAATGGTAAATCAAATGGTTGAGGGTAGTTTTCACCACCGGTAATATGCTCAACATATGCATACCGCCGGTAATGTCATTACCACACCCTAAAGCCTTATACCTTCTTGAACGGGGAAATGTCTGCATAGAGCTGACGTGAAGGCGATATCTACGCATGAACACCGTCCCAAAGACGCGTAGGGGGTGATTCGGATTGGAGAGCTTCACAGGTTATCCCAACCAATCAATGCTCATTCTTCCAAACGATTAAAAAAAGAACCGTTGCATGCATATTTTGTATATACGTTTTTGTTTGTTTGTTTTTTTTTTTCAAATTTAAACCATACAATGTAAATATAAATATCAACCATTTTATACACTCTACACTACAAACACACATATCTTTCTATTTTATCATATTTTCTTCAAACTATGGATCCAAATCAAAATACCCTACCCACTCAAAATGTCTCAACCACCCCCAAACACTCCAAATGATCCATATTCACATCTTGGTTACATACAAATGTTAAAATCCCAAATTCACCAATAACCTCTATTCACCGACCTTCCATACCCCCAAACTACTACCAACAACAAAGACAACAACAATTCAGTCAACCCTAATTCTAAGCTTTTCAACAACAACATTCTTAACAATTTCAATCCTAACCTTCTCAACCTCAACAATGTCAAATACAACCATCTCAAGTCCCATTTACTCAATCCCAACCTATAAGCCTCAACAATGACTACGACGAGAGGGTACAAGAAACACAACAACCATTTACAAGAAGATAACAGAAAGGAAAAAGTAAAAAAAAAAAAAAAAGAGCTACAGGTTGGAGCGAAAAAGAGCTTGGATTTTCAAATCGTAAGACTCGAAAACCGGAAACGCACAATCAGGACGAAGTTTTGAATCGTGTTTTAGAGCACTTTAAGTCGCTATTAAGAAGGTAAATAGATTGGACGTACGACGCGATCAATGGAAAATGGTGTGACCTACGAGCGGCTTCCACCAAATTTGATGACATATTTGACAATCTTAATAATATGCAAAAAAATGGTAGCAACAATTTCAACGTTTTATCAAACGCTTGCCACTAATACAAGTTTTCCAATGGCGGTAAAGCATTCGGCCACCAAAATGCATGGAAAGTATGTCGCGGGGGTCCAAAGTGGGTTATTAATTCGGCCACCAAAATGCATGGAAAGTTTGTTGCGAGGGTCGAAAGTGGGTTCTTAATTTGGAGACGACACATTTAGAATCGACCACCGGCTCCAACAAAAGGCCAAGAACTTCGGAGTCGGATGTGGGTTTTGGGCTTGACTTCAATGACAACTTCGGCGACACCCAGGGGGAGGGTCCACGTGGAAGGGTCAAAGGGAAACAAGCAACGTCTTCATTTGGAAAAGCGTGTAAGGAAGAAGTACTTTCGTAAAAAATAGACAAAACTCTATTTTTTCTTGACAAAAATATGAAAAAACGAAGGAAGTTTGTCACAAAAAAAATAACACTTACCGATCTTTAAATTATAAACACAGAGCCCCAATCAGATCTCGATCCTGAAAATCTAGCAACTTTTTTTAAAAATTCAACAACACGTCCACAAAAAATATGGCAATTATGTTCTAAGGTTTTTAATATATATGTTTTAATTTCTATGTTTTTCAGTAGTCTAGGTTTAAACTTCAATGTTTTTAGGTTTTTTTAGTAATTTATGTTTTAGATCTCAATGTTTTTTATGTCTTTTTAGTAATTTAGGTTTTAAATTTATATGTTTTTTTTAAGTAATTTAATGAATTTTTAAGTAATGTAAAATAATTATTTATGTTTAATAATTATGTTTTTTTATTTAATTTAATATAAAAAATAATAAATAAATAAATAATATGAAATGGTAACCATTTCCAAGGGGTATTAGTGTGGTAATGAACATATAATAGAGATGACGTGACGCAGATGTGACGGCATTTTTATAGTAGGGATGCAGTGACATACCCCTTAGCCTTAGGTTGATATATTCATCATTTCACATCATTATAACCTTTTTAATTTTTTTATTATTCAAATATAAAAAGTTTTTTAATTATTTAAAATATATAGGAAAATAGAAATATAAAAAATATGATTGGGTGATTAATTATGGTGGTGACCACAAGCCACCGCTCCAACTCATCAACAAAACCTACCATAAAGTGTACAAGATGGTGTTCATATTCCCACAACTATCTCACATCAACCATAAGCATGACTCGTTAAATATATACTAGAAGGCCTAACCATAAATATGGTGAGTGCTATATTATTATCACCTCATCATTATATACAACCATATTATGTTCATATACTTACAACTCCATATAATTATATCCATTTTGTTTTTAAGATTATTTAAATATAAAATTATATTTTTAATTATTTAAAATGTAGAAAGATCTAGAGAGAGATCTAAAGAGAAAAAAAATATGATTGGATGCGGTTAATTGTGGTGGTGACTAATGCGAAGTTGTAATTTGGGTTACTCCAACAGGACTACTGCCTGCAATTAGCTACATAATCATTTTAGAAATTGAAAAAACTAAAATCATTTTAACCCACCATTTATCATTTTTCTAAAGACTTAAAAAGATTAAATAAAAACCAAAGAAGAAAAAAGTATAACAATATTTGAAGACTTTGGTTCCTTTTGACAATTATAAAGCTGATGAAGATGGCTTTAAAACTCAAAGTATAGGTTCCCTATAATTTATCCACCAAGCATGAAAGAAAAAGAGAAGGAGAGCATGCAAAATCTAAAATTTGGTTACCATTCAATGGAGAGAATAGTGAGTAAACAATTAGCCAAGACTTATCTATTAAACCTTTCTTTTAAAAAAAATACTTAGTACAAAACGAGGACATAAAATAATAAAAGCATGGAGCTTTCTTACAAGGATGAAAAGAAGTAATAAACAAATCAAAAGAAATGTCTAACACCATCATTTTATATAGTTCAAAGGAGACAAAAATGAAATGTTATTTACTTTATTCAACTAGCTAGTTACATATGTTAACTTGATGGTCACTTAAAGTGACCAAAATGTTGTACATAACATTTAAATACATACACTATGCATATTAAGATAGTTTTGTTTTCTTTATTATTATTTCCTAGAAACAATAATTTCCAGTATGTTGGTAAAATATTATTTTCATAAAAATAATGTTTTTCCAATTAAATACAAGTGTTGATATATTTATTAACAATCAAAATTTACTACCAAATAATCAATTAGTGGTAACTTGCCATATGATGTGACCCTATATGATCATATGTTATTAGCACTATCATTTTATAATGACTCTTGAGCATACAAGATATTTCAATCTCCCACTTGAAGAAGACTCATCATAGATTGATGTAGACAATGATGAACGTCTAGCAACATTTTACTGTCCTCGATAACATACGACGGAGAATGCCATCCATCAACCTCCAATTTTCAAAAGCTCAAAGCTTCAACTAATGTATAATGTAATTTTAACAGTTATCTATTTGTTACAGACATCTCATTGAACATGAGACTTGGATCACAATCAATCTCATTTGAAGTCCAATTGTGGGTACTGTGGGAGACGTCCAACTCTCAAAACATAAATGGAACAAATCCCATCTTGACTACATAAGCCTCTTGCATAGTTAACTCCATACTTGAAAATGGCTTTTATAATTGCCTGTTAAGGATTAACATTTGACCATATCAAAGAACAACACTCCTTACACTTAAGTCCCACTATGTATCTCAGGTGTTAAGGATACAAAGATAGTAGTTTTTAATTAAGTGTCACTCATGAAAGCAATCTATATTGTGATCTTGACGCGAGTCTGTTCAGTACCAATTCTCTGACAGGTACCTATGAAACTTGGTTACAACCACTTGCCTACTTTTTTGTGGTAAGAATCAACCAATCCAATTCATATTATTCTTACTTCATAATTGCTCCCACAGTTATAACTGACTATGAACTTTTAGAATAATAGCATTATTCATGGATTAAATATGTTAATATAGAACACAACAAGTATTGATGTGATAATCATATCTCAATATATCAAAAAAAATATAATAGTTGTTGTCCTAATGTTGCAATATGCAAATACTAAATTCAAATCAAAATCCCATTTCTAGAATAATGAAGTCCTATAGAAAAAGTGTGACTACTTATAATTAGCTTAAAAGGAAGGACTTCGTTAATGGGTTCGACTAGATTTAATTTGTGTGAATTTTATGAATACTATCATCTTCATATTTGACTTTACTCTAAGTATAATTATATATCTTGGATAATATAATTGGTGCTCCGATGTGATATAGAGTCTCTTAGCTTGAATAAATATACACTTGAAGGCACAAAAGATTTATCAGTTATCCTTGAATGGAAGGACACAATATAGTTCTTCAATGATTTTGTTCATCCAATTATATTTGATTTCAACTTATGAAGTAGCAGTTTATCCTAGTTTAGTATATTGTGTAATTATGTTTTTCTTGGACCTCATTCCTATAAAACATACTATTCATTCCATAACTAAGGGGTCGTTTGATAGTTGCTAACTGAGTAAGAGCTGACTCGGTTAGAAGCTGATTGAGTTAGAAATTCTGATTGAGTTAACTTCTGACTGAATCTTGTTGTTTGATTTTGCATCTTACTGACTGTGCAAAATTACTATATTACCCTTAAACAACATTTTTTATAATAATCGTTTATGATTTACCATTTGAATTAAAACATTAAAATTACATTGTTTTAGCTAAATAACATCCTTAAGTTGTTTCAAATTGTTCTTGATTTGGAGTTCCTTTCACAAAATCATTATTCCAAAACTTGCAGCAACATTCTTTTGGCTCATTCTTGCTTTTACTTCACCTGCTCCACAAACACAGTTTTTATTTTGTTAAAAAAAATAGTATACGTGAATAAATTCAAATATTCAATCCGTAAATGTACAGTGTTTGACTTTTTTAGTTCATGAGAGCTTTGTCATTCTGAAAACATAATTCTCGAGTTTATTATACACCAAATTATCAAACTTTTAGTGGAAAACAAAGAGCATAACAACAAATTGAAAAGGAACAATTCTGCAACAACAAAACAATAATCCTTACGATTTAACCCTTTTGTTTGCCCCATTAGATATAAAAGATAACCCCAATCTTATGTTCTTTTCCCTAATGGCTTTCATAAGTTATCAATACCAAATAGCAGGATATGATAATGTGAATGAGAATTGAATTCAATAACAGGTAAATCTCTTTGATTTCAATACATGAAAAAAAATAAAAACAAAACATATAATCCACATAAATTAGAAAGAGGAGGAAGATAGAGTACCGGCGGCGGTGCTGGTAGTTGCGGCGGTAACAGGAGGAGCAAAAGTGCAAGACGGTGTGACCGGTGCTGGAGAAGTCGGCGATGCATAGGCCGCTAAAGAGAAATTATGTTTAAGGTGTATTAGGGCTATGCGCAAAGGAGTTTGATTGATTTGTTTGGAGGCGTCGCTGGAGGAGGGTTGATCGATTGTGACGACAACAGAAATGGAGGATCTGGAAGGAATCAAGGAACGAGGTGGAGGATGAAGAAAATACGATGAGTGTTAGAAGAGGGGAAGGGCACACGAGGGAAACGAAGGAAAAGAAGGCGTCCAGTCTCGGTCAACTTCTTTTTTTTTCATGATCGGGTAAGATGCTAATGGACCGAGTTAGTGATTTATTTACTCAAATCAATCAAGCTTATTGGACTGGGTCAGACAAAAATGCCTAACTGGACCCAGTCTGACCCGAATCAAACACCCCCTAAGTCATAATCCAATTATTACTCATAATTATATATATATATATATATATATATATATATATATATGTATATATGTATGTATGTATATATGTATGTATGTATTTGTATATGTATATTGAAGTTAGCATCTTGTGTAGGTCTTTACATAAACATCGTATTCTAAACTGATTATCTCATGTACATTCTCTTAATTCTTCCTAAGTACTCTTAAAATGTTCTCAAAGAACTAGTAACTTACCCATGTATCTAGTTGGTATCTTATGATATGTTCATAACATGATCATATACCTGATTTTATGCATAAAATGACACAAAAGATGGATTCATTTGCCAAGAAAATTGAATATAAATCATTCTATCTAGCTAAAAACTATGTGCTAGATCATTTTAAGGCTAGCTCAAACCCAGTGCCATGTGGCAATTCAAAGAGTCCTCCAAATGAATCTTGTATCTTGATCTCTTACAAGACATTGTAAATATAAGCATAAATATTTTAAAACTATAACACTCATCTTTAGCTATCCCCATAGATTTTACATTCCAAGAATGTATATTGTCATTCCTAAGTATTTAATTTTAGAAACGCATTTCGAGTCAAGGTGAAAAAGCTTGATGTGGTCAGAATGTAATTGTCATAATTAAATATGTCTGATTCATACAAGATTAGGGATCTCATTATCCTCCCACTAGTTCTTAGTAAATACAAAAGCCGTCTTCATTTAGATATAATATTAAACATTGTATTTATATATTAATATGAGGATTCTAACATTGAGATGTTTGATTTATATCCACAACTAGATCTTAAGCTTTACACATTTTTTAGGATAACTAGGATTAAGAAAACCTCCAGGTTAAGTTATATAGATATTTTCTAGTATATGCATGTTAAGTGGTTTTTCTTCAAATCTACTTTCTATATATCATATTAAGAATATGTAGTTATAGTAAATAATATCAATGTTAATCTAGTTATAGCTACTTGTGAAAAGGTTTGATCATAGTCAATGCCATGGGTATGATAAGGACCATAGTCAATGACACGAGTATGAGAAAATCCTCTTATGACAAGTCTTGCTAAATGTGTATAGATCTCCATATATATATATATATATATATATATATATATATATATATATATATATATTGATGCGACATCAACCTCCGACGGCTCATCTGATCTTCTGCTGCGGCGGAGATCTGGACATCACAGTGCAAACCCGTTAGAGCCATCCCAAGGACTGTGTCCCGGGAGTGGGCTCCGATGGTCAAGTTAGATTAGCTAGAAGATCTGAGATGGTTCTCCTTAGCTGGAGAGGACCATCTTGGTGCTAGTGGTGGTGTATGGTGGCAGACGACGGCTGGTGGCGGCTGAGCCACCCGACCAGAGTATAGTGGCGGCTGAGCCATAGGGGAAGATCTAGGGAAGGTTCCCCCTCCATGGAGGAGATACTATTCATTATATAGGGGACAATTAGGTAAGGCCTTGGGCCAGCCCAATTCAGGCCCAGCTAGCAAGGAGCTGGGCGAGGCCGCACGGAGGCGCCGGGCGGGGCTGGCGGGCGCGCCCCAGGCAGGACAGGCAGTTGCACACCAGGAAGGGATGGCAAGGGAGTGCCAGGCGAGGGAGCGCCTAGCCGAGCTGGTAGGAGAGTCCCCAGTAGGGCTGGCAAGGGAGTCCCCAACAAGGCTCGCAAGGGAACGCCAGGCAGGGCTGGCAGGAGCGCACCAGGTCAGGCTGGTGCGCTAGAGCAGTCTAGGGCATGCTAGTGGACCATATATCATCAAGTCCCCCTAGTCTGGTGTTATTGGTACGCGGCCAATGACATCGGACTGGAACTAGTCATATAAACTAACAGGAGAGTCCCCAGCGAGGCTGACAATGGAGTCCCCGACAAGGTTGGCAGGAGCATGCCGGGCCAGGCTGGAGCGCTAGAGTAGTCTGGGCCATGCTAATGGACCATATATAATCAAGTCCCCCCAGTCTGGTGTTATTGGTACGCGACCAATGACATCGGATTGGAACTAGTCATATAAACCAACAAGAGAGTCCCTAGCGAGGCTGCCAAGGGAGTCCCCGACAAGGTTGGCAGGAGCACGCTAGGCCAGGCTGGTGCGCTAGAGCAGTCTGGGCCATGCTAATGGACCATATATCATCATGTACCCCCAGTATGGTGTTATTGATATGCGACCAATGACATCGGACTCGACTTAGTCATATAAACTGTGCGTCGTCAAGTTCCCCTAGTCTGATGCGATTGGGTTGCTGACAATCGGATCGGACTAGATAAAGCACGAAAGAATTTAAATAATAAAGAGAAATGACCGAACCTCGCCCACGAGAGCCGTGGAGTTGTGCGACGAGCGAAACACCACATGAGCTGACTTGATACTCCTTCATTGAGAGGAATGTGAGCCGGTCGGTGAGATGTAACGTAACTGTTGCTGCGATCATGCGGACCGAGGCTGCTAAAGAGGGTTATGCGACACTGATGTCGGTGGATTTTCGGACTGGGGTAGCTAAGAAGTGTAAGCTTGCCATTCAGTTCCTGAGACTGTTATCCGACGTGATTGTTGTGGTAGCCATGTGAGATGGAATGTCACCAGTAACCATCTACATAGTCTGCATTAATAACCATCTTGTGGATTTTTCTTGCTCGGGCTACACCTAGCTGGATTGCGGCGTACCAACCTTACCCCCCCTTTTCTTAGAGGAGGCAAGGGATAGATTCTTAGAGCTGGGCGACAAGGTTGCTAGCGAGGGTCACGCAGTGAGATTATTGCCGAAAGCCAGACAATAGAATTGTTGAGGGATAGGCAGTGAGACTATAGGTTGGGGTTGCATAGCAAGACCGTTTTCGAGAGCTAGGAAACAAAGATGATGTGGGGTATGCGACGAGGCTACATGTAGGGTTGCACAGCGAGACCATTTCCGAGAGCTAGGAAACAGAGATGCCGTGGGGTACGCGGCGCGGCTATAGGTAGGGTTACGCAGCAAGACCGTTTCCGAGAGCCAGGAAACATAGATGTTGTGGGGTCGTAGGTAGCAGGGCCGCTGTCGGAATGACCTTCTTGCTGGAGAGTATCCTCACTATAGCAGGTTGTAATGTGGATAACACTTCATCGATCGTTTGAGCATAAGAGAACCATGATGACTGTGAGAGGGGAAACACCGAGATCATGGTGTGGAAGAAGCTTATGATGCGCGACTTATGAGAATAACTTGGGCTTAGTAGCCAATGATCATGGAGGTTTCATGCGGGAAAGCCTCGCGTGTAACAAATCGGGTTTGGCTGCTAACGATCGTGGATAACTCACGCGGAAGAGCGTCGCGTGGAATGGATCGGGCTTGGTTGCCAGCAATCGTAGATAGATCACGTGAGAGATCATCGCGAGGAATGGTCGGGGCATGTTGCTATACTGGAGTTGGGCTGAGAAGCCAGGCGACTCGAGGCAAAGGTACTAAACCTCACATGCGGAGCTTGCCGCTATAATGGATTCGGGATAAGAAGCCAGGCGACTCGAGGCGAGGGTACTGAACCTCGCATGCGGAGCTTGCCACTATAATGGAGTCGGGCTAAGACCAGGTGACTCGAGGCGAGGGTACTGAGCCTCGCATGCGGAGCTTTCCGCTATAATGCAGTCGGGCTAATACCAAGCGACTCGAAGTGAGGATACTGAACCTCATATGCAGAGCTTGCCACTATAATGGAGTCGGGCTGAGAAGCCAAGCGACTCGAGGCGAGGGTACTGAACCTCGCATGCGGAGCTTGCCGCTATAATGGAGTCGGGCTGAGAAGCCAAGCAAGTCGAGGCGAGAGTACTGAACCTCGTATGCGGGGCTTAGCAGCCAACAATCTATGTGTCTGGCCCGGGTGATCAGCTCGTGTTGAAGTGTAATGGTTCCTGATGCTTTGCTACATCACTAGTTTGGCGACTGGTGCCTCGCTGTCTTGTCTATCTGTCTAGGGCTATGCAGTGATGCTACTTAGAGTTGTATAATGTAGTTGCTGTCGAGTGGTGCACAGCGAGACTGCCATCGAGAGCTGGTCAACAGGGCCGCTGAGAGCTGAGCATCGAGCTGCTAGCAATACATGAGCAACATGACCACTGAGATTTGGGTAATGAGTCTTTCGAGGATTGAACCACGAGGCTGATCTTTCGATTTGGAATATTGGTGTCACCCTGGGGGTGCACTGTCATGCACAACATCAACTCTTCCTGTACACTAACTCTGCCCATTTGGAGTAAAAATTACTTCTGCATAGTGTCATACCACCCCTTTTTTTTTTCTTGGAGGAGGCGAAGAAAGGGAAAGATGGATGTATAGCTGCTGAAAGTTGAGATACATAACTGCTGGGAAGAGCTAGGCGACCCAAATACTAATAAACTGGGTAGCATGGCTGGCGAGAGCTAAGCAGCGCGACTGCTGGGAGTTAGACAAAGTAGCTGCTGATGGTTGGCTTTCCAGCTGCTGAGCTAGGTCGTGTCGTTGTCGAAGGTCGAGTTGTGCGACTAATAAGAGCTGGGCAGTAGGACTAGTGGGGTTCGGTCAACATGAATGTGAGAGTTGATTATCGAGACTTCACGGGATTGGTCAACACGGCTGCTGATGACCACGCAACGCAGTTACTGATGGTTATTTCGAAACGCTTCATGAGTAGTAGTAGTAATGTACTACTCTTCTCCCCCTCCTTTTTTCTTTCTTTTTTTTTGAAAATACCATGCGTATTCTAAAATGTATTTGCAGAGCAGGGCTCGCGTCGTGCGGATGGCTGATTTTGGTTCCACAAAATCGTGACATAATCATGAAATTAATTTGGAAGAAAACCCAAATTAAAATCTTGCAGACCACTTATGTTATAAGTCCAAGATTAACTTATACGAAGCCCAATTTTAGGAATGAAGCCCAAATCGCGTATGAAAAACCCAATTTCTTTTTTATATATGTATATTTTCATTGTTGAACGTATGTGGAAGCCCAAAAATAGATATATGAGTCCCAAATGTCAGTCCATTTAGCTATTAATCGGTTAGTTCAGCCCATTTGTAACATATGAGCCCAAGTACCATCTGGGGCCCATCCCTCTTTTCACTTTTGACCTTTGAGAAAAAGTCCTCCAGCGCATCTTGTTCTCACCTTCCCAACTCCAGAAATTGAAATGTCAGCCTCATTAACTGGGTTGCTCTCGTCGACGATGTCGGTTGTAGAAGAAAAATCAGAGCAATGATGTTTGCCGGCAACGCTGAAGGAGCTCTGCCGCTGCTTCACTCTTTTTTGTGTGTGTTGTACGTGTGGGGGAGAGTATCAGGCGGCGGCGAGTCAATAAGATAATGGGTTGGCGGAAATTGCTTCGTCGGAGCTGTGGTGTCGCTCAACGAGGGCGATTGAGTTGCAAGCAGTTGGTCGGATGAGGGTCTCCAGTACAGGGATAAAGTTCGACGTCGACGATTGAATTTTCTTGAGTTCCGATGGTCTGGGATTGCTGTTGGAGAAGCTGGTGATGGCGGGTGGTTTGCCAACAATGACTGGCGCTGCTGCGTATTTGGTTGCCGGTGATGAAAGTTATTGGTAATGGGTTCCGATTTCCGACGATTATATTTTCTTGGGAGCTAGAGGTCGCCGACTGGTGGTGCTATGGCTATGATTCCCCAACGATGAATCAAGAGACAGGGAATGGTGGTGATAATTTTGGTTGTTCTTTATCGGGATTTGTCACCACCGGGTGAGAATGGAGTAACGATCTATCTGGTGGAGCTAGTTTGTTGGTGATGATTTGGCGATGCCCTGCATTAGTTCGGTGATGAACGAGAAACAGAGAGATGACGGTTTATGATTTTCTCTGGCAATAGCTGCTTCGTTGGAGCTCTTGTGTCGGTTTACCGGAGACGTCTGTCCAAGATGATCGGACATCAAACGACGGTGAGGTGGTTTCTATGGCTGCTGCCGGTTGGTTTAATCGGAAAGATGAAAGCGAGCTCCCAAAATGTACCAAGGTGGGACCTGACTCTTTTGTCTTTCCTGCCATGTGAATGACTTCAAACCACGTGGGACCCCCTTAGCGTTGTTGTTGCGTGTACAATTCGTATAGTCAGCTGCCTTCCTTTGGAAAGAGAAAACCAATTGGGGCCTGTTTTGTTTCTGATTTTCGCTGACAACTCTATCATTTGTATGGTGCATTGTGCACCTTTACCCTCTTATTTTTGTCATGTACGCAAAGAAATGGACCAGCTGGGTCCACATCCACATTTGTAATTTAGCTTGTATAGAGTACCCAGTCACCCTCTTTTTTTTTCTATATTTTTGTAAGACCATTTACTGAAATGGTAATTAGAACATAAGCGTAACTTTGAAATCAGTTAAAAATAAATACATGGTGGGTGGAAAGCATACAAAAATACTTAGATGAGACTTCTGGAAGTTTAAGAAGATAAAATGTTTATTTATTTTTACTTCAATTTTTTAGACAACTTGAATGAGTTTGGAGATCTTCAGTAAAATGCATGATCTGAAAGTGGTTTAAGACCCATCAAAACTTCTTCTCCCTTCTATTTTTTTGAAGGTTTGTACAATGTATAAGCGATACAGCTTTATGTACAAATAGTTGTTACAGAAAATGCATAACTGAAGAAGGGTTTGATAATGTATGAACAAGAGATAGGTAAAACTCATAAAAAACCTCCATTTTAAACAAAAACGAATCTAATCAAGTGTTCTTCTCATTAAACCTTCCTTACTCTTCAGTTTGTTCCACAGATCTAAAAATCTTTTGTTTCCCATCTCTAAGCGTCCATGGGAAGCATCAAGTAAACAACTTGAATGAAGTTGAACATGAGAAATCAGGAACCAAAAATCGATTTTCTTGGTAATGAGCAAACAGGAGAGGTAAATACTTGTAAAATATTGTTTGTTCTTCAACTTACTGAGTAAAATTCAAAAGTATGAACAAAAAATGAAGAAAAACTCGATTTTTTGGTAACATGAACTTGATGAAATGAATAAAACATGTAAAAGTTTCTTTTCTTCTCCATCAAGTTGATGAAATATTCACTCAAATATAAAAACGAAAATAGATCCAAGATCTCTTCGCAAGCTTCATGAGTTGAAAACTTGAACAAATCTTGAGATCAGATCCTAAAAACGAACACAAATTTGGAGATCTGAACTGAAAAATGAAAAATTCTACAGATCTGATCTGAAAACGAAGTAGATCTTTGAGATCTAAAATATGGAAAAACAGATCTGAAAAGGTCTTGGCAAAAGCCAAACAGATATGAACTAAGGAATATAGAGATGAATAGATCTGAACAAACCTTAGGTGGAAACACATCAGATTTGTTCAGATGTGGGCAAAAATGAGCTTAAAACCAACTGAGGCTTTTGATACTTGCTCGAACCCGGGATGGTGCTAAATGATGCGACATCAACCTCCGGCGGCTCTTCTGATCTTCTGCTACGGCGGAGATCTGGACATCACAGTGCAAACCCGTTAGATCCGTCCCAGGGACTATGCCCCGGGAGCGGGCTCCGACGGTCAAGTTAGATGAGCTAGAAGATCTGAGATGGTTCTCCTTAGATGGAGAGGACCATCTTGGTGCTAGTGGTGGTGTATGGTGGCTGACGGCGGCCGGTGGCGGCTGAGCCACCCGACCGGAGTATAGTGGCGGTTGATCCATGGGGGAAGATCTAGGGAAGGGTCCCCCTCCATGGAGGAGATACTATTCATTATATAGGGGACAATTAGGTCAGGCCTTGGGCCAGCCCAATTCAGGCCCAGCTAGCATGGAGTTGGGCGATGCCGCCCGGAGGCGCCAGGCGGGGCTGGCGGGCGCGCCCCAGGCAGGACTGGCGGGCGCGCACCAGGAAAGGATGGCAAGGGAGTGTCAGGCGAGGGAGCGCCTGGCCGAGCCGGCAGGAGAGTCCCCAGCAGGGCTGGCAAGGGAGTCCCCAACAAGGCTCGCAAGGGAACGCCAGGCAGGGCTGGCAGGAGCGCACCAGGCCAGGCTGGCGCGCTAGAGCAGTGTAGGGCATGCTAGTGGACCATATTTCATCATACACACACATACACCCACACACACACACACACACACACACATATATATATATATATATTATTTCTAAAAGGATTACTTACTCCTTCTAGCATTGCTATAGAGAGGAAAATTAATCAAGATAATACTTGATTATTATATATGATTACATCTCATTCATGACTGAATGTCATTTACCATATTCAAGATGTGATATAACATTTTTGTAGTTGATAGATTGGCTAGAAACCATCAAGAAGAACATATCAATGAGAGATTCCACATTTCTCAAGTCATAGACTATTTCTGCCAATAATGCAATCAGTTTGTGTTTATGAATAACTTATTCATGTTTAACAATTTCTTGTTAAAACTAGTGACACCTCTTACATTATCAGGCTATGGTTCTTGTGCTACTTCTTGTTCCATGTGACCCCACTTGCTTTGTTATTAGAAGCTTGCTTTTTGTAAACTCAAAATTCAGAGGAATAAGAGAACTTATTCTTGGTGGGTTTGTATATAATAATCTAAACAACCTTTTAGACTATTATATATATATATATATATATATATATATATATATATATATATATATATATATATATATATATAGAGTAGATTTTAGGATTATCAGCATTAATCCAACATAAGGTTTAACTCCATAAAACATTAAAGTAAGGATGGAGCCTTTCCATACAAGATCTTATAAAGTGTTTTATCTACTTATTAGTTGGGTTTTGTAATCAAGATACAAATAGTTATTGAAGTGTAATCCTAAGACAATAAAGAAGGATATTGCTACAAATTAAAAGGTAAACTTTATTCAATAAGATTTAGTTCATCCTTTATTATCACTATGAATTTAGATGACATTACTGGTTTATATCACAATATTAGATTTGAAAACTTCAACAAAGATTTCACAATTATGTATTAACATGTAAAATATACTTTATAATTACTATAGTTGTTAATAAAGTTGATTTGGTATTTTATGCTAAATCTTAGACATTCATTAGAAAGGAAGTCATACATCACAGTGTATAGTTCCTTAATAATAATTTTTCTATAGTTTACGAAAAATATTATTAGGAATGTTTTATATATAAATAAAATCCACATATGTAAAATAAACTACATTATTTTCCTTCCAAAATCGCTTTCTTGAGGTTAGAATATGTGTATTTCATTTATATAATAAAGATAACAACGTGTTAGATAACTTTCATTCAAGATGAATTTAAATAAAAATTGTTTGCATATAGAACTTGTTATTTAGAAAACTTTGATATTTAATTTATAGTTCTATTAAGAGATCTAGTCTCATAAATAAAAATTGTTTGCATATAGAACTTGTTATTTCGAAAACATTGATATTTACTTTGTAGTTCTATTAAGAGATATAGTCTCATAAATACAAGTTAATCATTTCAGAATATGAATATTATCTTTATCAAATATGATAGAAGTAAATAATCAAATTTTAATAAATTAAATGAGACATATATTTAGACATGCTAAATTGAAAACATACATTGTTATAAAACAAACATTGTTTTACAATACAAGTACATTATGTTCTATGCATAAATTATAAATTAAACACCGAGAGTGAAGTTCTAACTAGCATGTGCTCAGCTGGTTGCTCTTCTTGAATATCAACAATGAATTTTCAAATATTAGATTAACATTTAAGTACCAAGTACTTAAGTGTTATATGGAAAAGTGTAAGTTCTATCTAGTAGATTCTTGAAGTACTAGTCTCTCCAAACTTTCTTTTAAGATAGAGGAGCCGCACAGTGGCAACTGGGAAATTTTCGTCCACAACTGTCACTAGAGTTATAAGTAGAAAAAGGTTAATAGGGTAAAAAACAAGTGACCAAAAAGTTATACGGCTATTAATAATGGTTAGTGTACTTAGAAAGTACACAATAACATGATCCTAAGGATATAAACTTTGTAAAAATTGAACTCTGATTGGAGGAGTTATGATTTTATAAAAAAATAAAAATCAACTGCGTGATTAACATAATTAACGTCAAAATAGTATAAAGAAATTGTTGAGTTTTGACTAAAGTCATTAAAAGGAAAATCATAGTACTTCGAGAGATAACAAGTTTGAGATGAAAAGGTCAAAAAAGGAGTCCATACAAAGAAGATACTATTTTTGGAAAAATATTAAATACGGGTTAAAAAAATTTAAATTGGACAATACAACCTTACAGAAAGGTGTAGTACTCAAGGATAGCTACACAAATATATAAAGAGGGTAAGAAATAAAGTTCATATATGGAAAATATGATTTTTTATAGAAAAATTACTGGTGCAGGCAAGGTACACGCCATGCACGACGCACACGTCTAACACCCAGATTCATTGAGATTGGAGAGACGTGTACCACCAGAGGTGTAACACGTGGCAAGATTTGGATGGAGCCACAAATCATGCGCATGACATGCACCAGGTGTGTCGCGCATATATGTGCTATAAATAGAGGTGCTCACTTCCTGAGTTCTCCACACACAAATAGAGATGCGCACATATGCCTAGATTTTATATTGGCCAATTTCTTATGATAATATAGTACTTAGAAGTAAAGTTGTTCAATTATATGGATATGCACAATACCTAGTTGTTACTCTTTCCGAATATCTTGTTTTCAAATCAATGATAATTAGGGTATATATATATATATACACACACACACACACAAGGATGATTATAAGGCATATGGATTTTAATTATCAAATATAAAGTAAAGAATTATACAGTGATAAATATAGAATTTATTAAATTAAAGGTTAAAGAAAATATAAAATACTTAAGGTTAATGTGTTAGTGAGGTTTTATTATCATCCTTAGCCTAATTAAATACGGCTACCCCGAACCTATAATCGGTAATCTTGCGAGAGCCAGAAACATATGTCTAGATCTATACGAGGATGACAACCCCACCTACGATTGCTAGCTACAATATTGACATGATAAGTTTCTTTATATACAAGCGTTATTCGAAGTCCGATGAAGAATTGTGCGGGGAAAATCATAGTCCACGGTGTCGATTACAGGGGCGCATGGTAATACAAACCCAAAAAACTTAAGGAACCAAGTACCTAAAGGGACACCTTCGAGTAGTGAATATTATAATGTAAGGCCAAACCTTATTACATGATTAGTCAAACACTCCACATTATCTATCAACATCAACATCTACTACATTGACATCACCAACATACCAAGCTTATCAGTGTCCGCATATAACATATTTATTCTATGTAATCTTTTATATATTAGGTAATGATATAGATAATTATAGAATAGATCAAAGATCCAATACCTTTGTGATGAGATCAGTTCTTAGTATAGATTTGATACAATCCCTTTAATCATGGGATTGATATGTATAAATTAGTATATATACAACATTAGGGAAAACCCTAATGTTGTACAATATGACTTGGTGTCATAATCGTCTTTGTGACAAACTGTATTCTTGGTGAAGATAAAACTATTTCTTGGTGAAAGAACAGTATGGAGAACTCTCTATGTCTTTTAGTTTCTATTCTTTATTTTCATTGATTAAGTTTCTCTTTCGTCTTAATACTTAAAGTGTATATGATCGATACAAACCTTCAATAGTATCAGTGAAGGTTTGTGATACACTCAAGTAATCATGTTGAATCCCAAATCCTTTGGCCTCAAAAAAATTCCTCCCTTTCATGAATACAATTTCTTTATGTGGAAGACAAAGGCCATGGTTGTTCTTGAAATTATTAACTATGAGATGATAAATTTTATTAAAGAAGGCCCCTATTTTCCTATGTACCAACCCATGGTAAAAAAATACTCCCATTGGCCCCTAAAGCAAAAGCTAGAAACAAGTTATAATGACGATGACAAGAGACCACCAAATCTTGATGTGAAAGCCAAGGCTGGCATTGAAAACTCTCTTCCCTACCACATGTGTCATCTCGTACAAAATTGTTAGTCAACACAATAGATGATGGATACTCTACTAGTGGCTTATGAAGGCATTATGGAAATCCAGGGTACGACCAACAATGACCTTAATCGAATATACGAGCATTTCTTTGCTTAACAAGGTGAGTCTCCTACCTAAAGTTTAATAGGTTTAATTGCTTGGTTAAAGATATGTGCAGGCTGGGAATCGTGAAACACTCATCGCAGATGGTTCTAAAGTTTCTGGATTCTCTTGGGAAAAGTTGGGAACATCACACTGATGTTCTTAAGAATGGTGAGAAGATCGATACCATGGATCTGAATTCCTTGTTTGGTAATCAGTGTCACTCGGTCTATAGAAGAGATATCCAAAAGATTTATGTGGGTAGCTGATGAAAACACAACGCTCACTAAAAGGTTCGAGCTTGTCGTGAGTCTCTCGTCTTACGAAAGCCTCACAACTCCAAACCTTGATATGTTCTAACTTTTGGATTAGATGTCTAAGCCCATAACTATTACTGGTATGTACTTGGCCCGAGAGTAGCATGGCATCAGAACAATTGGATAGACAAGTGAGAAAAGGTTATTTATGATTTATATTAATATATTATAAGTTCTAATATATTAATATGAAATCATCTTATTTAATTAGTATTGATCAAGAGTTAATTTAGAATTAGTTTTGTGATCAAAAGAGACTAATTAAATCTTTGGGGATTTTTTTAGTAAATCATTCATTCTTATATATCTGGGCTTGTGATCTATTGTCCTTTATGTTGGGCTTAACCCATGTGGTAACCCATGGATACTCCATGGAGGTTAAAACCCATGGATCATGAAAGAAATGGAAAGTCATGCACATTAGGGTTTACATGGTGTAACCCTAATAAGCCACACTATATAAAGGATCCCATGGTTCTTGAAATGACACTTATAGAGACACAAAGAGGGCAATCGATTTTATAGAGTGAACCAAGTAACCACTTCTCAAGTTATTCTAATTTTTGGTGGTGTTACGTGATTCAATTTGAGGTGCAACACTTGGGGCACTAAGCTCTTAAAGGTTCAAGACTTCAAGCTCTATCAAAAGGTATGACATCTAATTAGACTTTTGTAGTATAGTTGCTCCATAATATGCTAGTTAGGATAATGCTTTGGAATTTTGTATATTTGCATGTATAATAGTGAAAACGTAGATCCAAGGAACATAGGGTTGCATGCACACCATAGGAGTGTTAGAATGCTCAAAACCCATCAGTGTATCAGAGCCTAGGCTTGTTTTCAATTATACTTGATGCTACTTGCTTGGAAATGCCTTAAAAATTGATTTTATGCTATTCTGGACTGCGGACTTGTCAATTCTACTGATGAACTCGTAGAGTCCAAGGCAAAAAGTGACCAACTCACCGAGTTTGTTCATACACTCGACGAGTTGGTGCTTTAGGATGCAGATTTTCGAGGTTTTTGGCCAGAATTAGACTAGGATCATTACCCTAAGCTATTTTTGAACTTATAAGCCTGTTTTTGTTATGGTAATGATAATACTAATCCAATTCAAAAGATAACTGTCAAAAGTTTCATGTTTTGTATTAGTTTAATGGTTAGGCTAATTACATGAAAATTGTTTGATTTGAATTGTCTTGTCCATATGAGTTTAATCTAGATCATAGTTTCTCTTGACATATTTGTTTGTTTATTAGATGATCTAAATGGCCTTTAATGGATTCCATAACTTGGCCTCAAGTTATGGAAAACCAAAAGTCTTTCTTGTTAATGAGTCTTTATTAGTCATGAGTTATGTTTTTGAAGAGTTTTTTTTCCCATAAATTGTTTTATGACATCCATAACTTGTCCTCAAGTTATGGATTTTCAAGAGTCTTGCCATTAAAATCCATATTAAACTCATATGTTATAGATTCCAAAATTTTTTTATTGAATTGTTCAAAACTTTCCCTCAAGTTTTGGAATTTGTAAAGTTACACTTTTGAATACTTTAGTTCCAAACCCTAGAATTTTAAATAGTTTAAAGTTCAACCCTTGTACTATTATAATATTACAGGTTTAATATATATATATATATATATATATATATATATATATATATATATATATATATATAAGAGTAAAAGTCAATATTAGTTACTTCGGAAAATGTGAATATGGTGCTAACCCATGCAATTGCCCTTTGCACATTGTTAAGCCGTTAGTGGAGCGTATGTTGTTAACCGACACACTAATCGGGACTGACAGTGCGTGGCAGAGGGTAGCTTGATGTTTATCGTAGATCAATGGAGCGTATGTGGTTAACCGGCACATTGATTAGGTGGTTGTAATATTGGGTGTACCAAACTAATTTGCATGGTTATCCACTCCTTGTTTGTGATCCTCGACATCCCAGTCACAAACATGAAGGCATAATAGAGATTTAAACATGCCATTGAATAGTTCAACGAATCTCAAAGGATCCAGGAATTTCAATCCAATTAAAACTTAATAAACAATTTCGTTTTTCATGGTGGAAATTGGTAAATCGTCATTTACCTACCTTCAAATATTCTATAGCTTGGATTACGACATCCCTCTTCCAAGTTTTAAAATATTGTGTTTGGACCTAGCCTTAATATTTCATATTGGGTGTTATATTAAGGAATTAAATCAACTAACTTGAATTTCTCCCATTTTAGATGTCTAGTTCAGACAACTATGGTCTTCCCAAATCCCTTGGAACAAGCTTTCCTAATGAAGATGGTGTCCCACGGTTGGATCATGGAAATCATACTTCTCTTCCTCCACCTCCGCCAATTATTCTCCCTGACCCACAAGCTCGAAGACTTGAAAAATTCAAGGTCACTCAAGTCCTACTTGCAATGAAACACGAAGATGGAAGGCATGTGTGTACTCACGTCTTGTAGATGAAGTCACATATTGACAGGCTGAGAGTATTGGGTGTCGAAGTCTCAAGGAAGTTGGCTGTTGACTGGGTTCTTAAGTCACTTCCCGAGTCATATAGTGAGTTCATTTAGGACTACTATGTGACAAACCATCACATGACCTTTATTGATCTTACCTATTTTCTTGTTGCTGCTGAATCAGCAATGATTTGGCGCACTGAAAAAAGAAAATTTGGGTGGAAGATCTACTTCTCAAACTTCTGTGGGCATTGACAATGGAAACATTGGAAGTCCAGGAAAGATTTCTCTTTCCAAGGAAACGAGGTAGGCTAAGTTTGAGGTTGTCCTGTGTACCATTCCCAAAGAGTCAATATGTTTCTATTGCCAACAGAATGGGCATTGGTTGCGAAGCTGCCCTGACTACCTGAAAGATCTGAGAGAAGGTAGACTCAAAAAGTTTGACTCTGCTTCAGGTAAGTCCACTATCTAACTCTATTAAGTTCCTAATAGATGATTCTTAATACATGATGTGACTAGGTTGCATTTTGATGTTTTGTAGGATCATGCAAAGGGAAGGAAGCTTAAAGGAAGAGTATGCTGAGTCTGATCGCGAAGATGAATTTCAATCGCATGGTTCGATGATCGGATTTTTCAGCTGCTGCTTAGAGTGATGATAGATTGCTAGGAAATATGTAATAGCATAGTTTTTCACTTATAATTTCATAGTAAGGAAAAGTTTTCCGCATTTTATAAATAAATAAAATTTTGTTTTGTTTTATATCTCCTTGCAATGACATTTATGAAAAAATTGATGTTTGTATGTTTCTAACTATATTGGAAATATGAATTTGATCCTTTCATTTGTTGTAGTGTCTAAATTTACCAAATAAGGAAGGATTCTCATCACCCAAGTTTCAATTGGACCGAAACTTGGAATCATGCAAGTTGCATTGTATGATTAATGAGATTTTTCATCTTTGGAAATTTAAGACTAATTCGTTGTTCACATGTATATGCGAGTCAAGTGAAGGACTAAAGGATCGAGTACACATTCTTGTGCACTAGTCAAGTCCACCACAAAGATTGATAAGACTATTCTTCATGATTTACTAAATTTTAGTAAATATGGGTATACTTACAAGTTTAAGTATAATTCTGAAGTATTGGAAAAGTTTCAATGTATGGCGGAACGAATGAGAAAAATTAGATTAGGCAGAAAGATAAAAGTTTCTCAAATCTGAAAAGATGGGAGAGCACTTTAGTATCATGTTTTATGATCATCTTAATGATTATGAAACCATATCACAATTGATCCTCTAAGCACGTCTTAGTGCATTCTTATGGCTAAGAAGAGGAGTCATGAATTGTTGAAGTGGTTAAATCAAGAAGATGAGTCATACTTCGTTCCAAAACAATTCTTAGAGTCATACTCCAAGATTGTAACTTAAGTGACATGTCTTAAAGAAGGTTTATAACACTTGTCAAATGTAGAGTAAAATGTTTTCTACTCTTGTACATTTGAATTGGTAAGTTGTGATATTTTGGATAAAACAAAGACCAACTAAGGCCAATAGTGTGAAGTGTTTGTCTTGACAAGAATCCACACTAACTCTTGAATATTTGCTGTCAAGTAATGGTATTTGACAAAGAGAATCTCATATGTCAAGAGGTTTGTGGGAGTCTTAAAGATCCTGAACGAGTTTCAAGAACTAATCAAGAATAAAACATGTAGTTTATCACCAGGACACGACTTGAGGTTTGTAACCTATCGTGCTGACATAATTCTTGTTTCTGTGCCTATTCCGGTAAAATTGACTATGTATGCGAGTTCTATGAGTTCTTAATTGTGTGCATAACAACTTGGAAGAAATGGTAGGCCCTTGTGCTGGTAGGTGGCAAAAAATTAAGATTGAACAAGTTCAGTCCATATGAGTTTGAATTTGTCACTAACCTTGTCTTGTAATTATGGTTTTGACAAACTCACATGGATAGGAACACATACAACATAAAATCTAAGTGTCATAAGGTTTCTCTTTGATTCATGAAAATGATGGTGAGGAAACGCTTTCACTAAGAAGATTTTAAGGAGATAGCAATTGCGATGTTTGCATTCTCAAATTCGATCATGATTACGACATCCCTCTTCATGGTTTGAAATGTGATAATGACAAAAGGTCTAAACATTATGATTACGTCATCCCTCTTCATAATTGTTTAGACACACATGTGAGCTGTCTAAGGAAAGGTGTATGATTTTGAGAAGCTTAGATAAAGTTTTATCGAAGCATCTCACATCAGAAATCTGAACTTTGGTAATGAAAGTCATTGAAGCATCGATTTCTAGAAGTCCAGCTGATTTTTGAGTACGTCTCAGAGTTAGTTGGAGCATAAGTGTTATGTTGGTAAGATAATAATTATGATTCTGGTGGGAGCATAATTAACTATGGTAAATATTGCAAGTTAGCAATGTTAATTATAGAAAACAAAAGTTTCAATTCTTGAGGTTGCAGGGGTGGAAAAAGTTGTTTTGCTATAATTAAGGGAGAGGAAATTATACTTCATTTCAAATCTAAAAGCTTAGATTGTGAGATTTTAATCAAATTTAGTCATGATTACATTATTTGCATTCTAAAATTCGATTATGATTAAGGCGTCCTTTTTCATAATTTGAGTAATGAGAACATGGAAATTATAAGAAATATTGTAGCAAAAGACTGGTCAAGTATCATGTCTTTATGTGAGACAACATGAATCGTGTATCGTATGCTTCAGATATAGCATCGATTGCATGTGCTATAATATTTATCCGTTCTAAATTTTCCAAATGCCTAGGGCATTAAGAGGGAAAAAGGAATAGAACCAGATATGACTGAAATGATTAAGCAATTGTCGAGAACAATCTGAGGTTTACCTAAGATTGGTTTCTCATGGATAGTTGGAAGTATGGTGTAAAATTTTTGGAGAGGGACCATATCGACATATTCTGGAAAGAGGCAACTCTTGTTCAAAAGTAAGAGTCAATATGGAAATGGTTCCATAGGAGGATGTTATTCTTCAAATCTATGTAAGATTAGAAAAACCTTAACGCAAGAAGGATGTTCAAATGAATGTACTTAGAATGTGACACTTTGTTTCCATGGAATTGATATCCATTGGAATACTTTGTAATGTCTAATGCCAAGTCTTTGTGACTTTTGTGCATAGTCGTTACTAGAGGATCAATGCATATGAGTTTAAAATCTAACGGATTATAGTAAATGACAAGAATTTGATAATATTACATTTACGATAAGGATTTGGGATTATGAAATGAGCATCATTGGAACCATGTTTAATTGATCTATTTCACAAAGTAAGGCTCATAGACAAACATAGTGTGCATACTTGGAGTATGGCATAACTACTGTTTAGAAAACATAGTGTGCATGGTTGCAGCATGGGACAACTATTGTTTTAATTCAAGTATTAAGTTGATTATTTGAAACATTATGCAATGAATAATGTGTAATCAATATGGTGATTAAATAAAAGGTGTTTTATTTATATTCATAAGTTCTGAGACCATATTGGAATTTGATTTGTGTTTCACTTTGCATTTTTTGACATCCCAAATAACTAGGCTATTCAAACCATCCACAGTCGATCATAATTTGGAAGTAGGTATTGAGGCAACACTGTCATGAAAGGGTCTGTAGTTTGTCAGGGACAAAGTGGCTGCAGTGTACATGAGTGCTCCTGGAATCATATTCGAGTATTGGATTCAACCCACGCTCATTTGAATCACTTCATGGATTTTATCACGAGTGATCATGAGATGATAATATCTTATATTCTTCAAACGGAGACGTGTGAGTTGTAGTTGCGAGTTGGTTGCACATTGACATATGTAAACACAACCAGTAACTTGGTTGTTATAGAATATATCATTGTGTGTGACTTGATGAGTAAGTACAAACAAGCATTTGAGTCGAAGTTTATCTATTCCTTTTACCCTTGGAGGGATAAAAGTGATATCTATGGGCCCCTGGATGATTTAGTGAGGACACCCCTAAGTGTTTAGCCAAGCCAAGACTGATTTGATTTGTTCAAATAGTCAGTCGTCATAAATCAAAAATCAGGAAACAACAAATGGACAAAGAGAATGATTATAATCCATGTGTCAGTCCATATGATATCTAGAATGGAGGAATATATGATCCCTTATCTAGTGGACACGTCATTTGACTAGGTCAGAGTACGACAGCAGCTTTAAGAGGTATGATAACTAATCGGGATCTTGGAGTCATACTTGAATAATAGTTTTAGACTTATCCAAGTGGGAGACTGTTGGATTAGATGTCTAAGCCCATAACTATTATTTGTATGTACTCGGCCCAAGAGAAGCATGGTCCGTTTGGGTTGCATGGCATCGGAACATTTGGATAGACAAGTGAGAAAAGATTATTAATATATTATAAGTTCTAATATATTAATATGAAATCATATTATTTAATTAGTATTGATCAAGAATTAATTTGGAATTAGTTTTGTGATCAAAGGAGACTAATTAAATATATGCGGATTGATTATGTAAATCATTCATTCTTATATATGTGGGGTTGTGATCCATTGTCCTTCATGGTGGCCTTAACCCATGTGGTAACCCATGGATACTCCATGGAGGTTAAAACCCATGGATCATGAAGGAAATGGAAATTCATGCACATTAGGGTTTACATGGTGTAACCATAATAAGCCACACTATATAAAGGATCCCATGGTTAATGCAATGGCACTAGTGGAGACACAAAGAGGGAAAAGTCGATTTCATAGAGTGAACCAAGTAACCTCTTCTCAAGTTATTCCAGTTGTTGATGGTGTTGTGTGATTCCATTTGATGTGCAACACTTGTGGCACTAAGCTCTTAAAGGTTCAAGACTTCAAGCTCTATCAAAAGGTATGTCATCTAACTAAACTTTTATATTATAGTTGCTCCATAATATGGTAGTTAGGATGATGCTTTGGAATTTTGTATATTTGCATGTATAATAGTGAAAACATAGATCCAAGGAACATAGGGTTGCATGCACACCATAGGAATGTTAGAATGCTCAAAACCCATCACTAACGAGGGAAACTTCCCTGTCCACATTTCGTGAGGTGTTTTGACAACCTTTTTAGTTGGGACTAGATTAAGGATATGGGCGGAAATCTCTAAGGTATATCCCCAAAATGAAATAGGTAACGAAGCTCGACTCATGATGGAACGAACCATATCCAACAAGGATCGATTGCGCCTCTCAGCCACACCATTAAGCAGCAGTGTCCTAGGTGGCATCAATTATGAAATAATTCCACATTCCTTAAGATAGTCGTGAAACTCAATACTAAGATACTCACCACCTCGATCGGATCAGAGCATCTCTATCTTCTTGCCCAATTGATTCTCCACTTCTTGCTTAAACTATTTTAACTTTTCAAAGGTTTCTAACATATGCTTGATTAAGTAGATATACCCATATCTACTATAATCACTGGTAAAAGTCACATAGAATCGGTTAGCATCCCTTGTGGCCGATCTGAAGGGTCCACACACATCGGTGTGTATGAGATCCAACAAACCCTCACCCCTTGCACAAGAACCAGTGAAGGGTGACTTGGTCATCTTTCCAAGCAAACAAGATTCACATGTGTCATCGAACTTTAAATCAAATGACTCCAACACTCCATCCTTTTGGAGTTGGCCTATGTGCTTCTTTTTGACATGTCCAAGACGACAATTCCACAAGCATGCTTTATCCAAACCATTGGACAAATTGATATGCAACACATTATTTCTGAAGTTATCTACAACCATCACAGTTTCATATATACCATTACAAGGCAATGCTTCAAAATAAAATTTACCATTATAATAAGCATTAATACCACCAATCTCATTATTAAATGAAAATGTAAAACCTTGTTTATACAAAACATGAAAAGAAATGATGTTTCTCGCCATATCGGACGAGTAGCAACAATTATTCAACTCTAAATTTTACCCACCACTAAGCAATAAAGAATAAACTCTAATCTTGGTGATAGGCGACACATTCCTATTCCCCATGATTAAGTTCATCTTCTTGTGCTCCACATACCTACTTGTTTTTAGACCCTGCAAATCAGAACTAATGTGAAAACCACATCCTGTATCAAGGACCCAAGAATTAGCATGTGATGAGTTATTAGATAGAATAGTGTAAATTCTTGCGAAGATGGATTTGATCTTCCCATCCTATATGTCTTGTAAGTATTTGGGGCAGCTTCGTTTTCGGTGCCCTTTTTCATGACAATGGAAGCACTCTGCATCCTTTGGATTGGAAGAGGGTTTAGCAGAACCAACTTTGGTCCCACTAGAAGAGGATCCATCATAGGATTTTTACTTGTGGCTCTTAGAAGGAGCTTTCCTCTTCTTTCCCTTCCCATGCCAATTTCCAAGACAGGGGTAGCAACAGTAGGAGTAGGTACAACAGACTTGCCTTTTAAACTAATTTCAGCAGTTTAAAGAAGGCCATGAAGCTTGCTTAGAGTGACCTCCTCCTTGTTCATATGATAGGCCATACAAAACTGATCATAACAAGAAGGAAAAGAGTGTAGGATAATGTTAATGGCCAACTCTTCATTGAAGTTGACATTCAGCTTCAGCCAGCAGTCCACAAACCTTTGCATCTTTTGCAAGTGAGCCGTAATAGACTCTCTATTCTTCATTTTTGTTCTGATCATGGAGGCAATGATTTCATACCTTTCCTATCGAGCACTTTGATGGTACATTTCCATCAAGTCTTGGTGCATCTCATAGGGCCAAAATTCCTCATAGGAATTTTGAAGCTCAGCAGTCATGGTCGCAATCATGATACACGAAACATTTGCCGCGTCCCTCTATGAGACTTATATTCAACAATATGTTCAGGAGTGGCAGTGTTTTCATCAATCTCCTTTAGCTCTTTATCGAGGACATATTCCTTTTTCCCATATTGAATGGCCATGCAAATGTTTCAAATCCAGTCATTGAAGTTCGATCCATCAAAGATGACCCTCCCACATAAGTTCATGAGGGAGAAAGAGTCGGAAGAGTTTGGGTTTTAAGCAATGCTTGAAGTAGACATCTAAAAAGAAAGATAAAGTTTAGATTAGATAAGGATCCTTAATATATCACCCAAATGAAATATTAAGGCTGGGACCCAACACAATATTTCACAATTTGAAGGTAGGTAAATGACGATTTACCAATTTCCACCATGAAAAACGAAAATGAAAATTATGTTTTAAATGAATTGAAATTCCTAGATTCTTTGAGATCCATTAAACTTTTCAATGACATGTTTAAATCTTGATTATGCATTTCAAGTTTGTGACTTGGATACCGAGGATCGCAAACAAGGTGTGAATAACCATGCAAATGTGCTTGGCACTCTTGATGTTACTTATCACCTAATCAATGTGTTGGTTAACCACACACACTCCACTGATCTATGATAAACATCAAGCTTCCCTTTTCCACCCTTTTAGTCCCAAATTAGTGTGTTAGTTAACCACACACGCTCCATTAACGACTTGGCAAGGTGCAAAGTGCAATTTCATGGAATAACACCATTTTCACATTTTTCCTAAAGTAACTAAGATTGGGAATTTACAAAAGTTTACTTACTTTATAATATCATTATACTTGTCAATGAGCATTAATGTCCTATCCTAACCGTTCGGCTAACGACCCTCCACCAACCAAGGAAGCAGTGGGTGAGAGTGGACACCCATTCAACTACCATTTTATAGGCAGTTTCCTTATACCCCCTACCCTTATAGATCGGCTTCGTGAATGAGGCTTACTAATTGTAAGACTGACTTCTCTTATACATATATAAGTATCAAACTTTTAATATTTTAATATTATAGGGTTGAATTTTAATCTTTTAAAATTATAGGCTTTGGAATTAAATATTCATAAACGAAAACTTGTGGAAAAGTTTTGAAACTCTTCAAAACCTCTTGAGTTTTAGAATTTATATTACATAAATGAGGCTTTCCAAATTCCATAACTTAAGGGCAAGTTATGAAACTCTTCAAGACCTTTGGAGTTTCATAACTAAAGGAGTTAATGTTTCATGAATGAGACTTTTCAAATTCCATAACTTGTGGGCAAGTTATGAAACTCTTCAAGAAACATTTCGATCCAATTTAACAAATAGAATTATCATATGATTTTATCATCTACCAATTTGACCTAATACTATTCATATAGCAAAATAATTTCAAATTCTAAAAATAATTAGTTTTTCACAAAGTCAAGTAATTATCTTAAAATTTTGACAATCATCATGTTATTTGATGGGGATAATCATTACCATATCGATAAAATCAAATTTTATGAGCCAAAACAGTTTGTGCTAATGATCCTAATCCAAAATAGGCCAAAAACTCAGAAATTCCACGAACAGATGATCCAAATCATCGAGCCAGGCAATGGACTCGTCAAGTTCACCATCATAAGATCGAACTTCTCGAGTTCCCTTATGGGACTCGTCGAGTTCAGCCTAGCAAAATCTAGAATTGCAATTTTTTCAGCTTTGAGAAATAACACAATTGCATCAATATAACATAAAACAACCTGACTCTGATACCCTTGATGGGTTTTATGTACTATAACACTCATATGGTGCATATACAACCCTAGATGCTTTTGATCTAAGTTTTCTCTAATTATAAATGCAATTTCATTTTTCAAAGCATATACCCTAACTAGCATGCAATTTGAGATATACAACATAAAAAAACTAGTTAGAAGAATACCTCTTATTTTTAGCTTGTACTCCGTGGCCTTATAAGAGCTTAGCACCTCAAGTTTGATGCCTCAATCAAGTCACCAACACCAAGAACTATTAGAAGAATACGAGAGAGGTTTTTGAGACACCAAAATCGGCTAGCTTCTTCTAAGAATCACTTGTGTGTTGATTTTGGAGCTAAGGGAACATACTTATGGTGTAGAATTGCAAGGGTCACTTGTAAACCCTTATTCATACACTGAGGCTTTTAATCCAATAACACTTCATGGACTCTTATATAAACTTAGTCCATTACTAGTTAATCATGGATCATTAGCAATTAGTCTCTTTTGATCACTAAATTAATTCCAAACTAATTCTTGATCAATATCAATTAAATAATATGATTTCTCTATTAATATATTATTCTTATAATATATTAATAAATCATAAATTACCTCTTTCTCAAATATCCATCGTATCAAATTGTTTTGGTGAAGGCAACCCAAAATGGACCATCCTACTATCGGGTCAAGTACATACCAATTATAGTTATGGGCTTAGGCACCTACTCCAACAGAAGCAATACTCCACGATATGGAAGAAACTTTCCAAACGCTAGCCGAAGCGAAGATGATGTTATACCCAACTAAATGTACTATCAGAGTAGAGGAAGGACGATTCTTTGGCTATCATATATCCAAAAAAGGGATTCTGCCCAATCCCACCAAAATCCAGGAGTTCCTCGAGTTGAAAACTCCTCACAACCTCAAGGGTGTACAGGAGATCAATGGTATATTGATGACATTGGGAGGATTCATCTCTAAATCCCCAGAAAAAGCACTCCCTATGTACTAAACAATTAAAGGGTGCATAGACAAAAAACAGTTCAAGTGGACAGAAAAAGAGGCATAGGACCCCAGAATCCAGAAATACCTAGCCAAGGATATTGGCGCAAAAAAAGTAGCGGCCCTCAGTGATTCGTTACTTGTCACAAACGAGATAAACGAAACATATAAGGCAAAGGACCCTAGAATGCAGAAATACCTAGATGAAGTACGTATCTTAGCCAACACATTCAAAATTTTATCAATAAAATAAACCTCGCAGGGAAAAAATGCAAGGGCAGACGCTCTCAGCAAATTGGCATCTACTTTATATGATCACCTAATAAAGAAAGTGTTAGTTTATGTGCTACCGGAGAGAAGTATCGATAACCAAAAGGTCAATACAATATCAACTCCTCCAGAATGGATCAAACCCTATGTCGATTACTTGTGTTGTGGCGTGCTCTCGGACGAACCAAAGGAGGCGAGAAAAGTCAAAATCGGATCACTGCATTTTGCAATCAGGGTATTTAAGCCCATGGCTCAAGTGTATCTCTAAAACAGAGGGGCATATGTTCCTCGAAGAAAGCTGTTCCAGTGACGCAACAGCACATGAAGGCACCCACACACTCACAGGCAAAATACTCCGCCTAGGGGTATATTTGCCAAATGTGTACAACGACGCCGCATCCCTAACCAAGAGGCACAAAGAGTGCCAAGCATTCGCTCCTTTCCAAAATCAACCGGCCATGCCAATAACTAGCATCACCAGCCCCTTGCCTTTCCATCAGTGAGGGATCGACATAGTGGGACCTTTCCCACCGGTACAGAGGGGCGTGAAATTTTTGTTGGTAGCCGTGGACTATTTTACCAAATAGATAGAGGTGGAACCACTGGCCGCCGTCACTGGCAAGCAGATGATAAAATTTATGACCAGGAACATCTTGGCCCTTTTGGCACTCCTAGGATCCTCATAGGTGACAACGACATGCAATTTGAAGTAAGTCCCTTCAAAGAGTGGTGCGAAGACAAGAAAATTCACCGTCGTTCACGTCAGTGGCACACCCTCAACCCAACGGACAAACTAAGATATAAAACAAAACCATAGTTAATGTTTTGAAGAAAAGGATCCTTAGATCAAAGTCCGACTGGTGGATGAGCTCACGACAGTGATGTGGTCATATCGTACCACAACAAGGTCAAGCATGGGAGAAACGCCCTTTAGTCTAACCTATGGGACGAAAGGAGTCCTGCTATCGGAAATAGTAGTCGGCTCCTTGCGAACAAAGAGTTTCAAGGAAGCAGCCAATGAAGAAGGGCGACGCCATGACTTGGACATGCTCAATGAAAAGCGTGAGGCAACACAATGCGCCAAACACTATACAAATCACGAACAGAAAACAATTACAACCGCCAAGTCCGGGTCAAGAACTTCAAAGTTGGAGAATGGGTGTTAAGAAAGAACGAGTCTAGCCATGTTGAACCATTGGGGAAAATCAGTGTCACGTGGGAAGGACCGTTCAAAATCATAGAAGACCATAAGGATGGTACTTATATCCTAGAAGCTCAAGACGGGCGTGTCATTCCAAGAACATGGAATGCGCAGAGCCTGCGTCACTTTTACTTTTAAAATGAGTGTTAAAGGTAGAGTCAATGCTAGAAAAGGCATTGTGTATTAGTTTTAACATGTAAATGTAATCAACAAAAAGATTAAATTACACGAATGGTCCCTATGGTTTAGTGTAATTTGCGTATTTGGTCCCTAACTTCTTTTTTAACTCGGAAGGTCCCTATTGCTTTTTTGTAAGCCCCAAAATTGCTTGTGTATCAATCAGATCCAATTGATGGTGCGGAATCCCAATCAATTGGATGATGTCAGATCAATATAGAAGATAATGAGAAGAAGAATTAAGATGAATCTATCATGTATTGAATGAATATGATTGACGCTCCTTACAATAGATTCTATCTCACAAACACTTCTTCTCTCTAACTTTCTCTCTCTTCTCTAGCCTCTTCTGACCGTACACTCCCACATGCACTCCTCTATTTATATGGACCTCCAGCCATACACATGTGTACAGCCACACACCCTGTGTAAGGCCGTACATACAAACCGTAAACACATACAACATTACATAAAAATATATTTTCGTAGAAAAGCAAAGTATAAACCATATTTTTGACCCAACAATCTCCCCCTTGGTTTATAGCTTTCTTTTCTAATTGGCCCAACAAACTCCCCCTAAAAAGTAGCTGGCTTTTTCTTGTTAATCTTCATTAGGAGCTTGGCTTCAGCATTAATCTTTGATTTCTTCACAGCTTCAGGATGAACTTGATGAATCTTCGTGAATGACTACATCTCGAGCGGTTGGGCTTTTCTTCAAGATTTGACTCTGAACGTACATTGGGTGAGGAGGCTTGATGTACTGATTCTTGAAAGATAGAGCTTTCAGCTTGAGAATCTTCAGAGATTACAACGGAGAGAAATAATCTTCTGGATCACCTCAGCAGATTCATAGATAGCAACAAATTGATTGAGGAGACTTCAATGCAATCTGTCACATAATCTTCAAGTATAGCTTCACCATGCTTCTGGGGTTGATTGATTGAATGTCGAAAGAATAATATTCATTTCTTGCTCCTTCGAATGCGAATTCTTCGATGTTCACGGATGAAGCCTTGGCTCAGAAGATCTTCAATACAGTCTCCACAAGTCTCATCTACGCCTGAAATCACTTTTCAAGACAAAACAAAACTAAAGAAAAATTAGCACACAAAAAAAATATTTTTGGATTTTTGATATTTTTTGGAAAAATAAAAACAGAAAAAAAAATATTTTTGGATTTTCTGAACAAGATATAACACTATTTTTGGATTTTTAATTTTCTGATTTTTGTTTGATTTTTGAATTATTTTTAATTCTCCCCCTAAAATTTGTGCATAGAGGAAAACTATGAACAAATTTAACAAAAATAAAATGATATCTAACTTTAAGAATGATTTGGGATCAAAGTTTTTAGACATCCTTTATCCGCTTGTCAGTACCGTTCATATTCACATCTTTGTCTGTTCAATCGTCGGTATTATGGTCCACTTAAACACGAAAAATTATGACAAAATTAGGACATACTATAAGTGACAAGACAATGTGATCCTGAGTTCCTAGATATTATATCTGATCCTAAGTTTCTAGATACTATACCTTAAGGACCATTCAGCTGACGACGACCAGGGATATTGTTGTCCTCCTAAATTGAGCAGCGAGATCTATAGACAATCTTTGAGTGTTCAATTTTAATTGTACTGGAACATGTTTCCCGCTTCTAGATATGCCCCGGTAATCAAGGACTTCCATAGTACTTCTTACATCGGATGAGCAGACCATCATTAGGGGAGAAGATAGATTCAGAGTATTATCACTTATAGTGCATATGCTATGTACCAGGTCGGATTGTTAGTCACGCAAAGGAGACAACATATGGCTAACAGATGAGAGGAATTTCATATATATATATATATATATATATATATATATATATATATATATATATATATATATATATATGTAAAATATGCAGAGAAATAGAGTTGCATATGTTACAGTCCAGGTCTATCCCCAAGATGGCATTCATAACTCGCTATAGACACTACGAATTTGTAGTGATGCCATTCGGATTAACAAACGTGCCTGCGGTGTTCATGGATCTGATGAACCGAGTGTGTCGACCCTTCCTAGATAAATTCGTGATCGTGTTCATCGATGATATCTTGGTCTATTCAAGGAGCGAAGAAGAGCACAGGCAACACCTGCGACTAATACTGGAGACTCTAAGAGCCGAGAAGCTTTATGCTAAGTTTTCAAAGTGCGAATTTTGGCTCCGAGAAGTGGGATTCCTTGGCCACGTAGTTAGCGA
Source organism: Lactuca serriola (assembly GCF_051521515.1). NCBI lineage: Eukaryota > Viridiplantae > Streptophyta > Magnoliopsida > Asterales > Asteraceae > Lactuca > Lactuca serriola. The sequence continues at coordinate 120,004,813 of NC_136412.1, forward strand.
AAAAGGGATACATGTGGATCTCTCAAAAATCAAATCAATCGAAACCTAGCTAGCACCCACAACGCCGACAGAAATCCGACAATTCTTAGGACTCGCTGGGTACTACCGAAGATTCATCCAAAACTTCTCCAAGATCGCAAAACCACTGACCACCTTGACTAAAAAAGGAGTGATGTTTAAGTGGGGAGATAAACAAGAAGCTGCCTTCCAAACGTTAAAACAAGCCCTATGTAGCGCACTGGTCTTGTCTCTTCCAGAAGGAACGGATGACTTCGTGGTTTATTGCGATGCTTCAAATCAAGGCCTCGGATGCGTGCTCATGCAGAGAGGGAAATTCATCGATTATGCATCAAGACAACTTAAGACATATGAAGTTAATTACACTACCCACGACCTTGAATGGGAGCGGTAGTGTTCGCCTTAAAGATCTGGAGGTACTACCTCTACGGAACAAAGTGCACTATCTTCACCGATTACAAAAGTCTTCAGCATATTATCAATCAAAAAGAGCTCAACATGCGACAAAGAAGATGGGTAGAGCTGCTGAACGACTACGAGTGCGAAATTCGCTATCATCCGGGCAAGGCCAATGTAGTGGCCGATGCTCTGAGCAGAAAGGAATATTCAGGCCGCCGAGTAAAATCCTTCACCATGACAATCGATTCCCACCTGGCCACACAAATCAAGGAAGCCCAACTAGAAGCCTTGAAACCTGAAAATGTGACAAGTGAGACATTAAGAGGGATGTATAAAAACATAGAAGTCAGGGATGATGGAGCACATTATCTCACGAATTGGATCTGGACGCCAAAGTTTGGTGGGTTCCGAGACGTCGTCATGAATGAAGCACACAAGACTCGATATTCCATCCATCCAGGTTCGGACAAGATGTATCTAGACCTCAAAAAGTTATACTGGTGGCCGAACATGAAAGTCGAGATTGCGACTTATGTGGCCAAGTGTTTGACTTGCGCCAAGGTCAAGGTGGAATACCAAAAACCCTCAGGACTACTACAACAGCCTGATATACCGAAATGGAAGTGGGAACGGATAACCATGGACTTCATAACCAAGCTGCCTAAGACTTCAGGCGGGCTTGATACCATATGGGTAATCGTAGACAGATTGAACAAGTCTGCGCACTTCTTGCTGATAAAGGAAACCGACAAGATGGAGAAGCTAACCAGGACGTACATCAAGGAGATTGTGCGACTGCATGGTGTACCAATATTCATTATCTCAGACCGAGATAGTAGATTCACCTCGCGATTTTGGCAGTCCCTACATAAATCTTTGGGAACTAGGAAACATAAGTACGACCTACCATCCACAAACCGACGGGCAAAGCAAGCGCACCATACAGACAATAGAAGACATGTTGAGAGCTTGTGTGATAGACTTTGGTAAGGTATAGGATACCCATTTACCGCTGATTGAATTCTCCTACAATAACAGCTATCACACTAGCATTAAAGTCACTCCATTCGAAGCTCTTTATGGACGCAAGTGCCGATCACCCATGTGTTGGGCAGAAGTAGGGGACACTCAACTAGATAGGGGGCAAGTCGCTAATAGCACCCTTACTGGTCCTGAAATCAAAAGGGAGACCACATAAAAGATTGTTCAAATTCGGGAAAGACTAAAGGCATCTCGTGATCGACAAACAAGTTACGTAGACAAGCGGCACAAACCTTTAGAATTCTAGGTCTGAGATCGAGTACTACTAAAAGTTTCCCCTTGGAAAGGAATGATACGTTTCGGTAAACGTGGGAAACTAAACCCGAGGTACATCGGACTATTTGAAATCCTTGCCAGGATCGGTCCTGTGGCGTACAAACTCCGATTACCACAAGAACTTAATAACGTACACCCTACCTTTTACGTATCTAACTTGAAAAAGTGCCTATCCAACGAGACTCTCGTGATACCTCTCGACGAAATTGAAGTTATTGAGAGTCTCCATTTCGTGGAAGAACCAGTTGAGATCATGGATCGGGAGGTCAAAAGAATGAAACAAAGTCGTATTCCCATAGTGAAGGTTCGCTGGAACACGAAACGAGGACCTGAGTTCACCTGGGAACGCGAAGATCAAATGAAACAAAAATACCCGCATCTCTTCCCAAACTATTGAAGTCCCTGTTAGAATGTAAATTTTGGGACGAAATTCCCTCTAACGGGGGATGATGTGACAATAGTCAATTTCGGGTCAAGTCAAATTCGAACAAAGTCATCGAGTCAAACCGGTCAACTAGATTAAACCTTGTATATTAGGGTTTGTGTTATGTAATTACTGTATAACTCACTATTTTAATGAGAAAAACATCACTTGGAAATTTCGTGTGTTTAATTTTCTTTAGCCTTAGTGCTAAACAATGAACAAAAATGATAAAACAATGTTGCATACTCATCGGGAGTGTGTAAGATCCTAAAACCTAGCTTAACAGGGTTTACGTACCTTGCTTTGCAGAGCCAAACACTCACAAATGTCATACGCGAAACCTCTCTCAATCATTTTCACTCTATCTCTTCTTATCTAGAAATGTCTCCCAAATCTCTCTCCGTATGCGAAATCTCTCCAAAAATGTCAAATCTCTCCCAAATCTCTCTCCGTATGTGAAATCTCTCCAAGAATGTCAAATCTCTCCCAAATCTCTCTCCGTATGTGAAATCTCTCCAAGAATGTCAAATCTCTCCCAAATATCTCCAAGTATGTGAAATCTCTCCCAAATCTCTCTCAAAAGTTCCTTAAACTTTTTGTAGTCTTTCGGGCCATCCCGATCCTTAACCGGGTCAAAAACCGCTTAAAACGGGGTAAAAACGGATAAAATAGACTTAAGGACCTGAGACCCCTCTTAAGGAGCCGAACCCTCTTAAGGACCCGAAACCCCTCTTAGGAACCGAACTTGTCAGAAGCGAATCCTCCCTTCGGACTAAACCTCGCATAAGGGACCGAACCCTCCCCTTCGGACCAAACCTTCGGTCCATTTCGCCTTCGGCCCATGATCAGAAGGGACCGAACCTCGGCCAGGACCGAGAGGTCTCGCAAGGAAGCCCATTTCTTCCCGGTTTTCGACTACAACTTCATTTTAGCTTCGTTTTTAATTGTTTTAACGTGGGATTCACCCAAAACTTTATTTTAACAATTAAAAGCCCATAAATCATTAATTCCCACGTTTTTAATATAAATATTATCCAAGAAATGAGTGGGTGAAGTACAAAGGTTGAGTGTTGACTTTGCCTTACCTTATGACACAAACAACCACCCCCACACCCACTCTATGACCAGCCACACCTCCCCACCTTACCTATCTCACATCAATGTCCTTTCCACTCATTTACCAGCCCTCCCCACGTCCATAAGGCTGGAACACCCATCCTCTCTCCTAACTTCTCTCATTTTTCTCTCATTCTTCCATCAAGATCAAACTTCATTTTCCCTCATCTCCTCTCCCTAAAATTCGAGATTCAAGGCCATTCTCCAAGCTTTCCTTCTACCTTTGGTAAGTATTAATATCATCCATAAGATTATTACCCTTCATTCTACTCCAATCATCGCTTGCTTACACAAACTCCATCACTTTAATGTTAGATTCTCAAAAATCTTCAAGGCATCTTCAAGTGTTCATGAGTTGAACACTCCCATTCTTCAACAATCATCTACTGAAATCACTCAAGGTGAGTTCATACCCCTACATTTTCATGTTTCCTTAAGTTTTTTTTTCTTTTTTTTTTTTTTTGGGGGGGGGGGGGGGGGGCGGGGAATACAAGTAAAAACACCAAGAATATAACTAAACTTTTCTAACAGCCATCATCAGAAAAGTTGGACTCCATTCACGGACTGTTTTGGACAACTTAAACACTTTAGTTTTCAAAACTGTTTTAGGTGCAATTAGTTCCAGTTCTTAGCTTTAAAATGACTACTTGCATATCTCCACACGATTTATGGTTATTTTTACAAAACTGCCTATCATTTCAAACATCAATCCGGACCAGTCTGTGATTATGGACTTGTTCACACAAGATAGAGGTCATTAAAAATCATGAGAAAAATTGTGGAGAAACTAGACTCGTTTTCCAAACTCCCAGAATTTTTGGATTCTAATTTAGACCTTTGATGATTTTTCTACAAATTTTCTAATAACAAGGATAGAAAATGTTATCAATAGAAAAATACTATTAATTTCATTTCACCTTGTAACATGTTGAGCAAGGTGTATTTCTTTATGTGATTATATGTTATTGCAATATATGACAATATTGTCTTAGTTTGTAGACATACATCATGTAAAAAATGGATTTTTCTAGACAAAGCATAGAAATAACAATTTGTTACAATCAAAGTACACCTATTACTTACAAACATTTGAATAAACTATGTTAAGTATAGTTTATGTACATTACCACTTTTACCCTTGTATTGATAAACTATAATAGGTATAGTTTATGATTCATCACATAACACACTTATACAAAAAGGCTACATTCATACAAAAAGGTTTTACATTCACGCACACCACACATAAACTTGTTAACTTAAATGGTGAGACATTCTCTTTCCGTACGTCCGAGTGCGGGATCTAAATTCCTGGTAGCTATATCCAGAGTCTCTTGTAGGGAGAACGTGATAATTGTGTATAGATCTATATTGGGTTAGACACCCCACACCTGAGCTGCATGCAACAGCTAGATCGGTAGGTCTGTGGTGACAAATGTCATATCAGTTTCACGACGCCTGAGAAAAGTCGTGGCAGGTTCATTTAGTCATAGTATGGGTATAGCGACTCACTTAGGAAGTTAACAAGTCATAAAGTTTACGGGAATTATTATAATCAAAAAGGGTTTTATGCCGATTTAAAACCATGGTTATATTATTAAGTATGGGAAATACTTGTTTATTTTTGGTTCTGGGAATTGGGACCACATAACTTTATAAAGGAAAATATTGGATTTTTTCTGGAACAAACACTACTTTTACAGGAAAAAGCTTTTCATAAACCGTCCACAAATACTTATGAACTCACCAACCTTTGTGTTGACACTTTTTCAAACAACTTGTATTCTCAGGAAATCACTAAACATGTAACCAATTGCTTTTGCGGATGGGACGTTAAGGCGTCAACTTTTCACATTTTGTCAACATATTGTAATTGATTTGGAAACATGTAATTCATACGATGATGTAACTTTTTCAATTATATATATATATATATATATATATATATATATATATATATATATATATATATATATATATATATATATATATATATATATTGGTTGTGTTTGGTTAAATCACTATTGCAATTGTTGTTATGATGCTATACATGAAGTCCTCCACCCCCGGACGTTTCCGCCATCCTTGGTTTGGGGTTGTAACAGAAGATGTTGCGATATATCGAAGGTCTTAAGTAACAGTCGAAGTATTGTTAGGGTATCCATATCAAAGGTTTACTTAAGTTCAATCTTGTATGTAATTTATCAAGCACTTATGTTGTATCTCATGTATTGTTGAAGTATTAATCTATAAATAGTAATTAGTATAGGTTATAAGGAAGAATTTTGGGATTCTTCTGAGTGAAATTCATTGTACTCTTTCTCTATTACTGTAACCTTTATATCCAAATAATAGAGCCGAAACCAGATCTTATTTACATCTTCTTGTTCGAATCTCTTATTGCTTTTATACATTATTGATTTCTCGACTCATCAAGTGGCTTTAGAGTAGGAATCCTCAAAACGTTTGAAGAACTTCTTTCTCGTTTTAATTTTTTTGATTCATTTTTCCGAATTCAACTTTTTCCTCATTACAAAACATATTCTTCGAGTGATCTAAGAAAATTTTCGATTCTGCTATCAAGAATCAATCGTTTGTATATGATTTCAACCTTTATCAAAGTTTTCTTCAATTTCTGATCGAATAGTTGGTGAATACTATGATTGAATGATTAGTGGGTTCATCGTATACTACGATCTATGCAACAGTTAAATAATTAGTTTCTCAATGGAATTGACAATGATCTATGGAATTCCTTTGGTAAAGGTCTGTATCAAGTTGATAATGTTCAAGTAGTAGAAGAAGCAGTACAAAGTGAAGATAATACTATAAATCATGTGAATCAAGAAGGTAACAATAAAATTTGCATTCGTGAGTTGCGTGGAGCCTTACCACTGGTTGTTTACTAATACATCCGTGGATGCACGTTTGTACAAAAGATTTGGAACACTCTCAAGGAGAAATTTCAAGTAAATGAGCGTATAAAGATGAATTTAGTGACTTAGTGTTTGTCCGAGTTAGTAGAATTCAAGCAGAAGGAAAATGAAACTATCGAAGTCTATTATGATCATTTCAAAGAATTGATCTATAAATTCTTAAAGTATGATGTTGTTTGTATAGAACTGGAGTTTAACATTAGTTTTATTCGTGGCTTGAGGAAGGAGTGGAAGAACATCTGATTGATGATCAAAACGCAATAGAACTTTGACACTTACTCATTGTCGAATCTCTACAACAAATATAAATCTCATGAGTCTAAGGTGAAAGAAATTGTTCGTGAGACAAAAAAATGAATTTTGGTGGTCCTTTGGCTTTAGTCTCAACAACAACTATTAAAGAGGTGTGTTCTGATGATGAAGAAAGCAATATCAAATAAGTCTTATTGATGAAATCAGATGATGAATTTGTGGCCTAATACACAAATAATAGTGTCAAAAAGTTTTACAAGAATCCTATGAGTGGTAATTCAAAAAAAAATATTTTAAAAATCATCTTCTAGTTTCGGTTTTCAATAAAAGAATGTTGACAAGGTTAAAGAGAAGAAAGAAGAGAAGAATTTTGACAAGAAGTTGACTAGGGTATCTGGTTATGACAATAACTATTGTAATCAAAAGAATCATTAGGCAAGAGATTTTATGCTAAAGAAGAAAGAGAAGGTGAAATATGAACCTTATTACAAGATGAAAATCAATGATCTTTGAGCCAACACGAAGTGTCTACCTTTAGTTGCAAGAAATTCAAGTGAGGAAGAAGGCAACTATGAAATCTAGTCACCTGGATAAGATAACGAAGCGATGCATCACGTGATGCATGGTGTCATGTTCATAAAGAATCAGGGTGATTAGGTGGAAGGTAAGATGGTGTTGGAAGAGTTTGTTAATGGAAGCAAAAGAGAGAGTGATGAGAAAGAAGATATGGTTTAAGGGAAGTGCTTCGTGTCAACCACTTCAAAGTCTCCGATGACTGAGAAGGTATGTGATTTCTTAATCTCTCTTAATATTCCTCAAAGTCTTATAATGTTATTTTATCTGATATTAATGATGCTTGTTCTTATTTGAATGACATGTTCATTGCCATAATTACTGAGTTGGAGAAAGCTAAGATATTTCCTTATGACGCTAAAAATAAAGTGGAGGAGAAAAACACTAAGATAATGGGTTTAGACATTAAGAGGAAAATATTTTGTTAGCTAAACAAAGAAATATATATTTTAATACAGCTAAGAGGTTGTATGTAAACTTACTTTCTTTATCATTCATCAAAAATATGTAAAGAACAAGGGATATGGAAAAGTGACAAACGGTAAGTTTAACGATAGTGGGTGCAGGTAATAAGTGATGAGCCATATTATAAAAAATGGTATAACGATAGTGGGTGCTTACGTCACATGACTGGAAGGAAAGAGAATCTGGTAGATTTTAGGAAACTTGAGAATGATGGAGTTGTGAAGTTTGACAATAATAAAAAAATGAAAAGTCAAGGGTTATGGAAAAGTGAAAAATGGTAAGTTTATAGTAAATCGAGTTGCTTATGTCGAAAGTTTGAAGCATAACCTTATAAGTGTATCTCAACTCATAGTAGGAACAGGGAATCACATATTGTTTGATGAAGATGGACATGTTATTTCAAACAAAGAAATGAAGGAAGTTTTGCTAAAGTCGAAGAGGAAATGTGATATGTTCACTTTGAATATAAAACCAATTGTTGGTTTACCTTTAGTGTGTAAGCTATCAAACGCTACTTCTAATCTTAGTAGGATTTGGAATCAACGACCTTCTCATCTCAATTATAAAAATATGAATAAAGTTGTTTTTAATGGTGTAGTTTGTGGCTTACCAGTTCTTAAATTTAATAATGATTCTTTATGTGTAGCTTGTGAACAAGGCAAACAACATCGATAAGGACATCCAACCATTATCGACTCGAAGATTGTTGACCATATGGAACTACTCCATATTGACTTATGTGGATCTTCGACTACTAAGTCTATCAATGGGAATAAGTGCTCAAGTGACTTATGTTGGTCATGGTGGATGATTTTTCTCGCTTTACTTGGGTTAATTCTCTTAGGCAAAATCTAAGACCGCTCAAGTGATGATTAGTTTTATCAAAGGCATTGAAATGAGTCTAAGGAAGAAAGCCCATTGTTTCAAAAGTGACAATGGAATAAAGTTTAAGAATCAATCTATCGAATCATGCTTGAAGAATCTTGGCATCTCTCATAATTTTTATGTTGCTAACACACTGCAACAAAATGGTGTTGTCGAAAAGAGAAATCAATCTTTTTGTGAAGCTGCTCGAACAATGCTCATTTATGCTAATTTACCTCAATATTTTGGGTCAAAGGCTCTTTCTACAACTTGTTTTACTTAATATTGTTTTTTTCAGTCATCGAAGATTTAATATTACCCCTTATGAAATCGTTATCAAAAGGAAACCTAATGTCAAACTTTTCCATGTTTTTGGTTGCAGATGTTTTTTCATGAATTTGAAAGACCATATTTCAAAGTTTTAAACGAAGGCAGATGAAGGAATATTTCTTGGATATTCTCAAAACTTTGTGGCATATATGAAGGATTGAAGAAACATTCAAATGGAAATTTGATGATTACTATGCTAAAAGACTCGAGCATGAGTTTCCTCATAAACCAATTCTTTCAAATTTTAATGAGGATTATGACCAAATGCTTACTTTTGATACTGATTTTGATGCATTATTTTGGTATTCCAAAGAGAGGAATTGATGATGAGGTTAATATCGATGAAAATCAATGTCACACCCTAAAAACCGAAGGCGGAAACATTTTCGGGGCGGACTCCACGTTGAGTATCAAATCCAATGTACATAGTAAGCAAAGTAAACAACCATTACATTACATATATAACAGTTTACATTTGTTTCAAAAGTAAGTTATACATGTGATACATAGTATATACGAACAAAATGTGACGAGTCTTCAACGCACTTCGTCTTAGCCAAAAGAGATCGTCGGGTACCTGTCTAATGCGAACCTGAGAATACAAGCGATTTGAACATCAACATAAAGCAGGTGAGTTCATAAGCCGTTTTGTTTTGTGAAAATGTTCAAGTTTCCTTTCCGTTTCTGAAAATGTTACACACACCAAGAAAATCCCATATTTTCTTAAATACAAGAACGATTGAATATCACAGAGTATAGTTTAATACACAAAACTATATAGTGAGAATCATGGGATTACTATTCCGAATTAGATATAAAATACTTTGATATATGTGAATTGTAGATGGAAAGTAGTTTGAAAACCATGGGACAAACATCCCGTACTAGATACAAGATAGTTTGATATACATGAAAATATAGATTTAATACCATGATTGTTCTTATGAATCGTTAAGTTTAGTTATCTAACTTGTTACACTTTTCTGGTTACGTACTACTGTTAATCAGGAAAATCCTATATTTTCCTACATGTGTGTGTGTGTGAACTGTTACCGATTCCGTGTGTGCGAACTGTTACCGGTTCCGATTATGTTCAATGTTATCCCCAGGAAAACCCCTTGTTTTCCTGAATGTGTGTGTGTGAAGTCTCCTGAAGGTCTGATTATCCTTAAATATACATTAGTTTTATTACATACATAAAACTAATAAATAAGTGTAAAAAGTTAATAATCTTGATTGCGATTCCTTAACCATACTCAGACTAGATATGATTCGGGCTAGGGCCAGTATCCTTTTTATGACTTTCGTCACCCTTGAACCTTTCGGTTCGGCTGTAGCTAGCAGCCAGGTGTGGGATTTTCAGTCCCGTATAGATCTATACACTCAAGTCACGTTCTCCCTCCTGGAGATTCTGGTTACAGGGTTAGTCATCCACTCTCTCGTGCCAAGGAAGTGTTACAGAGGACATGTCTCCAATCTTTAAGATTACTCTTTACTTCTCGTCTAGGGAAGTAGTATCAATGATTAACTAAGTTCTAATGGTGCCTATCCTTTACACTCGATCCTAGATGTTTTATTAATGACATCATGAATGTTGTATGTTATCTAATGGTGGCTGTCCTTTACACTCGTGCCTAGGTGTTTTATTAAGGACAATACTGATGTTTTATGTTTTCTAATGATGTTTGCCTTTTACAATCGTGCCTAGGTGTTTTATTACAGATATTACAAATGTTTGATGTTTTATATCAATATAAGTGTGAACAATCAAATGTGAAGTATACAACATAATAGTATATAATAAGAATTGAAAATCGGTTTGAACAACAACTCAGCAAGTTAAAACAGTTTGTTAAAAGCTTTTCAATTCTTAAAAATGTACAAATTATGAAACCATTTAATTGAAATCATGAGTTTAAGTACAAGATATTCCTTTACTCTTGCTTGTATTCCCCCCCCCCTGAAAACATTGAAAAACCTATTAAAAAAAGAGTAGGGGTATGAACTCACCGAACGCGGAATGTGACGACTAGGATGCTAAACGTCGAATCGAGGCTTGAATACAAGCGAGGTTCCTATGTAATATGAAATGGTATACAAATATATCTAATTAGATTTATAAACTCTAACTAGATATGATATTACACTCCAATGAGCGAAAACACTTCAAAACGAGTGTTTGGAGTGACCCGGGTGACATCTACGGACGAGTAATGATACGAGGGACTTGGGAATTGAGTTTACTCTTCAAGAGTAAACTCCTAATGGAGTTTGCGGCCATATATCCCATACATACATGAGTTCACGGCCGTGAACTCATGGTTGGGTGATTTAGGATGCTAAATGGCTTCAATGCACATGGGGAATATTGGAATGGATTTTTCTAAAGCCTAGCAATGGATTGTATGAACATATACACCATTTATGGGAGTTCACGGCTGTAAACATGGAGTTTACGGCCGTAAACTCCCCCAAGTTCAAACCATATTTATTTTGTGAGGCTTAGGAAAATCACATGTGATTCTAACGAATTTTCCTAGCCTTGGTATGAAATTAGGGTATCATTTGACATGTATAAAGGAGTTTACGGCCCATGAACATGTTCTTGGGGTTCCTTGGCCGTAAACAGCTAATTGGAGGGTGTTTGACATGTTTAAGGTCCCCAAACTATTTTTAGATGATTCTAGGATTTATTTCAAGGCTTTTGGTGTAGTTGTATGGCTTTCTAACATGCAAAAAATGAGTTTACTCCCCATGAATGAGGAGTTTACGGCCCAAGCATTCTCCTTGGCCATAAACTCTTATTTGTCCCTCAAAATCCATGTCTAGGGTGTTCTAAGTCCGGTTTTGCAAGCCTTAAGGTCATATCTAAGTCCCAATGATGGTTTGGAACGGTTAAATTGCTCAAAAACCCATGTTTTTATGTGTTTATGGCCCAAGCATGCTCCTTGGCCGTAAACACATGTTCCAGGTCCAAAATTATAAAGTAAACATGAATTTGAAGGCCTAAGAGGTTAAACAACAAGTTGGGGATGTTACCTCAAAGATTTGGAGCCTTAATTCAATGTTTTGGACCTTGAATCTTTGGTTGAGGAGAGAGGTTAGAGAGAGAGTAGTGAGATGAAGCAAAAGCTTCAAATGAAGGCTTAAAACACTTTAAATAGTGTTCGGGATTTGGACACGGTGAAATTCTACACGATACCGGCTTTAGACGGGGCTTTTGGTCGCACCCGATCAAGTTGCCGTAACTCGATATGGTTGATTCTAGAAATGTTCTGATCACTAATATGAGGTGTTTGAATGAGTTCTAAAGGTATTAGGATTCCCATTAAGTCATAATATAAAATACTCATTAATGACTTAATTAAATGACGAAATTGGAAATAAATTTGGAAACGACGATCGGTTGATAGAATTGGGTTACGAAAAGGGTGATAAGCAATGATACGAAATTTCGGGTTGTTACATTATCCCCCCGTTAGAGGGAATCTCGTCCCGAAATTCAAAGATTTGAACACAGATCGCAATGTGAAAAGAGATATGAGGATGAATCTACTGCTTCGGGTCTTCACGCTCCTAAGTGGAATCGGGTCCCTTCTTTACATTCCAGCGAACCCTCAATGTCGGGATGCGTCTTTGTTTCAAACGGTCAACCTATCAATCCATGATTTCAATTGATTCATCCATGAAGGTTCGGACTTCCATTGGTTTCTATCTCATCAAGGGATTTCTAGGGTTTCGTTAGGTCGACATTCGTTACGAACAAGATGTGGAATACCAGATGGTTGCTGCTGAGTTCTGAAGATAGCTCGGAGAGGGCTACGGAATCGATTCCTAATGAGGGTCTCGAAGGGTCTAATGTTCCACGAGTTAAGTTTTCCACACTTCCCAAGGCGTACTATGTCTTTCCAAAGTAAAACTTCCAACAAGAGGGCACATCTTCATGTGGCAGAGTAGCTAAGGGTCCGGTGGTTCTAAAGGAAATTTCTAGGCGGGTTTACAATAATAGTCGGCGGGACCCAAGAGTTGACGGGTTTCTATGGGTACCTCTGGTGTCGACTAATTCTTTATTGCCTTAGCTTTTGGAAAGGTCCATGAGTATGATTGCTTTGCTTATCTTCATAACTAGGAAAATGTTTTGACCGAAGAGCACCACTACTATTTCATAGTGATCATATCAAGCCTTGGTTGCTGTCTTGGATACATCGTGCTCACTGAGGTTTTGGCTACGTGGTAATTTCGGGGATTAGGTCGATGCGAGACTTGACTACACGTTCGAAATGAATTCTCAAGAATTCTTCAGAAAAGACATTGGGGTAAAAGTTGCAGACTTCTCGATTCTCGATGATCACGCGGACGAGGAATACATGGGAAAACATTTTAAACTTTGATGCACGAAGATCATGAGAGTCGAGTTGGAGGTAGGTTAAGACGAATGGCTTTCTCGAAACCAGGAATAACAGCATGAATGAGGCTCGGTCATTACATGCTAAAGATGACATCAAAGCATTTCATGAAAAGTTCGCCATTAGATCGAACAGAAATGAATAATTGTTCAGATTGAGGATACAATCTACGGATATGACGTTAGCGTTCTCATTCTCACTTGATAACTATCTCGACGGTATACATTTTCGATTACTTATGAACGTCAAGGTTTAAAATATGTTCAAATGGATGGTTAGCGAATTTCTTTCGGTGCTAGAATCGAAAAGAATCACAGACATAAAATTTTAACGAGGGGAAATATACCTGTGGCAACGGTGGGATCGGTGGCTGTCTCCTTTTGTCCTATCGCTAGAACTCATCTGGTGTTGCCAGATGATATTGCCTTGGGGCAGTTTTGCTTGAAATGTCCAACTTCTACACAACCATAGCAGGCCCGACCAATGCCCGCTCCGGAAGTTTGACTCGTTGATTGAGTTGGTGTCTTACAGTTTTTCGCCATGTGACCCTTTATGCCACAACTGTTGCAAAATAACTCTATACATGGACTGGAAGGAAGGTGATGATAGTTGCACTTGTCACAACAAGGAAGGGTTCCAGCATACCTACTGGCAGGTTTCCGAGTTGAGGATCCAACAACAGAAACAGTTGCAGGGGAAGTGGCAGCATGAACTGCCACCGTTTACTGCCTCTTCGAAGACTCTTGCGATGTCTGACTTTTCTCCTTCTTCCCAATCTTTCTTTTCTCACCACTCCTCTCCGTCGGCTCAGGAGTGGTAGCTGTCTCCTTAGGGTCATCACTATGATCTATTAAGATTTGTGCTAAGCGTTTGACGCTGTCGTATGTATCTGGCATCGCAACTATGACGTTTCCTTTCATTGGCTGGGTCAGCCCCCAGATGAATTTCTCTATCTTCTTACTCTCCGGGGTAACCATTCCCGGGCAGAGTAATGCCAAGTCGTTGAACCTAGAAGTGTAAGCGGTGATATCGGAACCTTTCATCTTCAGGTTCCAGAGTTCGTGTTCTAACTTCTGCATCTCGCCCCGAGGGTAGTACTCAGCCAGCAGAAGTTCCTTCATGGCTTCCCAACCCATGGCGTTGCCTACAGGTAAGGTTAGGGATTTGACTCGGCCGTTCCACCAAGTCAAGGCTTTGTCGATAAAGGTGTAGGCGGCAAACTTCACCTTGTCAGATTCTGAGCAGGCGCAAATTTCAAAGATGGATTCGATCTTCTCAAACCATCGGGTGAGGGAAATGACACCTCCAGTGCCATCAAAGGACGTGGGTTTTGCGTTCATGAAATCTTTATAGGAACCCTCTTTTCGGTGTCCCTGTCTAATTTCTTGGTTTTGGGTTTGGGTACCACCTCCCGAACCACCGGAATCGCCAGAGTTCCGTTGAGACATGGCAGCTGCCACTGCGACTGTAACAGCTGCCTGGAATACTACAGGATCAATTTGTGGAGGAGGTGGTGGCGGAGGGTTGTTGGTCTTGGAGTTGGGTCTCTTTCTTGGAGGCATCTTGATCTAATAAGATCAAGAAAGAGAGAATGATAAGTCCTCTGAATTAAATCAAGAGATATGACGGATATATGCTGAATAAGCGATAAAGCAGGAAAGACTTATCTAAGCGGGAAAAATTATCGCTAAGGGAATGATCAAAGAACAATGCATGAACGAGGATTTCTACCAAGGATTGGATTGAGAAATACTCTCATAGTATTTCATGATTCGTTACGATGCTGGCTCGATGTTTGTGGTATTAGGGTAAGTTTTAGGCATGCCGCATACCACAATCACTCCCAAGCACATGTTGGCTGTGTCTCGAATGAATATAGTTGGCCAGGCTATATTGATCATAGACACGACTACATAACTGCCCAGGTTTAACCGCAGTACACAACACCCATTTACTTATGTTTTGTTCTACTTATAGTTACGGATATCGACGGTTCGGTATACTTATATACTTTTGAAAATACTTATATTTTGAAGGATACTTTTAGTTCAGAGCACTTAGGCCCCTTAATGTTTATAGTTTTATACCATGTAAGGTTTGGTATACTTTATTCACTATAAACAAGGGCTCTGATGCCAATCTGTCACACCCCGAAAACCGAAGGTGGAAACACTTACGGCGCGGACTCCACGTTGAGTATCAAATCCAATGTACATAGTAAGCAAAGTAAACAACCATTACATTACATATATAAAAGTTTACATTTTTTTCAAAAGTAAGTTATACATGTGACACATAGTATATATGAACAAAATGTGACGAGTCTTCTACGCACTTTGTCTTCGCCAAAAGAGATCGTCGGGTACCCGTCTAATGCGAACCTGAGAATACAAGCGGTTTGAAAATCAGCATAAAGCTGGTGAGTTCATAAGTGGTTTTGTTTTGTGAAAATGTTCAAGTTTCCTTTCCGTTTCTGAAAATGTTACACACACCAAGAAAATCTCATATTTTCTTAAATACAAGAACGATTGAATATCACAGAGTTTAGTTTAATACACAAAACTATATATTGAGAATTATGGGATTACTATTCCGAATTAGATATAAAATACTTTGATATACGTGAATTGTAGATGGAAAGTAGTTTGAAAACCATGGGACTAACATCCCATACTAGATACAAGACAGTTTGATATACATGAAAATATAGATTTAATACCATGATTGTTCTTGTGAATCGTTAAGTTTAGTTATCTAACATGTTACACTTTTTTGGTTACGTACTACTATTAATCAGGAAAATCCTATATTTTCCTACATGTGTGTCTGAACTGTTACCGATTTTGTGCGTGCGAACTGTTACCGATTCCGATTATGTTCAATGTTATACCGAGGAAAACCCCTTGTTTTCCTGAATGTGTGTGTGTGAAGTCTCCTGAAGGTCTGATTATCCTTAATTATACATTAGTTTTATTACGTACATAAAACTAATAAATAAGTGTAAAAAGTTAATAATCTTGATTGCGAGTCCTTAACCATACTCAGACTATATATGACTCGGGCCAGGGCCAATATCTTTTTTATGACTTTCGTCACCCTTGAACCTTTCGGTTCGGCTGTAGCTAGCAGCCAGGTGTGGGATTGTCAGTCCCGTATAGATCTATACACTCAAGTCACGTTCTCCCTCCTGGAGATTCTGGTTACAGGGTTAGTCCTCCACTCTCTCGTGCTAAGGAAGTGTTACAGAGGACATGTCTCCAATCTTTAAGATTACTCTTTACTTCTCGTCTAGGGAAGTAGTATCAATGATTAACTAAGTTCTAATGGTGCCTATCCTTTACACTCGATCCTAGATGTTTTATTAATGACATCATGAATGTTGTATGTTATCTAATGGTGGCTGTCCTTTACACTCGTGCCTAGGTGTTTTATTAAGGACAATACTGATGTTTTATGTTTTCTAATGATGTTTGCCTTTTACAATCGTGCCTAGGTGTTTTATTACAGATATTACAAATATTTGATGTTTTATATCAATATAAGTCTGAACAATCAAATGTGAAGTATACAACATAATAGTATATAATAAGAATTGAAAATCGGTTTGAACAACAACTCAGCAAGTTAAAACAGTTTGTTAAAAGGTTTTCAATTCTTAAAAATGTACAAATTATGAAACCATTTAATTGAAATCATGAGTTTAAGTACAAGATATTCCCATACTCTTGCTTGTATTCCCCCCCCCCCCTCTGAAAACAATTAAAAACCTTTAAAAAAAGAGTAGGGGTATGAACTCACCGAACGCAGAATGTGATGACTAGGATGCTAAACGTCGAATCGAGGCTTGAATACGAGCGAGGTTCCTATGTAATATGAAATGGTATACAAATATATCTAATTAGATTTATAAACTCTAATTAGATATGATATTACACTCCAATGAGCGAAAACACTTCAAAACGAGTGTTTGGAGTGACCCGGGTGACATCTACGGACGAGTAATGATACGAGGGACTTGGGAATTGACTAATGGAGTTTGCGGCCATATATCCCATACATACATGAGTTCACGGCCGTGAACTCATGGTTGGGTGATTTAGGATGCTAAATGGCTTCAATGCACATGGGGAATATTGGAATGGATTTTTCTAAAGCCTAGCAATGGATTGTATGAACATATACACCCTTTATGGGAGTTCACGGCTGTAAACATGGAGTTTATGGCTGTAAACTCCCCCAAGTTCAAACCATATTTATTTTGTGAGGCTTAGGAAAATCACATGTGATTCTAACTAATTTTCCAAGCCTTGGTGTGAAATTAGGGTATCATTTGACATGTATAAAGGAGTTTACGGCCCATGAACATGTTCTTGGGGTTCCTTGGCCGTAAACACCTAATTGGAGGGTGTTTGACATGTTTAAGGTCCCCAAACTATTTTTAGATGATTCTAGGATTTATTTCAAGGCTTTTGGTGTAGTTGTATGGCTTTCTAACATGCAAAAAATGAGTTTACTCCCCATCAATGAGGATTTTACGGCCCAAGCATGCTCCTTGGCCATAAACTCTTATATGTCCCTCAAAATCCTTGTCTAGGGTGTTCTAAGTCCGGTTTTGCAAGCCTTAAGGTCATATCTAATTCCCAATGATGGTTTGGAAGGGTTAAATTGCTCAAAAACCCATGTTTTTATGTGTTTACGGCCCAAGCATGCTCCTTGGCCGTAAACACATGTTCCAGGTCCAAAATGATAAAGTAAACACGAATTTGAAGGCCTAAGAGGTTAAACAAAAAGTTGGGGATGTTACCTCAAAGATTTGGAGCCTTAATTCAATGTTTTGGACCTTGAATCTTTGGTTGAGGAGTGAGGTTAGAGAGAGAGAGAGAGAGAGTAGTGAGATGAAGCAAAAGATTCAAATGAAGGCTTAGAACACTTTAAATAGTGTTCGGGATTTGGACACGGTGAAATTCTACCCGATACCGGCTTTAGACGGGGCTTTTGGTCGCACCCGATCAAGTTGCCGTAACTCGATATGGTTGATTCTAGAAATGTTCCGATCACTAATATGAGGTGTTTGAATGAGTTCTAAAGGTATTAGGATTCCCATTAAGTCATAATATAAAATACTTATTAATGACTTAATTAAATGACGAAATCAGAAATAAATTTGGAAACGACGATCGGTTGATAGAATTGGGTTACGAAAAGGGTTATAAGCAATGATACGAAATTTCGGGTTATTACAATCAAGTTCCTAAAGGATCAAAGCATTTAGACAATTCCACAGTGAATGATGGACAATAAGATAAATATACATCTTCGACACTAAGAGCTCTTAGTTGGAGAAGGTCAAACTTCGACACTGGGTCAAGTTGATAGGGAGAAATTGCCAACACAACCTTGAGTCGAAGGGGAGCCATTAAATTCAAATATTATTGTTAAGGGGGAGTAACGTATAGCAGATTCATGTGACAGGGGAGCAACATGGAACACATATCGAAGATTCAAATAGTTTACAAGTTGAAGATGAACATGAAGTTCCAGGTAATGTAAATTTCAATTATGACATTAAAAATACGTTTACCATTGCAGAAGAGTTTTCAGATGCTAAAGACATTTTTGAGGATGTTGATCTAGATTTTAATCCGTAATTTCCTCCAAAGGAAAAATGGACTTGTGATCATCCTAAAGAACAAGTTCTTGGTAATCCTAAGGCTGGTGTGTTAACAAGAGCACAAGTCAAATAAAGAAATGAAGTTTTTAATGTTCATCAAGAGTTTTACATGTCTAATGTTTTCATTTCTAAAATCAACAGAAAAAATAGTAAAAACTGGATTAGAACAGTCTGATTAGGGTTTTGCAATGCAATCTGAATTGGCTGAACTTGAATGAAATAAAGTTTTTGAGGTTAATTCCTCAACTAAAAGGTGTTTTGTGGTTGGAATAAAAATGGTTTTTAAAAATAAAGTTGATAAAGAAGGAAATGTTTTTCGCAATATGGAAAAGTTAGTTGTAAATTGTTATTGTCAACAAGAAGGTATATATTATGATGAAATCTTTTCTCTTATTGCAAGACTCGAAGTCGTGCTTATTTTTTTCCTATGCAGGCCACAACAAATTTAATGTGTCCTAAATGGACGTGAAATGTGCATTTCTAAATGGAGTACTCTAAGAAACCGTCTATGTTGAGCAACTATGGGGTTTTGTGAATGATACGTTTCTAATCATTGTTGTATCCTCGATAAGGATGTGTATGGCTTAAAAGAAGCGAAAAGGGCTTTGAATGCAACGTTAACCAATTTTTTGAAAATCTCTAAATTTAAGTAAGAATCAGTTGATCCCATATTATATCGAAAGAAAGTTGCAGATCATCTCATGTTTATTTAAATTTATGTAGATAAGTATGTTAGAATTACACGAAGAATTTTCTTGAGCACTTTCGAATAACAAATTGTTCAGATGCGAAGGTTCCCAGGGCATGTAGAACGTGCTGAAGTCATCTTTGGATAAGCTTGTTGATGATTTAAAAACATACCAAAGCATGATAGGTTTTTAGTTATATCATACTGCTAGTCGACCTGACATCATGTTTTCGGTTTGTAATTGTGTCAGGTACCAAGTAAACCCAAGAGAACCACATATGTTTGCTATCAAAAATATATTTCATTGTTGCCATCAAACTCTGAATCTAGGAATTTGGTATCCAAGAAACAAAAGATTCAGTATTCAAGCATTTTTAGATGTAGACTTGAGAGGTTGTCAAATGGATAAAAAAAGAAAAATTTTTGGTAGTGAATTTCTGGATAGGAAGATTGTGAGTTGGTAGTCGAAGAAGCGGACAACTTTATTAATATCTACAACGGAGGCTGAGTATATGGTATTGTTACTTGTACTTCTCAAGTGATATGGATTCAAAGCCAATTGTGTGACTATACGATCAATATGAAGAAAATTCTTTTATTTTGTGACACTAAGAGTGCAATTTGTTTATAGAATAATCTAGCACAACATTGTAAAACTACATATATTGCACTTCAATACCATTTCATAAAAGTTCATGTTGCGGATGGCAATATTGATGTTTATTTCGTCAACACCACAAAACAATTAATGATATTTTCACAAAACTACTTGATGAAAATTCTTTCATGAGAATCTTAAATGACTTAGGAATGATGGAAACATGTTATGTTCTAAAATCTAATTGATAATTGTTATTTTTTAATGCCGAAGGTTGTCGACTTTTTTTTATCACGTAACTTCGTCTATGGAACTGGAACATTCAGAGATTACTATTCATGGTTAGAGAATCGAATTGCTTCGTATTCAAGTTTTTCTTTGAATCATTCCGTAGGAATGATCAAGAATCGACAGTTTTGTAAACTTTTCTTTTAATCCCTGCAAGTTTATTTCAGAAATTAAAAATACAAAATTATTTTCTTTATTTTTGTCTTTTCTTGAAAAATAAAAAATCCAGAAAATATTTTCTGTAAATTTGTCTTTTATTTCTAAATTTCAAAAATATCAAAAATTTCAAAAATACTTTCCTTATTTTTGTTCAAAATTTCCCATTTCTCTATTATTTTGATATATCATAGTAACACATGTTCTTATGCATGCTAAAGCGAAGTTCAATCGGATAAGGTAATCTTCGATTCTTATTGACTAGTTAAGTGTCCCTAGAAGCAACCGTGTTGTCCAAAGCTTCTTATTGACTATTGTTAACGCATGTTGTTCTTTGTTTTTAAATCCTTAAGGAAAATTTTATTATAAAAGTTTCTTCCCAGAAGGTTGTATTAACAATAGTCATCGATCTACCTTTCTCTTCTCAAATTGCGTTAAGAGATGAATACTTGGTCATTTTTATAACAGGGTACAATGATCTCTTTTATCCGATCTTTTTCACACCAAAGTTCTTACACATCGCACACATAATGACGCGTATCCCAAAACATCTCTAGTAAAAAATAACTAGCATGTAGGTGTGCCAAAACTCTGTGTTGATGATCTTGAAATCATTTTAATGAGGATGATAGTGAGACCCCAAAATCAATATATTTTAAGGAATTGACGGTGAACGGTTTATTGTTCAAGATTTTTAAAAGGAATTGACGGATGAAACCTTGAGTTTCAAAGTACCTTTCTTTGATTGCTCTAAATCTCATTTTCATTTGTTTTATGTGGTCTTAATGAAGAGTACTAATTTTAAGTCATTTCTAGCCAAGAAGATCTATGTTTTTTTTTGTGGAATGAGATTTTCGTTTGAGCATTCTTCTATACCTTTTGTCATTGTTAAATTTCAACAAAGCTTACTTTATTTCGATCATACTGATCACTCAAATATTTTCGTACATTGATTTGCTCTTATGTGAAGTTGCAAACATGTTTGAAAATCAAGCCTACCTTCGAGTTTGACTAAAAGAAGCCCTTCGATACTTTTCCTTAAGTATTCGATTCTATTTCACAGGATCCCACACAATCAATTCTATTTCTCTCTTAATATCAATGGAAGCGTATCTTTGCTCATGTTTGAAAATCCAAAGTTTTCTTATTTTGATTCTCTCTTACGTGCAAAACTGTTGTCTGTTCAAGACCTGTTTTACCCATCTTAAACCCTAAAATTTCCAAAATAGTTCGATATTCATGTATTTCAGATCGATGCCTTTTCAAGGACTAGCCGTACACATTCATATGATTTTTTTTCAAATTTATTATGATTTTTTCAAAACAGCCAGTCATTGTTGACCTTTTTCAAACTAGTCTGCAAAAATGGTTAGTTTTACCATAGTTAGGGTTGATATCAGGTCAGGGAAACAGTTAGGGAGAAAGTAGACTTAATTTATGAACCTTGAGAATTTACAGTTCTTAATTCTGGATCCCGATGGTTTTTCTATAATTTTTCTAAAACAAGGAAAAGATCGTTATTCTAGATTAATTTTCCTTTTTTGACTTACAACTCATATTAAGTTTATAAAATGTTATTCCGACAAGTACCAAATTATTTGCAAATAAACTAGTTATCATATGTCATATAAATATATTGAAGTTGTTATGATTATATTACAACCAATAAAAATGATATATCTTTCGACTACAAAGTGTTATGAGCTTTTATGTATAAAAAACTAGAATACATGTGCTATAATTTATTTTGTTTATGAAAAACATTTATAAATTTATAACTAATTTATAAATGTTAATTTGTTTAAATAACATCTCATATACAAATAAACGAGTTATCATATGTCATATAGATATATTATAGTTGTCATGCTTATATTACAACTAATAAAAATGATATATCTTTCTACTACAAAGTGTTATGACTTTTTATGTATAAAAAGGTTGCCATGAAACATGTGTCGTAATCGGTTATCAAATCTGTAGTTTTAAATATTATGTCTTGCTTGTATCCTGGATTCTTATATGTATTTGTGTACACTCCCATAATAATTTTCACCTATTTACGTAAATATCATACACTGATACGCTTATACTTACCAAACATACTCAAGTTTTATCTGTATAATTATATATGTGTACTCTAGTTAATGACTTTTATAGTCAAACATTAAAAAACAACTTTATCCGTATATCCGTTTATTCGTATATGCGGTCGCTAAATACATCCTTGACAGATCATTATCTATTTTCTGTATCTGTGGTTGCTAACTACAACCTTGACAGAAAACTTTATCTGTATATCCGTAAAACTTTATCCATATCTACGGTGGCTAATAGCAACCTTGGCAGATGTCTTTATCCGTATATTCGTATATCTGTTTATCTATATAACTTCAATCGTACTACTTTATCACTATAAATATCTTAAACCTTTACCTATCACGTCTAATGAAGCGTTGTAAGCGATATATCTCGTCACATAGTTTGGTTATAGGATTTACTATAAACATTTACTAGAATCCCTCTCTCTTACTACAAAACCATGGGTTTTATTGCTTTCAAAACTATTTTAAGTATGAAAATACTTATGCAAAGATACATTTTGTCTTTCAAAGTTTGTTTAAAGATTCTTTACAAACATAGTTTTAAGCATGCTTAAACTTACAAAGAAAATACTTTTTCGACTTTTAAAAGTATTACTTTGTTAGCATAAAAACTATAACTTTCACCAATCTTGTGTTGAGCCTCTAAACTACATGTATTATCAGAATATCATTAAACAAGCTTTCTGACAGAAGGTTAGTCATGGATTTTCAGGTGACATAATTTTCTAGTTTTATTTCGTTATATCTGCCTACCTGTTAAAGGCAATTTATGTACTGTACTATTATACGTAAGAACCATGTATTATAACTTCAAGATGAAATATAAATGATGTTTTGTTTATTGGTTGTACTTGTGTTATACATCCAATTTTTTGTGATCCATGAACTTTGTCACCCAGCCCGACGTGTCCGCCACCTCGGTCGGGGTTGCAACATGTCTGCTGCTTGCACTTTGATAGAATATATTTATGCGTTTAATGTTGAATACAAGGAGGAGTTCAGCACCAAGAATTATTCAGTCACGAAGTTGTTAATGGGAATCAAAACTTCACTCAACAACTTTCAAGTGGAGTTATCGAAGGTTTTTCTTTCTTCGCAACTTTTTGATTTATGATGATAAGCTTAATTCTACTTTCTCTTTGACTGAAGAATCTTTCAAAGATCAACTATCTCCAAACTTGGATTTAGTACTTTGATTTCCTAAAAATTCTCCATAACCAGTGATCCTGTCAGAAGGGTGAGAAAAGGGTTGCTCATTGAATCTTAGAGGTGTACAAAAACATGTTATAGTTGGATAGATGTAATATTCTCAATTTCCTACTCCTATTTTAGTGAATCATGTTCAAACGACAATAACAACTTTGTCTATAATGTTGATTTATCAAAGTTGCAGTCAAAGAAGGGTGTTAGTATTAAAAAAAGAGGTTCCATTTCTTCGGTTGTTAAGAAAATTACTCAAGATGACTTGAAAAACAAACGGAAAGGTGTTCATATAGATCCAATTGATGAATAAAAGAAGAAATTTCATTACATTTTGATTGAAAAACTCAAGCATATTAATAGCATCATTAGGCAAAGGGATAATGATCCTCATGGACTTGAAATAGGTGACATAAATAAGACATGGTGATATGAGACAAAGTAGATAGTCGCTTACAGAGAGGCTAATGATTTATGAGAAACAATCAAATCAGAGTTATTTGACTGATAACATAGATTTTAATCAAATTGACTTTCTATTTAATCCCTCAGGTGCTATTTGATTCGCATAATGTTGCTGAAGGAAATTGAGTTGGAATTGGAAAAGGAATCAGTCGGGAATTTAAGTCCAATTTCATATGATGTTTGGTTGGTAGGAAACAGAATTGGAATTAATTACAGGTTCTATGTGGTTCATGAGAATTTGAATTGGAACTCCTATAAAATGACATAATTACCCTTTTTATAATTTCCTTAATTTTACCTTGTTTTTATAACAAATATGTAAAGATACATTATATAAATTTTAAAAATATTAAATTTTTAGTGGTGAAGGTAGTGGTGTTGGGATGGTTGCAGTGGTGCTGTCACACTCCCAGCTGGCGGCGGAAACGTCGGGCGATGCGGAGATGAGAAAATTGGATCGAGGCATATATATGTATATAGAACGTAACACAAAAGTTTATAACAAACAATACTTTTTTTATTATAAATTATTTGGTATTACATTGTTTAAAAGTCAAGCAAACATCCTAAATATTACTAGAAAAGGTAAACATAGGTAACTAAACTCCAACAATCTTCCTTGAAAATCTCCTCCACCTTCGCACGACTATCCTCCACACTTACCTCCCTGAGAATACATATACTTTTAAAACATCAACATAATGTTGGTGACTGCACATGTTTTTATAGTTCTTGGCTTTTATTTAGTAGTATTAATTTAAGAATCCTTTTTCTTTTTAGAAAAACATTTTCTAAAGTATTTTATCAACCCTAAATTACTATCTTTTAAGGATATATAACGATCCTATCTTATTATCTTTTAGGATATTTTATTAATCTGAATGTTCTTTCTGTGTAGGATATCTAACATCCCTAGCGTATTTTATCTACCA
Source organism: Lactuca serriola (assembly GCF_051521515.1). Taxonomy (NCBI): domain Eukaryota; kingdom Viridiplantae; phylum Streptophyta; class Magnoliopsida; order Asterales; family Asteraceae; genus Lactuca; species Lactuca serriola. The sequence goes on from NC_136412.1 coordinate 120,030,016, forward strand.
CTATAAGGCATCCCCAATAGCAGTCGAATCTCTAAGGTGTTTGTAATGTATTACCATGAGCCCCCGTAATAGTAATTGATTGACTAATCATTGCCCATCCACGATGCTTCATTGTACGTAGAATAGTGAGAAATAAGAATGTTATCATGTTGTCATTGTAGCAAGCAATCGTAGGTGGGGGTGTCAATACCCGTATAGATCTGTACATATCTTTATAGCTCTCGTAAGATTAACGATTATAGGTACCAGGTAAGCCAACTTTAATCAAGGCTATTGGATGAATATTAACAGCTCACTAATGCATCAACCTTAGGTATTTTATCTTTTATCTTTTACCTTTTACAATTTATCTTCTATCTTTTACGTTTCCTGTAATTATATCTATATATATATATATATATATATATATATATATATATATATATATATATATATATATATATATATACCTTAATTGTGGTTAATTTGTAACTGGATTTCGGGTAGAGTAACGATTAGGTACAATGCATATCCATGTATTTGACTAACATAACTTCTAGGTACTATACTATCGTAGGGATTTGGTCATAACAACATCTGAGTATTATCTCTTCCTAGACAATCGGGCATCATAAATTTTCGGCATAATATCATATCTTACAAATAGGCATAGTATCTATAGCTACATTATCCTAAGGCTTTAAGCTTTATAAAACAATTTATATTTATAGATATAAATGTATTTTTAATAAACTATTTGATAAGCATGTATCCCCCCTCCCCCCCTGTAAAACATTTATAATAGCGAAATTTGTGCCTTGAACTCACCCTAGTCGCATGAGACCGTTGATGTATGGTTAAATCAGGCTCGAAACTCTGGGGACCGCTCCAAAAGAAGCAGCTTTGAGATAAAGAGAGTGAGTGATGATCAAAGGTGTGAGAAATGAGTTCTGCACAACCTCTCCTTAATTCATAGATTTGGGGTACGTGCGGCACAAATATATGTGTGCGTTGCGCATGATCATTGTGGTTCCATGTAGCGAAGGCCAAGTTTTGCTTCTCATCTTGTCGAAATCACTCACAATCTACTCGAATCTAGTGCCAGGTGTGCGATGGGCATACACGAGCACCTCGAGCGCACGGAATGGTTTTGTAAACATCATAACCCTTTCCTGAGAGCTTCGATGTAAACCCTCTCTATATTTATGTGATGATCTTAATGGGTACTACAACTCTTCTTTAGGTAGTTTTAGCTAGTTTTGACTTTTAGTTTTTGTTCCTAACAAGGGTAAAAGTAAATGATTTTTCAAAAATCATATCTCTCTCATACGGGTCCTATTTTCGAAACTCTTTGTCCTAAAGTTTATATCTTAAGGAGTATTACGAAACTCCTTTTTGCACTTGTAGTCAAATCTCAACCAATCTCTATGTACCGTTTTGATGTAATTAATTTTAATTACATGGTGGATTTTTATTTCTATAAAATCCATTACTCTTTCCTTTGGAGTAAGATTTTTAAGAATCTTATATCCATAAGATGACGTTAACGAGTACAATCCAAGTATAATAAACAATTTAGAAAATGGTACAACTTTTCGGAAGCTAATTTTTGGGTCGAATGGACATACTAACCAATAAATGTAATGGCACATTTGATTTCTGTTATCTCTAAAATCAAATATTACAATACTAAACTATTACATATATTTTTTCCTACTCTTTCCTAATGGCGATCATTGATGGAAACCTCTTGGTTGTCACATTCTCCCCTATTTAGGAAATTTCATCCATAAATTTTATCTTGTCACCGGTATTCCTTCGAACAAGTGAGGGTAATTGTCCTTTATTTGGTCCTCTCGTTCCCATGTGTACCCTGATCCTCACTTAGAGTTCCATCGCACCTTCACAATGGGAAACTGATTCTGCTTGAGTTGTTTGACCTCTCTGTCGATTATTTCGACTCGCTCTTCGTTGAAGTTCAGTTCAAGGTTAAACTAAATTTTATCAAGTGGGATGACAAGTGTATCATCGGAAAGTCAGTTTTTAAGATTAGGCACATGGAAGATGGCATTCACATTATTAAGCTCTTGCGGTAACCTATGTTGATAGGCAATTAGACCCATCTTGTCAAGGATATCAAATGGTCTTATGTAACTCGGATTTAATTTACATAGCTTTCTGAACCTTATAACTCCTTTTCAAGGAGATTCTTTGAGCATCACCCTATCTCCGACTTGAACTCTAGGGGTTTACACCATACATCAGTGTAGCTTTTCTGACGGTCACATGCTACATTCATGCGTTCTCATATATGTACTATCATTTTAGTCGTCTCATGGATAATCTCAGTGCCCATTCATAGGGTATCCCTTGTGAATTTCTTGGCTAGTTGGGTATCACCAACTTCTATCCAACAAATGGTAGATCAACATTTTCGGTCGTATAGTGCTTCGAACGGTGCTGCTATGATGCTTGTGTGATAGCTATTGTTGTATGACAACTCAACCAGAGGAGGGTGAGTATCCCATGCAGTTCCTAAATCTATCACACATGCTCTGACCATGTCTTCCAACGTTTGGATGGTCCTGACACTTTGACCATCGATTTGTGGATGATAGAGGCGCGTACCAAGGGACTTTTGCAAACTCTATCAGAAGCGAGAGGTAAACCTACTATATTTTTCAGAGATAATAGATAAGAGTACCACACACAATCTAATGATCTCTCTAAGGTACGTTGTGCTCAGCTTCTCCATCTTATCCGACTCTTTTATTAGTATGAAGTGGGCAAACATGGTTAATCTATCGACAACTACCCAAATAGTGTCGTAACCATCTATAGTCTTTGGTAATTTGGAAATAAAGTCCATTGAAATCTGAACCCACTTCCTCTTGGAAATCTCTTGTTGTTGCAACAATCCCTAGGATCGTTGATGTTATGTGTTGTCCTTGGAATATGTTATGCATTTACTTATTTGGGTTTCAATTTCAGCCTTTATATTTGACCACCAATAGAGGTCCTTTAGGTCCAGATACATCTTGTATACTTCAAGATGGATGGTATATCTAGTCCCATGGGCCTCATTTAGAACTAGTTCATTTACCTCTCTACATTTTGGAACCCATAATCGGTTCATGAAATATCTCGTTCCATCATCCTTAATTCTAAGTTCTCTTCCATTCCTCTGAGGCCATCTTCTTTGATGTTTTCTTCCATTAAATCCTCAATTTGAGAACTTCTAAACTGCAATATTAGGTTATACTGAATAGTCATCATAAGTTATTTGACTCTACGAGGTTTAACTTGTTCTTTACGGCTCAAGGCGTCAGCTACGACGTTAGCCTGTCCTAGGTGATAATGAATCTCGCATTAATAGTCATTTAGAAAATCTAACCATCTTCTTTGTCTCATTTTGAGCTCTTTCTAATCGAAGATGTGCTACAGACTCTTGTGATCTGTGTATACTGCACACTTTGTTCTGTAAAGGTAACGACGTTAAATCTTCAAGGAAAAAACTATCACTTCCAACTCTAATTCATGGGTGGTATAGTTTCTCATGCACCCTGAGTTTTCTTGAGGCGTAGGCTATGACCTTCTCCCTTTGCATTAATAAACATACCAACCCCTGCTGTGAGGCATTGCAATACACTACACAAAATTTCCTGTTGGTCTACCTAAACGAAAATTATTTCTATTTGGGTTAATGTTGTGAGGGTTTGGATATGCAAGAGAAATTTTCTATATCTCTGATAATAGTCAGCCAGTCCTAAAAGTTGATGAACCTTAATTAGGGTCTTGGGCGTTTCCCAATTCTTTACCGCTTCAATCTTGGACGGGTCGGTATGCATTCCTTTACTGCTTACCACATGTCCAAGATAGTGTACTTCTTTTATCCAAAATTCACACTTAGAGAAATTTGCGTACAAATTTTCTTTCCTTAAAAGCATAAGGATCACTAGAAGATGTTGTGCATGCTCTTCCTTGGCTCGTGATAGTACAAGAATATCGTCGATGAATACAATCACATATTTTTCCAAGTAGGGTTTGCACACTCGATTCATGAGATCCATAAAAATAGATTGGGCATTGGTCAGTCCAAAACGCATGACCAAGAACTCATAATGGCCATAGCGCGCGAAAGCAGTCTTTGGAATGTCCTATTCCATGACACAAAGTCGATGGTATCCGATCTCAGGTCGATCTTCGAGAAGTAACTAGATCCTTGTTTTTTATTGAAGAGATTGTCTATTCGGGGTAGTGGATATCTACTCTTAGTGGTCAACTTATTTAGCTCTCACATTCGAAAGGATTTGTCCTTATTCTTATCAAATAAAATGGTTGCTCCCCAAGGCAAGAAGCTTGATCCAATGAAACCCTTGTTAAGTAGTTCTTGTAGTTTCCTGGAGAGCTCTTACATCTCTAATGTTGCCAATCTATAAGGAGACTTTGCTATTGGGGTAGCTCCTGGAACTTGATCGATCCGAACCTCTACTTGTCGAGCTGGCGGTACACCTGGTAAATGCTTAAGGAATACATCAGGGTAACTGGACACCTGGATTACTTCCTTGATATTTTTCTTCTTATTGTCTTTCCTATCGACAATATGGGCTAAGAAGGCAAAATACTTCTACTGCAAGTATTTTGGATTCGACCAATTTGTATGTTGGGTTGGGCCCGTTTGATTGATGTGTGGGGCACAATATGTGGGCTGGGCCCTATATGTATGTTATGTGTTATTTTGTTGAACTCACTATGCTTTGTTCTTACGGTTTTGTCGTTTAAAATTTTTCAAGTAGTTCCAGTTCTAAGGGGAAGGACCCGGCTTGACTACACAGGATCCCTTGATGGACTTTTCCGCACAGATTAGTGTTGTTTTATTTTGATGTTTGGAAAATACATTTTACTCTGATTGGTTTTGGAGCAAATGTTTGTATGGATTTGAGGGTTTAAATATTAAAATTTTATTCATATTTTTGGGATGATACAAGTTGGTATCAGAGCCTTGGTTTAAGAAACTCGGGCACACTCTTGGGTGTGTCTAAACTCAAAGTGAGGAGTTAATAATCTTTTTGAAAGAAAATAAATTTTCTAAAGAGATTTTTACAATGAAAGTGGTGCAATGTGTGCAATCAGCTGAGTTCAAGTACATGATTCTAGGAATAGCAAAACGTATGAATATGTTATATGCATTATAGAATGTTTTGCATGCTAGAAGTTAGCATAACGATATGTTTAGGGTTGCATGCTAAAATTCGTATTAGGAGAAATGCCTATCAAAAAGAATGACTTTTAATGTTTTGTGGCCTATTGAGTTTTATTGCTCGAATTTTGCCTATTTTGTGCTTTGTATGAATCATATCGATGTGAGTCAAATTTTAAATGAATACGTTAATTTACATGCTGCAAATGTTAAATAATTTTAGAATGATTGATTTAGTCCTATTGCATAACTCTCGTTTGAGTCTAACATTTGTAGGGTTGGGTCTTTTAGACGAAAGATTATTTAAGTTTCATCAAATGTAATTGCATTCATGATGTAATTAACTGACATTAGTTGGTGTCTTTCAGCAGCTGATGGCAGGGTGAGGTGAGAATCCTAAGAGAGCCTAGGAAGTGTTTTTGTGTGATTGGTGCGCTGACTGGCAGGTTTTGGGGAGTATTATTAAGAGTATGTGACTTAAAGGATTTGAGATGATTCTTGAGGAAAGTATGGATATGTGTGGAATGTAATATTGGTCATGTACTACAGAAAGCACAAGATCTATACTCAAGTCTAGGAAAGTCACGAGGATTGTAAGAAGCATGTAGAATGAGGAATTATTTGAGTATGATTTAATCTTTCGTATGGTTGCTTTTTAGTATGGTGATGATCGATCGTGGAGGAGGTTATGGTTCTCGTTTAGGTTCAGGCTCAGGTGTTGAGCAGATTCATAAGAGCATACGCGAGTTCATTATATCTGATATCGCTCATGATATTTTGGAGGCCACTATTGTGATGTTTGGTACTATCACAGAGGGGATCATGTAGTTACTGGATGATTAGCTTCGGTTGCTTCATCCAGAGATTGTAGTTGGTCAGATCGGGGCATATACCCTCTCTTTTAAGGAGTCCAAGGCTTGTGGAGCCCCATAGTTCCTTAGGAAGAAGGACCATATTGCCAATAGATGGTGGATTTATGACATGCAGAATGTTCAGTAGACTAGTTTCTGCCCTGAGGGATCAAAAATAGGATTTTCATCTTACATTCTGAGGGATGGAGCACGTGATTAGAGGGAGGAGGTTGGTCACTATTTATGAGGCGAGTCTATGGCAGCCATGTCACGGACTAATATTATGTCAAGGTTTAGGTTGAGTTTACACCTATCGTTGAGGTACATCGGTGGGCGAGGGACTTTCAAAAACTTCGCCAGACGATCGAGATTGTGGTGAAGATCCTCGCCAAGTTCAGTAACAAGGCTTTACTAGTTCTACAGTATGTTGCAGATGAGGAGATAAAGAAGACAAGGTTCCATGATATGTTGCGGGCGGGATGACATTCAGGAGTTTGTTAGCCTGTCGAGTTGCAAGACCTTGGAGGATATGATTTTCAGAGCTCGATAGCATGGGATTGAGTTAGAGCCTCGTACGAAGTGGAAAATATATTTGTTTCAGACAGTAGAGGGCTCAGTGAAGAAACCCAACACTTTCGATTCACGAGCTAAGGGGCAACAGGTTCGTAGCCATTACAACAAGTGCGATGACTTACTAGAGGTTTGGGTTGTTTCAAGTGTGATGGGATTGGTCATGTCAATAGGGATTGTCCCCAAAGATCGAGTCCCATTTGCTTCCACTGCAACCAGGTGGGCCACAAGAAGGCCGACGTCCGGGACTGGCGAGTGGAGTAGTGAGGGCACCTGCTCTTGATACACTTAGCATTACTGATGGTTGTGAGGGCTGGGTGGAGGATCCAAGGGTAAGGAGTCGAGTGTTTCAATTGTAGGACTAGGAGGCCCAAGCTCCACTAGATGTTGTCACTTGTATATATCGTATTCATTCTCTTTCATCCCATTATTAATTTTAATTATGCGTATGAGAATTTATGTTTATATTATTTAAGTGTCTCCCTACAACATAGGATTTATTTATGATACTTTGGTTATTATTATTGAGGGATTATCATATGCAATTTTTCATACCGGGAGTCATGTTTAGAGTGTATCTAGTTGATCCGGTTTAAGGAGTCGACATGCGAGGTGATGACCAATGATAGTGTGTGTCATAAGTTGGGGAGAACTAAGTCTTCTTCATATAGGATCGGCAGCCAGATTAATTTTGACAATTTCAGTGCAATGGGTTTGTGGAAGTTACAGTGTAAGTCTACTGGATTTTTTGGTATTTAGGATTGTAGAGATCTTTCATGGTTGTGAGGTATAAGGTATTGGTCAGAATGTGAGTGCAGAGTTAGTTGCTGTCAGGTTCATGCCTTTAGGTATGTACGGGTGGTCTTCACATAAGAAGTTGTTAGTAAAAAATCTTGTTTTTCTTCGTTGTTCCTTGCTGGAACATCAAAGATTAGGTTGAAAGGCACTAGAACTGCTCAGGTGGAATGTCAGTTGAAGGGTTTGTTATTTTGTTGGATGGATTGTTATCTTTAGTAGGGGAAGAGTTGTTGATCTATCAACTAACTTCAGGTCATGGTTGATGTGCTTTCGCATCGGTTTTACTCACTAGGAAGTGGATCATTGGATTGTTTGACTATTCAATTTCGATAGTTGGTTTATTGTTTCTTTTTTATTGGTGAGGTATGTTCGAGGATATTGGAGTCATATCAGTGGATGGTGCTTTGGGTACGCCAATCTTGCGTCAATTTTTCAAAAAGTGTGCAGATATCCTGGTTTTGGGATGTGTCTACCCTAGATCATTTGGCCATGAAATCTTTGTTTTTATAAGCTCAAAATGGTGGTGGTTTTGAGTACTGAGGTTGTGGGATGGCTTGGAGATTCGAAAGGTTATGAAGTTGTTAGAGTGTAGTTGATTGAAAGTAGTGGAGAAGTGGATAGCTAGTTATGGTTGTTGTATGAGCCGAGGATTATGCAAAGAATAATGTTTGTTGGTCAGTTCTAATTAGGGAAGAAAATGTTAAGGATTTGGTTTATCTTGTCCTAGGGCCTGAAGCTTCGGCATTGGCGCATTTTTGGTTCATAAATAGGTTCAGGTTGAGGAATGTGTTATGGTCTCTTAGCGTGTTCTTGTCTGATTAAGGCTTTAGGGTTCAAAGCACGCTCATAACGCCTGATAGGGACTAGCAGGCTTGGTGTGACATGCCAATTTTTACGGCCATTTTAAGACTATATATTTATACTTATATAAAACAGAGTTTTTTATAAATGCAAAATTTTGTCCCATAAAATTATTTCTGAAGAGATGTTTTTATTGATTTATAAAGGTTTGGCACGTCATAATTGTTACAAAGCATAAACATAAACAAACCTTATAGTATATTACACTATCAGTCTACATCTCCTACAATGTCTCACCATTGATGTACCTTTCTACTACTACTTGTGATACGAAGAAACTAGGTGGGTTAGGTTTGGGAAACCTGGTGAGTACATAGGGTATTCAAACCAAAATAATATATTGAATATGTTTAATTATCAACCAATTAACTGACTACCCATCCCCATTTTCTTCTTTATTCATTCCTAAGGATTTATCTTAAGGGTCATCATAGTCAACGTTACTAACAATATTGCTTCATGGATTTCTCTGCAATACATACCACTAAGTTCTATTCTTATATTCATTCCTAAGGTTCTGTCCTAAGGATCATCTTAATCAACGTTTCAGATAGTACTGTTACATGTATTTCTCCGTAGTACGTGTCAGTAGGGTAGAGTACATCAAATGGGCATGAAGTCCATCACCTACAGGTTATAAACCTGCATTTGTTCCACAAAACTGTTATCAAATAGTCTAGTGGTCATCACATATAATCTGTTAGGTAAGTACATCATTGGTACACTATAACAATTCCTATATCATTAGTACACTAGTACAATTTTCTACCTCATTAGTATAGTAGTATTATTAAATTCGTGTCATCCAATTGTTATTTTTCATCACTCATAGTATCATGGCATCTTGTTAGCTTCATTTCTCATCGTAATATGGCATCTTAAATCTCCTTAATCTTCTCATTACCTTTCATTATCCAATATATTATATTCATGAAAATAAATATACGACATAGTTCATATAAAATTTATCTTTATAATATTTCATCTATAACATAACATATTTGCACATAAGAACATATACAGTTCAATTATCTAAATAGTTCATATATATGTCTAAGATGAAAGTAACTATGCACTCACTTCATAAAGTTGATAACTGGAAAGTTTGATAGCGTTTCGCTTCAACACTTGGCTTTTCCTTTGATGTAACCTAGGTTTATTATTTCTTTTGACTAATGATAGTCTAGATTCCTTAACAATCCCCATGTCTACAGCAAGATCTATCAACTAAGGAGAAACCATATATAATTATATTGGAGGAAGGGTCTATTTGGTATACAAATTTTACTATTTGGAAATCCCACTTTAAACATCTCTCTAAATCGTGCCTAGACATCACCCCCGTTAGTAGATAAATTTGAATAATGACTTGGAATCACTCACACATTTTTATTTATAAATTTATATCAACGACTACGAATATAAATATGCATTACACAAAATTAAAGTTGAGTGTAACTTAAGGTACAAATATTTCCTAGACAACAGTCCGAAAATTGTACAGACAGTACTCCGACCTGATAGCTATTAGTTTAAGGGATCGAAAGGAATCAGGGCTTTGAAGAAGACTAAAAACAAAAGGAAAATGGGCTAAGGTTGATAGAAACTCAAGAGAGAATAGTTGGTTTGGTGTGGAAATGATCTGACTTTGATGGTTATTTATATGCGAAAAAAGGTAGTGGGCACCACACACCTTGTCTAGGCGTGTCGCACAAGTTCTCGGGTGATGATGTGGCTCCAATGAAATCATGACGTGTTACACCCCAAAACCTGAACGGCAAAAACGTTCGGGGGTGGAGGACGTCATGTCAAGTATCATGAGATATGTATATGGTAAGCAAGTAATGAACATCCATTTCATTTAGAAAGAAAGTGTTTACAATGTATGTGTTCACAAAACATAGAAGTCATAAACAAATAACAAAACAAGACTTGAAGCTATAATGCTCCATCTTTTGAAGTCCCAGCACGAGCACCTGTCTAATAGTCTCCTGAGAGTACAAGTTATTTGAAAGAGTTGATCAGCAATTAAGCTGGTGAGTTCATAAGATTTTAGTGATGTAAGTAAGTTGTAAATTGTGGTTGAATATGTATATGTAAGGTGATGTAAGTTGTAAGTTCTGTTTTAAAAAGTTTGCCTGTTCCTCTAGAAAATCTTATATTTCCTACTTTAATGGAAGTTAAGTAAAATGACACTACAAGCCTTTCTATGAGTACTAAGTGGGTACAAGTTATATATACTTGGAGTAAATAAACAATCGATTGTGCGCATCTGCCCTCAACTCACAACCCAACGGGGTACAGTAAGTAAGGCGGATAGCACACATTCCGTTGGTTGTTAGATCGTTGTCATACATAACCTTGGTGTATTCACTTGTTACTCATGGAGTTATTTGTAATGGTTCCTTTATATCTAAGGGAGAGTTCTTTTAAGAAAACCTATATTTCTTATAGTAAAATATTGACTATGGTGATTACTTTTATAATATCTTTGTTTATACTGCTATATATAATCTGATATCGGGTAGATAGTTAATTGGGGGAATCTGCCCTAAGCCCACATCCAAGAGGAACAGGACGTCGGGGGAAAACACACATTTAGCTATCTATCGGATAATAGTTTTATATATAAACATGGTGTATAAACTAAGGTGTTATAGAGTTAACTCACTTAAAGTCTTTAAAACTATAATGGCTTAATAAAATGGATTAAGCCCTTAACTGGGAAATCGCTAGTTTTGTAAACCAAAAGTACTGACTTTGAAAAGTAAGTTTTGTACTAGAATAACTGTGTGTTGACTCTGTGTCCTATGACCTGATCCATACCTGGTACCCTTATGATGACTTAATGTATACTGAATATATATATATATATATATATATATATATATATATATATATATATATATATATATAGATTCGGGTAGATAACAGATTGGTTGACCTCGGTGTAAGCCCACATCCAACGGGAATAGGACTTACAGCGAAGAGCACACATCCTATTAGTTGTCGGTATCTACTAGCATATATGTATCCTATAGCGTATAAATTAAGGAATTATAACGTTAGCATTATGATCCTAACTTTTAAAAGTACCCTTCTACCAAGACTCGACTGTTTTGAAAGTAGCCTTCTACCAAGACTCGACTGTTTTGAAAGTAGCCTTCTACCAATACTCGACTGTTTTGAAAGTAGCCTTCTACCGAGACTCAACTGTTTTGAAAGTAGCCTTCTACCAAGACTCGACTGTTCCTTTGTCAAATGTAAAGTATATTCTCCCTAGTTTATAACTATCTCAACTAGAAAATAGATCAACTTTCAAGTGTTACCGACACTTTATGAAAGTAATGGGAGAAGTGAGTACATTGATGTCATTTATAATGACATGCGGAGGTACTATTAACCTAAAAACATATTTGTTTTATTACGGTCAAAATGTGAAAGCTAGAACCCCTACTAAACGCTCTCAATGTAAAGAGATTGAGGGAACCCAACGCGACCCCAGCAAATCCATGCAAGTCGTGTAATTCACATTAAAGTTATATGATCATGTATACCCAATATTGATGGGTTTTAGCCATAAGAACATCCTATGTGCTTATACAAACCCTAATGTTTGGATCTAGGTTTCTCTATTGTACATGCAATTCATCCAAGACTTCAAATCCTATATCTAGCATATGATAATCAATATAACATATAAAATAGGGTTTAGATCATACCTTGATTGTTATGTAGCAATAACAATCTCAAATCCTCCTTGTATTGACTTTAGAAAGCTTAGAGTCACAAATGTCACTTTTCTAATGGTTCACAAACACCAAGAGCAAGAGGATGAAGAGGAGAAGAGAAGGAGGCTACCCAAAGACGTGTGGAAACCCTAGAGAACAAGTTCACCACGTTTTTGGGGCTTAAGGGTTCTTTAAATAGTGAAACTATTAGGGTTATCTAACAAGGAAACTCTAATTTGGATGCTTAGGCCCTAAGCAACCCATGAACCCCTTTTTAATAAGCCTTGGACGATTTCTAATGGGTTTCCCCATAGAATTCGTCCAACTTTATATTATAAGGTAATCCATAGCCCAATTGCAATTATCTTATAATTACAATTCCAGTCCCTTAAGTTTAATTAATCTCTTTTAGCCACAAACTTAATTCTTATTAATTCCTGACTAATATATGATTTCTCCTTTAATATATTATTCTCATAATATATTAATAAATCATATTTAATCCTTTCTTCTCCATAATTCATCCTATCAAGTTGCTTTGTGAAGGCAACCCAAAAGGACCATGCACCATCGGGTCAAGTACATACCAAAATAGTTATGGACATATACACTAATCCAACAGTCTCCCACTTGGATAAGTCTAATAACTATTATGCGTATGACTTCAGATCCTGATCTGCAATCGTAGCTTTCTAAAGCCGCTGTCAACTCTGATCTTATCATATACGCGTGTCCTTTAGATAAGGGATCATATATTCCTCCATTCTAGATATCGTATAGACTGATACATGGATCTAAATCATTCTCTCTGTCTATGTGTTGTTTCCCAAATTCAGATTTATGACGACTGACAACAGTCTACAATTGAACACATCAATTTAGTCCCGGCTTGGCCAAGCGCTTAGGTGCCATCACTTAATCATCGAGGGGCTCACAAATATCGCTTTTATCCTACTTTGGATAAAAGGAACGGATAAACTTTGACTCAATACTCGCTTGCACTCACTCACCAAATCACACACAACAATATGTTTTATAACACCAAGTTACTGGTGCGTTTACATATTATCAATGTGCAACCGACTCGCAAGATACAACTCACACATCTTGGTTTCAAGAATATAAGATGTTATCGTCTCACCAATCACTCGTGATGAAATCCATGAACTGATCCAAGTGATCGTGGGTTTAATCCAATGCTCAAATCATATTCATAAGCACTCATGAACGTTGCAGCAAACATTTGCTTATGTCTAATGCTCTTTAGACAATTCACACACCAATTCACGACAGTCTTCATTCATACCTACTTCCAACATATGAACGACTGTGGCCCGTTCGAATAATTTGACCGTTCTTAACCAATTAAAATATTCAGGAAGTCAAAACATACAAGGTGAAACACAAGGATAATACTAATCCCATATGGCCTCAAACCTCTGAGTATAAATAAAACACCTTTTATTTATCACCATATCGATTACGCATTATTTGTCGTTTCGGGTAATCAACTTCTTACTTGAATTATTACCACACTTGTCCCATGCTCTTAGCATGCACACAATGTTTACCAATGGTTCTTACTTTGTGAAATAGATCAAAAGAACACATTACCAATCATACTCATCTCACAACTCCCAATCCTTTCTACAAGTGAAAGAATATCAAATTCTTGCCACTTAAAGAATATGCTAGATTCTAACATTTTATGCAATGATCCTTTCGTAATATCACTGCACAAAAGTCACAAGGACTATTGCCAATGAAATTACAAAGTCCTCTATTGGAGATTGTTACAAGACAATTCCATAGATGTGATGTCTCTTACTCAAGGTACATTCCATTGAACATCCTTTTGCATAAAAGTTTCTAATCTAGACATAGATTCTCAATATCTAACTCCCAATATGGAAACCTTTCCATACTTACCATATGACAACTCATTCTTAATAGAATCTTATCTATTCATATTAATGTCGATATGGTCTATCCAATACTATACTTTCAACTACTCACAAGCGACCAATCCTCGACGAACTTTGGATTGTCCTTTGATAGTTGTTTAATTATCTTAGTCAAAACCAATTCTTGTCCTTTTCCCTCTAAATGCGCTAGACATTTGGAAAATTTTAGAATGGTCAAATATTATAGCATTTGCAATCATTCATATACCCGAAGCGTATGGGACACGATGCATAATGTCTTACATGAAGATTTTATACTTTATCAATCTTATGCCATAATATTTTATGTGCTACGTTCTCACATTTTGAACTATGAAGAGGAATGTCGTAATCATAATCGAAATTTAAGAACACACTATGTATCTTTGACTAAAAATATTAACATTCCACAACCTAAGCCTTTAGATTTGAAATGAGGCATAATATTTTCTCCCTTAATTATAGAAAAACGACTATTCAACCCTTACAACTTTGTAAGGTATGAATCTTGTTTTCTATAATTAATATTGCTAACTTGCAATACTTGCCTTAATAATCATACAATCATAACATTTATGCTCCCACCATCATGATGATTATTATAAACATAACACTTATGCTCCCACTAGCTTTAACATGTATTCAGAAACCAGCTTAACTTCCAGAAAACAATACTTATTGAATTTCTTAAGTTCATGTTTCTAATACCTAATGCTTTGATAATCCTTTATCTAAGATTATACACCTTTCCTTTAGATAGCTCATATGTGTGTCTAAACAATTAAGACTAATTGCCAAATCTCACAATTCGAATCATGGAAAGGGATACCGTAACCATAATCGAATTCGAGAATCCAATTATCACAACCACTATCTTCTTAAAATCTCTTTTAGTGAAAGTATTTCCTCACAATCATTTTCATGAAGGAGGGAATCTTATGACACTTAGATTTTAATGGTGTATGTGTTTCTATTCATGTGAATTTGTCAAAAAACAAAGTTTACGACAAATTCGAACTCATATGGACCGAACTTTCTTAATCTTGATTTCTTGCCTTAGGGTAACACGGCTGCCCACCATGTCTTCCAAGTAGTTAAGCAGCTCACCCTTTCCCATCGATGTATTTTTCATTGATTAAGGTCCTTGCCTTTTATGCACTCAAATGAGAACTCATAGAACTCATATGCATAATTAACTCGATTGGAACGGCACAGAAACAAGATAATGTCAACACGATAGGTTGTAGACCTCTACTCGTGTGCTAGTGATGATCGATAAGGTTTATTCTTGATTAGTTCTTGAATCCTTTCAAGACCATTAAGACTCCCACTGACTCCTCGACAAATAAGATTTTCTTTTCAATAAACATTTCTTTACAAACAAATATTCAAGAGTTAGCGTAGCTTTTACCAAGACAAAACACCATATAAAATTGGTCCTAGTTGGTCTTTGTCTTATCCAAGACATCACAACTTTCCAATTTCAAATGTACGAAAATAAGAAAATCCTTTTCCAAATTCTACACTTGATGAATGTTATAAACCTTCTTAAGACTGTTCACTCAATGTCACAATCTTAACTCTAAGACTTGTTTTGAAACGAAGTATGATTGACTTCTTGATTTAACCATTTCTTCAATTCCCGATAAAATTGCACAAAGATTCATTTAGAGGATCAATTGAGATATGGTTTTTAATCATTAAGACCTATCATAAAGCATAAAAGGTACTCTCCCTTCTTCTTAGAATAGATAAACTTTTATCTTTCTGCCTACTTGATTCTTCTTATTCGTTCTGCTATTGATTTAAACCTTTTCAATCAATTCAGAATTACACTTAATCATGTAAGTATAATCATATTTACTAAACCTTTCGTAAACCATGACGAATGTCTTGTTACTCTTGTGGTGGACTTGATCAACACACAACTTTGTGTACTCGTTCTCCTAATACTTCACTTGACACTTGTCAACGAATTAGTCTAATTTCCAAATATGAAATATCTCATTCATCGTGCAACCAAGTTGCATTATTCCAAGTTTCTGTCCAACTGAAACTTGGGCGATGAGAAACTTTCCTTATTTGGTAAATTCTTGACATTTCCACAATTAATGTAATTAAGAATCACATCCATTCGTTGTAGAAATATGCAAACATCAATTTTTCATAACGATTTCATTGCAAGGAAATAAATAAATAAATAAATGAGTCAAACCAAAATTTATTTTTATTTATAACAGCAGCGGAAAACATTTGTCCTTACAAGGCAAAATCAACTGAAAAACTATGTAATCAAATATTCCTAACAATTCTATCATAACTTTCTAACCTCAAAATCTAATCTTCAAGTCCATGCGATCGAGATCCATTTCCTTGTGAATAGACTCATTTTGCTTTTCCATCAAGCTTCCTCTCTTTTCACTGATCCTGCAAAACATTCAAATGTAATCTCATCACATTATGTATTAAGAATCAACAAATAGGAACTTAATGGAGTTAGATAGTGGATTTTACCAGAAGCACAGCCACACTCTTTGACTCTCCCATCTTCTGGACTCTTCAGGCTCTTAGGGTAGACTTGTATCCAACGCCCTTTCTCTTGGCAGCAAACGCAGGTCGGTTTTCCTAGAACGTCCTCGGAAGCATGGTTGGTTGACTTTCCTATCAAATACGCTCCATTGCTTTGCCAAATCAATTCTGATTCAGCAGCAATGAGCATGTAATTTAGGTCAATGAGGTTTTCGTCATGATCCATGATATAATACTTTCTTTTGAACTCATTATATGATTCAGCAAGTGACTGCAGAACCCAGTTCACAACCAACTTATCTGGGAATGACGCACCCAACATTATCAACCTATTGATGTGTGATTTCATTCCTAGAACGTGGGCACAACGGGTTTACCATCTTCATGTTTCATTTCCAATAGGGCTTTAGTGACATTGAACCTTTTAATTCTTCAATCTTGTGGGTTAGGGAGAATAACGGGAGGAAGTGGAGGAAGTGAAGCATGATTTCTTGTTCCTCGATCGAATCGTGGAATATCATCTTCATGTGGAATGCTTGTTCCACAGGATTTGGGAAGACCTTAGTTGTCGTACTTTGACATCTACAAAACGGGAGAAAACAGATTCAAGTTAGTTGATCGATTGAGTCCTTAATAAATCAGCCAAATGATATATTAGGGCTAGGACCCAACATAATATTCCACAACTCGGGAGAGGGATGCCGTAACCCAAATTGCAGAACATTTGAAGGTAAGTGAATGACGATTCACTAATTTTCCACCATGAAAAACGAAAAATTGATTAAGTCTTAAATGTATTGAAAACTCCTAGATCCTTTGAGATTCATTGAACTTTTTCAATGGCATGTTTAAATCTTGATATGCCCCTCTAGTTTGTGACTGGGATGCCGAGGATCACAAAGCGGGTGTGAATAACCATGAAAATCTACATGGTGCCCCTACATGTTATAGTCACCTATTCGATGTGCCGGTTAACCACACACGCTCCACCGAACTATGACAAACATTGAGTCACCCTTTGCTACCTTTGCTTAGAACCATTTAGTGTGCCGGTTAACCACACACGCTCCACTAACGTCTTTGCAAGGGCACAAAGTGTAATTTCATGGAATTGCATCAATTCACTTTTGCCTAAAGTAACTAAGATTGGGAATTTTGAAAAAGCATTTAGTTACTTTTACACTTCATTATACTTATAATGTAAGGTTTCTGTCCTATCCTACCCGTTCGGCTAACGACCCTCCACTACTCAAGAGTGCGGTGGGTAAGAGTGGATACCCATTCAATCGCCATTTTATAGGCAATTTCCTTAAACACCCCTTATAGACCAGCTTCGTGAATGAGGCCTACTAACGGTAAAACTGACTTTTACTTATACATATATATAATGTTAGACTTTTAATGTTATATATAGTATAGGGTGTATTTTACACTTTTTAAAATACTAGGTGGTCAAATTTAACAATTATACTTTTAATTCAATTTAAATTGTAAACCAAAACTTCATGGATTTATTAAACCTTTTTTCATTATACACTTTAATTAATTAATAAAACCATAAGGGTGTGATTTGAACTTTTCAAAACAATACTAGGGTTTTAGAATTTAACATTCCTAAATTAAACTTTTAAGCAACTTTTAAATTCCAAAACTTGAGGGCAAGTTTTGAAACATTTCAAAACATTAGGGTTTAGAATTTAAATATTCCAAAATCAAACTTTTCAATCAAAATTTAAATTCCAAAACTTGAGGGCAAGTTTTGAAACCTTTTTCAAAACATTAGGGTTTCAACTATTTAAATTTCAAAACAAAACTTTTGAGTTCAAATTTAAACTATAAAACTTAAAGGGGAAAATTTTGAAACTTTTCATAACACAAGGATCAAATAACAAATAATATACATTAAACAATTTATTTTATCATTATCTATATTTGACCTAATTTCAATTTCTTGCAAAGTAAGTTACCTAATTAATACAAATAATCAAACTTTATCATATAATGAAGTTATTATCTAATTAATTGGTAATTATCTTTTGTTTAATCAAGGATATACTCATAAATATGTATAAAATCAGATTTTAATGACCTAAAACAGATAAGGCATGTATCCATGAGTAAAACAGCAAGAAATCCCGAAAATAGCTCCATCTGACGCTCGAAATCGCCGAGTACCACACTGTACTCGCCGAGTTGAGGCCTACTCGCCGAGTACACTGTGGTACTCGCCGAGTTCATCAGGCAGGGAGCTCAAAACTCAATTTTGCAACTTGATCAAATATACAAGGCATCAATACAATAGAAAACCAATCAAGGCTCTGATACCACTGATGGGTTTTAGCCATAAGAACATCCTATGTGCTCATGCACACCCTAATGTTTGGATCTAGGTTTCTCTATTGTACATGCAATTCATCCAAGACTTCAAATCCTAGATCTAGCATATGATAATCAATATAACATATAAAATAGGGTTTAGATCATACCTTGATTGTTATGTAGCAATAACAATCTCAAATCCTCCTTGTATTGACTTTAGAAAGCTTAGAGTCACAAATGTCACTTTTCTAATGGTTCACAAACACCAAGAGCAAGAGGATGAAGAGGAGAAGAGAAGGAGGCTACCCAAAGACGTGTGGAAACCCTAGAGAACAAGTTCACCACGTTTTTGGGGCTTAAGGGTTCTTTAAATAGTGAGACTATTAGGGTTATCTAACAAGGAAACTCTAATTTGGATGCTTAGGCCCTAAGCAACCCATGAACCCCTTTTTAATAAGCCTTGGACGATTTCTAATGGGTTTCCCCATAGAATTCGTCCAACTTTATATTATAAGGTAATCCATAGCCCAATTGCAATTATCTTATAATTACAATTCCAGTCCCTTAAGTTTAATTAATCTCTTTTAGCCACAAACTTAATTCTTATTAATTCCTGACTAATATATGATTTCTCCTTTAATATATTATTCTCATAATATATTAATAAATCATATTTAATCCTTTCTTCTCCATAATTCATCCTATCAAGTTGCTTTAGTGAAGGCAACCCAAAAGGACCATGCACCATCGGGTCAAGTACATACCAAAATAGTTATGGACTTAGACACTAACGCGAAAGCTAGAACCCCTACTAAACGCTCTCAATGTAAAGAGATTGAGGGAACCCAACGCGACCCCAGCAAATCCATGCAAGTCGTGTAATTCACACTAAAGTTATATGATCATGTATACCCAATATAACTATCACTAATGCGTTAGTGATTCATTGGTATAATTAGATCATGTCTGTGTGTTATCATGCTATAGCAACTTAACTTGTTTGATTTGTTCCGTTCTGGTATTGTTTGATTCTCTTCACTGTTTGTTCTGTTCTGGTATTGTTTCTTTGTGTGCTTCATTGTACAAGAAGTAATGAATGGCGTTCTCCTAAACTATACCTATAATAGTTTACTAATGCTCTAACTGTACTGTTACTGAAAAGACTCATTTATCTACTAAGTTATGCTTATACTTTAAAAACGGAGTTTTGTACAACTATAAAGTAACACAACCTTTAAAAGAGTTTTGAAATGTATTGACAACTTATAAATGACATAAGTAACATTTTGAAAGATGTTTATAACAAACATTTACACAATTATCATTGTGTTCAACTTGTATTCCCGCCCTTAATACAGTTAAAATAGTTTAAAAGATTCATTACGGGGTATGAACTCACCTGATGTGGGTGATTCAAACGGGTATGCGCATACGGATGAGAAGTTCCACGAATGAAGTCCCGAGACACAATAAGTCCTAAATGATATATAAGGACATACATTGACATGAATATAGTGTTTATAAACAACTATATGAAAGATAACACCTTCTGGGACTAGGAAACACCTTGGCTAGGTGTTGGAATCACATGTGATTCAAAAAAGGGAAGTGAAATGGCACTAAATTGTGTTTACGGTTTTGCAACCAACTCCACTTGAGTTTACGGTGGTAAACCCATGAGTTTACAGTCATAAACTCATGGTACTTTGACCATATGGTGGTTTGAAGTCCTAGAAGTCCTTTTGAAGCATCCTAACTTCAAGTCTTAGCCTTAGGAAGTGATTAGGGCAACATATCACCCCTTTATAGGGTTTACAGTTTTTGGACCATATGTCCTTGGGTTTACGGTAGTAAACCCATATGGTTTATGGTCAAATGAAGTTTTCAAGTCCTAAACACTTCTAGGTAAAGGTCTAGGCTAGTTTCTTAGCTTAAGGAATGATTTTGGGGCATCAAAACATGCCTAAGAAGTGTTTACGGTTTTGGGAGCTCCCTAAACCGTAAACACATATATATGGGACATTTTTGTGGTTTTCATGTGCTAAACACATAAAAGGAAGGTTCTATGTTTGCTTCTAAGGTTTGGCAAGAGTTTAGGGGCATTTTGGCACACTTTTAGCACTCTTTTTAGGGTTTACGGTCCAAGGAGATTATTGGACTGTAAACACCTTATCCTTGTGATATTTGGGTGTTTTCTTGATGCTCTTAAGGTTTAAACATGTTAAGGGTTGTTTCTATGCTTGTTTCAAAGGTCTAGAGGGGCATTGGGCACATTTAAGCCATACTTTTAGTGTTCACGGTCCAAGAAGATCTTCTTGGGCCGTGAACATCTTGTCCTTGAGGTATTTAGATGATTTCTTGATGTTTAACACTTGATCTAAACATAATAGGGCTAGAAACACTTACTAGTTGAAGATCTTGAAGAAAAACGGGATGGTACTTGAGAGAGAAATGGCCCTAGTCTTTGGAAATGTGAAAAAGTGATTAAAATTTCTAAGTCTCACTTATATACTCTTTTGGGTTTACGGTCCCAATACCATTTTGGACCGTAAACTCAAAACTCTTGAAGTTTTGGGCACTTATTGCTACATAATAAACCCTAGGGTATCCACTCTCCTGATATCTATTGAAGCACTAACTTTAAAACACTCAAACTTATTCCAAAAAGTTTGAAAGTTAGTAGAAATAGTTTTAACTCACATTGAAGTGGATCGTTGAATAGAATGGAAAGTTTTGGGTTGTCACATGACGCGTGGCGAGTTCTTATGGGTTGTTAGAGCTCTTATGGGTTATCCTGACACTAAAATCGGCGTGCGTGCCTGCATGCAAATTTGTTTTATAAAACTTCAAAAATTCATATCTACTTCATACGAGCACCACTTTCGACTCGTTTTATATTCTTGTATATCCATTGACAAGATCTATAACGTTCGTTTAGACTCCATCGGCTAATTTTGACTTTATTTTTAAAATAATATTTTTAATAGGCTTAGATTGCTGAAGTCTGTTAAAAATTCATAACTCTCTTTTCCGATGTCCGTTCTCAACTGTCTTTATATCGACAATCTCTTATTACCGAGATCTTTGATTCTCATTTAGATTGTTTTTCAAACAATCGACATATTTCCATTTCAGTTTCTATGTCGTACACTACTACATTACAACTTCTAAAATCATAATTTCCACTCAAGGAGTCATATTTGGATGTTACTTATATGCATGCTCTTGTTTTTACGAGTACTACGACTTTCATTTAGATCACTTAGGCTAATAAGTGATATATCCAAAATTCATTTTATAGAATACACAATTTTGTGTTGATTTTAGTGTTCTTTATATGTACGAAATCTTTGTCGCATATAATATAACTTTGGCTAAGATTATTTATCCTAAATAATTTTCTATCAAAAAGTCATTTTCATCTCTTATTATATCTTAATTGACTAACCTACGATAAGATCTTTAGTTCAAATACTATAAGAAACTAAATGGTCACGCTCTAATCATCTTCGAGCGCATGATGCAATGGCTATACTCATGTCTCTTTCACTCAGAACCCAACATGGATGATACATTCCTTCATGTTCTAATATGATATAATAGCATTCTAGCATGTAGCACTTCTAGTTATATGTTCTTTAATTTTAACGATGATCGCGATACTTCTATTAATCACTTTAATTATCTCTTCTTTCAATCCAAAGTTGGATGCTACATTGAACTTAATTTATAGATTAGTCAGACTCTATTTAATATGACTACTAAGATCGGAAATGAAC
Organism: Lactuca serriola; assembly: GCF_051521515.1. Classification (NCBI taxonomy): domain Eukaryota; kingdom Viridiplantae; phylum Streptophyta; class Magnoliopsida; order Asterales; family Asteraceae; genus Lactuca; species Lactuca serriola. Next base: position 120,052,576 of record NC_136412.1, read on the forward strand.
AAAATAGCTTAACTACTTAGAGACTTAGTAACCTTATAGCTTTTCTGATAAAAGTGCGACTCCTGTGCTTCTAGTAGTATAGGCCTTTACCTTTCATACCTACTCATACTCGTCCCAAGTATTGACTCGTAGTCCTCCAAGTCACCACACAATAAATTCATACATCACTTTAACATATCAGATAGTGTAACATAATTAGGGATTATATTACGTCTTGAAACTAGTTACATGGTTATTTAAGGTCATCATACACTATACCTCTTTCAACAGGCTACATCACATAGTACTATATGTATGACAACTTTATATCTTGAACTTCAGGTAGGTAGCCTCTTATTCTTGATCACTTGCGTCGTCATATGATTCATCAAGGATCATCTGGAATGCTCTTGCCTTTAGCTTTGGTGGCGCATTCAACCTTGTTGCTTCATTTTTCTCTAGGAAATGCCTTGAAAGATGCCCTATATCTCCACATACGTAACAGATCCTATCATTAAATATATAATCCTTGGAATTGTGACAAGCCCTTCCGTACTTGTAGCATGTCACTTCTCTGTCATAGCACCCAAACTGCTTCTTCTTGCACATCTCATACCACTTGGGTTCATTATTATCCCCAATATTCTTGCTATTGGGGTCTATCTTCAAAATTTTACTTTTCTAATTAGATATTGAAGATCCCCTAGGTTTCCTTTTCTCTGCTTCCTCTGCTCTCTCCAGACCCTTCTCTTTTATCTAGATTTCCACATTCATAGCTGCCTTAATGGATGCTTTCAGGGTAGCAGCTAGTTTCAATGTTGTCCCATAATTCGGTTGTAGTCCACCAGCAAACTTATTTACCATGAAAAGTACGGTAGGAACCAGGTAAGCAGCCAACTTCATCTTCTCAGTAAAGGTTGCAGCATACTCATTGAGACTCAACTTTCTCTTCCTCAGGTTCTAGAATTCAGTGTTAATCACTGAAAGTTCTTGTTCAGAGCAGTATTGATTCTTCAGCTATTCCAGAAAGTTTTTCCAAGACATTTTCCCTACCTCTCCTATTGTTATAGAGTCAGCTAATAACTTCCACCAGCTCAACACTCTAGTCTTCAGTTGTGTGACCGCTAAGACGGTCCTCTCACATTTGTAGAAAGACTTGGTGGTGTGGGTACCAGAAAAACTTGGTGGTATAGCAACCATGAATTCTTGATACTTACATCCATCTTTCTCAATTTTATCATGAGGATTGTTCCTCTCACAACTTGGGGCTCAACCTGGCTAACAGTCCGACTGTAATTTCCTTCCACCGATTGTTTTTGTTCTAGCTCACATTGCATGACGGGTGCAGTGGGTTCATCCATATTATCATGTAGCTTTTGTCTCATATCCTCCCTTTATTCATCCATAAAAGCCTGAATTATTTCTTGGACTCCTTCCATTGTGACTGGTTTAGCTACTGGTTCCATCCTAGGGGCACACTCGATCACACGAGGCTCAAGCTATTAGTTTTCGTTACCATTTACTAGTCCACTTTGATTTCTCACCGTGTTGATCTATACACTAAAGATGGTTTTTAATGTATCGAGATGATAATCTTAAGATAGGGAAGGTTTAGACGCATAATCCTCTTTATCACTCCAAAAAGTTAAATGGCAGCTCTAATACTGTAATTAAACATTTAGAAAACTGAATAAATAGAATTTCCTATTGCTAGGTTGGCAATAGACTCTTCATCAAATCATGTAACAACAATTCAAGCAACCTAAAGCATGATATAATTCATTTAGCATATAACAACTATTTAGGATTCTTATCCTAAAGTAAGCGAGTGTTTGTGCCAATACAAGTATACTACCTAAAATATATTGGACACACATGTCATGATCATCGCTTAGGATTCTAAGTTTGAGTCTATTAATCCTGTAAATTTCTAGTTCGCTTAAACTAATGCTCTGATACCAACTGTGACATCCCTATTTTTACGGCCATTTGAAAATGTCTTATTTATGCTTATTTGAAAAGAGTTTTTTATATATGTAGAATTTGCTCTCGAAAAACTATTATTGAAGAGGTCATTTATTGATTTATAAAAGCTTAGGATATCATAACTGATAAAAAAACATAAGAATAAACAAGCCACACAATATCTTAGACTATATGTCTACATCTCCTTCTATCTCTCGTCATTCATGTATCGTCTGCTACCTATAATACAAAGAAGTTGAGTGGATCAAGTTTGGGAAACCTGGTGAGTACATAGTGTTTTTAACCCACAATAATATAGTTAATATGTTTAATTATCAAACAATTAACCCGATTACCCATCCCCAGATTCTTCTTTATTCTTTCCTAAGTATCTATCCTAAGGGTCACCATAGTAATTGTTGCTGACAATACAGTTACATAGATTTCTCCACAATACATATCAGTAGTTTTCTGCATATTTTAATTCCTAAGAATTTATCCTAAGGATCATCTTATTCATCGTTGCTGACAGTATTACATGGATTTCTCCACCATACATGTTTGTTGGGTAGAGTACATCAAATAGGCATGAAGTCCATAACCTATAGGTTATAAATTTGCCTATGTTCCACGGGACTCTCATCAATTACTCTTCAGGTTGTCACCTATACTCTGTTAGGTAACTACATCATTGGTACATTAGTACCATTCCTACATCGTTAGTACACTAGTACCATTTCTACCTCGTTAGTACACTAGTTTTATTAAAGTCATGATATCTTATTGTCATTTTCATCATTCATGGTACCATGGCGTCTTATTAGCTTCATCTATCATAATACCGTGTCATCTTAACTCTCCTTAATCTTCTCATTACCCTTCATTACCGAATGTATTATACTCATGAAAATACATACACAAAATAAGTTATATAAAATTTATCTTTATAATATTTCATCTATCAGATAACATCTTGGCATATAAGCATATATAGAATTCAATTATCTAAATACTTCATATCTATGTGCAAGATGAAAGTAACTATGCTCTCACTTGATAAAGTAGATGACTATAAAGTTGGATAGTGCTTCGCTTCAACACTTAGTCTTTCCTCTGATGTGACCTAGGTTGAATTATCACTAAGTCTTAGTTTATTATTTCTTATGACTAATGATTGTCTAGATTCCTCAACAATCTCAATGTCTACATCAATATCCATAAGTAAGGAGCAACCAGATAAGATCATGTTAGACGTAGGGCTCATTTGTTATATAGACTATATTATTTGGAAATCCCACTTTAAACACCTCACTAAATGTTGCCTAGACATCACCCCTAAGTAGATCAATCAGTATAATTACTTGGAATCACTGAGAAATATTATATATAAATTCATAACAACGACTATGAATATAAATAGAAATTAAACAAAAATAAAGTTGAGGGTAATTTATCTTACAAAGATTTCCCAGACAATAGTTCGTAAATTATACTAATACTAGCCTAATCACTAATAGTTGTCAGGCTCCTAGGGACCTCAGAGCTTTGCTAAAGACTAAAATCTAAAGGAAAATGAGCTAAGATTTAGAGAAACTCGAGAGAGAATAGTTGATTTAGTGTGGAAATAATTTGAACTTCGAAGATTACTTATATGTGAAAAAAGGAAGTGTATGCCTGTAACATACCTAAATTTGTAGCTATTTTCAAAACCTCCCTTTATTATTATTATCCTTGTCATTTTTAAACCTTGGGGATGGAAGTCTGGAGCGATGAGATGCCCTAATGGATAAAGTTGCAACTATGGATCAGAAGGAGTACACTAAGTATACATAAGGGTACGTTGAGCGTACTAGGCACGCCCTAGTACGTTGGGCGTACACTTGTGTATGCTGGACATACTCACATCAGGGGAAAACCGTAATATTTAGGGTTTGTTTGGTATATAAGTATCCTTATGAGCTCATAACCCTCTACCATTTCAGTCTCCATAGTTTTGAGCCATTTTCCCTAAACCCTAACCTCTCTCTTGAGTGTATGAGCTAAAAGTGTGTGTTTTGAGTAATTGAAGAAGAAGAAGTTGCATCAAGGTGTTGGAGAAGTGAGTAAAGCCTGAAGATTTGAGATCATCTTGTCCTCTAGAAGCTCCAAGAGATAAAAAGCTTATGCCATTATGCTTGTATGATGTAGATCTTTCCTTGATAGCTTTATGACACCCTTCTTGTTCGGTTAGGTGTCTAAGCCCATAACTATTTTGGTATGTACTTGACTCGATTGTGAGCATGGTCCTTTTGGGTTGCCTTCACCGTAGTAACTGATATGATGAATTAAGGAGAAAGATGATTAATTATGATTTATTAATATATTATATGAATAATATATTATAAAAGAAATCATATTATTAAATTAATATTAGTCAAGAATTAATAAGAATTAATTTTGTGGCTAAAAAAGATTAATTAAACTTGGGGAACTGATGTTGTAATTATAAGATAGTTGAATAAATTGGATAATGGACTCCACAGAAGCTGGAGTGGATGAAATGTATGGGGAAACCCATTAGAATTCGTCCAAGGCCTCTAAGGATGGAGTCCATGCGCTGCTTAGAGGTTAAGCAGTCAAATTAGGGTTTCCTTGTTTGATAACCCTAATAGCCTAACTATATAAGGAACCCCAAAGGCCCCAAAATCGAAGGTAAGTGATCCCTTAGGGTTCTTGGAAGTTTTTTTTTGCCTTCACCTACTTCTCCTTTTTCATCTTGTTGCTCATGGTGTTTGTGACTCCATTACAGGTTCAACATTTCAGCCACTAAGCTTTCAAAGGTCAAGATCAAGAGGAATTGAGATTGTTATTGCTACATAACAATCAAGGTAAGATCTAAAACCTTTTATTATGATAATATCGATTATTGTATGCTAGAATTAGGGTTTATGAGCTTTTATTAGAAAAACTAGATCCAAAGCTTTAGGGTTTGCATGTACACCATAGGATTGATGTAGTGCTCATAACCCATCACTTCTTGTCCCAAAAAGTCCCAATACTACACATGCTATGTTTTGGAAATGTTAAGCTATCCTTTCAGACCCTAGGAAGGGTTCTCAGTGATGAAAAAGAGGTCCCAGTGGCTAGAAGTGCCCCATGCAAGTGGTAGAATGTTCTTAATGGATTAAGACCTTGAATTAAGCACTTGATGTACTGCTCATAACACATCAGTGCTATCAGAGCCTAGGGTGTTTGTTTGATGTATTTGATGCGTGTATGATCATTCTTGGCATGAAAATCGAATTTTTTTGTCCTCTGCCTACAGACTTGGCGAGTTAGTGGATGAACTCAACGAGTCATCCTGACTCGGTGAGTTTAGTCCCTGACTCGGCGAGTCCAGGGGTCAGACAGAGGAAATTTCGAGATTTTTACTATTTTGGCTGTGGGATAATTACCATAAACGTTTTTTATTGATAAAATCCGATTTTTATTGATTTTGAGTGATTATCCTTGCCAAAATAGAAGATAAGTGTCAATTAATTAGATAATCATTGCCTTATATGATAAACTTGGTTTGTTTGAATTATTTGATTGGATTATCTTGCCATAAAATTAAATTAGGTCAAATTTAGATAATTACCAATTATTTGATTAATTAAATTATTTGTAATTTGATCTAGATAGTTTCGAAAAGTTTCAAAACTTGCCCTCAAGTTTTCGAATTTAAAATTTTGATTAAAAAGTTTAATAAATCCGTAAAGATATGGTTTATATTTAATTAAATTAAAAGTATAATTTATTAAATTAAACCACCTAGTATTTTAAAAGTGTAAAATACACCCTTATACTATATGTAAAATTAAAAGTCTAATATTATATAAGTATGAGTAAAATGTCAGTCTTACCGTTAGTAGGCCTCATTCACGAAGCTGGTCTATAAGGGGTGTTTAAGGAAGCGGCCTGTAAAATGAATTTCATTGGGCATCCACTATTACCCACCGCACTCTTGACTAGTGGAGGGTCGTTAGCCGAACGGGTAGGATAGGACACAACCTTCCATTATAATTATAATGGAATACGAAGTAACTAAACGCCTTTATAAATTCTCAAATCTTAGTTATTTAGGCAAAAGTGAATTTGATGCACATCCATGAAATTACACTTTGTATCCTTGCTAAGACGTTAGTGGAGTGTGTGTGGTTAACCGACACACTAATTTGGCTCTAAGAAATGGTGGCAAAGGGTGACTCGAAGTTTGTCATATATCGGTGGAGCGTGTGTGGTTAATCGGCACGTCGATTAGGTGACTGTAACGTTGGGGGCACCATGTACATTTGCATGGTTATTCACACCCGGTTTGTGATCCTCGACATCCCAGTCACAAACTTGTGGGGCATATCGAGATTTAAACATGCCATTGAAAAGTTCAATGAATCTCAAAAGATCTAGGAGTTTCAATTAATTTAAAACATAAACCTACAATTTTCGTTTTTCTTTGTGGAAATTGGTAAATCGTCATTTACCTACCTTCAAATGTTTTGCAAATTGGATTACGACATCCCTCTTCCAATTTGTAGAAGATTGTGTTGGGTCCTAGCCTTAATATCTCATTTGGGTGTCTTATTAAGGCCTCAATCAACTAACTTGAATTTCTTCCGTTTTGTAGATGTCAAAGTCTAACAACTATGGTCTTCCTGAATCCGTTGGAAAAATTTTTCAACTTGAAGATGATGTTCCATGATTGGATCATGGAAATAAGAATCATACTTCTCTACCTCCACCTCCTCCAATAGTTCTCCCTGACCCACAAGTTCTGTCACACCCCCAAACCTGAACGGCATAAACGTTCGGGGGCGGATGACTTCATGTGGTAACGTAACAAATGAATACATAGTAAAGAAAGCAATACAACCATCATATATATAATTGAAAGTTTACATTTGTCAAAAGTTACATGTTCAAAACCAATTACAATATGATGTCAAAATACGAGATTAAACTGGCGCCGCAGCATCCCTTCATCAAAAGCAAAATGAATACCTGAAATTTACTGATTTCCTGGGACATACAAGTAATTTTGAAAGAGTAGATCAGCATTTAAGATGGTGAGTTTCATAAGTATTTAAATGACAATGTTTGAATGAAATGAAATGTTTTGTCTTTGTTTGTTTGTATTTAGAAAATCCTATATTTTCTACTAGTATAATAGTAGCCTTCACTCAAGACCAATGTTTGTTTCTAAAATGTATGTAAGTGTAAAATAACCAATGAGTTTGAAAACCTTGTAAATCAATGCATTTTTAATACCCCTTGTGAGTTTTATAACCATACTATTGACTCGGAATGCCTATACACAACGTTCTTCAGGCGTTGGAATGTTATGACGTTTTTCACCCCAAACGGTGGACTGCAGCTAACAGTCAGGGCGCGGGTTTGTCAAGCCCGTATAGATCTATACACAAACACCATGCTCCCCCTCCAAGGGATTCTGGTATATAATACAGGACTTGAAATGTGTACTCGAACGTACATGAAGTTAGTGTCTCACAAAACCGTGGTATAAAAACAGATCTACTTGTTAAAAAGTTACGTTTGTTCTTGTATACGAAAGTAAACCTCTTGAAATTCATGTTTCTAGTACATAAGAGTTAGAAATTCGTTCGTAAAACTATACCTATTATAGTTTTCTAAAAGTGTGTCTTGTTTGTTTAGAAATACCTTGAAAAGGAATCACTTGTTTATAAAAACATAGATTTTTGGTGTAGAGTCTAGGATAGACAAAAATAATCTAAGAAAAGTTTAGTTTATACATGCATTACAACAAATTTATATTTCAAAAGATAGAATGCTATTTTAACATATGTTATATATATAAAAGTTCCTTAAAGGTTTATAAATCTCATGTGATTTGGATATATAACAGCATATAAAAGAGTTTCTTTATGTAACACACGATAATACTCATGTGTTTTACTTGTAATCCCCCCTTGAAAGCATATAAAAGAATTTATAGAATATTTAAAAGGTAAATTAAGGGGTATGAACTCACTTGAGAGTTTGAAGATAGCGAGATGGAAAACCGGGCAAAGTTTCGTCTCGGGAAACGGATTTTCCTCGGGATTCTCGGGAATCTCGGGAGTAAAATCGACCCTCAGGACTTGAGCAAAAAGACCAGAGCTTCGGGTTTGAACGGGCACGGAAAACGAGGCAAGATTGTGAGAGAGAGGAAAGAAATGAGCCCTTTTCTCGGAAGCCCTCGCATCCTATTTATAGGAAGGCTGAACCTCCTCGGTACGCGGGGCGTACGCTCGTACGCGTACGTCATGCATGACCGAAGCCTCGACTGCCTCGGCTTCGGATGGGACGGGTTGCTGGGGAGGCGGGTCGGACGGGTCGGACGGGTCGGACGCTTCGGACGGGTCGGACGCCTCGGATAGGGCGACGTGGACGATCAGAGGCCAAGTCTCTCGGTTACGCAGGGCGTACAGGGGTACGCAGCACGTACCTCGGATGAGGACGCTGACCCCTCTCCGGATAAGGTCCGATTTTTGAATTAAATAAATATATAATTTATTTAATAAACTTCAAAAATTCATATCTTCTTCATACGAACTCCGTTTTCGATGGTCTTTATATCCACGCGTAGGTGAGACTACGCTCTACAACTTTCGTTTAGACTCCGTCGGCAAATTCCGAAATTATTTTTTTTATTATTTATTATAAACTCATCGTGTTTACGGAATTTCTTTGAAAATTCATAACTTCTTTATTTGATGTCGGTTTTTGCCAGAATTTTTACCGCTGGAATACCATTGTCGAGACCTTCGATTCTCGTTTAGGTCATTCCGGCCAAAAGTCGCTCGATCTCCGATTCGAGTTTTTAGCTGTCTGTTGCTAAGCCGAACTTGGAAAAATCATAACTTCGCTATATGAAGTCGGATTTGGGCGTTCTTTTCACGTACGATCATGGTTCAAAGACATTTAAACATAGAAGGAAATAAAATAGAACTATTTGTACATTTTATTATGAAAGTAAATTTTATTACTCAAAAGTGGTTACAATACTTGACCCTTTTTGGTCATTACAAAGAGTTGAAATATCGGGTTGTCACATCATCCCCCCGTTAGAGAGAATTTCGTCCCGAAATTTAAAGTAGTAAAGATACTAGTGAACATGAAAGAGATGAGGGTACTTTTGATTCATCTGATCTTCGCGTTCCCATGTGAATTCAGGTCCCCGCTTGGCGTTCCAGCGAACCTTCACGATGGGTATGCGACTTTGTTTTGTTTGTTTGACCTCTCGGTCCATGATTTCTACTGGTTCTTCCACAAAGTTGAGGCTCTCGTTGATCTCGATCTCGTCGAGTGGAATAACAAGAGTCTCGTCAGACAGACACTTTTTCAAGTTTGAGACGTGGAAGGTTGGATGGATGTTACTAAGTTCGCGCGGTAGGTTAAGCTTGTAAGCCACAGGGCCGATTCTGGCAAGGATCTCGAAAGGCCCTATGTATCTTAGATTTAGTTTCCCACGCTTTCCAAATCGTATTAAACCCTTCCACGGTGAGACCTTTAATAAGACGTGGTCTCCTACCTGGAATTCCAAAGGTTTCCTCCTTTGGTCAGCGTAGCTTTTCTGTCGGTCTCTAGAGGCTTTCAATCGTTCACGAATCTGAACGATCTTCTCTGTCGTTTCTCGTATGATTTCCGGACCGGTGAGAGTGCTTTCAGGAACTCTTCCTCTAGCTAACTGGGTATCGCCAACTTCAGTCCAGCACAGAGGGGATCTGCACTTTCGACCATAGAGGGCTTCAAACGGAGCAACCTTTATGCTTGTATGATAACTATTGTTGTATGAAAATTCGACAAGGGGTAAATGAATATCCCATGCCTTTCCAAAGTCAATCACACAGGCTCTCAGCATATCTTCTAAAGTTTGTATTGTTCTCTCACTTTGTCTGTCTGTTTGTGGGTGGTAGGCTGTACTCATGTCTAGCCTAGTTCCCAGGGAACTTTGTAGTGACTGCCAGAATCTTGAAGTGAATCTACTATCTCGATCAGAGATAATGGATATCGGAACACCATGCAGTCGCACTACTTCCCTTAAGTAAGTTCTTGTAAGCTTCTCCATTTTGTCAGTCTCCTTGATGGGTAGGAAATGCGCGGATTTGGTCAATCTGTCGACAATGACCCATATGGTATCAAGTCCACTTGTCGTCTTGGGTAACTTGGTTATGAAGTCCATAGTAATCCGCTCCCATTTCCATTCTAGTATCTCTGGTTGTTGTAGTAATCCTGACGGTTTCTGATACTCGACCTTAAGACATTTACTCACGAAGGTAGCAATTTCTGCTTTCATGTTAGGCCACCAGTACAGTTTCTTAAGATCCAGATACATTTTATCTGAACCCGGGTGAACGGAATATCTTGAGTTGTGAGCCTCGGTCATGACTACGTTTCTGAAACCACCATGTTTCGGGGTCCAGATTCGGTCCATGAGATAGTTGGCTCCGCCACCCTTGACTTCTAGATTCTTCTCCATTCCTCGCAGGGATTCACCTGCCACATTTTCAGGTTGCAAAGCTTCCATCTGTGCCTCCTTAATTTGTGTGGATAAGTGGGAATGGATAGTCATGGTCAGAGATTTGACCCTCCGACCAGTGTATTCCTTTCGACTGAGGGCGTCAGCTACTACGTTGGCCTTGCTAGGATGATAACGAATTTCACATTCGTAGTCATTCAGTAACTCAACCCATCGTCGTTGTCGCATGTTGAGTTCCTTTTGATCGAAAAAGTGTTGAAGGCTCTTGTGATCGGTGAAAATAGTACTCTTTGTTCCGTATAAGTAGTGCCTCCAGATCTTCAGAGCAAATACCACTGCTCCTAACTCAAGATCGTGTGTCGTATAGTTCACTTCGTGTGTCTTAAGCTGTCGGGAGGCATAAGCGATAACCTTCCCTCTCTGCATAAGAACACAACCAAGTCCTTGATTTGACGCATCGTAATACACTACGAAGTCTTCTATCCCTTCGGGGAGGGATAGTATCGGTGCGGTGCACAAGGCCTGCTTTAGTGTCTGGAATGCCTTCTCTTGTTTCGCTTCCCAGTCAAAGGCCACACCTTTCTGGGTTAATGTAGTAAGAGGTTTCGCAATGCTCGAAAAGTTCTTTATGAATCTGCGATAGTAGCCAGCTAGACCTAGAAATTGACGAATTTATGTAGGTGTCTTTGGTGCCGACCAGTTCTCAATAGCCTTAATTTTGGAGGGGTCCACGTGTATACCTTTCTTGCTAACAATGTGGCCTAAAAATTCGACTCTTCGAATCCAAAATTCGCATTTAGAGAACTTCGCATAGAGTTTCTCCGTTCGCAGTGTTTCTAGGACTCTTCGTAGGTGCTGACTATGCTCCTCCTCACTTCGAGAGTAGATAAGTATATCATCGATAAAGACGATGACGAACTGATCCAAGTAAGGGCGGCATACCCTATTCATTAGGTCCATAAATACTGCTGGTGTATTGGTTAATCCGAACGGCATCACTACGAATTCGTAGTGTCCATAACGAGTTCGGAAAGCTGTCTTTGGAATGTCCCCCTCTAGAACTCGTAATTGGTGATATCCGGACCGTAGGTCTTGTTTTGAGAAGTAGCTCGCCCCTTGAAGTTGATCGAATAGGTCGTCGATACGGGGTAGAGGATAGCGGTTCTTGACAGTAAGTTTGTTCAGTTCTCTGTAGTCGATGCACATACGGAACGATCCGTCTTTCTTCTTTACAAACAAGACTGGTGCTCCACAAGGTGAGAAACTTGGTCTTATGAATCCTTTTTGAAGGAGTTCATTAAGTTGACTGGAAAGTTCCTGCATCTCTGCTGGTGCGAGACGGTAAGGCGACTTCGCTACTGGGGTAGCTCCTGGAACTAAGTCGATTCTGAACTCGACTTGGCGTTGCGGTGGTAATCCTGGTATTTCTTCTGGAAAGATATCGGGAAAGTCACGTACTACCGAGATGCTCTTGATGTCCTTCAGTTCTTGACTTGTATCAACGATGTGCGCTAGGAATGCTCGACAATCCTTCCGCAAGCACTTTCGAGCTTGGATGCACGAAATGATGCGAAGGTTTGTACTAGATTTGTCGCCGTAGATAACTAATGTTTCGTTGTTAGGGAGATTAAGACGGACTGCTTTCTCAAAGCACATGATGTCGGTGCGAAGAAGACTCAACCAATCCATGCCGACTATGACGTCGAAACTTTTAATTTGGACCGGCATGAGATTGATTGGGAAAGAATGGTCGTCTAAAGTTAACGTACAGCCCATGTATATGCAATTAGTGTTTTCGGTTTTTCCATTGGCCATCTCTACAGTGAATGATTTTTCTAACTTGCTAGGTTTAGGTTTAAGTAAATGAATAAAGTTTTGACTCACGAAGCTTCTCTCCGCTCCACTATCGAATAATATGCATGCATATGAATTATCAAGAAGGAACGTACCAGCAACTATAGTTGGGTCAGCTACAGCTTCGTCGTGGCCTATTGCCAAAACTCGTCCCACACCTCTGGTGCCTGCTGCCTTAGGATAGTTCCTCTTGTAGTGGCCCACCTCGCCACAACCGTAGCAAGCCTGCCCTACACCCGCACCGGGAACTTGAGTGATCGGCTTTGCGGGTTCCTTGCAGAAACGGGTTGTGTGTCCTTTCCTGTTGCAGTTGGCGCACTGCATTTCTCGACAAGGTCCATGGTGGTGGTAATTGCATTTGGTGCACTTTGGGAGGTTACCTATATAAGGCTTTGTTGGGTAGGTATTTGTAGGAGCTGTAGTAGGTACAGTGGCAGCATTCACTGAAACCAGTTGTTTCTTTGCGGATTCTTGGGAAGACCCACCCTTCCCTTTATTCCACACTCTCTTTCTGCCATTGTTGTTGTTGTTGTTGTTGTTGTAGTTGTTGTTGTTGTTGTTGTTGTTGTTTCCTTTCTGTGGTGCTGGTGCAGAAGTGGTTGAGTTCTGATGACCTCCGTAGTCAATCAGAGATTGTGCCAGTTCCTTAGCACTTTCAAAGGTGTCAGGTTTAGAAGCTAACACGCTTGATCGCATTTGGGGCGTCAGTCCCCAGATGTACCTTTCTATTTTCTTGCTCTCGGGAGCAATCATATCTGGACAAAGGATTGCCAGCTCGCAGAATTTGTTGGTATAAGTAGCGATGTCGGTACCAACCATTCCGAGAGTCCATAGCTCGTGTTCAAGCTTTTGAATCTCTCCCCGTGGGCAGTATTCTCTCATCATCATGGCCTTCAGGCTCTCCCAGCTTATGGAGTTTGCTATGATTAGGGTAAGTACTTTAACGTGGCCATTCCACCAAGTTAAAGCTTTATCAAGAAGGGTGAAAGTTGCAAATTTGACCTTGCTGTGCTCGGGACAGGAGCAGATTTCAAAGACTGCCTCCGTCCTTTCAATCCACTGCCTCAGGGCCATCACACCACCAGTTCCATAAAACATTCGGGGCTTGGCATTAGTGAAGTCCTTATAGGTGCATTCTCGAGGTGGTCCATGACTCTCGCCATGGTTGGATAGGTGTGTGCCAGATCCCGAGCCATTAGTACTCGAGTTATTGATCTGTGACATGGCAGGTGCCACCGCTGCGGTGACTGCTGCTTGAAACATTACAGCATCAAATTGGGGTGGTGGAGGTGGTGGTGGTACAGGTGCTTCCTCACCGTTGTTTCACCTTGGATTCCTACGCGGAGGCATCCTTCAACTATAGGTTGAAAAGACAAGGATAAGAATTTCATAGAATAGAAAATGTATGTGTCTCATGAACTAAATCACTATAGTTCAACAACAGATGATAGTATGAGTCTTAAAATAGAAGAATGAGAGTTATTTGTAATACTGAAGGTATGAAACAAGTATTTGGTTTCACAAAGACCATTCAAGGTTTGCACGAAATACATAACATAGTAGTAATAGTGTCACTTATATTAATATAAAAGTTGTTACAACGATCATGAAAATTTGACCCCTATAAGGGTCTCCGATTACAAAGTTCGAGAAATTTAAAGATTTTTAGCCGATGTCCTAAGCTATAACAAAATTTGAGTCTTTGACAAGCACTACTTGCGACGTAAGTTGCGCTTGGAGCTTGACTCCGCATCTGATTGCTTCGACTCCATTAGACGCCTATCAAAAGCGGCTTGTTGTTCCCTCAGTTCAGCGAGGGCTGCAATCATTTGCGCTTGAAATGCTTCGGTTTGAAGTTGAGCATTGTCTTGTATCTTGTCCAGCCTACGGATGTCAGAAGTGTGAACCTGCACTTCCACGTTGATATCCCGGAGTCGACTAGCTTGAACTCCAGACTGATAGGACTGATTGGCTAACTTACCCACCATTACCGGGAGTGCTCGATCAGCCGAACCTCCGCCGCGGACATCATAGAAGTCCCGGCACATGCTGTAGGGAGGGCGTAGGTTTTGCTGTTGGCTCCAATGGTGGAGGTGACTTCCCCAGACGGGAGTCGGTCCTTGAAAGTTCCTTACGAAGACGGGAGGTTGAATGGGTGGTGGATCGATAACTTCCGACTCTGAGTCGGTACCGGAGTCATCACCCACTTCTATGGGTTCCTCGTCCTCTTCGGGATCATCTTCGATCCATCCTCCGTTGCCTTGGTTGGGAAAGTAGGGGTCGCCAGGGTGGTGAAATCCAGCCATTTGACTGTACGAGAAATAGGGTTATAAGAAGGGAATAAAGTTGAAACATGCAAAACATGTAAGTTAAACTAGTTTAGATCGCAAATACTCCTATAGTATTTTAATTCTTGTGTTTGATTCTTGTAATGGTTTGGTAAGGTTTGACTTGTTGCTTACTACGATCATTCCTCGATATACGTTGGTCCAATCTCGGGCAAATATAGTTGATCACGCTATATTTGTCCAAAATCTGATTACATATATCGAGTCTCAATCGTAGTGTCAACTTGTCTAAATACTTGCATAGTTGTATAACATGAAAATAATTTGTGGTATGCATGTAATTGTACTTAAATGAACTATCAATTTAAGTTGAACGCAAAACTGCTTAAGCGTAAAAAGAAAATTTGTTTTGTCAGAGAGTATTAGTCCCTTAAGCATTTATAGTTTGTATATCTTATGTGGTTCGATATACTTAGTTCACTATAAACATTGCTTTGATACCAATCTGTCACACCCCCAAACCTGAACGGCGGAAACGTTCGGGGGCGGATGACTTCATGTGGTAACGTAACAAATGAATACATAGTAAAGAAAGCAATACAACCATCATATATATAATTGAAAGTTTACATTTGTCAAAAGTTACATGTTCAAAACCAATTACAATATGATGTCAAAATACGAGATTAAACTGGCGCCGCAGCATCCCTTCATCAAAAGCAAAATGAATACCTGAAATTTACTGATTTCCTGGGACATACAAGTAATTTTGAAAGAGTAGATCAGCATTTAAGCTGGTGAGTTTCATAAGTATTTAAATGACAATGTTTGAATGAAATGAAATGTTTTGTCTTTGTTTGTTTGTGTTTAGAAAATCCTATATTTTCTACTAGTATAATAGTAGCCTTCACTCAAGACCAATGTTTGTTTCTAAAATGTATGTAAGTGTAAAATAACCAATGAGTTTGAAAACCTTGTAAATCAATGCATTTTTAATACCCCTTGTGAGTTTTATAACCATACTATTGACTCGGAATGCCTATACACAACGTTCTTCAGGCGTTGGAATGTTATGACGTTTTTCACCCCAAACGGTGGACTGCAGCTAACAGTCAGGGCGCGGGTTTGTCAAGCCCGTATAGATCTATACACAAACACCATGCTCCCCCTCCAAGGGATTCTGGTATATAATACAGGACTTGAAATGTGTACTCGAACGTACATGAAGTTAGTGTCTCACAAAACCGTGGTATAAAAACAGATCTACTTGTTAAAATGTTACGTTTGTTCTTGTATACGAAAGTAAACCTCTTGAAATTCATGTTTCTAGTACATAAGAGTTAGAAATTCATTCGTAAAACTATACCTATTATAGTTTTCTAAAAGTGTGTCTTGTTTGTTTAGAAATACCTTGAAAAGGAATCACTTGTTTATAAAAACATAGATTTTTGGTGTAGAGTCTAGGATAGACAAAAATAATCTAAGAAAAGTTTAGTTTATACATGCATTACAACAAATTTATATTTCAAAAGATAGAATGCTATTTTAACATATGTTATATATATAAAAGTTCCTTAAAGGTTTATAAATCGCATGTGATTTGGATATATAACAGCATATAAAAGAGTTTCTTTATGTAACACACGATAATACTCGTGTGTTTTACTTGTAATCCCCCCCCCCCCTTGAAAGCATATAAAAGAATTTATAGAATATTTAAAAGGTAAATTAAGGGGTATGAACTCACTTGAAAGTTTGAAGATAGCGAGATGCAAAACCGGGCAAAGTTTCGTCTCGGGAAACGGATTTTCCTCGGGATTCTCGGGAATCTCGGGAGTAAAATCGACCCACGGGACTTGAGCAAAAAGACCAGAGCTTCGGGTTTGAATGGGCACGGAAAACGAGGCAAGATTGTGAGAGAGAGGAGAGAAATGAGCCCTTTTCTCGGAAGCCCTGGCATCCTCTTTATAGGAAGGCTGAACCTCCTCGGTACGCGGGGCGTACGCTCGTACGCAGCGTGTACGCGTACGTCATGCATGACCGAAGCCTCGACTGCCTCGGCTTCGGATGGGACGGGTTGCTGGGGAGGCGGGTCGGATGGGACAGCGGGTCGGACAGGTCGGACGCTTCGGACGGGTCGGACGGGTCGGACGCCTCGAATAGGGCGACGTGGACGATCAGAGGCCAAGTCTCTCGGTTACGCAGGGCGTACAGGGGTACGCAGCACGTACCTCGGATGAGGACGCTGACCCCTCTCCGGATAAGGTCCGATTTTTGAATTAAATAAATATATAATTTATTCA
Source organism: Lactuca serriola (assembly GCF_051521515.1). Classification (NCBI taxonomy): domain Eukaryota; kingdom Viridiplantae; phylum Streptophyta; class Magnoliopsida; order Asterales; family Asteraceae; genus Lactuca; species Lactuca serriola. The sequence continues at coordinate 120,069,483 of NC_136412.1, forward strand.
ATAAACTTCAAAAATTCATATCTTCTTCATACGAACTCCGTTTTCGATGGTCTTTATATCCACGCGTAGGTGAGACTACGCTCTACAACTTTCGTTTAGACTCCGTCGGCAAATTCCGAAATTATTATTTTTATTATTTATTATAAACTCATCGTGTTTAAGGAATTTCTTTGAAAATTCATAACTTCTTTATTTGATGTCGGTTTTTGCCAGACTTTTTACCGCTGGAATACCATTGTCGAGACCTTCGATTCTCGTTTAGGTCATTCCGGCCAAAAGTCGCTCGATCTCCGATTCGAGTTTTTAGCTGTCTGTTGCTAAGCTGAACTTGGAAAAATCATAACTTCGCTATATGAAGTCGGATTTGGGCGTTCTTTTCACGTACGATCATGGTTCAAAGACATTTAAACATAGAAGGAAATAAAATAGAACTATTTGTACATTTTATTATGAAAGTAAATTTTATTACTCAAAAGTGGTTACAATACTTGACCCTTTTTGGTCATTACAAAGAGTTGAAATATCGGGTTGTCACAAGTTCGAAGGTTTGAAAAGTTCAAGATCACTTAAACCATATTGGCAAAAAGACATGAAGATGGAAATTCTGTGTGTGCACACGTCTTAGAGATGAAGTCGCACATTGACAAGTTCAAAATGATGGGTGTTGTTTTCCCAGGGAAGTTGGCTATCGGCTTCTTTCTTCAATCACCTCCTGAATCATATGGTGAGTTCATTAGAGAGTACTATATGATGGATCATGACGTAACCCTTATTGAGTTGACTTATTTGCTTATAGCTGTTGAATCAGTAATCATTTGGCGCACTAGTCTAAAAAATGTGTCTGGTAAGTCAACCTCCCATGCTTCTATGGACATTGATGGTAGCATTGGAAGTCCAGAAATTTTTTCTCTACGCAAGAGAAAGGTTGAGTCTGAGATTGTCCCGTGTGCTATTCTTAAGATTTTGGGGTCAGAAATGGCATCGACGAAGTCCTCACTCGATGGTATGGAGTGCCGCAATCGAATGCCTAGTCCTGGAGGGCTGAATGCGCTATATGGGTAAGGCTGTGCCCTTTCTAACACTAATTGGTTTTAGATCAACCGGTAGCGCTGATGCTCAACAAGTGGTATCAGAGCCAGTGGCGATGCTTCGATTCTCTCAGGGAGAAATTTTTGAGGGGGGTTGTTGGGGGTCAGAAATGGCATCGAACAAGTCCTCGCACGATGGCCTGGAGTGTCGCAATCGAATGCCTAGTCCTGGAGGGCTGAATGCGTTATGTGGGTAAGGTTGTGCCCTTTCTAACACCAATTGATTTTAGATCAACCGGTAGCGCTGATGCTCAACAGAAGAGGTCCACTTGTTTCTATTGCCAAGAAAATGGGCATTGGTAACGAAGCTTCCGCAATTATCTGAAGGATCGCGAAGATGGGAGAGTCAAGCTGTATGACTCGGCTTCAGGTAAAATCCACTATCTAACTCTATTAATTTCCTATTTTTTTATTCTTAATATATGATGTGTTAAGATTGCATTTTGATGTTTTGTAGGATCGAAGAAAAAAGGGGAAGCTTAAAGAGAGAGCGAGCTGAGTCTAATCACGAAGAAATGGATTTCGATCACATGATTTGAGAATTGCAATTTTGAGCTGCTGCTTAGAGTTATGATAGATTGCATAGAATTATGTAATAACATAGTTTTCATTTAAATTGCATTGTGAGGACAAGTTTTTCCGCACCTTTTATAAATAAAATAAATTTTTGGTTTTTGTCTTATTTATATATATTTCATTGCAATGGCATGTATGAAAATTGATGTTTGTGTGTTTCTATTATAAGCATTATTAAGTGGATGTGATTCTTAGTTATGTTATTTATGGTAGTGTCGTAATTTTCTAAGTAAAGAAGGATTACCATCGCCCAAGTTTCAATTGGACAAAAGCTTAGAATCATATGATTTGAATCATGTGATGTATGGAAATCTAGGTACTTATGAAATTTAGACTAACTCCTTGATCACACAAATATGTGAGTCAAGTGAAGGACTAAAGGAATAGAACACAATATTATGCACTGGTCAAGTCCACCACAAATAATAATAAGATTATTCATCATGATTTACTAAAAGTCTAGTAAATGTGGTTATGTATACAAGATAAGTGTAATTCTAAATCATTGAAAAGTTTTAATGAATGGCAAAACAAATAAGAAGAATCAAATAGGCAGAAAGATAAAAGTTTGTCCAATCTGAAAAGATGGGAGAGTACTTCAGTATCATGTTTTATGATTGTCTCATTGATTGTGAAAGCATATCACAATTGATCCTCTAAGTAAATATTAGTGCACTAGAATGGCTAAGAAGAGGAATCGGGAATTGTTGAGATGGTTAAATCAAAAGGAGAATCATACTTCGTTCCAAAATCAAGTCTTAGAGTCATACTCCAAGATTGTGACGTGAGTGACACATTTTAATAAGTTTTAACACACTCATCAAACGTGAAGTAGAAAAATGGTTTTCTTACTCTTCCACGTTTGAAATTGGTAAGTTGTGATGTCTTGGATAAGACAAAGACCAACTAAGACCAATTATGTGTGGTGTTTGTCTTGATAAGAATCCGCACTAACTCTTGAATATTTGTTTGTCAAGAAATGTTTCTTGACAAGAGAATCTTATATGACAAGAGGTCAGTGGGAGTCTAAATGATCTTGAAAAGGTTCAAGATCTAATCAAGAGTAAACCTATTATTAAACACTAGCATACGACTTGAGGTTTGTAACCTATCGTGCTGACACATTCCTGTTTATGTGCTATTCCAGTAAAGTTACTTATGCACATGAATTCTACGAGTTCTCAACAAACTGCATAAAGGCAAGCACCTTGTTCAATGCAAGTACATTGACTAGTATAGGTGAGCCGCTAAATAACTTGGAAGCAAGGATGGGACCCTTGATGACAAGAAATTAAGAATGAACAAGTTCTATCCATAAGAGTTTTCATTTGTCACAAACATTATCTTATGATTATGTTATGACAAATTCACATTGATAGGAACACATACACCATAAAATCTAAGTTTCATAAGGTTTCTCTCCTTCATGAAAAAGATTATGAGGAAACGTTTTCACTAGGAAGATTTTAAGGAGTTAGCGGTTTTGTAAATTGAATTCTCAAATTCGATTATGATTACGGCATTCCTCTTCATAGTTCAAATTGTGAGATTCGACAATTAGTTTGAACATTTAAGACTTATCTCTATAAGTTCCAAAATGGTTTAAACACACATATGAGCTTTCTAAGGAAAGGTGTATGAGTTTGAAAAACTTAGATAAAGACTTATCGAAGCCTGTCGTATTAGATATATGAACTTTGGAATTAAATAAGTATTGATTTCTAGAAGTCCAACTGTTTTTCTGAATATGTGTCAAAGCTAGTGGGAGCATAAATGTTATGCTTGTATGGATATAATTACCATGTTAGTGGGAGCATGATTATTATTTTAAGTGATGCAAGTTAATTATAGAAAACAAAGTTTCAATTTGCAAAGTTGCAAAGGTTGAAAAGTTGTTTTGCTATAATTAACGGAGAGAATATTATACTTCATTTCAAATGTAAAGGCTTAGATCGTGAAATTTTAAACGAATTTAGTCAAAAGTATATATATATATATATATATATATATATATATATATATATATATATATATATATATATATATATATATATATAATTTACGTTGAAAAGATTCAACATAAAGGAACTCTATATATGGAAATATTATAGCAAGAAACTGGTAAAGTATCACGTTTTTCCATTATGAATCGTGTCCCATACGCTTCAGGTATAGGATCAATTGCATATGCTGTAATATTTGATCATTCTAAATTTTCCAAATGCCTAGGGCATTAAGAGGAAAAAGGGACTTGAAGCGGATTGACTAAAATAATTAAACAACTGTCAACGACAATCTAACGTTCGCTAAGGGTTGGCCGCCTGTGAGCAATTGGAAGTATAGTAATGAATGGACCATATTGACATTATTATGAATAGATAAGACTCTATTCACAATAAGTTTTCATATGGAAAATATGGAAATGTTTCCATATTGGGAGTTGGATGTTGAGAATTTATGTCTAGATTAGAAACTTTTATGCAAAAAGGATGTTCAAAGTAATGTACTTTGAATATGAGACTTCAGATCTATGGAATTGCCTTGTAGCAATCTCAAATAGAGTACTTTTTAAATTCATTGGCAAAGTCTAGGTGACTTTGGTGCTATAAGATTACTAAAGGATCATTGCATAAAATGTTAGAATCTAACATATTCTAATAGTGACAAGAATCTTGTATTCTTACACTATTAGAAAGGATTAGGAGTTGTGAAACGAGTGTCATTGGAAATGTGTTCAAATGATCTATTTCAAAAAGTATAGACCATAGGTAAACATAGTGTGCATGTTTGGAGCATTGGACAATTGTTGTTATAATTCAAGTAAGAAGTTGTTTTCCCGAAACATTATACAATGAGTAATGTGTAATCAATATGGTGACTAAATAAAAAGAGTTTTATTTATACTCAAAATTTTGGGGCCATATTGGATTCGATTACTCTTGTGTTTCACTTTGCATGTTTTGACTTCCCGAATAATAAGATTATTCGAACGTAGGTATGAAAGAAGATTCTCATGAATTGGTTTGTAGATTGTCTAAAGTATATTAGACATAGCAAAAGCTTGCTGCAACGTTCATGAGTGCTTATGTATAGGAATTGACCATTGGATAAAACCCACGCTCACTTGACTCACTTCATGGATTTTATCATGGTTGATTAGTAAGACGATAATATCTTATATTCTTGAAACCGAGATGTGTGAGTTGTATTCTGCAAGCCGGTTTCACATTGATATTATGTAAACGAACCAGTAACTTGGTGTTATAAAACATATTGTTGTGTGTGATTTGATGAGTAGGTACAAGCGAGCATTGAGTCAAAGTTTATCCGTTCCTTTTACCCAAAGTGAGATAAAAGCGATATTTATGGTCCCCTTGATGATTTAGTGATGACACCCTAAGCGCTTCGCCAGGCCGGGACTAAGTTGGTGTGTTCAATTGTAGTCTGTTGTCAGTCGTCTTAAATAGGAAATCGGGAAACAACACATAGACTGAGAGAATGATTATTGTCCATGTCTCATGTCTATACGATATCTAGAATGGAGGAATATATGGTCCCTTATCTAGAGGACGCGTTACTGATAAGATCATAGTTGACAGTGGCTTTTGAAAGCTAAGATTGCTGATCAGGTTCCAAAGTCATATGCAAAATAGTTATTAGACTTATCCAAGTGGGAGACTACTGGATTAGGTGTCTAAGCCCATAACTATTTTGGTATGTACTTGACTGGATTGTGAGTATGGTAATTTTGGGTTGCCTTCACCATAGTAACTGATACGATGAATTAACGAGAAAGAGGACAAATTATGATTTATTAATATATTATATGTATAATATATTAAAGTAAATATCATATTGTTTAATTAATATTAGTCAAGAATTCATAAGAATTAATTTTTTGGCTAAAAGAGATTAATTAAACTTGGGGGACTGATGTTGTAATTATAAGATAGTTACATAAATGGGCTAATGGACTCTATAGAAGTTGGAGTAGACGAAATCTATGGGGAAACCCATTAGAATTCGTCCAATGCCTCTAAGGAGGGAGTCCATGGGATGCTTGTAGCCTAAGCAGTCAAATTAGGGTTTCATTGTTTGATAACCCTAATATCCTAACTATATAAGGAACCCCTAAGGCCCCAAAAACAAAGCTAAGTGATCCCTTAGGGTTCTTGGACATTTTTTGCCTTCTCCTTGTTCATCTAGTTGTTCATGGTGTTTGTAACTCCATTAGAGTTGATATTATCGATTATTGTATTCTAGAATTAGGGTTTATGAGCTTTGGATGATTATTGCATGTTCATTAGACAAACTAGATCCACAGCTTTAGCGTTTGCATGTACACCATGGGATTGATGTAGTGCTCATAACCCATCACTTCTTGTCCCAAAAAGTCCTAATATCGTGCATGTTATGTTTTGCAAATGCTAAGCTATCCTTTCAGACCCTAGGAAGGGTTCTAAATGATAAAAATGAGGTCCCAATGGCTAGAAGTGTCCTATGCAAGTTGTAGAATGTTCTTAATGCATTAAGACCTTGCATTAAGGACTTTCTGGACGTTCAAAGAATTAAAGTTTGAGACTTTATGGCACTAAGACACATTTGGTCGACGGATCTAGAATTTGGGCTTAAGTGCTTAAGCTATTAATCACCTATTGGGGTTCTAGTCTCTGCGAGGGTACGCCCCGCGTAAGGGGGGGGATATGTCTCACGTACGCGGACAATGATGTCATTTCCAGTCAATGCGAGGATCTGGTACGCCCCGCATAGCTTCTGGGTACGCCCAGCGTACACCTTCTCTTGGGCTCTTGCGATTTGGGCTTCGGGATTGGACCACCTTTAGGCCAGTTGACTTGGAATCTTATTGGGCTTTCTGAGTAGAAGTGTTTTGGTCCAATTTTGGAAGTGGATATTAGCATGAGACCCAATTTGGAAAATTGGGCCAATTATGGGCCTTGTATATTGGGCTTTTGGATTAAGGAATTGGAGTTGGGCCTTGGCCCAACTTAAGGAAAGGATATAATGGAATATTACCCTATCTTTGGACCCTTGGTCAAGATTCACAGTGCCAAAAGTGTGGAAAGCAAGGTCACATTGCTAGGGATTGTAGACAGCAGACACTAACTTCTAGACTCAAACTTTATTACCATTGTGAGCAGGTAGGTCATATGAAGGTGTAGTGTCCCCTACTAGCTGCCAGGCCGACGTAAGCTCCAGCGTCAGCTCCTTGCAGATCACTGATAGGGGTCAGGGTAGAGCGGGGCCCTTGAAGGCTAGGGTTCGCGCTTTCCTGCTTACTGCCGAGGAGGCTAGGACCGCACCAAATGTTGTGGCTAGTATCTTTCTACTCCTTATCTCATTGATTATGTTTATTGTATACTCATATGTTTTACCTATGTTAGGTACGTTTTTAGTGAACTCTTTTCCTGCTCTTGTATTGTTTGACTAGGGGCGAGTCGGTCATTTGTCTCTCGATCATTTAGTAGGGAGTTCGGTTTGCCTTTAGGAGAGCTACAGTGTCCGTTACGACTCTCCATCACCAACGAACAAAGGATTTCTGCTTCTTCAGTCTATCGGGATTGCATTCTAGAGATCATTGGGGTATCCTTCTCGATTGAATTGATCCTGATTACCAAGGGGGATGTTTAAGTTATAGTGGGTATGGACTGGCTGAGTTTTTTGGTGCCATGATCGACTGCGAGGGTCAACACGCAGTAGTTCGAACCCCAGGTGGGGGAGAACTGGTTATTTACGGTGAGGGCACCCAATTGGGTTTAGGGTTTTGCTCAGCAGCCAGGGCTCGACAATATATTTAGCATAGGTGGGCAAGTTACTTAGCGTATGTGGTGGATACGTGGGTCGGGGATCATGTCTCAGTTTCTGATGTTCCAGTTGTTAGAGATTTCGCTGATGTGTTTCCGGAGGAGTTACATGGAGTGCCTCCTGAGAGGCTGGTCGAGTTCAGGATCGACCTTGTGCCAGGTGTTGCTGCTATTGCCAAGGCTTCGTACCGATTAGCACCACCTGAGATGTAGGAGTTGTCAACTCAGTTGCAGAAGCTGCTAGGCAAGCAGTTCATCCATCCGAGCAGTTCTCCATAGGAAGCACCGATTCTCTTCATCAAGAAGAAGGATGGTTCACACTGGATGTGCGTTGATTACCGAGAGTTGAACAAGTTGACGGTGAAGAACTGTTATCCCCTTCCACTGATAGATGACCTATTTGATCAGTTACAGGGAGCATCTTGGTTTTCCAAGATAGATCTGAGGTCCGGGTACCATCAGGTTAGGGTGAGGAAGGAGGACGTGGAGAAGACCGCGTTTCGGACTCGTTATGGGCATTATGAGTTCGTGGTGATGTTATTTGGGCTCACTAATGCACCGACAATATTCATGGACCTGATGAATCGGGTATGCAGGCCGATGCTCAATCGCTCAGTTATTCTAGTTCATCGATGACATCTTGGTGTATTCCAAGACCAGAGAGTAGCATGAGGAGCATCTCTGCAAGCTTTTGGGAGTTTTGAGGTGAGAACAACTATATGCCAAGTTCTCGAAATGTAAGTTTTGGTAGCGAGAGGTTCAGTTCCTTGGACATCTCGTTAACTAGGATAGGATTTTGGTCGATCCGTCCAAAATCTAGGCGGTGATACAGTGGGAGGTTCCGAAATCTCCCACAGCTATCAGGAGATTTCTAGGTTGTGCAGGGTACTACCGCATATTTATTCAGAATTTCTCCAAAATTATAGTACCCCTCACTTTTCTGACGAGGAACTAGGAATGGCAACGGGGCGGGTTCGGGGCGGGGCGGCATATCCCATACCCGAACCCAATATTTATATTTGTCCCCGAACCCAACCCGAAACCCGACGGGTTTCTTATCGGGGCGCCCCGTCGGGGCTAAAAATATCCCCGAACCCGACCCGAAACCCGAAACCCGATATAGACCCAAAACCCGACCCGAAAATGGTGGCAGAAAAAATTAGGAAAACTACAATGAAACAATTGAGAAATTAAAACCTTACAAATGCTTAAAATACAAATAAGTTCTTAACATAAGTGAACCAAATAGAAATTACTAAAGTCTAATATCGTAACTAAATTCATCACAATAGTGAGAAATTGGGAATACGTGATGGGATTGAAGGTTAGAGTCTTCGGGTGGCTGAAATGGGTAAGAGGGATGAAATCTCATTATATATATATATATATATATATATATATATATATATATATATATATAATTTTTCGGGTCGGGGCGGGTCGGGGCATGCATACCCCACTCCTTGACCCGAACCCGAACTAAAAACCCGATAATGACCCGAAACCCGACCCGAAACCCGATAAGAGTGACCCGACCCGCCCCAAAATCTTCGGGGTTCGGGTTTTCTCGTCGGGTTCGGGTTTTTTTGCCATCCCTACGAGGAACCGGGTAGATTTACGGTGGGGCCCTGAGCAGCATACATCGTTTGATATCCTTTGGCAGCGACTATGCGAGGCTCCAGTCTGGACCCTCCCCGGAGGGAATGGAGGATTTTGTGGTATTCTGTGATGCATCCATAACCGGACCGGGAGTGGTCCTCATGCAGCGAGGATGAATGATAGCCTATTCTTCGCAACAGTTGAAGCCGCATGAGACGAGATATGCCACGCATGATCGGGAGTTGGGAGCGGTGGTGTTCGCAATCAAGATATGGAGGCATTACCTCTACGGGGTCCGTTGTACCATCTATACGGACCAAAAGAGCTTGAGGCACATTATGGATTAGACGCACCTGAATATGAGGCAACACATGTGGCTGGATGTGGTCAAGGATTTTGACTACAAAATCCTTTACCATTCGGGTAAAGCGAACGTGGTGGTGGATGCCATCAGACGCAAGACGGTTGGATCTTCTGTTCCGATATCAAGTATGAGGATTATCGTGGACTCTCCACTTGTGAGATTGATTAGAGAGGCTCAGGACGAAGGGGTGCGAGTGGAAAATTGGAAGCTTGAGAGGATCAGGGGCAAGATCACCAGATTCGTTCAGGATAGCCATATATTGTTGACCTGTTGCAGTCGGGTGTGGGTTTCGATTTCGTGTGGAGTTAGGTAGATCGTGTTAGAGGAGGTTCTTAAGTCTCGATTCTCTCTTCACTCGGGGGCCACCATGATGTATCGGGATCTAAGACTGAGTTACTGGTGGTTGTGCATGGAGAGAGATATCACTTGGTACGTCGAGAGGTCCTTGACCTGCAGGATGGTCAAGGCCAAGCATCAAAGGCCGCATGGCAAGTTGCAGCCTCTGAAGGTTCCCATGTGGAAATAGGAGTAGATAACGATGGCTTTTATCACCAACTTTCCGAGAACAACAAAGGTTTTTGATGCTATATGGGTCATCATGGATCGATTGACCATGAGCGCCCATTTTCTGGCCATTCGGGAGAGTTCATCGGCCGAGAAGTTTCCCGATGTGTATCTCTGTGAGATCATTGCTCGCCATTGGGTGCCTATCTCTATTGTTTCACACCGTGATGTTCGGTTAACCTCCCATTTCTAGCAGAAGTTCCACGAGGAACTGGGCACGCGGGTGCATTTCAGCACCGCTTATCATCCACAGGCTGACGGCCAAAGTGAGCGAGACATTCAGACCCTCGAGGATATGTTGCGGGTCTACGTAATAGATTTTGGTGGGAGTTAGGACTCCTAACTATCTCTGTCAGAGTTCTCCTACAACAACAACTTTCATTCCGGTATTAATGCTCCACCTTTCGATTTGTTGTATGGGCGGAGATATCGTACCCCAGTCTAACCCCAGTGTATTGGGGTGAGGTTAGACACTGGGTCATGGGTCGGACTGACGTGGTTCAGCAGACTACAAAAATGATACAGCAGAACAGTCAGCGATTGCAGACCGCTCAGATTCGGCAGAAGAGTGATTTCGACCAACATCGATTCGAGTAGGAGTTTCAGGTCGGCGTTATGGTGTTGTTGAAGGTCTCACCCTGGAAGGGTGTGATCCACTTTAGGAAGAGGGGAAAGTTGGGTCCCTGATATATCATTCCATTCCGAATTATTGCCAGGGTTGGCAAGTTTACGTATAGGCTAGACTTCCCGGAAGAGCTTAATCAGATCCATAGCACTTTCCCTGTATCGCAGCTATGAAAATACGTGTTGGACAAGGATGAGATTGTGTTGCTAGATAACATTCAAGTTGATAAGTGTCTGAACTATGTGGAGAGACCAGTGGCTATATTGGAGAGAAATGTGAAGGTTTTGAGAAGTAAGGAATTACCTTTAGTAAAGGTACGATGGCAGCTTCAAAGGGGTTCCGAGTGGACCTTGGAGCCGGAGGCAAAGATGCGGGAGCGTTATCCAGAGTTGTTTGCTGCAACAGACTTCGCGGACGAAGTCTAGGTTAAGTTGGGGAGAGTTGTAACATCCAGAAATTTTCAGGTATTTTCGAATCCTCCCTTTATTATTATCCTTGTCATTTTTAGTCCGTGGGGATGGAAAGGTGCAGCCATCAGATGCCCTAATGGCTAAAGTTGAAACTTTGGATCAAGAGGAGTACGCTAAGCATACATAAGGGTACGCTGAGCATACTAGGCGCTCCCTAGTACGCTGGGGGTACACTTGTGTACGTTGGATGTACTGACGTTAGGGGAAACCCTGATATTTAGGGTTTGGGTGGTATATAAGTATGCTTATGAGCTCACAACCCTTTACCATTTTAGCCTCCATTTTTTTTGAGCCATTTTACCCAAACCTTAACCTCTCTCTTTAGTGTATGAGCTTAAAGTGTGTGTTTTGAGTAGTTGAAGAAGAAGTTGCATCAAGGTGTTGGAGAAGTGAGGCAAGCTTGAAGATTTGAGATTATATTGTCCTCTACAAGCTCCAGGAGGTAAAAACCTTCTACCTTTATGCTTGTATGATGTAGATCTTGTTATGATAGCGTTATGACACCCTTCTATTCCCAAAAAGTCCTAATATTGTGCATGTTATGTTTTGAAAATGTTAAGCTGTCCTTTCAGGCCCTAGGAAGGGTTCTAAGTGATAAAAATGAGGTACCAATGGCTAGAAGTGTCCCATGCAAGTGGTAGAATGTTCTTAATGGATTAAGACCTTGCATTAAGGACTTTATGGACATTCAAAGTCTTAAGGTTTGAGACTTTATAGTTCTAAGACACATTTGGTCGATGAATCTGGAATTTGGGCTTAAGTGCTTAAGCCATTAACCACTTATTAGCTTTTTGGTCTCTACGAGGGTACTTGTAACGCCCGTAGATCAGGGCTAGTCAATTTAGAGACGATAAGCATCAAAAATGACTTTTTTACAGAAGATTATTTAGAATGAATAATCTTAACTAAGTTGTAGTATATGTTACAAGGATTCTGTACATATAAAGAACGCCAAAATCCGAGTTATAACGAAGAAGTTATGACCTGTCGAAGTTTCGCGACAGAACCGGCACGACACAACGCGACGTAAAAAGTGAATTTATGTTAGAGCAATATTTAGCCTTAGCAATCTAAATGAAAGTCGTAGAATACGTTAAACCGTGAGCGTGCATAAAAAGAACGCCCAAATCTGACTTCGTATGAGGAAGTTATGATTTTTCGAAGTTTCGACTTAGCAATATGCGGCCCGAATACTCGATTTGAGACCGAGCGGTTTTTAGTCGAAAAATCTAAATGAGAATCGAAGATCTCATTAATTGTAGTAAAATGATAAAAAGATAGGCGAAAACGGACGTCAGATGAAGAAGTTATGATTTTATAACGGAGTTTTCCTGTCCCGGCCTACTAAAAATAAATAATAAAAATAAACTCAAAATTAGCCGACGGAGTCTAAATAAAAGTTGTAGAGCATAGTCTCACCTACACGGGGATATAAAGAACGTCGAAAACGGAGTTCATATGAGGAAGATATGAATTTTTGAATTTTATTAAATATTTTCGATATTTAATTTAATTATAAATTAACCGATATTATCCATGGGGGGAGTCAGCGATCTGATCCACATTACGCCCAGCGTAAATGGGTTTCCAGCCCCCTATAAAAGGGTGTCGAGGGCAACCGACTTCTTTGCTCATTTCTTCCCTTTCTCTCGTGTTTTTGCATCGTTTTTCGTGCAAGAAATATCCCGAAGCCCCAGTATCATTCCCGAGCCCCGAAGCAAGTCTCGAGGCCCCGAAGATCCCGAGAAGTGCAATTCCCAAGCCAAAGCTCTGTCCGCGAGAAGTTCGTTTTTTGTGAAGATCTTCCAGATCTACCGAAGAATACTACTTCTACAAGCCGTAGTGCTGTCCGATCATCTTCTGATCAAGTGAGTGTGTAGTTACTTTCTTCTAACGCATAATTATGAAGTATTTTATACGACATACGTGTTATGTGTATATATCTTGTTGTTTATATGTATGAGTGTGTGGTTACTCTCTTCTAAACATAGAAATATAAAGTATTAGCTATGAAATACGTGCTATGCGTTATATATTAATTGTCTATATGAGATGGGCTTGGAATCGATGTTTTTATATGGATGTTAAATGATTTAAACTATATATGTAATTTATATCTACAAATATGTTGGGTAGAACATGGGTAGATGAAATAGTTGATGTGTGGTGAAAGAATGTGATAAGAGAAATGTGAGGATATAATGGTGATGATAATTAGGTGATGATAGATAGGTGATGAATTACGAGTCCAGACGATGTTGTGGCTACATATTCATGTGATGATAGTCTATCCCTTATTATGAATTACGAGTCCAGGTGATGTTGTGGCTGCGTATTCATGCGATGATAGTCTAACCCTTATTATGATTTACGAGTCCAGGCGATGTTGTGGCTGTGTAATCATGTGATGATACCCTAACCCTTACTAGACATATATTGAGGGAGTGATCCCCGAATTAGTATTGTCTATATGATACAGGCGATGATCCTTAGGAAAAGTTCTTAGGAACAAGTATATAAGGATATAAGATGTAAGGAGATGAGCGGTAAATATGATATAGGAGATGACCCTTAGGATAATATCTTTAGGGAAGATTAAAAGAAGATAATGGGGATGGGTAATTGGGTTGATTGTTTGATGATTGAATATAATAATTATATTATTGTGGGTTGAAAACCCTATATGCTCACCAGGCTCCCAAGCCTGACCCACTCAGTTTAATTGTATCACAGGTATTGATACGAAGCTGCTTTGCACTGAGAGATTAAAGGAGATGTAAATGATTAGTGTAATTAAATGTAAGTTCTGTTTATGCTTATATGTCTGTATCGGAACATGACATCCCGAGGTTTTATTATTAAATGAAAATACATTCTCTTTGAGAAATGTTTTGATAAGTTATTATCATATCTTGTTTTGGGAACAAATTCCGCAACCGTTTTCTTTAAAAGATTACTTTGATTTTATAAAACAAAGCATAAACAAATCGATCTTTTCTGGCCGTGAAAATGGGGATGTCACAGTACTCCCCACGTAAAGGGGAGTACCCCTCGCGTACATGGTCAACACCCTCGTGTCCAGTCAATCCGAGGCTCCGGTACGTCCCGCATAGCTTCGTGGTACGCCTAGCGTATGCCTTCTGTTGGGCTCTTGCGATTTGGGCTTCGGGATTGGACCACCTTTAGGCCAGTTGACTTTGAATCTTATTGGGCTTTCTGAGTAGAAGTGTTTTGGGCCAATTTTGGAAGTAGATCGTAGGATGAGGCCCAATTAGAGAGTTTGGCCCAATTTGGAAAGTTGGGCCAGTTATGGGCTTTGTATGTTAGGATTTTGGATTAAGGAATTGGAGTTGGGCCTTGGCCCAACTTAAGGAAAGGATAGAATGGACTATTACCCTGTGTTTGGACCCTTGGTCAGGATTCATATTCCAATTGTTGACTTAGTATTCATTATTTTGGATAGTTCGTGACTTTCGGTGAGGCAGCGGCCAGAGACTTTCAGTCTAGTTCAGCACTATTTGTGAGTTGAGTTTTCCTCACTATACTCAAGGGTCGAAGGAACCAAGGCTTTCCCTTTGGATTGTTATCCTGATTTATTATTGTTGTGATTTGTTAGATCGGTATCCTGGTAAATAGGATGTTTTTATGTGGTTATGATCGGTTAGATCGGTATCCTGGTAGATTGGATGTTGCTATGCTTAGTGATCTGTAGATTGTTTTGACTTTCTATAGACTGTTATGTGATTATCTGATATATGTGCATATGCTTGATTGGTGCTTGAGGATTTTTTGCTTTGTGCATGAGCCAACAGGCCGTGGCATTCCAACCCGATGGTTGTAGGCCGAGAGTTTTGCATCCCGAGGATGATTGGACTCTTAGTATGTGGGCATTCCATCCCTATGGATTTGGGCTGAGGGTATACCATTCTGAGGATGATTGGACTCATAGTATGTTGGAATTCTAACCCGATGGTTGAGGGTCTGGGGCATTCCAACCCGATGGTTGATTGGGCCATAGTTTGCTGTTATTGTATGTGTATTATTGTTGTGCTGTTATTTTGGGGGAACTCACTAAGCTTCGGGCTTATAGTTTTGGATTTTTGTTTCACGTACATCGGATCAAATGCTTGATCGTGCACCTCCACACATTTTATGATTTTGATTTATGGGATTCTCTGATATGAAACTATTTTGAAAACATTTTATAATAAATAATACTTTTTGGATGTTTGAAAAAGTCATAAATTTTTATGAATTTTATGTATGTTAAGTACCGAGCACCTTGTCTGGCTGCGACAAGCAAGTTATAGGGTGATGACGTGGCTCCACTGAAATCGTGAAATGCGGTGTGTTCTTATGGTTTGTCGAAGGTGCGACGCATACCTTGTCGGTGTGCGCGCCTGTGCGATAATTTTTTTCTAAAACTTCAAATATTCATATCTTCTTCATACTAGCTCCGTTTTCGACGCATTTTTTTATCTATGTGTAGCTATCGACGAGATCTACAACTTTAGTTTAGACTCTGTCAGCTAATTTTTCTTTATTTTAACTTTATATTTTTAACAGTCTTAGACTGTTAAAGTCCATTTAAAATTCATAACTCTCTTTTTTTATATCCTTTCTCGACAGTCTTTATCACGACGGACTCCTATTAATGAAATCTTTGATTCTAGCATAGAGTGTTTTTCTTGACAATTGACGGATTTCCATTTCGGTTGTGCAGTGCTACACTACAACTTCTAAGAATCATAAGCTCCTCTCATGAAGTTAGATTTGGATGTTCATTAGATGTACGCTCTTGGTTTTACAACCACTATGTCACGGAGAGTCGTTTCGTATTAATTGTGAAACATCGAAGAGACATAACTTCTTCATACGAATTCGGATTTTAAGATTCTTTATATGTACGAAATCCGTGTCACATATACTACAACTTTGGTTAAGATTATTTATCATAAATAATCTTCTATCAAAAATTCATTTTTAACGCTTATTATATCTTAATTGAGTAGCCCGAATTTGTAGGAGTTACACTAGGGGTTCGACTCGTGTTGTTTTTGACTAGGTATTCTTGTGAATAGTTGGAAAAACCATGGGATAGGCCCATGGAAGTTATAGCAGTGTTGTAAGATTATGGGGTGACCCATAGGATTCACTAGGTTGATAAATAGTTGTCGAAGCATTGTAAATTTGTGGGGTGGCCCGTAGCATTCATTAGGTTGATAGGCAGTGTGTAAGTGTTTTAATTTTACAATTTGACTCATAGAGTTCTCTAGGATGAGTTAGACCATTGCATTAATAGTTGTTAGACTGCGGATGGGCCACAACATTCATAATATCGTAGTAGGTTGTAGGCTGATTTGGGTCGGGTGTTATGTAAGGCTATGACTTGGCCGTAGCATTCACCCGGAGTGAAAACAGACTTGTTGTAGTTTTTGTTGGTCGGACAGTCATTATTTCTTTAGACTGGAGGGTCATTGGGGTTCTGTTGATAACAGGCCAGGACACCCTTTTTTGGTTAGACTCTTGGTAGGAGTTTTGATGTTTGGCTAGGTATGAATTTGTCAACCTCAACATTCAGCTGGGAATTCTATATTCCTTTTGTTTATTAGTTCAACGCAGAACCAGAGAGATTTTCGATAGATCAAAAATGCAAAAAAAAAAATTATCATGATGTGATGTATATGTTGGTATGGCACCAATCGTTGAGACTTGCATTGGGAGTCACTTTTGTATTCGAAGGAAAGGTTTTTTGCATCAGCAAATGGTCATGGATTCTGTTTTCCGATTATCAGTGAGATAATTCAGGGTCGTAGGGGTTTTGGTCGGTTTAGGTTGTGGATTGGAGTCATTGTAGATGTGGTTTGAATGGTTTTGTCTATCTAGAAGTCAGGCATGGTATATGGTTTTTAGATTTCGGGCAGAGTAGTTTGATTTTCTCTTTGTTGGTTAAGGATGGTATCTAAATGTTCGTTTCTTCATCAGCATATGTGATTTCTGCTTAGATTGGGTTGCTAGTAGTGTTGGAAGGCGGTCGTCGGTGTGATGATTTCATAGTTCTATTTTGAATTGTAGAAAGTTTAGATGTGGTCAGTTGGCGTAGTAGAGTAAGTTGTAAGGAATGATTTTGAGGACGAAATCTAATTTAAGTGAGGGAGATTTCTAACACCCATGTTCAGTTAAGATGTTTCTACTCAGTTTCCAAGACATGGTGGCATGATGTCGTGATTGTTTTGTTGTGAGGCTCCCACGACGTGGCCAATGGATGGTCACGACGTGGAGCTCATCGGCGGAAATTTTTGAATGTTGACATTCATCATTGGCTTTTAGTCAAATGGCTAGTTTGGAGGGAAAACGAATGACTAATATTGAATATTTCAATATGTTGGTTGTAGCAGTGGTTTCTTGTGAGTTCGAGTTGTGGTTGTTGGATTATGTGTCTAAGCCCATAACTATAATTGGCATGTACTTGACTCGATAGTAGCATGGTCCATTTCGGTTTCGCTTCATCAAAACAATTTGATAGGATGGATATTTGATTAATGGGTTATTTGTGATTTATTAATATATTATAAGTATAATATATTAATTGAGAAATCATATTATTTAATTAGTATTGATCAAGAATTAATTTGGAATTAAGTTAGTGATCAAAAGAGACTAATTAAATTAACGGGTGCTGATTGTGTAAATCAATGACACATATGGTTTGGGCTAATGATCCATGATTAATTTGTAATGGGCTAAGCTTATGTGAAAGTCTATAAATTATTAGTCCATATAAGTTATGGATTATAAGCCTAAGTGTAAGAATTAGGGTTACATATAACTCTTGGATTTCTACACTATATATGTAACCCACTAAAGCCAAAAATCGGACCAAGGGTGGATTATTCTATGAGTTCCAAGTAGAACCCTAGCTGATTTTAGTGTGTTTATGATCTCTCTCTGATTCTCATCTTTTGTTTATGGTGTCTTGTGAACTGTTTGAGGTGTCACACTTGAGGTGCTAAGCTCTTGAAAGGCCAAATTCAACAAGCTACAACAAGAGCTAGTATTCTAACTAGTTTTTATGATTCATATGTCAAATTGTATGCTAGTTGTAGGCTTCATGCTTTGGATAATTTTATTGCATGTATAACTTCAGAAAACTTAGATCCAAAGCATTAGGGTTGTATGTGCACCATATGGATGTTAAAGTACATAAAACCCAACAGTGGTATTAGAGCCATGGGTTGTTTTCTGTTATATAGATGCATTGGTTAACTGGTCAAATTTGAAAAAATTGGAAAACTGCCTTCTGACTGCTAAACTCGACGAGTCCCATGAGTGGACTCGCTGAGTTGGATCATCTAGGGATGGATTCGTCAAGTCTATGCCCTGACTCGACGAGTTGGGCAGACTTTTGGAAGAATTTTTCGAGTTTTTGGCCTATTTTGGATTAGGATCATTACCACAAACTATTTTGGTTCATAAAATTTGATTTTGTTGATATGGTAATGATTATCCCCATCTAATAACATGATGATTGCCAAATTTTAAGATAATTATTGGTTTTGTGCAAAACTAATTATTTATAAAATTTGAATCATTTTGCTATAAGAATTGCATTAGGTCAAATTGGTAAAAGATAAAGAATATATGATTATTTTATTCGTTTTAAATTTGATCTAAATGTTTTGAAGAGTTACAAAACTTGTCATCAAGTTTTGGAACTCAAAAGGTTTTAAGGAGTTACAAAATTAAGTCCATAAGTTATGAAATCCAAAAGTTTTCAAGAGTTTCATAACTTGCCCTCAAGTTATGGAATATGAAAAGTCTCATTCATGAAAATATTAACTCTTGTAATTGAAAGGTTTCATAAGATGCAACTCTTAGGTTCATAACTTAAAAATTAATTAAATAGTTTTTAATTTTGAATTTCAATATTTAGAACCTGATGCTTTGAACAGTTCAAATTACACTATTATGGATTTCATTTAATTAATTGGAGTGTTTAATTAAAAGAGATTAATAAATCCATAATCACATGGTTCAAGTTTAATTAAATTAATAGTTTAAACCACCTAGTATTTTAAATGTAGAAAATACACCCTTATACTATATAAAATTAAAGGTTTAATATATTATATATGTATAAGTTAAAAGTCAGTCTTACTGTTAGTAGGCCTCATTCACAAAGCTAGTCTATAGGGGGTATAAGGAAATTGCGTATAAAATGGCGATTGAATGGGTGTCCACTCTCACCCACCACTTCCTTGACTAGTGGAGCGTCGTTAGCTGAACGGGTAGGATAAGACATTATCATTAAAAGTATAATGAAATATAAAAAAACTAAACACTTTATAAATTCCTAATCTTAGTTACTTGGTAAAAATGTGAATCTGATGCTAATCCATGAAATTGCTCTTTGCACCTTGTCACATCGTTAGTGGAGCGTGTGTGGTTAACCGGAACACTAACTTGGACTAGTAAGGGTGGCAAAGGGTAGCTTGATGTTTATCATAGATCAATGGAGCGTGTATGGTTAACCGGCACATTGAGTAGGTGATAAATGACTACGAGAGTATCAAACTAATTTGCATGGTTATTCACACCTTGTTTGTGATCCTCGGTATCCCAGCCACAAACTTGAAGGGTATAATCGAGATTAAACATTTCATTGAAAAGTTCAATGAATCTCAAACGATCTTGGAGTTTCATTTAAAACTTAATTTGTTTAAAATTTTGGTTTTCATGGTGGAATTGGTAAATTGTCATTTACCTACCTTCAAATATTTTGCAATTAGATTACGACATCTTTTTTCCGATTTGCAGAAGATTGTGTTGGGCCCCGAACTTAATAATTAATTTGGGTGTTATATTAAGGACTTAGCTCAGCTTAACTTGAATTTCTCCATTGTAGATGCCTAGTTCTGAAAACTATGGTCTTCCCGAATCTTTTGGAAAAAGCTTTCGTTATAAAGATGATTTTCCACAAGATGATCGAGGTGTAAGATTAATCTCTTCTTCGTGTTGTAGTGGAACTTCTCTTTCTCCACCTCCTCCTATTATTCTCCCTGACCCATATGTTCGTTGACTTGAAAAGTTCAAGATCACTCAAGCCATATTGGCTAGCAAACACCAAGATGGAAGGTCTGTGTTTTCACATGTCTTGGATATGAAGTCACACATTGATAGGATGGGAATGTTGGGTGTCGTTTTCGCAAGGAATTTGGCTGTTGACTGGGGTCTACGGTCACTTCCTGAGCCATATGGTCAGTTTGTCAAAGACTACTATATGATAGATCACGACGTGACCCTTATCAATCTTACCTATTTGCTAATTGATGCTGGATCAGCAATGATTTGGTGCACCGGTCAAGCAGATTTGATTCGAAGATCTACTTCCCAAGCTGCCATGGACATAGGCAATGACATAGATGGTACAGAAATGATCCCTTCTCCTATGGGAAGGGAATTGGCTATGGTCAAAAGATTTGACCATAAGAGAAAAGCCAGTTCTAAGATTGTTCCATGTTTCTACTACCATTTCAAGGGACATTAGAAGCGAAGCTGCCATGACTACCTGAAAGATGTAAGAGAGGGTAAAGTCAAAGTATTTGACTCTGCTTCAGGTTAGTCCACTATCTAACTCTATTAATTTCCTATTTGTAGATTCTTAATACATGATGCGATAAAATTACATTTTGATGTTTTGTAGAATCGAAGGAAGCTTAAAGGAAGAAGCAAGTTGAGTCTGGTCGCGAATCAGATTTTTGAGCTGCTGCTTAGGAGTTATGATAGATTTCTTAGAAACATTTAGTAGCATAGTTTTCAGTTGTAATTGCATTGTAAGGACAAGATTTTCCGCAATTTATATAAATAATGAAAATTTTTGATTTTATCTTATTTTATATTTCCTTACAATGGCATTTGTGAAAATTGATGTCTGTATGTTTCTATATGGATTTGATTCTTTGGTTTGTGGTAGCATCTAAATTTACCAAATAATGAAAGATTCTCATCACCCAAGTTTCAATTGGATAGAAACTTGGAATCATGCGACTTGTATTTTGTGATGAATGAGAATCTTTGTCTTTGGGAAATTAAGACTAATTCCTTGTTCACATGTATATGTGAGTCAAATGAAGGATTAGGGGATCGGGTACACTTGGTTGTGTACTGGTCAGGTCCACCACAAAGAATGATAAGATTATTCTTCATGATTTACTAAAATTTTAGTAAATATGGTTATGCTTACAAGATTAAGTGTAATTCTGAATCATTGACAAAGATTCAATGTATGGCAGAACGAATAAGAAGAATCAAATTAGACAAAAAGATAAACGTTTCTACAATATGAAAGGAAAGGAGAGTACCTTAGAATTGTGTTTTATGATCATCTTAATGATTATGAAAACGATATCACATCTGATCCTCTAAGGACACCTTAGTGCACTTATATGGCTAAGAAGAGGAATCGGGAATTGTTGAAATGGTCAAATCAATTAAGGTGAGTCATACTTCATTTCAAAATCAAGTCTTAGAGTCATACTCCAAGATTGTTCCTTGAGTTACATATCTTAAGTAGGTTTATAACACATTTGTAAAAGGTAGTTGTGATGTATTGGATAAGACAAAGACCAACTAAGACCAATTGTGTGAAGTGTTGTCTTGATAAGAATCCGCACTAACTCTTGGATATTTGTTTGTCAAAGAATGTTTCTTGTCAAGAGAATCCTATGTGTCAAGAGGTTAGTGGGAGTCTTAAAGACCTTGAAAAGCTTCAAGAACTAATCAAGAATAATCCTATTGTTTATCACTAGCACGCGACTTGAGGTTTGTAATCTATCGTGCTGACATATTTTTATTTATGTGCCCATTCCAGTTAAAGTTGACTATTCATGTAAGTTCTATGAGTTCTCAATTGTTTGCATTAGGCAAAGCACCTTGATCAGTGAAAATTCATTGTTCAGTAATGGTGAGCTGCTCAAAAACCTGGAAGACATGGTAGGCCCTTGTGCTACCAACCGACAAGAAATTAAGATTGAACAAGTTCAGTCCATATGAGTTTGAGTTTGTCAGAGACCTTGGTTGGAAATGACAAATTCACATGGATAGGAATACATACACCATAAAATCTAAGTGACATAAGGTTTCTCTCCAATTCATGAAAATGATTGTGAGAAAACACTTTAACTAAGTAGATTTCAAGGAGATAGCAGTTGTGTTAATTGCGTTCTCAAATTCTATTATGATTATGACGTACCTCTTCATAGTTCGAATTGTGAGAAATAGCAAATAGTTTGAACATTCGGAACTTATTGCTGTAAGTTCTGAAATAGTTTAGACACACATATGGGCTTTTCTAATAAAAGATGTATGAGCTTAGATAAAGGCTTATCGAAGCATCTCATATCAGAAATCTGAACTTTGGAAAGAAAGTCAATAAAATATTTTTTGTAGAAGTCCAGCTAATTTTGGATACATGTAAAAGCTAGTGGGAGCATACATGTTATGCTAGTAACAAAATAACTGTTATGCTAGTGAGAGCATAATCATTATGGTAAGTATTGTGAGATAGCAATGCTGCTTATAGAGAACAAAGTTTTAATTTGCAAAATTGCAAAGTTTGAAAATTGTTTCACTATAGTAAGGGAGAGGATACTTATACTTTATTTCGAATATAAAAGCTTAGATTGAAATATTAATTAGACTTATTCATGGACATATATAATTACCATATTGGAATGTATCAACATTGCAATTCTATATATGGAAATATTATAGTAAAAGACCGATCAAGTATCATGTCCTTATGCAAGACATTATGAATCGTGTCCCATATGCTTCGGATATAGAATCGATTGCATATGCTATAATTTTCACGTGTTCTAATTTTCCTAATACCTAGGGCATTAAGAGGGAAAAGGGACTAGAACCGGATATGAATAAAGTGGTTAAACAACTGTCAACAACAATCTAAGGTTCGTTGAGGATTGGTTGCTTGGAATAGTTGGAAGTATAGTAATGGATAGACCATATTGACATTATTATGAATAGATAGGATTCTATTAATACTGAGTTGTCATATGGAAAATATGGAAATTTTTCCGTAATGGGAGTTGGAAATTAAGAATCTATGTGTAAGTTAGAAACTTTTATGCAAGAAGGATGTTCAAAGAAATGTACTTTGAATGTGAGACTTCGCTTCCTTGGAATTGTTTCATCGTTAATCTCCAGTGGAAAGTTTTTTAATTGCGTTGGCAAAGTCTCTATAACTTTGGTACCTCGACATTACAAAAGATACATTGCATGATAGTTTAGAATCCAACACATTCTTATAGTGGCAAGAATTAGGTATTCTTACACTAAGTAATAAGGATTTGGAATTGTGAAATGAGCATCATTGAAATGTTTTAAATTGATCTACTTCACAAAGTAAGGACCATATATAAACATAGTCTGCATGCTTGGAACACGGGATAACTATCGTTTTAATTCACGTATTAAGTTGATTAATTGAAACATTATACAATGAATAATGTGTAATCAATATGGTGATTAAATAAAATATGTTTATATATATATATATATATATATATATATATATATATATATATATATATATATATATATATATATTCAAAAGTTTTGAGACCATACTGGTTCGATTATTCTTATGTTTCACTTCACATGTTTTGACTTCTCGAATAATAAGATTATTCAAAATATCCACAGTCGAAGTAGGTATTGAGGTAAGACTGTCATGAATCCGACTGTAGATTATCTAAGGTGTTTAGACATTGTGCGATTTTGTTGCAATGGTCATGAGTACTCCTGTAATAAGTTTTGAGTATTGGATTAAACCCACGCTCATGTGAATCACTTCATGGATTTTATCACAAGTGATTAGTAAGACGATAATAACTTATATTCTTCAAACAGAGACATATAGTTGCAGTTTACAATTCGGTTGCACATTGATGATATGTAAACACACCAGTAACTTGTTGGTAGGAAACATATTGTTGTGTATGATTTGATGAATAAATAAAGCAAGAATATGAGTCAAAGTTTATCCGTTCCGCTTACCCTCAGAGGGATAAAAACGATATATGTGGGCCTCTCGATGATATAGTGATGACAACCCTAAATGTTTGGCCAAGCCTTGACTGATTTGATTTGTTCAATTATTCGGTCGTCATAAATCAGAAATCGGGAAACAACACATTAACAGAGAGAATGATTATAATCCATGTCTCAGTTCATACGATATCTAGAATGGACGAATATATGATCTTTTATCTAATGGACGCGTCAGAGTTTGACAACGGCTTTTAAGAGCTATGATTGCTAATCGGGTTTTGGAGTCGTACTTGCAATAATATTTATTAGACTTATCCAAGTGGGGGACTGTTGGATTAGGTGTCAAAGCCCATAACTATAATTGGTATGTACTTGACCCGATAGTAGCATGGTCCATTTCGGGTTGCCTTCATCAGAACAATTTGATAGGATGGATATTTGATTAAAAGGTTATTTGTGATTTATTAATATATTATAAGTATAATATATTAATTGAGAAATCATATTATTTAATTAGTATTGATCAAGAATTAATTTGGAATTAATTCTTGATCAATACTAATTAAATAATAATTTGGAATTAATTTAGTGATCAAAAGAGACTATTTAAATTAGCGGTGACTGATTGTGTAAATCAGTGAGATATATGGTTTGGGCTAATGATCCATGATTAATTTGTAATGGGCTAAGCATATGTGAAAGTCCATAAATTATTAGTCCAAATAAGTTATGGATCATAAGCCTAAGTGTAAGAATTAGGGTTACATATAACTCTTGGAATTCTACACTATATATGTAACCCACTAAAGCCAGTAAAAGGACCAAAGGTGGATTATTCTAAGAGTTCCAAGTAGAACCTTAGCCGACTTTGGTGTGTTCATGACCTCTATCTCATTATCATCTTTTGTTCATGGTGTCTTGTGTACCGTTTGAGGCATCATGCTTGAGGTGGTATAGAAAGGCCAAATTCAACAAGCTAACACAAGAGGTAATATTCTAACTAGTTTATATGATTCAAATATCAAATTGTATGCTAGTTGTAGGCTTCATGCTTTGGATAATTTTATTGCATGTATAAGTAGGGAAAACTTAGATCCAAAGCATTAGAGTTGCATGTGCACCATAGGGATGTTAGATTACATAAAACCCAACAGTGGTTGATCCAATTCGAGTGTGAGGTGATTCCTCTCACAATATAATGTTGGGTGCTAGCTATCTTTGTGACTCTAGTATGAAAGACCTGGTTTTGGCCCTTATCATTTGTATGGAATACCATGATTTGGCCCTTGGCACTTGTGTGATACACCATGATTTGGCCCCTAAAAAGATTGTTCCACATTTTATTTGATTCACTTTGATATTTGAGAATACTTTTTACATTGTTTGGTTTTGAAAACCATTGGTTTTATCATTTTTGGGTGCTTTTAAAAAATGAAAATTTTACTAGTATTTTGGGACATTACAAGTTTGTATCAAAGCCTTGGCTTGAGGAATTCAGGCACACTCTCGAGTTTGTTTGAACTCAAACTAAAGAATTGATAAATCATTTGTAAGAAACCAAAATTTTCTAAAAAGATCTTAATAAGGAAATGGGGGTAGTATATGCAATCAGTCGATCTCAAGTGAGTGATTCCCAAAATACCCATACATGACTGTTATACTTTAGTGTGATGTTATGTGACCTGCATGCTAGAATATGGCTGAGGATCCCTTCAGCAATTGCATGATATAATTGTCTGATATCTTTGATGCCTCATAGCCTATGGAATTATCTGTTATGTATTACTTGGAGTGTAGATTGTGAATGTTAATTTCTAAGTGTATGTTTTAGAGTTGTAAATGATGGGGATTATATAGCCTTATTTCTTTTTCCTTGTTTGGTTGTGGGCTTAGGGTAGAATTATTTATTTGGCAGTCTATTTGATATAGTATTGTGTATAATTTTCATGCATATGGCAACCAATGGTGTTGGTAGAGATTCCTAGTAATGAGATTTATTGTATGAGAACAAGATCGATGTGTAGGGACAAGGTTTGAAAACTCAAACCTTGAGTGAATGCTTAAGATCAATGTCTGCTTGCTAATAAATGTTCAAGTCAAGCCTGGAAAGACCAGTCAAGTCTTAGATAATATATTCAACAAATGATCAAGTCATTAAATGAAGAATGATATTAAATAATCAAGGTAAAGTTAATAAATGAAGAACAAAAAAATTCTTTGAAAGAAGTTTGAAATATCTTAGTAAAGAGCCAAAAGTGAGTGAAAGATCCGTAGTTAACTTGTATTGAATGCTCCTTTATATAGGAGTGAAGGTTACATCGAATTAACTAAAGTGTTTACATAGGACCAGACAATAGAGATGATTCTGACATTCTGATTGTCTAAATACAGCAAAAGACTAAGTCCTACGAAGCATTACATCAATACTAAGACAAATACAGTAAATGTACTAAGACAAAATAAAGTTGTTCCAGATCAGCATCCATTCCGAACCTGAAAGTTATTCAGGAATGTCTTCAGTTTCACCTCGTCTTCTTTCCTGGTCAGGACAGATTCCAGACCACTCTCCACTTCGGAACATGCACACTTCGGAAAGAGTAAGGATTGCTAGAGGTTCACTTTCAGGTTCCAAAATATTGCAATGAGGATTCCTAGTAGATCCAAGGAAGTGTTGTAGTTAGATATGTATGTTGCTTAGCATAGGCCTCATAAGAGTGTTGTAGTGAAGTTACTTAGATGATTCTAGATTACTTTTGAGCAAAGTATAGATAGGTGTGGAAATTTGTATTGGGCCCATATTACTAGAAGCATAGGATACGTACTCGAATCACAAAGAGTCATAAAAACTCTAGGTAGTTTATAACATGAGGGATGTTTTTCAGGTATGTTCTAATCTTTTGTATTATTTCCTTTTAGTAAGGTGGTGGCTACCCGGGGTTCTGGTTCTGGTTCTGGTTCTGGTTCAGGCACTAATGTTGATCCAATTGATGAGAGGAACCATAAGTTTATCACGTATGAGATAACTCGTGCTATCTTCGATGCTACTCGTGTAATGTTCAGTACCTTCAAGGAGGGGATCATTGAGATATTGGATGAGCAACCGGGGGCCTTTCATGAAGAGATTGTAGCAAGTCAGGTTGGGTCACGTATTCTCGCTTTTCAGGAGTTCAAGGCTTGAGGAGCCCCAATGTTCTTTTGATAGAAGAACCATATTGTCAACATAAAGTGGATTGTAGATAGGGAGAGTGCTTGGCGGACTAATTTCTGCCCTTAGGGATCGAGGGTGAGGTTTGCATCTTGCCTTCTGAGGAGGTTGGTTATGCCTCGGGAACCAAGGTCGTGGAGGCCATAACATGATCCAATTTTGTTACAAGATTGAGAGCAGAGTTTGTATCTGCTATAGAGGTGCATCAATTGACGAGGGATTTAAAGGTCCTTCACAAGATCATGGAGATGATGATGGAGATCACAACCATGTTTAGAAAAAAAAATGTTCCTAGTCCCACAATATGTCGCAGATGAGGAGATGAAGAATAAAAGATATCATGATATGCTGAGGGATGGCATCATGGAGTTTGTTAGCATGTTAGGATGTAGGAATTTGGAGGATAAGATTGTCAGGGCTTGGGAGCATGAGATTGAGTTAGAGCTTTGGAAAAAGTGCAAGCCAGTGATGGTTCAGACTGCTGAGGGTCCAACGAAGAGACCCAAGACTTCCGACTCTCGATTTAAAGGCCAAAAGGGTTGGGTCTATTGTGGAAACTGTGGTAAGTCACATGATGGATCTTGTCGATCAGTGGGTTTGGGCTACTATAGGTGCGGCATGACCAGTCATGTTAGCCGAGATTACCCTCAGGGATCAGCTTTGATTTGCTTTCATTGTAACCAGACGGGACACAAGAAGTCCAACTTTTTAAGGTTTTTGGTTGGGGTGGTGGGGGCACATACTTAAACTAAGTTGGGGATCACATATGGCCACCAGGGTAAGGTAGAGGTTCGACTCGCAAAGAGTTAAGCTTTTCAGTTGACAAATGAGGAGGCCTGAGCAGAACCAAATGTTGTCACTGGTATGTATCTGTCTTATATATTTTGCTTCTTTAATTATTTATTCTTATGCTTTATATACTTATTGTTGGATTAGTGTCTAAGTCCATAACTATAATTGGTATATACTTGACCCGACCTGACATGGTCCATTTGGGTTGCATGACATCATGCATTTGGATAGACTAAATGAGAGAAACAATACTTAAGGTTTATTAATATATTATAAGTGCTAATATATTAATAAGATTATTTAGTTAGTATTGATCAAGAATTAATATTGAATTAATTAAGTGATCAAAAGAAGAATAATTAAATATATGGGTTGATTGTGTAAATCATCCATACTTGTATAGTTGGCTAAGACTCCATGGATTATCAAGTTGGGCTAAAACCCATAGGATACTCCATGGATGCTCCATGGAGTATTTGAACCCATGGATCCAAGGAAATGGAAAGCCATGACAATTAGGGTTTACCCTAATTGTAACAACTATATAAGCATCTTATTCTTGTGCAAAAATGGGCCACTATGTGTATATATAGAGGGCAAGCCGATTTCATGAAGTGTGCATTTTCTCTCAAGTCATTCCATGTGAATTTGGTGTTGTGTGAACTATTTGAGGTGTCACACTTGGGGCACTAGGCTCTTAAGCTCCATGAAATCAAGCTACATCAAAGAGGTATGTATTCTAACTTGTTATATTACTATGTATCAATGTTTTGGTATGCTAGTTAGGATAATACCTTGGATATTCATATTTGCATGTTTAATAGAGAAAACATAGTTCCAAGGTATTTAGAGCTATATGTACACTTAAGAGCGTTAGAATACTCAAAACCCAACTGTGGTATCAGAGCCTAGGCTGGTTTTCAATTGTAATTGATGCAAACTGTTGAAAAAAGCTGAAAAAATCGATTTTTTGGCTGTCTGGGCACTGGAATCGCCGATTCCACTGATGAACTCGCCAAGTCCATGAAGAAAATCATCCTACTCGTCGAGTAGGTTCATACACTCGACGAGTAGGAGCCCCTGACAGCATATTTTCGACTTTTAAAGCTAGAATTGGTCTAGAATCATCACCTTTGACTGTTTTGGACTTATAAAACCTGTTTTTAATGTGGTAATGATTATGTTAAACCAATTTTAATGCTATAATGAAAGTTTCAAGTTCATATATTTTTATGTAATTCTTGAAAATTGTTGATTATTAATGTTCACGCTTGTGAGTTTTGATAGATCATAGGAATTATGTGTAAATTGTTTTGTTAGTATAACTCTTGATCTTAATTAAATTGTATGGACTCCATAACTTGTCCTCAAGTTATGGATTACCAAAAGTTTTTGTGTTACCTTGTTTATGAGTTGATTTAGATTAATGAAAATATTATATGTTAGTTGTTTTCAATCCATATTGATCTAAAAGAAGTTCATGAAATATGTTTTTGTAACTTGTCCTCAAGTTATATGAAAAAGTCATATTTATGAATCTTAAAACTCATAAAAGTGTCATAGGTTACACAAAAATGAAGAGTCTTTTTCATTAAATTGTTTTATGACTCCATAACTTGTCTTCAAGTTATGGATGTTTAAGAGTCACTTCTTTAAAAGTGTTATTAAAGAATAAGAGGTTACATAAAAATGAAGAGACTTCATTTTAATGAACCATTAAACTCGTAATTTATGAAAATCCAAGAGTTTTGAATGGTTTCAAAACTTGCCATCAATTTTTGGAATTTGTAAAGTGACCCACTCATGTATGCTTTAATTCCAAATTAAATCTTAGAATTTTAAGAGTTTAAAATTCAATCCTTATACTTTTATAATATTAAGAGTTTAATTATTATATATATTTATAAGAATAAGTCTGTCTTACCATTAGTAGGTCTCATTCACGAAACCGGTCTATAAGGGGGTATAAGGTTACTGCCTATAAAATGGCGGTTTAATGGGTGTCCACTCTCACCCACCGCTTCCTTGACTGGTGGAGGGTCATTAGTCGAACAGGTAGGATAGGACTATAATTCTCCCTTCATTAAAAATATAATGATAAATACTAAGTAACTAAACACTTATAAATTCTCAATCTTAGTTACTTAGGAAAATGTGAAAATGTGTTAACCCATGAAATTGCACTTTGCACCTTGTTAAGTCGTTAGTGGAGCGTGTGTGGTTAACCGACACACTAACCTGGGACTGACCAAGTGTGGCAAAGGGTAACTTAAATTTATCATAGCTCGGTGGAGTGTGTGTGATTAACCGGCACATCGATTAGGTGATAAATATCAAGGGTACCAAGTAGATTTGCATGGTTATTCACACCGTGTTTGTGATCATCAGCATCCCAGTCACAAACTTGAGAGGGCACAACCGAGATTCAAACATGTCATTGAAATTTCAATGTATCTCAAAAGATCTAGGAGTTCCAAATCCAATTAAAACTTAATTATATTTCCTTTTTTCATGGTGGAAATTGGTAAATCGTCATTTACCTACCTTCAACTATTTTATAACTCGGATTACGACATCCCTCTTCCAGTTATAAGTAAGTTGATGGGTCCTAGCCTTAATATTTTATATTGGGTGTTATATTAAGGACTTTAAATCAACTAACTTGAATTTCTCCCTTAGAGATTTCTCCTTCAGACAACTATGGTCTTCCCGAATCTATAAGGAACAAGCTTCCTAATGAAGATGATATCCCGAATGGCAACCAAAGTGAAAGATCAATTCCTTTGTTGTGCATTAGTGGGACTGGAAATCATACTTCACTTCCTCCACCTCCTCCAATAAATCTCCCTATCCCACAAGTTTCAAGACTTGATAAGTTCTAAGTCACTCAATCCCTATTGGCAAGCAAAGTCTATATGTGCTTACATCTTAGAGATTAAGTCACATATTGACAAGCCGGGAGAGTCGGGTGTCGAAGTCTCGAGGTAGCTGGTTGTTGACTTGGTTCTTCAGCCACTCCCCGATGGCAGATCACGACATGACCCTTAATGATCTTTACCTATTTGCTTGATGATGCTGAAACAGCAATGATTTGGGGTATTGGTAAAGCAAATTAGATTGGAAGATCTACTTCCCAAACCTATTTGGACATTGACAATGATGACATTGGAAGTCCAGAAAAACTTTCTCTTCCCGATTGAAAGGGGATCGGCCATTTCCAAAGAGTCCATATATTTATTTTGCCAATAAAAGGAACATTGGTTGTGAAGATGCCCAATTTACCTGAAATTTCATAAGGAAGGTAAAGTCAAAAAGTTTGACTTTGCTTCGGGTAAACTCCATTATCTAACTCTACTAAGTCTCTTTTTGAGATTCTTAATACATTATGTAACGTAATTACATTTTGATGTTTTGGAAGAATCAAAGGAAGCTTAAGGTATGATTATGTTGATTCTGATCGCGAAGATGGATTTCAATCACATGGTTCGATGATTAGAATCTTGAGCTGTTGCTTAAGAGTTATGGTATATTGCTTAAGAATAGATAACAACAATGTTTTTCATATGGATTTGCATTGTAAGGATAAGTTTTTCCGAAAATTTTTAAAATAAAAGAAAATTTTTGTTTTTATTTATTTTAAGTATCCTTACAATGGCTTTTGTGGAAAATTGTTGTTTATTTGTTTCCACTGATAAGCAATATTGGTAAATGGATTTGATTCTTTCATTTGTGGTAGTGTCATAGTTTACCAAATAAGGAAAGATTCTCATCACCCAAGTTTCAATTGCATAGAAACTTATAATCATGCAACTTGTATTATATGATGAATGAGAACTTTTCATCTTTGGGAAATTAAGACTAATTCCTTGTTCACATGTACATGAGTCAAGTGAAGGACTAAAGGATTAGGTACACTTGATTATGTGATAATCGAGTCCACCACAAAGGTTGATAAAATTATTTATTATGATTTACTAAATTTTAGTAAATATGGTTACGCTTACAAGTTTAAGAGTAATTCTGAAACATTGGAAAGGTTTCAATGTATGTCAGAACGGATAAGAAGAATCAAATAAGGCAGGAAGATAAAAGTTTCTCCAATCTGAAGAGATGGGAGAGTACTTGAGTATCTTGTTTTATGATTATCTTAGTGATTATGGAACCATATCACAATTGATCCTCTAAGGACACCTTAGTTCACTTGTTTGGCTAAGGAGAGCAATCATGAATTGTTGAAATGGTTAAATCAAAAGATAAATCATACTTCGTTCCAAAATCAAATCTTAGAGTCATACTCCAAGATTGAGCTTTGAGTGACATAATCTTAAGAAAGGTTTAAAACACTTGTCAAATGTAGAGTAAAATGTTTTCTTACTCTTGTACATTTGAAATTGGTAAGTTGTGATGTTTTGGATAAAATAAAGACCATCTAAGGCCAATTGTGTGAAGTGTTTGTCTTGATAAGAATCCACACTAACTCTTGAATATTTGTTTTGTCAAGGAATGGTTCTTGAAAAGAGAGTCTTATATGTCAAGAGGATAGTGGGAGTCTAAAAGATCCTGAAATAATTTCAAGAACTAATCAAGAGTATTGTTAATCACTAGCCCACGACCTTCAGTCCATATGTGTTTGGATTTGC
The DNA here is from genome assembly GCF_051521515.1 of Lactuca serriola. Classification (NCBI taxonomy): domain Eukaryota; kingdom Viridiplantae; phylum Streptophyta; class Magnoliopsida; order Asterales; family Asteraceae; genus Lactuca; species Lactuca serriola. Next base: position 120,102,299 of record NC_136412.1, read on the forward strand.
CACTGACCTTGTCTTGGGATTATGGTTATGACAAATTCACATGGATAGAAACACTTACACCACATAAAATCTAAGTGTCACAAGGTGTCTCTCCGATTCATGAAAATGATGGTGAGGAAACGCTTTCACTAAGTAGATTTTAAGTAGATAGCAATTGTGATATTTGCATTCTCAAAGTCGTTAGTGGGGCGTGTGTGGTTAACCGGCACACTAACATGGACTTATGAGAAATGGCAAAGGTCTAAACAATTGAGACTATGATTACGGCATCCCTTTTCATAGTTCTGAAATTTTTTAGACACACATGTGTGCTATCTAAGGAAATGTGTATGATTTTGATAAAGTTTTATCAAAGCATCTCGGATCAGAAATCTGAACTTTGGTAAGAAAGTCAATAAAGTATTGTTTTTCTAGAAGTCCAACTGATTTCTAAGTACATGTCAAAGCTAGTGGGAGCATAAGTGTTATGCTAGTAAGATAATAATCATTATGCTAATGGGAGCATGATGATTATGTTGCAAGCTAGCAATGTTAATTATAGAAAACAGAAGTTTCAATTCACTTTGAAAAGTTGCTTTCCTATAATTAAGGGAGAGGATTTTATACTTCATTCCAATTCTACAAGCTTAGATTGAGATTTTAATCAACTATAGTCAAGGATATATATATGAATGTTCTATTGGAATGGTTCAACATAAGGAAATTCTATATATGTTGCGTTCTCAAAATTCGATTATGATTACGGCATACCTCTTCATAGGTTGAATTGTGATGGCAAATAAAAATTTTATAGCATGAATCATGTCCCATATGCTTTGGGTATAGGTTTGATTACATGTGCTATAATATTTATCCATTCTAAATTTTCCAAATGCCTAGGACATTAAGAGGGAAAAAAGGAATAGAACTGGATATGACTAAAATGATTAAGCAATTGTCGAGGATAATTTGAGGTTTACCAAATATTGGTTACTCATGGACAGTTGGAAGTATAAAGTAAGGACCATATTGACATATTTTGAAAAGAGGCAACTCTTGGTCAAAAGTGATGGTCAAAATGTGAATATGGAATTGTTTCCATAGGTGGAAGTTATTCTTTGAATCTATGTAAGATTAATGAACTTAATGCAAAGAAGGATGTTCAAAGGAATGTACCTTGAATTTGAGACTTCATTTCCATGGAATTGCTTTCCATTGGAATACTCTGTAATGTTTGTTGCCAAGTCCTTGTGACTTTCGTGCATAGTCATTACAAGGGAATCATTGCATATAAGTTTAGAATCTAACAAATTATAGTAAATGGCAAGAGTTTGTTATTCTTACATTTACAATAATGATTGGAATTGTGAAATAAGCATCATTGAAATGTTGTCAATCGATCTGTTTCACAAAGAGAGGACCATATGTAAACATAGTGTGCATACTTGGAGTATGGCATAGCAATTGTTTAGACAAACATAGTGTACATGCTTTGAGCATGACATCACTACTGTTTTAATTCAAGTATTAAGTTGATTAATCGAAACATGAATAATGAGTAATCAATATGGTGCTTATATAAAAGGGTTGTTATTTACACTCAAGAGTTTGGGACCATATAGGATTAAATATTATTTTTATGTTTCACTTTGCATGTTTTGACTTCCAGAATAACCAGGTCATTCTTCCCGAATGACTAAGTTATTCAAACCATCCACAGTCGGTCACAAGTTGAAAGTAGATATGAATCAAGACTATCATGAATCTGGCTTGTGAGATTTGTCTAATGTGCATTAGACATAGCAATGGTTGTTACAACATTCATGAGTGCTCATAAGTTCTGAGTATTGGATTAAACCCACACTCATTTGAATCACTTCATGGATTTTATCACGAGTGAATCATGAGACGATAATATCTTATATTCTTCAAACCTAGAGATATGAGTTGCTGACAATGAGTTGATTATACATTGATGGCACGAAAACGCATTGGTAACTCAATGTTATAAAACGTGCCTTTGTGTATAATTCAATAAGTAGTTAGTACAAGCGTATGAGTCGAATTTTATCCATTCCTTTTACCCTTAATGGGATAAAAGCGACATTTGTGGGACCCTCGATGATTTAGTGATGGCACCCCTAAGTGCTTGGCCAAGCCTGGACTGACTTGATTTGTTCAATTAGTCGGTCATCATAAATCGAAAATCGGGAAACAACAAATGGATAGAGAGAATTATTATAATCCATGTATTAGTCCATATGATATCTAGAATGGAGGAATATATGATCACTTATCTAATGGACGCGTCATTGATTTGTTCAGAGTTCGGCAACAACTTTTAAGAGCTATGATTGCTGGTCGGGTCTTGAAGGCGTACTTGCAATAATAGTTATTAGACTTATCCAAGTGGGAGACAGTTGGATTAGTGTCTAAGTCCATAACTATAATTGGTATATACTTGACCCAACCCGGCATGGTCCATTTGGGTTGCATGGCATCATGCATTTGGATAGACTAAATGAGAGAAATAACACTTAAGGTTTATTAATATATTATAAGTGCTAATATATTAATAAGATTATTTAGTTAGTATTGATCAAGAATTAATATTGAATTAATTAAGTGATCAAAAGAAGACTAATTAAATATATAGGTTGATTGTGTAAATTATCCATACTTTTATAGTGGGCTATGACTCCATGGATTATAAAGTTGGGCTAAAACCTATAGGATACTCCATGGATGCTCCATGGTGTATTTGAACCCATGGATCCAAGGAAATGGAAAGCCATGACAATTAGGGTTTACCCTAATAGTAACAACTATATAAGCATCTTATTCTTGTGCAAAAATGGGCCACTATGTGTGTATGTAGAGGGCAAGCCGATTTCATGAAGTATGCATTTTCTCTCAAGTCATTCCATGTGCATTTTGTGTTGTGTGAACCATTTGAGGTGTCACACTTGGGGCACTAGGCTCTTAAGCTCCATGAAATCAAGCTACATCAAAGAGGTATGTATTCTAACTTGTTATATTACTATGTATCAATGTTTTGGTATGCTAGTTAGGATAATACCTTGGATATTCATATTTGCATGTATAATAGATAAAACATAGATCCAAGGTATTTAGGGTTGCATGTACACTTAGGAGTGTTAGAATGCTCAAAACCCAACACATATATTTAGGGGTGTTCCTACTTAATGGTGTGGCTTCTCATGTTCTTTTTTATTAGGCTGCTACTCGATCTTTTATGTCTCTTGCACTTAGCAAGAATTTTGGTGACGCTCCAAGTGTTCATCGCAGTTGCATTCTCAAGTTGTTCTACAATAAGTATCTGATAGATATGGTCCCCATTCCTCTGCGGGGGACAAAAATTATTTTGGGCATGCATTGGCTAACCCAAAATGGGGCCATGATTGATTATGAGAATCAATTAGTGAGGGTTCTGTGAAAGCAAGGATGTTCTACACTGACAAGGTTTGAAAACTCAAACCTTTAATTAACTTAAGATCACTGTTTGCTACTAATGAAGATCCAATCAAGTCTGGTAAACCAGTCTTGTCTCGGAATAGAGATATTCAACAAAGTATTCAAGATATGAATGATTAAAAGTATGAACAATGTAAAGTGATTTAAGAACAGTAAGAATGTAAAAGAGTGTGATTTGACTTAATGAATCTTGGTATTGATGTGAAAGAGAATGTTGTACTCATGTGTTGCATATCACTAGAGTTACAAATCCTTAAATAAACAAGGAATGACAAATAAGATAAATCTGTTAAAGTGCATGAACTAAAAGACAATTGAAGATCAACAGACTAACAAAGTCGCATTTGTTTGATCTTATACCATGTATTGTGCAATAAAATAATGACTAAAGGACAATCTAGTACTAGGTAAATTTAAATACACACTACAGCCTCATATAGCAAGTAACAAAAGGAGGCATCTCGGACAGATCTTCATTTCAAAATTCGCATCATCTTGGAACACTTCTCACTTCAGAATTGGCTTCACTTCGGATTGAAAAAGGATCACTTTTCATGTATCCAAAATATACCCTAAGTGACTTTAGCAATCATTTGAGTCATCACTTAGCTTCATCAAAATAGATAAGCACTTTGGAGCCAGCTTCGGACCTCTACGTAAAATCTAAGATGCTTAATAAATTTCTTTCACATGTTCAGAAGAATAACTCTTGGCCGCATTAGAGATGAACTTTTGAAGAAATTTGGTAGGAACGAATTGTTTCTCTAGCACTCAGAAAAAATTCTTTTGATTGGTCTTCTTCATGAGGTAGATGTAAGCATGTTTTGGTTCTTCGATGGGTCCTACAGCTAAAATCTAAGATTCAGGAAGTTCGGTAGTGATTTTAGCTAAGAATTTTTCTATTTCACAGTGATGAGCAAACTCTACATCTAAACGACAAAATTCAGCGATGTAGTCCATCAAGAAGCAGATACCTAAATTCTAAGGTCTGGTGCTTGAATCATTTGATTGATGATCTCGGCGATGAGCAACAATAACAAGAATGTCATTCGGATTTATCAAAGGAAAGTCCGCATCTATGATTGTGATGGGAGATTCTTTGTTTCGAGAAATGTAGTATCTATACAGGAGAGACAAGAGATCAGAATTTCTTTGGATATTTCTAGCATGGCCGTATATCTTGGTGATTTTATTTCGCGACCAATCTCTCATGCTTAGTTCGGATGATAGTTTAAGGATCATCAATTGATCGCAGAGGTGCGGACTTGATGTATTAGCGTCGATGTGGAGAGATTGGCAAGTCCAGTTGATCATGTGAAAGCAAGAAATGATCTGTGCAGACAAGATTTGGAAATTCAAACCTTAAATTAACTTAAGATCAATGCCTACAGCTAATAAGGATCCATTCAAGTCTAGTAAACCAGTCTTGTCTCGGAATTGATGTATTCAAAAAAGTATTCAAGATCTAAAATGATTAATAAGTATGAATAGTGTAAAGTAATTTAAGAACAATAAGCATGTAAGAAGATAGTGATTTGACTTAATGATTCTTGGTATTGATTTAATAGAGTATGTTGCACTCGTGTGTATAAACAATCACACTTACATCTCCTTAAATAGGCAAGCAGTGAGACAAATGTCAAATACCATAAAGTGCACAAACTAGAAGATAACAAAAGATCAACAGACTGTCAAATTCGCATATGTTGATCTTGTCGCATGTACTGTAAAATAAAACAAATATTAAAATACAAACTAGAAGTAAGAACAATTAATGCACTATACAGACTCATATATCAAATAACAAAAGAATGTCTCTCAAATAGATCTTTACTTCCGAATTAGCATCATCTCAGAATTCTTCTACTTCGGAAAGGGCTTCACTTAAGATTGCTAAGGAGTCAGTTTTCAAGTATCAAGAATCACCCTAAGTGACCTTAGCAATCATTTGACTCAACAATTAGCTTCATCAAACACAAAGAGATAAGCGCTTTGAAGCTAACTTCGAACCTTGATGTACCATCTGAGATGCTCAATAAATTTATTTTTCACATGTTCCGAAGAATCACTCTTGGTCGCATTGGAGATGAACTTTTGGAGAATCTTAGTGGAAAAAAAATTCTAGCACTCGGAAAAATTCCTTTTGTTCAGTCTTCTTTTTTGAGGTAGATGTAACCAAGTTTTGGTTCTTCAATTGGTCCTTTAGCTAAAATTTGGGCTTCAGGAAGCTCGGTAGTGATTTTGGCCAAGAATGTTTCTATTCCAAAAAATGAACAAACTCTACATCTGATCGACAAAATTTAGCAATGTAGTCCTTCAGGAAATTGATGGCTGAGTTGTAGGATCTGATGCTTGAATCATTTGATTGATGATCTCGGAGGCAACAACAATGACAAGAATATCATTTGGATTTACTGAAGGAAAGTTTGAATCTGTGATTGTGATGGTAAATTCTTTGTTCCGAGAGATGTAATATATGTACAAGAGACAATCAAGATCAAACTTGCTCTGGAATTTTCTACCATGACCAACTATCTTGGTGATTCTTTTTCCAGACCACTCTTCCGTTTGAGGTAGTGCGTTGGTAGAATAAAAGGTTCTCAATCTATCACGCTCAATTCGGATGATAGTTTAAGGATCATCACTTGGGTGCAGTGGTGCGAACTTGATGTAAAAGCGTCCATGTGGAGAGATTGGCAAGTCCAGTTGATCGGCATCATGATTTTGAAGATCAAAATATAGTGGAACCTGATAGTGATCCCCTAGCAATCTCTAACTATTGAAGACCGAAGTCAGACTTGAGTCTGAAATGTTTTGTGGTACGAGATGGAGGTAGAGTCTGAAATGGAGAATTTTCAGAGATGAAGAAATGATCCAAGATCATGTGTCAGTCTATGCATTAATTATTCTTGTCTTTTGTTTGATGCAACATTTCATAGGACCAAGTCTCTTTTATTTATTTGGATAATCAGTATATCAGAAGTAGTGTGATTATTTGGTCCTTTGTATGTTGATCAATTTGTACGATGTTCCTCCTTGACTATTTAAGGAGTGATTTAATGACAACAATAGTGTCGATTGTTCTTCAAAAGATACCATATTCTCATATTAACTCTCTTTCACCTTTCTCTCATATCAACTCCTTCAAAACATTCTACTTGTTCATTTATTGTCTTTACCTTATAAGCATACATTGATCTTAAGCATTAACTCAAGGTTTAAGTTTTCAAACCATGTCCTTGAGCATCATACTTTTGTTCTCACAGTTGGTATCAGAGCTTGAGTGGTTGTCCTTTGAATCCATAAGAACAGATTATAATTGATTCGAGATTACCTTGGTATTTCTATCATTCTGTGTTCACGATAAAAGTTCTCCAATATACCACTTTTGCTCAAGATATCTTAACTTCAATGGCTGCTTCTAATTCTCAACAAATGTAATCAAGGCAAATAGAAAATAGCATGGGTTGTCCATCTTGTGCCCCACTACTAATTATTGAAGAGTATGATCACTGGAAAGTAAGAATGGAAAGATTTTTACTTTATAAAGAAAAAGTCGAAGCTATCTAGAGATCCATTAAAGAAGTTCCACATGTTCCAGTTCGAACAATTGTTAGAGATGTTGATGCAACTCTCATGGGACAAGATGAACAACATTAAGCACCTTTCATTACTGATGACATCGAAAATTTTCATGCAGATCAAGTTGCCTTTTTTGAATTGGTGTTTGGTGTTCCACCTTCTCTCTTTGAGCACATTAAACTGTGCAAATCCTGTAAAGAGATTTGGGACACACTTCAAGACCTGTTCGAGGGATCAAAAAACATGAAGGATAAGCGTCTAACCTCCGTCGTCAATAAGTTTGATACTTTCATTACAACTCCTGGTAAATCTGTTACATTGGCTTTAAACGGATACCGAATCGTCGTCAACAACATGACAACTCATGGGTTAGTCTGAACCCCACTTGAATACAACTTCAAGTTCATTAAAAGCCTCGAAAATGGATTGGGAAATGTGAAATCTTATCTTCAGAGTAATGGATCTCTGAAAAAGCTGAAGCTCTACCAACTGTTCAATGAGCTTCAAGGTCATGAATCAAATGTTGCACAAACCCTACATGAACTCACAGGAGGTCCTCTAGCTCTTGTCAGTTCCCATGATCCTCAGATTCCGAACCTCGTTGTCTCGGACCCCTTCACAACTGTTGTTCCATATATCCCACCTGTTCAACCCTCACCTCTATCCTTACCTACTCCTACAAATAGAAACTATCAATTAAATGGTGACCTCGACCCTAAAGAAATAGACTCCAAACTCCGTTTCCAATAGGAGTTTGCGTTGCTTTCCATGAAATACAAGAGTGCTTTTAACAAACCATTTCACAACCGTTTCCATGTTCCTCACCAAAGCAATCCCCAACTATTCAAGAAACCTTCAGAAAACCATCTTACAAACCTAACCTTCCTACATCAAATCACACCTCAGAATCTTCACAGACTCCAAAGTCAGAAAAACCTAAAATTGTATGTAACAAATTTGGTCATGCAAACCATTTTGCCAAAGACTGCTTAGCTGAGGTCATACATAAATCCAATATCAAGAACTCTTCTTACTATGTACATCGAGCTCAAGAGATGGCAGAGAGTGAAAATGATTTTGTTACCACTATATCAAGAGAAGTGGAAGGGTATTGGTCTTTTGGAGATGATGGTGATGTAAGTACTGGCAAAATTATGTGCTTTATGGCTAGACATCCAATTGACTGTCATGAATGCTATTGGTCATCTGGATCAGAGGGAGATTATGAAGATGTCGAACCAAACTACTGCTACATGGCTACCAACGATCCACCCGGTAGAAGCATCATTCAATAGGTAAAGCTTATGATTACTAATAATAACTTTGATTTGTCTCTTCTTGAACCATATCTAACCCAGATCCAATCAGATATGAACATCCTTTACAAAGCCAATGAGTCAGCCAAAGAAGCTAGTGAGAAGATGGTAGACATTCTGAACCGCAAGCATTTAGACACCCTAGTCTCTCCTTTGTCACCCCTTACTAAGACTTCTGACAAATTTGCATCACTGATTCCTGAGTTTCAGCCTATAGTTGTCAAGTGTCCCGATTCCACACCTCTTCCGCCTCTAACAAACGCCCAGAGAGGGCACATGGCTGAATTTTCCTTTTTTTGTGTTTTCTTTTTCTTTTAATCTTTTTGCTTTTATCACTTTTACCCTCCAAACAATTAACCTTCCCGGAAAATTGTCAAAATCTCGCAATTAATTATGAAAATGTCATATTATCTCGCGAGATTTTTACAATAAATAAAATGAAATTTTGACCATTTATTTTTTCATTTTTAAGGCAAAAAATTGTCCTAACCATTTTTTGAGTTTCTACTTAATCCTATATATATATATATATATATATATATATATATATATATATATATATATATATATATATATATATATATATATATATATATATATATATATATATATATGGACAAGATGATCGATTTTAGACTTTTACAATGGACACACATGCAATAGATTATAATAAAACCCATTTTTCATTTTTTTAGGCCATGTTTTTTAGCGACAAGAAAAACCCGAACATATCCGTGTTTATGATTTTTCGTCATCTTTTCATAGAAATCCATATTGATATATAAAAAGCGAAGTTTAATTTTTTTTTTTTAAAAAAAAAACACTTCATTTTCTTTGTTTTTTGAAAAGTTAAGGTCTATTTTTTATCCAAAAAATTAATAAATATATCCAAATTCATATTTTTATACTCTTTAAACATTGACTAGTCAAAATGTGAATAAATCTAATTGTTAATTTTACAAAACTAATTGACGAGTAATCAAAAAGATAAAATATTATAAAACTACATATAAATATATTTCGATTCATATGTAAATTTCACTTAATTTGTGAATTATCAAATAGTTGAAATAATAAGTCAGATTCACATCGTCAATTAGTTTACAATTTGTATTCATAAGTTTACATTCATAGTGTGAATCTGAAATGATTGAGTTTTGTTCTTTTAATGATGATAGTGTTTAATAATAGGGGACAAAAAATTGAAAATTTTGGTATAATTAGTTTTTTTTTAGTAAAAATAAATTTATATATTTAAAAAAACAACAACAAAATGAAGTGAGTTTTCGAAAAAAAATTGTTCTTAATATATCAACATCCATCTCTATGGAAAAATAACGAAACAAAAGTTAAACGAGGTTTAAAAAAAATAAACAAAAAAAAAAGATGTGAACTTTTTGGTAAAAATGTAGGTTTTATGATATAATCCGATGTATGTATGTGTAATGTACAAATATAATATATTCGCTTGACCGTTGATCATTAGTATTTTCGAAGCTCATGATTGGTTTTTTAATTTTTTTTCTTAATAATGGTTATATATTAAACATCAATGTGTGTGACTATATATATATATATATATATATATATATATATATATATATATATATATATATATATATATATTAAAAATAAATAAAGTATATAAAAAATGAGGTTTTTTTTTTTTTGCAAACTATAAGGGGGAGCAAATTTAAATTTTAAACTCAATTTTAAGACTGATTTTATAAAAAAAAAAAAATAGAAATGGTTAAGTGGAATAAATTGATAATTTTATGAGAAAATTATAATCATAACAATAATAAAACCAATGTTAGAGCTTTTCTTTAGTTACTCGTTAAAATTTTAGAACTTCAATAATACTAATCCTAAATGTTATTTTCAAAATAAAATAAGCAAATGCCAAAGTTTAAAATAAATAAATAAATAAAGTGTTAACCCTTAAAATATTGGAATATATAGAATAAATGTTAAATGCCAAGTCATTAATTGGTGGCAACCTTATCCAAATCGTACGTGCTAGTCCACCGAACTAGTATGCGTTGTATTCGTATACCTAGCTACTGCTTGCTTCCTAGTGACCTTTTATTTTATACAAATATTAGAAAAACAAAAAAAGGTGCAAATTTCTAATTAAAATAATTAGAAATTTTTAAATTTATCGTAATCAATTTTAAATAAATAATTCTTTTTATATGATGTTAAAATGAATTTCTCTTTCAAAATTTATTAAAGTTTGAACACGTGTTCTATTAAAAGTATTACTCGGTTGGGTTAAATTAGATTTCTGTATCTATGGAAACTATTTTTAAAGATCCGTTTGATGCTAGAATTGGTCCCGGTGGTGGTGTTTGTGCCTAAATAATATTCAGTTAGTACCATGTATGAGAAAGATATAGTTTCTTTTTCTTCATTAAAAAAAATGTTTTGGAGATGTTAGAAACACGCGATTCTGGGATGACATTTGGCTAGGTGAGATTCCTTTCAACCTTCGGTTTCAAACATTTTTTGTTTTGGAGTCTTTTAAACGGTTCATGTTTGAACATCGATTGGGTGTTTGTCATAATTGGAACTGGACTCGTCAGCAAGTATAGTTCTCTAATATCGGTTTAATGAATTACATTACCTTATCGGAAATTTCCAAATTTCTAATGATAGGGATTGTTTGAATTTTGAAATGGAATTTGAAGAATGTTTGCACACCTAGAAGGTCTATTGATAATGTTACGCTTCCCCTACTAGATAGAAATATTTTCTTCCAAAGAAAGTTATTATTTTTTTTTTTTTTTTGGCGTTCCTGACTTGATCGATTGTCTACTCAGTGGAAGCTAACTCATAAAGAAGTTCAAGTTCATTCTATTTTTTGTCCGGTTTGTACGGTGGAAACTCTTGATGATCTTATTATTTTTTTGTGAGCTAGTTTCGAACATATAAAGGAAAATCTTTTCTTGGTGCCATTTGGATAAACCCAATTGGTTGTCTTTAATGGATATCTTTGACTAGATTGATACTATGGTTGATGGTTCTACCGAAAGAAACATGATGTTATGGAGGCGATTATAGTTTTAGGGATTTGGTTGATTTGGAGACATAGAAATGATTTGATTTTTGCTGAAGGGATTATGAAAAGACACATGATTATTGATAACATTGTCGATTTCTCTTTTAATTGGTTTATTTTTAGAAATTTTGAAATTTATGCTAGATCGATTCATTGGTTGTCAAACCTTTTTCTAGCTATTTCTATGTAATTTTTAGCTCATTGTTAACTTCTTTTATACAAAGTCAATTGTTCTAAAAAAATGTCCGGTTGATTCTTTATATTTTAGTTTTAGTTTTAAAAGTAATCGAATCAACAAGTTTGTTTAACTTATGGTGAACCCCCTTACATAGTATGTATCTTTTGTGAAAAAAAATATTTATCATTAATTTTCATATTTCACAAACAAAAAATTTGATAAATTAATATGGAATGAGTAAAATCAAGAGTTTATGTTATTTTTGGTCATTTAACTTTTGGTTTTGTATTCCTATGGTCACCTAACTCTTTTAAGTTTTAAAAGGTTATCAAATTTTTGATTTTGTGCTCATTTAGTCACTTAACTTTTTGATCTGTGCTCATTTAGTCACCTAACTTTTAAAATTGTGCTCATTTAGTCACTAAACTTTTGAAAAACTTTAAAAGTTTAGTGACTAAATGAGCACAATTTTAAAAGTTATATGACTAAATGTGACCAAACCCAAAAGTTAAGTGACTAAGTGAACACAAAACCAAAAGTTTAATGACTTTTTAAAACTTAAAAAGAATTAGCTAACCCAACAAGCACAAAATCAAAAGTTAAGTGACCGAAAATGACCTAAACTCTAAAATCAAACACAAACAAATTGATAAATAACAAGGAAAATTACAAAACAGCCCAATATGTTAATAATTTACATCAAAATAGTAAAAAATTAGCACGTATCCGAAAATAGACAAAAAACAAAGCCATAGAACATTGACTCGCATACATTTTTGGCTATTGACTAAGTAGTTTGTCTACAATTTGATTTCTTGGGATGAACCACACAAAAATTGTATCAATTCAAACAACCGAAAACAAGGCTCTGCTAAACAATTTTGTAAACGATCATATATGTGGTTTTTTAGTCACTATGTTGAAATGTTATAGTATTGTGTTTGGTTATAATTGGAAAAATTAGAAGAAATTGATGAACGAAATCGCAGATAGCCTTGCCATTTTTTATTGTACAATTCTCTAATGCATATAATGTGCATTAATGACTTGTATAATCGCAGATGTTCAACCTATCTGTGATTTCATTCTTTATTTTTTTATGTTTCTTCAATTTTGATGCATTTCTCTAATTCATATAATGTGTGTTAATGACTTGTATTATTTTGTATGACATTTTACCTAATCCTAACAATATGAAGGAAACTGCAAACCAGACAAAGAAAATCACAGATGAGTCAATGTCATCAACGATTTTATTCATCATTTTAGTGTTTTTAGTAGTTTTTACTTCTTAATTTTTCAACATGCCAACAAAAGACTACATGCTTTTGAAAGTATAAGAACTTCATGACAATTTTTTTAGGAAGTACTTACTCTTTAAGTATGTCTACATCGAGAATTATTTGCCATGACTACATTTGGAAATGGATGGATGTTGAAGACTGACTATACTCGTTAGCGGTATTCACAACTAATCCATTACTATGTCATGGTTTACTTCTTTTTCAGTTATGCCCAACTGATGAAATGGATGTTAAAGAATGACTATACTTTCAAATATCTCAATAAGAGTTTTTGTTTGGGGTCAAATAGTTTTTCCTTATCACGGATTTCGCTTTGTATGATGTCCTCAATCATTTTTTTTTTCTTTTTATAAAAAAGAATAAGGACGTTCGACGTTCTGATCATGAGTGTTCTAGAATGTACGTGCACTTAATTAAGTGTTTGCTACATTGAAGAATTTATAGCGAACATATATTTTTTTAACTGTTTCGACAAGGATGAAATCAAAGGTTGTTTATTATACATTTACAAACTAGGATTTGTTGGTAAAAAAATAAAAATAAAATAACAAAGAATGGTTATAGGAGATAGAAAACATTGATGATTGGAACACGTATAACCATATTTAAATATTTTATTTTTTACGTCAATTGTTTAATTATTTTATTTTATAATATAGATGGTTACTGTAACGTCCAAATTTTCAGAATAAAAGTTTGCGTTTTTGTCATAAAAACCCCCAATTTTACTCGAAATGGTTGGTTATGCCCAAAGTCGGATTTTTTGTGTATTCATGCCTCGGATACCTGATAAATTGTTCAACTTTACCTCTTATCTGGATTTTACCTTCAAATGTCGGTCACCACTTGCTGATTGGGATACGAAATGGTTGGTTATTCCATTTTCTTTTTTAACTATATTAAGAATATTTATGTCTGACTCATCAAAGAATTAATAAATTAGAAAAACTACAAAATAAAAAGGATATTGGTACTAGCAATAATACTGATAATAATTTTTTTCAATCAATGGAACTAGTAATCTCTAGAAAATGGCATGTTACAATTAATCTATTTATTACTTACAATAATTAAAAAAACTACGATTATATGCTAGACATTATATAAGAACAAATGAAAAAACTACATATTAATACCATAAATAAAGACTCGGATGATGAGTCAGACATAGATAATGTCCAAATAAATAAAATTAATAATTACGACAGTAAATTTGCTAGAAAGTTTGTTCAAAGATTATATTATTATCCAATACCAAGTCCTCAAGATGTCATACACGATGAACAAGAATATGAAATTAATAATAGTTACAATGGTAAAAATGTTTATGAATGGAATCTAGATGGATATACTGAAAGACAAATATATAATATGATTCATAGAATGTTAATGTATAGCACAATTGCTAAAAATACGGGAAATAGTGATAAACAAGTAGCTAATATGCTAATTGTCGGATTTACTGGCCAACTAAAAGGCTGGTGGGACAATTATGTCAATGAAAAAACTCAACAAGCTATTCTTAATACAGTTAAAAAAGAAAATGGAATAACTACTCCCAATGTGGTTTATACTCTTACTCGTACTATAATAGAACATTTTACAGGACGATGGTCAGATAATTCTGAAAACATTCGTACCTTATTAAATGGATTATTTTGTAAAACTCTTACGTCCTTTCGATGGTATAAGGATACTTTTTAAGCAGAGTTATGGAGCTTAATGATTGTAATAGTGTTTATTGGAAATCCAAATTCATAGATGGTTTGTCAAATCTTTTTGCTGAAAGAGTTAAAAACCAACTAAGAATAGATAATACAATTCCTTACGAAGATTACATATATGTTTTGTTTATTGGAAATCCAAATTCATAGATGGTTTGTCAAATCTTTTTGCTGAAAGTGTCAAAAACCAACTAAGAATAGATAATACAATTCCTTACGAAGATTACACATATGGAAAATTAATAGGAACTTGTATACAGGAAGGTTTGGCCCTATGTAGTGAGATAAAACTCAACCATCAAATTAAAACCCAACATCTTAATGAAAAAAGACAATTAGGAGAATTTTGTGATCAGTTCGGAATAGAAACTAATATAAATAAGAAGAAACAGAGAAGAGAATTTCAACAGAAGAAAAAATTTTATAAAACAAAACATAACAATTTTAATAAAAAGATAAACACATAAAAAAGAAATTTATTAAAAAGGAAAATAAAAAACCTCCTACTTCCTTTTCATGTGGAAGAACCGGTCATTATGCTAATAAATGCAGAAATAAAAAATAAAAAACAAATTAATAATATGGATATAAGTGAGGATATAAAACTTCAATTAATAAATTTAATAGATAATTCGTCAGACGAGGAGGAAATCTCAGACAATAATTCTGATATTAACATGACAAATTACGACTCTAATTATGATTCATATTCTAAAGAAGTTGAATGTAATTGTGATAATTTAGAACAATGTTCATGTAACATAGATCATTAATTATACTTAATCCAGTCTCGATTTAAAGAAGATTTAACCATAAATATAATTAGTAATGATATTGCAAACTTATAAAAAGAAATTAATGATCCATAAATAAGGCAAAAAATAATAGAAAATTTAAATACCAAAGAACATAATATAAAAGAAGAAGGGATTTATTAAATGAAAAATGTACATGATATGTTAAGAGGAAGAAGAAATAAAAATTCTACTAATATACTTACAGTACAGGATTTACAGGTTGAAATTCAATATTTAAAACAAGATATATCTAAAATAAAAAATGATCAATTAATAAATTAGAAAAACTACAAAATAACCAGGATGTTG
The DNA here is from genome assembly GCF_051521515.1 of Lactuca serriola. NCBI lineage: Eukaryota > Viridiplantae > Streptophyta > Magnoliopsida > Asterales > Asteraceae > Lactuca > Lactuca serriola. The sequence continues at coordinate 120,118,044 of NC_136412.1, forward strand.
GTACTAGCAATAATACTGATAATAATTTTCTTCAATCAATGGAACTACTAATCTCTAGAAAATGGCATGTTACAATTAATCTATTTATTACTTACAATTATCAAAGGAATTTTGTTGCCCTAATAGACAGCGGAGCAGATCTAAATTGCATACGAGAAAGATTAATACCTAGTAAATATTTTCAAAAATCGACACATACGTTAAGAGAAGTATCAGGTTCTAAATTAGATATTAGATATAAATTAACAGATGCAAAAATTTGTACAGAAAATGTTTGCATACCTATTAATTTCACAATAATTAAAAATATGACTAGTAATACAATGATTGGAAATCCTTTTTTGGAAATGATATTACCGCTAACTATTGATAAAAATAAAATCGTAGGATCTTATAAGAATCAACCTGTTATATTAAATTTTGTCTCTGACCCTTATTCTATCTGGGTCAATGAGTTGAATTTAGAGAAAAACCAAATAAATTTTCTTAAAGAAGAAATTATGACTGTTCAAATAGATGAACAATTAGAACAACCTAAATTATAGGAAAAAATTAAACTTTTAACAAACCAATTTTCCTTAAACATTTGTAATGACCATCCTAATGCTTTTTGGGAAAGAAAAAAACATATAGTTATGCTTCCCTATGAGGAAGGTTTCAATGAAAAACAAATTCCTACCAAGGCACGACCATGTCAAATGAATTTTGAATATTTGAATATATGTAAAAAAGAAATAACTTCCTTATTATATAAAAATTTAATACAACCTTCTAAATCTCCATGGTCATGTACCGCGTTTTATGTTAACAAACATTCAGAACAAGAAAGAGGAGCACCAAGACTAGTTATCAATTATAAGCCACTTAATAAGGTCTTAAAATGGATTAGATATCCTATTCCTAATAAGAAGGATTTATTAGATCGTTTACATGACTCTTTAATATTTTCAAAATTTGACTGAAAATCAGGATATTGGCAAATTCAGATTGATAACAAGGATAGATATAAAATTGCCTTTAATGTTCCTTTTGGACAATACGAATGGAATGTTATGCCTTTCGGCCTAAAAAATGCCCCTTCAGAATTTCAAAATATAATGAATGATATATTTAATCCTTATAGCAATTTTATTATTGTTTATATAGATGATATTTTAGTATTTTCGAAAAATATTCAAGATCATTTTGATCATTTGCATACTTTTGAAAAAATAATAATAATAAACAATGGTCTGGTAATATCACAATCTAAAATGTCTTTATTTCAAACAAAGGTAAGATTTTTAGGTCATAATATTGAAAAGGGACAAGTCATCCCTATACAAAGAAGTATAGATTTTGCTGCAAAATTCCCAGATGAGATAAAAGATAAAACTCAGCTACAAAGATTTTTAGGTAGCCTGAATTATATATCACCTTTTTATAAAGATTTATCAACCGATAGTGCAATTGTTTATGACAGATTGAAAAAGAACCCTGGTGCTTGGACTAATAATCATACCCAAACGGTTAAAAGAATAAAAGATAAAGTAAAAAATCTACCATGTTTATCTTTGGCTAATCCTTATTGGGAAAGGATAGTTGAAACAGATGCCTCTGAAATAGGGTTTGGAGGAATTTTTAAACAAATTCACCCTAACAGTAAGCTTGAATTTTTAGTCAGATTTCATTCTGGAAAATGGACTCCTAGTCAAAAAAATTATTATACTACTGCTAAAGAAATTTTGGCATTAGTAAAATGTATTCTTAAATTTCAAGACGATTTATATAATCAACATTTCATTATAAAAACAGATTGTCAGGCAGCTAAATTCATGTTTAGTAAAGACTTTAAACATGATGTTTCTAAACAAATGTTTACTAGGTGGCAAGCTACATTAGCATGTTTTGATTTTGAAATTCAATATAAAAAACGAAGTGACAATAGTTTTCCCGATTTTTTAACTAGAGAATTTCTGAATGCGTTATAGCTAGCTAAGACAGTTATCTCATGATATCATTAATATAGAAAATTTAATTAATGAAGCGGAAGTTGAATTACCAACTTAACAAATGAACCATATTTTAGGAGAACAATAATTAAATTAAGACTGATTGGTTTAAGAATTCAGCTCAAGAATCTTGAGAACAAACTTATATTACTCTTAAATTGACATTTTCAGGTAAAATTCTTATGGGTGACTCAAGATTACAAGTAAAGAATAATCTTCATTGTAAACATATCAAGGTCTTAGAATTGTTTATCAAACGAAATAAAAAAGATAGACCGATAACAAGAATTGACAGGAAACGATATAACATTATGTTCAAATATCTTCATAAGAAAATCTCAGAAACCACATGCTAATTTGCAGGATGAATTCTAATCGTGGAAGAGGCCATCCTTCATACAGAGGTGTTTATAGTAGAGTTCGAGGAAATCCTATGGCTTCAAGCAGTTCTTATAGAACTGGAAATTCGTCACAAGCAAATGATCGGTCTCTCCCAGTTCCTGGAAGCCCATTATATGAGGAGTTTAAAGCATTTTTAGAATCAAAAAGGGAAAATACTCCTAGTTTCGCCCAAATGATCACAGATGGTGAAACCATCAACGATAATTTTGAATACAAAGAATCATCTCATAAAGATAATATTATTATTTTAGAACATAAAGATATAATGCTTTATTTTGAAAACAATGATGATCCATGGTTTTTAATGACCATATACTTGGATACAGTGACATACGCTGGATATTCTTATAAACAAAGATTATATTATGAGAATATTTTGAAAATAACCGGATCAGTTGAATTCTCTCATTTTACATTCGGAGGTAATACCAATGTTTACAATTTCAGCAAAGCCATTATCAAAAAGATCATATCACCTGAGGGATGGGGATTAAGTACCCTCAAGGGAAAAGAGTTTATACTCCCTCATTCGAAGATACCAATGAAATTTACATACTTGGATTATATTGAAAGCTTTCATAAAGCCTTCTTATATGAGAACCCTCAAAGAAAACATACTTGGTTCTTTAAAGTATGTGAAAAGGTTTATAACCAAAGTAAAGATATACCAAATTGGTTCACTAATTGGTGGATCTCATATGGCCCAAGTATAGATATTCTCCCTGAGGAACCATTCAGGAAATTATATGGGGAATGGTTACCTGTCTCTCCTAGATACCGAAACCAAGCCATTCCTTTGAAATCAAAAGGACTGGAAGCAATATCTTCTATGCATTTTTTCATGGAATTTTCTATTCCTTGGATTTTGAAATGGTCCCCACATGTGGATTATACTCCCTCCAAATTTCCTTCTCTACAAAGGTCATACTTTACCAAATTCTGGCCTAAAATGCTTCATAGAAATCCAGAAACAAAAATCCTTAATGCCCAGGAAACAATTGATCATATCAATCAGCAAATTAAGAAATACCAAGACCAGAATAATTTCTTGGAAATAGCCTCCTCAACTTCTCAAAAGGTCAATCTAACTAAAGAAGAAATAATCAAGTCATTTAGGTTATACTGTCCTGAATTAAAAGAAAACCTTAAACGGTTTACAAAACATGAAAATGCAAAAGATGAAGGTTCAAGTGAAGATATTTAAGATAATATGCTAGTTGATAACCACAGCCAATCACAGTGTTTAGCGGGGGAATCCCAACCAGATGATGAAGAAATTCCAGATGGAGACCTCCCCGTTGATTGCATGATTGACATGATTGAGGAGTCAATCACTCAAAGAAAGAATCTTTCCAAAACAAAAAGGACAACACCAAAATAGACTCAAGGTGACAAGTGGATGAACCAAAATAAAAGAGGATGATATTCTTCAAGAATTATTGAAGACAAAGAATAATATTCGTCAGATATTATTAAAGAATCAAACAAAGAGTCATTTCTACTTTTCTTAAAGCTGTTTGCCAATGCTAAATGTAATAATTTAGGTTTTTTTTGTTTTTGAGGCCCCCTGATCTATTTATGTAGCCTCTTTCTTATGTTTTAGACAGGCTTCGAGCCATTTTTATCTTTCTCTCTTGTAATCTCCTCTTGTAAAAAATCTTTCTGCAATAAATAGTTTGAAATAAGTTTGGAGTATCAAAGTTTTACTATACAACAATCTTGGATTCACCTTTCTGGTTATTCTACTTCCATATACTTCATTTTATTTTTAAGCCTAATGCAAGGCTAATTCGTTAATATCACATACTATTCTCATGGAAGCAGTATTATGATCAGCAATTATTATTATTATTATTATTATTATTATTATTATTATTATTATTATTATTATTATTATTATTTGTTGGGTCAATATTTTGGTTTATACTTTGCTTTTCTAGAAAATTGATTTGTTATGTAATATTGTATATGTGTTTACGGTCAGGAAGTGAGTTTACGACCGTAAACAGAGTTTACGGCCGTAAACTCAGTTTGCGGCCCAATCCAGTATATATAGGGGTGAGGGGTGTGAGAAAAAGAGTGATGAACTGAATAGAGAGAAACGGGAGCTTATGTGTGTGTGTGTGTGAATCTCATGTAAAGTAGCAGCATTCCAATCTATTCAATACATTGAAGATTCATATTATTCTTCTTCTCCTTCTCTTCTATTTGATCTGACATCATCCATTTGATTAGGATTCCGCACCATAAAACGAATCTGATTGATACACAGACATTTTTGGGGACTTATAATTGGTATCAGAGCTTGGTTGTATCAATCATTTTTTTTCAGATCTGGAGCTTATTTGATCTTATTTTGAAGAGATTTTTGCGTTTTTGGATAGATCTCGCGAAAATAAGGGGGGTTTGTTCTTCACGTTTTTCCTAAAAACGAGTTTTTGATCGAGTTTTGGAGCAAAAAGGGTGAAAAAAACGTTGTTTTTCGTCAAGAACAGCGATTTCTAGAGAGTTTACGGTCTTTGAAGGAGAGTTTACGGTCTTTGAAGGGTATACGGGCCGGAGTTTACGGCCGGAGGAGGTTTGCGGCGGCGGTGTGCGACCTCAGCTCGGCGGCTTGCAGATCGATTGTGTGTGGCTCGGCTCGGCTCAGAAGGTATCTTGATCGTCAGCGCGCTTCTACAAAAAAAAAGGGAATCACGAATTGAGGGTACCAGGAATCGAACCCGAGACCTCAAAGTATTCAACCACCAAGCACCTTACTAGTTGAACTAAGATATCAGATGCTACAAACTTTCACAATTTAATTCTTAAACAATCCCTTTGATTCCAGTTTCGCAAATTTTACATTTTTTGCCCAAAAATCATTTTCTTTTATTTTTAAGCTCCATTTTCAACCAAAAAATATAGTTTTTAAATTTTGATTTTTATTTTTGACTTTTTACTTAAAATTTTGACTTTGACTTTTAAAGTTTGACCCTTGACTTTAAACTTTGACTTTTTCGTTTAACTGTTAAATTTTCAAATTTAGCTTTTCGGTTTGACTTTTAAGTTTGATTTTTTAAATTTGACTTTTAAGGTTGACTTTTGAGGTTTATAGTCAAATGGCATTTTTAAATTTAAGTTTGACTTCTAGTTGTGCTTTACGAGGGAATTGAAAATTATGAAAGAGAGTCGTCAAGAGACGTTAAGACAAAATTTCAACATGTTCGATTATATCCCTTGAGAAACCCTGGAAACTCAGTTGCAGCGATTTACTACACTCACTACCGAGATGAATATAACTGGGATCTTCTTGTCCAAATCTGAGATAAACAAAAAGCTGTTGAATGCACTTCCGAAATCGTGGGATATGGATGTGGCTGACATCAAGAAGACAAAAGATCTCAATCGTCTTAGTTTGGCTGATATAATTGAAGAACTTAACGCTTTGAATTGTCGAAAAACAATGAGTTCAGCAAACCTTCCGGTCAATGAAGTGTCGTGTTCTCATTCATGTGAAGTTTCATGTTCTCAATCGTGTGAAGATATGATTAAATTTCTTCGGGAACAAATTGATTTATTAAAAAGGGAAGTTATGGACCTAAGATATAAAGGATATCAACTCAGGAAAGGATAGAAACCCCTGAAGGCTGAATTAGAAGCAAAAACCAAAGACTTTAGAAGAATTCAATCCGAATACAGTGAAAAATGTGAACTTTATGACTATACTAAGAGACAACTTGCTGCTGTAACTGAAGAACTTGACGCTTTAAAAATTAAGTGTGGAAAAACAGACGTTAGTTTTAAAAATTATACTGCGTCAAGTCAGAGAGTCGAGTCCTTATATGAAACCCAATTAAAATTCAAAGAAAATCAAAACAAGGGTCTAGGGTATGATAGTGTTCCTCCACCTTTCAATCATAACTACACATCCACCCCTATGACACAAGACGAAATTGACAGAGAGGCACATCTTTGATATGGAAAACCAGCTGGATTTGTGTCAAGAGGATTTATTCAGGTTGAAACTACTAATGTTTCTGCTTCATGTGCAAGTAAAGTGGCAGGAGATGAGAACAAGGAGAAAACCATTGAACAAACCAATGTCTCCTTGAACTCTGAATCTGTTGCTTCGAACTCAGTTGTTTCTGATCAACCTGTTGTTGAGAAATACAGGCCACCAATTCTAGCGAAATAGAGTGCCTCCTACAATTGTGCTTGTGGGAACAATAAGAAACAAGTCAAGGATACGCCACTAGGGGTAGGAAGAAACAATTTCCCAGTAAAGAAAAAGACATGTTTTCACTGTGGAATACTTGGACACATTGCCAGAAATTGTCCAAATCGTGCATACGTTCCCCACTATGCACAAGGTTGGCAGAACGCGCCAAGAGGGAGATACTTCAAAAGAAACCCCTCGAGGTCATGATCATACATTAACGAATGGAATGCCAAGAAGGCCAAGAATTCAACTCCCAAGGCCAAGAATCAAACCTTAAAGGACAAGAATCAAAATCCCAAGGTCAAGAAGGGAATGTCTGTAACACCATAAATTTCAAAACAAATTTTCATTTAAAAATAATCGTTTAATTCTTAAAAACACTTTTCTTAAAATCTCATTCATAATCGAATTACAAAAAACATAACTCCATTTTCACTTGCATAATAAACCAGGATCCTCAAAACATGACTCTTTCTCTGGTGTGTACAATCGAGCCAGTGCCGTCCCATGATCCTGAGAGGAACCACAAACACATAACACCAACACTGTAAGCACGAAGCTTAGTGAGTTCCCCAGAATACCACACATAACACATATTAGCCACTCGAGGCTATAACTTTGTGGGTCCGTTGACCCTACTCTGTGAACCTTCCGGTTCTAACTCTGTGAACCCTCCGGTTCTGACTCTGTAAACATGCACAACATAAATCACATAGAAATAATGCAGTACAACACATAACATACATAGCATACAAAATACTCTATCACATAACTCTAGTTACCTACTCAAGGTAAAGTATAGTGAGAAGACTCACCTCGCGTATCTTGGTAACTCGTAAATCCCGGAAATCACTAGTGCTCGATCTCCCGAGCTATAGTCCTCCTATAACACAAGCATATCTCTAATTAACACTATCCCAACTATGGTTGACTAATGTTGGGTTTTGAGCATTCTAACACTCCTAAGTGTACATGCAACCCTAAATACCTTGGATCTATGTTTTCTCTATTATACATGCAAATATGAACTTTCCAAGGTATTCATCCTAACTAGCATAATAATATGATTCATATGAATATATATCATGTTAGAATCACATACCTCTTTGATGTAGAAAGTCTTAATGAAGCTTGAGTGCCTAGTGCCCCAAGTGTGACACCTCAAATGGTTCACACAACACCAAATACACTTGGAATAACTTGAGAGAAACTTGAACACTTCTTGAAATCGTCTAGCCCTCACACTCACACATAGTGCATGATTTCTTGAGCCATGAGATTCTTTTATATGGTGGCTATTAGGGTTACACCATGTAACTCATGGCTTTACCCATTCCTTATGCTCCATGGATTTTAACCTCCATGGAGTATCCATGGGTCACCCCATGGACTTAGTCCAACATAAGGAATCTTGGATCACAAGCCCACATATATAAGAATGAATGATTTACACAATCAACCCATATAATTAATTAGTCTTCTTTTGATCACTTAATTAATTCCAAATTAATTCTTGATCAATACTAATTAAATAACCTTATTAATATATTAGAACTTATAATATATTAACAAACCTTAAGTGTTATTTCTCTCATTTTAGTCTATCCAAATGCATGATGCCATGCAACCCAAATGGAACATGCCGGTTCGGGTCAAGTCTTACCAATTATAGTTATGAACTTAGACATTAATCCAACAATCTCCCACTTGGATAAGTCTAAAACTATTATTGAGTATGACTTCAAGAACCGACTGTTAATCGTAGCTCTCAAAAGCTTCTATCGAACTCTGACCTTGTAGATGAACTCTGACCTTTGTCAATGACTTGTCCATTAGATAAGGGATCATATATTCCTCCATTCTAGATATCATATGGACTGAGACATGGATTATAATCATTCTCTCTGACCATTTGTTGTTTCCCGATTTCCGATTTATGACGACTGACTAATTGAACAAATAAAATCAGTCTTGGCCCGGCCGAGCACTTCCATTTGTCATCATCAAATCATCGAGGGGCCCACAGATATCGCTTTTATCCCGAAGGTAAAAGGAATGGATAAACTTCGACTCATATGGCTTGTTCTACTACTTGTTGAATCATACACAAAGGCACGTTTTATAACACCGAGTTACCGAATGCATTTTCGTGCAATCAATGTACAACCAACTCATAGTAACAACTCATATCTCTAGGTTTGAAGAATATACGATATTATCGTCTCATGATCACTCGTGATAAAATCCATGAAGTGATTCCAATGAGCGCGGGTTGAATCCAGTACTTAGAACTTATGAGCACTCATGAGTGTTGTAGCCCTTTGTCCAACATCTTAGACCTCTACAAGCCAACCCATGACAGTCTTGATTCATATCTTCTTCCAACATATGATCGACTGTGGATGGTTTGAATAACTTAGTCATTCTGGAAGAATAACCTCGTTTACTCTGGAAGTCAAAATCCAATGATCCTTTTTCACAGTCCCAAATCCTTACCACAAATGCAAGAATTCCAAATTCATGCCATTTACTGAAATCTGTTAGATTCTAAACTTATATGCATTGATCTTCTTGTAATGATTATGCACAAAGTCACAAGGACTTGACAACAAACATTACAAAGTATTCCAAAGGAGATCAACTCCTTGGAAACATCCTTCTTGCATTAAGTTTCCTTAATCTTATATAGATTGAAAATTCTAACTTTGAAACATTTCCAGATTCATTTTGACTATCACTTATGAACAAGACTTGCCTCCTTACAGATTATGTCAATATGGTCCTTCCTGAATTATCACTATACTTCCAACTGTCCTTAAGCACCCAATGTTTGGTAAACCTTAGATTGTCCTCGACAATTGATTAATCCTTTTAGTCATATCCAATTCTAGACCTTTTCCCTTCTTAATGTCCCATGCATTTGGAAAATTTTAGAAAGGATTAATATAGCACATGTAATCGATCCTATATCCGAAGGATATGGGACACGATTCATGATGTCTCACATAAAGACTAAACCAGTCTTTTGCTATAACATTTCCATTTCTATTTGCCAAGTTCTCATAATTCAGATTATGAAAAGGGACGCCGTAATCATAATTGAATTTTAGAACGCAAATAATGGACCCATATACAAAAATTTCTTATGTTGAGCCATTCCAACATGAAATTCATATATATATATATATCCTTGACTAAATACAATTAAAACCTCAATCTAAACTTTTAGATTTGAGATGAAGTATAATTTCTTCTCCCTTAATTATAGCAAAACAACTCTTTCCCAATTGAAACTTTTGTTTTCTATAATTAACATTGCTAACTTGCAATACTTATCATAATTATCATGCTCCCACTAACATGATGATTATTAGCATGACACTTATGCTCCCACTAGCTTTGACATGTACTCAGAAATCAGCTGACTTTCTTACCAAAGTTCAGATTTCTGATACTAGATTGTTTTGATAAAACTTTATCAAAATCATACACCTTCCCTTAGATAGCTCATAGGTGTGTCTAAACAATTATGAAGAGGGTTGCCGTAATCAAAATGAAGTCCATGTTAGTGTGTCGGTTAACCACACATGCTCTACTAACGACTTTGAGAATGCAGATATCACAATTGCTATCTAGCTAAAATCTACTTATTGAAAGTGTTTCCTCACCATCACTTTCATGAATCGGAGAGAAACCTTATGACAATTAGATTTTTATGGTGTATGAGTTCCTACCCATATGAATTTGTCAAAACCATAATCACAAGACAAGGATAATGACAAATCCAAACTCATATGGATTGAACTTAATCTTAATTTCTTGCCACCTGGCAGCTCAAGGGCCTGTCATTGCTTCTAAGTTGTTGTGCAACCAATTGAGAACTCTAAAAACTCATATGCAAAGCCAACTTTAACTGGAATGGGCACAGAATATGTCAACATGATAGGTTATAAACCTCAAGTCGTGTGCTAGTGAAGAACTTCAGGTTTTATTCTTGATTAGTTCTTGAGACTTTCAAGACCTTTAGGACTCCCACTATCCTCTTGACCTATAAGACTCCCTTGTCAAACATCCAAGAGATAGTGCGGATTCTAATCAAGACAAACACTTCACATAATTGGCCTTAGTTGGTCTTTGTTTTATCCAAAACATCACAACTTACCAATTTCAAATGTACAAGAGTAGGAAACTTTTACTCTTACATTTAACAAGTGTTTTAAACCTTTTTTAAGACATGGCACTCAAATTACAATCTTGGAGTATGACTCTAAGACTTGTATTGGAACGAAGTATGACTCATCTTCTTGATTTAACCATTTCAACAATTCAAGATTCCTCTTCTTAGTCATAAGAATGCACTAAGATTTCCTTAGAGAACTAGTTGTGCTATGGTTTTTTAATCATTAAGATGATCACAAAACTGATACTAAAGTACTCTCCCATCTTTTCAGATTTGAGAAACTTTTATCCTTCTGCCTAATTTGATTCTTCTTATTCGCTCTGCCATACATTGGAACCTTTTCCAATGTCTCAAAGTTACACTTAAGCTTGTAAGTATAATCATATTTACTGAGCTTTAGTAAACCATGACGAACATTCTTATCGATATTTTGTGGTGGACTTGACTAGTGCACAAGAATGTGTACTCGATCCCTTAATCCTTCACTTGACTCATACATCCATGTGAACAAGTAGTTAGTCTTAATTTTTTTTCAATGCTTGAAAGTTCTCATTCATCATGCTATACAAATTGCATGATTCCAAGTTTCTATCCAACTGAAACTTGGGTGATGAGAATCTTTCCTTATTTGGTAAATTTAGACACTACCACAAATGAAAGAATCAAATTCACTTTCCAATATTGCTATCAGTGGAATCTTATAAGCAACAACTTTTCACAAATGCCATTGTAAGTATACTTAAAATAAATAAAATCAAAACCTTTTTCTTTTATTTTAAAACTTTGCGGAAAACTTATCCTTACAATCCATATGAAAAGCTTGTTGTTATCTATTCCTAAGCAATATAAATATCATAACTCTTAAGTAATAGCCCAAAATTCTGATCACCGAACCATGCGATTGAAATCCATCTTTGCGATCAGAATCAGCATGCACTTAATAGAGTTAGACAATGGACTTTACCTGAAGTAGAGCCAAACTTATTGACTTTAACATCCTTAGGTAAATTTGGCAGCTTCGCAACCAATGCCCCTTCCTTTGGCAATACTTACCTATGGACCCTTGATAATGGGACTATCTTAGACTTAGCCTCTCTCTTTACCATTTGGTCAACCGAGTTGACTATGGCCGATCCCTTTCCATTGGAAAGAGAGAGCTTTACTGGATATCCAATGTCATTATTGTCAATGTCCACAAGTTTTAGGAAGTTGATCTTAGCAAATAGATAAGATCATTAAGGGTCTTGTCATAGTCTGTTTCATAGGAGTCCCAAAGGAACTCACTATGTGACTTAGAAAGTAGTTGAGGCACCAACTTTCTCAACACTTTGACACCCAACTCTCCCGGCTTGTCAATATGTGACTACATCTCCAAGATGTGATCACACATAGACCTTTTCTTGCCAATAGGGCTTGAGTGACCTTAAAATTTTCAAGAACTTGTGGGTTAGGGAGAATAATTGGAGGAGGTGAAAGAAGTATGATTTCCATGGGACGTCATCTTCATTTAGGAAAGCTTGTTTCAAGAGATTTAGGAAGATCATAAATGTCTAAACCATACATCTTTTTGGGAGATATTCAAGATAGTTGATTTAAAGTCCTTAATATGACACCCAATATGAAATATTAAGGCCAGGACCCAACAAACTATTTTATAACTTAGAAGAGGGATGCCGTAATCCAAGCTATAAAATATTCGAAGGTAGGTGAATGACGATTCACCAATTTCCACCAAGATAAACTAAATGTATTATTAGGTTTTAATTGGTTTTTGAAACTCCTAGATCTTTGAGATTCATTGAACTTTTCAATGGCATGTTTCAATCTCGAGTGTGCCCTTTAGTTTTTGTGACTGGGATGCCGAGGATCACAAAACAAGGTGTGAAGTAACCATGCAAATTACTTGGTACCCTTAAGTGTTTACCCCTCAATCGATGTGCCGGTTAACCACACACGCTCCATCGATACTATGATAAACATTAAGTTACCCTTTGCCTACCTTGTTAAATACGAGTTAGTGTGCCGGTTAACCACACACGCTCCACTAACCGACTTAAACAAAGTGCAAAGTGTAATTTCATGGATTAGCACCTTATTCACATTTTCCTATGTAACTATTTATAAATGGTTTTGTTACTTAGTATTTATCATTAATACTTTTAATGAAGGGAGAATTCTAGTCCTTGTCCTACCCGTTCGACTAACGACCCTCCACCGGTCAAGGAAGCAGTGGGTGAGAGTGGACACCCATTAAACTGCCATTTTATAGGCAGTAACCTTATACCCCCCCTTATAGACCGGCTTCGTGAATAAGGCCTACTAACGATAAGACTGACTTTACTCTTATACATATATATAAATATTATTAACTTATAATATTATAAAGTATAAGGGTTGAATTTTAACTTTTAAAATTCTAAGGGCTAACTTGGAATTAAAGTATTCATGGGGAAAACTTTACAAATTCCAAAACTTGAGGGCAAGTTTTGAAACTATTCAAAACTCTTGGATTTTCATAACTTATGAGTTTAATTAAAGTTTTAAAAACTTTAATGAAGTGACTCTTGAACATCCATAACTTGAGGACAAGTTATGGAGTCATAAAACAATTTAATATTTTGTAACCTATGACAACTTTTATGAGTTTTAAGATTCATAAATGTGACTTATAAGTTACATAAACACATTTTATGAACTTCTTTTAGATTAATTTGGATTAAAACCAACTATCACATAATTTTATTCATTAATCTAAATTCACTCATAAAACAAGGTAACACAAAAAACTTTTGGTGATCCATAACTTATTCTTAAGTTATGGAATCCTTTAAAACATTAAAACCAAATTTTGTAACTCCATAAAAACTTTGAATCAATTTTTTTTAAACCTTTTCATATCCATAACTTATGGAGGTTTCAAAAAATAAAACTCTTTAGATCAAACTTTTAAAACTAGTAAAATAATCATATCATTTTATCTTTTATTAAATTTGAACTAATTCAACTCATAAAGCAAATTATTCAAATTTTACAAATAATTAGTTTTTCACAAGAACAAGTAATTATCTTAAAATTTGACAAACTTCATGCTTTTTTTCCTGTTTTTTCAACTTTGAAAATAAAATATTTGCATCAATATAACAGAAAACAACCTGTGGCTCTGATACCACTGTTGGGTTTTAAGCATTCTAACACTCCTAAGTGTACATGTAACTCTAAATACCTTGGATCTATGTTTTCTCTATTATACATGCAAATATGAACTTTCCAAGGTATTCATCCTAACTAGCATAATAATAGGATTCATATGAATATATATCAAGTTAGAATTACATACCTCTTTGATGTAGAAAGTCTTCATGAAGCTTGAGTGCCTAGTGCCCCAAGTGTGACACATTAAATGGTTGACACAACACCAAATACACTTGGAATAACTTGAGAGAAACTTGAACACTTCTTGAAATCGTCTAGCCCTCACACTGACACATAGTGCACGATTTCTTGAGCCATGGGATTCTTTTATATGGTGGCTATTAGGGTTACACCATGTAACTCATGACTTTACCCATTCCTTATGCTCCATGGATTTTATCCTCCATGGAGTATCCATGGGTCACCCCATGGACTTAGTCCAACATAAGGAATCTTGGATCACAAGCACACATATATAAGAATGAATTATTTACACAATCAACTCATATATTTAATTAGTCTTCTTTTGATCACTTAATTAATTCCAAATTAATTGTTGATCAATACTAATTAAATAACCTTATTAATATATTAGAACTTATAATATATTAACAAACCTTAAGTGTTATTTCTCTCATTTTAGTCTATCCAAATGCATGATGTCATCCAACCCAAATGGACCATGCTGGGTCAGGTCAAGTCTTACCAATTATAGTTATGGACTTAAACATTAATCCAACAACTAATTCTACCAAGTCAACACTGGTCAAATCTGGTCAATGGTCAACGGTCAACCCAACTCGCCGAGTCCCTACGGGGACCCGATTCCTCTGAATCCCTTCCGACTCACCGAGTCACTCACCCAACTCGGTTACTCAACCCCTGATTCGAAAACACGGAACAACTCGCTCCAACTCGTCGAGTCTGCCAATGGACTCGACGAGTGCATTCCATGCACAACCCCAAACAACCTTCTGAGGTCAGATCTGTTCCACTAACTCATAGATCCAGTCTTTCCAAGCTTATTTATCTCGTAAAGTTTATGTCTTGGCGCTCATATCACACCAATTGACTCATAAATGGTGTTTTAACCTCAAACACAATGATCCTAAACCAAAACCTCCATAGACTCATATAAAGCTTGGATAAAGAGGCACTATGGACCTCCATGAGTCCAGATCCAGAACCTAACTCGCTTAAGGGACCATGGGAGCACTAGATCTAGTCACAAAAGGGCTCAATAAGCCCTAAATCAACATGAACATCACCTCATAGAAAATGGTTCGAAAATAGTACCTCAAACGTGATGTTCTAGACATCAGATCTTCAGGAAGTTAACCCTCTTGCTTCCTCTTGACTATAGCTTCCTTTCCTTTGTTAGACAACACCTCCATGGTCGACAATGGCTCCTTCTCTCACTCCAAACGCTCAAGCTCACTAGCGTTTCGCTCTGGGGGATGGTGAGCACAAATGATGGCCATAAGGCCCCTTTAAATAGGTCCCAAACCCGAGAAATTAGGGTTTCATTAAACAGCGCGGACTCGCCGAGTCCACCAATGCGACTCATCGAGTCCGGTCATTAATCCGGATGAGAAATCTCGTCTCTACTCGGCGAGTCTACGCACCAACTTGCCGAGTTCTTCCACAAAAATTGAAATAAAATGAATAGATATAATACCTGAAATTCCGGATGTTACAATTCTCCCCCACTTGAATCAGACTTCGCCCTCGAAGTCTCATCCCTGAAATAGCTCCGGATGCTGCTCACGCATCACTCGCTCTGGCTCCCAAGTCAACTCGGATCCTTCCCGATGTTGCCACTGAACCTGTACCAGAGGCACCTCCTTGTTTCTCAGAACCTTGATCTTCCGATCCACAATCGCAATTGGCCTCTTCGCGTAATTCAGGATCGCATCCACCTGAATGTCCTCTAACGACACTACCGCCGACTCGTCGGCTATACACTTCCTCAACTGAGACACGTGGAAGGTATTATGAATTCGCTCCAACTCCGCAGGTAGCTCGAGGGGATACGCTACCCGGCCCACTCTCGCGATTACTCTGAACGGCCCAATATACCGGGGCCCTAGCTTGCCCCTCTTCCTGAATCAAATCACTCCTTTCCAAGGAGATAGCTTCAGGAGAACATAATCACCGACCTGGAACTCAAGCTCGGATCGCCGCCTATCCGCATAACTCTTCTGGCGGCTCTGAGCGGTCAACAACCTCTGCCTGACCTGCTGTATCTGCTCTGATGTCTGAAGTACGATCTCTGCACTTCCCATCACACGTTTCCCTACCTCTCCCCAGCAAATGGGGTCTGATACCTCCTTCCTTACAACAGCTCAAAGGGTGGCATACTGATGCACTAATGATGGCTGTTGTAAGAAAACTCTGACAATGGAAAATACGGGCCACAATTCCCCCCCCCCTCCCCCCGAAATCTAATACACAAGCCCGAAGCATATCCTCGAGCGTCTGAATCGTTCGCTCGCTCTGAAGTGTCCACAGACATCACCATGGTAAACTCTAGCTCATTTCTCGTATTCATCTTTGATACCGAGCACCAGGTCAGCTTTTGGCCCCACAGCTAAACCCCCAAAGGTCATACATAACATGATCCAAGATATCTCACTAACTTCCTCCCCGTGACCACTATCACGTCCCAGTGACACGCAAGTCACAAAATTCCCTTTTCCTCAAAAAATACAATCCAATCGAAGATCGACTCAGCTCTAACCTCTAGCTTCTGCTGCACATATTCTCCCGCACGCCTCGCTGACCCTCCCGACAGAGACGGAGACCCCAGTCTCGCCCCGGTTAACCACTAGGCTCCATAAACTCAACACTAGGGCTACTCAAGCCTAGAACTCTTCTGCATCATGCACTTATCGGAGAACACTCCCTCATCACACTCTCTTGCCGTCTAGTGGGTACTATGGCTTCCCGCAACATTATGACAGCCTCTGACTAGTGAGTACTACGGCTCCCCGTAGTACCACGACTCCCTCCCTCTGACAACGCCACACTATGTTCACTAACTCACATACCAAAGACTATCATAGATAGTTACACACACTTGCCCCGATATGCATTACAGACTCTGGCGGCAACCGCCATAACATAGAACCTACCTCTGTGGAGATCCACTTCCTTAAATAATCCCTCTTGATGACAATACACGAAGGGCTCCCACTGGAACCATAGATACATGATACATCACTAGTCATCTCTAACCCAAGACTCTAAATAACTCCGAAATCAGGACGCTATACGCGGAAACCACGGAACACCAAAACAGAGCATCACAATGTCCTGTCTTTACCACTGATTTCCTTACTCCCAGCACTATACACATACAACAATACATTTCCTCTGAAATCCTTTCCACTACTGCTCAAAATCCAAGCAAAAATACACATCCCAGCCCGTACTCGACAATCTTCTACCCATATTTTAACCCAGAAGTTCTCAACTGCCCATACCATCATTACGAGTCTTCCACTTGAAACGAATCTGACCACCACCAGATTCCCGACCATTGACCACCCGCTATGGAGACACCCATCCTTCTCTCAGACATATACCACATGCATTATCTCGCCCTGCACCTTTCCTTGATCACCAATGACCCTGATCTCATGAATTCAAGCCGCAGGTTTCTGTATCCAACCCCTAACCACTCTTGTACAAATCTCTGGTTCTCTCAATAAACCACCCGGTTCTCCCCCACTTAGGGTTCGAACCATCACTATCTGACACATCAACAATCTCACAAACTATTTTCACCAGCAATAACGCACCTACCCCTAGAAAGTGCTACGCAACGCCCGATCATCCCTTTTTTAAGGAAATCAATCGATCTTATATACTCTGAACCTCAGATGAAATCCTCAAGAACTTCATGTCACGACTGCCTCTAGTCGTTCCAAGTCTCGTACCAATCCAATACCAAACAACTCAACTGTCCAATAACATCACTGACTCATAGACTGGACCACGAAATCATCATACTCCCCCACCTCAACTCATCAACCGACGTTCCAACACGTGGATCATCCCAAGAACAGGGACCCACTCCCATATTCAATACCCAAAATAGATAGAAAAACCACTGCACTGATAAACTCGACTGGACTCCCCACTGATACCGCTACAATACGCCTACTATACTCAAATAGGTGTAACGTGGTCCTCGACTATCTCAGTCCCAACTGACTATCTGCTCATGGTAAATCACTGCCTCGCGGCACACATGCTACCTGATACTCTGATGGAAAATCATCATCAATGACAACCTGTAGGGTTTACCCCCAAACCTAAAACTTAAACATCATGCCTCTCATGTTTCGCACACGAACATAAATAGCACCACCCATGTCATAGAAGGTGACATCTCCTCTATCGACTGATTGTTCAACTCAGACCGAAATTCTCCCCTCCCTCTGACTCCTTACCAAAATATTCTGAAAGGCTCTCGACCTCTCTCTCAAGGGACGCCTCTTCGAACTCAATCATGGCCCACTGGCCTAAAACCCATAGCGTCCAATCTCTACCTCATCAATCATGACCGGATAACCGGAGAACTACAAGCATCATTCACTACGAACCATGGTACTCATCCCATGACATCTCTTCTCAATATGCTCCGGTGTATGGTACCCGAACCATAACATCACTCCTCCATCCGCTCCGATGTATGGTACTCAAACCATAACATCACTCCTCCACCCGCTTCGATGTGTGATACTCGAACCATAACATCACTCCTCAATCTTCTCCGATGTATGGTACTCGAACCATAACATCACTCCTCAATCCGCTCCGATGTATGGTACTCGAAACATAACATCACTCCTCAATCCGCTCCGATGTATGGTACTCGAACCATAACATCACTCCTCAATCCGCTCCGATGTATGGTACTCGAACCATAACATCACTCCTTAATCTGCTCCGATGTATGGTACTCGAACCATAACATCACTCCTCAATCCGCTCCGATGTATGGTACTCGAACCATAACATCACTCCTCAATCCGCTCCGATGTATGGTACTCGAACCATAACATCACTCCTCAATCTGCTCCGATGTATGGTACTCGAACCATGACATCACTCCTCAACCCGCTCTGATGTATGGTACTCGAACCATAACATCACTCCTTAATCCGCTCTGATGTATGGTACTCGAACCATAACATCACTCCTCAACCCGCTCATTAGAACCTTCAGAATACTCCCTGTATCAAGTATGGGTCCTCTGCTTTTAGTAGTACGGGCCCATACTACCTGCCACATCTACCCATACTTTCCACACGGACTATCCCGGAGTTCCTAAGTAGCTGCTCGACCTTCTCGTTCACCAATTCCGTCGCGCGTGCTTGCTCCCCAGCGAAATTCTCTACTCTGCCAGCGCACTCATCTGGCTAAGGTTACTCCCTAGGCTCTTCCTAGATTCCCATACTTCTCTGCCATCAGCTGCTGAAGAGCTCCTAATGATGCCAGCCATCTACCTCCTGAATATCGTCATATTCGCTTGGTAGCTGAATCCCATCATCGAGTGTTCCACAAAGCACGAAGCAAGCAGCATTCGAGCATCGAAGAATACATAGGACTCACTCTGGGTGATAACTCCGCTTGCTCTGCTCATCCTCGAAAGTACCACCGAACTTTGCAACTCTTCCCCTCGCGGGTCCTAACTATTCTTTCGCTAAGTACCACGGTACTCATCTAGGTATCTCCTCTAGATTACTCCTCTACTCAAATCCCCTAAAGGATTCCAACTAAATATTCTCACTCATCACATACTCAAAGCACATCGCATATAGCAGCAATTCCTAGGCTAAGGCATCAAAAATCAGGCCACTCTAGTCCTAAGATATGAAATACCTAGCCTGTCTCTAGCATGCAATAATATCTCATAAAGTGCATCATAGATATCTCATAACACAAAAGTAAGGGTATTTTGGGAAATCACCGTTCAGGCTCTGGCTGATTGTACACAATGCTCTTTCTCGCTTTCTCTTTGAACTCTTATTCACTTTAGAAAATTATTTCTTTGAAAACTTTTCTTCCTCAGTTTGAGTCCGGATTTACCCGAAGGTGCATCTGAATCCCTCAAACCAAGGCTCTGATACCAACTTGTGACACCGTAAATTTCAAAACAATTTTTCATTTAAAAAGAATCATTTAATTCTTAAAAACACTTTTCTTAAAATCTTATTCATAATCGAATTACAAAAAACATAACTCCATTTTCACTTGCATAATAAACCAGGATCCTCAAAACATGACTCTTTCTCTGGTGTGTACAATCGAGCCGGTGCCGTCCCGTGATCCTGAGAGAAACCTGAAATACATAACGCCAACACTGTAAGCACGAAGCTTAGTGAGTTCCCTAGAATACCACACATAACACATATTAGCCACTTGAGGCTATAACTTTGTGGGTCCGTGCACCCTACTCTGTGAACCTTCCGGTTCTAACTCTGTGAACCCTCCTGTTCTAACTCTGTAAACATGCACAACATAAATCACATAGAAATAATGCAGTACAACACATAACATACATAGCATACAAAATACTCTGTCACATAACTCTGGTTACCTACTCAAGGTAAATTATAGTGAGAAGACTCACCTCGTGTATCTCGGTAACTCGTAAATCAAAGAAATCACTAGTGCTCGATCTCCCGAGCTATAGTCCTCCTATAACACAAGCATATCTCTAATTAACACTATCCCAACTATGGTTGACAATTCTACCAAGTCAACACCGGTCAACTCTGGTCAATGGTCAATGGTCAATGGTCAACCCAACTCACCGAGTCTGGCATGGATTCGCCGAGTCCCTACGGGGACCCGATTCCTCTGAATCCTTTCCGACTCACCGAGTCACTCACCCAACTCGGTTACTCAACCCCTGATTCGAAAACACGGAACAACTCGCTCCAACTTGTCGAGTCTGCTAATGGACTCGACGAGTGCATTCTATGCACAACCCCAAACGACCTTCTGAGGTCAGATCTGTTCCACTAACTCATAGATCCAGTCTTTCCAAGCTTATTTATCACGTAAAGTTTATGTCTTGGTGCTCATATCACACCTATTGACTCATAAATGGTGTTTTAACCTCAAACACAATGATCCCAAACAAAAACCTCCATAGACTCATATAAAGCTTGGACAAAGAGGCACTCTGGACCTCCATGGGTCCAGATCTAGAACCTAACTCGCTTAAGGGACCATGGTAGCACTAGATCTAGTCACAAAAGGGGTCAATAAGCCCTAAATCAACATGAACATCACCTCACAGAAAATTGTTCGAAAATAGTACCTCAAACGTGATGTTCTGGACCTCAGATCTTCAGGAAGTTAACTCTCTTGCTTCCTCTTGGCTATAGCTTCCTTTCCCTTGTTAGACAACACCTCCAAGGTCGACAATGGCTCCTTCTCTCACTCCAAACGCTCAAGCTCACTAGGGTTTTGCTCTGGGGGCTGGTGAGCACAAATGATGGCCATAAGGCCCCTTTAAATAGGTCCCAAACCCGAGAAATTAGAGTTTCATTAAACAGTGCGGACTCGCCAAGTCCACCAATGCGACTCGTCGAGTCCGGTCATTAATCCGGGTGAGAAATCGCGTCTCTACTCGGTGAGTCTACGCACCAACTCGCCGAGTTCTTCCACAAAACTTGAAATAAAATGAATAGATATAGTACCTGAAATTCCAGATGTTACAATGTCGGCCAAGAAGCAAAATCCAAGAGATGCTTTCGTGAAGACAAAATCAAATTCATCTCAATGGCCAACATCAAGTTCCAAAGAAAGTACTGAGCCACCCATCAGATCGAAAAAGAAATGGGTTAAACCCAACTACAAATGGGTTCCAAAGGCTCAATCTCCCAAATCAACTAATGGCTCTAATATTTCTTCATATTCTGTTTGTGATAAACAACATATGTCATGGGAGAGAGTACCATGCAAGGATGACAAAGGTTGACCCAATTTCAAAATGGACTGGGTTCCAAAGACCAACTGATCCCGCTCTGTATCGGAGCAGCTATGGAGGCATATCATCAGATTTCGGTTTTTTGGTAGTAGCTGTTCCAGGCACATGATAAGAGGCATCTCTCAACTGCACAACACTCAAAACATTGTTTGGGAGAATGTGTCCTTTACGGGAAGGGAAGAAAAGAAGTGATCACTCACGGGGTTTGTGCTTAATGACATGAAGAATTTTCAGATTTGTTCTGAGTTTATGCGTGTTGTTCTCAGACCTTCTGGACGAAAATTCAATCGGTGACTTACGGTTTGCATTTTCTTCTCTATACTCCTGAGTTTTTTCTAAAGCTGATTCGCTTTAAAGACTAATTTTTGTTTTAGGATAGTTTAAATTTGCGCAGCTATTTTCGTTTCTCTCCTATGCACAAATTTAGGGGGAGAAATAAAAACAAAACAAAAATTAGAAAATTTTAAAAAAATCCAAAAACATTAGAAAATAAGAAAATAAAAAAAAATATATGTTGGTTATGAAATGTGCTTGAGGGAGATGTTCTGGGAAGTGATATTATCAAGTAATAATAGGCAACCTAAGTCTGCGTAACGTACCCGAAGTTGAAGGGTCTATGCTCTGGTTTGATGCGTCGGTAGGCACAAAAAATTTTAAATGGACATGACTAGGCAGAGCTGAACTTAGGAAATTTATGGACTTGACAAATCTTAACCTAGTTAGATCCATTCAGCCTGACAATACGATGCTCGGATAGGTTGAGTAGAGAGATATATATGAGAATCTACTCGTCACATTAATTGAACCCGTACTTGGAACCGTGGTTTAACTTTTCCTCGATGTGCGGATTCTGTCCTTAATTCCGGTTGGATGGGGCAACTGGTAAATTCCGATAAATTAGGTCTATAGAATATCATTTTCTTTCTTTCCGTCTGTTAGTCATATGTTGTCTCCTTTGCGTGACTTCCAATCCGACCTGGTACACAACATATGCAACTCTTTTTCTCTGCATGTTATATATGTGAAATACTTCTTATCTGTTAGCCATATGCTGTCTCCTTTGCGTGACTTCTAATCCGACCTCGTACACAGCATATGCAACCCTCTTCTTCTCAACCCCTCTGAAGTAATAAGTAATAGAATTCTGAATCTATCCTCTCTCTGAATGGTTGTCTGCTCACCCGGTGTAAGGAGTACTTTGGAAGTTCTTGATGGCTGGGGTATATCAAGAAGCGGGAAACACGTTCCAGTACACTTAAAATTGAACACTCAAAGATTGTCTATAGATCTCGCTGCTCAATTTAGGTGGACAGTAATATCCCTAGTCGTCGTCAGATGAATGGTCCTTAAGATATAGTATCGAGGAACTTAGGATCAGATATAATATCTAGGAACTTAAGTTCACCTTGTCTTGTAACAAATAGTATGTCCTAAATCTGTCACAATTTTTCGTGTTTAAGTGGACCACAATACCGACAATCGACCAGACAAAGACGTGGAGATAGAAGGTACCGACAAGTGGATAAAGGTTGTCTAAAAACTTCGATCCCAAATTACTCTTAAAGTTAGATATCATTTTTATTTTTGTTAAATTTGTCATAGTTTCTTCTAATTTAAATATTAGGGGAGAATTAAAAATTAAAAATAATGAAAATAAAAAAAATTCAAAAAAAAATTCAAAAATCAAAGAAATATAAAAAAAATTAATTAAAAATCCAAAAATAGTGTTATTTCTGTTTTATTTCTTGTTCAGAAAAATCAAAAAAAAGATCCAAAAATATTTTTATTTCTGTTTTAATTTGTGTGCTAGGTTTTCTTTTAGTTTTGTTTTGTCTTGATAAGTGATTTCAGATATAGATAAGACTCATGGAGTTTGTGTTGAAGATTTCTGAGCCAAAGCCTCATCCGTGAGCATCGAAGAATTCACATTAGAAGGAGCAAGAAATGAAGATTATTATTTTAACATTCAATCCTGCAACCCCAGAAGCAAGGTGAAGCTGCACTTGAAGATTATGTGACGGATTGCATTGAAGCCTCCTCAATCAGTCTGCTGCTATTTTGAACCTGTTGAAGTGATACAAAAGATTTGTTCTCTCTGATGTTCTCTTTGAAGATTCTCAAGCTGAAAGCGCTATCTTTCAAGAATCAGTACGTCAAGCCTCCTCACCCAACGTGCGTTCAATGCCAAATTCTGAAGAAAAGCCCAACCGCTCAAGATGAAGTCATTCATTGAAGATTCATCAAGTTCATATTGAAGTCGTGAAGAATTTGAAGATTAATGTTGAAGCCA
This sequence comes from Lactuca serriola, assembly GCF_051521515.1. Lineage (NCBI taxonomy): Eukaryota > Viridiplantae > Streptophyta > Magnoliopsida > Asterales > Asteraceae > Lactuca > Lactuca serriola. The sequence continues at coordinate 120,142,311 of NC_136412.1, forward strand.
AGTTTCTAATGAAGATTATCAAGACAACCAGCTACTTTTTAGGGGGAGCTTGTTGGGTCATACAAGAAAAGAAAAGAAAGCTATAAACCAAGGGGGAGATTGTTGGGTCAATATTTTGGTTTATACTTTGCTTTTCTAGAAAATTGATTTGTTATGTAATATTGTATATGTGTTTACGGTTAAGAAGTGAGTTTACGACCGTAAACAGGGTTTACGGCCGTAAACTCAATTTGCCGCCCAGTCCAGTATATATAGGGGTGAGGGGTGTGAGAAAAAGAGTGATGAACTGAATAGAGAGAAACGGGAGCTTATGTGTGTGTGTGTGTGTGTGAATCTCATGTAAAGGAGCATCATTCCAATCTATTCAATACATTGAAGATTCATATTATTCTTCTTCTCCTTCTATTCTATTTGATCTGACATCATCTGATTGATTCGGATTCCGCACCATCAAACGGATCTGATTGATACACAGACATTTTTGGGGACTTACATTATTATTATTATTATTATTATTATTATTATTATTATTATTATTATTATTATTATTATTATTATCATTATTATTAATAATATTAGTATTATTATTATTATTTTTATTATTATTATTATTATTATTATTATTATTATTATCTTTATCATCATCATTATTATTTTTATTGTTTATATTATTATTATTATTAATATACATATATATATATATATATATATATATATATATATATATATATATATATATAGGCTTAGGTTATTCTATTCAAAGTAATTATTGTGTTATTATATGCATATATATAGGCCAATCAATTTTACTTATTTTAAGAAAATGAATAATATATTATTAAATTAAAGATAATTAGAAAATACCATCTAATTTCATTTTAAGAGTATTTTATTCAATTAACATAAATTTAAAAAAGGAAAATTACATATTTTAAGGGATAATAGATTCTATTAATTTTAAAAATCTGATTGTAGTGATGATAATTTTTAGATATTCTACTAGAATATATTTATCAAAAATAAAAATATTCTTGAACCATAAAATAATAAAAATATTTTTGAACCTATTTTTTGATCATAACTTTAAAAACTTCTTGGAGAATAACAAATTCTTGAACCATCAATTGAAGAATAAAAACAAGCATTACATTAATTCTTATAAAATACGGGTAACAATTGCTAAGAATTACATTTATTGTTAAAGAATAAAACTAAAAAAACTTTCAAATCGGGAAACAAAAACATCAAAATCTAACCAAGACACTAATACATTCTAAAAGAATAATGTTGATAAGAATCACTTTCTATTTCATGGTCTATTTTTCAAGCATCAGCTGCTTCTGTGGAAATAAATCCAATGCACAAATCAGTGAGAAAATATTCATATTCCATTCCAACAGAATTCGAATTCGTGATTCCATTCTGATAAAAATTGGAATTCAAGATTCAGTTACGGTATGCATTCGGTTGGAAAAATATCCAAAGTAAAAAAACAATTTAATGAGAATGATAGTGTTAGACATTCCAAGATAGAAACTCGTTCATTTTCATCAGCAACATCTAACTCTCCAAGTTCAGAAATTAGTTGATTTCAGCTCTCAACCACCTGTAGAAGTAAAATCCCAATTTAAGGTGATGTTTGTGTTTTATACTAATGATGAAAATATCCCTACAACACAATATTCATTAAATTCATAGAATTCGCCCAAAGTGTTCACAACATTAACTAATGACGACCAAAGTGTTCACAACACTAAAGAGAGTACTGTAACATAGCCATTGTTTTGAAACCCAAATATTTCAGTAACCCAACTAAAAACTCAACTCTTGTGTTAGCAAAACAAATTATGTTTACCTGTGGGCGAGTTTTCTTGATAGGATCTAGATACAAGAAACAAAAAGATTAGAACTTTATCAATCAAGATTCTGAACAGTCAATCTACATTGACAAAAAAAAAAGATTTCAAACAATAATCTAAAAGAATACAACTTTATCGATCTAAGATTCTGAACTCCAAAAAGTACAAATAGAAAACCACAAACCAACAAAAGTAAATCCCAAGGGAAATAGAGAAATTAGCATTCTTGAACTACAAGAATTCAAGCCAATTTTGAATTTTTATGTTAACAAAAAAAATTATGTTTACCTGTGGGTGGCGATGTCGACGGCGATAAGAGATGGAGAAGCGCCGATGTCGGTTGTGGAGCAGTACCGATGGCGGTCATGGAGTATCGCAGTAAGTGGATGAAGCATCGATGGTCGACTGGTCAGCCGATGATTGATGAAGCAGGGATGGATCAGTGATGGAAAGGAGGAGCGCCGGTAGAAGGTTCGCCGCCACAAATGGAGCAGCGACGGCGAAAGCTTGCCTCGCCTGAGATGGAGCAACAGCGAAGATGGAAGGAGGCAAGGGAATGGAGATGGATATGAAGCAAGGAACGATGGTGAATAGGGTATTGTTTACGGCATTCGTGAGAAGACGATAGATAGATGATGAGTTAGGTTAGGTTAGTGTCGGGTGGAAGATTGAGGAAGACACGCTTATTTATTTAGGTTAAAAGTCGATACGATGATTATAGGGATTATTTTTGGAAGTTACTAAAAAAATTACTCAATTACCTTATTTATTTATTTAATTTTGATTGGTCCACATTTAAGCATACAATAACACAATAAATAGTTTGAATACCTAAACCTAGCTCTCTCTCTCTCTCTCTCTCTCTATATATATATATATATATATATATATATATATAATGGTGGCATGAATGATTGTTGGCAGCATGTAGTGATGGTGATAGTGTTTTGGTTTAACTTCTCTGAATATGTAAATTAGTGTAAACCAGATTGTATTAAGTTGTGAAATTTATATATTAAATTATAAATGGACTGTATTACATTGTATTTTATATAAATTGTGTGATAAATATTAATGAATGTATAAATGTAAATATTAGACTATAAAAATTTATGATTTTGTCATTTGCTTACTAAAAAACAAACATCATGATTTGTAACATATTTAATAAGTATTCATAACACATATACTTAAAAATTGGGGTTCTTAGGGTTCTTAATCTTTTGTTGCTCTCATTTGAACCACTCCCTATATATATATATATATATATATATATATATATATATATATATATATATATATATATATATATATATATATATATATATATATATATATATATATCCCTATTCTAATAAAAGAATAGGTTTAATCTCCTATTGACAAGTGTCATACAATTAGAACACCTCATTAACGTTATATATCCATTATCATGCCACTTGTAAACCTATTAATTATTCATTTCAAATTTCAAATTTTAAATTTTTTCACTCTAATTACATTCAACTAATAATTGATTCTTTTATTTAAATTTCAAATTTTAAATTTTCCCATTCTAATTATATTAAATTAATAACATTAGATTGAAAAATAAAATAAATTTAATACATATTATAAGATGATATATCTTCATTTATTTATTTAAATTAACGATTATAATTTTATATATCTAAAAAAATTTCTCTTAAATAATAATTTATTTAAAATAATTAATTAATAATTTTGACTTTCTATATGAAAGTTTAATTAATTTTATAACCGTGGTTCTCACGGGTTATAAACTAGTGTATATATATATATATATATATATATATATATATATATATATATATAAGGGTTATATGGAAAACAAAAAAACCATAAAACAACCCTAAAAATCATAAAAATACATAAAAAAATACTTAGAGATTAAAAATATTTTATTTTTGACTTTATATTCTTAAAAAATCCAGCTTTTTTTTTTTTTTTTTTTTTTTTTATAAATTCGCTGAAAAATATTAAAAAATCGATTTTATTTATTTATTTATTTATTTTTTGTTTCTTATTCAAAAAAAAAAATCAGCGAAACTTTATAAAAACTTGTGATTTTTAAGAATATAAAGTCAAAGAAAAAGATTTGTCATATCTAAGTATTTATTTTATTGATTTTTATTATTTTTAGGGTTTTTTGTTTTTTCCATAACACCTAAACATATATATATATATATATATATATATATATATATATATATATATATATATATATATATATATATATATATATAGGGTGAGGTTCAATAGAGAACCATAAGTAACCAAGGAACCAATCGTGAGCGTCGAAAATCATAACGATCTACGGCCAAGGAAATAGATGTAAATTTTTATATTGGGCGCACACACACTGGATTATACAAAAAAATCCACCTTTAAAAAAAACCCACCACTTTTTTTCGTTTAAAATTTTTTTAGGCCATGTTTTTTATCGAAACAATACCGAATATACTGTTGTGCACGATTTTTCGTCCTTTTTCCATAGAGACCCAAGAAGATATATAAAAAAAAACTTTTTTTTTTCGAAAAAAAACACTTCATTTTCTTTGATGAAAAAAGTTGAGGTCTATTTTTTTATATTAAAAAAATTAATAAATATATCAAAATTCATATTTTTTTTGTACTTTTAAACATAGATTTATATTCATGTAAAAAACGATATTTCAGTTCAGATTCACATTGTGAACTATTCAGATTCATATTGTAAACCTGCTCAGATTTACATTGTGAACCCCCTCCGGTTCACAGTGTGCATAATAATAAGTCAGATTCACAGTGTGAATCTGAACTGATCGGAGCTTTTTCACATTGTGAATGTTAAATTTTGAAATATTTACAGTTTAGATTCACAATATGAATCTACACTGATCGAGGTTTTTTTTTTTTTTTTTTTTTTTTTTTTTTTTTTTTGTGAACCTTCTCAGATTCACAGTGTGTATAATAGTAATTCAGATTTACAATGTGAATATGAACTGTTCGAGATTTTTCATATTGTGAATGTTAAAAATTGAAATATTTACAGTTTAGATTCACAGTGTGAATCTACACTGTTCGAGTTTTATTATTATTTTTTTTAAATCGTTGTTGTTGTTTATTAGTAGAGTACAAAAAAATTAATATCTTTGGTATAATTAGTCTTTTTTTTTTTTTTTTTTTTTTTTTTGATAAAAATAAACTTAAATTTTGAAAAAACTAAGAAAATTAAGTGAGTTTTTTTTGGAAGAAAAAAGTTCGTTTTTTATATATCATCATTGATCTCTATGGAAAGAGGACGAAAAATCGTGAACAACGGTGCATTCGGTTATTTTTTTTCGATAAAAAACTTGGTCTAAAAAAATTTAATGAAAAAAAGGAAGTGAGTTTTGTTATAATACGGTACATGTGCGTCAATTATAAAAGTTTACAAACTTTTTTTTTGCTGTTAATCGATTTAAATTTCGACGCTTTGGATTGGTTCCTTGATTAATAATGGTTCTGTATTGAACTTTTTCATATATATATATATATATATATATATATATATATATATATATATATATATATATATATATATATATGGTATCAGAGCCTAGAAAGATTTTTTGGGTATAAAGCGTATAAACACTATGTGGGTATAAAGCGTGTGTGAAAATGATTCTAAAAAATCTTTATCAAAATATTTCTCCATTACTTAATCTCAATCATGACTTGAAGACAAAAAACTTTTTGCCAAAAGAAGAAATTGTTATGTTGGCCATAACCCCCTTTTCAAGAATCAAATTATTACTAGAAGACAAAGATAGCTAAAAGAAGAAATTATTTTGAAGGCCTATTATGACAAAGGAGAAATCATTGAGAAAATAATTCAAGAAATGAAGATCCGATAAAACAACCGGTTACCATTATCCTACTCAAGACCCTCTATATATTAACTTAAAGTTTTGTGTTTAAGGCATTTGAAAAAATTTCACTCTCTCAAATGTATAGTTTATGTCTAGAAAAACTTCTATTATTTCTCTATCTACCTCTCGATGTTCAAAGTCTCTATATTTACAGATCATCATTTCTCAAAATGCTTGTACTAATTGTTCGAAGTCTAATCAAAGAAGGTATTATTTAAAGAGCACTTTATTCAATTCTTGTTATTATACTTTTAAACTCGTTTTCTCTAACAAATATTTTGGTCATTTACCGTGGTTATTTCGTTTCGAATTTGTATAATAATTACTTCTACTAGATTTGAGATTTTTGTAAAATTATTTTTTGTTTAAACAATCAACCTAATCATATTATTCAAGCATAATTCCTAAGATTCTCATTCAAAAGATTTCTCATTCCGTATTTATGTTTAAATGATTGGACAATACCAAAAACAAATATTAATACAATATAAAAAATAGGAACTTTCGATTATTTTCAAAGTTACTCAATCAGAATTACCGAACAAATTGTTTCTATTGGTCAAAATCAACAAAATTTAAATCTATTATCACATAAATCTATTTTAAAACATAGACAAAAATATAAATTTCTTCATATCGGTTTAGTACAAATTTCTATTAAACCTTTTTTTAGAATTGATATTGATGCTCCTGTTCTCTTAATTTAAAGAGATAAAAGACATAAAGATTTCCAAATTTCTATTTTAGCTATGACAGAAATAAATATTGCTAACGGACCAATTTATTTTAAATGTTATCCAAATTTTTCTGTAGGATTATTCGATAAAAATATATTAGATGCCTTAGTTTTAACCGTAGAAACAAAAAATTTAGAATTTAGAGATAATACCAAGCCTTTAGCAATAATCTATCGTGTTTGTTATAAAACCATGACAACCACGTTAGAACCAATAACCCGTCTATCAAGCCAAATAAATGAAACAATTATTTTTGAAGCAAACACTAACCATACTAAGGTTCATATGCCTTAAAGGCTTAAATGGTCACAAATTACTCAATCATGTAATTGGAATTTACAAAATGTTATTGAAGCAAAGGCTTTATATTCTTCAAAACAAATCTCTAATATTATCGAACATAATGATGGATCGGTTGATATAAATTTTTGTTCAATAAATTTTTTATCATCACGATTTTCAACTAGTTTGGAATGAGAATTCTTTTGAATTATGCTTTAATAATATGATTACATTGATTTTTTAAACAAAAAAATATTTTAACAAAAATCTCAAATCTTGTTGAATAAATTATTAAACAAATTTGAAACGAAATAATCATAGTAAATAACCAAAATATTTGTCTGAAAAAATGAATTCTAGAGAATAATAACAAGAATCGAATAAAATACTCTTTAAATAGTACCTTCTTTGATTAGATTTGGAATACATTCATTACAAGCATTTTGAGAAAGAATGATCTGGAAATCTAGAGACTTTAAACATCGAGAGGTAGATAGAGAAATAGTAGAAGTTTTTGTAGACATAAACTATACATTTGAGAGAGTGAAATTTTTTGAATGCCTTAAGCATAAAACTTTAACTTAATTTATAGAGGCCTTGAGTTGGATAATGGTAACTGCTTGTTTTAAGGATCTTCATTTCTTGAATTATTTTCTCAATGATTTGTCCTTTTGTCATAACTGGCCTTCAAAATAATTTCTTCTTTTAGCTATATTTGTCTTCTAGTAAAAATTTGATTCTTGAAAATGGGGTTATGGTCGACATAACAACTTCTTCTTTTGGAAAAAAGCTTTTTGTCTTCAAGTCAAGATTGAGATTAATTAATGGATTCCATGATAACCTGCAATAATTCTTGATAATATTTTGATAAAGATTTTTTAGAATCATTATCACACATGATTTATACCCACATAGTGTTTATATGTATTTCTACAATTTTGAAATACTACTAATCTTGAAAAACATTGAAATGAAATACCCTACATTGAAGGTATACACCAAAATAAAATTTAGAATATTTTATTCTTCATATGGATCATCAAACGGGCCTTGAGCGTTTTGAAGTATATGAGTTCTTGGAGTAGATTCATTTTGATTATGTAGAGGATCTACGAATATCTTGTAATCAACAGTGAAGTTCTTCTTGTGATGAATCGACAACGTTAAGAATTCTAGTTACTAGTTCAGGATCATGGAAAGGAGCATTCTTGATCTCTTCTGTTTGAGAAAATTACACGGATGGTCCCTGTGGTTAGGGGTTATTTGCACGCTTGGTTCCTAGAAAGATTTTTTAACTCGGATCGTCCCTAAAACTTTAATTTGTTACCCGTCCGGTCCCTCTATTAACTTCTCCGTTTGTTTAGCTGTTAGCATCCCCTACATCAGGGGCATTTTTGTCCTTTCATCTTTGGATGAGCTTAAATGTAAATTTCTTCATTTGTGCGTTTGAGGGGACGATCGAATGAAACAACGACAAGGGCAAAAGATGAATGAAGAAAGTAGCAATCAGAAGGATCCGATGATGACTGACGGCACCGGTCAAAAAATGGAAGCAACTGGTGGTTGCTGTCGCTGACCAAGGTGGCGAGGGGTGGAGGCAGACTCCTCGTTGTTTCCCCCTTTTTTCTAATCTAACAGTAGGTAATGCGAAGGGAGGAAGAGTGGCAGTCATTCGCGGGCGAGCTTCTCTTGGTTCACTAGTCCTATCACCGACGACAACTCGAAGGAGGGGAAAATCGGAGAGGGAAGTACCTTGCCTGAACGGACTGAAGAGGGAAAGAGGAGGGATCCGGTGGAGTTTAGCATATCGCGACTTCAGGGGTGCTGCTCTGATCGGGAGGAATGGATGAAACACCAACAAGGGCAGAAAATAAATGAAGAAAGTAGCAATCGATATGATCCGGTGGTGACTGATCGACGACACCAGTCAAAAAATGGAAGCAACAGGTGGCTGTTGTCGCCGACTGCGATGGCGAGGGGTGGAAGCAGACTCCTCGTCGTTTCCCCCTTTTTTTCTGATCTGACAGCAGATAATACGAAGGGAGGAAGAGTGGCAGTCGATCGCCGGCGAGCTTCTCCTGGTTCACTAGTCCTATCGCCGAAAGCAATTCGAAGGAGGGGAAATCGGAAAGGGAAGTACCTTCCTGAACGAACTGAAGAGGGAAAGGGGAGGGGTCCGGTGGAGTTTAGAAGATCGCCGACTCAGGGGTGAAGAAATTTACATTTAAGCCCATCCAAAGATGAAAGGACAAAAATGCCCCTGATGTGGGGGATGCTAACAGCTAAACAAACAGAAAAGTTAATAGAGGGACTGGGCGGGTAACAAATTAAAGTTTTAGGGACGGTCCAAGTTAAAAAATCTTTCTAGGGACCAAGCGTGCAAGTAACCCCTAACCACAGGGACCATCCGTGTAATTTTCTCCTTCTGTTCTTGCCTTTGTAGAATGATGGATTTCTTGATAATATTTGATCACCTTTGTTGAATTGTCTTGAGGAGGTTTTGAATTTCTCCCACTATTTTATTCTATATTGGTAGTTAAGCCATGGAGGATAAATGTCTTTTGATTCTTGATAATTATAAGTCCATGACATAATCCTTGGAATTTTGAATAACATGAAAATTTGTAATAAATATTCAAATTCAGGGATAGGTTGAACAAATAACTCTTTGAATTTGAGAAATCCATTCAAAACTTCATCAGGTAGACATTTTGGTATTAAGCCCATGAACTTATACCAATTAACGAACCATTTGGGGTATTCATAGTCAAAGTTTAGATAAAAAAAGATAAACCAAGAATGTGAAAAATTGCATACAAGGAATGCTTTGGACCAGGCTTATTGATAACCATAATAGGAATATTTTAGGTAAGCAGGATATCCTTCTAAAATCTTTTCAGAATGGGGATTTACTGAACAATCTTGAGGAGAAACGACCTTGAGAATTTGAGCTTTATTGTAATTAATTGTTCATTCATATGAATTGGAACGATGAGTGAAACATATAGAGCCAGATTCTTGAAGAATGGTTTGATAATATTCTCTGGTCTTATAAGGATCAAAATAAAAGGTTTTCCCTCGACCAAAAAGATGATAAATGAGAATATGCAATTTTTTTATTTAACTTTGAAATCTTAGAGTCTTCATGAATTTGAATTCTTTCAATATTTGGATTTATAATATATGGAGTCTTAGTAGAAAGAATAATTTTTTGAGTTCCCAAAGGAGACGAGGATGGAGTTTTGTTAAAAGGACTAACAGTCTTGATAGGAGAAATATTCGAAGTGACAAGTTTTGATTATTTGTTTTGAAGAACATAAGTAAAAAGTACAGATTTGTTTTCTGGAGATAAAGGAGAAAATTTATTTGGACGAGGAGGAAAAGGTACAAGTTTTTTAGAAAAAGGCTTTTTGTTATCTGTTTTGGAGGAAGAAGAGAAAAAACTCATTTCCCCTGCAAAAATTCACGAGAAAGAAAATTTAGATGTGAATTATTTTCCCCTTTAATAAATTCTATTTCAAAATCAAATTTTCTAGAAGGGCTTGACATCTAGCAAAAATTTGTTTGGAAATAATGTTTTTGACATCTTTTTCTAAAATTGATTTTGCAGATTGACAATCAATTCTTAATAAAAATTGTTTCATAAATAAATCATCTTCAAACTTTTTTACGCATAGAACAATGCTTAAAATTTATTTTTTGACCGTTGAGTAGTTACTTTGGGTGTCATTCCATGCACCGTAAAAATATCGAACTAGTTGTTCATATTTGGAATCTAATTTTTTTTGTTTTAATATACCTCCAAATCCAATATCACTAGCATCAATTTCAACTATAATTTTTGCATTTGGATGGGGTAGATTCAAACATGGTAATGTTGGAATTTTTTGTTTAATATGTTTAACTATAACAGTGTGACATCCCTAATTTCATGGCTAGAAAAGACCGATTTGTTTATGCTTTGTTTTAAAATCAAAGTAATCGTTTAAAGAGCACTGTTGCAGAATTTGTTCTCAAAACAAAATATGATAAAAATCTATCAAAAATTTTCTTGAAGAAATGTATTTTCATTAAATAACAAAATCTCGGGATGTCATGTTCCGATACAGACCAAAAGAATAAAAAGTACTAAATAGACCTTACAACAGTTATTTTCAACTACTGTTATATATCCAAAGTATCTTGTTAAGTCATCCGACTTATTCACTGGTGCCACCACCTGTAATACAAAGAAAAACTGAGTGGGTCAGGCTTGGGAGCCTGGTGAGCATATAGGGTTTTCAACCCACAATAATATAATTATTATATTTAATCATCAAACAATCAACCCAAATACCCATCCCCATTATCTTCTTTATTTCTTAAGGATTTACCATAAGAATCTACTATCCTTTATTCATTCATTCCTAAGGATGGACCTAAGGAATTGGCACAAAGTCCATTGCTGCCCGAGGTTCCTAAAACAAACACTAAATCCATAGTTGCCAAGGTTCATCTATACAGTACTAAATCCAGAGCTACCAAGGTTCATCTACAAAGTACTAAATCCATAGCTACCAATGATCATCTACAAAGTACTAAATCCATAGCTACCATCGTATTTATATAAGGCACTAAATCTATAGCTGCCAGGGTTTTTAGAGTACACCGGTGAACATCAAGTCCACAACACCTACAAGTTGTGAGCATGCTAGTGTTCCACTGGACTCTCTAGAATTGTCTATGGTTGTCATCCCAACTCTGCTGAATGACGAGGCCATCGTTTGGGTAAAGGTTTCACTTTTCACCTATCAACCTCATCTCATGATCTATATCATCTTTCCTCTCATCGTCAAACTCATCTATCCTCACACACTAACTATTTCATCTACACATGTTCTACCCAACATATTTGTGGATATAAATTACATATATAGTTTAAATCATTTAAAAACCTGTATAAAACATTCATTCAACATCCATCTCACGTAAACAAATAACATATAAACACATAGCACGTATTTCATAGCAAATACTTCATATCTATGCGGTAGAAGAAAGTAACTACACACTCACTTGTTAAGACGATTGTCAGAAAACACTACGACTCTTCAAGTAGAAGTTCTTCTATGAAACCGTAATATCTTCAAACACCAGGATTCTCGCGGGCAGAGTTTCGCCTCGAAACACTTTTCTTCTCGGGATAAAACAGGGGCTTCAGGTTATAGCTTGCATGTAAATCAAGGTAATACGGGTGAGAGGAAAGAAATTAAGCAACAAAACTCGGCTGGCCTTGCTTTCTATTTATAGGAGGCTGAAAATCTATGCTCACGTCGTGAGCCACTAATGCTCACGTCATGAGCTCGATGTCATCGCCTTCGTCATCAGGCCACTTGCTGTCACACCCCGAAACCGAAGGCGGAAACATTCCGGGGCGGAGGTGACTTCATGTTGAGTATTACAACCAATGTACATAGTAAGCGAAGTAAACAACCATTACATTACATATGAAAATTTACAGTTGTTTGAAAGTAAAGTGTTACAAGTGTTATACATATATATCATATGAACAAAGTAAAGACATGACTTCTATGCTCCGTCTTCTCCAAAAGATCGCGAGTACCTGTCTAATGTGGACCTGAGAATACAAGCAGTTTAAAAATGAGCATAAAGCTGGTGAGTTCATAAGAGGTTTTGTTTTCTGAAAATGAACAAGTTTCCTTTCGGTTTTTCAGAAAATGTTGTTGGCCAAGAAAATCCCATATTTTCTTAAAAGTAAAGTTTAGTTATCCGTTTGTTACATAGTTTGATTAAGAACAGTTTGTTATATGATTATTACATAATCTGGTTAAGAACAAGTTCAGTTATCCCAGGAAAAACCCTTATTTTCCTTAAAAAGTTTGTGATTGGTTATCGAATCTAAAAGTAATGTACCAGTATCTACCATACTTAAAGTGTATGTGTGGAGTTTCCTGAAAGTCTGGTTACCCTTATAAGTACTTTAGTTTTAACATGTATATAAAACTAATAATATAAGTTTAAAGTTTTCATAATCTTGATTGGGAGTTCCATAACCATACTACAGACTAGATAAGGCTCAGAACGGGGCCAATATCTTTTATGACTTTTGTCACCCTTGAACCTTTCGGTTCAGCTGTAGCTAGCAGCCAGGTGCGGGGTAGTCAATACCGTATAGATCTATACACTCAAGTCACGCTCTCCCTCCAGAAGATTCTGGTTACAGGGATAGTCCTTCACTCTCGAATCTAGGGGGAGTATTATCAAGGACGTTACTCCAATCTTAAGATTAATGAAATTAAAATAATAAAACAGAACATTCTAATCTATTAGTCCTTCACTCTCGTAACTAAGGGGAGTGTACCAAGGACATATCAAAAGTTCTAAGATTAATGTTATCTATGGGGGTATTATCAAGGACATAACTGAAATCTTTGGTTTAATGAAATTAAATATAATATTAATACATAACTTTCTAATTTATTAGTCCTTCATTCTCGAATCTAGGGGGAGTATTATCAAGGACCTGACAAAAGTTCTAATGATACATGTCCTTCACACTCGTATCTAGGAGGTGTTTTATCAAGGACAATACAAAAGTTCTATGATTTCAATAGTAATGGTGTGAACAATCAATTGTGAAATATAAAGTATAACACTATATAATAAGAATTAAAATCGGTTTGAAAACTAACTTTTCAAGTCAAATAATTTGTTAATGTGTTTTTGATTGTTAAAAGTATACGGATTATGAAACCATTCAAATGAAATAATGAATTTAAGTACAAGATATTCTTGTACTTTTTCTTGTATTCCCCCTGAAAACATTGAAAAACACTGAAAAATGGTAGGGGTATGAACTCACCGGACGAGGAATGTGTCGGCTAGGATGCTAAACGTCGGTTCGGGGCTTGAGAATGTGAGAGGTTCCTATGTAATATGAAATGATACACAAATGTATCTAATTAGACTTTAAATCACTAAATAGATACGATTAGACACTCCAAGACGCGGAAACACTTCAAATCAAGTGTTTGGAGTGACCCTGGTGGCATCTACGGACGTATAGGGCATAGATATGGAGTTTGCTCTTCAAGAGTAAACTCCTTAGGGAGTTTTCAGCCCTAAGACCATGTACACATGAGTTAACGGCCGTGAACTCATTAGGGATGTATTCTAGGGTGTTTAAAGGTCACACATCACATAAGGAAATTGGCTAGGATAAAATCTAGGGCATAGTAAGGAATTTAACCACCAAAGGAACTATTTATTGGAGTTTACGGTTGTAAACTAGGAGTTTACGGATGTAAGCTCCTAAGCATCCTTTCTTTATATGATTTGGTGGTCCTAGATAAATCACATGTGATTCAAACTCATTTTACAAGCCATGGAATGGATTTTGGGCATCATTTGGCTAAGGTATAGGAGTTTACAGCCCAGGAACCTATCCTTGGGGGGTTTACGGCCGTGAACTCCTAAGGGAGGGGTTTTTATTAAGTTTAAGGCCCCTAACTCGTTTGTGGTTGCTTCTAGACTTTAATCCAAGGCTTAGGAGGTGTTTAAGTGGCATCTCAACACCTTAAAAGGAGTTTACTGGCCATGAAATGGTGTTTATGGTCCAAGAATGTTCTTGGGCTGTAAACTCATGTTTACTCCCTAGATGTTGAGCTCAAGGTGTTCCAAGTCCATTCCAATAAGTCCTTAAGTTGTTTCCAAGCTCCAAAAGTGATTTGGGAGGGTTTTTGGGCTCCAAAACCCTTTTAATGTGTGTTTACGGCCTAGGACTATTCTAGGGCTGTAAACACATGAATATGGTCCTATTTCATAGATTAAACACAAATTTGAAGTCTAAAGGTGTTATACTATGAGCTAGGATTGTTACCTTGACGATTTGGAGCTTGAATTTGATGATTTTGGACCAAGAATTGAGATTGTAGAGAGAGTGTAGTGAGAGAGGGTGAAAAGCTTCCAAATGAAGTCATTTTAGCTTTATATATGGTTCGAGTTTGGGAGACGGTGGAATTCTACCTGATACTGACGTTAGACGAGGCTTTTGGTCGCACCCGATTAAGTTGTCGTAACTCGATATAGTCGAAACTAAAATTTTTCTAATTACTAATTTGGGGTGTTTTCTTGTTTAACTAATGTGTTTGGACACCCATTAAGTCATAATAAAAGTCTGAAATTTAATGACTTAATTTCAAAAAAAATGTAACTGAAACAATTCGAAAAAAGGACGAATTTTATTGACGGAACGGGTTACGGCGATGGAACAAACTTCGGGTTGTCACATTATCCCCTCGTTAGAGGGAATTTCATCCTGAAATTCAAACTTTAGATACGACTCATGGATTTGGCAAGAGATACGGATACTTCTGTTTCGTCGAAACATCGCGCTCCCAAGTGAATTCGGGTCCTCGCATTGCATTCCAGGGAACCCTTCACTTATTGGGATACGAATTGTTTCGTACGTTTAATCTCTCGATCTATGATTTCGATTGGTTCTTCCATAGGGTTCAGACTTTCGTTGATTTTGGTCTCATCAAAGGGATTACTAGGGTTTTGTTGGGCAGGCACTTCTAAAGATTCGAGATGTGGAACACATGGTGGATACTACTAAGCTCTTTAGATGGTCGGAGTTTGTAGTTCATGGTTTTGATTTTGGCGAGGATTTCGAAGGGTCCGATGTACTTCGGGTGAAGTTTTCCGCGCTTTCCAAAGCATATCATGCCTTTCCGGGGTAAGACCTCCAACAGGACGCGATCTCCAACAAGAGGGTACATCTTTCTGTGTTAGAGTAGGTAAGGGTTTGGCGATTCTGAAAGAAATTTCTTGGTGGGTCTGCGATAATAGCCGGCGGGACCCAAGAATTGACGGGTTTTTGTGGGTATCTTCGGTGCTGACTAATTCTCTATCGCCTTGATTTCTGAAAGGGTCCACGAGTATGAATTATTTGTTTACTACATGACCAAGGAAAGTGGTTTGACCGAAGGGCACCACTACAAAATCGTAGTGACCATATCGAGTCCTGATCGTTGTCTTGGAAACATCATCCTCACGGAGACTTGGCTACGGGGGTAGCTCCAGGAATTAGGTCATTGCGAGACTCGACTTGACGTTCGAGAGGAATTTTCGGGAGCTCTTCGGGAGGGACATCAGAAAGTTGCAGACTTCGGGGATGCTCTCGAGGCCTTTAACTTCCTGTTTCCCGATGATCACACGGACTAGGAATGCATGGCACTCCTTTCGGGGAACTTTTTAAGCTTTAATGCACGAAATGATGCGAATGTTGGAATTAAGTTTATTGCCATAGGTCATGAGAGTCGGGTCAGAGGAAAGATTAAGACGGATGGCCTTTTCGAAACCAAGAATAACAGCATAAATGGGACTTAGTCATTCCATTTCAATGATAGCATCAAGGATTTTTCATGAAAAATTTGCCATTAGGTCGAATGGAAAAGAATAATCATCCAGAGTAAGGATACAACCTATGGATATGTCGTTAACGTTCTCTTTTTCACTGTTAGCCATCTCGACAGTACACGTTTTGGTTACTAACGAAGGACTAAGTTTATAAAGGTGTTTGAATGAATAGCTAACAAATTTTCTTTCAGCACTAGAATCGAAAAAGGGTTACAGGCATAAGAGTTGCCGAGGAGGAATATACCTGTGGCAACGGTGGGATGGGCGGTTGCCTCCTCTCGTCCTATTGCTAGAACTCTTCCGGTGTTGTCAGTCGTTGCTGCCTTGGGGCAGTTTCGCTTAAAATGCCCAACTTCTTTGCAACCATAGCAGGCCTGACCAATGCCTGCTCCGTAAGCTTGATTGGTTGATTAGGTTGGCGTCTTGCAGTTTTTCGCAGTGTGACCCTTTTTGCCACAACTGTTGCAAAATACCTTGCGACATGGGCTGGAAGTGAGGTGATGATAGTTGCACTTGTCACACATAGGGAGGGTACCAACATACCTACTGGTAGGTGTTCGAGCTGAGGAACCAACGATAGAAATAGCTGCAGGGGTAGTAGCAGCGTGAACTGCCACAGTTTGCTGCTTCTTCGAAGACTCCTGCGATGTCTGACTTTTCTTCTTCTTCGAAAATTTTCTTTTCTCACCACTCCTCTCTGTCGACTAAGGAGTGGTAGTGGCTTCCTCAAGGTCATCACT
This sequence comes from Lactuca serriola, assembly GCF_051521515.1. Lineage (NCBI taxonomy): Eukaryota > Viridiplantae > Streptophyta > Magnoliopsida > Asterales > Asteraceae > Lactuca > Lactuca serriola. The sequence continues at coordinate 120,159,260 of NC_136412.1, forward strand.
ATGGTCAATTAAGGTTTGCGCTAAACATTTGGCGCTGTCGTAGGTATCTGGCTTCGCAGCTAAAACATTTCCCTTGGTTGGCTGGGTCAACCCCCAAATAAATCTCTCTATCTTCTTACTCTCTGGAGTAACCATTACGGGACAGAGTGGCGCCAAGTCATCGAATCTGGAAGTGTAAGCGACAATATCGGAACCCTTCATCTTTAGGTTCCAGAGTTCATGCTCCAGCTTCTGCATCTTGCCCCATGGGCAGTACTCCACAAGAAGAAGTTCCTTCATGGCCTCCCAACCCATAGCATTGCCTACTGGTAGGGTTAAGGATTTGACTCGACCATTCCACTAAGTCACGGCTTTATCGGTGAAAGTGCAGGCGGCGAACTTCACCTTATCCGATTCAGAGCAGGCACAGATTTCAAAAATTGATTCGATTTTCTCGAACCATCGGGTTAAGGAGATAACACCTCTAGTGTCATTGAAAGGTGTGGGTTTGGCATTCATAAAGTCTTTATAGGAACACTCCTTCCGGTGTCCCTGGCTACCTTCCTGGTTTTGAGATTGGGTACCACCTCCTGGACCACCGAGGTTCATTTGAGACATGGTGGCTGCTACTGCGGCAGTAACAGCTGCCTGGAACATGACAGGATCAAATTGAGGAGGAGGTGGTGGCAGAGGGTTGTTGTTCTTTGAGCTGGGTCTCTTTCTTGGAGGCATCTTGATCTAAAAAGATTAGGAAAGAGAGGATGGTAAGTCCTCTGAATTGAGTCAAGAGATATGACTGATATAGAATTCTATTAAGCGATAAAGTAGGAAAGAGTTATCAAAGCAGATAAATTATCGCTAAAGGAATGGTCAAGGAGCAACGCTTGAAAGAGGATTTTCTACAACAGATTGGCTCGAGAAGTACTCCCATAGTATTTCATGATTCGCTGCAACGATGGCTCGATGTTTGGGTATTGGGTAAATTTTAGGCATGTCGCATACCACAGTCACTCCCAAGCCCATGTTGGCCGTGTCTCGAATGAATACAGTTGATCAGGCTATATTGACCCTAGACACGACTACAAAACTGCCGAGGTTTAACCGCAGCATACAACACCCATTTACTTATGTTTTGTTCTACTTGTAGTTACGGATTCCAGTGGTTAGGTATACTTGTATACTTTTGAAAATAATTATATTTTGAAGTATACTTTTAGTTCAGAGCACTTAGGCCCTTAGTGTTTATAGTCTTATACCATGTAAGGTTTGGTATACTTAGTTCACTATAAACAAGGGCTCTGATACCAATCTATCACACCCCGAAACCGAAGGCGGAAACGTTCCGGGGCGGAGGTGACTTCACGTTGAGTATCACAACCAATGTACATAGTATGCGAAGTAAACAACCATTACATTACATATGAAAATTTATAGTTGTTTGAAAGTAAACTGTTACAAGTGCTATACATATATATCATATAAACAAAGTAAAGACGTGACTTCTACGCTCCGTCTTCTCCAAAAGATCGCGAGTACTTGTCTAATGTGGACCAGAGAGTACAAGCAGTTTAAAAATCAGCATAAAGTTGGTGAGTTCAAAAGCGGTTTTGTTTTCTGAAAATGAACAAGTTTCCTTTCGATTTTTCAGAAAATGTTGTTGGCCAAGAAAATCCCATATTTTCTTAAAAGTAAAGTTTAGTTATCCGTTTGTTACACAGTTTAGTTAAGAACAGTTTGTTATCTGATTATCACACTGGTTAAGAACAAGTTCAGTTATCTCAGGAAAAACCCTTATTATCCTTAAAAAGTTTGTGATTGGTTATCGAATCTGAAAGTAATGTACAAGTATCTACCATAGTTAAAGTGTGTGTGTGGAGTTTCCTGAAAGTCTAGTTACCCTTAAAAGTACATTAGTTTTAACACGTATATAAACCTAATAATATAAGTATAAAGTTTTCATAATCTTGATTGTGAGTTCCATAACCATACTATAGACTAGATAAGGCTCGGAATAGGGCCAATATCTTTTATGACTTTTGTCACCCTTGAACCTTTCGGTTCGGCTGTAGCTAGCAGCCAGGTGCGGGGTAGTCAATCCCGTATAGATCTATACACTCAATTCACGATCTCCCTCCAGGAGATTCTGGTTACAGGGATAGTCCTTCATTCTCAAATCTAGGGGGGTATTATCAAGGACGTTACTCCAATCTTAAGATTAAAGAAATTAAAATAATAAAACGGAACATTCTAATCTATTAGTCCTTCACTCTCGTAACCAGGGGGAGTGTACCAAGACATATCAAAAGTTCTAAGATTAATGTTATTGGTCCTTTACTCTCATATCTAGGGGAGTATTATCAAAGACATAACTGAAATCTTAGGTTTAATGAAATTAAATATAATATTAATACAAAACTTTCTAATTTATTAGTCCTTCACTCTTGAATCTAGGGGGAGTATTATCAAGGACCTGAGAAAAGTTCTAATGATACCGGTCCTTCACACTCGTATCTAGGGGGTGTTTTATCAAGGACAATACAAAAGTTCTATGATTTCAACAGTAATGGTGAGAACAATCAATTGCGAAATATAAAGTATAACACTAAATAATAAGAATTCAAATCGGTTTGAAAACTAACTCTGCAAGTCAAACAATTTGTTAATGTGTTTTTGATTGTTAAAAGTATACGGATTATGAAACCATTCAAATGAAATAATGAATTTAAGTACAAGATATTCTTGTACTTTTGCTTGTATTCCCCCCTGAAAACATTGAAAAACACTGAAAAAGGGTATGGGTATGAACTCACCGGACGAGGAATGTGTCGGCTAGGATGCTAAACGTCGGTTCGGGGCTTGAGAATGTGCGAGGTTCCTATGTAATATGAAATGATACACAAATGTATCTAATTAGACTTTAAATCACTAAATAGATACGATTATACACTCCAAGATGCGAAAACACTTCAAATCAAGTGTTTGGAGTGACCTGGGTGGCATCTACGGACATATAGGCCATAGATATGGAGTTTGCTCATCAAGAGTAAACTCCTTAGGGATTTTTCGGCCGTAAGACCATGTCCACATGAGTTAACGGCCGTGAACTCATGGGTGATGTATTCTAGGGTGTTTAAAGGTCACACATCACATAAGGAAATTGGCTAGGATCAAATCTAGGGAATATGAAGGAATTTAACCACCAAAGAAACCAATTATTGGAGTTTATGGATGTAAACTAGGAGTTTACGGATGTAAGCTCCTAAGTATCCTTTCTTTATATGATTTGGTGGTCCTAGATCAATCACATGTGATTCAAACTCATTTTACAAGCCATGGAATGGATTTAGGGCATCATTTGACTAAGGTATAGGAGTTTACAGCCCAGGAACCTATCCTTGGGGGTTTACGGCCATGAACTGCTTAGGAGGTGTTTAAGTGGCATCTTAACACCTTAAAAGGAGTTTACTGCCTATGAAATGGTGTTTACGGTCCAAGCATGTTCTTGGGCCGTAAGCTCATGTTTACTCCCTAGATGTTGAGTTCAAGGTGTTCCAAGTCCATTCCAATAAGTCCTTAAGTCGTTTCCAAGCTCCAAAAGTGATTTGGGAGGGTTTTTGGGCTCCAAAACCCTTTTAATGTGTGTTTACGGCCTAGGAATATTCTAGGGCCGTAAACACATGAATATGGTCTTATTTCATAGATTAAACACGAATTCGAAGGCTAAAAGTGTTATACTATGAGCTAGGATTGTTACCTTGACGAGTTGGAGCTTGAATTTGATGATTTTTGACCAAGAATTTAGATTGTAGAGAGAGTGTAGTGAGAGAGGGTGAAAAGCTTCCAAATGAAGTCATCTGAGCTTTATATATGGTTCGAGTTTAGGAGACGGTGGAATTCTACCCGATACTGACGTTAGACAAGGCTTTCGGTCGCACCCGATTAATTTGTCATAACCCGATATGGTCGAAACTAATTTTTTTCTAATTACTAATTTGGGGTGTTTTCTTGTTTAGCTAACGTGTTTGGACACCCGATAAGTCATAATAAAAGTCTCAAATTTAATGACTTAATTTAAAAAAAATGTAACGGAAACAATTCGAAAAAAGGACGAATTTTCTTGACGGAACGGGTTACGACGATGGAACAAACTTCGAGTTGTCACACTTGCCCTGGAAGATGTCTATCACCTGCTCACATCGTGAGCCACTGTGCTCACGTTGTGAGCTCTGACACAGGGGTTGAAGTTCGTGCCCCGACCTTCAGAAATTCATATCTTTCACATACGAGCTCCATTTTTGACGTTCTTTATATCCATGCGTAGGTGAGAGTATGCTATAAAACTCTCGTTTAGAATCTATCTACTAATTTTGAATTTAATTTTTATTATATTATTTTTAGTAGGTCGGGACAGAAAAACTCCGTTAGGAATTCACAACTCCTTCATTTGTTGTCCATTTTCGTCTGTCTTTTTACCGTTGGACTACTATCGACGAGATCTTTGATTCTCGTTTAGATTATTTCGGCTAGAAATCACTCGATCTCATATTCAAACTTTGGGCTGCATACCGCTAAGTCGAAACTTCGAAAAATAATAACTTCCTCATACGAAGTCAGATTTAGACGTTCTTTTTATGCATGCTCTCGTTTAACATATTCTATGACTTTCGTTTTGATCGCTAAAGCCAAATATCGCTCTATCGTAAATTCAATATTTACGTTGCATTGTGTCGTGCTGGTTCTGTCGTGAAACTTCGATAGGTCATAACTTCTTCGTTATAACTGGGATTTCGGCATTCTTTATATTTTCGGAAACCTTGCCACGACCACTACAACTCAGTTAAGATTATTCTTTCTAAATAATCTTTTATCAAAAAGTCACTTTTGGTGCTTATCGTCTCTAAATCGACTAGCTCGGATCTACGGACGTTACAATTATCTCCCATTAGGATGATTACGTCCTGGAATCATCAACGAAAATTGGGCTTGTATAATGATTCCATACGTTAACTTTTCGTCCTAGGTAATAATCGTAACTTCTATGTTTCTTCGACTGAGTATCTAACTCTTGGACTTCTTGACCGCAGGAAATGGTCAATCTTGCTCCTGCTCTTCATACTATGTTGGACTTTCAATCGTAACCTACGAGTTACAAAATAAATCCTTATTGAGGACTCTTTCTTCTTCTTAGGATAAGTACTTTCCTTTAACTATTGTAACAAATGAATGGGCCATGTTCTAATGACCTTTAATCGGATGATGCAACGCTTAGACTCAAGTCTCTTAGAGTCAAATTTCAGAATGGAATATACCTTCCTTCATATTCTAATGTGATATAATCATATTTTAGCATGTAGTATTTCTAGCTACAAGCTTCTTTGACAACGAGCGCGATGCTATTGCACTGATTTCAATCTTCTGACTTAAGTCAGATGTTACATCGAACTTGGTTCTCTGAACCACGTAACAAACTCATCGTAGTCGGACTCAATTTGATATGACCACTAGGGTCAGAATAACAATCATCTCATTAGTCATAACCGAAACAATAGTAACAACATACTTGAATAAAAACGGAATCAGTCACTAGCTTCTTCGTAACCTTGTGACTCTCCCTGATCCAAGCGTGAGTCCCGTGCTTCCAGTAGTACAGATCTCTACTACTATTCACACCTACTCATACTCGTCCCAAGTATTTTCTCGCAGTCCCCAAGTTCTAAAATCACAAAACAATTTAACACATACGGATATGTCCAATTAATCATACAAATTTTCTAGACTCTACTAGAACTTCTTCCATGCGTATCTTCAATCATCAATTCTAATTCAACTCGGTTGATGATGGAAATTCTAGACGATGGGAAAACGTCAAGAATTACACCAATCGTTCCATTATCTGGCCAATCGAAGGTGTACTTCAGACGTACCGTACTCCTTTAAACGTACTGTTATTTTATCAGACATAAAACAAAAGGCAAGATACCACCTTCGATATCTTCTGATAGGTGTCATTCAATACATCAGATAACAAAACTAGGGTTTATATTAATTCTTGAAACTATTACAAAAAATTTCAAGTTCACCCAATACTATGCCTTTAATAGTATAGACCATAAGTTAGTATTCGCATTGTTACTTCATAATTTGATCTTTGGATATGAAATCCATATTCCCGGTTCCTCGCGTTATTGTCTACCTCGTCGAGGATCATGTGGAATTCCCCTGGCTTTGATGGTGCCACTAGCCTTTCTGCCCTATTTTTCTTTGGGTAGTCTCTAGACATGTGCCCCTTGCCTCTGCATCCGTAGCATACCTTATCATTATGTGTACAATTCGTGGAATAGTGGCCGATTCTTCCACATTTGTAACAGGTTACTTCTTCGTTGCATGTTCCAAAGTGCTTATTCCTGCAATTTTCACACCATTTGGCTCCATACCTCTGGTCATCTAGGTTAGACATTGCGAACTTTCCCTTATTATCAGGTCTTGATGATCCTTCAAGCTTCTTCTTCTCGCCAACTTCAACTTTCTCCAAACCGTTTTCCACTTCTAATCCATTGGCAAACTTGTTGACCTTGGAAAGTTCTGTTGGAAGTAGGTAGGGAACAAGATTCATCTTCTCCATAAAACTAGTAGCGTACTTGGTGACGCTCAATCTTCCCTTCTTCAGATTCTGGAACTCATTGTTGATTTCTAGAAGATCCTGCGCATAGCAGTATTGCATCTTTAGTTGCACCACAAAATCTTCCCAAGATATCTTACTAGCTTCTCCCTTGGGCATCAAACCCTCTAGCAGCTTCCACTAGTTCTACACTCCAGATTTTAATAGAGGAATCGTGAGAGCGGTTTTCTGTCTGTTGCTACACTCACAACTCTCAAACATTGTCTCCATCTCAGAGATCCAGTCCATAACTTCCATTGGTGTCAGGCTTCCAGATAGACACGATAGTTTGGATGCCATGAAATCCTTGTACTTGCATCCACGTCCATCGTTTCCTCCATCTTGGTTGTTCTGCCTAAGTAACGGTGGGTTGGCTTGACCAACAATCCCACTGAAGTTTCCTCCTTCCGAATGCTCTTCAGTCAATTCGGGCTGTTCAATCAACATTGAAATTTCTTCACGATTCTGCTGATGCAGGCGTTTAGTTTCCTCCATCTGATGATCCAACATCATTTGAATCATCACTTGTACCCCAACCATTTTCATTGGCTCAGGTACTACTGCTACCACATCTACTCGCTCAACCACAGGTGGTTGATTCTTGTTTTCATTCACGTTTCTATCTCCACTCCTGGTTCTTGCCATTTTTGATCTATACACCGAATAAGGTGAATTTAGATCCTCATTCACGATAGACATTCAAATCATCCTTATCACTCCGAAATGTTTACATGCTAGTTCTAATATCATAGTCATACGCTTAGAATCCTAAACACATAAGGTTTCTAGATCCGGTCGACAACAGACCATAGATCCGAACAAACAATTCCATATATGGCGAACATATAGCATTTAGCACATAAAAGCATTTTAGGCATTTTTCCTAAAATATACTAGTGCTCGTATCTAAAATATGGTAGACATCATCTCACAATCATCGCATAGCATTCTAAGTTTATGTCTAGAAATCCTATAATTTCCTAGTTCGCTTAAACTAATGCTCTGATACTAACTGTAACATCCCCAATTTCACGGCTAGAAAAGACCGATTTGTTTATGCTTTCTTTTAAAATTAGAGTAATCATTTAAAAAAACTATTGCGGAATTTGTTCCCAAAAAAAAAATATAAGAATCTATCAAAACTTTTCTTGAAGAAATGTATTTTCATTAAATAACAAAATCTCAGGATGTCGTGTCCCGATACAGACCAAAAGCATAAACAATACTAAATAGACCTTACAACAGTTATTTTCAACTACTGGTCTATATCCAAAGTATCTTGTTAAGTCATCCGACTTATTCACTGGTGCCACTACCTGTAATACAAAGAAAAACTGAGTGGGTCAGGCTTGGGAGCATGGTGAGCATATAGGGTTTTCATCCCAAATTAATATAATTATTATATTTAATCATCAAACAATCAACCTAATTACCCATCCCTATTATCTTCTTTATTTCTTAAGGATTTACCGTAAGAATCTACTACCCTTTATTCATTCATTCCTAAGGATTGACTTAAGGAATTGGCACAAAGTCCATTGCTACCCGAGGTTCCATAGCTACCAAGGTTCATCTACACAGTACATACTAAATCCATAGCTACCAAGGTTCATCTACACAGTACTAATCCATAGCTACCAAGGTTCATCTACACAGTACTAAATCCATAGCTACCATCGTATTTATATAAGGCACTAAATCTATAGTTGCCAAGGTTTTTAGAGTACACCGATGAACATCAAGTCCACAACACCTACAAGTTGCGAGCTTGCTAGTGTTCCACTGGACTGTCTAGAATTGTCTGTGGTTGTCATCCCTACTCTTCTGAATGACAGGGCCATCGTTTGGGTAAAGGTTTTACTCATTTTTCACCTGTCACCCTCATATCACAAAATATATCATCTTTCGTCTCATCCTCAAACTCATATTTCCTTACACACCAACTATTTCATCTACCCATGTTCGACCCAACATATTTGTAGATATAAATTACATATATAGTTTAAATCATTTAAAAACTTGTATAAAACATTCATTCAACATCCATCTCAAGTAAAGAAACAACGTATAAACACATAACACATATTTCATAGCAAATACTATTGGATTAGATGTCTAAGCCCATAACTATTATTGGTATGTACTCGACCCGAGTGTAGCATGGTCCATTTGGGTTGCATATCATCAGGACAATTTGTTTGGATGAACTTTTGAGAGAAGGTAATTTATGGTTTATTAATATATTATAAATTATAATATATTAATATGAAATCATTTGTTTTAATTAGTATTGGTCAAGAATTAATTTGGAATTAATTTAGTGATCAAAAGAGACTAATTAAATCTATGGGGACTAATTATGATAATTGGTTATATTTATATGTGTTGGGCTTATGATCCATGTTGGACCAAGTTTATGTATGGATACATAAAGAATTGGGCCACATGAACCATGGATCATAAAAACCTATGGGTATGGATTTGGGTTATACCCATGACTCTTGAAATACCACACATATAAACACATGCATCATGACCTAAAAACGACACTTGTGGTTACACATGAAGTTCCTTGAGTTCATGTGTGTTTTTGGGTACATGGAATTCTCTCTCAAGTTCCACATTTGTCCATGGTGTGTTGTGATTCCACTTGATGCTTCGACACTATTGGGGCTAAGCTCTTATGGCCAAATACATCAAGACTTCAAGCCGCATTAAAGGTATGTTACCCTAACTAGTATCTTATATGGTTTATGTCAAATGCATGCTAGTTATAGGTTTAATGCCTTGGAAACCAGTTGCATGTATAATTAGTGAAAAACATAGATGCAAGGTATTTAGGGTTGTATGTGCACCATAGGATACAAAGATTCACTTGGCAGAGTTGTAGGGGTTGAAAACTTGTTTTGCTATAATTAAGGAAGGAAATATTATACTTCATTTCAAATCTAAAAGCTTAAATTGTGGAATTTTAATAAAATTTAGTCAAATATATATGAATATTGTGTTGGAATGGTTCAACATGAGGAAATTATATATATAGAAAGGATAATTGCATTCTCAAAAATTTGGTTATGATTACGGCATCCCTTTTCATAATTGAATTTGTGAGAACATGGAAATTAGAAATATTATAGCAAAAGACTGGTAAAGTATCACGTATTTATGTAAGACATTATGAATCGTGTCCCATACGCTTCGGGTATAGGATCGATTGCATATGCTATAATGGTTGATCATTCTAAATTTTTCCAAATGCTTAGCGCATTAAGAGGGAAAAAGGACTAGAACGGTTTTTACTAAGATAATTAAACAACTATCAAAGGACGATCTAAGGTTCGCCAAGGATTTATTGCTTGTGAGTAGTTGGAAGTATAGTGTTGGATGGACCATATCGACATTATTATGAATAGATAAGATTCTATTAAGAATGAGTTGTCATATGTCAAATATGGAAATGTTTCCATATCAGGAGTTGGAAATTAAGAATTTATGTCTAGATTAGAAAATTTTATGCAAAAAGGATGTTCAAAGGAATGTACTTTGAGTGAGACACATCACATCTATAGAATTGTTTTGTAACAAATTCTGATAGAGAACCTTGTATTTTTCATTGGCCAAGTCTTGGTGACTTTTGTGCTATGACATTACAAAAGGATCATTGCGTAAAATGTTAAAATCTAACATACTCTAGTAGTGGCAAGAACCTTGTATTCTTACACTATCGATGAGGATTAGGGATTGTGAAATGAGCATCATTGGAAAACCTTTCAATTAATCTATTTCACAAAGCATGGACCATAGGAAACAAAGTGTGCATGCTTGGATCATGGGACAATTGTTGTTGTAATTCAAGTAACGAGTTGATTATTCGAAACATTAAATGATAAATAATGAGTAATCAATATGGTGGTTAAATAGAAGTGTTTTATTTACTCTCACAAGTTTAGGGCCATATAGGATTAAGTATTATTGTTGTGTTTCAGTTTGCATGTTTTGACTTCCAGAATAATTGGGCTATTCGAACCCCCACAGTCGGTCATTGATATGGGCATATTTAGTTATAAAATTCATGCATTATCATAATACTATATGTTGTTTTTATCTCATTTAATGAAAAAAGGTGCTTAATTATCTTAAATATTTCATATTCAGCAATAAAGACATGCTCGGAAGGAAAAGGAAGCGGAATTGGCGATTGAAAGCTTGGATCTTGAATTTTGAAGAAAGAAGGATGTTGCTGGACAGCTTGACCCTTCTTCAGTGTTTTGGCCATATCTCATGAACTGTAACTATGATTGACGAGATTCAAAATGTTCTAAAAATTAGACACAATTTCAGACGACTTTCATGTTTTGAGAAAATGTTGATTCCGAAAAAACTCGACGAGTTGGGCCTGAACTCAACGCGTTGGTCAGAATGTTCCAGATTCGAAGATGCCTTGCCGTACACGCTGTATATGCGGATTATCGATAAAAATCAACGAGTTTGTGGTGAAAACTCATTGAGTTGATGCTGTTTTCAGAATTTATATATAGAAACGCTTCTCATTCGAACCCGAACTAATGCTAGAGGCTTTGGACGATTTTTGGAGGCCAGAAGGGTTCTTGGAGTCCTAGATTTCGAGAACTCAACATAAGAGGCATTTTAGAAGAGAATAAAAGGCAAATAATCATTCTTCTTTTCTTAATATTTGTTTTGAACCATGTTTGAATCATTAGATTTTGATTTTAGGTAATACTTGCTTTAGATATGAGCTCAAAGCTTTTTACTTTTGTTTGGATGAGATGATCTTATGAACATGGTTTGATTGAGTGGTTGGATTAATATTGATTTGGTTATTCATATTGTTAAGCTTATTAAAGATCCTTATGTATTAATGATAAATGTTTTCAGTTAACAAATAAGTGATTGAGTTGCATGAATATCTTCTTGATTACTTGATTCATATAGTTTTATGAATATAAAATTGTATGCTTAGGAATAGTGAATATGAAACTAGGGTTAACCAAAAAATGTGTAAATCAATGTATGAGCATGTGTGATGAACAACCATACATGAGTTGATTGAACTGAAAAAATTTGATTAACTATTGTTATAAGTCTTGCTTGATACGAACTGAACACTAGGAAACTTTTTAATTTAATCACTTGATCACTGTTTAAACTAACTTGTCTACTAAAGAATTGGTAATAATGAACATGAACCTAATCACATTAGGAATCGGTAACCATTGACATATTAATTCATTGCACTTACCACGAAATCAACTATAGGAAAAAGTAAATTGAATCTAAACAGAAGTCTCTTTTATCATTGAATCTAGTTGTCTTTTCTTGTTTTTCTTAGTTGTTAATTGTCTTTGTTTAAGTTTTAAAGTGCTTGTTTAAGTTTCTAGTCTTGCAAAAATCGAGAAAACCCCCCTTCTTTTATTAATTGTTTTATTTAGATAATATTAGTATTAATCTTAGTTGTTGCCGTTCCCTGTGTTCGATACCCTACTTGCTTAAACTAAACTGCTATCGATAGGTACACTACCTGCGTGTGTTTGTTTCCATTTGAGTTTGTTAGGATTAAAACTAGTTTGTTTCACACACATCAGTCATACGTTGGAAGTAGGTTTGAAAGAAGACTGTCATGAATCTGTCTGTAGATTGTCTAAAGTGTTTAGACATAGCATAAGTTTGCTGCAGAGTTCATGAGTGCTTTAATAAGATTAGAACATTGGATTAAACCCACACTCATGAGAATCACTTCATGGATTTTATCATGAGTGATTGTGAGACGATAACATTGTATATTCTTGAAACCGAGACATGTGAGTTGTTATTTGTTGGGCGTTTGCACATTGATGATAAGTAAACACACCAGTAACTTGGTGTAATAAAACTTATTGTTGTGTGTGATTCGATAAGTAGTTGCAAGCAAACATTTGAGTCAAAGTTTATCCATTCCTTTTACCCAAAGTGGGATAAAAGTGATATATGTGGGCCCCTCGATGATTTAGTGATGACACCCTAAGTGCTTAGCCAAGCCGGGACTAAGTTGATGTGCTTAATTGTAGTCTATTGTCAGTCGTCATAAATCGGAAGTCGGGAAACAATATAGAGAGAATGATCAAATTCATGTCTTGTGTCTATAAGATATCTTGAGAATGGAGGAATATATGATCCCTTATCTAAAGGACACGTTATCTGATAAGATCAGAGTTGACAACGGCGTTTGAAAGCTACGATTGCTGATTAGGTTCTGAAGTTATGCAAAATAGTTATTAGACTTATCCAAGTGAGAGACTGTTGGATTAGTGTCGAAGTCCATAAGTATTTTGGTATGTACTTGACCCGATTATGAGCATGGTCCTTTTGGGTTGCCTCCACCATAGCAACATGTAGGATGAATTAAGGAGAGAAATGTTTAATTATGATTTATTAATATATTATGAGAATAATATATTAAAGGAGAAATCATATTGTCTAATTAATATTAGTCAAGAATTAATTTTGTGGCTAAAAGAGATTAATTAAACTTAAGGGAATTATTGTGTAATTATATGATAATTACATAGATGGGCTAATGGACTCCATAGAAGTTGGAGTGGATGAATTCTATGGGGAAACCCATTAGAAATCGCCCAAGGCTTCTAAACAGAGAGTCAATGAGTTGCTTAGGGCTTAAGCAGTTAGATTAGGGTTTCCTAGCTGTAAACCCTAATAGCCAACATATATAAGGAACCCTTATGGCCCCAAAAAAACGTGGTGAATACTTCCTTTAGGGTTTCCAACCGTTTTTGGTTCCTCATCTCTCCTCCCTCTTCATCCAAGTTGCTTAGTGGTGTTTCTGACTCCATTAGAGGTGCAACACTTAAGGTACTATGCTTTCTGAAGCCAAGGATTGATTGTTATTTCTATATAACAATCAAAGGTAAGATCTAAACCCTAATTTCAGTTATAGTTTATTAGATCTAGGGTTTATAGCTTTGGATATTTAGTTGCATGTTCATTAGACAAACTAGATCCAAAAGCTACTAGGGTTTGCATGTACACCATAGGAATGATGTATTGCTCAAAACCCATCACCTTAATGATATTACCTATTTGCTTGATGCTACTAAATCAACAATGATTTGGGGAATTGGTAAAGAAAATTTGATTGGAAGATCAACTTCCCAAACTTCCATGGACATTGACAATGGTAACATTAGAAGTCCAGAAAAGCTTTCTCTTCCCAATGGAAAGGGATCGGCCATGGTCAAGTGATTTGACCTAATGATAAAGAGAAAGGATAGGTCTGAGATAGTCTCATGTACCATTTCCAAATATTCCATATGTTTCTTTTGCCAAAAGAATGGGAATTGGTTGCGAAGCTGCCAGATTTACCTGAAAGATCTAGTAAAGTCAAAAGTGTGACTCTACTTCAGGTAAAGTCCATTATCTAACTCTATTATGTATCTCTTGGAGATTCTTAATACATAATGTAATCTAATTACATTTTCATGTTTTAGAAAATTAAAGGAAGTTTAAAGTAAGAGTATGTTGATTTTGATCGTGAAAATGGTTCGGTGATCAGAATTTTGAGCAACTGCTTAAGAGTTACGATAGAATGCTTAGGAATAGATATCAACGTAGTTTTCATAAGTATTTGCATTGTAAGGATAAGAGTTTTCCGCAAGTTTTAAAATAAAAAAAGTTTTGATTTATTTATTTTAAGTATCCTTACAATGACATTTGTGAAAAATTGTTGTTTATATGTTTCCATTGAAAGCAATATTGGAAAATAAAATTTGATTCTTTCATTTATGCTAGTGTTATAATTTACCAAATAAGGAAAGATTCTCATCACCCAAGTTTCAGTTGGATAGAAACTTGGAATCATGCAAGTTGTATTGTGTGATGAATGAGAATTTTCATCTTTGGGAAACTAAGACTAAGACCTTGTTCACATGTATGTGTGAGTCGAGTGACGGACTAAAGGATTGGGTACACTTGGTTGTGCACTGATCAGGTTCACCACAAAGGTCAATTCGATTATTCATTATGATTTACTAAAGTTTAGTAAATATGGTTATGCTTACAAGTTTAAGTGTAATTCTGAAACATTAGAAAAGTTTCAATGTATGACAGAACGGATGAGAAGAGTCAAATAAGGCAGAAATATAAAAGTTTCTCCAAATATGAAGAGATGGGAGAGTACTTGAGTATCTTGTTTTATGATTATCTTAGTGACTATGAAACCATATCACAATTGATTCTCTATGGAAACCTTAATGCATTTGTTTGACTAAGTAAAGGAATCATGAATTGTTGAAATGGTTAAATCAAAAGATAAATTGTACTTCGTTCCAAAATCAAATCTTAGAGTCATACTCTAAGATTGTAACTTGAGTTACATAATCTTAAGAAAGGTTTAAAACACTTGTCAAATGTAGAGTAAAATGTTTTCTTACTATAGTATATTTGAAATTGGTAAGTTGTGATTATTTGGATAAGACAAAGACCAACTAAGACCAATTATGAGAAGTGTTTAACTTGATAAGAATCCGCACTAACTCTTGAATATTTGTTTTGTAAAGTAATGGTTCTTGACAAAAGGATTTTTTATGTCAAGAGGACAGTGGGAGTCTTAAAGATCTTGGAAAAGTTCAAGAACTAATCAAGAGTATTCTTAATCACTAACACACAACTTGAGGTTTGTAACCCATTGTGTTGACATATTTCTGTTTCTATGCTAATTCCAGTTTAAGTTGACTATGATTGTGAGTTCTGTAAGTACTCAATTGTTTGCATAACAACCTGGAAGCAATGGTAGGCCCTTGTGCTACCGGGTGGCAAGAAAATTAGATTGAACAAGTTCAGTCCCTATGAGTTTGGATTTGTCTCTAACCTTGTCTTGTGATTATGGTTATGACAAATTCACATGGATAGGAACACATACACCATAAAAAATCTAAGTGTCATAAGGTTTCTCTCCGATTCATGAAAATGATGGTGAGGAAACGCTTTCACTAAGTAGATTTTAAGTATATAGCAATTGTAATCATTGCATTCTCAAAGTTGTTAGTGGAGCATGCGTGGTTAACCAGCACACTAACATGGAATTATGAGGAATGACAAAGGTCTAAACAATTGAGACTATGATTATGACATCCCTTTTCATAGTCCTGAAATTGTTTAGACACACATGTGAGCTATCTAAGAAAAGGTGTATGATTTTGATAAAGTCTTGTCAAAGCAATCTCATATCAAAAATGTGAACTTTAGTAAGAAAGTCAATATAGTGGGCTTCTAGAAGTCCAGCTGTTTTCTGATACATGTCAAAGCTAGTGGGAGCATAAGTGTTATGCTAATAATCAACATGTTAGTGGGAGCATGATAATTTTGACAAGTATTGCAAGTTAGCAATGTTAATTATAGAAAGCAAAGTTTCAATTCTTGAAATTATAGGGGTTGGAAAAGTTGTTTTGCTATAATTAAGGGAGAGGATATACTTCATTTCAATTCTAAAAGCTTAGATTGAGATTTTAATCACCTTTAGTCAAGTATATATATATATATATATATATATATATATATATATATATATATATATATGAATTTTATGTTGGAATTAGGGGTGTGTATGGAGCGGTTTGGTTCGGTTATTGGTCAAAACCGAAGCATAACCATTACAATTGGTTAATGTATTTAGATAACCATTAGGTAACAGTTAATATTGGTTATGGTTAATGGTTTTAGTTGGTTATGGTTATGGTTAATGGTTAATATCGGTTAACCAAAATGGTCCAAGATGACATAAAAATAAAAATATTTTTCTAAAAAAATTGAAAAACACAAGTGTACGTTATAAAAAGTGGATGAGTATGTATATATAATTGTATTGATAGAATATTACTTATCCTATGTAACTCTAAATAATTACCCTTTAAATTTTCAATTCCCAATATAATTACATACCATATATTTAATATTAAATTATAGTAAACCATCATTAATATTATTGGTTCGGTTCGGTTTATAATGGTTCGGTTTTTTATTATAACCATAACCAAACCATATGTATTTGGTTAATCAAAATTAGAAACCAAACCATACCTTTGAGTAATGGTTCGGTTAAAATGGTTTGGTTATATCGGTTAATTTGGTTATGGTTCGGTTTTTCTGTTAATATGGTCGCCCCCAGTTGGAATGGTTCAACATAAGAAAATTCTATATATTGCATTCTCAAAATTCGATTATGATTACGACATCCCTTCTCATAGTCAAATTTTGATAACATGACAAATGAAAATTTTATAGCATGAATTGTGACCCATATGCTTCGGGTATAGGATCGATTACATGTGCTATAATATTTATCCTTTCCAAAATTTCCAAATGCCTGGTGCATTAAGAAGGGAAAAGTTCTAGAAGGACCATATTGACATATTCTGAAAAGAGACAGTTGGAAGTATAGTGTTAATTTTAGAAGGACCATATTGACAATCTATGGTTTACCAAAGATTGGTTGCTTAGGGACAGTTGGAAGTATAGTGTTAATTTTAGAAGGACCATATTGACATATTCTGAAAAGAGACAACTCTTGTTCGGAAGTGATAGTCAAAATGGGAGTATAGAAATATTCTCATAGGTGGAAGTTATTCAATCTGTGTAAGATTAGAAAACTTAATGCAAGAAGGATGTTCAAAGCAATGTGGTTTGCATATGAGACTTCGTTTCCATGAAGTTGATCTCCATTGGAATACTATGTAATGTATGGTGACAAGTCTTTGTTACTTTGTGCATAATCATTACAAAGGATCATTGCATATAAGTTTATAATCTAACAGATTACAATAAATGGAAAGAGTTTGGTATTCTTACATTTACAAAAAAGGATTTGGATTGTGAAATGGGCATCATTGGATTCATGTTCAATTGATCTATTTCACAAAAGAAAGGACCATAGGTAAGCATAGTGTGCATGCTTGGTGCATGGCATGACTATTGTTTTAATTTAAGTATAAAGTTGATAAAATCGAAACAATGAATAATGAGTAATCAATATGGCGCTTAGATAAAAGGATTTTTATTTACACTCAAGAGTTTGGGGCCATTTAGGATTAGTATTATTCTTGTGTTTGACTTTGCATGTTTTGACTTCCAGAATAACTAGGTCGTTCTTCTTGAATGACTAAGTTATTCAAAACATCCACAATCGTTCAAATGTTGGAAGTAGATATGAATCAAGAATGTCATGAAGCTGGTTTGTATATGTCCAAGGTAGTGGACATAGCAAGAGTTGCTGCAACATTCATGAGTGCTCATAAGTTCTAAGTATTGGACATAACCCACTCTCATTTGAATCACTTCATGGATTTTATCATGAGTGAATCATGGGATGATAATATCTTATATTCTTCAAACCTAGAGATATGGGTTGTTACTATGAGTTGGTTCTACATTGATTGCACGAAAATGCATTGGTAACTCGATGTTATAAAATGTGCCTTTGTGTATGATTCAACAAGTAGTAGAACAAGCCATATGAGTCTAATTTTATCCATTCCTTTTACCATTAAAGGGTCAAAATCGATATCTGTGGGCCCCTCGATTATTTAATGATAACACTTGTGAGTGTTTGGCCAAGCCATGACTGATTTGATTTGTTCAATCAGTCAACCGTGATAAATCGAAAATCGGGAAACAACAAATGGACTGATAGAATGATTATAATCCATGACTTAGTCCATATGATATCTAGAATGGAGGAATATATGATCCCTTATCTAATGGACGCGTCATTAATTTGTTCAGAGTTCGACAGCGGCTTTAAGAGCTACGATTGCTAGTCGGGTTAAGAATTCATACTTGCAATAACAATTTTAGACTTATCAAAGTGGGAGACTGTTGGATTAGATGTCTAAGCCCATAACTATTATTGGTATGTACTCGACCCGAGTGTAGCATGGTCTATTTGGGTTGCATATCATCAGGACAATTTGTTAGGATGGACTTTTGAGAGAAGGTAATTTATGGTTTATTAATATATTATAAGTTATAATATATTAATATAAAATCATATGTTTTAATTAGTATTGATCAAGAATTAATTTGGAATTAATTTAGCGATCAAAAGAGACTAACTAAATCTATGGCGACTAATTATGATAATTAGTTATATTTATATGTGTTGGGCTTATGATCCATGGTGGACCAAGTTTATGTATGAATACATAAAGAGTTAAGCCACATGAACCATGGATCATAAAAACCTATGGGTATGGATTTGGATTATACCCATGACTCTTTAAATACCACACATATAAATACTTGCATCATGACCTAAAAACGACACTTGTGGTTACACATAAAGTTCTTGGAGTTCATGGGTGTTTTTAGGTGCATGGAATTCTCTCTCAAGTTCCACATTTTCCCATGGTGTGTTGTGATTCCACTTGAGGCTTCCACAATATTGGGGCTAAGCTCTTATGGCCAAATACATCAAGACTTCAAGCCACATGAAAGGTATGTTACCCTAACTAGTATCTTATATGGTTTATGTTTAATGCCTTGGAAACCATTTGCGTGTATAATTAGTGAAAACATAGATCCAAGGTATTAAGGGTTGTATGTGCACCATAGGATGTTGTATTTTACCAAAACCCAACAAATACTTCATATCTATGCGGTAGAAGAAAGTAACTACACACTCACTTCTTAAGATGATTTCGGACAGCACTACGGCTCTTCAAGTAGAAGTTCTTCTATGAAACCGTGATATCTTCACACACCGGGCTTCTCGCAGGCAGATTTTCAGCTTGAAATTCTTTTCTTCTCAGGGTGATACTGGGGCTTCAGGGTATAAGTTGCACGTAAATCGAGGTAATACGGGTGAGAGGAAAGAAATTGAGCAACAAAACTCGGCTCGCCTTGCTTTCTATTTATAGGAGGCTGAAAATCTATGCTCACATCGTGAGCCACTAATGCTCATGTCGTGAGCTCGATTTCATGGCGTTCGTCTTCAGGCCACTTGCCCTGGAAGATGTCTATCACCTACTCACGTCGTGAGCCACTGTGCTCACGTCATGAGCTCTGACACAGGGGTTAATGTTCGTGCCCCGAACTTCAGAAAATCGTATCTTTCACATACGAGCTTCGTTTTTGATGTTCTTTATATCCACGCGTAGGTGAGAGTATGCTCTACAACTCTTGTTTAGACTTTGTCGGCTAATTTTGAATTTAACTGTTATTATATTATTTTTAGTAGGCCGGGACAGGAAAAATCCGTTAGGAATTCACAACTCCTTCATCTGCCGTCCGTTTTCCTCTGTCTTTTTACCGTTGGACTCCTATCGACGAGGTATTTGATTCTCTTTTAGATTATTTCGGCTAGAAACCAATCGAACTCATATTCGAACTTTGGACTGCATACCGCTAAGTCGAAACTTCACAAAATCATAACTTCCTCATACGAAGTCAAATTTAGACGTTCTTTTTATGCATGCTCTCAGTTTAACATATTATACTAATTTCGTTTAGATCGCTAAAGCCAAATATCGCTCTATTGTAAATTCACTATTTACATCGCGATGTGTCGTGCCGGTTCTGTCGGGAAACTTCGACATGTCATAACTTCTTCGTTATAACTCGGTTTTCGGCATTTTTATATGTTCGTAAATCTTGCCACGGCCACTAAAACTTAGTTATTATTCATTCTAAATAATCTTTTATCAAAAAGTCACTTTTAGTGCTTATCATCTCTAAATCGATTAGCCCGAATCTACGGGCGTTACAATTAGTATGTTTTTGAGTCCATGGTTTTGGATTATCCTTTAATCTATTATAAAGAGGTTTATATATAATTCTCAAATCTTTGAAAAAGTCCTGTATATAGTTTAAACATCCTAAGAATCTTTGGAGTTGTTTTTTATCTTTAATTTCGTCAGGGAATTTACGTGAAAGTTCTAAACTTCTTGTTATGGGTCTAATGGTGTTTTTAATGATGTCATGTCCTAAAAAAGGTATTTTATCTTTAAATAGATGCATTTTTTTTGCTGATACAGCTTAACCATTTTTATAAATAAGATCATGGAATATGTTTAAATGTCTAAAATGTTGGCCAATAGATTTTGAAAAGATAAGAACATCATCAATATAAACAGTAGCGAAATTGTTTATAGGAATGATAATATTATTCATAATATTTTGAAATCCAGAAGGATCATTTTTTAATCTAAAAGGCATAACATTCCATTCGTAATGTCCAAAAGTAACACTAAAACCAGTTTTATATTTGTCGGAATCATGAAGCTGTATTTGCCAAAATCCTGATTTTAGTGGGAATAGGATATCTAATTCATTCTAAGACTTTTTTTATTGGATTATAATTGATAACCAATTTGGGTGATCCTCATTCTAATTCGGCTGCATTCATAACATAAAAGACCGACCAAGACCATGGTGACTTAGAAGGTCTTATTAGTTTTTTATCCAATAAGTCTTGAATTTCTTTTTTACAATGAATTTCCAATTCATTATTCATGTGAATGACTCTTGATTTCGAAAGAATTTCCTGTTCATTAAAAAATTTAATGTAAGGTAATTTAACGATATGTTGTTTTCTGCTCCAAAAGGCATTTGGAATATTAGAGCAAACATTATTTTCAAATTTTGATTTTAAAGTTGTTATTTTGTCTTGAATATGTTTTTCTTCTAATTGATTAATTATAAGAATATCATTTATTTCATTAATAAGATATTTAGCTTGTTTTGTTTTATAATTGAGTACATTTATATTTGAGTATTGAATAGGTTCACAAAATTTGAACATAATTTATTTTCCAAAAATATTAGTTTTAATTACATTTTCATGGATATTAAATGGATATATCGTAGTAATAAAATGTGTTCCTATAACTAGATGAGAAGTGAGATTTTTTACTAAAATTAGATGGGTTTTGAAAAAGTAGTCTTGATCATTACAAATATGAACATCATAAACTTTATAATTAACGATTAATTTTGAGTCGCCTGATTCATTTAAACTAGCAGAAGTTTTTTCATAGAAGTGATTGGAAATTATTCCTTCTTTGATGCAATTCATGTCTGCACCACTATCAATTAAAGTTGTTATCTTGATTTGAAAATTATCTTTTACTAGAGTAATCTAAGTATTCCATTTTTGAGAAAGCTGTGAATTTATAATCTTTCCAATTAATACTTCTTCATTTTCTTTTTCTTTTGCGATTTCTTGAAAATCATTTTTATTTGTTAAAGATTGTTTTCTTTTTTCAATAATAAGAAGTCTATTTTTTATATCTTTTATTTCTAGTTTAACTAATTTTAATTCATCTTGAAGTTCTTGAGTAGAAACAGGTTTTTCTTTAAAAAATCTTTCAAATACATTATTGAGATTAAATAATTCAGTATTATTAGATATAATAGTGTCTCCTTCTTTCATATTAAGCATTTGTTGAATAATTAATTCTTGGATATTTTTATCTTTAATAGAATTTTATTTTTAGTAGTTCTTTATCATTATGAGTGAGAACATTAATTGAATTATTTATAATCACATTATTTGAATTACAGTGGTATTTTCCAATACCTTTACATACACTAGAACTATCTGAATCAGAAGTAGTATGTTCTAAAACATTAAAATCATTTAATTTGATATTCATAAATACTTTTTTCTAAGTCTGAGTTTGAATTTAAAACAATTTTTCTCATTTTTTGTTTTAATTTTTCAGTCATATTTAATTTATTTATATTTTTCTTGGCATAACAGTTGTTTGCTGTGTGACCGATCCATCCACATTTATGACAAATAATAATGTCTTTTGATTTTCCTTTAGATTTTCTAGATGACCTTTTGTAATATTTTTTAGAGTAATCTTTTCTTGTATGATAATTTTCAGGATTATTATATTTTTCATTTTTCTTAAAATATTTCAAAGATGTTTTCTTGTAAATTTTCGATTTTGATGTTTTAACACCCCGAATTCAGAAGACCTAGAAAAGACAAAAAAAACCTCAAAATCTGGAAGTGACTTGTCAAGTTGATAGGATGACTCGACGAGTAGGAGCGTGATCTGGGCCGCGGGCTAAGTGATCTACTCGACGAGTAGGGGGACCAACTCGGCGAGTTGGTCTTGGTTTGGAAAACCCTAAATTTGGGACTTGGTACCCAATTTAAGGATCTTATTCCCCTTCTCTTGGTCTCATCTCTGGCCTCCAAGACCATAACCCTAGATCACAAAATCCTAATGCTTGTGAGCCATTTTTTAGAGTATTTTGTATTCTTGAAGTCAAGAAGAAGAAGAGGAAACTTGAAGGCTGAAGGAAAGGCTTGTGGATCCATGAGTAGCTTCTCAATCTCATCATTTTTTGTTAATCAAGTCTCAAACTTGATCATTAGTTCATTAGATCTATTCTTGCCCCTTTTATGAAGATTTTGGTCCAAGAATGGTTGCTATTGGGATTTGGACGTCCTTAAGCAATATCCTTTCAGATTTGGAAGTATTAAGGGTGATTAAGGCATAAAGGTGCAAGCTTTATGCCATTAGAACTCCCCATGCAAGGTATAAGAGGTTGTTATGGCCTTTTGAGCAAAAAGGACCATGCATGGATGTAAACGCAAAGGCTGTGTGTGTTATTTCAACCCTATAAGGTTAGACCTGGGTCCCAGATGCTTTGTGCCCGACTGAAATTGTCTGAATAGAACTGGACTTAGGAGGACTCGACGAGTTGCTCTTAGGACCCAGCGAGTCTAGCCATTTTCTTGCCCAAAACCTTCTCATAGCGGATGTGTGTTGAGTTGGTAGAGGAATGTCACACCCCTAAACCAAAACGGCGGAAACGTTCAGGGGTGGATGACGTCATATGTAGCATCACAACAATTGCATCATAATAATCAAAGTAAACACAACCATTACATTGAATGTATATAAAAAGATAATTACATATGTTTATTCATATTCATATACATCTAAAGTATAACAAAATATAATGACGTGACTGTATATGCTCCGTCTTCTCAAAAGTCTGCTGAGGTACCTATCTATTGATTTCCTGAGAATACAAGCAGGTGTGAAAAGAGAGTATTAGCATAAAAGTTGGTGAGTTCATAAGCATGTTTTTGTAATGAAAACTTGTTAACGAATCAGTGAAAATGCTTATATGTTTCCAAGAAAATCCAATATTTTCTAATGTATGAGTTCGTTAGAGTGATCTATAAGTACGAAAACCCTGGCTATCACTAGTATGTATAGAATGTTCTATTGGAAAACCCTGGTTACAAACAATATATATAGTAGTTTCATTAATTAAAATAAAACTAATGAAGAATAAAATCCCGTAAACGAAAAGTTAGTTTATACTATTGTGAGTCGTATAACCATCCTTGATATGACTGATGACCTCTACGATGTTCTTCAGGCGTCGGACGGTATGATATTTGTCACCCTATGCATGCCTGCCTAACTATAGCTAGTAGTTTAGGTGTGGGATTGTCAGTCCCGAATAGATCTATTCACAAATCTCATGCTCTCCCTCGTAGAGACTCTGATTATACTAAAAGATAGGATTTAACTTGTACCTCGGAAGGTACAAATGAAGAGTTGTCTCACAATCTTGTATTAATTAGTTTACATATAGTTATGTATTGCTCTTATGTAATTGAATCAGTTTGTATACTTTATAAAGTAATAATTATACTTAAATAAGTATTCGGTAATGAATTCTTGTTACTCGAGAGATATAAATCAATATCATAAACTAAGTCTGTCATAGTTTATATGCTTAACAATGTATAAGCTTTAAATTTGTAAAATTGTACACTGAAACCCCAAACTATACCTATTATAGTTTGCATGAATATTAGGTATTTGGTTCATGAATTGATCTGAGAACTATACAATTTGGCAGTAAGTTGAAAACGTCCCTTGTGCTCAGCATAATACAAAAGGGATAAAATATCTAAATATTTTATAAATCACGAAAAACATATGGGTGTATCAATTGCATCAGTTTTCATCGTGTTAAAATCTTTTTGTATAAATTCACAAAATCATTTGTGTTTGGCTTGCACTCTCCCCATGAAAATATTAAAAATAGTAAAAGCATAGGGGTATGAACTCACTGTTGATTGCATGAAATGCCGGACAACGAAACTGGGAGTGAAGACCCTCGGGTTGATTTACGTGCAACTTAATAGGATCCTAATATCAATTAAAATACATATATGCATTTTATTAGCGAAACCATTATTTATAGTGTTGGAAAAACACTTGCTTTTGGTTTTGGAATGTTACCGGGAGTCGATTGAATCGGATAAAGCGGGTTTTCAGTCAAGTTCACTAGTTAGGGAGGGTTTGCGGTCGTGAGCGGATTACGGCCGTGAACGGATTATGACCCTTGAAGGTTTGAAGATTTGAAGGGTCTACGGCCGTGAACTCAAGAACAAATGTGTTTGAATCGACGAAAAAGTTGGTGTTAGATGCTCCAAAACGTGCTTTTAAGGTAAATGGAGTGTTATGAAGAGAAAACTTGAGGAATCTCGGGCTTTTGGGTGGGGGTTTTTAGAGAGAGAAAGTGTGTTTGCTGCAAGAAAAGTATGAATGAGGTTAGGAACTACGTATTTATAAGCTGGGAGTATGGTCGGTGGTGAGCTCCAGCCGTGAACGGGTTTACGACCGTGAACACCATTTAGGCCGGAAACTGCTAATTTTTCGAAGGAAACTCGGGTTTTTGCGCGTTTTTGGTACCGACTCATTGATAAAATTTCTTTATATATAACCAGAAAGACTTTCTAAACCACAAGAATTTAACGGAACAAATAAAATTTGAATTTATTTAACGGAAAACGGCTAACTTTAACGAAAAAAGATTCGGGATGCTACATCATCCCCCCGATAGAGGGTATTTCGTCTCGAAATTCAAACATAGAATACAAATCATGGACTTCGAAAATGATGAGAAAACTTCGGTTTCATTTGATCTTTGCGCTCCCAAGTGAATTCAGGTCCCCGCTTGGCATTCCACCAGACCTTCACTATCGGTATGCGACTTTGTTTCGTTCTTTTGACTTCTCGATCCATGATTTTGACTGGTTCTTCCACGAAATTAAGGTTCTCATTGATATTGATCTCCTCAAGAGGGATCACAAGGGTTTTGTTGAGTAGGCACTTTTTAAGGTTCGAGACGTGGAAGATGGAATGGATATTGCTAAGCTCTTGGGGTAAACGAAGTTTGTATGCTACACGACCGATCCTAGCGAGGATCTCGAATGGTCCTATATATCTCGGATTCAACTTTCCACGCTTTCTAAAGTGTATCATGCCTTTCCAGGGTGAGACCTTCAAAAGAAAACGGTCACCAACCCTGAACTCCAAGGGTTTTCGTCTCTTATCGGCGTAGCTCTTTTGTCTATCTCTTGAAGCCTTTAGTCGTTCCCAGATTTGTACAATCTTTTCTGTGGTTTCACAGATGATTTCTGGGCTAGTGAGAGAGTTATCGGGAACTTGACCTCTACTTAACTATGTGTCACCCACCTCATCCCAACACAAATGGGATCTGCACTTACGGCCATAGAGGGCTTAAAACGGCGCAACTTTGATACTAGTGTGATAGTTGTTGTTGTAGGAGAACTCAACCAAGGGAAAATGGGCGTCCTACGACTTGCAAAAGTCTATAACACCTGCCCTCAACATGTCTTCCAATACCTGAATGGTCCCCTCACTCTGCCCGTTTGTCTGTGGATGGTAAGCTATGCTCATATCCAGCTTAGTTCCAAGAGCCTTCTACAGTGACTGCCAAAATCTCGAGGTGAATTTGCTATCTTGATTGGAGATAATGGACATAGGAACACCATGCAGATGAACTATCTCTTGGATGTAGATTCGTGTAAGTCTCTCCATCTTGACTGTTTCTTTGATTGCCAGGAAGTGGGCAGATTTAGTCAATTGATCGACAATTACCCAGATGGCATCGTACCCACTCGGAGACTTGGGAAACTTAGTGATGAAATCCATCGTAACCCTCTCCCACTTCCTGTGACAACCCAAAAATTTCCATTCAGTGAAACCATCCACTACAATTGAAGTCAAATCTGTTTCTGCTAACTTTCAAGCTTTTTGGAATAAGTTTGAGTGTTTTAAAGTTAGTGCTTCAGAAGGTATCAGGAGAGAGGATACCCTAGGGTTTATTACGTAACATTAAGTGTCTAAAACTTCAAGAGTTTGGAATTTGCAGTCCAAAAATGGTATTTGGACCAAAAACCCCTGAGACTATATAAGGAAAACTTAGCCATTTTGGATTCATTTGTGACATTTCCAACTAGAGAAAAGCCGATTTCTCTCTCAAGGATCTTCGACCGATCACCCCCAATTGTGAGTACTTCGACCTAGAGTGTATGTAAGTGTGTTATATGCCTTAATAACATGAAAAATCAGCCAAAACACCAAGGAAATGGTGTTCACGGCCCAAGATCTTTTTGGACCGTGAACACTAAATTTGGGGCCAAAGTGTGCCCAGTGCCCCTCCAAACCTTGGAACTGAACCTAGAGACTACCCATGGCTTGTTTAGACATCAAAAACATTAAGATTCAAGGGCTAAAAGTGAGTTCACGGCCAAGGATGCTCTTGGGCCGTGAACTCTATTTTAAGGTGCCAAAATGCCCTAAATGCCTTCCTTAAGCCAAGAGACTAGCATCGCACTTTACCTTGATGTGTCTAGGACCAAAAACAATCAAAATACCAACACCCATAGGTGTTTACAGCCGCAAACACATGACCAAATGGTCCATGGGCCGTAAACTCAAGTTAGGGGTGTTTTGATGCCACAAACACTTCCTAAGGCTTAGACTTGAATTTAGGATGCTTCCTTATGACCTTTAGGACCCTGATAAACATAAAAGGCCATGAGTTTACGGTAGTAAACTTATTTGGGCCGTGAACTCCTCAAAACCTCCAAATAAGGTGGTATTTCTCATCCTAGGGTAGAGTTAATGTCCCTAAATCACCCCTAGCCTTCAGAACTTGCACTTACACAAGAATAGCCATGATTTTACGCCCGTAAACTCCCTTGGGTCGTGAACTCATGGTAGTAAACTCATGTGAGTGCCTTTATACCTTCCTATGTTGATTCACATGTGATTCAAACACTTGGTTAAGGTGTTTCCTAGTCTCGGAAGGTGTTTCCTTTCATATAATTGTTCATAAACCCAATATTCATGTCAGTATGTGTCCTTACATATCATTTAGGACTTATTGTGTCTCAGGACTTCATTCGTGGAACTTCCAATACGTATGCGCATACCCGTTTGAATCACCCACATCAGGTGAGTTCATACCCCGTAATGAATCTTTTAACTATTTTAACTGTTTTAAGGGGGGGAATACAAGTTGAACACAGTGATAATTGTGTAAATGTTTGTTATAAACATCTTTCAAAATGTTAGTTATGTTATTTATAAGTTGTTAAAACATTCCAATAACTCGTTTAAAGGCCATGTTACTTTATAGTTATAGAAAACTCCGTTTTTAAAGTATAAGCATAACGTTGTAGATAAATGAGTCTTTTCAGTAATAGTCCAGTTAGAACATTAGTAAACTATTATAGGTATAGTTTAGGAGAATGCTATTCATTACTTCTAGTACAAAGAAGCACACAAAGAGTCTTTTCAGTTCAGGAGTCTATACTAATGGTATACTTTTACATAAATACGATATCAATACACGAGAACAGAACAGAACAAAACAAAACAAAACATAACAGATCATAACAAGTTAAGTTGCTATAGCATGATAACACACAAACAGGATCTAATTATACCAATGAACCACTAATGCATTAGTGATAGTTATATTGGGTATACATGATCATATAACTTTAATGTGAATTACACGGCTTGCAAGAAGTTGTTGGGGTCGCGTTGGGTTCCCTTAATCTCTTTACATTGAGAGCGTGTAGTAGGGGTTCTAGCTTTCACATCATAACTGTAATAAGACAAATATGTCCTTAGGATATTAGTACATCCGCATGTCATTATAAACGACATCTGTGTACTACTTCTCCCATTACTTTCATAAAGTGTCGGTAACACTTGAAAGTTGATCTATCTTCTAGTCAAGATATTTATAAACTAGGGAGAATATACTTTACATTTGACAAAGGATGGAGCATTATAGCTTCAAGTCTTGTTTTGTTATTTGTTTATGACTTCTATGTTTTGTGAACACACAAATTGTAAACACTTTCTTTCTCAATGAAATGGTTGTTCATTACTTGCTTACCATATACATATCTCGTGATACTTGACGTGACGTCCTAAACCCCCGAACGTTTCCATCGTTCCGGTTTTGGGGTGTGACAGATTGGTATCAGAGCATTGTTTATAGTGAACTAAGTATATCAACCGATAAAAGATATACGTCTATAAATACAATGGGGCTTAAGTGCTCTGGATAATGATATATGTAGAGTATAACTACAAGTTATGAAAATATACCTACTTGCTCATACATGTACATAATAGAAACAGGGTCACGAGGAGAACAAAACTAAAAGTATTTAAAGGTTGGGCACTGTCGTCAACCCGAACAGTTATGTAATCATAGCTAGGATCAATATAGCTTGATCAACTATATTCATTTGATATGTGACCAACATGTGTTTGGAAATGATGTGGTGTTGCAACAGGGTTAAAACTTACCAGAACACCAGACAAGAGGACGCCAGAACAAGTACAGTTAGAGTTAGAGTCCTATGGGGGTATTCTATGATACGCTAGCACGATAACGAATTTAGAACATACCAAGTACATTACGTTAGAATACTATAGGAGTATTTTAGTCGATATAAATAACTTATGTGATAACTTAAAAGACCATTGTAGATAGGTGTATAATCTTACAGGGTATATTCATAAAGTTTTATGTATAATCAAGATCTTATAGACATAGAATCTGTGACTAACGCTTCGCTATGCATTCCTCTTAAGGAAGTAGTGTTGAGGTGGGATCAATTATTCGAAGGTCTATTTGATATTCAATGATATACAACACCAACTGGTGTACCTTGTACAGTTATAGGAGGATTCCGTAAGGATCACCCCATAAAGTTACCTTAAAGATCATAGGTTCTTTAGTCACTTTCATTCTCACACGACAAGCCCAGACAAGCGTAACTACTTCCTCATAGTAGACAACAGAAGAGTTCAGGAGGAACAAGGACAAGTTCATCAGAAGTTTTTCAAGGAAAGATCAGCCGAAGTAACCAAAACGTATTACGCGTCACACTAATAAATATTAACTAGGTTAAATTATCGAGCGAGTGGAAACACTACTAACATTACATGTGTTAGAATTATTTCTTACATGCAGCTGGTAACAGTTATTCAGGAAACATATATTCATTCGAGGATAGTTATTTCAAATTCACAGAGTTTATTTGGTATAGACTCATTTATGGATTGTTGCTAGCACCTTGTGGAAGTGAGGACCCGATACATCCAGAACTAGGATAACCTTGTCTTTTTAGCTTTCGGCTTGTGTCCATTGCTATAGACTTATTCTGTCTCACCTTTGTTTTCTTTTAGCAAAGATGCCTCCTCGCAAATCACCCAGACACACTACTCCGATAACTCCCATACCTTCTCCGCAAATCGTTGCAGCAACTCTAAATGCTGCAGTGGCCGAGGCTGTGGCAACAGCCATGGCACAATGTCACCCCATCAGTACAGGTGGAGGTGAAACGCCTATCGATTCTACTCAAGGTGAGGTCCCTGTGCGCCCAAGAGAGTTCTCCTACAAGGACTTCAGCAGATGCCAACCGGTGTCCTTTAATGCGACTGAAGGAGTCATTGCTCTCATGCAATGGTTCGAGAAAACCGAGTTAGTTTTTGAAATCTTTTTATGCCCCGAAGGAAGCAAAGTCAAGTTTGCTGCCTGCACCTTCGATGGCAAGGCCTTAACATGGTGGAACAGCCATGTTAATTCACTGACCCTATCAGTGGCAAACTCAATAGGTTGGGAAAACCTAAAATAGTTAAGGCGGGAAGAATATTGCCCGTTTGGCGAGATTCAAAAACTGAAACAAGAGCTGTGGGATCTCACTATGGTCGGCTCAGACATAGTGACCTACACGGAACGGTTCATTGAACTAGCAGCTCTATGTCCCGAGATGATTACCTCAGAGAGCAAGAAGATAGAAAGGTACATTTGGGGTCTGACTGCTCCGACCCAGGGAAATGTGTTATTTTCTAATCCAGCCACGTTCGATAGTGCTAAACGCTTGGCTTAGCGACTCATCGATCATGGAGTCCGCCATAGCGTAAAAGTCCCTATTCCCGAGTCATCGAGGGAAGAGGACTATAATCAGAAGTCGGGGAACAAGAGGAAGAAGAAACAAACAACACATGACACCCCACAAGAGCAACGAGCGAGTACTATGTACGCCACTACGACACCTACTACTTCAGCACCTGCCAGTGGATATGCGGGAAACCTTCCGAAGTGTGGAAAATGCAACTTTCACCACACTAGAGTATGCCGGGAAATGCAGTGTCTGAACTGCCACAGAAAGGGACACACTGTCCGTTACTGCAGGGCTCCGACTCATCCGATCTCCCAAGTCCCCGGAGTTGAAGAAAACCAAGCCTGATATGGTTCTGGTGAGACTGGACACAATAAGAGGAACTGCCCGATAATCAAGAACTCAGGCGCGGATGGACGTATTTTGATGATCACCGCAGGAGAATCTACCCCGGAGTCGTCAACGAGTAGTGGTACGTTTTCAAAATAGTAATTACTTTTAAAATTAATTTATATTTATAAAAGATTAAAATTTGGGGCTGACACTTAAAAGTAACTATAACAACTCACATGAATAGGTCGTAATATTCAAGAGAACTAAAGGATCCCTTACATAATCTATTATGGCTCACCGTATACCTCAGGGTTGTGCGCAACTAAGATGTTGTAGACTTAGAGTGAGTGACTCCGCTTACGTCCGCTTTCCTTACTTGGTTGAGGATTTGAGGCAGAGATACTCAGTCGACTGCCTGGCTCATCTTAAAAATTCACAATTGGTATATGACGGGCGATGGTAGTGGTACCACGGGGGATTTTGGTATAAAAGTATCCCTTCAGTTAATGAAGCACTTTTGTTCGCATGTATGTGCACATAGCGGTACTATACGTAGGAGTGTTAACTTCACAAAGAAAACAGGAAACACGAGATCACTTACAAGGAGTACCTTGTTGAGCATACTAGGAGTACAGTACCAAGCATACCATGGATACATCGTCGTTTATCAAACATTTCTTTCATTTGACCAAATCTTTGTTCGGTATAGAGTACGTTGTTTTCTTTCGTCATGCGTTGGCGTGGTCCTCACCATACAAAGTTCATATGTTTCTATCACCTCGATCGGCAAGTTCTCGAAACTTTCTTCATTCGTATCAAAAGTCCGACCTGAATCAGAAATTTTATCTTTCGCATTCTAAACCCCGAAGTACTCGTGAGAACAGTACTTTGTCCTCCGAAGCCTTATCGTCAGACTTCCATAGACCGTCACGAAATACCACTCGTCCAGCAGACCAAGTTCGAGCATAGAGGCTATGGACGAATACAGCCCACCAATTATTTTTGAATGTATACGCCAGGGTGGTATATGAGTGTGATTACGCAGATCTAGTATGTGTGTTTCCGCCCTATCTCCTGTTCTCCATTGAGTTGTGGACCTGGGGCAGAGTCGCACATCCGACAGTCCTACTAATCCTAATTATATACGGCTTGTATACACAAGGTAATGATAGATGGAACAAGTATGAATCCTATCAAGAACACCAGTGCAAGTTGCCAGGTCTATGAGTGAGTATTCTGCAAATAAGAAGAGCGCAACCCCAATAGTAATGCTAAGAGAGCCAATTTCGGGACGAAATTCATTCTAACGGGGGGATGATGTGACAACCCAAAAATTTCCATTCAGTGAAACCATCCACTACAATTGAAGTCAAATCTGTTTCTGCTAACTTTCAAGCTTTTTGGAATAAGTTTGAGTGTTTTAAAGTTAATACTTCAGAAGGTATCAGGAGAGAGGATACCATAGGGTTTATTACGTAACATTAAGTGTCAAAAACTTCAAGAGTTTGGAATTTGTAGTCGAAAAATGGTATTTGGACCAAAAACCCCCGAGACCATATAAGGAAAACTTAGCCATTTTGGATTCATTTATGACATTTCCAACTAGAGAAAAGCCGACTTCTCTCTCAAGGATCTTCAACCGATCACCCCCAATTGTGAGTACTTCAACCTAGAGTGTATTTAAGTGTGTTATATGCCTTAATAACAGGAAAAATCAGCCAAAACACCAAGGAAATGGTGTTCACGGCCCAATATCTTCTTAGACCGTGAACACTAAATTTGGGGCCAAAGTGTGCCCAATGCCCCTCCAAACCTTGGAACTGAACCTAGAGACTACCCATGGCTTGTTTACACATCAAAAACATTAAGATTCAATGGTACCAAGTATGTGTGCCTTCGCTTCATTTCCTATTCTCGTTTGATTGTGGTCTTGAACCGAGTTCGCCCAATCTATTATCTACCCGAATCTATATATATTTATGCTTAGTATACATTAAGTCATCATAAGGGTACCAAGTATTGATCGGGTTTTAGGACACAGAGTCGAAGCATAGTTTTTCTAGTACAAAACATACTTTTCAAAGACAGTACTTTTGGTATACAAAACTAGTGATTTCCCAGATAAGGGCTTAATCCATTTTATTAAGCCAGTACAGTGTTAGAGACTTTAGGTGAGTCAACTCTATAACACCTTAGTTTATACACCATGTTTATATATAAAACTAATATCCAATAGATAGCTAAAATTGTGTTTTCCCCCGACGTCCTATTCTCGTTGGATTATGCGCTTAGGGCAGATTCTCCCAATTAACTATCTACGCGATATCAGGTTATATATAGCAGTATAAACAAAGCTATTATAAAAGTAATCACCGTAGTCAATATTTTACTATAAGAAAAATAGGTTTTCTTAAAGAACACTCCATTATATATAAAGGAACCATTATAAATAACTCCATGAGTAACAAGTGAATACACCAAGGTTATATATGAAAACAACCAATGGAATGTGTGTTATCGATTGTTTATTTACTCTAAGTATATATAACTTGTACCCACTTAGTACACATAGAAAGGCTTGTAGTGTCATTTTACTTAACTTCCATTAAAGTAGGAAACATAGGATATTCTAGAGGAACAGGTGAACATTTCAAAACAGAACTTACAGCTTACATCACTTGTGCATATACATTTTCAACCACACTTTACAACTTACTCACATCACTAAAATCTTATGAACTCACCAGCTTAATTGCTGATCAACTCTTTCAAATAACTTGTATTCTCAGGAGACTATTAGACAGGTGCTCATGTTGGGGATTCCGAAGATGGAGTATTAAAGCTTCAAGTCTTGTTTTTTTATTTGTTTATGACTTCTATGTTTTGTGAACACACACATTGTAAACACTTTCTTTCTTAATGAAATGGTTGTTCATTACTTTCTTACCATATACATATCTCGTGATACTTGACATGACGTCCTAAACCCCCGAACGTTTCTGCCGTTCCGGTTTTGGGGTGTGACAGATTGGTATCAGAGCATTGTTTATAGTGAACTAAGTATATCAACCGATAAAAGATATACGTCTATAAATACAATGGGGATTATGTACTTTGGATAATGATATATTTAGAGTATAACTACAAGTTATAAAAATATAACTACTTGCTCATACATGTACATAATAGAACTAGGGTCACGAGGAGAATAGAACTAAAAGTATTTAAAGGTTGGGCACTGTCGTCAACCCAAACAGTTATGTAATCATAGCTAGGATCAATATAGCCTGATCAACTATATTCATTTGATATGTGACCAACATGTGTTTGGAAATGATGTGGTGTTGCAACAGGGTTAAAACTTACCAGAACACCAGACAAGAGGACGCCAGAACAAGTACAGTTAGAGTTAGAGTCCTATGGGGGTATTCTATGATACGCTAGCACGATAACGAGTTTAGAACATACCAAGTACATTACGTTAGAATACTATAGGAGTATTTTAGTCGATATAAATAACATATGTGATAACTTAAAAGACCATTGCAGATAGGTGTATAATCTTACAGGGTATATTCATAAAGTTTTATGTATAATCAAGATCTTATAGACATAGAATCTGTGACTGACGCTTCGCTATGCATTCCTCTTAAGGAAGTAGTGTTGAGGTGGGATCAATTATTCGAAGGTCTATTTGATATTCAATAATATACAACACCAACTGGTGTACCTTGTACAATTATAGGAGGATTCCATAAGGATCACCCCATAAAGTTACCTTAAGGCTCATAGGTTCTTTAGTCACTTTCATTCTCGCACGACAAGCCCAGAAAAGCGTAACTACTTCCTCATAGTAGACAACAGAAGAGTTCAGGAGGAACAAGGACAAGTTCATCAGAAGTTTTTCAAGGAAAGATCAGCCGAAGTAACCAAAACGTCTTACGCGTCACACTAATAAATATTAACTAGGTTAAATTATCGAGCGAGTGGAAACACTACTAACATTACATGTGTTAGAATTATTTCTTACATGCAGCTGGTAACAGTTATTCAGGAAACAGATATTCATTCGAGGATAGTTATTTCAAATTCACAGAGTTTATTTGGTATAGACTCATTTATGGATTGTTGCTAGCACCTTGTGGAAGTAAGGACCCGATACATCCAGAACTAGGATAACCTTGTCTTTTTAGCTTTCGGCTTGTGTCCATTGCTATAGACTTATTCTGTCTCACCTTTGTTTTCTTTTTGCAAAGATGCCTCCTCACAAATCACCCAGACACACTACTCTGATAACTCCCATACCTTCTCCACAAATCGATGCAGCAACTCTGAACGTTGTAGTGGCCGAGGCTGTGGCAACAGCCATGGCACAATATCACCCCATCAGTACAGGTGGAGGTGAAACGCCTATCGATTCTACTCAAGGTGAGGTCCCTGTGCGCCCGTGAGAGTTCTCCTACAAGGACTTCAGCAGATGCCAACCGGTGTCCTTTAGTGGGACTGAAGGAGTCATTGCTCTCATGCAATGGTTCGAGAAAATCAAGTCACTTTTCGAAATCTGTTTATGCCCCGAAGGAAGCAAAGTCAAGTTTGTTGCCTGCACCTTCAATGGCAAGGCCCTAACATGGTGGAACAGCCATGTTAAGTCACTGACCCTATCAGTGGCAAACTCAATAGGTTGGGAAAACCTAAAACAGTTAATGCGGGAAGAATATTGCCCGTTGGGCGAGATTAAAAAACTGGAACAAGAGGTGTGGGATCTCACTATGGTCGGCTCAGACATAGTGACCTACACGGACCGGTTCATTGAACTAACAACTCTATGTACCGAGATGATTACCTCAGAGAGCAAGAAGATAGAAAGGTACATTTGGGGTCTGACTGCTCCGACCCAGGGAAATGTGTTATCTTCTAATCCAGCCACGTTCGATAGTGCTAAACGCTTGGCTCAGCGACTCATCAATCATGGAGTTCGCCACAGCGTAAAAGTCCCTATTCACAAGTCATCGAGGGAAGAGGACTATAATCAGAAGTTGGGGAACAAGAGGAAGAAGAAACAAACAACACAAGACACCCCGCAAGAGCAACGAGCGAGTACTATGTACGCCGCTACGACACCTACTACTTCAGCACCTGCCAGTTGATATGCGGGAAACCTTCCGAAGTGTGGAAAATGCAACTTTCACCACACTAGAGTGTGCCGGGAAATGCAGTGTCTGAACTGCCACAGAAAGGGACAAACCGTCCGTTACTACAGGGCACCGGCTCAACTGATCTCCTAAGTCCCCCAAGCTGAAGAAAACCAAGCCTGCTATGGTTCTGGTGAGACTGGACACAATAAGAGGAACTGCCCGATAATCAAGAACTCAGGCGCGGATGGACGTATTTTGATGATCACCGCAGGAGAATCTACCCCGAAGTCGTCGAAGAGTAGTGGTACGTTTTCAAAATAGTAATTACTTTTAAAATTAATTTATATTCATGTAAGAATCTACACAGGAGAATCTACCCCTTAGAGAATCTATCATGGCTCACCGTATACCTCAGGGTTGTGCGCAATTAAGATGTTGCAGACTTAGAGTGAGTGACTCCGCTTAGGTCCCCTTTCCATAATGAAGCACTTTTGTACGTATGTATGTGCACATAGCGGTACTATACGTAGGAGTGTTAACTTCACATAGAAAACAGGAAACACGAGATCACTTACAAGGAGTACCTTGTTGAGCATACTAGGAGTACAGTACCAAGCATACCAGGGATACATCGTCGTTTATCAAACATTTCTTTCATTTGACCAAATCTTTGTTCGGTATAGAGTCCATTGTTTTCTTTCGTCATGAGTTGGCATGGTCCTCACCATACTAAGTTCATATGTTTTTATCGCCTCGATCGGCAAGTTCTCGAAACTTTCTTCATTCGTATCGAAATTCCGACCTGAATCAGAAATTTTATCTTTCGCATTCTAAACCCCGAAGTACTCGTGCAAACAGTACTTTGTCCTCCGAAGCCTTATCGTCAGACGTCCACAGACTGTCACGAAATACCACTCATCCAGCAGACCAAGTTCGAGCATAGAGGCTATGGACGAATACAGCCCACCAATTATTTTTGAATGTATACGCAAGGGTGGTATATGAGTGTGACTACGCAGATCTAGTATGTGTGTTTCCGCCCTATCTCTTGTTCTCCGTTGAGTTGTGGACCTGGGGCAGAGTCGCACATCCGATAGTCCTACTAATCCTAATTATATACGGCTTGTATACACGAGGTAATGATAGATGGAACAAGTATGAATCCTATCAAGAACACCAGTGTAAGTTGCCAGGTCTATGAGTGAGTATTCTGCAAATAAGAAGAGCGCAACCCCAGTAGTAATGCTAAGAGAGCTAATTTCGGGACGAAATTCATTCTAACGGGGGGATGATGTGACAACCCAAAAATTTCCATTCAGTGAAACCATCCACTACAATTGAAGTCAAATCTGTTTCTGCTAACTTTCAAGCTTTTTGGAATAAGTTTGAGTGTTTTAAAGTTAATACTTCAGAAGGTATTAGGAGAGAGGATACCCTAGGGTTTATTACGTCACATTAAGTGTCCAAAACTTCAAGAGTTTGGAATTTGCAGTCCAAAAATGGTATTTGGACCAAAAACCCCCGAGACTATATAAGGAAAACTTAGCCATTTTGGATTCATTTATGACATTTCCAACTAGAGAAAAGCCAACTTCTCTCTCAAGGATCTTCAACCGATCACCCCAATTGTGAGTACTTCAACCTAGAGTGTATTTAAGTGTGTTATATGCCTTAACAACATGAAAAATCAGCCAAAACACCAAGGAAATGGTGTTCACGGCCCAAGATCTTCTTGGTCCGTGAACACTAAATTTGGGGCCAAAGTGTGCCCAATGCCCCTCCAAACCTTGGAACTGAACCTAGAGACTACCTTCCTATGTTAAATCACATGTGATTCAAACACTTGATTAAGGTTTTTCCTAGTCCCGAAAGGTGTTTCCTTTCATATAATTGTTTATAAAACCAATATTCATTTAAATATGTGTCCTTACATATCATTTAGGACTTATTGTGCCTCGAGACTTCATTTGTGGAACTTCCAATCCGTACGCGCATACCTGTTTGAATCACCCACATCAGGTGAGTTCATACCCCGTAATGAATCGTTTAACTATTTTAACTGTTTTAAGGGGGGAATACAAGTTGAACACAATGATAATTGTGTAAATGTTTGTTATAAACATCTTTCAATATGTTACTTATGTTATTTATAAGTTGTTAAAACATTTCAATAACTCGTTTAAAGGTTATGTCACTTTATAGTTATACAAAACTCTGTTTTTAAAGTATAAGCATAACTTTGTAGATAAATGAGTCTTTTCAGTAACAGTCCAGTTAGAGCATTTGTAAACTATTATAGGTATAGTTTAGGAGAATGCTATTCATTACTTCTAGTACAAAGAAGCATACAAAGAGTCTTTTCAGTTCAGGAGCCTATATTAATGGTATACGTTTACATAAATACGATATCAATACACGAGAACAGAACAGAACAGAACATAACGTAACAGAACAAAACAGAACAGAACAGAACAGAACAGAATAGAACATAACATAACATAACATAACAAGTTAAGTTGCTATAGCATGATAACACACAGACAGGATCTAATTATACCAATGAATCACTAATGCATTAGTGATAGTTATATTGGGTATACATGATCATATAACTTTAATGTGAATTACACGGCTTGCAAGAAATTGTTGGGGTCGCGTTAGGTTCCCTTAATCTCTTTACATTGAAAGCGTGTAGTAGGGGTTCTAGCTTTCACATTATGATCGTAATAAGACAAATATGTCCTTAGGATATTAGTACATCCGCATGTCATTATAAACAACATATGTGTACTACTTCTCCCATTACTTTCATAAAGTGTCGGTAACATTTGAAAGTTGATCTATTTTCTAGTCAAGATAGTTATAAACTAGGGAGAATATACTTTACATTTGACAAAGGAACAGTCGGGTTTAACTCAGATCAGAAGATGCCTTGGTAGAAGGCTACGATTAAAGGTTAGGATCATGATGCTAACTTTATGATTCCTTAATGTATACGTTATAGGATACATATATGCTAATAGATTTCGATAGCTAATAGGATGTGTGCCTTCGCTTCATTCCCTGTTCTCGTTTGATTGTGGTCTTGAACCGAGTTCGCCCAATCTATTATCTACCCGAATCTATATATATTTATGCTTAGTATACATTAATTCATCATAAGGGTACCAAGTATGGATCGGGTTTTAGGACACAAAGTCGAAGCATAGTTTTTCTAGTAAAAAACATACTTTTCAAAGACAATACTTTTGGTATACAAAACTAGTGATTTCCCAGATAAGGGCTTAATCCATTTTATTAAGCCAGTACAGTGTTAGAGACTTTAGGTGAGTTAACTCTATAACACCTTAGTTTATACACCATGTTTATATATAAAACTAATATCCAATAGATGGCTAAATGTGTGTTTTCTATCGACGTCCTATTCTCGTTGGATTATGGGCTTAGGGTAGATTCCCCCAGTTAACTATCTACCCGATATCAGATTATATATAGTAGTATAAACAAAGCTATTATAAAAGTAATCACCGTAGTCAATATTTTACTATAAGAAAAATAGGTTTTCTTAAAGAACTCTCCATTATATATAAAGGAACCATTATAAATAACTCCATGAGTAACAAGTGAATACACCAAGGTTATATATGACAACTATCTAACAACCAATGGAATGTGTGCTATCGATTGTTTATTTACTCTAAGTATATATATAACTTGTACCCACTTAGTACGCATAGAAAGGCTTGTAGTGTCATTTTACTTAACTTTCATTAAAGTAGGAAACATAGGATTTTCTAGAGGAACAGGTGAACATTTCAAAACAGAACTTACAGCTTACATCACTTGTGCATATACATTTTCAACCACACTTTATAGCTTACTCACATCACTAAAATCTTATGAACTCACCAGCTTAATTGCTGATCAACTCTTTCAAATAACTTGTATTCTCAGGAGACTATTAGACAGGTGCTCGTGTTGGGGATTCCAAAGATGGAGCATTAAAGCTTCAAGTCTTGTTTTGTTATTTGTTTATGACTTCTATGTTTTGTGAACATACACATTGTAAACACTTTCTTTCTTAATGAAATGGTTGTTCATTACTTGCTTACCATATACATATCTCGTGATACTTGACATGACGTCCTAAACCCCCGAGCGTTTCCGCCGTTCCGGTTTTGGGGTGTGACACTTCCACTCAGGTATTTCTGGCTACTGAAGTAGACCTGAGGCTTTTGATATTCCACCTTCACCTTGGCGCAAGTCAGGAACTTGCCCACGAAGGTAGCGATCTATGCTTTCATGTTTGGCAACCAATAGAGCTTTTTGAGATCCAGATAAATTTTATCGAAACCTGGGTGAACGGAGTATCGAGTCCTATGAGCTTCACTCATGAAAACCTCTTTATAACCGCCGAACTTTGGGGTCCAGATCCTGTTCATGAAATAATAAACTCCGTCTCCTTTGATCTATATGTTTTTTTCCATTCCCCTCAAGGCTTCATCCGCCATGTTCTTTGGTTTTAAGGCTTCCAGCTGAGGTTCTCTGATTTGAGTGGACAAATGGGAATGGATGGTCATTGTAAGGGCCTTCACTCTAAGACCTGAATACTCTTTCCAGTTGAGGGCATCCGGTACCACATTGTCCTTGTCGGGATGGTAGCCTATTTCACACTCATAATCACTGAGCAGCTCTACCCATTGTCGTTGCCTTTATACCTGCCTATGTTGAATCACATGTGATTCAAACACTTGGTTAAGGTGTTTCCTAGTCCCGGAAGGTGTTTCCTTTCATATAATTGTTTATAAAACCAATATTCATGTCAATATGTGTCCTTACATATCATTTAGGACTTATTGTGCCTCGGGAAGAGTTAGCGATTTGACCTGGCTATTCCATCATGTCAATGCTCTATTGGTGAAGGTGCAACAGGAAAAATTCACCTTGCTGGCCTCAGAACATGCACAAATCTCTAAAATTGATTCGATCTTCTCGAACCACCAGGTTAGGGCAATGACTCCTCCATTGACTGTGACATCCCCATTTTCACAGATAGAAAAGATCAATTTTGTTTATGCTTTATAAAAATCAAAGTACCTCTTTTAATAAAAATGTTGCAGAATTTGTTCCCAATAAAATATGATAAATGCGTTATCAAAGCTTTTCCGAAGAAAAAGTATTTTTATTCATTTTAAAACAATTGGGATGTCATCGTCAATACAGAAACATAAGCATAAACAGAACTTACATTTATTATCTCTAGTGATTTATATCTTCTTAATCTCTCAGTGTAATGGGACTTCATATCAACACATGTGATATAAATAAGCTGAGTGGGTCAGGTTGGGAAACCTGGTGAGTACATAGGGTTTTCAACCCACAATAATATAATTATTATGTTTAAACAATCAAACAATCAACCCAATTACCCATCCCCATTATCTTCTTTATTCTTAAGGATCTATCCTAAGAGTCATCTATCCTGCATTCTTTTATTCTGAAGTCCCTTACTTCCAGGGTTATAAGACTGGCACTAAATCCATAGCTTCCAATGCTTGTTCGTAAAGCACTAAGTCCATAACTGCTATAATTTATTCATTGGGTACTAAATCCATAGCTACCAGTGTTTATCTAATAGGTACTAAGTCCATAGCTACCAATTCCTAACAGGTACTAAGTCCATAGCTACCGGTGTTTATCTAGTAGGTACCAAGTCCATACTTACCAATTGCTAACAGGTACTAAGTCCATAGCAACTAGTGTTTATCTAGTAGGTACTAAGTCCATAGCTACCAATTCCTAACAGGTACAAAGTCCATAGCTACCAGTGTTTATCTAGTAGGTACTAAGTCCATAGCTACCAATTCCTAACAGGTACTAAGTCCATAGCTACCGGTGTTTGTCCAATAGGCACTAAGTCTATAGCTACCAATGTTTACTCACATCATCTTTTATCTCTTATCATTCATCTACCCATGTCATGCCCATTCCTATTTGTATATATAAAATACATATAGAGTTTAAATCATTTAAAACATGTATAAAAACGTTCATCCAACATAGACAACAAGTATTCAGATAATATGCACATAAAGAAAGTAGTTGATATAAAATACTTCATATCTATGTGTAAGATGAAAGTAACTATGCACTCACTTGTTAAGGTGGTGACTCGGCACTCGGACAGCACTACGTTACTTCTTAAAACAATTTCCTTCGACAAAACCTAGTATCATAACCGTTAGTGCTTAGTCTAATATTCTCCAAGGCTAACTAATAGTCTAGCTATTATTATTATTATATATAAGCGTTAAATAACACTTTATAAGTCATAATAATAGCCCAAATAATTATTATGAGTTACTAATAACGTTACTTTAATTAAATAAAAGCTACA
Source organism: Lactuca serriola (assembly GCF_051521515.1). Taxonomy (NCBI): domain Eukaryota; kingdom Viridiplantae; phylum Streptophyta; class Magnoliopsida; order Asterales; family Asteraceae; genus Lactuca; species Lactuca serriola. Next base: position 120,202,054 of record NC_136412.1, read on the forward strand.
TTAAAAATTGCGTAGGCGTAACTCCTTACAGCGGGTTTTGTAGAAAACTGGGCTCCACTGGAGCAGCGTTCTCGAGCCGAAAGGCTCTTCTTCTTGGAGCCTTCGGGCGCTCTGGGGATTATGCCTTGTGTCTAGGGAGGTTCCCTAGGCTTTTCGGGGGTTTCTGGGGCTAGAGAGAGCTTTTAGAGAGAGAGAGAGAGGGAGGAAGAAGTAGGAAGGTGTGAGAATGAATGGAGGCCTCACGACTTATTTATACAGGTTGGAGGAAGTTTCACGTTGTGAATCTCTTGATGTTCACGTTGTGAGTGAGCTTGGGCTCCGAGTCATAGTCTGGTGACATGTGGTATCGCACACAGGTGGAAATCAGCTGATTTTCAAAAATTCATAACTTTCGCATACCAACTCCGTTTTTGACATTCTATATATCCACGTGTAGGTAAAATCAAGATCTATAACTTTCATTTAGACTCCGTCGGCTAATTCTCGACCGATCTTAAAATTAATAGTAGGAGGTGTTTAGACTGTTAAATGACCGCGAAGAATTCGTAACTCCTTCATACGGACTCCGTTTTCGTCTGTATTTTTACGATTGAGTTCCTATTAATGAGATATTCAACTCTAATTTAGGTTGCGTAAGCCAATAACAGCTCAAACTAAAATTCGAGTTTCGGGTCGTGCACTGCTAAGCTGAATCTTAGAAAAATCATAAGTTCCTCATACGAAGTCAGATTTGGGCGTTCTTTTTATGGATGTTCTCGATTTAATGTATACTAAAACTTTTGTTTAGATCACTAAGGCTAAAAATTCCTCTATCGTGATTTCACTATTTACGTCTCCCGGTGTCGTGCCGGTTTTGCCGAAAAACTTTGACGGGCCATAATTTCTTCGTTATAACTCGGATTTCGGCGCTTTTTATATGTACAGAACCCTTGAGACATATTATTCAACTTGGTTAAGATTATTTATTCTAAATAATCTTTTGTCGAAAAGTCATTTTCGACTCCTATTATCTCTAGATTGACTATCCCGGATCTACGGACGTTAATATTATCTCCCCCTTAGGATGATTACGTCCCGGAATCATCAACGAAACAGGACTCATATGATGACTCCATACGTTATCTCTTCATACTAAGTAATAACCGTAACTTTCATGTTTCTTCGAACGAGTATCTAACTCTAAGACTTCCTGACCGCAGGCGGTGCCCGATCTTGGACCCGCTCCCTATCTCATGTTAAACTTCCAATCATGATCTTCATGTTGAGATCTCGATCTTTATTGGAGACTCATTCTTTAACAAACTTGAGATAAGTTTCTTCCTTCGATTATCATAATAGACCGATGGGTCATGTTCTAACGACCTCTCATCATATGATGCATCGCTTGGACTCATGTCTTTTAGAGTCAAATTCCAGAACAGACTATACCTTCCTTCATGTTCTAACCACATCTTAAAATGTAGCATTTCTAGCTATAAGCAACTTTTCGCGATACCTCTACTGATCGCTTTTTATTCCAATCTTCTATCTTAAGTCAGATGTTACACCGAACTTCATTTTATAAACCACATAACATACTCAGTGTAGTCGGACTCAATTCGATATGACCACTAGGGTCGGAATATCAACAATCTTCTTAGTCATTACCGAAACGATGGTAATGACATACTTGAATAAAACGGAATCAATTACTAGCTTCTTGGTAACCTTGTGACTTTCCTTGATCCAAGCGTGAGTCTTGTGCTTCCGGTAGTATACGCATCTACTAACTTTCACACCTACTAATACTCGTCCCAAGTATTGTCTCGCAGTTTTCCAAGAGATCATGCAAGAAAATCACATAACAGTTTAACACATCAGATAACAAAATGAAGGCTTTATTATTTCTTGAAACTATTACATAGGTGTTCAAGTTCACCCTAGACTATGCCTCTAATAGGCTACCTCATAACTCGATCTTCGGGTATGAATTCCTCATCCTTGGTTCCTCGCATTGATTTCCACTTCGTTGAGGATCAGGTGGAATGCCCTTGGCCTTGGTGGTGTGTTTAGCCTTGCTACTTCGTTTTTTTTTTTTGGGAAATTTCTAGACAAGTGCCCCTTGCCTCCACATCCGTAGCATACGTTATCATTATGTGTACAATCCTTGGAATAGTGACCAGTCATTCCACACTTGTAACAAGTCACTTCTTCGTTGCACTTCCTACAATGTTTTTTCTTGCATTAATCACACCGTCTCGCTTCACCTCTTTCTCCTCCTCCAAACTTTGAGAATTTGATCTCCTTGTTGTACCTTGAAGATCCTTCAAACTTCTGCTTTTCTCCTACCTTATCCCTTTCTATACCTTTTTCTCTTATCTGGGTCTCTACGTTCTTAGCTGATCTAATGATTGTTTTCAAAGTAGTTGCCATTTTGACCATTGGGCCAAAGTCTGTGGGCAGTCCGTTAGCAAACCTATCAATCTTGGAGAGTTAAGTAGGAACCAAGTAGGGAAATAGCTTCATCCTCTCGGTGAATGCAGTGGCATACTCATCAACACCCATCTTTCCATTCTTCAGGTTCTGAAACTTGTTTTTTAGATCTATCTCTGAGCAGTACTGCATTTTCAACTGTTCCAAGAACTTTTCCCATGACATCCTTAGGGCTTCTCCTCGTGGCATCATATCTGTCAATAGCTTCCACCTGCTAGAGACTCCAGTTTTCAGCTGTCTTACTACGAAGACAGTCTTTTGTTTCTCGCTACAGCTGCAACTCTTCAACACCATCTCAATCTCGAAGATCCAATCCGTAATCACAACCGGCTTCAGGCTTTCTGAGAGACTCGATGGTTTCGACCCAAGAAATTCTTGTACATTCGCCCATCCTTGTCGTTTCTCCTCTCCGGGTCATCCCTTCATTCACCTTGAGTCCCCACTTGACTCACTTGACGGTTGTAGTTCCTTTCCTGCGATTGCTCGGAATCAGCTTGGGTTGCTTAATGGGCATAGTAAGTTCATCCCTATTCAACATCCGCCTCATTTCTTCTACTACAACAAGTATTTGCATGATGACTGGCTCGGGTACATCTTCTACTACAACAAGTATTTGCTGAATCATCGGGGGTTGATTCCTATTCCCATTTGTATTCCCAACTCCACTTCGGGTTCTTGCCATTTTGATCTATACACCGAATAAGGTGAATCTGGATCTTAATTTAGGATTGACGCTTTAAATCATCCTTATCACTCCGAAATGTTTATATGCTAGTTCTAACATCGTATTCGTATGTTTAGAATCCTAAACACATAAGGTTTCTAGATCCGGTCGGCAACAGACCAAAGATCCGATCAAACTATAGCATAAAGCATAACAAATCATTAGCATGTAAAAGCAATTTAGGCATCATTTCTAAAATAAGCTAGTGCTTGTGTCTATTCAAGTGTATTACCTAAATCTATTAGACACACTCCTCACAATCATTGCTTAGCATTCTAAGTTTAAGTCTAGAAATAAATCCATATTCCTAGTTCGCTTAAACTAATGCTCTGATACCAACTATGACATCCCCATTTTCACGGCCAGAAAAGACCGATTTTGTTTATGCTTTATAAAAATCAGAGTACCTCTTTTAATAAAAATGTTGTAGAATTTGTTCCTAGTAAACATGATAAATATGTTATCAAAGAATTTCTGAAGAAAAGTATTTTTTTCATTTTAAAACATTTGGGATGTCATTGTCAATACAGAAACATAATCATAAACAGAACTTACATTCATTATAACTAGTGATTTATATCTCCTTAATCTCTCAGTGTAATGTGACTTCATATCAACACCTATGATATAAATAAGCTGAGTGGGTCAGGTTGGGAAACCTGGTGAGTACATAGGGTTTTCAACCCACAATAATATAATTATTATGTTTAAACAATCAAACAATCAACCCAATTATCCATCCCCATTATCTTCTTTATTCTTAAGGATCTATCCTAAGAGTCATCTATCCTGCATTCGTTTATTCCGAAGTCCCTTGCTTCCAGGGTTATAGGACTGGCAGTAAATCCATAGCTACCAATGCTCGTTCTTAAAGCACTAATTCGATAGCTATTATAGTTTATTCATTGGGTACTAAATCCATAGCTACCAGTGTTTATCTAATAGGGACTAAGTCCATAGCTACCAGTGTTTATCTAGTAGGTACTAAGTCGATAGCTACCAATTCCTAACATGTACAAAGTCCATAGCTACCAGTGTTTATCTAATAGGTACTAAGTCCATAGCTACCAATTCCTAACAGGTACTAAGTCCATAGCTACCAGTGTTTGTCCAATAGGCACTAAGCCTATAGCTGCCAATGTTTAGTCACATCATCTTTTAACTCTCATCATTCATCTACCCATGTCATGCCCACTCATATTTGTATATATAAAATATGTATACAGTTTAAATCATTTAAAACATGTATAAAAAGGTTCATCCATCATAGACAACAAGTATTCAGATAATATGCACACATAGCATGTAGTTTATATAAAATACTTCATATCTATGTGTAAGATGAAAGTAACTATGCACTCACTTGTTAAGGTGGTGACTCGGCACTCGGACAACACTTCGTTACTTCTTAAAACAATTTTCCTTTTACAAAACCTAGTATCATTACCACTAGCGTTTAGTCTAATATTCACCGAGGCTAATTAATAGTCTAGCTATTATTATTATTATTATTATTATTATTATTATTATTATTATTATTATTATTATTATTATTATTATTATTATTATTATTATTATATATAAGCGTTAAATAACACTATATAACTCATAATAATAGCCCAAATAATTATTATAAGTTACTAATAAAGTTACTTTAATTAAATAAAAGTTACATTAAAATTTTCATAGGCGTAGCTCACTTACAGCAGGTTTTATAGAAAACCGGAATCTGCTAGAGCAGCGTTCCCGAGCCGAAAGTGTCTTCTTCTCAGAGCCGTCGGGCGCTCCAGGGCTTCCGCCTCGTGCTAGGGAGGTTCCCTAGCTTTTCGGGTGGTTTCGGGGGCTAGAGAGAGGTTCTAGAGAGAGAGGAAGAAGTAGGAAGGTGTGAGAATGAATAGAGGTCTCACCACTTATTTATACGGGTTGGAGGAAGGTTCACGTTCTTGAATCTCTTGATGTTCACGTCGTGAGTGAGCTTGGGCTCCAAGTCACAGTCTGGTGCTGACACGTGGTATCGTACAAGGTAGAAATCAGCCGATTTTCAAAAATTCATAACTTTCGCATACGAACTCTGTTTTCAACATTCTATATATCCACATGTAGGTAAAAACAAGATCTATAACTTTCATTGTGACTCCGTTGGCTATTTCTCGACCGATCTTAAAATTAATAGTAGGAGGAGTTTAGACTGTTAAATGACCGCAAAGAATTCGTAACTCCTTCATACGGACTCCGTTTTCGTCTCTATTTTTATGGTTGAGTTCCTATTAATGAGATCTTCGACTCTCATTTTGGTCATGTAAGCCAAAAACCGCTCGAACTAAAATTCGAGTTTCGGGCCGAGCACTGTTAAGTCGAATCTTAGAAAAATCATAACTTCCTCATACGAACTCAGATTTAGGCGTTCTTTTTATGGATGTTCTCGGTTTAATGTATACTAAAACTTTTGTTTAGATCACTAAGGATAAAAAGTCCTCTATCGTGATTTCACTATTTACGTCTCCCGGTGCCGTGTCGGTTTTGCTGAAAAACTTCGACGGACCATAACTTATTCATTATAACTCGGATTTCGACGCTCTTTATATGTACGAAACCCTTGAGACATATTATAAAACTTGGTTAAGATTATTTCATATAAATAATCTTTTGTCGAAAAGTCATTTTCGACCCCTATTATCTCTAAATTAAATAGCCCGGATCTACGAGCGTTACACTGACCACCCTCAAGATTATGGGGATGGGTACCACTTCCCGATCCGCTAGAGCTGCTAAAATTTATCTGCGACATCGTAGCAGCCACAACGGCTATATCTGCTTCCTGGAACATGGCAGGATCGAACTGAGGAGGTGGTGGCGGAAGAGGATTTGTCGGGGGATTGTTGCTTTTTCTGTTGGGTCTCTTCCTGGGAGGAATCTTTCTGTAAAAGATACCAGGGTAAAATGACGATGAGCCTTCTATACTGATCATGAATTGGATAATTTTGAGCAAGATAAATCTTAATCCTACAACGATAACAGATATCTACAATAAATGTTTACTATCGTAAACAAGGAATTGCAGGTCTTTCATTATAGAGGATTAGTACTACTTGTGATAATTATGTGCAGTGTTATAGAACCATAAAATCCTCCTATAGTATTTTAACTATGTGCTTCATTAGTATAAGATTTGGTGAGTTTTAGACTTGTCGCAACACCACAGTCTCTCCCAAACACACGTTGGTTATATCTTAAACAAATATAGTTGATCAGGTTATATTGGCCCTACATATGACTACATAACTATTCAGGTTTAACCGTAGTATCCAAATCGCGTAAAATACTTTTATGTAGTTCTTACTATGTTATACCTTTTTGTACATTTGTATACTTGTGTACTTCTTGTAAAATACTTATATTTTAAAGTATACATTTAGTTTCATAGCACTTCGGCCCCTTTAGTGTTTATAGGTGTATACCATGTAAGGTTCGGTGTACCTAGTTCACTATAAACAATAGCTCTGATACCAATCTATCATACCCCCAAACGGGAACGTTCGGGGGTGGATGACGTCATATGTAGTATCATAACAATTGCATAATAGTAATCAAAGTAAACACAACCATTACATTGGATGTATATAAAAATGTATTTACATCTGTTTGATTCATATTAATATACATCAAAAATATAACAAAATATAAAGATGTGACTCTATATGCTCCATCTTCTCAAAAGTCTGTTGAGGTACCTGTCTACTGATTTCCTGAGAATACAAGCGGGTTTGAAAAGAGAGTATCAGCATAAAAGCTGGTGAGTTCATAAGCATGTTTTTTTAATGAAAACCTGTTAATGAATCAGTGAAAATGCTTATATGTTTCCAATAAAATCCAATATTTTCTAATTTATGAGTTCGTTACAGTGATCTATAAGTACGAAAACCCTGGCTATCACCAGTACGTATAGAATGTTCTGTTGGAAAACCCTGGTTATTACCAATATATATATATATATATATATATATATATATATATATATATATATATATATATATATATAGTAGTTACATTAATTAAAATAAAACTAATGAAGAATAAAATCCTGTAAAACAAAAGTTAATTAATACTATTATGAGTCGTATAACCATCCTTGATATGACTGATGGCCTCTACGACGTTCTTCAGGCTTCGGACGGTATAATATTTGTCACCCCGTGCATGCCTGCCTAACTGTAGCTAGCAGTTTAGGTGTGGGATTGCTAGTCCCAAATAGATCTATTCACAAATCTCACACTCTACCTCCAGGAGACTCTGATTATAATAAAAGATAGGATTTAACTTGTACCTCGGAAGGTACAAATGAAGAGTTGTCTCACAATCCTATATTAACTAGTTTACATATAGTTTTGTATTGCTCTTTTGTAATTGAATCAATTTGTATACTTTATAGAGTAATAATTATACTTAAATAACTATTCGGTAATGAATTCTTGTTACCCGAGATATATATAAATCAATATCATAAACCAAGTCTGTCATAGTTTGTATGCTTAACAATGTATAAGCTCTGAATTTGTAAAACTGTACATTGAAACCCCAAACTATACCTATTATAGTTTGCATGAATATTAGGTATTTGGTTCATGAATTGATCTGAAAACTATGCAATTTGGCAGTAAGTTGAAAACGACCCTTATGCTCAACATAATACAAAAGGGTTAAAATATCTAAATATTTTATAAATCGTGAAAAAACGTATGGATGTATCAATTCCATCATTTAATCGTGTTGAAATCCTTTTGTATAAATTCACAAAATCATTTGTGTTTGGCTTGGACTCTCCCCCTAAAAATATTAAAAACAGTAAAATCATAGGGGTATGAACTCACCATTGATTGCGTGAAATGTCAGACAGCGAAACTGGGAGTGGAGACCCTCGGCTTGATGTACGCGTCACTTAATGGGATCCTAATATCAAATATATATATATATATATATATATATATATATATATATATGCATTTTATTAGTGAAACCATTATTTATAGTGTTGGAAGAACACTTTCTTTCGGTTTAGGAATGTTATCAGGACTCGATTGAATCAAAGAAAGCAGGTTTTTAGCCAAGTTTAATACTTAGGGAGGGTTTGCGGCCGTGAAGGGATTACGGTCGTGAACTGTTCTCAAAGAAAATATGAATGTTTGAAGGGTTCACGGCCGTGAACGGATTGCGAACCTTGAAGGTTTGAAGATTTGAAGGGTTTACGACCGTGAACTCAAGAACAACTACGTTTGAATCGACGAAAAAGGTGGTGTTAGATGCTCCATAATGTGTTTTTAAGGTAAATGGAATGTTATGAAGAGAAAACTTGAGGAATTTCGGGTTTTCGGGTGGGGGTTTTTAGACAGAGAAAGTGTGTTTGCTGCCAGAAAAGTATGAATGAGGGTAGGAACTATGTATTTATAGGCTGGGAGTATGGTCGGTGGCGGGGTCTAGCCGTGAACGGGTTTACGACCGTGATAGGGTTCACGGCCATGAACACCACTTAGGCCAAAAACTGCTTATTTTTCGAAGGAAACTTGGGTTTTCGCGCGTTTTTGGTTCTGAATCATTTATAAAAATTTTCTATATATAACCAAAACGACTTTCTAAACCATAGCAATTTAACGGAACAAATAAAATGTGAATTTGTTTAACGGAAAATGGCTAACTTTAAGGAAAAAAGGTTCGGGTTGCTACAAGGACTCAACCAGTTGGGTTCATTATGGACCTGAAGATCATCGTACTCGACGAGTTCAAGGATGAACTCGGCGAGTCCAAGGCAATATCCCTAACTTATGAAGATGGACTCGATGAGTTCAAAGGTGAACCCTGGGAGTCATTTGTTCAAGGGTCCCAACAAGTTTAAAGGTGAACTTAACGAGCTCAAGGAAAACTCGACGAGCAGGATCGAAGTCAAGAGTTATGTGTGGATTATGGAAGTCGACGAGTTGACGGAGCAACTCGGCGAGTTGAGTCAACTCGGAGCATTGACCTTGACTTGGCTTGACTTTAGAGGGTATTGTGGTCCAAGTGTTATTTTGGATATTGATAGTTCGGGGAGCCGAAGGATCAGCAATTCAGGAGTTGTCGGATAGGAGTCATAAGTTTTCAGCTAGTCTTCAGCAGTGCGAGGTGAGTCTCCTCACTGTGTGCATGGGTCTATAGCCACAGTGCCAGACCATTATTTTTATGTATTGTAGGAAGACTCGGGAGTTAGCCATAGGCGATTATTGTATATGTTTTGGGTTACGACCCGATGCCGTGTCACACCCCAAACCGGAACGGCAGAAACGTTCGAGGGCGGAGGACGTCATATGCAGTATCACAACACATGCATCATAGTAATCAAAGTAACAAACAACCATTGCATTTATATTAAAGTTTTTATAAAGTATGTGATTCACAAAAGATTAACTCCAATACTAAATAACAAAACAAGACATGAAGCTACTATACTCCATCTTCTGAAACCCAGTGCGCTACCTGTCTATTAGTTTCCTTAGAATACAAGTTATTTTGAAAGAGTAGATCAGCATTTAAGTTGGCGAGATCATAAATGTTTTAGTAATGAAAAGTAAATTGTAAGCTCTTTAGAAAAGTTCATCTGTTCCTCCAGAAAATCCGACACTTTGTAGATGTACCCTTTTTAAATAAAATCTGATACTCTGTATATGTACCCCATATATAACTCCGGTACTTTGTAGATGTACCCCATAAATAACCTGGTACTTTCTAGATGTACCCCATATATATCCTTATACCTTGTATATTATCATATTTTGTTTTCAATAATGAGTTAATGATACATTCCCTTCCTTGGTTACTGGGAGTGTAAAGTATAAGTTCGTGAATCATGATTTGTTCCTCTATTCTAGACTATAGTATGTTGCTTCCTGTTCTTGTTATAGTATGTTCCCTCCTGTTCTAGTTATAGTATGATCTGAACCCCAAAACTATACCTATTATAGTTTACTAGTATGTTCGTTTTGAAACGTCCTTGATTTGTAGAAAAGACTCGATTATCTAATGAGTTATGCACATAATTTAAAAACGGAGTTTTATAAACAACAATCTTAACATAACTTAAAAGGGTTTTTTAATTGATTTGATCACTTACAAAAGCATAAGAACTCCTTTAATGTTATGGCTATCACAGGTAAAATATTAACACAATACCATTGTGTTCAACTTGTATCCCCCCCCCCCAAAGCATTTAAAACATTTAAAAGATTGATTATAGGGGTATGAACTCACCTTATATGGTGGTTCAACTGGAGATTCGAATAAAGATGATAAGTTCCACGAATGAAGTCCCAAGGCACAAACGAGTCCAAAGGAGTCTTAGAAGCAAAAATAGGAGGATCATAGGGTGTTCATGGCCCAAAGGAAGGATGGTTCACGACCCAATGGAGTTCACGTCCCAATTTTATGAATGGTTCATGACCCAAGTTAATGTTGACGGCCCAACTTGATGTTCACGGCCCAACTTAATGAGTGGTTCACGACCCACTTGATGTTCACATCCCAAAATGATTACGAACACTTCAAGATCTTGGTGTTTCAGCAAGTGTTTGAAGATCCTAGTAAGCTTCTATGGAGTAGCAAAGGAAAGGGGTGTTTAAAAGTGAAATAATGATGTTCTTGTGGATGATACTTGAGAGGTTGACGGCCAAGAGTTGAGAAATGAATAAAAAAATCGCTTAAACTTAAGTATATATCAAGAGTTCACGGCTCAAGGTGGGTTCGCGACCGTGAACTACTTGTGAGGGTATTTCCAGCTCGATTGCAACTCAAGGATCTCAAGCAAACACTTACTAACACACAATCCTTGAGTGTACTAGGCTTAGAACTCATTAAAATGTCCCTTAAGAACGCTAAAAGGCAATAGAAATAAGTCTAGCTTTTGGTTGATTGGATTGACTTTACAAGATAGAAATTTACGGGTTGTCATATCATCCCCCTGTTTGATTGAATTTTGTCACAAAATTAGCTTTCCTAGCAGTACTCCTTGGGTCTTGCTCCTCAAAATGGTAGAATATCCACTCGTAGACATGGGTAAATCTGCCCTGAAGTTTGTGATAGGATTGATACCTGGTCCATCTATCATCACCTCGTGTATACAGGTCGTATATAATTAAGGTTAGTAAGACGATCGGATGTGCGACTCTTCCCCAAGTCCACAACCAAACAAGGAACAATAGATAGGGCAGAAAAACACATACTAAATCTGCATAATCATAATTATATACCACAATAGTGATAGGTGGCCTGTATTCATCCTCAGCCTCTGTGCTTGAACGTGATCTGTTGGACGAATGGTAGTTCGGGAAGGTCTGTTGAGTATACAGTGGGATGGTTTCGGAGGGCAAGGTACTCCTCACATGAGTACTTTGAGGTTTACAAGACAAGAGACAATACTGAGGTCTAGGTCGGGTTGTCGTTACGAATGACAAGGGTTTCATTAATTTTTCGGTTTAGGCGATGGGTTTTCGAAACACATGAACTTGGTATGGTGAGGACCACACCAATCCACGATGAATGATGACAACGGACTCTATACCAAAAAAATGCTAGGTCGATTTGAAAGAAACTTTTGTTATACAATGGTGTATCCCGAGTGTGCTCGACAATGTATTATGTGTAGACTTTCTAGTGCTTTCATTTTTCTCCTTGATATTACCACTGCCACAAATTGTACTGTGATGAGCGAGTACTAACAGTGAAAGTGATTTAATAACTAGTTTCGATACTTTATATTATGTTCCTCCTCGGTACCTCTATGATTGCATGGCATATACCAGTTATGTATAATTAAGATGAATAAGACGGTCGACTGAGTGACTCTGCCCTAAATCCACAACCAAACAAGGAACAGGAAGTGAGGCGGAATCGCTCACTCTAAGCCTGCAAAATCTTAGTTATGCAGAACCCTGAAGTACATACTAAGCCATCATAGCTCACCTGATTGGATCTTTAGTTATCTTATGAATGTTGTGAGTTGTTCGGATAAATAATTTATAACTACTTTTTAAATTTTCCCCAAGTTTTATTCTAAATATGAAATATAATTTAAATTTGTAAAGTAATTTTATTTAGAAGACATAACAAAAATCTCAAAATAGGGGTTCCTCAATGCTCCCTTATGTCTTGTCGTTAAATTCCTCCTTCTCCTCCGTCATTTCTCTCTGTTGGACGGTCTCTCTTGACATGTCCCATTTCACCACATGCATGGCATACTTGAACTATACCAGCATTAGTTATTGAAGTGACATGTTGAGTTGGAGTTCTACAGAAGCGAGCTCCTGTGTCATTTCTCTCTATTGGACATTCCCTCTTGAAGTGTCCAGATTTGCCGCACTTGAAACAAGCCTGGTTTACTTGGGAAATTGGCCGTGCCGGCACCGTGCAAAAACGTGCTGCGTGCCCCTTCATGCGGCAATTCGTGCACTGCATCTCTCGGCAAGCTCCGTTGTGGTGGTAGGTGCATTTGTCGCTCCTTGGGAATATATCCATCATATTAGTTGACGTAGGTTGTAGTGGCAAATGAAGTGCCAGATGTTGTGACTGTTGTTGTGACCGCATGGGTAGTCACGGGTTGTCGTCTCTTGCTAGAACCTTGAGCCAACTTTTTCCCCTTTTTGTCCTGGAACTTTCGTTTGTTGCTCTTAGGTTTATGGTATAGGGTGTCCTTGTCAGCAGACACTCGCAGGTTCTCTTGATTGTTATTGTGATTAGAATAACTGGCACCGCTTCCACTTTCGCTGGAGTTATTAGCATTAAACAGTGCCATCACGGCTGTCACAACAGCTGTGACCGCAGCCCGAAAAGTAGCAGAGTCTATCTGTAGAATTGGTCCCTCGCCTGTTGGTTGGTTTCCTCCTTGTGAAGACATGATTTTGTTGCATGGCGAAGAATGATCTCGTAAAAATGATGGTCATCGCTAGTTGTATTCCAACATATTAAATATACTTAATAATTTCACACTTTGCTGGACTATTCTCAATGTTTCTAACAACATTCATGTGATCTGTCCATGGTAGTGGGTAGAAGTAGATATTGTATGAGTGATATTTAAACTAAATTATCCCTGTTCTGAGTGTATCTGGTTCTGACTTTCATAGGGTTCTGGAAACAATTCATAAAAGGAGTCTATATAAAATAAACTTTAAGAATCAGAAGTGCTTGTCCTCGAATGAATTTCTGTCAACTGAATAACTGTTACTAGCTGCACGAAAAAGAAATAATTCTAGCACAGAGTGTGAGTAGTGTATTCACAAGCTCACTAAGTCATTTAAGGTTTCATTTATTAGTGTGACGCAAAGGAATTTTTGGTTTCTTCCGCTAATCCCTCCTTGGAAAACTCCTCTTGAATCTCTTCTTGTTTCTCCTTGACTCCTCTGTTGACTGCTATGATGGAGTGGTTACACCTATCTGGGTTTGTCGTGTGATAATGGAAGTGTCTAAAGAATCTATGAGATTAAGTGAAACCTTTATGGGGTGATCCTTATCGAGTCCTCCTATAATTGCGCAATGTATACAAGTTGTATATAATTTAAGATTTTATAGACCTTCGAATAAGTGATCCTACTCTAAAACCACAACCAAACAAGGAACAAGAAGTAGAGCATAGATCACAAATTTTAAGTCTATCATATCTCAATTATATAAAACCTTGGGAGTATACACTCCAGAATTATTGAGCAACCAGAAGGGTCTTTTAAATTTCACATAAGTTATTTATAGTGCCTAAAATACTCCTATAGTATTTTAATGTAATGAACTTGGTAAGTTTTAAACTTGTTGTTGTCTTATAGTATCATAAAATACTCCTATAGTATTTTAACTTTATGTTCTGATCTATAAATCCATTGAATAGAGTTAGGTAACTTTTAAGACTGTTGCAACAACACATCACTCCCAAACACATGTTGGTCATATCTCAAATGAATATAGTTGATCAGGCTATATTGATCCCAGATATGATTGCATAACTGTCCAGGTCTGACCGCAGTGTCCAACCTTTAAATACTTATGTTTTGTTATTCTTGTGATACTTGTTCTAGTATGTATATATGTATTCAAGTTTGTACACTTTTATAAAAATATTGTTATATTTTCAAAATATACTTTTAGTCAGAGCACTTCAACCCCAATGCATTTATAGTTGTATATCGTTTATAGATTGGTATACTTAGTTCACTATAAACAATGCTCTAATACCAATCTGTCACACCCCCAAACCGGAAAGGCGGAAACATTCGGGGGTGGAGGACGTCATATGTAGTATCACAACACATGCATCATAGTAATCAAAGTAACAAACAACCATTGTGTTTATATTAAAGTGTTTACAAAGTATGAGATTCACAAAAGATTGACACCAAAAGAAAATAACAAAACAAGACATGAAGCTACTATACTCCATCTTCTGAATGCCAGTGCGCGTACCTGTCTACTAGTTTCCTGAGAATACAAGTTATTTTGAAAGAGTAGATCAAAATTTAAGCTGTTGAGTTCATAAGTATTTTAGTTATGAAAAGTAAACTGTAAGTTCTTTACAAAAGTTCGTCTATTCCTCCAGAAAATCCTATATTTTCAGATTTGGTGAATGATAAGTAAAAATGACTCTACAATTCCTTCTATGAGTACTAAATAGATACAAGTTATATACAATCCAGAGTAAATAAACAATAGATCGTGTGAATCTACCATAAGCCCACAACCAAACAAGGAACAGGTAATGAGGCGGAAGTCACACATCCCATTGTTTGTTAGATCTTCATTTTATATAACCCTGGCGTATTCATTTGGTACTTACGGAGTTAACTGTAATAGTTATTTATATTTGATGAAAACATTCTTTAAGAAAAACATATATTTCCTTTTGTAAAATGGTAACCACAATAGTTCCTTCTGTAATCACTTAGTTTATACTAGTTATATATAATCTAAAATCGAACAGACAGTTAAATGTGTATATTTGCCTTAAGCCGACAACCAAACAAGGAACAGGAAGGCGGAAAATACACATCCAATTGCCTGTTAGATATTAATTATATATAACCCTAATGGATAAACTAAGGTATTATAGAATTAACCACTAAAGGTCTTTTAAGTTATACTGGTTTAATTAATGCAAATTAAACCTTCTATAGATAAGTTTCTAGTTTAACCTACTTAATGTTCTAAGTATGTTTTTGTACTAGAAAGCGGTATACTGAATTTGTATGCTATGATCTCACCCATACCTGCTACTCCCTATGATTACTTTGTGTATACAGGATATATATATATATATATATATATATATATATATATATATATATATATATAACTAAGATCGAATAGATAGTAGACTGTGTGAATCTGCTCTAAGCCCACAACCAAACAAGGAACAGGAAATGAAGCGGAAAGCACACATCCTACTGTCTGTCGAATCCTATTAATATATATCCCTAATGTATCCACTAAGGAATCATAAATTTAGCATTATAGGCCCCCTTCTAACTGAATGTTCATGTTACTAGGAAGTTATGTGGCACTGTTCTATTTGTTAGGAAGACTACTAGAAGTAATGAAATCCTGTACTCTAAACGCCTCAGTCGATACTGTTGTGAGCTTTCTATATTGCTATGTTTTATTTATTATGTCCGGTACTTTGTAGATGTATCATTTTTAAACAAAATCTGGTACTTTGTAGATGTACCCCATATATAACTTAGGTACTTTGTAGATGTACCCCATATATAACCTGGTACTTTGTAGATGTACCCCATATATATCGTTATACCTTGTATATTATCATATTTTGTTTTAAACTATGAGTTAATGATAAGTTCCCTTCCTAGGTTACTGGGAGTGTAAAGTATAAGTTCGTGAATCATGATTTGTTCCTCTGTTCTAGAATATAGTATCTTCCTTCCTGTTCTTGTTATAGTATGTTCCTTCCTTTTCTAGTTATAGTATGAACTGAACCCCTAAACTATACCTATTATAGTTTACTAGTATGTTTGTTTTGAAACGTCCCTGATTTGTAGAAAAGACTCGATTATCTAATGAGTTATGCATATACTTTAAAAATGGAGTTTTATAAACAACAATCTTAACATAACTTAAAAGGGTTTTTGAATTTATTTGGTCACTTAAAAAAGCATAAGACATCCTTTAATGTGATGGATATCACAGGTAAAATATTAGCACGATACCATTGTGTTCAACTTGTATTCCCCCCCCCCCCCCTAAAAGCGTTTAAAACATTTAAAAGATTGATTGTAGGGGTATGAACTCACCTTATGTGGGTGGTTCAACTGAAGATTCGAATAAAGATGATAAGCTCCACGAATGAAGTCCCGAGGCACAAACGACTCCAAATGATTGTTAGAAGCAAGATAGGAGGCTGATAGGATGTTCAAGACCCAAAGGAAGGATAGCTCACGGCCTAATGGAGTTCACCATCCAATTTGATGAATGGTTCATGGCTTAAGTTGATGTTCATGGCCCAACTTGACGAGTGGTTCACGGCCCACTTGATGTTCACAGCCCAAAATGATGAAGAACACTTGATGATTTTTGTGTATTGGCAAGTGTTTGAAGATCCTAGTAAGCTTCTATGGAGTTGCAAAAGAAAGGGGTGTTTAAAAGTGAAAGATTGATGTTCTTGTGGATGATACTTGAGAGGTTCATGGCCAAGGGTTAAGAAATGAATCAAAAATGGCTTAAAATTTAAGTATATAGCATGAGTTCACGGCCCAAGGTGGGTTCACGGTCGTGAACTACTTTTGAGGGTATTTCCGGCTCGATTGCAACACAATGATCTCAAGCTAACACTTCCTAACACACAATCCTTGAGTGTACTAGGCTTATAACTCATTAAAATGACCCTCAGCAACGCTAAAAGGCAATAGAAATAAGTCTAACTTTTGGTTGATTGGATTGACTTTACAAGATAGAAATTTACGGGTTCTCACATCATCCCCCCATTTGATGGAATTTCGTCCCGAAATTTGCTTTCCTAGCAGTACTCCTGGGGTTGTGCTCCTCTAAATGGTAGAATATCCACCCGTAGACCTGGGCAACTCTGCCCTGAAGTTCGTGATAGGATTCATACCTGGTCCATCTATCATCACCTCGTGTATACAGGTCGTATATAATTAAGGTTAGTAAGAAGATCAGATGTGCGACTCTTCCCCTGGTCCACAACCAACCTAGGAACAGGAGATAGGGCAGAAAAACACATACTAAATCTGCATCATCATAATTATATACCACCCTCTCGTATATACTTAATAGTGATAGGTGGGTTGTATTCATCCTCAGCCTCTATGCTTGAACGTGATCTGTTGGACGAGTGGTAGTTTGGGAAGGTCTGTTGAGTATACGATGGCAAGGTTTCGGAGGTCAAGGTACTCCTCGCATGAGTACTTCGAGGTTTAGAAGACAAGAGACAATACTGAGGTCTAGGTCGGGTTGTTGTTACGAATGACGAGGGTTTCATTAATTTTTCGATTTAGGCGATAGATTTTCGAAACACATGAACTTGGTATGGTGAGGACCACACCAATCCACGATGAATGATGACAACGGACTCTTTACCAAAACAAATGTTAGGTCGATTTGAAAGAAACTTTTGTTATACGATGGTGTATCCTGAGTGTGCTCGACAATGTATTATGTGTAGACTTTCTAGTGCTTTAATTTTTCTCCTTGATATTACCACTGCCACAAATTGTACCACTGCCACTAGTTTCGATACTTTATATTATGTTCCTCCTCGGTACCTCTATGATCGCATGGCATATACAAGTTATGTATAATTAAGATGAATAAGACGGTCGAGTGAGTGACTCTGCCCTAAATCCACAACCAAACAAGGAACAGGAAGTGAGGCGGAATCGCTCACTCTAAGCCTGCAAAATCTTAGTTATGCAGAACCGTGATGTACATACTAAGCCATCATAGCTCACCTGAACAGATCTTTAATTCTCTTATGAATGTTGTGACTTGTTCGGATAAATTATTTATAACTACTTTTTAAATTTTCCCCAAGTTTTAATCTTAATATGAAATATAATTTAAATTTGTAAAGTAATTTTATTTAGCAGACATAACAAAAATCTCAAAATAGGGGTTCCTCGATGCTCCCTTATGTATTGTCGTTAAATTCCTCCTTCTCCTCCGTCATTTCTCTATGTTGGACGGTCTCTCTTGACTTGTCCCATTTCACCACATGCGTGGCACTACAAGAAAAAGACCCTTTTATGACGTGCAAACCACGACACTCCTTGATTTATGTTATGTAAAAGTGTGTGACATTAAAAAGTGTCATCTCTTCAAACATTTTAAGGATTTATGTCACGCATTATTGCATGCCCTTAACTTAGTGTCTGAATAAAAAAAGAAAAAAACACGGAGGGCACCTATAGTAAAATGTGTGTCGTCTAAGGATGTCGCTTTATAAGTTTTAATGGAACGCGCGTTTTCCGACCATTAATAGCTAAGCGGGAACGAAGTCCCCAAAAATTAGAAAACCCCGCTTTGTTCTCATCTTCCTTCGTTTCTACTTTTCTCTTTTCCATGGTTGGCTTAACGAAGCTCTGTGAATTCCATGAGTTATCGCTAGGAAGTGTGGAATGCAAAGCTTGATTCTCGTTTGTTTCTGATTTCCTATAGATAAATCAAAACAACAAACAACGAAGAACCCTAACGTGCGTCTTCCTTCTTAGTAGGTAGCGGGAGGTCTTTTATTTTCTTCTAAAATTCCGATTCTCTCATTTTTCTATCGACTTAGTACGTGCTAGGGTTTTTGGTGGTGATCGACGGGTATGAGACATAATAGAACAACTGAATAGGCTATTACAAAGGGTTGAAATCCTATGGAATGGAGATGATAGAGTTTAGCTTTCACCTTCGTCAAATCTTAAGGCGGAATAAGACTGTTGAGATTGAGGTTTTTTTGCTCCCAAAAATAGACCTTACAAAATCATTACGATCGAGGCCTCTATGACGCAGAACTAGGGATTCTAAGCCCAACAAGGTTTCCTCCTCTCCTTGAATTCACGTTTTCAAAACCTAAAAGGCAATTTAGGTTTCTATCTCCTATTTTAGAATTATCTTATTAAATCGTCTTACTCCTTCACCCAGCTTGGCTACGGATACCCGGTATGGCAACACAACCCTGCGACTTGGTTAGTCTCGAGCCTACAAGGGTCGTTGAAACCCTCAAGAATCTCACCACAAGGTTTCATGACTAGAAAGTGGTTGATTTCGTGAACTTGTTACCCACTGCCAATGATGGAACCATCAGGCATTTATATATACAGGTGAGTAATCAAATCTTAGTATAGTCATCAGTAAATACTTTTTTTTTCTGAATTACGCTGTTTGTAAATATTTTGAATCTTCTAAACACAATAGATGTTTTATTTCTCTACACTCCTACAACTCGGGCTACTACTCGTTATTTTTGGTTGCTTTGTTACTATATAAGACAACGACCTGGTAATCTTTGAATAATTAATCACCGCCTGTTTAGGGATACTTTGTGGTGAACACCAACTATTTGATAAAATGCCCCAATGAGTGACTCTTGTGTTTTAATGCTATATTATATATTTTGAGCAAGGAACTACACATGTTTTTATTAAATCTGAAGTGTAATGTACAATAGCAATAACATTGAGGTAGATTTCATGTACTGTTCTTTTATGTGTTACTATGAGACATGAATTAACCTCTGAAGAATCACCTGTTCAGATGTGATCATTGACAATGCGGATAAAACGTTTTATGGTCAAAAAGGGAAATCTATTCTAGTCGTTCTCTCTAACAAGGCAACCTTAAAGTTGATGTAGGTAAGATTTTGACCTATCTATGTTATAGTTTGTAGGATGAAACGTTTCAGATGTTCAATTTTGACCTATCTATGTTACAGTTTACTGTTTTTGTAGCAGTCTTGCTTGTGTTATCTGAACTGCTACTCGGGCTTGCCTTCTCAGCTACATCCCTTGCATTTTTGTGGTCAAAAAGCTGATCCATCTTCTTAACTAGTACCATGTAAGTACAATTCAACTAAGGTTTGAGTGCAAAACACTATAAAAACCTTTTTATGTGTGAACAGCTCAATTGAAGGTTTGAAAGCTTTATTCATATTTATTTTCTTAATTTACAGCTGGTGGTGGAACTATGCTCATACCTTACCTTTGATTAAGTTAATCATGGAATGGAATGCAAAATTGCAAAAATACTACATTTCTATCTGTGTAATTTTTAATGACATTTTTTTTAAAATAAAAGTAATAAAAATATCATAGTTATGATGATTTACTTGGATTTTAAACAACTTTTATGTTCAGTTTCTTATTTTATAAAAAATAAATTCGTTAAATATAACTAAAATAATATATGGAATAGCATTCAAGTTATATGTCTGATTGGGGAGGATTCATGGTATCTACAAGAGCCACTATACATAAAATGGATAGAATGGGATTGTTGCAGTGGCTGCAGATTCCAATGTATGCTTGTTACGGAAGAAGAAAGAGAGAGAGAGCTAGCGATACAACTGTCAAATATCATGGAAAATGGCCACTCAGACGAGCCTTTAGGATTGAGGTGCATCAAATTCTTCTACATTACATCAACTCTTTGATAATTATTCATTCTTGACTCTTGAATCTTGATTTCAGGAAGCTGTGTCTGTGGCACTCTCTGCTCTTAATATTGTTGTTCAACTGTCTGAATCTAAGTAATGACCACTTTACCCTTCTATTTAGAAACAATAAAACACCATCTTTCCCACTTAACATATTACGTTGCCTCTATTAGTATTAAAAAGAAACACTAATGTTTCTTTTCTGAACTGTCTGAATCTGAGTAAATTACCATCTTACCCTTCTATTTACAAATGAGATTAATATGCCTCTGTTATCATTAACTTAAAAAGAAACACTCCTTTATATCAGTCCAGATTAACTCAAAAAGAAACAACGTAAGTTTTCTTGTTGAAATGATGAATGGCCATTTTACCCTTCAGGGATGTGGAAATGACATAGAAGCTAGATTACTCATCTGCAGCAGTAGTTATTGGATTTTCTCTCATAGTATCAATACTAAAAGCTTTCAGTATAAAAAGTGAAGCTACACGTGTCATGGTTGTAGCTCCTTTAATCGCCTTTGTAACTACCCACATTCTTTATTTAAAATGCTACAAATTTGACTATGGTAAGCGTTCATTTCCCCTCATAATACAAAAAGGAAAAGACCTTTTTAAGCTTTTTGACTTTTTAAACCTTTTATATATACAGATTTAAATATGAAGGCTTATGTTATAATGGGAGTAGCAAAGGTACTGATTTGGGGGGTATGGGCTGGAATTTTGAATCATCCATCTAAATGGAAGATTTGGGTTATGACAATTGGTGAAGGATTAATTATTTTATTTCAAATTTATGATTTTCCACCCTACAAGGGTTTTTTGGATGCCCATGCTATTTCACATGCCATTATGGTTCCTGTTTCAAATATCTGGTGGAGCTTTATTCATGATGACAGTGAATATAGAACCAAAACACTCATGAAAAAAGCCAAGTGATATATCCAGAAGGGGTAAATTCTTAAATTTACACTCAACTTGTAACCTCGTGTCTTTTTTCTTGTTCATTAGGGATTTAAGGTAGTCACGCTTATTCAGCTTTTGCTTGCGTGTTCACAAGTTTTTCTTTTCTTTTTGTATTAAAAGTTGTGTCGTCTTTTTTTTTTAATTTTCTTAAGCGGTTGGTTTTTATGGATTTAGATGTTGGTGTATGTACTGCTTAAATGCAAAGCTTCCTTTTGGCTTTTGTGTTATGGAGATTTTGTTGTGTTATTTCAGTTTTATCCAAGACGTGGTAGTCGGGGACGACTATTAACTTGGCAGAGCTGTTGTGGTGGGATCTGATAGGCACACTAGGTAAAACATCACGTTTTCCTTTATCCACCAGTTCAGTTAGAGGGATGATGTACTACAGAAGGGCGTTGAAGCTTCAAGCTTTCTTTGACATGGCTAATGAGCAAGGTAAGAATAAATATTTTAGCACCTTAATTTTGGTTTTATAATTAAACATTAATTTCGATTAAAATTATGTTTTATATTTATTGGCAAACCTTGCAGAAATGTTAGAATGTTATAAAGCTATCAGCATTCCATCGGAAGATGAGAAGAAAAGTCAAAGCTCATTGAATGCTCGATTAGAGGCTATTGCTGTTAGTCCTTCAAATCATGAGACTTTTTTTGCGGACAAAAATGCCCATGTGTGCCTAATACTTCTGATATGGATATGGATTTCTGGAGTAAAGATCATAAATTGGGCATCTCAACTGATTCAATCCACCCATTATACACTGCTGCTAAACATGCATTTATGTCTTCATAGCAACAATATAAGATGTTGATAGGTTTACATTCAAAGAAAGTGGATAATATCTTAGCCACTTCATCTCCCCTAACTGATCTTCAAAACGAACTAATGAAGCATAGCATAGCACTTTTGCTGCTGAGTTGTGATTTTGGAACTGCATGGAACTGCAGGTTTCTTTCTGTTTCTCTGATTCATAACATCATTTGCTCTTCTTTCTTATATCCCTGAAAGATAGTTTCTCTTATGTTTTTATACTTTACAGAAAGGAAATTGCATTAAACAAACAAAACATTGGGCTATATCTAGTCTCTGAATGAATAAGATCATGAAGCCGATGCACATGTGTTGGGCCTCCAAGTTGACTTCTGGGCACTGAGTAATTCTTCTTAATTCTTATAAAAACATACAAATTTACATTGCAATGTAGTGGCTTCAACAGGTTTTCAACTTCCGTTATTGTACTGTATTCGTCGCCAACAATCAGTTTCCCTCCTTGCCTTATAATTCTATCAACTTCTACAATCACAGGTGAAATTTTACACTTGCAAGCAAGTTATAAAAGTTATATAACATTATAATCAATGATCTTAATACAAACTCATGTAGCTTTTGTGTGCACTGGAATTATCTCTTTTTTATCATGGAGAAGAGATGGTCTGATGGAGGAGATTGTATGCCTCAGGGTACCCTTCAAAACTTAATACAAACTCATGACAGCAGAAATTGCAGCCTCTGACAAGAGCAAACTCAGTTTGTGCTTCATGTTCATCTTCAGGGGCGAACGACAATGCAAGGGCGTTATCGTCAAAAAGGTACCCTTCAAAACATGCTACACCACACTCTACACCTAAAATTACTCTACTCAGGCTCAGGCATTTGATAGCATATTATAAAAGTGCAAATGCGATTATGAAAGAAATAGCATTGTAGTTTCCATTTATTTCCTTATAGCATTCTGGTTTGTATTTTCAAAATATTTTTTTAGGGCGTTTTACTTTAATTTTTTTACCCATTATAGCTATGAGTAACCTCTTTAATTAAAAGGCCATGACGCGATTTTATACCATGTTATTGTCCATAGTCCATACACACTAAAGAATCTGGGATTTAAACTCAGATTAACATATTTTAAAAAATACTGGTCAACTAGGGGCTGATTTACATATCCAAAACATATGTCCATGGATGCCTAATTTTGAGATTTTTTAGAGATTGTATGGAATTTTTAGATGGGCGCATGTTTTTTATGGGCTTGAACACACTTTGTTTGTATTAAACATATAACTTTTATTTAATTAAAAAATCCCAACTCCCATGTTTAAAAAGATGGTTAAGATGAGCTTTCACTTTCAAGTTTTGTTCTTTCATATTCACCAAAAAGCGAGCAAGCTTGGAGCCATAGGTAACATTTTGGAAGGTAGCTCTTACTTAGCCTCTTCCCTTCTATTGGGAGAAAATAACTGATGTTTTTATTTATCTTCTCCATCTTTCAACAACGTTTTTTTATTTATGATAGGAGATGGGTGATCAAGATGATACTTTCATGAAGAAGTTCGAAAAGCTGTTGTTTCAGATTTAATTGTTTATTGTCTATCCTGTTCACAAGTAACATTACAAATTTTAATAAAAAATGCTTATTTTTTATTTATTCTTTTTTAGCCATTCCTATACTTTTAAGGTATGCTAAATTAGCTATAGAGAAAGGGCTTGCACAGGGTTGTGATGGATCTTATATAAAACAACTTTATATGAACTATTTTACAAAGTTGAGGCTTTATATAAAACAACTTTAGTTGAAGCTTTACATAAGGTGATTATTAATTTTTTATAATATAAATAAATTAATTCCATTTTTACCCTTTTAAGTACTCTATATGAACTATTTTACAAACTTTACTTGATCTTTTTCAGGAGCATTACAACCCAAGATAATTAATTGTGGCGTGACTCTAACTGCCTTTGGGATGCTACTGAGGTTTGTAGTAGAAACGATGGTTTTTAGTTCTCTTATCATGACTTTGCAAGGTGACGTCCTTTGTATTCCAGTTATTTACGTAAACATAACTGCTGATTTATACATATACACTCTAGGTACGTAACTACTGAATCATTTTCATATAAATTCATTCAAACTATCATAACCATAATTGATCATGTCCTGAAACCTAGATTTGCTTGAAATATTATTGGTGGCTAATTCTTTGCAATGAAGGAGATAATTGATGAAGGAATTGAAGTGTTGGTCCATGACAATGTAAGTATAGCATCCTACTCACTGTTATATTGTAGGTTATATGCAAGAAATAGCAATGTGCTTTCATTTATTTGAAAGTACAATGCTCTAGTATAGCTACCAAATGTCTCATTTTCATTAATTTGGCTAAAAAACTATTTTTATTGCCTATTAAGTCACTAAATTAACATTTTATGTTAAATATGTCACCATGCTTATAGTTTTTTCTGACTTCCATTTTTTTATAACATAATAAAACCTCACTCACTGATGTCATCTTTTCTGACTTCCATTTATTTATATAATTTTTATTTGGATCAGGAGGCTGCTGATGACAAAGCACTACAATCTGAAAGAGGCATCAAGTCACGTGCAATTCTTGGTAGACAGGTCAAAGGAATTGTCACAGAGCAGGTTGTTATAAGGCTTCACATGTTCAAAATAGCAACTTACTTTCTTTATTTTTTTATTGTAACATTATATATTGTAAGAAATAGAATTGTATGACATTAAATTTTATGCAATGGATTGTATTTTTTTTATATGGTATTTTATTTCTATTATGAGATAGTAAATGCAAATTTAATTTAAAAATTAATAAATATATAAATATTTTTTTTTTAAACATTCAAATTTACGATACGCAAAAATGTGTGTCATCTTCATTTATGACATGGCCTTCTTGACAGGGGGCTTAATGATACGCATTGTGTGTCATTAACACGCGCGTCGTAAGGTTACGACACGTGAATGCGTGTCGTCTTCCTTTATGACAGGGCCTTCCTTGATACGCATTGCGTGTCGTAAATGCACGTCGTAAACGTGCGTCATAATCGCACGTCGTAAATGCGCGTCGTCTCTCTTTATGACAGGGCCTTCCTTGACGCGCATTTGCACGTTGTCTAAGCCTTTTATGACGCGCAATGAGTGTCGTAAAAGGCTGTTTTTCTAGTAGTGTGGCATACTTCAACTATACCAGCATCGGTGGTTGAAGTGATGTGTTGAGTTGGAGTTTTACACAAGCGAGCTCCTTTGTCATTTATCTCTATTCGACATTCCCTCTGGAAGTGTCCAGATCCGCCGCACTTGAAACAAGCCTGGTTTACTTGGGAAATTATTCGTGCCGGCGCCCTGTAGAAACGGGCAGTGTGCCCCTTCCTGCGGCAATTCCTGCACTGCATCTCTTAGCAAGCTCCGTTGTGGTGGTAGGTGCATTTGTCGCTCCTTGGAAGATATCCATCATATCAGTTGACGGGGGTTGTAGTAGCAAATGAAGTGCTAGATGTTGTGACTGCTGTTGTGACCGCATGGGTAGTCATGGGTTGTCGTCTCTTTGTAGAACCTTGAGCCGACTTTTCCCCCTTTTTGTTGTCACACCCCCGGACCAGACGGCGGAAACGTCCGGAGGCGGTTGACTTCATTATGGAGTATCATAACAATTGAATATAAATGAAACAGATTAATCCAAGCATCATACATTGAGATAACCAACTTACATTGTGTACGTATTGTATTTGTTCTTTGAGTTACACAAAAGATACATAAGTAGAAAAGGATCCAAACTACAGCTAAATGGTCTTGCATCAGCGTCCCTTGTTTCCTGCTTACTAGATCCCTGAGAATACAAGTCGTTTTGAAAAGCGTCAACTAAAAAGTTGGTGAGTTCATAAGCATTTTTTGTATAAAATTGTTTATACTTGTTTAGAATCGTTCTCGTTGTACTTTCAGAAAATCATATATTTTCTATAAAATCATTTGAAGTCTTGCCTTGAACATCATGGATGTATGTGTGCATGTCATTACTTTTGTTCATCCTTATAAGGAGTGATTTTGAAATGTAGTGTGATTTGTAAAAGCGGGCTGTGTCCGAGAATAGTTCTTTTCAATAGTAGAAATCAACCGTGTCAAGAAAAATCCCTTATTTTCAAAGAGGAAATATGGTTGAAAATCATGTTCCTCTTATTGAGCAAAATTGAGCGTGTGCGTTCTAGTTTATCGATATCGAAGTCGTAGAAAAATCGTTTTCTCCAGAAAATCCTATATTTTCTGCTATAAAATATTCGTAAGTTGTAGTTTATCGTTATCAAGATCGTAGAAAAATCGTTTTCTCCGGAAAATCCTATATTTTCTGCTATAAAATATTCATAAGTTCTAGTTTATCGTTATCGAAATCGAAGAAAAATCGTTTTCTCCAGAAAATCCTATATTTTCTGCTATAAAATATTCATAAGTTCTAGTTTATCGTTATCGAAATCGTAGAAAATCATTTTCCATAGAATCCCACGCTTTTTACTTTGTAAAATAGCAGTATTTCAACTCTATGCTTGTTAGGAGAAAGAATCATCATGGCTATTATGGACATTCTATGTGATGAAGAAGGACAGTCAACACAACAAATGCGAACCATCACCTATCACGTATAGGACAATCAACACAATGTGCGAAATTTTATTTATGAGGTTTTCCTTGCCTACATTTCTAGTTAATATAACATATTCTAGTGAGTTGTTATAACCATACTAATCATGACGGAGTGCATGTTTTGGCGTTTCTCAGGCGCCCTCGGTTTGGAAAAGACATTTGTCACCCTAGACTGCCCTGTCCAGTTGTAGCGAACAACGAAGGTACGGGGTCTCAGCCCCGTATAGATCTATACACAAATTTCCGCTCTCCCTCCAGGAGACTCTGGCTATAACTCCTTACAGGACTTGAACGTATACTAATATTGTTATATTTAGTTACTTTTGAGATTTGTCTGACTAGAATATTAACAACCTTTTGAGGAATCGTTAGAGATCCATTATTTGTTAAATAAATAACGAAACTCGTACTTATTGAATAGAAATATCGTTCACGTTCCATATCGTTGATTGTGCTCGTTAACTAGGTGCCCGTGTTCGTTCCTTTTCGTTTATTGAAAAATGAGTCATTTTAGTCAAAAGAAAAAGTGTCAAGTTATAATTTATATAAATTTATAACTACCAGTTATGACACACATTTTCTGTTTTATGACATATATAACATTACTTATGTTCTTGGAGGTTTTATGACAGCAGCTTATGACATGCAAATATTTCTGTCTAAAAGGTCCTACTTGTATATTTTCTTGTCGCAATCTTTTATATTGAATATTTATAAAATACCACCTAATAGTTTGCAATTAGTTCACAAAGTTTCCATTTTCGAAAATTACTAGAAGTGGTGTCCACTTATCAAGATCCGTATTATGCTTTTAGCTCTAGACATGAAAGCATAGATAAAGGGGCTAATGTCACACCCCCGAACCAGACGGCGGAAACGTCTGATGGCTGTCGTGACTTAATTGAATACCATAACATTGAATATATATGAAACATAACAACATTCGTCACCATGCATTAATATAGTACAACCGATAAAGTTTACATGAAGTACATTGTTTAAACATTACATTCCCAAAAATAAATTGTTCGACTCGTTAATAAGTAAACTGCAAACCATCACCAAGTACATTTTCCTTTGATTCACTGATTACCTGAGAATACAAGTATTTTGGAAAACATCAACATGTGAAATGTTGGTGAGTTCATAAGCGGTATTTGAAAAGCAATGTTTTGTATCATTTTGAAAACCACCAGAAAATCCGATATTTTCTGAAAAGAGCTTTTGAAAACATTTGTGAAGATCCATAGGTATGCTTGTTTGTTTCTATAGTTGTAAGAAAAATGTTCATCAAAATTGTGTACGTTTTGAAAATCGTGTGTATTGAAAAACCCTAGGAAAACCCGATGTTTTCCTAATTCTTTGAATTCCATGAAGTTAAAAATAAAACCATTGCAGTGCGTGAAGTCATTAATTCCAGGCGACGTCGGATTATTTTTGCGCATGATTAATTGCTATAAACACGCGTTACACAAACGACCCGTTTATAACTATACTAACGATCCCGTAGGCGTCGTCCGTACTAATCACGTTATCCGACCGCCCTGACTTCGAGTAATCCCACATCCGAAGAGAAAGAGGACACGAAGACCCCGATGACTCCATTAACCGGTTGGGGATAAAAAAAAAGTACGAGGGGCCCTTGACCCGCCTCGCATGAAATACCGACTTTACTAGCAATACCATAGGACCCTTGGGGACCAATAGTATATAAGCCATTGAAAGTCCTTTTACGTTGTGTTAGATCATGTAAGACCCAACAACTCGTAAGGTAGAAGTCTTCGGGCCTTAAGATCAGGTCATTGGGCTAGCTAGGCCCAACAAACAAGATTTTACACTTTGGGGCCCAAAGATGGTGCGTAGACGTCTGTGCACTCTCACGTGTATATTGAATTACCAAATGTTTTCGTGTATGAATCGAGTTATCGTCGTGTTAGTATTTTCGGATTTGTTATTGATTCGAGACCGAATCAATTCGTTTAACAACGATTTTTGGTATTGTTGTGTATTGTATTACGTAGGTAGTCGCGGTGCCAATATTTGATCAAGTTGCGTGTATTGAATTAGCCTTGAAAGTTTTCTGTTTTCAGCCCCTCATTGTTTGTAAAATTTACTTTTTCAACCCTCTAATTAAATAACTTTCCGGTTTGGTCCTTAAATCATTTTTCTTGACATTTTAACACCAAAAATTATTGAAATTAATATTTTTCAGCATATTTTTCATTGAAAACAGTTTAAATCCCTGAAATTGCAGTTTTCTCGGTTATAACCCCTCTTTTTCGCAGTTTTTACAATTTTGGCCCAAATTGGAAAATTTTTGCAACTTTGGTCCTTTTTAAATTTGAAAAGCATTTTAAACCTTTGAAAAGTACTTGGAACACTAGTAGTCCACTGTTTTACAAAAAAACACAGTTTTGGCCCTCCAAAACAGAAATTTTCGCATAATGGGCCCTATTGGGCCGAAATTGTCATTTTTAGCCCATTAAGCTTGAAATTTGTATTTTTTAATCCTCCATATGAGTATATTTCCAGAAAATATTTTATTGAAACTGTTTTGACACTCCTCATCCATCAGAATTCGTGATATGTCATTTTGGGCCCTTTAACTTTATATTTTTAACATTTTATGTCCAACAATTGAGTTTTTAGCCCAAAGAAGATGTTATTAAACCATTTAGCTATTTTTCTTGGAACACTTTGTATGTAGAAATATATTTGATGCTAGTATCATTTAACATAAAGTATATCTCGATTTTTAGGGGTTTATGGCTAGACCCAACATTATAAACACACAAAATCACACATATAAGCATAGAAATCATACAAGGCATACAAAACACATATAGATCTACACTTTCACTTGTATTCCCCCCCCCCCCCCCCCCCACACACAAAACTCATAAAAACAGAAAATATGGGGTATGAAGCTCACCTTTGGATGTTGATTCGGTTTTTGAAGAAAGGATGGAAGAAAGCTTTGTGATTTTTGACCCTAGCACCCCTTGATGAAGATTTCGAGTTTATGGAGTTCTAAGACACAAGTTTATGATTTCATGAGAGTTAAGAAGAGATTTTTGGAGATAAGAAGGAGTCCAAAGCATGGATCCAAGCATTAACTTACCTAGATAATGATTTTGGTGATGGATTCTCCTTGTGAAGCTCTTGATTCACGAAATTTTTGAAAGAGGAGGGAGGATTGTTCTTCAAGACTTAGAGAGTTTGGAATAGATTTTTGTGGTGTGTGTGGGTGTGTTTTCGGCCGAGAGTGAGTGAGAGGGAAGAAGGAATGAACTTTGAGGTGATGTATGCATGGGTATATGAGATATAATGCATGGATAACCATGAGGTAATAGTGAGGTGTCACTTGAAAGTCAACTCTCTTCATCTCCTCTTGGGTTTGGGCCTTGGGCCGAGAGTTTTGAAGGGAAAAGGAAAAATTTGGGCTTTTTGCCCCTAAGCCCAATATTAGAGTTAGTTTGGGTGAGTTTTAACCTAAAAGAATGTAGTATGATCTTTACATTTTTGTGTTGGACTAGTTTAGGTCATTCATGGATCAAGGCTTTTAATTCATTTCATTCTAGGCCCACAATGGCCCGAAATGTTGGATTAAATGAATGTGGGTCCAATTAGAGCCCATTTAAGGGTTCTAAGCCCATGATAGTCAAATTGGAAGCTTATTGGTCCATTTGAGTCCAAAAAGGAAGTCCTGGTCCAAAATGGACCTAAACAAGAACTTCTAGGGTTTCCAATTACTTGTTGACTATTTGTAGTACTTGTATGATGTATTTGATTGAAGTTTTTGAAGTCATATAATAGGTATCACACATGCTTTTAAGTTTTTGATTCACATTAACTTGCGTGTATAGATTACATGACATAAAATTTCCAGTGGTGACAGCTAAGTTGGACACACCCAATAGTTGGGAGGCGCTTTTGTACAAAGTATTCTCTGTTCTTTGTGAAATTTAGAAATCTTTCATTCATGAGTATATTACTAAATAATAATTTAATAATATTTCAGACACATACAAACATACGTATATATGTAATCATTTAAGAGTTTAGGCAAGATTTGACTTGTACTCTCCCCCAAAAACATTAAAACATTGAAAAAGTGGGGTATGAAGCTCACCTTGAGTTGGTTGAGGAGTTGTTTGGAGTTATGGAGTGAAGATCTCAAGCTTAAACTCTTGCTGAGATGAGGAACTTCCCTGGGAGGGGTGTTTTCCTAAGGATGATCATCACATATTATTATGAATAAAATAATAAGGATTCATCTTGAAATATTATAAAATATTGGATGAGAAGAGGAATTTACCTTAAAATTTCCCAGGAGGAAGTTGAGAAATTTCCTTTCAGCAAGATCCTGCTCTTGCTCTGGAAATGAATCTTTGAAAGAGAAAGAGAGTAATAGTGAAAGGGAAATGTGAAAAGTCCATATTTCATTCTACTGACGTGCTTAAGAGTAAGAAAAGGGAGGGAATCTTTGGTGCATGGGGATCTGATGTTCCATGCATGGATATTTGGTTGGTAAAGTATGGGATACTGTGATTTGCATGGGGAATAGGAGTTTTATCAAATCACCAAGTCAACTTCCTTGTCCTTTTCTTGGTTTAGGATAAGGTTTTCCTAACTTCTAACCCTTTTATTTTTATGTAAATATGCTTACAATAATTCATTTTAGCATAAAATAGTGGTTTTAGGGGTCTCAGTTAAGAAAAACAAGAGTTTGGTGGGATTTCCGACCTCAAAATACCTTAAAATGATGAAAAAGTCTGAAAATGACCAAAATCTGGGGCTAAATGGTGAAATCCGGAGCTCTAGGGTAATTTCCGAAGCTCTTCTTTAAGTTCCGAAGTGGGGGGATAGGTATGCGAGGGTCCGAAGGGCATTTGTATCAGTTCCGGAGTCGACAACCAAGTTCCGAAGACAATTCCTGACTTCCGGAGTCAGGTGCGAAGTGCGTAGTCCGGACCGAGGATGCGAAGGCCGGCTGGCGATGTCCAAAGCAAGTTGAGGTGAGACGGGTTCTTTGGGAGCAAGCCTTAACCCTTCTGGAGTCAACCTTCTGAAGCTGCTAGGTCCGAAGCAAGGGTTCCAAGGTGATTCCTCCTGATTCCTTAGAAGGGTGTCCGGACCAAGAGGTTGAGGACCAAAAGGAGTCCGGACCAAGAGGGTTCCGGACCAAGAGGGTCCTTTTGGGGGTTTCCTTTTCCGGTTTTGAGCTGTTTTCGACTAAGGTACTTTGGAGAGATTTGGGAGAGATTCACTATTCTTGGAGAGATTTCGCATACTTAGAGAGATTTAGGAGAGATTTCACATACATGGAGAGATTTGGGAGAGATTCACTATTTTTGGAGATATTTGGGAGAGATTCACTATTCTTGGAGAGATTTCGCATACTTAGAGAGATTTGGGAGAGATTCACTATTCTTAGAGAGATTTGGGAGAGATTCACTATTTTTGGAGAGATTTGGGAGAGATTCACTATTCTTGGAGAGATTTCGCATAATTAGAGAGATTTCACATAATTGGAGATACTTGGGAGAGATTCACTATACTTGGAGAGATTTGGGAGAGATTCACTATACTTGGAGAGATTTGGGAGAAATTCACTATACTTTGTGAGATTTTCATTCCAACACTATATGGCTCTTTAAGAACTCATATTGAACACTTTGGTGTGTTAGCATAAGTCTCACAATAGTCCTTGCTTACTTGAGGGTGAAATTCCCTAGCCAAAAAGGCTGGTTGTGACATTTGTCCTGGAACTTTCGTTTCTTGTTCTTAGGTTTGTGGTATGGGGTGTCCTTGTCAGCAGACACTCGCGGGTTCTCTTGATTGTTATTGTGATTAGAATAACTGACACCGCTTCCGCTTTCGCTGGAGTTATTAGCATTAAACTGTGCCATCACGGCTGTCACAACAGCTGTGACCGCAGCCCGAAAAGTAGCAGAGTCTATCTGTAGAATTGGCGCCTCGCCTATTGGTAGGTTTCCTCCTTGTGAAGACATGATTTTGTTGCATGGCGAAGAATGATCTCGTGACTAATGATGGTCATCGCTAGTTGTATTCCAACATATTAAATATACTTAATAATTTCATGCTTTGTTGGACTATTCTCAATGTTTCTGACAACATTCCTGTGACGTATCCATGGTAGTGGGTATAAGTAGGTATTATATGAGAAATATTTAAACTAAGTTATCCCTGTTCTAAGTGTATCTGGTTCTGACTTTCATAGGGTTCTGGAAACAATTCATAAAAGGAGTCTATATAAAATAAACTTTAAGAATCAGAAGTGCTTGTCCTCGAATGAATTTCTGTAAACTGAATAACTGTTACTAGCTGCACGAAAAAGAAATAATTCTAGCACATAGTGTGAGTAGTGCATTCACAAGCTCACTAAGTCATTTAAGGTTTTATTTATTAGTGTGACGCAAAGGAATTTTTGGCTTCTTCCGCTGATCCCTCCTTGGAAAACTCCTCTTGAATCTCTTCTTGTTTCTCCTTGACTCCTCTGATGACTGCTATGATGGAGTGGTTACACCTATCTGGGTATCTCGTGTGAGAATGGAAGTGTCTAAAGAATCTATAAGATTAAGTGAAACCTTTATGGGGTGATCCTTATCGAGTCCTCCAATAATTGTGCAATGTATACAAGTTGTATATAATTTAAGATTTAATAGACCTTCGAATAAGTGATCCTACTCTAAAACCACAACCAAACAAGGAACAGGAAGTAGAGCATATATCACAAATTCTAAGCCTATAAAATCACAATTATATAAAACCTTGGGAGTATACACTCCAGAATTATTGACCTACCAGAAGGCTCTTTTAAATTTTCACATAAGTTATTTATAGTGCCTAAAATACTCCTATAGTATTTTAATGTAATGAACTTGGTAAGTTTTAAACTTGTTGTTGTCTTATAGTATCATAAAATACTCCTATAGTATTTTAACTTTATGTTCTGATCTAGAAATCCCTTAAATAGAGTTAGGTAACTTTTAATACTGTTGCAACACCACATCACTCCCAAACACATGTTGGTAATATCTCAAATGAATATAGTTGATCAGGCTATATTGATCCCAGGTATGATTACATAACTGTCCAGGTTTGACCGCAGTGTCCAACCTTTAAATACTTATGTTTTGTTCTTCTTTTGATACCTGAGACTACAAGTTATTTTGAAAGCGTAGATCAGCATTTAAGCTGTTGAGTCCAAAGTAGTGTTAGAAGTTGGATAGGAGGCTGATAGGGTGTTCACGGCCCAAAGGAAGGATGGTTCACGGCCTAATGGAGTTCATGACCCAATTTGATGAATGGTTCATGGCTTAAGTTGAGTGGTTCACGGCCCAACTTGATGAGTGGTTCACGGCCCACTTGATGTTCACAACCCAAAATGATGAAGAACACTTGATGATCTTGGTGTTTTGGCAAGTGTTTGAAGACCATAGTAAGCTTCTATGGAGTAGAAAAAGAAAAGGGTGTTTAAAAGTGAAAGATTGATGTTCTTGTGGATGATACTTGAGAGAGACTTGAGAGGTTTACGACCAAGGGTTAAGAAATGAATCAAAAATGGCTTAAAACTTAAGTATATAACATAAGTTCACAGCCCAAGGTGGGTTCACGGTCGTGAACTACTTGTGTGGGTATTTCCGGCTCTATTGAAACTCAATGATCTCAAGCTAACACTTCCTAACCCACAATCCTTGAGTGTACTTGGCTTAGAACTCATTAAAATGACCCTTAACAACGCTAAAAGACAATAGAAATAAGTCTGACTTTTGGTTGATTGGATTGACTTTACAAGATAGAAATTTACGTGGTGTCAAATGTTGGGCGAGACCCGAGGAGTGTTAAGATACTAGAGGTCTTTGTGAATCTTGTGTGTGTCGTTACAATAGGTTTTGGACCGGGGTCCAATGTCGGGGTAACCCCGAAGTATGATTAGATGATAGTATCTTTTCGGAGCAGGGGTCTGATGTCGGGGCCATCCTGAGGAAGGTTTATACGTTGCATGCTAGATTATACTTGGTGTCTCTATGATACTTGTATGTGCCTGGTAAGGAGGTGAGTATGGGAGAGGTCCCGTATCTCATCACTAGCTAAGTATGGATGGGGTTCCATATCTCAATATTAGCAGAATAGGGGCGAGGACCATGAGAGGAAGGGAGTGAGTGTGGGCAGGGGCCCGTATCTCACTACTAGAAGGAGTATTGACGGGGTTCCACGACTTCTCATTAGCAGACCAGGAGCGGGGCCCAAGTTAGGTGAGGCCTTAGATCAGGAATACAGTTAGAGTATGCTTATTTATGTACTAGTATGTTATTTGAGTGTATGTATGTGTATAGTAGGTGACGCCCAAAGACAGGCGGGGCCTAAGATAGACAAATCTATATACCGAGCCGAGCTCGATGCTAGGCGGGGCCTGATGCCGGAGCGAGTCTGATGTCGGGCAAGGCCCGATGCAGCGAGCGGGGGCCCAGTATGTGCTTATGTGTATATTGTTATGCATATGTGGTTTGTGGTAGGTTGGGGAACTTACTAAGCTTCATGCTTACGATTTTTAGTTTTGGTTTTAGGTACTTCCGGTAGCAGAGGGAAGAGCTCGGGATAATTGCATGGCACACACCAAGAAATTTTAGCCTGGGATGTTTTACTCTGATAAAAAGAACATGTTTTGAGTTGATACTCTGATTTGATATCTTAACCTTTGTTTATGGATGAAAGGATTTGATACTTATGATTTTATTAATGTTTTTAAAAAGAAATTTTTGGTCATGATTTTTGGGATGTTACAGATGTAGATGGTCAAGTTAAAGGTTGATATCCATATTGTTGACAAAAATTTCATAATTCATTTTTACTATTGATTCTATCATTTTTTAGTTTTTCTTTAAACCTAAGATCTGTGCAAACTGCTAATCCTTCTTTATTAATATAATTGATTACATCTCCATAAGTTAGATTTTGATAATGAATTTGATTATTAAATCTTCCTCTTAGTTTTTGTCTAACTCTTTCTACAAATAATTTTGGAAGGCCAACAATAAAACGTTCTTTCCAATAAGCTTATCTGTAGTCAGGTCTTCAAAAGACTTTAACAAGATAATTATCTTTATACTATCTAAAATCAGTAAGTTTTCTACAATGTAAATTCATTAATATTTCGGAAGTTTTTTCTTGAAATGTAGTAGGATCTCCAACAATGTTTTTGATAATTGAAAAAATTAATGTATTAACCATATCTTCATCTAACGTTTGTATATGTTGACCATTTTCTTGTTTTATTATGGTTTTAGTAGCAGTTAAAATCCCATTTTTTTTTCTTCTGGTGTAACATAGAAATCCCACCAGCCTTTAAGAGTTCCAGTGAACCCAAAAAGAATGATATTAACAATTTGAAGTTGAGTATTACCTTTTGATTTTGTAAACGTTAGCTGCCATAGTTATATCTTGAACAATATTCATTATTTGATGTTTAGAGTATCCATCGAGATTCCGTTCGTAAACAGAAGTTTCATCGTAGGCAGAACGATCATACTGGAATGCTTTTTCTTCAATTTGAACATCAGGAAGAGAAGATCTATTCCAATAATTTCGTAGTGTTGGCTTTTGATTTCTTCCAAATGTGTTACGTTCATATTGATTAATTTTATTTAATTTAGAAAATTCATTAGTAAGTTGATTAATATCGTGATTATTTGCAAATTGTTAAGCGAGTGTATTAATGTCAATTTCGCTATCACTATTAATATCTTCAAATTCATTAGTTGTTATTTGTTTAAGAGTTAATATTTTTAATATTTAATTTTGAAAGTCTTTTCTCTAATTCGTCTATTAGATCTTTATTTTCTAAATAAAAATTTCCTTCAATTTGATAAGGAACAAAGCTAATATTTGAATAACTACTAGTACTTGTTTTTTCTTTTTTATTAAGACATACCTCTTCCTTTTTCTCATTTCGTTTGAATAATTGTACTTCCATATTTTTTAATATTTATTTTTGCTGTTTCTATTTCTAAATTTGTTTAAGTCTTTTGTAAAGAATTTTCTTTTAAAATCTTTTCTTCTATTCTATCTAATTGTTCTCCAATAATTGTTAAAATTTCATTTGAGTAATTGTTTTCATAAATAATATATTGTAAATTTTTTTCAGTTGCTTGTTGATTTGGAACTTTTACTAGAGGAGTTGCTAAAATATATTTGTCAATAATAATCCCTTTTTGGTGGATAATTTGAAATAGTTTCTTGATTAGAGTCAATGTCTATGTATTTTTTTATTAAAAATTGGAGTAATAGAATCATTTTTGAATGGATAATCAATATTATGTTTAGGAGCATAAAATAACTCTAACCATTGAAAAAATGGAGAATAAATTTTGTTTGATAGAACATAATTTTCCCAAAGTCCTAAATATAGAAACCTTAAATAATATGAAAATTCTTTGTTATGTCAGTCTCTTTTCTTATTATTGTATTGTTTATAATATTCAATATCTTTAAGTAATTAAAATCAACATGATATTCTTATTTAAAAAAAATCCATATTAACAAGTTGTTTTCGTTAGGATTCAAGAAACATAATTTATTGTTTCTAACGATTTCTTGACTGTTTGTATATCTTGATCATTTCAGTTAATCGACAAATTTTTTCTATTTGTTTATTATACGTATGGCTATTGGTTTGTAGTTTTAATAAATAGTGTTTTTCGTGAGATCATGAATATTTTAAATGTTGAATATTTTTACACAAATTAGTGTTTATTTTTTCAAAGGCTTTTTATTATGTTATTCCAATGCTGATTATTTTTAGAACAATTAATCTGTATTTTAGAACTCATTTAACAGATTAATAAACTGTTAGCAAGATGATTAGTTGAATAATTTATACATTTTATGACTTTTTTAAAATGATCAATCTCAATTTTTAGTTTTGCTATTTTAACTAATTGAATTGCAGTACGATTTTCAGCTTTAGATATTAATTCTTTTACTTCTAATTGTTTTTCTTTTAAGTATTTTGCTGAAGTGCTTAACTCTTGCCAAAAAAATTTAAGGAATTAGTATTATAATTGTTATCGAAATTACAATACATTTGAGTTATATTACTCATATTTGTTGTTTAAAATTTTGAAGTTCATCTGTAAAATCAGATTTAGTAGGACTAGGTGAACTAGTTTCACTATTTTGTTCATCTTGATAAAGTTGTTTAGGAATGACATTAGTATAATCAACAACCATTAGTTTTAAAGATCTTGATTTTGAAATAAAGGTTTTGATGTGCCACCTTCTGGACTTGAACTTGTTGAAAATCGTGATGATAAAAAATTTATTGAAGAAAAATTTATATCAATCGATCCATCATTACGTTCAATAATATTAGAAATTTGTTTTGAAGAATCTAAAGCCTTTGGTTCAATAACATTTTGTAAATTCCAATTACATGATTGAGTAATTTCCGACCATTTAAGTCTTTTAGGCATATGAACCTTAGTTTGGTTAGTATTTGCTTTAAAAATAATTGTTTTATTTCTTGGGCTTGATAGACGTGTTCTTGGTTCTAACATGCTTGTCATGGTTTTATAATTAACATGATAGATTATTGTTAAAGGCTTGGTGTTACCTTTAAATTCTAAATTTTTTGTTTCTATTGTTAAAACTAAGGTATCTAATATATTTTTATCGAATAATCCTACAGAAAAATTTGAATAACAATTAAAATAAATTGGTCCGTTAGTATTATTTGTTTTTGCCATAGCTAAAATAGAATTTTAAAAATCTTTATGGCTTTTATCTCTTAAAATTAGGAGAATAGAAGCATCAATACCAATTCTAAATAAAGGTTTAATAACAATTTGTACTAAATCGATATAGAAAAAGTTTATA
Source organism: Lactuca serriola (assembly GCF_051521515.1). Classification (NCBI taxonomy): domain Eukaryota; kingdom Viridiplantae; phylum Streptophyta; class Magnoliopsida; order Asterales; family Asteraceae; genus Lactuca; species Lactuca serriola. The sequence goes on from NC_136412.1 coordinate 120,241,220, forward strand.
TTTTTGTTTATGTTTTAAAATAGATTTAAGTGATAATAGATTTAAATTTTGTTGATTTTGACCAACAGACACAGTTTGTTCGGTTATTTTGATTGAGTAACTTTGAAAATAATCGAAAGTTCATATATTATATATTGTATTTATATTTGCTTTTTTGGTACTGTCAAATCATTTAAACTTTGTTGTATGTCATCAATATTTTTTTCAATAAAATTTATTTGCTTATTATTATAATCTGGTTCTTCATTAATGTTTTACCAGGAATGTATCTTTTGGATAATATGTGTGAAACCTACTCATATATTGACTTATTTTGTTTCAAGATTTTATAAGAAAGTCTACTCATATAATATGCGTGAAACCTATTGATATATGCATGAAATCATCGTCATCCCGACGATGATTGTGGTCTGATCACTGGTCTTGACTTTAAATCATACTTATTAAAATTTTCTTAAAAAATTTTAAACCAAAATTAATCAAATAATAGAATCACACGACCATCCAAAAAATCTTTCTAGGCTCTAATACCATAATGAGAAATCTTATATATATATATATATATATATATATATATATATATATATATATATATATATATATATATATATATATATATATATATATATATATATATATGGATTACCTTTTTAGAAACACCTAGAAAGAAGGTAACCCCATTTAAATAAAATATTTTATTTCATTTGGTCCATAATCTTAAATTGGTGCTTAATTATTAGAGACAAACAAATCCAACATTTGACTAAGTTATGGTGTGTTTTCCTTGTTTTGGTTGTTATGCCGTCCAATAATAAGATTTTATATAAGGAGATGAGTTGTGCGTTTACACGTGTATCGAGAAAATGGTTTTACGTATTCCCACGTATACAATCTTATAGTTATAAAATTATCTAGTCCATTGTATATTTAAATAAGAAAAAAATATCATAAATTGTTCATGTGGTTTTTTCTGATTGAAGCTTAGTCTCCGTGATTTTAAAACATCATATATGGTCCTTATGTTTTCAAAACTTTTGGCGGTTGGTCGTTATTGCTAACTCCGTTAAGTTTTGTCTGTTAAGTGAAGGACATTTTCGTCATTTCACTACCACATGGACCATTTATGATCATTTCTCTTATTTAAAAAAAATGAAATAATATACAAAGGGGATCTCTCTCTCTCTCTCTCTCTCTCTCTCTCTCTCTCTTAACCCTTCTCTTCCTCTTGTTCTTATATCACTAGCCACCACCACCGTGTTTGTAACGCCTGTGTTTACGGGCTTGCCACTTTTAGCAATGTAATGGTCTAGGTTAACCTTTGTAACCCGTTTTGAAATAATAAGATTGTATTATTTGAGTATTATGTGTTTTGTGCTTAATTGCTTAATTATGTGGTTTGATTAATTAAGAATAAAAATAAGCGTCAAAATTTAAGTGTAAAATAAACTTAATATCTTTGATTTATGTTGTAGTAGTTGAAACGAGGTTTCCGAATATATATAGAACGCCCAAATCTGACTTCGTATGAGGAAGTTATGATTTATCGAAGTTCCGGCTTAGCGGTAGGCAGCCTGTTTTACTCGATTTGAGATCGAGGGGTTTTTAGCCGAAGCAATCTAAATGAAAATCGAAGATCTCATTGTTGGTATCGAAGCGATAAAAAGTTAGGCGAGAACGGACGTCAAACGAAGAAGTTATGAATTTATAACGAAAGTTTCTGTTCCGGCCTATTAAAAATAATTAATAAAAATAAAGTCAAAATTAGCCGACGGAGTCTAAACGAAAGTCGTAGAGCGTGGTCTCACCTTTCCGTGGATATAAAGAACGTCGAAAACGGAGTTCGTATGAAGAAGTTATGAATTTCCAAAGTTTATTAATCATTTTGTATTTAAATTTAAATCAAAAATCGGAAGCCTTATCCGAAGCGAGTCATTGATCTGATCCGAGGTACGCGCTGCGTACTCGAGTACGCCCCGCGTACTCCGAAGAGTGTCGACATTTCGGATGACGCATGCAGTGACGATTCGGAGCCCTGTACGCCCCGCGTACAAGCGTACGCCCCGCGTTCGTGCGAGGGTCCAGCACTATAAAAGGGGATCCGAAGGCAGCCAAAATTTTTGTTCATTTCTTCTCTTCTCTTTAGTCTTTTGCATCGTTTTGCGTGCCGATTCCATCCTGAAGCCCCGGTATTGTTCCCGAGCCCCGAGGCAAGTCCCGAGATCCCGAAGATCCCGAGAAGTGCGGTTCCCGAGTCGAAGCTCTGCCCGCGAGAAGTTCGATTTTCGAGGAGATCTTCCAGATCTGCTGAGGATTACTACTTCGATAAGTCGTAGTGCTGTCGGATCATCTTCTGATCAAGTGAGTGTGTAGTTATTTTCTTCTAATACAATAATACGAAGTATTTTATATAAAATACGTGCTATGTGTATATATTTGGTTGTGTTATGTGTGAATGTGTATTCACTCTCTTCTATCTTATAGATCTGATTATTTCTCTATGAGATATGTGTTATGTGTGTGTGTGCCTCATCTATTATGTGATATATGTGTTGATTAAAACATGCTATACAGGTTTTTAAACTATGTATACAAATGTATATTTTTATCTACTAATATGTTGGGTAGAACATGGATAGATAGTTGGTGTGTAATAAACAGATGAGAGGCCTCGTTGTTGTTTGATTTAGTCATCTAGCGGAGTTTAGATGACGACCACATACTTTTCTAGATAGTCTTGTGGAAACATTAGCAGGTTCGCCACCTGTAGGTGTTAATGAACTTGGGTGTTCATTCGTTATACTCCATCCCCCTCATGGTTGTCTTATTTGACTTATATTGCTGAGGTACCCCCGAAGCATGTGTTGTCGCCCCGATGAAATATTCTTAGACTAGGTCCCTTATGTTAGTTGTTTTAGGGACATTAAAGTGAGAATAACGGGAATGGGTAATTGGGTTATTGTTGGTTGGTGAAAATTAAATATGATATTTATTGTGGGTTGAAAACCCTATATGCTCACCAGGCTCCCAAGCCTGACCCACTCAGTTTTAAATCGTATTACAGGAAGTGGCGGAAGGGCATGAGATGGATGAACCATCAAGTTGTTTTGTTTACAAGTCTGCATATGTTTATATTTGTTATATGACTTGTAATGTATTCGTTTATGCTTATTGGTCTGTATCGGAACATGACACCCCGAGTTTTGATTATAATGAAAATGCATTTCTTTTATGAAATGCTTTGGTAAACATTGTTTTATCATGCTTTGTTTTTGGGAACAAATTCCGCAACTCTTTTAAATCAAAATGATTTACTCTGAAAATATTTAAAAGCATAAATGAAAATCGGTCTTTTCTGGCCGAGATTTTGGGGATGTCTCAGTGTTTCTCATGAAATAAAAAATTCACATAATAACAAAAAAGGGTTTAAGGCAAATATGGATCGTAACAACTAAAAACTCTTCCTGATATTTTAACAAACACTTTGTGGACATATTTCATTGAACTAAAAATTGATAATCATAATCACTTGTCCTGTGTGCCTTTCTTCTAATATATACTTATTCAAATCGCAGCCCCTTCTTCCTTATGTTCTCGAATTGCATATTGAAAAGGATTATGGTGGTGTTTTGATGATGGACAATGAGACGGTGTAGGAGAAGAGAGAATGATTTCAATAGAGATGGTGGTCTTAACTCTCCACAGAGAAGAGATGAATGCCCTGGTTCTTGATTTAAAAACGTTTGCGAGTCAGATACAACCATACAGGCAGTGGTCAAATTAAGAGGAGGAGAAGATAGATTGTTGGGTCTATTAGTTTCGGTGGATAGACCTTAAATCTCGACACATATATACCAAATTAAGAGTGGTGGTGATCGTTACCTACTTTATTATTGAAGTGGTGGTCGATCGTGGTAAGAGGTGGTGTGAGGAGGTGCTACGCAGATGGAGATTGTGGCAGCAGCGGCTTCGCTGCGGTAGCGACTTCGCTGCCTCGTCTTTCTTTTCCGTCGGGTAGTGATCAGCGAAAGAAATAGACAATAGGTGGTGGTGATGGGACTCCTCACGGTGGTAGCGGGTAGTGACTGCGTGCAATGGCAGTTCCACTGCCTTGCTCGTTTGTTTTCAACCAACGTGAACTCAAAGGGAGGGGCGGTGAACAGTGACAGGTGGTCGGAGGGAGCTGGTCCGATGGAGCCACACAAGTAGTAAAAACAGCACATGCGATGGTGTTTGGCTAGCTCCGATGAGCAGCAAAGAGTGAGAAACACAGTGGTGGTGGCTGGTTATATAAGAAAGAGAGCGAGAGAGAGAGAGACAGAGAGAGAGAGAGAGAGGTGGCAGCCCCTTCGCATATTTTTTCATTTTTTTAGTTTTTTTAAATTAGACAAAACATCATAAATAATCGTTGTGGCAGTGAAATGACGAAAATGCCCATCAGTTAACGGATAAAACTTAACGGAGTTAGTAATAACGACCAGTCATCAAAAAATTTGAAAGCACAAGGATCATCTATGATGTTTTTGTAACAGCCCAAATTTGCAATAAAATTTTTCATTTTAAATAATCAAATCATTTCCATAAGATATAAAATTTCCATTCACATTTGTTTTCAAAATCCATAACATCAAATAAATTATTCATAATATCAGAGTGTCCCAAATAAAACACCAGAGAGTGCATGATGCACCATCACGTCGGGCTCTTTCCTTTAGATCCTGAAGTACCTGAAACAACCAACAAACTGTAAGTTAATCATTAGTGAGTTCCCCAGAGCATACCCCACATAATCAACATAATCATATAATCCATATCAATCACATAAGCCTTGCCTATAACATATAGGGAGGTCGTGGGCTCCCCCAGGGTCTTACACCTATGTGTTATGGGCTCCCCCATGGGCTCCCCTCCATGGTCTGATATCCAAGTGTCATGGGCTCCCCCCATGGTCTTTACCTGGAATGTCATGGGCTCCCCCACATGGTCTGACATAAAAGTGTCATGGGCTCCCCCCATGGTCTTTCATGCAAATATCATAGAGACAACTAGCATACCACATAGCACATTACCAAATAGTATACCACACATCACAAAAAGGCACGACCTTGGTACCTTTGACCCATTGGTATGGTGAGGAGACTCACGTATGTCTGTTGAACTCGAAAGCTTCTCGCCTAACAGTCCGAAACCACGAGTGCTGAACAACAATATAATTAACCCTAAATTAGGATTAAACACAATCTGATTGAAGGACCCAATTACCTAAGCCCAAGTCCTTTCATAATGGCCCAATAGTCTTCCATTGCTAATAGGCCCAAAGTCCATATCCAAAACTATTAATGGGCCACATGGCCCAATAAGGCTAAACCAAAACAACCATGGACCAAAACAGATTAATAGGACCACAAACCCAGAATATGGCTAGGCCAACACTACTTATGGTCGAAAAAGTTTACAAGTCCACGTGAAGCCCAAAACCAACTAAGGTGCGTACGCCAAGCTTACCACTTTAGTGTATTGAGTCCTTGGTTGTTCGCACTGCGTACAATATATTACGCCCAACGTACAAGCAGATTAAGCACCACTTCCATTAAGTGCCTAATACTTGATATTCTAACGTCCAATATCATATCTAAGCTCATTAGGACGTCCTAGGGCATATAGTTGGCTACTTTATGCCCTTGCATGCTATAAGGGACTTCAAAACTTCATTTTTTACATTAGGACTTCATATAAAGCTTCAAACTCATGCATTGAGTGTAACAGCCCGGAATTTCAAATGTCGATATAACTATGATTTGGGGGGTGTTTTAAGAGGGGACTCGGCGAGTTGGAGCCTAGACTTGCCGAGTAGGACCGCAGACTTGGTCGCGGGTTCGCGACTGGACTCGACGAGTCCAGATATGGACTCGGCGAGTCGACGCTGTTCAGCAGAAACCCTAGCCGTTTGGTGTTGGATCGTATATAACGCCTCTTAGGCCGTCATTGTCCGTCTTTTGGCCGATTGAGAAGAACCCTAATCGTTGTGGACGTCTAGAGCAGGAGAGAAAGCTTTTGGAACCTTAAAGAATTTGTTAGGCAAGAAGAAGAAGAGTTTTGGCCAAAGGAATATCAAGGGGATCGAGTTCTGAGGTTTGGAGACACAGAGAGGGTGTTATTCAGGTAATATTTCGGATCATTTCTGCTATATTGATGTGTGCACGAATTTAGGGTTTATGAAACCCATTTGGTGATCATATGGATTATTATATTGTTACCCAAACGTTTGTAATCCAGTAATGGTATGGTTAGAGGTCCAGAAGGTCCCATGATTGTGTATTTCGGGACCATACGAATTTCAGGAAGCAGTTGCTCGTCTGCATGGCATGGACTCGCCGAGTTGTTCTTCAGACTCGGCGAGTGGCTTGAAGATTGACTGGGACTCGCCGAGTTGTTCTTCAGACTCGGCGAGTGGAGTCGGGGTGGCCCCGCGATTCTTCCAGGAGAAACTCGTCGAGTAAAAAGGGGATACTCGACGAGTAGGAAGGGAATCTTAAGGAATCGGTAAGTCAAGGACGAGTGGACTCAGAGTCGTTGAACTCGGCGAGTCCTGGGGTGACTCGGCGAGTTAGGTCGCGGGTTAAGTGAAGTTCTGGGTATGGGGACTCGGCGAGTCATTGGGTTGACTCGACGAGTAGGGTCAGTCAGGGGTTGACTTTGACCTTGTCTTTGTTCAATGATTGACCAGTGGTTCCAGGGGTATTTTGGTAATTGTTGTTTATCGTTTAAGTTCAGTGCGTTGGCGGCTATCCAGGAGTGGAGATCGTATCAGTGATCGGAGCAGCTTGAGCTATCTGTTCAGTCGGCAGTTTCGAGGTGAGTTATCCTCACTATATCACTAGGGTTTATGGCACCAATGCCAACCCTTTTATTGGATGGAAATCCGGGTAGTTGTCAGTTGTTATATGTTATGGGCCGGAAGGCAATATATGTTATGGGCCGGAAGGCATTACTATGTGGACCGGAAGGTCATGGCCTGGAAAGGCGTAGGTATGCATTTAGTATGTTGACTGATTCATAGAGTAATGTTATGATAGTGACCGGCTAGACCAGTATCTGGTTAGAGTAATGCTATGATATGTGATCTGTGATCGATTGTTGTCCATGAACTGTTATATGATTGTTTGTTATGTTATATGTGCATTTTATGCTTATGGGCCGGAAGGCAATATGTTATGGGCCGGAAGGCGATATGTTATGGGCCGGAAGGCGATTATGTTGTGTGATGGACCGGAAGGTCGGCGTGGGTAGGACCGGAAGGTTTACCCAGCAGGGACGGAAGTCCCCTGAGACACATGGACCGGAAGGTCAGGGCCTGGAAAGGCGTATATGTGGTTGGTATTCTGGGGGTATCTCACTAAGCTTTCGGGCTTACAGTTGTGGTTTTATGTTTCAGGTTCTCAAGAGTCAGTGGCAAGGCAAATGCGTGATCGTGCCGTTCCTCGCGTTGGTGTTTTATGAATTGAACCTGGGAAATTACTCTGTTTAACAATGTATTGAAAACCTTTTTGCAACAATGTTAATAAAATGGGTGATTTTGAAAAGTTTTAATTGTTTTGAAATTTTGGATGTTACAAGTTGGTATCAGAGCCTTGGTTTGAGTGAATTGGGGAAACATTCGTGTGACTCCAGTCTCAAATCGAGGAGGATTTTAAAAAGAAAAAAAAATTAAAATGAGAAACTAAAATGGTTTTCAAAGTTAGTAAAAGGAGGACGCGGAGGTACGATCAGCCGGAGCCAGTAAGTAACCCCAAGATACCATACTTGATATTGTTTATTTGAGCTTGATAGCACAGCATGCTAGAGTTAGGCTAGGGATCTTCAGGAATTCATGATAATGTTGCCTGATATGTGATGCCTGTAGCCTAGGGTCCCTTTTGGGATGTTCTCTGTGTTTCTCTAGTGGTGAGAGTTGATAGTTGTTATGCATGTTCCCTAGGGTGTTGTGGTAGTACTTCATACAAATATGGGTAGGTATGGAAGGTAGTATGGGCCCGTACTACTGAAAGCACAGGACCCATACGCGTATCAGGGAAACCATGGTCTCTGGGGTAGGGTTGCGAGAGTTGGATCCCAGGATTTTGGGAAGTGTCTGAGATAGGAAGGGTGTCTTCGACATGGAGATTTCGAGGCATGATGATAGTGGATCCAGATCAGGATCGGGAGCTGGAGAGCGAGTTCCGGGTGGATCGGTGCCGTCGGAAGTTATCGGTCGGACGAGCACGAGCGAGCGGGATGCGAGGATTCGCGAGATCCTGCGTGATGAGGTTGCTGCATTGTTGCGGGCTGAGTCGCCAGAATTGTTTGGGTCGATCAGGACCGCTATGATTGAGTAGTTTGATGAGCGATATGCGGCTCTCGCAGAGACGGCTGCCGCGGCAATCACAGCGGCTGTAGCAACGGCAAAGAGAGGAGCTTGTCGGAGTTTTCAGTATCGGGACTTCTATTATAAGAAGCCTCCCACATTCGATAGGGTTCAGGACCCGATTGTTGCTATGAGATGGTTATCAGACGTGGAGGGGTATTTCTCCACGAGTTTATGCCCTGCTGACCAGAGGGTGAGGTGTGCTCAGAACCTGTTGAGGCTAGGAGCGGAGGATTGATGGAGATTGACTACGAGGTCATTTTCCGATGCGCAGAGGGCTGCGGTTTTAGGGGATCAGTTAGAGAGACGTTCAGTACTCGCTATGTTCCGCGGGATGAAAAGGAGAGATTGGCTCGGAAGTTCCTTGAGCTGAAGCAGGATTTGGAGTCGGTGACTGAGATCACCAGGATGTTTATTGAGAGGGCGATGTTTTGCCCTGAGTTCGCTTAGGAGCAGGCTCAGATGTCCCAATACCTGAGTATGCTCAAGAGGGATATCAGACAGTTCTTGTCTGCGCAGAAGTGTGAGACCCTGTTGGAGTTGCAGGAGGCCGCCATGTGGCGTGAGTTAGAGGTTGAGTTGCAGTTACGTGAGCTGAGGCAGGCCCGATGCAGTCGCAGTCGGCGCCGAAACGGTCCAAGATCGTAGGGTTAGAATGGGGGATCGAAGCAGCCACACTTGTGGGAAGTGTGGGAGGGGTGACACTGGAGCTTGTTGGCCGGTGGTGCATGCCGCAAGTGCGGAAAGGAGGGGCGGTGCATGGGATTGTCGGCAGTCAGTGCCAAATTGGGGTTTGAGGATTTGTTATCAGTGTCGGCAGGTTGTACATTTGAGGGTCAACTGTCCATAGTTTTCTGCAGGACCGGTGCGGGCTCTAGCACCGGCCACCTTGAGGAGTTCAGGAGGAGGACAGGATGGAGCAGAGCCCAAGGGCTTAGGGTGGTGCTTATCGGCTTGCGGCGGAGATAGTCGGAGCAGTGCCGGAGGCATCTGCGGGTGTGATGCTGTCTTGATTAGCTTGCGTTGATTGTGGCGAATTGTTTGTGCTGGTAGTGTGGATTTCGATGTGGTATTCGTTGTTTCGCGGGCTTGGCATGGTTATGGTTTGGTGCTTCAGGTTTTGCTTCGGCATTCGTTGTTCCCTGATGGTTGGGTATGATTATAGTTTGGTGTTTTAGTGCCGGTAGCCTTGTGCGGTTTTCGATGTGGTGTTCATCCCTTGGCAGATTGTGGGTTTTGGTTACGGGTTATTGTTGAGAATTCCGTTGGTTATCGTTTGTGGGAGTTGTTAGTGGAGATGCGGCACTGGGTTGAGTGTCGGGTAGCATCTGCAGTCGTGAAGTGGATAATTGAAAGACCGGATTCTTTTAAGTGGACGGATCAGGGAGGAGATGTGTTGTACTGAGGGTTGCTTATGCTTGTGGCAAGCAGGCAATGGGTAAATGTGCTCTTTGTGCAAGATTGTTCTGAAGGGTCGTTAATGACGATCGGTGGCAGTTGGTCAGTGCTTTAGTGGGGGAGAATTGAAGAATTCTCCGGGAGATCAATGAGTATGTGAGGGTACTTAGCTGTTGGGATTCAGCAGTGTTTGTCAGCTCAGAGTATAGGCCGACGAGAGCGAGTGTCGGGCATGCGGGGCGGGATACAGACCTAAGGCATTTGATTGGGGAGGCCTGGGAGCAGGCCGGGATCAAGTTTGAGTAAGTAACCGGGGTTACGCAATCAGAGTATTGGTATGTTTGAGGTACGTGATGGGTTGTACTGCATTAATCCCACGGGATTATGTTGTGCATGTTTCTAGAGCTGGAACCGGAAGGTTCCCAGAGTTAGAACCTGAGGGTTCGCGGAGTTTGGGTGTACGAACCCACAGAGATATAGCCTCGAGTGGCTAGTATGTGTTATGAGAGTCGGTCCGGTCATGTTGGAGACTCTGTTGGTATTGCTGGATCAGTGTGAGATTGCGGATCGTGTATGTTGCAGTGTGATTGCATTGGAAGGTCTGGCCCCGGGTTGGTGATCTTGTTAGCTGAGGCGGTGATTTTGATGAGTGGAGAGAGTGCATGGGATTGAGAGCCCCTGTAATGGGAACCAGAGTATGTGAATAGCGGTTACGCAAAAAAAAAAGGGTGGTGTCGCTTGGAGCGAGCATCGTGACACTGGTTGGAGTGGCATTATGGCCAAGAAGGTTCCTTGGAAAAGGAAAAGAGAAAGGTGTGTAACTCCGAAGGGAAGTGCAAGTTCACGGAAGTGAAAGCTGCAGAGCAGAGTTATGGTTAAAGTATTTCGAGCATGGTTTTGAGCATCGCGTTCGCGGCAGTGAAGTAGGAACCCATCCGGGTTGGGATGGCTGTCGAGACTCAGAAGGGGTGCAGGGGGAGAGAGAATCTTGAATTTCCAGTGTGATTCTAATCAGAGTGTAGGGTGGGTGTAGTGGTTCAGCTTGGGAGATGTTCGAGGATATCGACAGTGTACCGGGTCTTCCAACCTGCGGGTGTTGGGGCTAGTTCAGCATGTGTATGTGATGGCAAGAGGAGAACTTGTGAGAGTTACTCTGAGAGTGAGAATGGATCTCTCAGTTGGTCCGGGATGGACAAAGTGGGCTTTGGATCGGGGATCCGGTGGTTCATGGTTTCCTAACCCTTATTGGTCGAGTGATTGTTGGGATTTAGAGCAGAGTTGCATCTTGGGTAATTCTCGGTTACAGAGAGCGATGGACAGTACAGAGATCGGGCTTCAGTCGACAGAGCAGATTTAGCAGATGAGACAGAGGTTATTGACCGCCCAGAGCCGACAGGAAAAGTTATGCAGACAGCCGCCGGTCCGAGATTGAGTTCGGGTCGGTGACTTCGTACTCCCGAAGGCCTCTCTTCGGAGAGGAGTGATTCGATTCAAGAAGAAGGGCAAGTTGGGCCCCCGGTACATTGGGCCAATTCGGGTGATTGCAAGGATAGGCCGGGTAGCCTGTCGGTTTGAGTTGCCAGCGGAGTGGGGACAGATCCACGACACTTTTCATGTGTCGCAACTGAGGAAGTGTATAGCCGATGAGTCGGCAGTGGTTCCATTAGAGGATATTCAAGGGATGCGAGTCTGAATTATGCGGAGAGATCAGTGGTCGTCAGAAATTGGTAGATCGAGGCTATGAGGTATAAGGAGATACCTCTTGTATTAATTCAGTGGCAGCACCGGATGGGCCGGGAATGACCGGTGAGCTGGAACGTGAGATGCGGGAGCAGCATTCGGAGCTATTTTCAGAATGAGACTTCGAGGGCGAAGTCTAGTTCTAGTGGGGGAGAGTTGTAACAGCCCGGAATTTCAAATATCGATATAACTATGATTTGGGGGGTGTTTTAAGAGGGGACTCGGCGAGTTGGAGCCTAGACTCGCCGAGTAGGACCGCAGACTTGGTCGCGGGTTCGCGACTGGACTCGACGAGTCCAGATATGGACTCAGCGAGTCGACGTTGTTCAGCAGAAACCCTAGCCGTTTGGTGTTGGATCGTATATAACGCCTCTTAGGCCGTCATTGTCCGTCTTTTGGCCGATTGAGAAGAACCCTAATCGTTGTGGACGTCTAGAGCAGGAAAGAAAGCTTTTGGAACCTTAAAGAATTTGTTAGGCAAGAAGAAGAAGAGTTTTGGCCAAAGGAATATCAAGGGGATCGAGTTCTGAGGTTTGGAGACACAGAGAGGGTGTTATTCAGGTAATATTTCGGATCATTTCTGCTATATTTATGTGTGCACGAATTTAGGGTTTATGAAACCCATTTGGTGATCATATGGATTATTATATTGTTACCCAAACGTTTGTAATCCAGTAATGGGATGGTTAGAGGTCCAGAAGGTCCCATGATTGTGTATTTCGGGACCATACGAATTTCAGGAAGCAGTTGCTCGTCTGCATGGCATAGACTCGCCGAGTTGTTCTTCAGACTCGGCGAGTGGCTTGAAGATTGACTGGGACTCGCCGAGTTGTTCTTCAGACTCGGCGAGTGGAGTCGGGGTGGCCCCGCGATTCTTCCAGGAGAAACTCGTCGAGTAAAAAGGGGGTACTCGACGAGTAGGAAGGGAATCTTAAGGAATCGATGAGTCAAGGACGAGTGGACTCAGAGTCGTTGAACTCGGCGAGTCCTGGGGTGACTCGGCGAGTTAGGACGCGGGTTAAGTGAAGTTCTGGGTATGGGGACTCGGCGAGTCATTGGGTTGACTCGACGAGTAGGGTCAGTCAGGGGTTGACTTTGACCTTGTCTTTGTTCAATGATTGACCAGTGGTTCCAGGGGTATTTTGGTAATTGTTGTTTATCGTTTAAGTTCAGTGCGTTGGCGGCTATCCAGGAGTGGAGATCGTATCAGTGATCGGAGCAGCTTGAGCTATCTGTTTAGTCGGCAGTTTCGAGGTGAGTTATCCTCACTATATCACTAGGGTTTATGGCACCAATGCCAACCCTTTTATCGGATGGAAATCTGGGTAGTTGTCAGTTGTTATATGTTATGGGCCGGAAGGCAATATATGTTATGGGCCGGAAGGCATTACTATGTGGACCGGAAGGTCATGGCCTGGAAAGGCGTAGGTATGCATTTAGTATGTTGACTGATTCATAGAGTAATGTTATGATAGTGACCGGCTAGACCAGTATCTGGTTAGAGTAATGCTATGATATGTGATCTGTGATCGATTGTTGTCCATGAACTGTTATATGATTGTTTGTTATGTTATATGTGCATTTTATGCTTATGGGCCGGAAGGCAATATGTTATGGGCCGGAAGGCGATATGTTATGGGCCGGAAGGCGATTATGTTGTGTGATGGACCGGAAGGTCGGCGTGGGTAGGACCGGAAGGTTTACCCAGCAGGGACGGAAGTCCCCTGAGACACATGGACCGGAAGGTCAGGGCCTGGAAAGGCGTATATGTGGTTGGTATTCTGGGGGTATCTCACTAAGCTTTCGGGCTTACAGTTGTGGTTTTATGTTTCAGGTTCTCAAGAGTCTGTGGCAAGGCAAAGGCGTGATCGTACCGTTCCTCGCGTTGGTGTTTTATGAATTGAACCTGGGAAATTACTCTGTTTAACAATGTATTGAAAACCTTTTTGCAACAATGTTAATAAAATGGGTGCTTTTGAAAAGTTTTAATTGTTTTGAAATTTTGGATGTTACATTGAGTCTAAATAACCTTCAAGCTAGCACCTTTATTCATCTAGCATGCTCACAAAACTCAGATCTAACCATCTTTGTATTGGATAAGGTGTCTAATTCCATAACTATATTTGGTATGTACTTGACCTGATTTAGCATGGTCCATTTGGGTTGCATGGCATCAGAACAATTTGGATTGACTTTTGAGAGAAGATGATATTTATGATTTATTAATATATTATAAGTTCTAATAAATTAATATGAAATCATATTATTTAATTAGTATTGATCGTTCTGTTACCGCCTTGTCGTCTTGGGTTGTTAGTTTGGAATTAATTTTGTGACCAAAAGAGACTAATTAAATAAATGGGGATTCATTTTGTAAATCATTCATTCTTATAAAGTGGGCTTATGATCCATAGTTCTTCATGTTGGGCTAAACACATGTGGTGACCCATGGATACTCCATGGAGGTTGAAACCCATGGATCATGAGGAATGTGGAAAGTCATGATTTACGTGGTGTAACCCTAATGCTCACACTATATAAGAAGCATCATAGTTCATGAAATGGCACCTTTAAGTGATAAGAAGTGAGGGCTAGCCGATTTGTGAAGCAAGTGTTCTTCTCTCAAGTTATTCCAATTGTTGGTGGTGTTGTGTGAAGCATTTGAGGCATCACATTTGGGGTGCTAGGCTCACAAAGTCTTAATGAATCAAAGCTACAAGAAAGGTATGTCATTCTACTAGAATTTTGTATTACATATACCCCTTGATATGCTAGTTAGGATGAAACCTTGGAAATATCAAAGTTTGCATGTATAATAGAGAAAACATAGATCCAAGGTTTCTAGGGTTGCATGCACACCATATGAGTGTTAGAATGCTAAAATCCCAATAGTGGTATCATAGCCTAGGCTTGTTTTCAATTATACTTGATGCTACTTGTTGAAAAAGTCGATTTCTACTCACTATTCAGTAAACTCGCCGAGTCCAGTGGGGGGACTTGACGAGTGCATGTTGAAATTCATCCAACTCACCGAGTTGGTTCATGCACTCGACGAGTTGGAGGCCTTGAGTGCAAAATTTCGAGTTTCAATGTTGGAATTGAGCTAGGATCATTACCCTGAACTGTTTTTAGACTGTTAAACATGTTTTTGATGTGGTAATGATTGCGATTATCCAATTTGAAAGATAATTGTCAAAGTTTCAAGTTTTATATTAAGTTTATATGATTCTTGAAAATTGTTGATATGAATTATGCATGGTTATGAGTATTGTTAGATCATAGAAATTATTTGATATGCTTGTTAGTTTAATTGTTGATCTAAATGTTTTTAATGGACCCCATAACTTGTCCTCAAGTTATGGAATTCCAAGAGTCTTTTCATTAAAAAACATTAAAACTCATAAGTTATAGAAATGAAAGGTTTTGAATAATTTCAAAACTTGCCATCAAGTTTTGGAATTTGTAAAGTCACTTTAGAATACTTTAATTCCAAACCCTAGAATTTTAAAAGTTTAAAATTCAACCCTTATACTATTATATTATTAAAAGTCTAATAATTATATATATATATATATATATATGTATAAGAATAAGTCAGTCTTACCATTAGTATGCCTCATTCACTAAGTCGGTCTATAAGCAACGTATAAGGTTGCTGCCTATAAAATGGTAGCTTAATGGGTGTCCACTCTCACCCACCGCTTCCTTAACTGGTGGAGGTTCGTTAGCCGAACGGATAGGATAAGACAATAATTCTCATTAAAAGTATAATGATAAATGTAAAGTAACTAAACCTTTTATTAATTCCCAATCTTAGTTGCTTTAGGAAAATGTGAATTTGATGCTAACCCATGAAATTACACTTTTGACCTTGCTAAGTCGTTACTGGAGCGTGTGTGGTTAACCTGACACTAACTTGGACTAACAAGGGTGGCTTAAGGTTTATCATAGATCGGCGGAGCGTGTGTGGAAAACCGGCACATCGATTAGGTGATAAAATTAAGAGTACCAAGTTAATTGCATGGTTATTCACACCTTGTTTATGATCTTCGGTATCCCAGTTACAAACTTGAAAGGCATAATCGAGATTTAAACATGCCATTGAATTGTTAGAATGCTGAAAACCCAACAGTGGTATCAGAGCCTAGGCTTGTTTTCTTGTTCTACTTGCTTAAACTGCTTAAAAATTGAATTTTGGTGTTGTCTGCACAGCAGAATCGCCGAGTCCACTGATGGACTCGCTGAGTCCAAGGAAAAAATCATCCAACTCGTCGAGTTTGTTCATGCACTTGACGAGTTGGACCCCCAGACAGCATATATTCGACTGTTTTGGCTGGAATTGGACTAGGAACATTACCCTAAGCTGTTTTTGGACTTATAAACTTATTTTTGATGTGGTAATGTTCATAATAATCAAATTTCAAAGATAATTGTCAATAGATTCATGTTTTGTATTAGTTTAAGTGTTATGCTAATTACATGAAAAAGTTGGATTCCAATTATCTTGTTCATATGAGTTGCTTAGATTAATAGAAAAGGTTGATTGATAATGTGTCTTTGATCCATTTTAATCTAAGAATTGATTCTAAAATGTGTTTGTGTAACTTGTCCTCGAGTTACATGAAAAGTCACAATAAAGTTTCTTAAAACTCATAAAAGTTGGCAATGGTTACAAAATGAAGAGTTTTGTCCTCATTAAATGGTTTTATGACTCCATAACTTGTCCTCAAGTTATGGAGGTTCAAGAGTCACTTCATTAAACCATTAAAATGTGTGAGCTTAATTAGTTCCATAAGTTACAAAGAAGAAGAGTTACATTCTTTAATAGTTTAAAGTCTTCCATAACTTGTCCTCAAGTTATGGAACTTGAAGAGTTTTTTAATTAAAACTACTTTAAACACATAAGTTATGGAATTAATTAGTTTTGAATATTTTCAAAATTTTCCCTCTAGTTTTGGAAATTGTAAAGTTTTCCCATGAATACTTTAGTTCCAAGTTTAGCCCTTATAATTTTAAAAGTTAAAATTCAACCCTTATACTTTATAAAATTATAAGTTAATAATATTTATACATATGTATAAGAGCAAGTCAGTCTTATCGTTAGTAGGCCTCATTCACGAAGCCGATCTATAAGGGGGGGGGGGGTATAAGGTTACTGCGTATAAAATGGCAGTTTAATGGGTGTCCACTCTCACCCACCGTTTCCTTGACTGGTGGAGGGTC
The DNA here is from genome assembly GCF_051521515.1 of Lactuca serriola. Taxonomy (NCBI): domain Eukaryota; kingdom Viridiplantae; phylum Streptophyta; class Magnoliopsida; order Asterales; family Asteraceae; genus Lactuca; species Lactuca serriola. Next base: position 120,257,982 of record NC_136412.1, read on the forward strand.
GTTAGCCGAACGGGTAGGACAAAGACTATAAATTCTCCCTTCATTAAAAGTATTAATGATAAATACTAAGTAACTAAACCTTTTATAAATACCCAATCTTAGTTACTTAGGAAAATGTGAATAAGGTGCTAATCCATGAAATTACACTAAGTAATCTAGTCCTTACCAAGAAGGTTGCCAAAAGACCTCACGAGATATGGACTGGGAAAGTTCCCACTTTAGACCACATCAAGATTTGCGATTACAAGGCTTTCGTGAGGCGCAAGACTCACGACAAGCTCGAACCTCGAAGTGAGCAGTGTATTTTCATCGGCTACCCACATAAATGTTTTGCTTATCTCTTTTATAGACCAAGTGACAATGTTGTCTTCGTGGCGAGGAGAGGAGTTATTAGTGAAAGAGAATTCATAAGACAAGGAAACAGTAGGAGGCAAATTGACCATGAAGAACTTTGAGAGTCAAGCAGTGAAGGAACCTCAAACACTAGCAATCAATCTGAGGAGGAAACTCATGTTGAGCCGATTGCTGAGTTCATACCTCTAAGGCGTTCCACAAGAGTTACGAGCACACCTGATTTTTATTATGGTTTCCATATTACTACAGAAGGTGATGCATTTATTAGTGATAGTACACTAATAAATTTGGATGAACTAACAACTTCAAGGAAGCCATGGTAGGCCCTGAGTTTGACAAATAGAAGGAGGCTATGGGCAACGAGATTCAGTCCATGTATGACAATCAAGTTTTTGAACTTGGTTGACAATGTGTCGGGTCGTAAGACAGTCGGGTGCAAATGGATCTTCAAGAAGAAGACCGGCATGGACGGGAAGGTACACACTTATCAGGCGCGACTGATTGCAAATGGCTTTACTCAAACTCTAGGAGTTGACTATGATGAGACCTTCTCACCAGTAACGAAGATTAAGTCTATTAGGGTTTGGTAGCCATTGCTGCATTTCATGATTATGAAATATGGAAAATGGATGTCCAAACCGCTTTCCTTAATGGAAAGTTGGCTGAGGATGTTTACATGAGCCAACCAGAGGGTTTTGTCGATGCAAAGTACCCAAATAGAGTGTGTAAGCTTGAGAAATCCATCTATGGATTAAAACAAGCATCTTGGAGATGGAGTTTTTATTTCGATGAGAAAGTCAAACAGTTTGGCTTTTCAAGGAGCGAGGATAAGTCCCGTGTATATGTGAAGGCTAGTAGGAGTATAGTTAGCTTTTTGGTATTGTATTTGGATGACATTCTACTTATAGGAAATGACATCCCAACCTTGTAGGAGGTTAAGTCCTGGCTTGGAAAGTGTTTCACTATGAAGGACCTTGGAGAAGCTGCCTATATCCTAGGGATAAGGATATTAAGAGACAGGAGTAAGAGGCTAATATGACTTAGCCAAATTACCTACTTGGATAGGGTGTTGAATAGGTTCAGCATGCAGGATTCTAGGAAAGGTGACATACACCAGAGTAACGCCAAACTGAGTAAGACTCAGAGCCTGAGTACAGAGGCTGAGATAGCAGAGATGAGTTGAATACCATATGCTTTCGATGTAGGCTCGATCATGTATGCTATGACTTGTACTCTCCTTGATGTGACTTTTGCTTTGAGCATGGTCAGTAGATATCAAGGGAATCCTGGCAAGGCTCACTGGACTGCGGTGAAGAACATTCTCAAGTACCTCTGGAGGACTAAGGACTGGGTCCTTACCCTTGGTGGGAGTGATGACTTGAGAGTGGTGAGGTATAGTAATGCCAGCTTTCAGACAGAAAGGGATAATTTCCGCTCTCAGTTGGGTTGGGTCTTTACCTTAAATGGAGGAGCAATTACTTGGAAAAGTTCCAAGCAGGAGACAATAACTTATTCAACTTGTGAATCAGAGTATATACCGGGAAGCGAGGCGGGGAAGGAGGAAATATGGCTGAAGAACTTCATTGGAGACCTTGGAGTTGTACCAGCTATAAAGGAGCCTACGGAGATTTTCTGTGATAACGAGAGTTTAGTTGCCTTAGCCAAGGAACCAAGGGATCACAGCAGATCCAGGCACATCGATAGAAAATAATACTTCATTAGACATCGAATATAAGGACTCCTCGTGGAAAAGAGGGTATCTTCAGATGAGAGCCCAGCAGATCCCCTCACGAAGGGACTGAGCAGAATTAAGCATTTACAGCTTGCGAGGCGCATTGGGCTGAAGGATGATATTAGTTTTAGTAATTAGATACCTTTCGAAACTTGTAATAGTTGAAATGTAATTGACGTTTGATGTTTAAATAAAAGGTGTTTTTTATTTACCAGTATAGTCTTGTCTTGTGTCAATCATTTACTATTGTTTCATTTTGCATGTTTTGACTTCCAGAATAATTATATTATTCAAACTATCCACAGTCGATCATACTTTGGAAGTAGGTATTGAAATAAGATTGTCATGAATTGGGTTTGTAGATTTCTCTGAATTGTATTAGACATAGAAATTGTTGCTGCAACATTCATGAGTGCTCATAAGTTCTGAGTATTGGATTCAACCCATGCTCACTTGTATCACTTCATGGAATTTATCTCGAGTGATCGTGAGACGGTAATATCATATAAGTCTTCAAACCAAGAGATATGAGTTGTTGACTATGAGTTGGTTGTATATTGATAGTACGAAAACGCATCAGTAACTTGATGTTATAAAACATGTTGTTGTGTAAAAATTGATGATTAGTTAGTACAAGTATATGAGTCGAAGTTATCTGTTGCTTTTAGTCCTTGGAGGATGAAAAGCGATATCTTGGGCCCCTCTATAATTTTTTTTTTGACTTATGTGTTGGGCCCGTTCAGAACTGAATTGATGTGTTCGATTAAGTTCTATGTCAAATAGATCGGAAATCGGGAAACAAATTGTTGGACAATAAGTACAACATTGTTGCATGTATTTGTCCGGCTAATATCTTGAGAACAGCGGATTATATGATCACTTATCTAAATATGGCACAACTTAGTTCCACGAGACTTTTAAGAGCTACGATTGCTGGTCGGATCCTGAAGTCATACTTGCAACTATAGTTATTAGACTTATCCAAGTGGGAGACTGTTGGATAAGGTATCTAAGTCCATAACTCTATTTGGTATGTACTTGACCCGATTTAGCATGGTCCATTAGGGTTGCATGGCATCGGAACAATTTGGATTGACTTTTGTGAGAAGAGGATATTTATGATTTATTAATATATTATAAGTTCTAATATATTAATATGAAATCATATTATTTAATTAGTATTGATCAAGAATTATTTTGGAATTAATTTTGTGATCAAAAGAGACTAATTAAATAAATGGGGATTGTTTTGGTAAATCATTGATTCTTATAAAGTGGGCTTATGATCCATAGTTCTTCATGTTGGGCTAAACCCATGTGGTGACCCATGGATACTGCATGGAGGTTAAAACCCATGGATCATGTGGAATGTGGAAAGTCATGAGTTACATGGTGTAACCCTAATGTGCACACTATATAAGAAGCCTCATAGTTCATGAAATGGCACCTTTAAGTGGTAATAAGTGAGGGCCATCCGATTTGTGAAGCAAGTGTTCTTCTATCAAGTTATTCCAATTATTGGTGGTGTTGTGTGAAGCATTTGAGGCATCACATTTAGGGTGCTAGGCTCACAAAGTCTTAAGGAAGCAAAGCTACAAGAAAGGTATGTCATTCTACTAGAATTTTGTATTGCATATACCCCATGATATGCTAGTTAGGATGAAACCTTGGAAATATCAAACTTTGTATGTATAATTGAGAAAACATAGATCCAAGGTTTTTAGGGTTGCATGCACACCATAGGAGTGTTAGAATGCTTAAATCCCGACACGTAGTCTCTGGAGTTGCTCAAACTCCCAAGAGATTATTCATGAACACAAAAGGGGACAATATAGCAAACCCGAGCTCAATCTAATGAATAAGATGTTAATATGAAGACTTTATACCTCCAGAAGCTCCTCAAGGTGAACTAGATGCAGGATCTTGAAGCCCAATGTGTGACATCCCCATTTTAAAGGGAAAAAAAAGACCAATTTTGTTTATGATTTATAAAATCAGAGTACCTTTTTTAATAAATATGTTGCAGAATTTGTTCCCAGTAAAACATGATAAATACTTTATAAAAGCATTTCCGAAGAAAAATATTTTGATTCATTTTAAAACATTTGGGATGTCATCGTCAATACAGAAACATAAGCATAAACATAACTTACATTTAATATCACTAATGATCTATATCTCCTTAATCTCTCAGTGTAATGTGACTTCATATCAAAATCTGTGATATAAATAAACTGAGTGGGTCAGGTTGGGAAACCTGGTGAGTACATAGGGTTTTCAACACACAATAATATAATTATTATGTTTAATTATCAAACAGTTAACCGAATTACCCATCCCCATTATCTTCTTTACTCTTAGAAAATTCATAACTTCCTCATACGAAGTCAGATTTGGGCGTTCTTTTTTTGTATGTTCTTGGTTTAACGTATACTAAAACTTTTTTTTTTATATTTCTAAGGCTAAAAAGTCCTCCATCGTAAATTCACTATTTACGTCTCTCGGTGTCGTGCCGGTTTTGCCGTAAAACTTCGACGGACCATAACTTCTTCGTTATAACTCGGATTTCGGCGTTCTTTATATGTACGGAACCCTTGAGACGTATTCTACAAATTGGTTAAGATTACTTATTCTAAATATTCTTTTGTCGAAAAGTCATTTTCGACCCCTATTCTCTCTAAATTGAGTAGCCCGGATCTACGAGCGTTACAGTTATCTCCCCCTTAGGATGATTACGTCCCAGAATCATCAACGAAACAGGGCGCACATGATGACTCCATACTTTATCTCTTCATCCTTACTAATAACCATTACTTTGATGTTTCTTCGAACAAGTATCTAACTCTAAGACTTCCTGATTGCAGGCGGTGCTCGATCTTACACTTGCTCCCTATCTCATGTTAGACTCCAAATTATGACCCTAAAGTTACAATCTCGATCCTTACTGGAGACTACTTCTTCTTCTTAACAAACATAAGATAAGTTATTTTATTACTTCAATGGACTGATGTGTCATATTCTAATGGCTTATCATCGTATGTTCCTACGCTTAGACTCAGGTCTCTTAGAGTCTTCCAGAGCAGACTATACATTTCTTCATGTTCTAATCACATCTTAAAAGGTAGCATTTCTAGCTACAAGTCAGATGCTACAACAAACTTGGTTCTCTGAACCACATAACATAGTCGGACTCAATTCAATATGTCCATTAGGGTCGGAATAACAATATCCTCTTAGTCATTACTGAAATGATGGTAATGACATATTTGAAAAACAGGTATCAATTACTAGCTTCTTGGTAACCTTGTGCCTTTCCCTGATCCAAGCGTGAGTAATGTAATTCCGGTAGTATAGGCCTCTACTACCTTTCACACATACTCATACCTGTCCCAAGTATTGTCTCGCAGTTCTCCAAGTCATTATCATAAAAACAATTTTAACACATACAAATGTGTCCAAACAATCATATAACTTTTTCCTAGACTCTACCAGGACTCTTTCCAAGCGTATCTTCGATCATCAATTCTGCTTCAACTCGGTTGGTGATGGGAACATCAGACGATGGGATAACTTCATGGATTATACCAAAAATCTTTCTTTCTGCTAATCGAACATGTACTTCTCCTGTACTAGAGGTATTATTTATTAGATGCATTCTAAAGGCAAGATATCACTCTTACGATATCTTTCAATAGGTATCATTCACTATCGTAAGCCTTCTCATTTCCTCCATACACTCAATTCACTACGAGTCTTCACCATGATGTTGTGCACATTAAAGCAAGCGTTCAGTGTATCGAGACGAGAATATAGATAAAGGAAGATTTAGACGCGTATTCCTCCTTATTACTCTGAAAAGTTACATGCCAGTTCTAACACTGTATTTTAAACGTTTAGAAATCTGAACACATAAAGTTTCCAGATCCGGTCAGCAACAGACCATAGATCCGATCATACATTTAGCATCATATAGCATTTAGCCGATAAAAGCATGTTAGACATTTCCGCTAAATATGCTAGTGCTTGTGTCTATTCAGGTGTCTTACCTAAGATACACTCCTCACAATCATTGCTTAGCATTCTAAGTTTAAGTCTACAAATAAATCCTTATTCCTAGTTCGCTTGAACTAATGCTCTTATACCAACTGTGATATCCCCATTTTCACCACCAGAAAAAATCGATTTTGTTTATGCTTTATAAAAATCAGAGTACCTCTTTTAATAAAAATGTTGCGGAATTTGTTCCAAGTAAAACATGATAAATACGTTATCAAACCATTTCCGAAGAAAACTATTTTTATTCATTTAAAACATTTGGGATGTCATCGTCAATATAGAAACATAAACATAAACAGAACTTACATTCATTATCACTAGTGATCTATATCTCCTTAATCTCTCAATGTAATGTGACTTCATATCAACACTTGTGATATAAATAAACTGAGTGGGTCAGGTTGTGAAACCTGGTGAGTACATAGGGTTTTCAACCCACAATAATATGATTATTATGTTTAATTATCAAACAGTTAACCCAATTACCCATCCCCATTATCTTCTTTACTCTTAAGGATCTACCCTAAGAATCAGTTATTTGTCATTCAATCATTCCTAAGGATTATCCTAAGAAATAGGTACGAAGTCCATCATTGTCAATGACACAGCTGTCAAGCACAGCTGCTAGTTCTATCACTTAGGCACAGCTGCCATAATTGTGATCCACTATATGAGGCGCAGCTGCCAGTATTGTCCATCGAGCACAGCTGCTAGGGTTATGTCGTTTATTGAATGTATCGTTTTCGAGAGTCCACTCGTAATACATGTCAATGGGTTTTTAGAGTACATCGGTGAGCACATCGTTCACAACACCTACAATTTGCGAGTTTGCTAGTGTTCCACTGGACTGTCTAGAATAGTCCCTGGTTGTCATCCATACTCTACTAGATGACAGGCCAACATTTGGGAACAAGGCTTCTCACATCGTCCACCTCTCACCCTTACCTCATGGTGTATATCACCTCTCAACTCATCATCCAACTCATATTTCATCTACCCATGTTTTACCCCCCACATATTTTGTAGATATAAATACATATAGAGTTTAAATCATATAAAACTTGTATAAAATAGTTCATCCAGCATAGATAGCAAGTATACAGATAATACGCACACATAACACGTCGTTTATATAAAATAATTCATATCCATGTGTAAGATGAAAGGGACCATGCACTCACTTGAAAAGGTGGTGATTCCGAACTCAAACAGTGCTTCGCTTCTTAAAAATAATTCCCTTCGACGAAACCTAGTATTATTACCATTAGAGTTTAGTCTATTATTCGTTGAGACTAATTAATAGTCTAGTTATTATTATTATTATAAAATCGTTAAACAATACTTATATAACCCATAATAATACCCCAAGTACTTATTATAAGTTCCAAATAACGTTACTATAATTAAATAAAAGTTATATTAAAAATAGCGTAGGCGTAGCTCACTTACAGCGAGTTTTATAGAAAACTGGGCTTTGCTTGGAGCAGCATTCCTGAGCCGAAAATCTCTTCTTCTCGGAGCTGTCGAGCACTCTGGGGATTCCGCCTTATGCTAGGGAGGTTCCCTAGGCTTTTCGGGGGGTTTCGGTGCTAGAGAGAGGTTCTAGAGAGAGAGAGAGAGAGAGAGAGTAAAGAGAAGAAAGAATGGGAAAGGTGTGAAGAAAATGAGGGTGGGAGAGGTTCTATTTATAGGGTGAAAATGGTTGAACTTGGTGCCAAATGTCACCATCTAGTGGCAAGACTTGGGGAGAAAGCAATGGCCAAGATTGTGCTACAACACCCATTTTCGCACAGCACACTTCCGACTTCTAAAATCCGTAACTTTCACATACGACCTCCGTTTTTGACGTTCTTTATATCCACGTGTAGTTAAAAATAAGATCTACAATTTTCCTTTTTGACTCTCTCGGCTACTTCTCGACCGATCTTAAATTTAACAGTACAAGGAGATTATACTGTTAAATGTCCGCGTAAAATTCATAACTTCTACATACGGACTCAGTTTCCGTCTGTCTTTTTACCAATGAGCTCCTATTAAAGAGATCTTCAATTCTCATATAGGTTGCGTAGGCCAAAAACCGCTCGATCTACAATTCGAGTTTCAGGTTATGCACTACTAAGCCAAATCTTAGAAAAATTCATAACTTCCTCATATGAAGTCAGATTTGGACGTTCTTTTTTTGTATGTTCTTGGTTTAACGTATAATAAAACTTTTGTTTACATTTCTAAGGCTAAAAAGTCCTCCATCGTAAATTCACTATTTACATCTCTCGGTGTCGTGCCAATTTTGCCGTAAAACTTCGAAGGACCATAACTTCTTCGTTATAACTCGGATTTCGGCGTTCTTTATATGTACGGAACCCTTGAGACGTATTCTAAAAATTGGTTAAGATTATTTATTCTAAATATTCTTTTGTCGAAAAGTCATTTTCGACCCCTATTCTCTCTAAATTGAGTAGCCCGGATCTACGAGCGTTACAATTATCTCCCCCTTAGGATGATTACGTCCCAGAATCATCAACGAAACAGGGATCACATGATGAATCCATACATTATCTCTTCATCCTAAGTAATAACCATTACTTTGATGTTTCTTCAAACGAGTATCTAACTCTAAGACTTCCTGATTGCAGGCGGTGCTCGATCTTGCACTTGCTCCCTATCTCAGGTTAGACTCCAAATTATGACCCTCAAGTCACAATCTCGATCCTTACTGGAGACTGCTTCTTCTTCTTAACAAACTTAAGATAAGTTATTTTATTACTTTAATGGACTGATGTGTCATATTCTAATGACTTATCATCGTATGTTCCCACGCTTAGACTCAGGTATCTTAGAGTCTTCCAGAACAGTCTATACATTTCTTCATGTTCTAATCACGTCTAAAAAGGTAGCATTTCTAGCTACAAGCAACTATCGCGATACCTCTACCGATCGCTTTGATTATCTTTTATTTCAATCTTCCGGCTTAAGTCAGATGCTACATCAAACTTGGTTCTCTGAACCACGTAACATACTTATCATAGTCGGACTCAATTTGATATGACCACTAGGGTCGGAATAACAACATCTTCTTAGTCATTACTAAAATGATGGTAATGACATATTTGAACAAAACGGTATCAATTACTGGCTTCTCTGTAACCTTGTGCCTTTCCCAGATCCAATCGTAAGTAATGTGCTTCTGTTAGTATAGGCCTCTACTACCTTTCACACCTACTCATACCTTTCCCAAGTATCATCTCGCAGTTCTCCAAGTCATTATCATAAAAACAATTTTAACACATACAAATGTGTCCAAACAATCATATAACTTTTTCCTAGACTCTACCAGGACTCTTTCCATGCGTATCTTGGATGATCAATTCTGCTTCAACTCGGTTGGCGATGGGAACGTCAGACGATGGGATAACTTCATGGATTATACCAAAATCCTTCTTTCTGCTAATCAAACGTGTACTTCTCCCGTACTAGAGGTATTATTTATTAGATGCATTCTAAAGGCAAGATATCACTCTTACGATATCTTTCAATAGGTATCATTCACTATCGTAAGCCTTCTCATTTCCTCCATACACTCAATTCACTACGAGTCTTCACCATGATGTTGTGCACATCAAAGCTAGCGTTCGGTGTATCGAGACGAGTATATAGATAAAGGAAGATTTAGACGCGAATTCCTCCTTATTACTCCGAAAAGTTACATGCCACTTCTAACACCGTATTTAAACGATTAGAAATCTGAACGCATAAATTTTCCAAATCCGGTCGGCAACAGACCATAGATCTGACCATACATTTAGTATCATAAATCATTTAGCAGATAAAAGCATGTTACACATTTTCCCGAAATAAGCTAGTGCTTGTGTCTATTCAGGTGTATTACCTAAGACACACTCCTCACAATCATTGCTTAGCATTCTAAGTTTAAGTCTACAAATAAATCCTTATTCCTAGTTCGCTTGAGCTAATGCTCTTATACCAACTGTGATATCCCCATTTTCACCACCAGAAAAGACCAATTTTGTTTATGCTTTCTAAAAATCAGAGTACCTCTTTTAATAAAAATGTTGCGGAATTTGTTCCAAGTAAAACATGATAAATATGTTATCAAAGCATTTCCGAAGAAAACTATTTTTATTCATTTTAAAACATTTGGGATGTCATCGTCAAGATAGAAACATAAGCATAAACAGAACTTACATTCATTATCACTAGTGATCTATATCTCCTTAATCTCTCAGTGTAATGTGACTTCATATCAACACCTGTGATACAAATAAACTGAGTGGGTCAGGTTGTGAAACCTGGTGAGTACATAGGATTTTCAACCCACAATAATATAATTAATATGTTTAATTATCAAACAGTTAACCCAGTTACCCATCCCCATTATCTTCTTTACTCTTAAGGATCTACCCTAAGAATCAGTTATTTCTCATTCAATCATTCCTAAGGATTATCCTAAGAAATAGGTACAAAGTCCATCATTGTCAATGACACAGCTGTCATGCACAGCTGCTAGTTCTATCACTTAGGCACAGCTGCCATAATTGTGATCCACTATATGAGGCGCAGCTGCCAGTATTGTCCTTCGAGCACAGCTGCTAGGGCTATGTCGTTTATTGACATTATCGTTTTCGAGAGTCCACTCGCAATACATGTCAATGGGTTTTTAGAGTACACCGGTGAGCACATCGCTCACAACACCTACAAGTTGCGAGCCTGCTAGTGTTCCACTGGACTGTCTAGAATAGTCCCTGGTTGTCATCCATACTCTGCTAGATGACGGGGCCAGCATTTGGGAGCAAGGCTTTTCACATCGTCCACCTCTCACCCTTACCTCATGGTCTATATAACCTCTCAACTCATCATCCAACTCATATTTCATCTACCCATGTTTTATCCCCAACATATTTTTTAGATATAAATACATATATAGTTTAAATCATATAAAACTTGTAGAAAATTGTTCATCCAGCATAGATAGCAAGTATACAGATAATATGCACACATAACACGTAGTTTATACAAAATACTTCATATATATGTGTAAGATGAAAGGGACCATGCACTCACTTGAAAAGGTGGTGATTCCGAACTCAGACAGCGCTAGTGTTCCACTGGACTGTCTAGAATAGTCCCTGGTTGTCATCCATACTCTGCTAGATGACGGGGCCAGCATTTGGGAGCAAGGCTTTTCACATCGTCCACCTCTCACCCTTACCTCATGGTCTATATCACCTCTCAACTCATCATCCAACTCATATTTCATCTACCCATGTTTTATCCCCAACATATTTTTTAGATATAAATACATATATAGTTTAAATCATATAAAACTTGTAGAAAATTGTTCATCCAGCATAGATAGCAAGTATACAGATAATATGCACACATAACACGTAGTTTATACAAAATACTTCATATATATGTGTAAGATGAAAGGGACCATGCACTCACTTGAAAAGGTGGTGATTCCGAACTCAGACAGCGCTTTGCTTCTTAAAAACAATTTCCTTCGACGAAAACTAGTATTATTACCACTAGAGTTTAGTCAATTATTCGTCGAGACTAATTAATAGTCTAGCTATTATTACTATTATTTAAGCGTTAAACAATACTTATATAACCCATAATAATAGCCCAAGTACTTATTATAAGCTCTAAATAACGTTACTATAATTAAATAAAAGCTATATTAAAAATAGCGTAGGCGTAGCTCACTTACAACGAGTTTTATAGAAAACCAGGCTTTGCTTGGATCAGCGTTCCCGAGCCAAAAAGCTCTTCTTCTCCTTGCTGTCAAGCACTCTGGGGCTTCTGCCTCGTGCTAGGGAGGTTCCTTAGGCTTTTCGGGCGGTTTCGGGGCAAGAGAGAGGTTCTAGAGAGAGAGTAAAGAGAAGAAAGAATGGGAAAGGTTTGAAGAAAATGAGGGTGGGAGAGGTTCTATTTATAGGGTGAAAATGGTTGAACTTGGTGCCACATGTCACCATCTATTGGGAAGACGTGGGAGAAAGTAATGACCAAGATTGTGCTACATCACGCATTTTCGCACAGCACACTTCCGACTTCTAAAACCCGTAACTTTCACATACTACCTCTGTTTTTGACGTTCTTTATAATCACATCTAGGTAAAAATAAGATCTACAATTTTCATTTTGACTCCGTCAGCTAATTCTCGACCGATTTTAAACTTAACAGTACGAGGAGATTATACTGTTAAATGTCCGTGTAAAATTCATAACTTCTACATACGGACTCTATTTTTGTCTTTCCTTTTCCCATTGAGTTCCTATTAATGAGATCTTCAACTCTCATTTAGGTCACGTAGGTCAAAAACCGCTCGATCTAAAATTCGAGTTTCAGGCTGTGCACTGTTGAGCCAAATCTTAGAAAATTGATAACTTCCTCATACGAAGTCATATTTGGACGTTCTTTTTTTTTTGTATGTTCTTGGTTTAACGTATAATAAAACTTTTTTTTTATATTTCTAAGGCTAAAAAGTCCTCCGTCGTAAATTCACTATTTACGTCTCTCGGTGTCGTGCCGGTTTTGCCGTAAAACTTCGACGGACCATAACTTCTTCGTTATAACTCGGATTTCGGCGTTCTTTATATGTACGGAACCCTTGATACGTATTCTAAAAATTGGTTAAGATTATTTATTCTAAATATTCTTTTGTCGAAAAGTCATTTTCGACCCCTATTCTCTCTAAATTGAGTAGCCCGGATCTACGAGCTTTACAATTATCTCCCCCTTAGGATGATTACGTCTCAGAATCATCAACGAAACAGGGCTCACATGATGAATCCATACATTATCTCTTCATCCTAAGTAATAACCATTACTTTGATGTTTCTTCAAACGAGTATCTAACTCTAAGACTTCCTGATTGCAGGCGGTGCTCGATCTTGCACTTGCTCTCTATCTCAGGTTAGACTCCAAATTATGACCCTCAAGTCACAATCTCGATCCTTACTGGAGACTGCTTCTTCTTCTTAACAAACTTAAGATAAGTTATTTTATTACTTTAATGGACTGATGTGTCATATTCTAATGACTTATCATCGTATGTTCCCACGCTTAGACTCAGGTATCTTAGAGTCTTCCAGAACAGACTATACATTTCTTCATGTTCTAATCACGTCTAAAAAGGTAGCATTTCTAGCTACAAGCAACTATCGCGATACCTCTACCGATCGCTTTGATTATCTTTTATTTCAATCTTCCGGCTTAAGTCAGATGCTACATCAAACTTGGTTCTCTGAACCACGTAACATACTTATCATAATCGGACTCAATTTGATATGACCACTAGGGTCGGAATAACAACATCTTCTTAGTAATGTGCTTCCGGTAGTATAGTCCTCTACTACCTTTCACACCTACTCATAGCTTTCCCAAGTACTGTCTTGCAGTTCTCCAAGTCATTATAATAAAAACAATTTTAACACATACAAATGTGTCCAAACAATCATATAACTTTTTCCTAGACTCTACTAGGACTCTTTCCATGCGTATCTTGGATGATCAATTCTGCTTCAACTCGGTTGGCGATGGGAACGTCAGACGATGGGATAACTTCATGGATTATACCAAAACTCTTTCTTTCTACTAATCGAACATGTACTTCTCCCTTATTAGAGCTATTATTTATTAGACGCATTCTAAAGGCAAGATATCACTCTTACGATATGTTCTGATAGGTATCTTTCACTATCGTAAGCCTTCTCATTTCCTCCATACACTCAATTCACTACGAGTCTTCACCATGATCTTCTACACATCAAACAAAGCATTCGGTGTATCGAGACGAGAATATAGATAAAGGAAGATGTAGACGCGTATTCCTCCTTATTACTCCGAAAAGTTACATGCTAGTTCTAACACCGTATTTAAACGTTTAGAAATTTGAACACATAAAGTTTCCAGATCCGGTCCGCAACAGACCATAGATCCGATCATATATTTAGCATCATAAATCATTTAGCAGATAAAAGCACGTTACAGATTTTCCCTAAATATGCTAGGGCTTGTGTCTATTCAGGTGTATTACCTAAGACACACTCCTCACAATCATTGCTTAGCATTCTAAGTTTAAGTCTAGAAATAAATCCTTATTCCTAGTTCGCTTAAACTAATGCTCTTATACCAAATGTGACATCCCCATTTTCACGACCAGAAAAGACCGATTTTGTTTATGCTTTACAAAAATCAAAGCACCTCTTTTAATAAAAATGTGGCGGAATTTGTTCCAAGTAAAACATGATAAATACGTTATCAAAGCATTTCCGAAGAAAACTATTTTTATTCATTTTAATGTGACTTCATATCAACACCTGTGATATAAAAAAGCATAAAGAGAACTTACATTCATTATCACTAGTGATCTATATCTCCTTAATCTCTCAGTGTAATGTGACTTCATATCAACACCTGTGATATAAATAAACTGAGTGGATCAAGTTGACAAACCTGGTGAGTACATAGGGTTTTCAACCCACAATAATATAATTATTATGTTTAATTATCAAACGGTTAACCCCATTATCCATCCCCATTATCTTCTTTACTCTTAAGGATCTACCCTAAGAATCAGCTATTTCTCATTCATTCATTCCTAGGGATTATCCTAAGGAATAGGTATGAAGTCAATCATTGTCAATGACACAGCTGTCAAGCGCAACTGCTAGTTCTATCACTTAGGCGCAGCTGCCAGTATTGTCCTTAAAGCACGGCTGCTAGGGTTATCTCGTTTATTGACAGTGTCGTTTTCGAGAGTCCACTCGCAATACATGTCAATGGGTTGTTAGAGTACACCGGTGAGCACATCGTTCACAACACCTACAAGTTGCGAGCCTACTAGTGTTCCACTGGACTGTCTAGAATAGTCCCTGGTTGTCATCCATACTTTGCTAGATGACGGGGCCAACATTTGGGAACAAGGCTTCTCACATCGTCCACCTCTCACCCTTACCTCATGGTCTATATCACCTCTCAACTCATCATCCAACTCATATTTCATCTACCCATGTTTTACCCCCAACATATTTTTTAGATATAAATACATATACAATTTAAATCATATAAAACTTGTATAAAATTGTTCATCCAGTATAGATAGCAAGTATACAGATAATACGTACACATAACACGTAGTTTATATAAAAGACTTCATATCCATGTGTAAGATGAAAGGGACCATGCACTCACTTGAAAAGGTGGTGATTCCGAACTCAGACAGCGTTTCGCTTCTTAAAAATAATTCCCTTCGACGAAAACTAGTATTATTACCACTAGAGTTTAGTCTATTATTCGTCGAGACTAATTAATAGTCTAGCTATTATTACTATTATATAATCGTTAAACAATACTTATATAACCCATAATAATAGCCCAAGTACTTATTATAAGTTCCAAATAACGTTACTATAATTAAATAAAAGCTATATTAAAAATAGCGTAGGCGTAGGTCACTTAGAGCGAGTTTTATAGAAAACAGGGCTTTGCTTGGAGCAGCATTCCCGAGCCGAAAAGCTCTTCTTCTGAGAGCTGTCGAGCACTCCGGGGATTCTGCCTCGTGCTAGGGAGGTTCCCTACGCTTTTCGAGGGGTTTCGGGGCTAGAAAGAGGTTCTAGAGAGAGAGAGAGTAAAGAGAAGAAAGAATGGGAAAGGTGTGAAGAAAATGAGCGTGGGAGAGGTTATATTTATTGGGTGAAAAATGGTTGAACTTGGAGCCACATGTCACCATCTAGTGGCAAGATTTGGGGAGAAAACAATGGCCAAGATTGTGCTACATCACCCATTTTCGCACAGCACACTTCCGACTTCTAAAATCCGTAACTTTCACATACGACCTCCATTTTTGACGTTCTTTATATCCACGCATAGGTAAAAATAGGATCTACACTTTTCATTTTGACTCTGTCAGCTATTTCTCGACCGATCTAAAATTCGACTTTCGGGCTGTGCATTGCTGAGTCAAATCTTAGAAAATTCATAACTTCCTCATACGAAGTCATATTTGGGCTTTCTTTTTTTGTATGTTCTTGGTTTAACGTATACTAACTTTTTTTTATATTTCTATGCTAAAAAGTCCTCCATCGTAAATTCACTATTTACGTCTCCCGGTGTCGTGCCGGTTTTGCCGTAAAACTTTGACGAACCATAACTTCTTCGTTATAACTCGGATTTCGGTGTTCTTTATATGTGCGGAACCCTTGAGACGTATTCTAGAAGTTGGTTAATATTATTTATTCTAAATATTCTTTTGTCTAAAAGTCTTTTTCGACCCCTATTATCTCTAAATTGAGTAGCCCGGATCTACGGGCGTTACACAATGTCAGCCCAAGCTTGCTTCCTAATTTCTTCTTCTTGAGTAAACTCCAAAATGGCCACCAACACACTTCTATGCTCCAAAATCACACTCTCAAAGGAAAACTGTGGTAAAGGGAGGAAATAAGACTCTAGAGACTAATTAGGGTTTGGTCCAAGTGACTCAAGGATGAATAAATATGTCTCAATTCCGGGTTTTAGGGTTTTGGTCCTCTGTCGCGTAAGCCCCACCTACTCAATATTCCTTTGCGATCCTTCCTCTGTAGTACGGTAAGCGTACACTTAGGTACCCTCAGCGTACAAAAGGGTCGATTTTTGCAAAATTAAATCATTTCAAGGGGTTAGAACGGTTACCTGATTTGGAGTGTTATAGTTTTTAAACCGCGGGAACTAAACTTCAGATATGGGGAAACTACAGGGATGATTTATCATGTTTTTTCTTTAAATAATAAGATTTTATACGAGGAGATCGGTTGTGCCTTCTACAACTGTATCTAGAAAATGCTTTTAGTGTATTCCATAATTCTGATAGTAATAAAATTATCTAGTCATTGCTTATTTAAAAAATAAGAATATTTTAGAAACATGTAGAAAAAAGGGGGAATACCTTCAAATAAAGACAAAATTGACAGAATGGTCTATGTGGTATGCAATTTTTTGGGGTTTTAGTCCAAACCACGACTTTTTTGGATTGATGGTCCTTTTGAGTTAGCTTGCTTGTGATTTTGCTCCTTCGGTAAACTAAAAAGACTAAATTGCCCTTATTATATTAATTTTTTCTTTTTCTATTTTTTCCTATAAGTTTTGTATCTAAAAAATAAAAATACTCTCTCTCTCTCTCTCTCTCTCTCTCGCTCGCTCGCTCTTTCTCTCTACGGTAATCTTCATCTTCTCCAATAGTTTTCTATTTTTGAAGTAAATTGCATTTTTATCTTTGTTTTTAGAGTAAATTTCATTTTTGGATTGTGAGACTTTTCAAAGTTACCAATGTTCTATTGTCATCCATTAAACGAATGAACTGCTAGTGTTGTGTAGCATATGGAAGATGAACAGTGATCGGTTATACATGATCTGAGAATGAATGATCCAAAGAAACCAAAAAAACACACAAACACTCATTATCTAGGTATATATTAGAGCTTCGATTTGGTTTTATGGCTTTTTTTGGTTCTCGAAACGAAAACCACACACAAAATTTAGTGTTATTTTGGAGCTTTCCCCGGAGAATTTGTGTTTGTTCTTGAGTTTTAGAAACATCGAATCTCCTATGTTCTTCATCATAAATCTGTTTGTCTATGTACTCAGATAAAAAATCAATATTTGGTGATGGATTTGATGGTTTCCGATTAACCAGACCCTTCCCTATTCATCGATTCATAAAGATCAAAGGGTGGATGGACCCATTTAATTGAAAACCTTCAACGATTGATTACAGATAATAAGCACAAACTCGGATTTTGAAGAAGGCAACGATTCAGAGAACCCTCTAGAAATCAGGATACCCACTGCAAATCTTTTGGTTCACCTTCGGAGATGATGGATATTAAGTGTATCAGTGTGAAATATATGGTCACCGAAGATTTATCTATCTTTGGAGTTCGTCCCATTCATGGTGATGTTCATCGTCGTTGCAGGAGAAGATCTTCGAATTATGATTTTTTGACCAGGTTTTCGTTTCAAATCCGCCCTTCGACTTCTGGATTAAGGTTTCGTTTCAAATCCAAGACGAAGAACAAGTCCCCTTCCTCATATTTTTTTTCAGATCTGGAACATTGATTGTATGTGTGTGTTGTATTTTGATGAGCACAACCATTGTGGGAAATGTATATGTGTTTTTTGCAAAGAGAAATAATTATGTGGGTTTTCTTTAGAGAGAGGGAGAGAGAGAGAGAGAGAGAGAGAGAGAGAGAGAGATGGGGCCCAAATAAATTAACTATTTTCTTTTTCCTTTAAATTAAAATGATAAAACATAAAAAGTATATCAGAAAGGGCATTTTAGTCTTTTCAGTTTTTCAAGGGACTAAAATGACAAGCAAACATGGTCAAAAGAACCACGAAACTAAAAAAGTCGCAGTTTGGACTAAAACCCAAAAAAAATGCATACCACAGAGACCATTTTTGCAGTTTTGTCTAAAATAAATACTAACTGGGTCCAGACTTGGTACTGATCCATGCACATATATTTTTATGTTTCCTCGCTAAATTTTATTTAAGAGTAAAAAACTCCTAACTTTTGTTTGAAAAAAAGCACAATTAGATTTCCAAAAATTATATATTCACAATTATGCCAAACTTATTTTATACGATTATATCTTTTAGCAAATTTATTATTGAAATGAACGCTAATAGTCAATTTTTGGAGGCAAATTACAAAAGCTAGACACAAAAAGCAAATTTCCACGTATAGACATGCATTCTGCAAAGTCACCACCGAGAGCTTTGCAGATTAACTTAAGCTCCAAGGAATCGACATGGTCATAAAAAAATCTGAAGAACAATTCCACGGATGATCATACTTGAAGTACAGTTTCGTAGAGCTCCTTATGTAGGATCTACGGAATGACAAAAGGGGTGATTAATTCATAAATCATTGTTTTGCATAATGGGTAGTTGTAGGTAAACAGGCTCTGCGGAATGACATGAAGGCTCCGCGGAATTGGTAGATGGAATTGGTGATCGGTTATGAGAATAACTACAAACCTATGTGTTCATGCAAACCTAATTGCTTTGGATCTAAGTTTTTCACTAGTTGAACATGCAAAATTGAATACCAAAGCAAAACCCTAGATCTAGCATATATAAATCGAAATCTATATATAATTAGGGTTTAGAAGTTTACCTCAGTTGTTATGTAGCAATAACAAGAAACTTTGTAGATCCTCGACTCTTGAAAGCAAGTGCCTCAAGTGTTGCACGTCTAGTGGCTTACAAACACTACTAGCGAAAGGATGAGATGAGAGAGGAGGGAATACTAATAGAATTTCGGATAGGGTTTAGAGTATCAAGAATTTTCCGAAAATCCTATGAGGTGGGGTCTTCATATTGCTGAGGGCTGCTAGGATTTTCTGGAGGAAACCCT
Organism: Lactuca serriola; assembly: GCF_051521515.1. Taxonomy (NCBI): domain Eukaryota; kingdom Viridiplantae; phylum Streptophyta; class Magnoliopsida; order Asterales; family Asteraceae; genus Lactuca; species Lactuca serriola. The sequence continues at coordinate 120,277,542 of NC_136412.1, forward strand.
AATTTCCTGCTTTAGGCTTAAGCAGCCAATGGACTCTTATTAAGAATCCTTGGATGAAGCCTATATGGCCTCCCTATAGTTTTTGACCACTCCTAACTAAGGAGTCCAATAGCCCGATTTCACAACTATCAATGATTTGCAAAACAACCCCTGTTCCTTTAATCAGTTCATTTAATCCTGAATTTAATTCCAAATTAATTTCTAATTAAATACCAATTAAATAACATGATTTTTAATTAATAGATTATTCTCATAATACATTAATAAATCAATTTATTATTCCAAATAATAAATTTAACCCCTCTCTCTAAAATTCATCCTGTCAAGTTGTTAAAGTGAAAGCAACCCAAAAGGACACTGCTGCTATCCAATCAAGTACATACCAATTATAGTTATTGGCTTAGACACCTAATCTAATAGTCTCCCACTTGGATAACTCTAATAACTATGATTGCAAGTTTGACCTCAAAATTTGACTAGTAATCGTAGCTCTCAAAAGCCGTTGTCGAATTTTGGCCTAGTTAGTTGTGTGTCCTTAGATAAGGCATCATATAATCCTTCGTTCTACAAGATATCATATGAAAAAATGACATGGAATAGAATCATTCTCATTTTCCAATAGTTTGTTTCCCGATTTATGATTTGTAATGACAGAGAACTTAATTGGACACATCAATTCAATCCTTACTAGGCCCGACACATAAGTCAACACCAAATCATCGAGGGGCCAAAGATATCGCTTTTATCCCTTGGGAGGAATAGATAAACTTTTACTTATACGCTTGTACTATTTACTCATCAAGGCCATTTTGATGTTATGAATCCAAACATTAAAATTGGTTCCATCGAATGTCACCTTGGCACAAATGCTCAAGAGCAAGAAGGAGTTTCCAGAGTTGTTGTTGGAGAAACCAAAAGTGTTGTTCGAGGTAGACATCTGCAAAAGAAGAAAGACAAGTTTTCGATTAGATAGGAAATCCTTAATATAACACTAAAATGAAATATTAAGGTTAGGACCCAACACAATAATTCACAATTCAGAAAAGGGATGTCGTAATCCAATTGTAAATTATTTGAAGGTAGGTAAATGACCATCAAAATTATTTGAAGGTAGTATTTTAAAACTATTCAAAAATACTAGATCAAATTTTAAATATTTAAAGTAATCAAATAATTTTGTCTTTATCTTAAAATTTGACCAAATCTCTTAATTGGACAAGGATATAGATTTACCTTTTCAGAAAATTCAATTTTAAGCATTAAAAACGAATTTTGTAATTATCCTAATCAAACAAAGATATCAAAATCGAAAAATCAAGGATCTGACAGCCCGACTCGTCGAGTTATTGCAATGAACTCATCAAGTAGGCTCAACTCGTCGAGTCCCATGGGGAACTCGTCGAGTTTGATGAACATATTAACAAATTTGTTCCATCCTCCTTTGTACAACTCACATATGCATCAAATTCAACTAAAAAACATCTTATGCTCTGATACCACTGATGGATTTGGAGCATAACTACATCCTATGTGATCAGACAAACCTAATTGCTTTGGATCTATGTTTTTCACTAGTTGAAAATGCAAATTGAATACCAAAGAAAAACCCTAGATCTAGCATATATAATTTTGAAAATTGCATATTAAAAGGGTTTTGATGATTACCTTACTTTTTATGTAGTAATAACAATAACACCTTGTAGATCCTTGACTCTTGAAAGCTTAGTGCCTCAAATGTTTCACCTCTAATGGTTCACAAACACCACTAGCAAGAGGATGAGAGGAGGGAGGAGGAATACTCTAAGAATTTTGGCTAGGGTTTGTATCAAGCAAGCATTGGCCGAAAATCAAAGGCAGTGGATTCTTTAAATAAGTGTGGGCTGCTAGGGGTTTTTGCTGGAAACCCTAATTTCCTTCTTAAGGCTTAAGCAGCCCATGAACTCCTACTAAGAAGCCTTGGACGAAATCTACAGGTCCTCCTTATAGATTTACCTCCACTCCTCAATAAGGAGTCCATCAGCCTACTTTCACAACTATTATTTATTTGCAAAACATACCCTGTTCCTTTAATCAGTTCCTTCAATCCAAAAATTATTTCCAAATTAATTTCTGATTAAATACTAATTAAATAACTTGATTTCTAATTAATGTATTATTTTCATAATACATTAATAAATCAATCTATTATTCCACATAATAAGTTCTACCTCTCTCTCCAAAAGTCTTCCTGTCAAGTTGCTAGAGTGAAGGTAACCCAAAAGGACCACGCTATTATCAAATCAAGTACATACCGATTATAGTTATGGGCTTAGACACCTAATCCAACAGTCTCCCGCTTGGATAAGTCTAATAACTATAATTGCAAGTATGACTTAAAAATTTGACTAGCAATTGTATTTCTCAAAAGCTGTTGTCAAACTCCGACCTAGTTAGTTGTGTGTCCCTAGATAAAGGTGACGGGTTTTGAGCATTCTAACACTTCCTAAGTGTACATGCAACCTTAATAAACCTTGGATCTATGTTTGTCTAAGATTCATGCAAAATTGATTTCCAAGGTTCATGATCCTATCTAGCATTCATGGGGAACATTTTAACTTAAATGAAAGATAGAATAACATACCTTGTTGTTGATTTTGATTCCTTAAAACCTTGTAAGCCTAGCACCCCAAGTGTGATGCCTCAAATGCTTCACACAACACCAAACGCTATGGAGTAAACTTGGAGAGAAAGTATAACACTCACAAATCGGCTGTAACCCTCAAGTATGCATGTGTAACCGATTTTGGGAGAAAAATGAGCTTTATATAGTGTGTTGCATTAGGTAAACCCTAATGTAACATGACTCTTCATTTCCATGATCCCTAGATTAACTCCATAGAGCATGCATAGAGTATCCTATGGGTGGAACCCAACTTGATAATCCATGGAGTCTCTTAGCCCACTATATAAGTTGTGGATGATTTACATAATCAACCCATATATTTAGTTAGTTATCGTTTGATCACTTAATTAATTCTAAATTAATTCTTGATCAAACTAATTAAATAATATTATTAATATATTAGAACTTATAATATATTAATAAACCATAAGTGTTATTTCTCTCATTTAGTTTATCCAATGCATGGTGTCATGCAACCCAAATGGACCATGCCGGGTCAGGTCAAGTACATACTAGAAATAGTTATGGACTTAGACACCTTATCCAACAGTCTCCCACTTGGATAAGTCTAATAACTATATCTGCAAGTATAACTTCAGGAACCGATCGGCAATATTAGCTCTTTCAAGGTCTCTCGGAACTGAGAAGATAATGATACGACATTTAAGATAAGTGATCAGATAATCCTCTGTTCTAGATATCAGCCGGACAAATACATGGAACAATGTCTTTCTTATTGTCCAGCAGTTTGTTTCTCGATTTCCGATTTGTTTGACAAAGAACTTAATTAAACACATCAACTTAGTTCTGACCGGGCGCGGTACATAGTTCAAAACAAAATCATCGAGGGGCCCATATATCAACTTCTAACCTAAGAAGGAACAGATAAACTTCGACTCATATGTTTTCTCTACTACTTGTTGAATTATACACAAAAGCACATTTTATTACATCGAGTTACTAATGCATTTTCATACAATCAATGTATAACCAACTCATAGGCAACAAATCATATCTCTAGGTTTGAAGACTTATATTATGTTACCATCTCACGATCACTCGAGATAAATTCCATGAAGTGATACCAGTGAGCGTGGGTTGATTCCAATACTTAGAACTTCTGAGTACTCATGAAGTGTTGTCCTAAAACTTGACACCTACAACCAACTTCATGACAATCTTAGTTCATATCTACTTCCAACATATGACCGACTGTGGAAATTTGAATAATATGTAAAACAAAACATAATATTTTGGAAGTCAAAACATGCAGAAGAAATTCTAGTAAACGATTGACAGAAGATAGCAACTTTAATCATAAATAAACACAACTTTTATTCATCATCAAATGTCAATTACACTTTACAAATTTCCAAAGTTATTTAACTACTAAAACTAATATCATCCTTTAGCCCTATGCTCCGAGCATGCTGAAGATGCTTAACCAGACTCAGTCCCTTCGTGAGGGGATCTACTGGGTTCTCATCTGATGATACCCTCTTTGCCACATGGATTCCTTCTTCTATGCGATGTCTGATAAAGTGATATTTTCTGTCGATGTGTCTGGATCTCCCGTGATCCCTTGGTTCTTCAGCTAAGGCGGCAACACTTTCACTATCACAGAAAATTTCCGCAGGCTCCTTTATAGCTGGTACAACCCCAAGGTCTCCAATTAAGTTCTTCATCCATATTGCTTCTTTTGCTACCTCGCTTGCTGCTATATACTTTGATTCACAAGTGGAATCAGCCACTGTCTCCTGTTTGGAACTCTTCCAAGTGATTGCTCCTCTGTTTAGGGTAAAGACCCAGCCCGACTGAGAGCAGAAATTATCCCTATCAGTCTGGAAGCCAGCCTCACTATACCCTACAACTCTCAAGTCATCACTCCCACCGAGGGTAAGGACCCAGTCCTTAGTCCTCCGTAGGTACTTGAGGATATTCTTTACGACAGTCCAGTGTGCCATGCCAGGGTTCCCCTGATACATGCTAACCATGCTCAAAGCAAAGGCTACATCAGGTCAAGTACAAGTCATAGCCTACATGATCGATCCTACGACCGAAGCATAAGGTACTCGACTCATTTATGCTATCTCAGCCTCAGTACTCGGGATTTGAGTCTTACTCAATCTGGCATTGCACTGAATAGGTAACTCTCCTTTCTTGGAGACCTGCATGCTGAATCTCTTCAGCACCTTATCCAAGTAGGTACTCTGACTAAGTCCAATTAGTCTTTTACTTCGGTCTCTCAAGATCCTTATCCTTAGAATATAGGCAGCTTCTCCTAGGTCCTTCATAGAGAAACACTTCCCAAGCCAGGACTTAACTTCCTACAGAGTTGGGATGTCATTTCCTATGAGTAGTATGTCATCCACATACAATACCAAAAAGATAACTATACTCCCACTAGCCTTGACATATACACAAGATCCATCTTCACTCCTAGAAAAGCCAAACTCTTTGACTTTCTCATCAAAGCAAAGATTCCATCTGCGAGGTGCTTTCTTTAATCCATAAATGGATTTATCAAGCTTACACACTTTATTAGGGTACTCTGTATTGAAAAACCCCTCTGGCTGACTCATGTAAACATCCTCAGCCAACTTTCCATTAAGGAAAGCGATTTTAACATCCATTTGCCATATTTCATAGTCATGAAATGCAGCTATGGCTAACATAACCCGAATAGACTTAATCTTGGCTACTGGAGGAAAGGTCTCATCATAATCAACTCTCGGAGTTTGAGAGAAGCCCTTTGCAACCAGTTGTGCCTTATAAGTGTGTACATTACCATCCATGTCGGTCTTCTTCTTGAAGATCCATTTGCACCCTACAGTCTTACGACCCGGTACATTCTCAACCAAGTTCCAAACTTGATTGTCATACATGGACTGTATCTCGCTGTCCATTGCCTCTTTCCACTTGCCTGACTCAGGGCCTGCCATGGCTTCCGCGTAACTGTTAGGTTCATCCATACCTATCAGTGTCTCATCACTAATAAGTGTATCACCTTTCGCAGTAATATGGAAACCATAGTAATGCTCAGGTGCATTCCTAACTCTCGTGGAACGCCTCAGAGGTACAGACTCATCAATTGGCTCAACAGGAGTTTCCTCCTCATGTTGAGTGCTAGTGTTTGAAGTTCCTTCACCACTTGACTCTTGAATTTCTCCAAGGTCAACTTGCCTCCCACTGTTTCTTTGGCTTATGAACTCTCTTTTTCGAAAGAAGGCCCTCCTATCTACAAAGACCACATTCTCACTAGGTCTGTAGAAGAGGTAACCAAAGGATTTTTGTGGGTAGCCGATGAAAATACACCTCTCACTTCGAGGTTTGAGCTTATCATGAGTCTCGCGTCTCACGAAAGCCTCGCAACCCCAAATCTTGATGTGGTCTAGTTTGGGTACTTTACCAGTCCACATGTCATGAGGATTTTTGGCAACTTTCTTTGTAGGGACTAGATTAAGGATATGGGCAGCAGTCTCTAAGGCATACCCCCAAAATGATATTGGTAGCAAAGCTCAAATCATCATGGAACAAACAATATCCAATGAGGTTTGATTACGCCTCTCAGCTACACCATTCAACTGCGGTGTCCTGGGAGGTGTCAATTGTGAGACAATCCCACATTCCCTAAGATAGTCGAGGAACTCTGAACTAAGATACTCACCACCTCGATCGGATCGAAGCATCTTAATGTTCCTGCCCAATTGATTCTCGACTTCCTGTTTAAATTCTTTAAACCTTTCAAAAGTCTCTGACTTATGCTTGATTAAGTAGACATATCCATATCTACTATAATCATCGGTAAAAGTCAAATAATAACGATTAGCATCCCTTGTGGCATGTTTGAAGGGTCCACACACATCCGTGTGTACGAGATCCAACAAACCTTCACCCCTCTCACAAGTACCAATGAAGGGAGACTTTGTCATTTTTCCAAGTAAGCATGATTCGCAACTATCATCTGACTTTAGGTCAAATGATTCCAAGACTCCATCCTTTTGGAGTTGGCCTACGTGTTTCTTGCTTATATGTCCAAGATGACAACGCCATAATGATGCTTTATCCAAGTTATTATCATTAACAGAATCAATACACAATACATTATTTCCTAAGATATCTACAACAGATACAGTTTCATACACACCATCACAAGGTAATGCTTTAAAATAAAGAACATTAGTAAAGAAAGCATTAATCAAACCAACTTCATTATCAAATGAAAAGGTAAAACCTTGTTTATGCAATGCATGAAAGGAAATAATATTTCTTGCCATTTCTGGCGAGTAACAACATTTAGTCAAATCTAAACTAAACCCACTACTTAGCGATAAAGTATAAACTCCAATCTTGGTGACAGGTAAAGCTTTCCTATTCCCCATGATCAAGTTTATTCTTCCATGCTCCATATTCTCATTTCTTCTTAGTCCCTGCAAATCAGAACAGATATGAAAACCGCAACCGGTATCAAGGACTTAATAGTTAGAATAGGGTGAGTTATTAGATAAGATAGTGTAAATACCTGCATGGTTGGGTTTAACTTTCCCATCCTTCACATCTTGCTGGTACTTTGGGCTGTTCTGCTTCCAATGAGCCTTTTCATGGCAATAGAAGCATTCAGCCTCTTTTGGGTCAGCAAAAGGAGTGACGAAACCTTTCTTGGTTCCATTTGAAGAGGAGCCTTCAACGGTCTTACCCTTGGTACCCTTCGAGGGGCTCTTCCTCTTCTTACCGTTCCCTTTCCCGATTGCCAAGACAGGGGCAGAGTTGATAGGAGTAGGAGTAACAACCGGCTTACCCTTAAGACCACTTTCCGCAGTCTTTAGGAGTCCTTGAAGTCTGCTAAGTGTGACCTCTTCCTTATTCATGTGATATGTCATGCAAAATTGATCATATCACTAGGTTAAGGAGTGCAAAATGATATCTATTGCAAGCTCCTCGGGGAAGTTCACATTAAGCTTCAGCAGAAGGTCCACAAATCTTTGCATTTTCTGCATGTGGCCCGTGATGGGTTCACCATCCTTCATTCGGGTTGTTATCATGGAGGAGATGATTTCATACCTCCCTTGTCGGGCACTCAGATGGTATCTTTCCATCAAGTATTGGTGCATTTCAAAAGGATAGAAGTCCTCATAGCACTTTTGGAGTTGTGTTGTCATGGTGGCCATCATGATGCATGCCACTTTGGTGGCATCCCTTTCATGTGCCCGGAAGTCAGCGATCTCCTAGGGAGTTGCAATGGTCTCATCAATCTTTTTAAGCTCCTTATCGAGGACATATTCCTTGTCCTCGTAGCAGGTAATCATCCTGATGTTTCAGATCCATTCATTGAAGTTGGATCCATCAAAAGTGACTTTCGCACACAAGTTCATAAGGGTAAAGGAGCCATTAGGATTAGAGCCAGAATCAGCATTAGATACATCTGAGCATGAAGAAAGACAAGATTAGTTTAGATATTAATTTAGTGCTTAATAAAATACCCAAATGTATTATTAAGGCTAGGACCTAATCATAATATATTATACTTAGAAGAGGTATGTCGTAATCTATGTAATAGCATATTTGAAAGGTAGGTGAATGAAGATTCACCGATTTCGACCAAAAACAAAATATTAATATATTAAGTTTTTAATTTGGTTTTTAGAAATTCCTAGATTCTTTTGATATTCAATGAACTTTTTAAAGGCATGTTTCAATCTCGAGTGTGCTCTCCAAGTTTTGTGACTAGGATACCGAGGATCACAAAACGATGTGTGAAGTAACCATGAAAATCACTTGGTACCCTGAATGTTTATTACTCAATCAATGTGCCAGTTAACCACATGCACTGCACCGACCTATAATAAACTTTAAGTCACCCTTTACCTACCTTGTTAAGTTCAAGTTAGTGTGCCAGTTAACCACACACACTCCAATAACGAGTTAAACAAAGTGTAAAGTGTAATTTCATGGATTAGCACCTTATTCACATTTTCCTAAAGTAACTAAGATTGGTAATTTTAATAAAACTTTTAATTACTTTATAATATTCATTATACTTTTAATGAGAATTTATAAGTCCTTGTCCTACCTGTTCGGCTAACGACCCTCCACCGATCAAGGAAGCGGTGGGTGAGAGTGGACACCCATTAAGTTGCCATTTTATAGGAAACAACCGTATACCCCCTTATAGACCGGCTTCGTGAATGAGGCATACTAGCGGTAAGACGACTTGCTCTTATATATATATATATATATATATATATATATATATATATATATATATATATATATATATATATATATATTATTATTAACTTATAATATTATAAAGTATAAGGGTTGAATTTTAAATTTTAAAATTCTAAGGGTTGGAACTGAAGTTTTAATCATGACTTTACTTGTTCCAAAACTTGAGGACAAGTTTTGTAAACTCTCAAAACTTTTCATTTCTTATAACTTATGAATTACTTGAGTATTAAAAATGAAGACTCTTCATTTTGATAACCCTTGTGTTCTTTTAATGGTTTTTATTAAAGTGTGACCTTAGGTTTTTCATAACTTGAGGACAAGTTATGGAATCCATTAAAACACCTAATGATCATGAATTAAACTACCAAGTAGGTTACAAACAATTCCTATGATCATCTAATCTTCATAAGTTCAAGAACATGAATATGAACATTTCAAGAATCATAAATTACTCTTAAAAACTTGTAATTTTTTATAATTGCCATGGTAAATGGATTAGCATAAACATTACACCATCTAAAACAAGTTTTAAAACACCAAAACGGTTTAGGGTAATGTTTCTAGTCCATTTCCATCAAAAAAAAGTCGAAAATCTATTGTCAGGGCCTCCTACTCATCGAGTGCATGAACCTACATGGACTCGGCGAGTCCACTATTCAGACAGCAAGTTGTTTCGATTTTTAACACATTTTTGCACAAATAACAAACAAACAAGCCTTGTCTCTGATACCACTGATGGATTTTGAGCATTCTAACACTTCCTAAGTGTACATGCAACCCTAATAAATCTTGGATCTATGTTTGTGTAAGATTCATGCAAAACTGATTTCCAAGGGTCATGATCCTATCTAGAATACATAGAGAACATTTTAACTTAAATTAAAGATAGAATAACATACCTTGTTGTTGATTTTGATTCCTTGAAACCTTGTGTGCCTAGCACCCCAAGTGTGACGCCTCAAATGCTTCACACAACACCAAATGCTATGGAGTAAACTTGGAGAGAAAGTATAACACTCAAAAATCGGCTCTAACCCTCAAGTATGCATGTGTAACCGATTTTGGGAGAAACATGAGCTTTATATAGTCTGTTGCATTAGGTAAACCCTAATGTAACATGACTCTTCATTTCCATGATCCATGGATTAACTCCATGGAGCATCCATGGAGTATCCTATAGGTGGAACCCAACTTGATAATCCATGGATTTAAGTCGGTTAGTGGAGTGTGTGTGGTTAACCGGCAGACTAACTGATATTTAACAAAGTAGGCAAAGGGTAACTTAATGTTTATCATAGTATCGATGGAGCGTGTGTGGTTAATCGGCACATCGATTGAGGGGTAAACACTTAAGGGTACCAAGTATATTTGCATGGTTATTCACACCTTGTTTTGTGATCCTCGGCATCCCAATCACAAAACCTGAAGGGTACAGTCGAGATTGAAACATGCCATTGAACAGTTCAATGAATCTCAAAAGATCTAGGAGTTTCAAATCCAAGTAAAACCTAATTAAATTATTTCGTTTTCGTGGTGGAAATTGCTGAATCGTCATTCACCTACCTTCAAATATTTTATAGCTTGGATTACGACATCCCTCTTCCAAGTTATAAAAGTATTGTGTTGGGTCCTAGCCTTAATATTTCATATTGGGTGTTATATTAAGGACTCTAAAGCAATTATCTTGAATATCTCCCAAAAAGATGTCTGGTTTAGACATTTATTATCTTCCCAAATCCCTTGAAACAAGCTTTCCTAAATGATGATGATGTCCTATGGAAATCATACTTCTTTCACCTCCTCCAATTATTCTCCCTAACCCACAAGTTCCTGAAAAGTTTAAGGTCACTCAAGCCCTATTGGCAAGTAAAGGTCTATATGTATTCACATATTGACAAGCCGGGAGAGTTGGGTGTCAAAGTCTTGAGAAATTTTGTGGCTCAACTACTTTCTAAGTCACATAGTGAGTTCCTTTCGGACTCCTATGAAACAGACTATGACAAGACCCTTAATGATCTTATCTATTTGCTAAGATCAACTTCCTAAAACTTGTGGACATTGACAATAATGACATTGGATATCAAGTAAAGCTCTCTCTTCCCAATGGAAAGGGATCGTGCATAGTCAAGTCGGTTGACCATATGGTAAAGAGAAAGGCTAAGTCTGTGATAGTCCCATGTTCCATTACCAAAGCGTCCATTTGTTAAATTGCCAAAGGAAGGGGCATTGGTTGCGAAGCTGCCAATTTACCTAAGGGTGTTAAAGTCAATAAGTTTGACTCTACTTTAGGTAAAGTCCACTATCTAACTCTGCTAAGTTTCTATTCTTAGATTCTTGATACATGATGTGACTAGGTCACATGGTGATGTTTTAAGAATAAAAGAAGAGTGAAGGAACTTAAAGAAAGAATATGTTGAATCTAATCGCGTAGATGGATTTCTATCGCATAGTTTGAAGATCGGATTCTTGAGCTACTTCTTAGGAGTTATGATATATTTCTTAGGAATAGATAACAACAAAGTTTTCATGTGCTTTTGCAATGTAAGGATAAGTTTTTCCGCAAAGTTTTAAAATCAAAGGAAAATTTTTGATTTTATTTATTTTAAAATATCCATACAATGGCATTTGTGAAAAAAATTTATTGCTTATAAGATTACATTAAGAGCAAGAGTGGATATATGAATTTGATTCTTTCATTTGTGGTAATGTCTAAATTTACCAAATAAGGAAAGATCCTCATCACCCAAGTTTCAGTTGGATAGAAACTGGGAATCATGCAAGTTGTATAGCATGATGGATGAGAACTTTCAAGAATTGGAAAAATTAAGACTAACTACTTGTTCACATGGATGTGTGAGTCAAGTAAAGGATTAAGGGATCGAGTACACATTCTTGTGCACTGGTTAAGTCCACCACAAAATATCGATAAGACTATTCACCATAATTTACTATAGCTCAGTAAATATGGTTATACTTACTGGCTTAAGTGTAATTCTGAGACATTGGAAAACGTTCCAATGTATGACAGAGCGAATAAGAAGAATCAACTTAGGCAGAAAGATAAAAGTTTCTCAAATCTGAAAAGATGGGAGAGTAGTTTAGTTTCATGTTATATAATCATCTTAATGATTAAGAGACCTTATCACAATTCATCCTCTAAGTGCATTGTGGTAGCTAAGAAGAGGAGCTATGAATTGTTGAAGTGGTCAAATCAAGAAGATGAGTCATACTTCGTTCCAAAAACAATTCTTAGAGTTATACTCTAAAATTGTAACTTGAGTGACATGTCTTAAAGAAGGTTTAAAACACTTGTCAAATGTAAGAGTAAAAGTTTTCTACTCTTGTACATTTGAAATTGGTAAGTTGTGATGTTTTGGATAAAACAAAGACCAACTAAGGCCAATTGTGTCTAGTGTTTGTCTTGATTAGAATCCACACTATCTCTTGAATATCTGACAAGAAAGTCTTATATGTCAAGAGGACAGTGGAAGTCTTAAAGTCTTGAAAGTCTCAAGAACTAATCAAGAATAAAACCTGAAGTTCTTCACTAACACACGACTTGAGGTTTATAACCTATCGTGTTGACATATTCTGTGCCCATTCCAATTAAAAGTTGGCTTTTCATATGAGTTCTTAGAGTTCTCAATTGGTTTCACAACAACTTGGAAGCAATGGCAGACCCTTGAAGTGTCAGATGGCAAGAAATTAAGATTGAGTTCAGTCCATATGAGTTTGAATTTGTCATTATCCTTTTTTTGTGACTATGGTTTTGACAATTCACATGGATAAGAACACATACACTGTTAAATCTAAGTGTCATAAGGTTTCTCTCTGATTCATGAAAATGATGGTGAGGAAACACTTTCACTAAGTAGATTTTAGCTAGATAGCAATTGTGATATTTTCATTCTCAAAGTCGTTAGTGGAGAGTGTGTGGTGAACCGGCACACTAACATGGACTTGTGAGAAGTGGCAAAGGTCTAAACAATCGAGACTATGATTACGACATCTCTTTTCATAGTTCTTAAAATTGTTTAGACACACTTGTGAGCTATCTAAGATAAGGTGTATGATATTCACCATATCAGAAATCTGAACTTTGGTAAGAAAGTCAATAAAGTATTGATTTCTAGAAGTCTAGCTGATTTCTGAGTACATGTCAAAGCTAGTGGGAGCATAAGTGTAATACTAATAATCATCATGTTAGTGGGAGCATGATAATTATGATAAGGTTGCAAGTTAGCAATGTTAATTATAGAAAACAAAAGGTTTCAATTGTGAAAAAGTTGTTTTGCTATAATTAAGGGAGAGGAATTTATACTTCATCTCAAATCTATAAGCTTAGATTGAGATTTTAATCAAATTTAGTCAAGAATATATATGAATTTCATGTTGGAATGGCTCAACATAAGGAAATTCTATATATGGGTCCATTATTTGTGATCTAAAATTTGATTATGATTACGTCATCCGTTTTCATAATCTGAATTACGAGAACTTGGCAAATTGAAATGGAAATATTATAGCAAAAGACTGGTTTAGTTTTTATGTGACACATCATGAATCGTGTCCCATATGCTTCGGATATAGGATCGATTACGTGTCATCCTTTCTAAAATTTTCCAAATGCCTGGGGCATTAAGAAGGGAAAAGGTTTAGAACTGGATATGACTAAAAGGATTGAGCAATTGTCAAGGACAATCTAAGGTTTACCAAATATTGGTTTCTCAAGGACAGTTGGAAATATAGTGTTAATTCTGGAAGGACCATATTGACATAATCTGTAAGGAGGCAACTCTTGTTCAGAAGTGATAGTCAAAATGGAATATGGAAATGTTTCAAAGTTAGAAATTATTCAATCTACGTAAGATTAGAAGAAACTTAATGCAAGAAGGATATTTCCAAGGAGATGATCTCCTTTGGAATGGGTGACAACCCGAAATTTCTATTCTGGACAAACAATATCAAGTCAATAGAAGTTAGAACAGTTGCAGTAAATTTTCAGACTTTTGGTATAAGTTTGAGTATTTCAAGATTTACACTTAAAGAGATATCAGGAGAGAGGATGCACTAGGGTATTGTGCAACTCTGTTATTCCAAAACTCGTTGATATTAGATTTCACTGCCTGAATAAAATATCTTCTGCCAAAAACCCCAGGGGTATATATATGGTCCTTCGCCATATTTATTCATTTGTTCCATTTCAAACTAGAGAAAAGCCAAATTCTCTCTCACGGATCTTCGGCCTTTCGTCCCAAATCTATCTAAGTGTAATATAGGGCTTGATATGTGTCTAGTAACCAAGAAATCATAAGAAAAACACAAGATCAAAGAGTTTACGGCCCAAGAACATCTTGGACTGTAAACCCTTCTTTAAGGGCTAGGAGTGTGCTTTAACTCTTCATAAGCCTTGGACACTAGCCTAGATTCATTCCTAGTTAAGTTAGGGACTTGAAAACGCCAAAAACACCCTTTCCATGAGAGATTACGACCATAATCTCTAAGAGGATTGGTTCTAGGTCCATGAACTCCTCAAAGGAGTTAAAGAGTGCCCTAATCTCTTCCAAAGACTTTGCCATTAAGTAGAAATGCTTCTTAGGGTCTTGTAAAGCCTCAAAACATCAAGTGGTCAAGTAAGTAGGATATTATGGCCGTAAACCCATGAGTTTACGATCATAAACTCCTTTGTTGATGACCTTAGGGCCATGAACTCCATTAGAGAGTTTTCCTTGAACCCTACACACACTAGCTTTTCCCTACAACACTTAGATGCAATCCTTGAGGCTTATAACACTTGTTAAAGGTGTTTAACATGTCCTAGGGTGTCTTGACTTTGTTTATTAGTTTTTTAAAGACTAATGTGATACATATATGTGATATTATATGTTAACTAGGATCATAGAGTGTGTTTAAGACTTCACTTGACACCTAGCAATCCTACATTTTCAGTTCATCCGTACCACTCACTACAGGTGAGTTCATACCCCTTAATCAATGTTTTAAGCGTTTTAAATGTTTTTAAATGATTTCATGGGGGGATACAAGTAGAATCATGCTAGTTATTATATCAATCACATGTGATTAATAAGCAACATTCAAATGATTTACTACTCATTAGCCGTTTTTACCAACAGTTGTCTTCAAATAAGTTTCATAAACGTTTTATATGTTTAAAACTCCTTATTAAATTGTTCATTATTCATTTTAGGTTTCATTTCAAACTCATTTACAATTGTGTTTCAAACAAATGTTTCTTTATACATAAACTGTTTTACCAAACAAATACTTTCAAACCGTTGTATAGATTGACATCAAGTCGATCTTTTCTTAGATAGTAATCATGTTCAAAGGTTTTACAAAACTTATTTTATGCTTGATATTGTCAATTGCATGACTATGTATGTATAGTTATATAAGAAATGTTTAAAGGACTTAGGAAGGTTAGTCTCTTTATTTCCTTTTCCCCGTTGGGATGTGGTCTGGTAAGGCATCGGGTATCAGTCCGAAGGTCGTATAAATATTAGTTATATATCATGTGTACATATATAGTCATAAAGGTTCTTCCAATCAGTTCAATACCCTTGGGTAGCAGGGGTATACTTCCATGTTTATACGTACCAATTATATTACTAGTAAGCTACCATATGGGTAGTTTAGGAAGATACTAATACGTTTACTAGAATGCAGAATCATACCACGAGTCAGTTCATTCATGAGTCTATACATGCTAGATAGAGAGAGAACACGCATTACAGCTAGTACACACAGTACATTACTATACTATTACATAGATATGTTTACATGATTACGCTTACATGAGTACGTTTACATAGATATGTTTACATGAGTGCGTTTACATATATGATAATAGGACATATATCACTAGGTGCTATAGTATGGAACACTTTCAGGATCTAACTATGCCAATGAATCACAACGCATTGTGATAGTTATATTGGGTATACATGATCATAGTAATGTGGATGTTCACGGCTTGCAAACATGCAGGGGTCGAATATATAGGTCCCAAAATCTCTTTGACAAGGGAGCGTTTAGCCTGGGATCTAGCCATCACATTATGCCTTATCCCTCAATTAAGGCAAAATTGGTACAAAAGTAGTCACTTATTACAAATACTACAGTACTTACTAGATTCAATAGATTTAAGGTAGTTAGTACGGTTGTCATATACTTACAAATACTTACAGTTCATATACATACAAATACTTACAGTTCATATACATACAAATACTTACAGTTCATACACATACAGATACTTATAGTTCATATACATACAGATACTTACATACAAATTAAGACACTAAAATACTTATGATCTCACCAGCTTTAAAGTCGATACTCTCTTTCAAAATAACTTGTATCCTCAGGTCAACAGTAGACAGGTATTGATGCAAGGTTTGGAGAAGATGGTGCTCGCTCAAGACTCATCTTTCATTTTGATTTATACTTTTGTGTTTATCATAATTTGACAGAACACACTAGTATTAAAATTATATTATTAATGCAATGGATGATGTTGTTGCTTGTATACTACTTTTCATTATTGTGATACTGTACATGACGTCCTCCGCCCCAGAACGTTTCCGCCGTTCCTGGTTTTGGGGTGTGACAGAATGCTCTATAACAATTATTGCCAAGTCTTTGGGAGTTTGTGCATAATCATTACAAGAGGATCAATGCATATAAGTTTAGAATCAAACAGATTTCAGTAAATGGCATGAATTTGGAATTCTTGCAATTGCAGTAAGGATTTGGGACTGTGAAATGAGAATCATTGGAGTTATGTTCAATTGGTCTATTTCGCAAAGCAACGATCATAGACAAACATAGTATGCATACTTGGTGTGTGGCATGACTAGTGTTTAGAAAACATAGTGTACATGCTTGGAGCATGGGACAACTATTGTTTTAAATTCAAGAATAAAGTTGATAGCTAAAACAGTATACAATGAATAATGTGAAATCATATAGTGATAAATAAAAGGTGTTTTATTTAGGTTCATAGGTTTTGATACCATATTGGATTCAATTATTCTTGTGTTTCATTTTGCATATTTTGACTTCCAGAATAAACTAGGTTATTCTTCCGGAATGACTAAGTTATTCAAACCATCCACAGTCGGTCATATGTTGGAAGTAGATATGAATCAAGACTATCATGGGTTGGCTTGTAGAGGTCTAAGATGTTGGACAAAGGGCTACAACACTCATGAGTGCTCATAAGTTTTGAGTATTGGATTCAACCCACGCTCATTGGAATCACTTCATGGATTTTATCACGAGTGATCATGACATGATAATATCTTATATTCTTCAAACCTAAAGATATGAGTTGTTACTATGAGTTGGTTATACATTGATTGCACGAAAACGCGTTGGTAACTCAATGTTATAAAACGTGCCTTTGTGTATGATTCAACATGTAGTAGAACAAGCCATATGAGTCGAAGTTTATCCATTCCTTTTGCCTTCTGGATAAAAGCGATATCTATGGGCCCCTCGATGATTTAGTGATGACAAACGTAAGTGCTCGGCCGGGCCTGGACTGATTTGATTTGTTCAATTAGTCAGTCGTCATAAATCGAAAATCGGGAAACAACAAATGGACATAGAGAATGATTATAATCCATGTCTCAGTCCATACGATATCTAGAATGGAGGAATATATGATCCTTTATCTAATGGACAAGTCATTGACAAATGTCAGAGTTCATTGACAAGGTCAGAGTTCGACAGAAGCTTTTGAGAGCTACGATTGCTAATCGGTTCCTGAAGTCGTACGCAATAATAGTTTTAGACTTATCCAAGTGGGAGACTGTTGGATTAATGTCTAAGTCCATAACTATAATTGGTAAGACTTGACCCGACCCGGCATGGTCCATTTGGTTTGCATGGCATCATGCATTTGGATAGACTATAATGAGAGAAATAACACTTAAGGTTTGTTACTATATTATAAGTTCTAATATATTAATAAGATTATTTAATTAGTATTGATCAAGAATTAATCTAGGATTAATTAAGTGATCAAAAGAAGACTAATTAAATATATGGGTTGATTGTGTAAATCACCCATACTGGTATAGTGGGCTAAAACTCCATGGATTATCAAGTTGGGCTAAAATCCATAGGATGCTCCATGGTGTATTTGAACCCATGGATCCAAGGAAATGGAAAGCCATGACAATTAGGGTTTACCCTAATTGTGACACTATATAAAGATCTTATTGGTGACAAAATCGGTACTAAAATATATGAATCATTTGAGGTGTCACACTTGGGGCACTAGGCACTCAAGCTTCATGAAGAATTTCTACATCAAAGAGGTATGTAATTCTAACTTGAAATATTCATATTAATCAATGTTATTATGCTATTTAGGATGAATACCTTGGAAAATTCATATTTGCATGTATAATAGAGAAAACATAGATCCAAGGTATTTAGGGTTACATGTACACTTAGGAGTGTTAGAATGCTCAAAACCCAACACTTCACACCTTGAAGATAATCGATATAATGATGGATGCACAAAGATATCAGTAGAATGTTAATGGTTGTATGTCAATTTGTTTTCCTTATGTAACCTTAGATCCATCATTTCTCTTCATACGTACAATTTGGAAGGGGAATTTAATCAAACGAGATTCGTTGTTCTTCCTTTTATCTCAAATACACAATCTATTTTCGTATAAATCAACATGATCACATTGCAACGTGACATATTTGTATTTTATTGAATCCCAAATAAATACTCAATATCCTTTAGTGACTCTTTAGTAATTCATCATATGATTTAAATTTGGAGTTAACTAAATCGAATTCTTTGTTTTATATCATAGAACTTGATAAATCTATTCCTCCTGTTGAATCAATTTTAAAACAATCATACTTCACATTCAAGAACTAAACACATGGTTTTAACATAATAATAATTAATATATTAACAAATTGTTTTAACATAATTAAAACCAACCATAATATTTGGAGTTTTTTTGTCCCTCACCAACCCTATTAAGGTTATAATGTTTATATCTTTGCATATGGCCAAACTGGATCCGAAAAACACATATAATGGTAACATACTTTCTCATTTCTATAAATTATACAGTATGTATCTCAAAGAATATTAAGTATTTAACATATAATACATTTGTTTTGTTAGTCGTCTAGGACCAAAGGATCTTATTGTAACGTCCAGGTTTTTCTACCAGGGTACACCCTAAAATTTCATTTCCCTTTTAAAATTTACAAATAGTTTTTTGTGTACACTAGCACGGTGGTATAGAAGAAGTTATCATAAGGATCATATTGGCCTCAAGTACATGATGTAGTCGGGCGTCAAAATAAACTACCTGTAAAATAGATCATCACAAAAACGTAAGACTCATGACTTAGTGAATAACAATTATAATAACATAATCTCATAGATCATATAAATCACATAATTAAACCGAACCACACCAAAATTTTTAGTTTTTTGAAAATTTAAAACCGCACCATTGGTCTTATGTTCGTTTTTGGTTTTTCGGTTATTTTGCAGTTTTTCTGTTTTCGGTTTGGTTTTTGCTTACCCCTACGTCTTATGGTAACACATTAATGAATCTTACTCGACCTCGTAACTCTTGTACAACATTATATTTCATCCGCTATAATCTTCTGAGAACGACTTCCGAGTGCCAAAGTCCCCTAAATGACACAAAAACACACATATTTATACTCTACAGTGCCCCATGTGGTGGCCATAAGCATGCCACATCGTGGTGATCAAGTAAAATCCTGTTTCACCACATGTCGCACTCTCCCACCACGTGTCTTGGTGACTCGCCTCATACCACATTGTGGTGAATCTACTACCACGTCATGGTGATGAGATAGACTCCGTCTAGCCACGTGTCGCTCTCCGGTTGACATTTGTATTGATGATTCACTCATTGCCATGTCGTGGCAAGCATACAACCACATTGTGGTGATCAAGAGTGTGACCGTTCACTTGACTTATATTGACTTTCTCAAAATAGCAATGCACTTTCATCTTAATCTTCAATACGGTCATAAATTTCTCACACGAACTCCATTTTCGATGATAATTATATCCACAAAATCATCTCAACAAGATCTAGAACACTCCTTTGTTATCTTTTGCTAAATAACATTTCTCAATTTAAAGCAACACTAGTTTTTATTTCATCTCTTATCTCATAACCACTTGAATTCTCCGGAAATCAGTAGACAGGTACCGACACAGGTTTTGTGAAGACGAAGCATAGCAATGTTATGTATTATATTTTTGCCATATGTTTTTGGAGTCAAACAAACAATGATTCGAACTCAATGTAAATATTAAATTATCAATACAACATTTGTAATGTTTTTATCTCTATTATGCAATTGTTATGATACTGTACATGACGTCATCTGCCCCCGGACGTTTCCGCCGTTTTATCTATTCGGGGGTGTGACATAAGGCTTGAATTTTTCCACATTAGTATGTATAAAAGGATGGCATTACTAGTAAGAAAAGGTTGTTATTTTGGTGCATTCCACTCCTTCTCTTGGATTCCATTTCCATGAATTTGGATCCCTTATCCCTCTTTTTTTTCTTGCAATTTGGTTCTAGATTTTAATGTTCATAAGTTGCTTCTCCTTAAGGCTTATTTGGTATAAATCTTAATGGATTAAGAACAAATAATTAAAAGTGAAGTATTAATCATCTATTACTGATTAATGATATCCAATGAAAGTGTCAGACCGTGCAAATGTTTTTATCATGTGATTATAATAAAGACCCATGGCCACGATACAATGACTAGTACAATGAGTCACTCTACCTAAAAAACCAAATAATGTAAAAATTAATGCCTTGCAACAATGTAAAACTATAATCTTTGTAAACATTATCATTTTTTTCATATTGCATATGTATCTCCTTTAATGCAAAATAAGATATATGACACAAAAGCTTTCTAAAAATGGGCACATTATTAGATTCTGTGAGTTGCAAGTTTCACTTTAATCGTGTTGAATTCATGTCTGATTGCAATAAAAATATTTTTTTTGACTACTTTGAAAGACACCCATGGATATTTGTATAGACAATATGTGTTTGGTGTTAACATCTTCACACCTTGAAAATAATCGATATAATGATGGATGCACAAAGATATCGGTAGAAGGTTTATGGTTGTAAGTCAACTTGTTTTCCTTATGTAACCCTAGATCCATCATTTCTCTTCATACGTACAATTTGGAAGGGGAATTTGATCAAACGAGATCCGTTGTTCTTCCTTTTATCTCAAATACACAATCTATTTCCGTATAAATCAACATGATCACATTGCAACGTGACATATTTGTATTTTCTTGAATCCCAAATAAATACTCAATATCCTTTAGTGACTCTTTAGTAATTGATCATATGATTTAGATTTGGAGTTAACTAAATCGAATTCTTCGTTTTATATCATAGAACTTGATAAATCTATTCCTCCTGTTGAATCAATTTTAAAACAATCATACTTCACATTCAAGAACCAAAAACATGGTTTTAACATAATAATAATTAATATATTAACACATTGTTTTAAAAGAATGAAAACCAACCATAATATTTCGAGTTTTTTTTGTCCCTCACCAACCCTATTAAGGTTATAATGTTTATATCTTTGCATATGGCCAAACTAGATCCGAAAAACACATATAATGGTAACATACTTTCTCATTTCTATAAATTATACCGTATGTATCTCAAAGAATATTAAGTATTTAACATATAATACATTTGTTTTGTTAGTCGTCTAGGACCAAAGGATCTTATTGTAACGTCCAGGTTTGTCTACCAGGGTACACCCTAAAATTTCATTTCTCTTCTAAAATTTACAAATAGTTTTTTGTGTACACTAGCACGGTGGTATAGAAGAAGTTATCATAAGGATCATATTGGCCTCAAGTACATGATGTAGTCCGGCGTCAAAATAAACTACATGTAAAATAGATCATCACAAAAATGTAAGCCTCATGACTTAGTGAATAACAATTATAATAACGTAATCTCATAGATCATATAAATCACATAATTAAACCGAACCATACCAAAATTTTTAGTTTTTTGAAAATTTAAAACCACACCATTGGTCTTATGTTCGTTTTGGTTTTTCGGTTATTTTGCAGTTTT
Source organism: Lactuca serriola (assembly GCF_051521515.1). Lineage (NCBI taxonomy): Eukaryota > Viridiplantae > Streptophyta > Magnoliopsida > Asterales > Asteraceae > Lactuca > Lactuca serriola. Next base: position 120,299,630 of record NC_136412.1, read on the forward strand.
TCTGTTATCGGTTTGGTTTTTGCTTACCCCTACGTCTTATGGTAACACATCAATGAATCTCGTAGTCGACCTCGTGTCTCTTGTACAACATTATATTTCATCCGCTATAATCTTCCGAGAACGACTTCCGAGTGCCAAAGTCCCCTATATGACACAAAAACACACATATTTATACTCTATAGTGCCCCACGTGGTGGCCATAAGCATGCCACATCGTGGTGATCAAGTAAAATCCTGTTTCACCACATGTCGCACTCTCCCGCCACGTGTCTCGGTGACTCGCCTCATACCACATTGTGGTGAATCTACTACCACGTTGTGGTGATGAGATAGACTCCGTCTAGCCACGTGTCGCTCTCCGGTTGACATGTGTATTGATGATTCACTCATTGCCATGTCGTGGCAAGCATACAACCACATTGTGGTGATCAAGAGTGTGACCGTTCACTTGACTTCTGTTGACTTTCTCAAAATAGCAATGCACTTTCATCTAAATCTTCAATACGGTCATAAATTTCTCATACGAACTCCGTTTTCGATGATAATTATATCCACAAAATCATCTCAACAAGATCTAATACACTCCTTAATTATCTTTTGCTAAACAACATTTCTCAATTTAAAGCACCTCAAAGTTTTATTTCATCTCTTATCTCATAAAATTTACGCCCCATAAAATAATACATGTTACGAAAAACCAAGTGTTACACTTATAGAGACTAGTCAAGAAGTCAATATTATTTTCTCTAAGGATATACAAAACATATACTTTTCATTCAATAAATTTAACATGTAATCCATTTGCTTGTTATTTAACATATAATTCATTTTAGTGGTCTAGTTACGGAGAGTTTAAAAAAAAAAAAAAAAAAGATATCGTTTTTTTCCAATTGTTATATTAAATGTTTGCATCGAAACAAAAACATTTTTATTGTCTGCTTCCTTAATATGATATTATATTAGAAATTGGTAACAATTCACGTGATGGATTCAATGTTGTCTACATGGAATCAATGTATGATGTTATTAATCTAATGAAACTAGGGCACAAAATCATGTTGTTTTTGTAATTGCAACTGTTTTAAATGACCGTACTTTAAGCAATATACATAGAATTTGGAGTTACCGTTTGAGAGTCGGCTGAAAAAGAAGCGGCTGAAGAGCAACCTCAAAGGAGTGTATGTTTCGTCGTGCGTGGTTTGGACTCCCGAGCCTAATCATGAGTTTTTTAGAAACAAAAAACTGAAATTTCTCCCTATTAAATAAATAGGTTATAATCGTCACTATATAATTTCCTCTGTGTAAATAACTAAACATCAAAATATGCCGCGGAAATATAAGCGTCCTAAGTATTATAGACAAACAAGTCAAATATTTTACGAAGGGTGACGATGTCGATTCTTTGTTTTGTTTGTTATGCCGTCCAAAACTAAGATTCTGCGCACAAAGAGATTGTTAGTGTCTTCTACACCTTTATCTAGAAAATGCTTTTATGTCTTCCTATGTAAACAAATTGACAAGTGTTATCATCTCATTGGCTGGCTGATTTGGATCCCCCAATCACTTTATCCATTTATAATTCATTACCAAAACTCTCCACGTCTTCTAGTTTTCCTTTTGGTTCTTAGTTCCTGACCTACTTTTTTTCTTTATCCATGTACACATGTTCGTTTTATAAATAATGTAATAAGAATTAATAAAATTATTATCAAAAAATACTAGTATTATAGTTTTTACTTAAGATTAAGTATGAAACATATAAAATCAAAACTAACTCTAGTTATACATATAAAAAAAGGAAAAAGGAATTAAATATAATTGAATTCCTTCCAACTTTTCATAAAATGCTTCCGATAAACTTTATTTTACTCATTTGGTACAAAACAAGTTAATAAATCGTATTTTACTTATTGTTTTTTTCTATAAATAAAAGCCGAATCTCACATTTAAAACGAGAAGATCGAGAGAAGGAGAAGCAAAGATGGTGGGTAGGTAGCATAGTAAAGGTGGGATTAGGCTTTTATTTTTGATTCTTTTATAAACATAGAAATGAAAAAGAGAATGAGAAAAAATAAAAATAAGGGCGTAATTGTTATTGTAAATATTTGTAGAAAATTTTGAAACAAATGTGCAATAAAATGAAAGGTTTGGATTAGTGGTGTTAATTCGAACTTTTTAGACAGGACCATTTTTGCAATTTCGTGAAAGGATATCGGTGTAAATGAGGGGTGCGCTACGTTGTGACTTTGTGAGTATGTGGGGTGGAGTGGGATAAGCATCCTTTTTATTATTATTACTCCCTCCGTCTCAAAATGATAGTCCACTTTTGACTTTTGAAGTCTTTTTTCTTCAACTTTGACCTTAAATATTTTTATTTGTGTTATATATTACTTGATAAAACTTATAAAAATGAAAATAAAACATATAAATACAATCCATTCATATATTTTGCATCAAGTGTTACCTATAAAAAACAAAAATATTTAAAATCAAAGTTGAAGAAAAAAGACTTTAAAAGTCAAAAGTGGACTACAAATTTGGGACGGTTTCTCTTAATTTTTTGCCAAACACGGTAAGAAGTTACCGGTATCATTTTATTTTTCACCTTTTATCATACCACAACCCTTTGTTTTAGTTTTTTCATTTGTTTTATTTAATTGTACGATTAAAAAATCTTTAGCATATATAAGCACGCTGCGTTATGCTTATGTGGTCACTACCCCTCACACCCATTTCTCCCGCTCTTTTTCGCTTTCTTGTTATTTTTATATTTAAAAAAAAAAAAAAATTGTATCTTAAATTGGTGGAAGGATAGAAATTTATTAAAATTATTGTGACATGACAGAAAACTGAAATGTGGCAGGAATGAACAAGTGGACATTAACGTGTTTTACGTAGTATCCAAATATTCCACGTCATGCCATGTGGGTATGAATAATTAAGTCCAGCTCATCGGTATTATCCGTTGGAACAGTTGGCTCGTAAAATGCTCCACCTCAGGTTTTGGTCTTTGTCCCTTGTGCTGCAGACAAAATCATGGATCTTTTAGGTGAATAAAATATTTGATTTAACATCAAACAATATTTGATACATAGAAAATATATACTTTAATATGTCGATGTGTTTTTTAAAATGTTCTCCTATAATGTTTTTCTAATAGAGATTTTGGAAAAAGCAAGTGATGTTACTCGTATAAAGGTACGAATTAATGTGAAGTGTTATTAACAAAACTATTGTAACAAAATTAGGGTATCGATTATCGAATTATATTTTTGTATGTATTTAGTTTTTTTCTTCTCCGACGATTTTTTTTGTTTTTTTTTTATCTTATCTCTGATTATTTACACTGGTGACTCTACACTTCAAAAATTCGATATGATCTTTGCATTTCAGGATTTTGATGAAGATGAGCTTGATTTTTAAGAATACTCAAATTTGATGTAGATGGATATGAAGCCACGTATTCTTTATAAGGTGTTTTACGACGAAGCTACCGGGTTAATCATATCAAATAGGATAATTCTATCTACACAATTCAATTTCTAACTACACGATTGAATGAGTGATTCGATAAGTCGACTACGTAAATAATTGTTTTTATTAATTTTTAATGTTATATAATACTATTCAATTATTCTTATTAGGTTATAATTGATGGAAATTATGATAATTAATAAGTTATAACTTATAGAAACCATAAAAACCATAAGGGGATTTTAAACACACCGGTAAAAAGTCAAAATCGTTACACAAAACCATTGATAGTAAATTCAATTAAAGTAATATTAAAAAATATAATAATTGTATATCCAAAATGACACGGGTTTCAAAACTATTTTCGTGTTCTTTTTTAAGTAACTTACAGAAGTGGTCCTTGTGTTTTGATTTGATTTATAATTTTTGTTCTTAAATTTACAAATTAGTATGTTATATCCCTGTAATATAAATATTACGGTTTTATTTTTTGCTTCATATAAAAGAATAATTTATTATTTTTTTTCTTTTTCTTTTAATAATATTTTATTATTATTATTAGAATTATATAGCAATTTTATTTGTGCTTTATTTTAATAAAATTTATGTAGATTTCTTATAAAATTATTATTATTTTTTTAAATTGATTATACAAATTATTATTATTATTATTATTATTATTATTATATATATATATATATATATATATATATATATATATATATATATATATATATTCACCGTTCTTTATTCATATTTGTTTTGTAGTTTAAAAATCTTTTAATATTTTTAACGTGTTAATCGAATTTACAATTTAATATATATATATATATATATATATATATATATATATATATATATATATATATATATATATATATATATATATATATGTGTGTATGTGTGTACGCGCGCTAGTTGAGGTATAGAAAAACTGACATTGCCAACTATCGTTTAATATTGTAAAAAAAAAATCTATTTGAAAAAGAAGATAGGTAAAAATAAAAAAGAAAACAATAAATAATTAATATGTCAATGGTTTGACTTGAAGGTAGTAATGGTTTTGACCAAAATTTTGGGTGCTATTAACAACACCTAAATCATGATGAATATGTTTAAAGTTTTTGTACAGATAAAAATAATAATAAGGACAGTAATTATGAGAATGTATCATTGATTATTTTAGGATGCATTAAAATTTTAGAATCAAAAAACTTCTAGTTTGGCTGTATCAGATGTTGTCTTTTCTCTTTCAGATTGAGGGGTCAAGTCTTGACTGAGACGTAGGTGTTATTAAAAGTAGTTTAGTAGGAGTAAGTTAGATTTGATGTTCAAAAAAAAATTAAAAAAATTGAAATCAACTTTAATTTAAATTTTAAAAATAAAAAAAAAATCATATCCTAATAACATTTTCGAAATATATGATATATGTCTTTTAAAAATCCTATTAAATCTTTAAAATTTTATTGTTTGTTACTAAATAAAATGGAAAATCGTAGAAATCATAGAAAAATGTCAGATATCATCAAAGAAACAATCTAAAAAAAATGATATGTGCCACTTTTAGGTTTCGTTTATTAGGATAGATAAACTATAGTATATTTTTTTGGAACAACAGAATTTTATAGATAAAACTTGCAAGAAGCTAGAAAGAAATTACATCACAATAGTAGCTAAATAGGGTGTTGATACATAAAGTGACCCTCTTAAATTTGATGATCCGCAACCGTATCTCTTACCGTAATCTGTTCTTCCTACCGCAATCTGTTTGACTACCGCAACCTCAACCTGAAGATGTCAATCGTAATCAACTCATCCGCAATGGAGTTTATAGTTACATTATCTGACTTGTTTTATTAGCATTTGTATTATCCAGTGAACCTTGCATGGTCACGATAAGTCAGTAGTTTAGTATTTTATATTCTCTATGTAACTTTTTTAGGCTCTATAAATAGAGTCCTCTTCTTCAAGGAAAACTTACCACTTCTTATCATTTCTTATATCTTCTTATGATCTGTTGAAATCTCATACAAAGATCATTATCTCTTATCTCTATCTTACATCCAAGATCCTTTTCATCTTAAACTGATCACACTTACTAACTCGCGTTTGATTGCAAATCGTGTTAAGAATCAGTTTGATGTATACTTGATATAACTTGTTGCTATTTATATTTCCTTTACATTTCCGCAATTTACTTTTATGCAACTAACTATATAACAATTCTAACTTATTATTTTTGAGCTAATATGATCCTTTGAGATTAACTTATTCCGCAACTATATCTTGTACTAACATTTGTTCAAGTGTTTCCCAAAGTTTTTCTCTCAACAATTGGTATCAGAGCCAAAGTGGTTGCTTTTTAAACAAAACTCTGATTTTGAAAAGCCTTCTATACCACTAAAGCTCATTCTTCAAATAAAAAAATAAAAAAACAAAGGAAATATGGCACAAGCTTTATCAGTGAGTGTTTCCAACAATGTTAGGGGCTCTAATAGAGCACCAATACTTGTTGCAAATGAATACCACCACTGGTCAAAAAGAATGGAAAGGTATCTCAAGAGGCTTGGAATAGACGTGTGGAGATCTGTGGAAGAAGGACCACATGTTCTTGTTCTTACTCCTATTCAAGCAGATGGTACTCAAGCAAGAATATGTGGAAGTCTAGCTGTAATGAATCGACCAACCAAAGATGATCTTGACAGAATGGAAAATGATGATATAGCCTTTTATGAAATCTCTTGCAGTGTAGCTTCAGACAACTTTAACATCATCATCAACTGCAAATCTGCTAAGTTGATGTTGAAGTGGATGATGAAGAAGAATTCCAAAACGCCATAGCTTTAGTCAGCCAACAATTCAATAGGCTACCACCACCATCATTTCGTAAGAATCAGCAGTTTATAAAACCACCATTCAACCGCAACTTCAATCCGCGGTCTAATCACTCAAGATATCCTCGAAACCCTCATCACCCACTGCAACCACATAATGCACGACATTCCAAAGAGGCACTACGGTCCAATAAGCTATCAGACTCCGGTACCTCAACTGAAGAGAAAAATGTTGTCATCATCTATCACAAATGTCAGAAAGAAAATCACTTTGCCAAAGATTTCAAAGCAAATATGGTTAAAGATAAGGCATTCTATCTTAGAATGAACCAAGAAATGGAAGAGAAAGAAAAGGCAAAAGCAAATGTTTCTCATGTGAAAAGAGAGCATCAAGTGTGGTCATCCGGATATGAGGATGAAGATTTCAACAACAACAACAAGGGAAAAAGGGAAGATATGCATGGTTGTAGCTGCTGAAGAGGATGGATCGACAATGCTGGAAAGAAACTACCGCTACATGGCCAAAGATGGCACCCTCCGCATCATCGAACAGGTAAAAATCATGATCCATTCTAATAATTTCAACATGCATGATTGTGAACCATACTTAGAAAGACTTAATGACACATGTGTTGTCGTCCTTTCAGAGTACAACAAGGCTCTAGATGAAAAAATATTGCGTCCAGGAGCTATATCATGTGAGAGGAAGACTTAAGGATAAGAGGCTTAACGTTGCTATGCTAGAAAAAGATTTGTTGTTAGAAACGGATTCCAGGATGTTGAATGAAACTCAGTTAGATATTGCTTTAAATCAAAGGGATTTAGCCTAGAAAGAAATTGTACGTCTAAATCAATTAATAGAGAAGCTTTTTAATGAATCTGAAGCAATTTGTCACACCCCAAAACCGAGAACAGCGGAATACGTTCTGGGGTGGAGGACGTCATGTACAGTATCATAACAATGCATAATAGTAAAAACAATCCACAACATTCGTTACATTAATATAGTAATTGTAATACAAGCGTGTTCTGTACAGTTTGTTAGACACCAAAAGTATAATCAATAGTAAAGACGAGTCTTGTGTGTGTGCTCCGTCTTCTCAAAAATAGCATATGTACCTGTCTATTGCCGACCTGAGAATACAAGTTATTTGGAAAACAAGAATCAGCGTAAAGCTGGTGAGCTCATAAGAATTTAGTGTCGTTGCTTGTATGAAAAGTGTTTACAATCATGTAATGTAAAAGTTGTGACTTACGTTTGAAAATAGTAAAATCCCTAGAAAATCCTATATTTTCTGGATTTGCATATTTGTAAGTTTATTCGTTATAGTGTGTAGAGTTTTCCCCATTGAGACTTTCAATCATGAAAAACGGGGTATAGATTTCATTTATGTAATGTAAATGAAGAAAGATAATATCTTATTTCTGCAGTTTCACTGCCGGCTGGATATAGTAGCGTTGTAAACTTCAGTTAGTAATATATGCATATATATTCACTTCAGGAAGTTAGTTTAATCCTTAATTCTTAGTGTGTTAATTTGGGTATGAATGTGATTTCTCATGTAGCCAATCTTACTGATAGTAGAGTGTCCGATGGCCTTCCCGGTCATTCGTAGTGTAATGATGTTTCGTCACCCCTTGGCCAAGTCGGCTCAGACTGTAACTAACCGTCGGGGTGTAACAGTGTCCGTCCTGTATAGATATATACATGTAGTGGTTGCTTTCCTTCCGGGAAGCTCTGGTTACACGGTGATTGCACAGTAGAGTACCGTATAGAGGAATAGAGTATCGTATTCTGGGTTAGTGTGTTCTATTGTATCATAGTGTAGTGAACTTTTTAGTATGATGCATAGAGTATTCCTTTTTACATGTATTATCCCGTGATAGTAGTAATTATAGAGAGCATCATAGTGATAGAGGTAATGAGCAGTAGTCTTAACTATACCTATTATAGTTAACTAGAGTGTGGGGTTGCAGTCCTCTGATTTACAAAGGTATTGAATCAAGTGAAGACTTTCATATCTAACACAAATATATATAATATATAACTAAGAATTCAACGACAGTCAGACAGATAACAGTATACTCTAAGACCACAATCAAACAAGAACAGGAAGTAAGGCGAACTATCAGTCCTAAGTCCTTCAAGTCTTACTTATATAAATATATTTGTGTAGATAAAAATTTTAAAGGAAAAGAAATTTTAAAAATAATTTGATAATAGTTTAATAACAGTTTAACATAAAAATACGTTAGAATGTCATTTAAAACAGTTTTGTTTACAAGGCAATTAAAAGTATAGAAAATCTTTTTTTATAACAAGTTATAAATCACATGTGATTGATACTATAAATTTTTATATACAACTTGTATTCCCCCCCTATAAAACATTGTAAAAACATTTGAAAGGTTAATTTAAGGGTATGAACTCATGTGTAGCAAGTGGATTGGATGAAAGTCTCGGTTGAGTGCTTGGTGTCAGGTGAAAACTTGAACACACTTTACGACCCTAGTAACATATGAAGACATATGTTTACATATAAGTAGTGATTAAAACACTAATTTAACATGTATAGGCATCCTAATGCGAAGAAAAACTCTTTGGTCAAGTGCTAAGAGGCTATTGGGTTGCAAGGAAGGAGTGTAAGGCCTCACTATGGAGTTTACTCCTCAAATACTCACTTTAGGTGAGTTTGCGGTTGAGGGACCAATTCCCCCATGAGTTTATGGCCGTAAAATCATGGGAGGAGTTTGTTTGAGTGCTTAAGGGTTTCTTACATCACTAGGAAGAGTTCTAGGGTCTAATCCACGGCTTGAGGGGTGTTTAGGGTTAAAAGGAGGCACTCCCTTGGAGTTTGCGGTCCTAGGACCACTCCTTGGGAGTTTACGGTCGTGAACCCCATGGTTTATGGCCGGAAACTCTTGGACACCCCTTATGCTTCGATTTTGAGGTCCTTAGCTCACTCCTACAAGTTTCTAAGTGAAGGTATAAGGCTAAATAGGGGGTTTATGGCTCAATTTGCAATGTTAGAGTGAGTTTACGGCCTAAGAATGTTCTTGGGCAGTAAAACCTCTTTCAAGCCTCCAAACTTGGTGTTTAAGGTCCATGGCACTTCAAGGTTAAGTTCTAAGTTAGTCTCTAAGCCTAGGGAAGGGATTTGGGGCATTTTTGGTATCCTTTTAGGGGTTTACGGCCTAAGAGGGTTCTTGGGCCGTAGACTCCTTGTTCTTGGCCTTCTTGTATGATTTTCAAGCTATATAGACATGTAATGAGCTTTAGAACAATCTAGGGTAATAGAACTTACAGTTTGGGAGCGGAAACTTGCGGATTTTTGGAAGAATCGGGCCTTGAAGAGAGAGAGTAGAGAGAGAAAGTGACTAGAGTGGTAAAAAGTTTAAGTTGGTGACCACTCAACCCTTATATAGGGCTTGAGTTGGTGGCCAGGTGGGGATCCACTCCATACCGACGTTAAACGAAAATTAAATTTTTACCCGATTAAATGGTCGTAACCCGGCTTAGTTATAAACTAAAAAATTTCTCCCGAATAAATTTGAGGGTATTACACGTGTTTTTATTTATTTCATTTCGACACTAAAATAAAATAAATCATTAGGTGATTTGTCTAACCAAAATGTTAACGGGAATCTTAATAATAATAATAATAATAAAATATTCTATTAACAGAAATGGGATATCGCAACGGCATAAATTTCGTGTTGTCACATCATCCCCCCATTAGAGGAAATTTTGTCCCGAAATTTAGAATTTAAGTAGCTAAGTTGTTACATACAAATAAGCAAAGAGATGAGGATATTTGAGTTTCATTTGATCCTCGCGCTCCCAAGTGAACTCCGGTCCTCGCTTGGCGTTCCAGAGAACCTTCACAATTAGGATGCGGCTTTGTTTCGTTCGTTTGACCTCTCGGTCCATGATCTCCGCAGGCTCTTCCACGAAGTTGAGGCTCTTGTTGACCTCGATCTCGTCGAGTGGGATTACGAGAGTCTTGTCGGATAGACACTTTTTCAGGTTTGAGACATGGAAGGTAGGATGTATGTTACTGAGCTCGTGGGGTAGATTAAGTTTGTAGGCTACGGGGCCGATTCTGGCGAGAATCTCGAAAGGCCCTATGTACCTTGGATTCAGCTTTCCACGTTTTCCAAAGCGTATCTTGCCTTTCCAGGGTGAGACTTTCAAAAGGACTCGGTCTCCTACCTGGAATTCCAAAGGTTTCCTTCGTTTGTCTGCGTAGCTTTTCTGTCGATCTCTAGCGGCTTTTAATCGTTCATGAATCTGTATGATCTTCTCGGTCGTTTCTCGAATGATTTCCGGACCCGTGAGAGCGCTGTTAGGAACTCGTCCTTTAGCTAACTAAGTGTCACCCACCTCAGCCCAGCACAGAGGGGATCTGCACTTTCGGCCGTAGAGGGCTTCGAATGGAGCTGCTTTGATGCTCGTGTGATAGCTGTTGTTGTATGAAAACTCGACAAGGGGTAAGTGGGTATCCCAAGCCTTACCAAAGTCGATCACACAGGCTCACAACATATCTTCCAGGGTTCGGATAGTCCTCTCACTTTGCCCGTCGGTCTGCGAATGGTAGGCTGTACTCATGTCCAACCTCGTCCCTAAGGCGCTTTGTAGTGATTGCCAAAATCTCGAAGTGAACCTACTATCTCTATCGGAGATTACAGATATAGGGACACCATGCAGTCGTACGATTTCCTTAATGTATGTTCTTGTGAGTTTCTCCATCTTATCTGTCTCTTTGATGGGTAGGAAGTGTGCGGACTTGGTCAATCTGTCGACAATGACCCATATGGTATCAAGCCCACCTGTTGTCTTGGGTAGCTTGGTTATGAAATCCATAGTGATTCACTCCCACTTCCATTCAGGTATCTCCGGTTGCTGTAGTAGACCTGATGACTTCTGGTATTCGACCTTGACCTTCGCGCAAGTAAGGCATTTACTCACGAAGGTAGCAATCTCTGCTTTCATGTTAGGCCACCAATATGACTTTTTAAGATCCAGATACATCTTGTTTGAACCTGGGTGAACGGAATATCGAGTGTTGTGTGCTTCCTTCATGACCAAGTCTCTGAAACCACCGTGACGTGGTGTCCAGATTCGGTCCATGAGATATAAGGCTCCGTCACACTTGACCTCCAAGTTCTTATCTATTCCTCGTAGGGATTCTCCCGCCACATTCTCAGGCTTCAAAGCTTCGAGCTGAGCCTCCTTAATCTGTGCAAATAGATGTGATTGGATAGTCATTGTTAACGACTTGACTCTTCGACCAGAATATTCTTTTCGACTTAGGGCGGCTGCTACTACATTGGCTTTTTCCGGGTGATAATGAATCTTGCAGTCGTAATCATTGAGTAGCTCGACCCACCGTCGTTGTCTCATATTGAGCTCCTTCTGGTTCAGTATGTGTTAGAGGCTTTTATGGTCAGTGTATACATGCTCTTCGTTCCATACAGGTAATGTCTCCAGATCTTTAGAGCGAATACAACCGCTCCTAGCTCGAGGTCGTGCGTGGTGTAGTCAATCTCATGTGTCTTCAGCTGTCTCGAGGCATATGCGATGACCTTACCTCGTTGCATCAGGACACAACCGAGCCCCTGGTTTGATTCATCGCAGTATACCACAAAATCTTATGTCCCATCGGGAAGGGATAACACCGGTGCGGTGCATAGGGCTCGATTCAGGGTTTGGAATGCCTTCTCCTGTTTCTCTCCCCAGTCAAATGTCATGCCTTTCTGAGTCAATGTGGTGAGAGGTTTCGCAATCCGAGAGAAGTTCTGAATGAATTTGCGGTAGTAGCCATCGAGGCCTAAAAATTGACGAATTTTTGTTGGCGTCCTCAGTGCTGACCAGTTCTCGATAGCTTTAACCTTGGATGGGTCCACGTGGATTCCTTCCTCGCTAACCATGTGTCCTAAGAATTCGACTCTTCGGATCCAGAATTTGCACTTAGAGAACTTCACGTATAACTTCTCCGGTCGTAGGGTTTCTAGGACTCATTGTAGATGATCGCTATGCTCTTCCTCACTCCGAGAGTAGAAAAGTGTGTCATCAATGAAGACGATGACGAACTGATCTAAGTAAGGACGACAAACCCTATTCATTAAGTCCATGAATATTGCGAGTGCGTTAGTCAGTCCGAAGGGCATCACTAGGAACTCGTAGTGTCCGTAACGAGTTCGGAAGGCTGTTTTCGGAGCATCCTCCTCAAGCACTCGTAACTGGTGACCCGGACCTAAGATCAATCTTGGAAAAGTAACTCACCCCTTGCAGTTGGTCGAATAGGTCGTCTATACGGGGAAGAGGGTAGTGATTTCTAACCGTGAGTTTGTTGAGCTCCCTATAATCGATGCACATACGGAACGATCCGTCCTTCTTCTTCATGAACAAGACCGGTGCTCCCCAGGGTGAGAAGCTCGGTCTTATAAAGCCCTTGCTGAGTAGCTCGTTGAGTTGACTGGACATTTCTTGCATCTCAGCAGGCGCTAGACGATAGGGCGATTTGGCTACGGGGGTAGCTCCTGGAATTAGATCAATTCTAAACTCAACCTGACGTTTGGGAGGTAAACCTGGTAGCTCCTCTGGAAAGACGTCGGGGAAATCGCATACGACGGGGTAGTCTTTTAGATCTTTTGTTTTCTTGCTCGTGTCGACAACGTGTGCAAGGAATGTGCGATATTCTTTGCGCAAGTACTTCTGGGCTTGAATACTCGAGATGATGCGAAGGCTCATATTGGGTTTGTCTCCGTAGATTAACAGAGTTTCGTTATTCGGTAGATTTAATCGGATTGCTTTGTCGAAGCACAGTATATCAGCACGATGGAGACTCAACCAGTCTATGCCCATAATGACATCGAAGCTCTTGATCGATACTGGTATGAGGTCGATTGGGAACGAATGATCATCTAGCGCGAGGGTACAACCTAGGTAGATCTCGTTAGAACTTTCTGTCTTTCCGTTAGCCATTTCTACGACGAATGTTTCTTTTAGTTGCTGTAGGGATTGCTTAAGTAAGTGTTTAAAGTTTTGGTTTATAAAGCTTCTTTCTGCCCCACTATCGAATAAGATACAAGCATAAGAGTTGTTGAGAAGGAACGTACCCGTGACTATTGTGGGGTCTGCTACTGCTTCATTGTGGCCTATAGCGAGTAGTCTTCCCATTCCTCCTATAGGCCTACTCACTCCCGATCTGGGGATTTGACCTACCTCACCGCAGCCATAGCAGGCCTACTCACTCCCGATCTGGGGATTTGAGAGATAGGTTTGGGTTGGGATCTGCAAAACCGTACGGTATGGCCCTTCCGGTCGCAGTTGGTGCAGTGCAATTCATGGCAGGGGCCGTTATGATGAAAAGGGCACTTTGGGCACTTGGGCAGGTTTCCAACATAGGCTTTTGCTGGTACAGGGGTAGCAAGAGTGGTGGCAGCATGGACAGCCACCATCTGTTGGTTTTTGGAAGTGGATTGAGCTTTCTTGTCCTTATTTTTGTCCCACCTTTTCCTCTTGTTGTCGGATGTCTTGGGCGGTGTAGTGGCGGTTGTTGTTGTTGTTGTTGATGGAGTGGAAGGAGTTTCATGATCAATCAATATGTGGGCCAACTCCTTAGTGTCGTCGAAGGTTGCAGGATGTGAAGATAGAACGTTTCCTCGATACGGGGGCACTAAACCCCAGATGTATCGTTCAATTTTCTTGCTTTCAGAGGGGATCATGTTAGGGCACATAGCTACCAGGTCGCAGAACCTAGCTGTATAAGACACTATGTTTGTCCCCTTCATCTAGAGGTTCCAGAGTTCCTCCTCAAGCTTCTGAACCTCGCCTCTAGGGCAGTACTCCCTTCTCAGTAGGTCCTTTAGTGTGTCCCAGCCCATGGCGTTGGCTGTTACTAAAGAGAGTGAATTGACATGGCCATTCCACCATGTCAGGGCCCTATCAGTGAAAGTGGCAGCAGCGAAATTTATTTTGCTTTCTTCGGGGCATGAGCACATTTCGAAAATGGCTTCGGTTCTTTCGATCCATTGGGATAGAGCAAGGATTCCTCCGGTCCCATTGAAAAATTTTGGTTTACAGTTCATGAAGTCCTTATAAGTACACCCCTCTGTACGTGAGGGAATTTCACCATGTCTGGAGTTGTTGCCCATTCTGGCTCCACTAGCATCACCAGAATTCATTTGGGCCATGGCTGCCGTCACAGCTGTTTGAAACAACACTGGATTGAACTGCGGAGGAGGAGGTGGTGGAGGTGGGGTTTGAGTCGTAGGCCTGCCTCTGTTCGGGCGCTTGCGAGGAGGCATCTTTTACTGAAAGTTCATAGAGATGATGACAATAGTAAGAGTCTATTGCAAGTATGATAAGAGCATTTCATGGATTAAATCAACATAGCTCAAAAATTAGAGAGAGTCATAGCAACAGAGTAGGTAACTGCCAATATTACTGGTATTAATGATGTAATATGAGTTTGGGAAAAGTGACCTAACAGTAGGACTTACATCAAACCATAAGGGAAAATGTTGGCAGTCTAGGAGCCTAGGTAAAGTACTTTCAAAGTTAGGAATGTTTACAGACAAGTGCTCTACCGAGCATAGCAAAGAAAAGGCTATTCCTTAAACAAAAGAGGGAGATAAGTGGACATCTTCTACTAGCGACGGGTATCCCTTGGGCGAACCCTAAGATTAGCCAGTTGGCGCACAACTTCTTGAAGATGCCTTTCTTGTGCTCTCTGGCGTGCCCGGAGTTCCCTAACTTCGGCTCGGGATGCAGCTAGTTGTTGCTGCAGAGCCTCATTGGTTCTCCTCTTCCTATCCATAGCTTCTTCCAGTTGGCGGATACGGACAGTGTTAAGGTTAGAGTTGGCATCAATTTTGTCACACCCCCAAACCTGAACGGCGGAAACGTTCGGGGGCGGATGACTTCATGTGGTAGCGTAACAAATGAATACATAGTAAAGAAAGCAATACAACCATCATATATATAATTGAAAGTTTACATTTGTCAAAAGTTACATGTTCAAAACTCAATTACAATATGATGTAAAAAATACGAGATTAAACTGGCGCCGCAGCATCCCTTCATCAAAAGCGAAATGAATACCTGAAATTTACTGATTTCCTGGGACATACAAGTAATTTTGAAAGAGTAGATCAGCATTTAAGCTGGTGAATTTCATAAGTATTTAAGTGACAATGTTTGAATGAAATGAAATGTTTTATCTTTGTTTGTTTGTGTTTAGAAAATCCTATATTTTCTACTAGTATAAAAGTAGCCTTCACTCAAGACCAATGTTTGTTTCCAAAATGTATGTAAATGTAAAATAACCAATGAGTTTGAAAACCTTGTAAATCAATGCATTTTTAATACCCCTTGTGAGTTTTATAACCATACTATTGACTCTGAATGCCTATACACAACGTTCTTCAGGCGTTGGAATGTTATGACGTTTGTCACCCCAAACGGTGGACTGCAGCTAACAGTCAGGGCGCGGGCTGTCAAGCCCGTATATATCTATACACAAACACCATGCTCCCCCTCCAAGGGATTCTGGTATATAATACAGGACTTGAAATGTGTACTCGAACATACATGAAGTTAGTGTCTCACAAAACCGTGGTATAAAAACAGATCTACTTGTTAAAATGTTACGTTTGTTCTTATATACGAAAGTAAACTTCTTGAAATATATGTTTCTAGTACATAAGAGTTAGAAATCTGTTCGCAAAACTATACCTATTATAGTTTTCAAAAAGTGTGTCTTGTTTGTTTAGAAATACTGAGAAAAGGAATCACTTGTTTATGAAAGTATAGATTTTTGGTGCAGAGTCTAGGATAGACAAGAATAATCTAAGAACAGTTTAGTTTATACATGCATTACAACAACTTTATATTTTAAAAGATAAAATGCTATTGTAACATATGTTATATATATATAAAAGTTCCTTTAAAGGTTTATAAATCGCATGTGATTTGAATATATAACAGTATATAAAAGGGTTTCTTTATGTAACACACGATAATACTCGTGTGTTTTACTTGTAATCCCCCCTTGAAAGCATATAAAAGTATTTAGAATAATTAAAAAGGTTGATTAAGGGGTATGAAACTCACTCGAAAGTTTTGGAGATAGCGAGGTGGAAAACCGGGCAGAGTTTCGTCTCGGGAAACGGATTTTCCTCGGGATTCTCGGGAATCTCGGGAGTAAAATCGACCTTCGGGACTTGAGCCAAAAAGACCAGAGCTTCGGGTTTGAACGGACACGGAAAACGAGGCAAAGTTGAGAGAGAGAGAAGAGAAATGAACCCTTTCTTTGGAAACCCTCGCATCCTATTTATAGTAAGGCTGGTCTGCCTCGGTACGCGGGGCGTACGCTCGTACGCAGCGCGTACGCGTACGTCATGCATGAACGAAGCCTCGACTGCCTCGGTTCGGATGGGACGGGTTGCTGGGTACGCGGGTCGGATGGGACGGCGGGTCGGATGGGACGTCGGGTCGGACGGGTCGGGGCTTCGGACGGGTCGGATGGGTCGTTTCCTTCGGATAGCGCGACGTGGACGATCAGAGGCCAATCCTCTTGGTTACGCGGGGCGTACAGGGGTACGCAGCGCGTACCTCGGATGAGGACGCTGACTCCCCTTCGGATAATATCCGAATTTTGAATAAAATAAATAATTAATTTATTTAATAAACTTCAAAAATTCATATCTTCTTCATACGAACTCCGTTTTCGATGGTCTTTATATCCTCGCGTAGGTGAGACTACGCTCTACAACTTTCGTTTAGACTCCGTCGGCAAATTCCAAATTTTTTTTTTATTTATTAAAAATCCATCGTGTTTAAGGAATTTCTTAGAAAATTCATAACTTCTTTATCTGATGTCGGTTTTTGCCAGACTTTTTACCGCTGGAATACCATTGTCGAGACTTTCGATTCTCGTTTAGGTCATTCCGGCCAAAAGTCGCTCGATCTCCGATTCGAGTTTTTAGCTGTCTGTTGCTAAGCCGAACTTGGAAAAATCATAACTTCGCTATATGAAGTCGGATTTGGGCGTTCTTTTCAGGTACGATCATGGTTCAAAGACATTTAATCATAGAAGGAAATTAAATAGAACTTATTTATACATTTTATTATGAAAGTAAATTTTATTACTCAGAAGTGGTTACAATACTTGACCCATTTTGGTCGTTACAAAGAGTTGAAATATCGGGTTGTCACATCATCCCCCCGTTAGAGAGAATTTCGTCCCGAAATTTAAAGTAGTAAAGATACTAGTGAACATGAAAGAGATGAGGGTACTTTTGTTTCATCTGATCTTCGCGTTCCCATGTGAATTCGGGTCCCCGCTTGGCGTTCCAGCGAACCTTCACGATGGGTATGCGACTTTGTTTTGTTTGTTTGACCTCTCGGTCCATGATTTCTACTGGTTCTTCCACAAAGTTGAGGCTCTCGTTGATCTCGATCTCGTCGAGTGGAATAACAAGAGTCTCGTCGGACAGACACTTTTTCAAGTTTGAGACGTGGAAGGTTGGATGGATGTTACTAAGTTCGCGCGGTAGGTTAAGCTTGTAAGCCACAGGGCCGATTCTGGCAAGAATCTCGAAAGGCCCTATGTATCTTGGATTTAGTTTCCCACGCTTTCCAAATCGTATTAAACCCTTCCACGGTGAGACCTTTAATAAGACGTGGTCTCCTACCTGGAATTCCAAAGGTTTCCTCCTTTGGTCAGCGTAGCTTTTCTGTCGGTCTCTTGAGGCTTTCAATCGTTCACGAATCTGAACGATCTTCTCTGTTGTTTCACGTATGATCTCCGAACCTGTGAGAGTCCTTTCAGGAACTCTTCCTCTAGCTAACTGGGTATCGCCAACTTCAGTCCAGCACAGAGGGGATCTGCACTTTCGACCATAGAGGGCTTCAAACGGAGCAGCCTTTATGCTTGTATGATAACTATTGTTGTATGAAAATTCGACAAAGGGTAAATGAATATCCCATGCCTTTCCAAAGTCAATCACGCAGGCTCTCAGCATGTCTTCTAAAGTTTTTATTGTCCTCTCACTTTGTCCGTCTGTCTGTGGGTGGTAGGTTGTACTCATGTCTAGCCTAGTTCCCAGGGAACTTTGTAGTGACTGCCAGAATCTTAAAGTGAATCTACTATCTCGATCGGAGATAATAGATATCGGAACACCATGCAGTCGCACTACTTCCCTTAAGTAAGTTCTTGTAAGCTTCTCCATTTTGTTAGTCTCCTTGATGGGTAGGAAATGTGCGGATTTGGTCAATCTGTCGACAATGACCCATATGGTATCGAGTCCACTTGTCGTCTTGGGTAACTTGGTTATGAAGTCCATAGTAATCCGCTCCCATTTCCATTCCGGTATCTCTGGTTGTTGTAGTAGTCCTGACGGTTTCTGATACTCGACCTTAACCTTAGCGCAAGTAAGACATTTACTCACGAAGGTAGCAATTTCTGCTTTCATGTTAGGCCACCAGTACAGTTTCTTAAGATCCAGATACATTTTATCTGAACCCGGGTGAACGGAATATCTTGAGTTGTGAGCCTCGGTCATGACTACGTTTCTAAAACCACCATGATTTGGGGTCCAGATTTGGTCCATGAGATAGTAGGCTCCGCCACCCTTGACTTCTAAATTCTTCTCCATTCCTCGCAGGGATTCACCCGCCACATTTTCAGGTTGCAAAGCTTCCATTTGTGCTTCCTTAATTTGTGTGGATAGGTGGGAATGGATAGTCATGGTCAGAGATTTGACCCTCCGACCAGTGTATTCCTTTCGACTGAGGGCGTCGGCTACTACGTTGGCCTTGCCAGGATGATAACGAATTTCGCATTCGTAGTCATTCAGTAACTCGACCCATCGTCGTTGTCGCATGTTGAGTTCCTTCTGATCGAAAATGTGTTGAAGGCTCTTGTGATCGGTGAATATAGTACTCTTTGTTCCGTATAAGTAGTGCCTCCAGATCTTCAGGGAAAATACCACTGCTCCTAACTCGAGGTCGTGTGTCGTATATTTCACTTCGTGTGTCTTAAGCTGTCGGGAGGCATAAGCGATAACCTTCCCTCTCTGCATAAGAACACAACCAAGTCCTTGATTTGAAGCGTCGCAATACACTACGAAGTCTTCTATCCCTTCGGGGAGGGATAGTATCGGTGCGGTGCACAAGGCCTGCTTTAGTGTCTGGAATGCCTTCTCTTGTTTCGCTTCCCAGTCAAAGGCCACACCTTTCTGGGTTAATGAAGTAAGAGGTTTCGCAATGCTCAAAAAGTTCTTTATGAATCTGCGATAGTAGCCAGCTAGACCTAGAAATTGACGAATTTCTGTAGGTGTCTTTGGTGCCGACCAGTTCTCAATAGCCTTAATTTTGGAGGGGTCCACGTGTATACCTTTCTCGCTAACAACGTGACCTAAAAATTCGACTCTTCGAATCCAAAATTCGCATTTAGAGAACTTCACATAGAGTTTCTCCGTTCGCAGTGTTTCTAGGACTTTTCGTAGGTGTTGACTATGCTCTTCCTCACTTCGAGAGTAGATAAGTATATCATCGATAAAGACGATGACGAACTGATCCAAGTAAGGGCGGCATACCCTATTCATTAGGTCCATAAATACTGCTGGTGCATTGGTTAATCCGAACGGCATCACCACGAATTCGTAGTGTCCATAACGAGTTCGGAAGGCTGTCTTTGGAATGTCCCCCTCTAGAACTCGTAATTGGTGATATCCGGATCGCAGGTCTATTTTGGAGAAGTAGTTCGCCCCTTGAAGTTGATCGAATAGGTCGTCAATACGGGGTAGAGGATAGCGGTTCTTGACAGTAAGTTTGTTCAGCTCTCTGTAGTCGATGCACATACGGAACGATCCGTCTTTCTTCTTTACAAACAAGACCGGTGCTCCCCAAGGTGAGAAACTTGGTCTTATGAATCCTTTGTGAAGGAGTTCATTAAGTTGACTGGAAAGTTCCTGCATCTCTGCTGGTGCAAGACGATAAGGCGACTTCGCTACTGGGGTAGCTCCTGGAATTAAGTCGATTCTGAACTCGACTTGGCGTTGCGGTGGTAATCCTGGTAGTTCTTCTGGAAAGATATCGGGAAAGTCGCGTACTACCGAGATGCTCTTGATGTCCTTCAGTTCTTGACTCGTATCAACGATGTGCGCTAGGAATGCTCGACAATCCTTCCGCAAGCACTTTCGAGCTTGGATGCACGAAATGATGCGAAGGTTTGTACTAGATTTGTCGCTGTAGATAACTAATGTTTCGTTGTTAGGGAGGTTAAGACGGACTGCTTTCTCAAAGCACATGATGTCGGCGCGAAGAAGACTCAACCAATCCATGCCGACTATAACGTCGAAACTTTTAATTTGAACCGGCATGAGATTGATTGGGAAAGAATGGCCGTCTAATGTTAACGTACAGCCCATGTATATGCAATTTGTGTTTTCGGTTTTTCCATTGGCCATCTCTATAGTGAATGATTTTTCTAACTTGCTAGGTTTAGGTTTAAGTAAATGAATAAAGTTTTGACTCACGAAGCTTCTCTCCGCTCCACTATCGAATAATATGCATGCGTATGAATTATCGAGAAGGAACGTACCAGCAACTATAGTTGGGTCAGCTACAGCTTCGTCGTGGCCTATTGCCAAAACTCGTCCCACACCTCCGGTGCCTGCTGCCTTAGGACAGTTTCTCTTGTAGTGGCCCACCTCGCCACAACCGTAGCAAGCCTGCCCTACACCCGCACCGGGAACTTGAGTGATCGGCTTTGCGGGTTCCTTGCAGAAACGGGCTGTGTGCCCTTTCCTGCTGCAGTTGGTGCACTGCATATCTCGACAAGGTCCATGGTGGTGGTAATTGCATTTGGTGCATTTTGGGAGGTTGCCTATATAAGGCTTTGTTGGGTAGGTATTTGTAGGGGCTGTAGCAGGTACAATGGCAGCATTTACTGACACCAGTTGTTTCTTTGCGGATTCTTGGGAAGACCCACCCTTCCCTTTAATCCACGCTCTCTTCCTGCCATTGTTGTTGTTGTTGCTGCTGTTGTTGTAGTTGTTGTTGTTGTTGTTTCCTTTCTGTGGTGCTGGTGCAAAAGTGGTTGAGTTCTGATGACCTCCGTAGTCGATCAGAGATTGTGCCAGTTCCTTAGCACTTTCAAAGGTGTCAGGTTTAGAAGCTAACACGCTTAATCGCATTTAGGGCGTCAGTCCCCAGATGTACCTTTCTATTTTCTTGCTCTCGGGAGCAATCATATCTGGACAAAGGATTGCCAGTTCGCAGAATCTGTTGGTATAAGTAGCGATGTCGGTACCCACCATTCCGAGAGTCCATAGCTCGTGTTCAAGCTTTTGAATTTCTCCCCGTGGGCAGTATTCTCTCATCATCATGGCCTTCAAGCTCTCCCAGCTTATGGAGTTTGCCACGATTAGGGTAAGTACTTTAACGTGGCCATTCCACCAAGTTAAAGCTTTATCGAGAAGGGTGAAAGTTGCAAATTTGACCTTGCTGTGCTCGGGGCAGGAGCAGATTTCAAAGACTGCCTCCGTCCTTTCAATCCACTGCCTCAGGGCCATCACACCACCAGTACCATCAAACATCCGGGGCTTGGCATTAGTGAAGTCCTTATAGGTGCATTCTCGAGGTGGTCCATGACTCTCGCCATGGTTGGATGGGTGTGTGCCAGATCCCGAGCCATTAGCACTCGAATTATTGATCTGTGACATGGCAGCTGCCACCGCTGCGGTGACTGCTGCTTGAAACATTACAGCATCAAATTGGGGTGGTGGAGGTGGTGGTGGTATAGGTGCTTCCTCACCGTTGTTTCGCCTTAGATTCCTACGCGGAGGCATCCTTCAACTATAGTTTGAAAAGACAAGGATAAGAATTTCATAGAATGGAAAATGTATGTGTCTCATGAACTAAATCGCTATAGTTCAACAACAGATGATAGTATGAGTCTTAAAATAGAAGAATGAAAGTTATTTGTAAGACTGAAGGTATGAAACAAGTATTTGGGTTCCCAAAGACCATTCAAGGTTCGAACGAAATACTTAACATAGTAGTAATAGTGCCACTTATATTAATATAAAAGTTGTTACAACGATCATGAAAATTTGACCCCTATAAGGGTCTCCGATTACAAAGTTCGAGAAATTTAAAGACTTTTAGCCGAGGTCCTAAGCTATAACAAAATTTGAGTCCTTGACAAGCACTACTTGCGTCGAAGGTTGCGCTTGGAGCTTGACTCCGTATCTGATTGCTTTGACTCCATTAGACGCCTATCGAAAGCGGCTTGTTGTTCCCTTAGTTCGGCGAGGGCTGCAATCATTTGCGCTTGAAACGCTTCGGTTTGGAATTGAGCGTTGTCTTGCATCTTGTCCAGCCTACGGATGTCAGAAGTGTGAACCTGAACTTCCACGTTGATATCCCGGAGTTGACTAGCTTGTACTCCAGACTGATAGGACTGATTGGCTAACTTACCCACCATTACCGGGAGTGCTCGATCAGCCGAACCTCCGCCGCGGACATCATAGAAGTCTCGGCACATGCCGTAGGGAGGGCGTAGGTTTTGCTGTTGGCTCCAATGGTGGAGGTGACTTCCCCAGACGGGAGTCGGTCCTTGAAAGTTCCTTACGAAGACGGGAGGTTGAATGGGTGGTGGATCGATAACTTCCGGCTCTGAGTCGGTACCGGAGTCATCACCCACTTCTATGGGTTCCTCGTCCTCTTCGGGATCATCTTCGATCCATCCTCCGTTGCCTTGGTTGGGAAAGTAGGGGTCGCCAGGGTGGTGAAATCCAGCCATTTGACTGTACGAGAAATAGGGTTATAAGAATTGAGTAAAGTCGGAACATGTAAAACATGTAAGTTAAACTAGTTTAGATAGCAAATACTCCTATAGTATTTAAGTTCTTGTGTTTGATTCTTGTAATGGTTTGGTAAGTTTTGACTTGTTGCTTACTACGATCATTCCTCGATATACGTTGGTCCAATCTTGGGCAAATATAGTTGATCACGCTATATTTGTCCAAAATCTGATTACATATATCGAGTCTCAATCGTAGTGTCAACTTGTCTAAATACTTGTATAGTTGTATAACATGAAAATAGTTTGCATGTAATTGTACTTAAATGAACTATCAATTTAAGTTGAACGAAATGCTGCTTAAGTGTAAAAAGAAAATTTGTTTTGTCAGAGAGTATTAGTCCCTTAAGCATTTATAGTTTGTATATCTTATGTGGTTCGATATACTTAGTTCACTATAAACATTGCTCTGATACCAATCTGTCACACCCCCAAACCTGAACGGCGGAAACGTTCGGGGGCGGATGACTTCATGTGGTAGCGTAACAAATGAATACATAGTAAAGAAAGCAATACAACCATCATATATATAATTGAAAGTTTACATTTGTCAAAAGTTACATGTTCAAAACTCAATTACAATATGATGTCAAAAATACGAGATTAAACTGGCGCTGCAGCATCCCTTCATCAAAAGCGAAATGAATACCTGAAATTTACTGATTTCCTGGGACATACAAGTAATTTTGAAAGAGTAGATCAGCATTTAAGCTGGTGAATTTCATAAGTATTTAAGTGACAATGTTTGAATGAAATGAAATGTTTTATCTTTGTTTGTTTGTGTTTAGAAAATCCTATATTTTCTACTAGTATAAAAGTAGCCTTCACTCAAGACCAATGTTTGTTTCCAAAATGTATGTAAATGTAAAATAACCAATGAGTTTGAAAACCTTGTAAATCAATGCATTTTTAATACCCCTTGTGAGTTTTATAACCATACTATTGACTCTGAATGCCTATACACAACGTTCTTCAGGCGTTGGAATGTTATGACGTTTGTCACCCCAAACGGTGGACTGCAGCTAGCAGTCAGGGCGCGGGTTGTCAAGCCCGTATAGATCTATACACAAACACCATGCTCCCCCTCCAAGGGATTCTGGTATATAATACAAGACTTGAAATGTGTACTCGAACGTACATGAAGTTAGTGTCTCACAAAACCGTGGTATAAAAACAGATCTACTTGTTAAAATGTTACGTTTGTTCTTGTATACGAAAGTAAACTTCTTGAAATATATGTTTCTAGTACATAAGAGTTAGAAATCTGTTCGCAAAACTATACCTATTATAGTTTTCAAAAAGTGTGTCTTGTTTGTTTAGAAATACTGAGAAAAGGAATCACTTGTTTATGAAAGTATAGATTTTTGGTGCAGAGTCTAGGATAGACAAGAATAATCTAAGAACAGTTTAGTTTATACATGCATTACAACAACTTTATATTTTAAAAGATAAAATGCTATTATAACATATGTTATATATATATATAAAAGTTCCTTTAAAGGTTTATAAATCGCATGTGATTTGAATATATAACAGTATATAAAAGGGTTTCTTTATGTAACACACGATAATACTCGTGTGTTTTACTTGTAATCCCCCCCTTGAAAGCATATAAAAGTATTTAGAATAATTAAAAAGGTTGATTAAGGGGTATGAAACTCACTCGAAAGTTTTGGAGATAGCGAGGTGGAAAACCGGGCAGAGTTTCGTCTCGGGAAACGGATTTTCCTCAGGATTCTCGGGAATCTCGGGAGTAAAATCGACCTTCGGGACTTGAGCCAAAAAGACCAGAGCTTCGGGTTTGAACGGACACGGAAAACGAGGCAAAGTTGAGAGAGAGAGAAGAGAAATGAACCGTTTCTTTGGAAACCCTCGCATCCTATTTATAGTAAGGCTGGTCTGCCTCGGTACGCGGGGCGTACGCTCGTACGCAGCGCGTACGTGTACGTCATGCATGACCGAAGCCTCGACTGCCTCGGTTCGGATGGGACGGGTTGCTGGGTACGCGGGTCGGATGGGACGGCGGGTCGGACGGGTCGGGGCTTCGGACGGGTCGGATGGGTCGTTTCCTTCGGATAGCGCGACGTGGACGATCAGAGGCCAATACTCTCGGTTACGCGGGGCGTACAGGGGTACGCAGCGCGTACCTCGGATGAGGACGCTGACTCCCCTTCGGATAATATCCGAATTTTGAATAAAATAAATAATTAATTTATTTAATAAACTTCAAAAATTCATATCTTCTTCATACGAACTCCGTTTTCGATGGTCTTTATATCCTCGCGTAGGTGAGACTACGCTCTACAACTTTCGTTTAGACTCCGTCGGCAAATTCCAAAATTATTATTTTTTTTATTATTTATTAAAAATCCATCGTGTTTAAGGAATTTCTTAGAAAATTCATAACTTCTTTATCTGATGTCGGTTTTTGCCAGACTTTTTACCGCTGGAATACCATTGTCGAGACTTTCGATTCTCGTTTAGGTCATTCCGGCCAAAAGTCGCTCGATCTCCGATTCGAGTTTTTAGCTGTCTGTTGCTAAGTCGAACTTGGAAAAATCATAACTTCGCTATATGAAGTCGGATTTGGGCGTTCTTTTCACGTACGATCATGGTTCAAAGACATTTAATCATAGAAGGAAATTAAATAGAACTTATTTATACATTTTATTATGAAAGTAAATTTTATTACTCAGAAGTGGTTACAATACTTGACCCATTTTGGTCGTTACAAAGAGTTGAAATATCGGGTTGTCACAAATTTCCACAACTCTGCCGATCGCTGCATGACCTTGCTCAACATTTCTAGCAATCCTCCGAACCATGACGGGTAGGGCTCGATCAGCTGAGCCACCCTCGCTTACGTTATAAAAGCTTCGGTCTCCGTTGAAAGGTAAGGGTTCACCTTGTTCATCGCTCCATCGGTTCAGGGTTGATGCCCACATGGGAGTGGGACTTTGAAATGCTAGGTGGGTGTTGGGGTTTGGAGCTACAGGGGGTAGGTTGTTGACTTCTGGCTCGGAGCTGGAGCTATCCGAAAAGCCTTCTGCATGATGATCATCCAAAGGGATCTGGTGATCATCTTCTGGCTCCTCATCTAGCCATCCTCCATTGCCTTGGTTCGGGTAATACGGATCGCCGGGAAGGTGGAAGCCAGCCATGCTATCTACACGAGAATGGGGAAAGAAAGGTTAATAAACGTCCTAATCTAGGATACTTATAAGATGGTCGTTATTAGTCGACCCAATACTTGCGTAGCGCATACCAATTGCATGTAACCGAAGCAAGATAGTCCTTCGAATAAGCGACCCTAACTCCAGATCCCCAATCAAACAAGAACAGGAAATGAAGCAAAGGTCATAGATTCTAAGTCTATAGCGCCCTAGTCACATGTAACTGTGGTGCATCCACTTAGCAACTATTGCCCTACTAGTAACGACCCTTTTAGTTATCACATATGTAGTTAGTAGAGTGCAGAATACTCCTATAGTATTCTTGTTCTAACGTTCTTGTGGTAGTGTTGGTAAGTTTTTAGACTTGTTGCAGCACAACCATCAGTCTTAGGCACATGCTAGTCACTCCTAGGAAAATGTAGTTGATCAGGCTACATCTAACTAGGTGTGACTATATGTCTCTAAGCCTAATTGTGCTGTTCAACAATCTTAATAATTTCGTTCTGTTCTAGTATGATACTGATCCTTTGTATTAATGGATGTGTATATATATATATACTTAGTTAAGTATTGTAGTATTTAAAAGTATATATTCTTGGTCAGAGTGTTTTAGTCCCGAAGTGTTTATACTTCGTATATCTTTTATGGGTTGATATACTTGATTCACTATAAACAATGCTCTGATACCAATCTGTCACACCCTCAAACCAAGAACGGCGGAATACGTTCTGGGGTGGAGGACGTCATGTACAGTATCATAACAATGCATAATAGTAAAAACAAGCCACAACATTCATTACATTAATATAGTAATTGTAATACAAGCGTGTTCTGTACAGTTTGTTAGACAGCAAAAGTATAATCAAAAGTAAAGACAAGTCTTGTGTGTGTGCTCCGTCTTCTCAAAAACAACATCTGTACCTATCTATTGCCAACCTGAGAATACAAGTTATTTTGAAAACGAGTATCAGCATAAAGCTGGTGAGCTCATAAGAATTTAGTGTCGTTGCTTGTATGAAAAGTGTTTACAATCATGTAATGTAAAAGCTGTGATTTACGTTTGAAAATAGTAAAATCCCTAGAAAATCCTATATTGTCCGGATTTGCATATTTGTAAGTTTAATCCTTATAGTGTGCAGAGTTTTCCCCATTGAGACTGTCAATCATGAAAAACGGGGTATAGATTGCATTTATGCAATGTAAATGAAGAAAGATAATATCTTATATCCGCAGTTTCACTGCCGGCTGGATATAGTAGCGTTGTAAACTTCAGTTAGTAATATATGCATATATATTCACTTCGGGAAGTTAGTTTAATCCTTAATTCTTAGTGTGTTAATTTGGGTATGAATGTGATTTCTCATGTAACCAATCTTAGTGATAGTAGAGTGTCCGATGGACTTCCCGGTCATTCGTAGTGTAGTGATGTTTCGTCACCCCTGGGCCTATTCGGCTCGGATTGTAACTAAAAGTCGGGATGTAACAGTGTCCGTCCTGTATAGATCTATACATGTAGTGGTTGCTTTTCTTCCGGGAAGCTCTGGTTACACGGTGATTGCACAGTAGAGTGTCGTATAGAGGAATAGAGTATCGTATTCTGGGTTAGTGTGTTATATTGTATCATAGTGTAGTGAACTTTTTAGTATGATGTATAGAGTATTCCTTTTTACATGTATTATCGTGTGATAGTAGTGATTATAGATAACATCATAGTGATAGAGGTAATGAGCAGTAGTCTTAACTATACCTATTATAGTTAACTAGAGTGTGGGGTTGCAGTCCTCTGATTTACAAAGGTATTGAATCAAGTGAAGACTTTCATATCTAACACAAATATATATAATATATAACTAAGAATTCAACGACAGACGGACAGATAACACTATACCCTAAGACCACAATCAAACAAGAACAGGAAGTAAGGTGAGCTTTCAGTCCTAAGTCCTTTAAGTCTTACTTATATAAATATATATATGTGTAGATAAAATTTTTAAAGGAAAAGAAATTTTAAAAATAATTTGATAATAGTTTAATAACAGTTTAACATAAAAATACGTTGGAATGTCATTTAAAACAGTTTGGTTTACAAGGCAATTAAAAGTATAGAAATCCCTTTTTGATAACAAGTTATAAATCACAGGTGATTGATACTATAACTTGTTATATACAACTTGTATTCCCCCCTATAAAACATTGTAAAAACATTTGAAAGGTTAATTCAGGGGTATGAACTCACCTGCAGCGAGTGGATCAGATGAAAGTCTCGGTTGAGTGCTTGGTGTCAAGTGAAAACTTGAACACACTTTACGACCCTAGTAACATATGAAGATATATGTTTACATATAAGTAGTGATTAAAACACTAATTTAACATGTATAGGCTTCCTAATGCGAAGAAAAACTCTTTAGTGGGTTGCTAGGAGGCTATTGGGTTGCTAGGAAGGAGTGTAAGGCCTCACTATGGAGTTTACTCCTCAAATACTCACTTTAGGTGACTTTGCGGTTGAGGGACCAATTCTCCCATGAGTTTGCGGCCGTAAACTCATGGGAGGAGTGTGTTTGAGTGCTTAAGGGTTTCTTACATCACTAGGAAGAGTTCTAGGGTCTAATCCATGGCTTGAGGGGTGTTTAGGGTTAAAAGGGGGCACTCCCTTGGAGTTTGCGGTCCTAGAACCACTCCTTGGGAGTTTACGGTCGTGAACCCCATGGTTTACGGCCGTAAACTCCTGGACACCCCTTATGCTTCGATTTTGAGGTCCTTAGCTCACTCCTACAAGTTTCTAAGTGAAGGTATAAGGCTAAACAGGGGGTTTAGGGCTCAATTTTCATAGTTTGAGGGAGTTTACGGCCTAAGAATGTTCTTGGGCCGTAAACCCTCTTTCAAGCCTCCAAACTTGGTGTTTAAGGTCCATGACACTTCAAGGTTAAGTTCTAAGCTAGTCTCTAAGCCTAGGGAAGGGATTTGGGGCATTTTTGGCATCCTTTTAGGGGTTTACGGCCTAAGAGGGTTCTTGGGCCGTAAACTCCTTGTTCTTGGCCTTCTTGTATGATTTTCAAGCTATATAGACATGTAATGTGATTTAGAATAATCTAGGGTAAGTGAACTTACAGTTTGGGAGCGGAAACTTGCGGATTTTTGGAAGAATCGGGCCTTGAAGAGAGAGAGAGAAAGTGACTAGAGTGGTAAAAAGTTCAAGTTGGTGATCACTCAACCCTTATATAGGGCTTGAGTTGGTGGCCAGGTGGGGATCCACCCCATACCGACGTTAAACGGAAATTAAATTTTTACCCGATTAAATGGTCGTAACCCGACTTAGTTCTAAACTAAAAAATTTCTCCCGAATAAATTTGAGGGTATTACACGTGTTTTTATTTATTTCATTTCGACACTAAAATAAAATAAATCATTAGGTGATTTGTCTAACCCAAATGTTAACGAAAATCTTAATAATAATAATAATAATAATAATAATAAA
Organism: Lactuca serriola; assembly: GCF_051521515.1. Lineage (NCBI taxonomy): Eukaryota > Viridiplantae > Streptophyta > Magnoliopsida > Asterales > Asteraceae > Lactuca > Lactuca serriola. The sequence goes on from NC_136412.1 coordinate 120,329,466, forward strand.
ATATTCTATTAACGGAAATGGGATATCGCAATGGAATAAATTTCGAGTTGTCACACAATTAAAAACTTAGTTAACAATGGATCTATGGACAACACCTACTATTGGGGATGGACCAATGGATACTCAACCAATAAGGATTCAACTCCCCGATTTAATGTTGATCGACCATATGTCCCACCGGATCATGAGTTTTATTACCTAGTTAATGATAAAACGTTCCCCGAATACATAAGATGCCACTTCGGTCGACTTCATGAACTAAGTAATAATTGTGTCATCGGGGAAATTCTTCCGGAATCCTCGAATTATCCAAATGATCAAATACCCATCATTTGTCCCAATTCGCAGTCTTCTTCGGATGTTGACAAAGAAATTGTTGTGGAAGGACCAGAAACAATTGTAAACTTTCCGTCCTTGCCTTCCATAAAAAGTCCTATTAGTAAATCATCTATGACATACTCTGCGGTTGTCCAGTCATCCGCACTGCAGACCGCAGTCAAAAGCACAGTGACTATTCAGCCTATTCTTCACAAAGTAATAATAGAAAACTTTGTATATGGTCAATGTTCATAAAGTCCTGAACCTTCTAGTTCAGATGAATCAAGTAAACGTTTTTCAAAACAGTCAAAGTTTCTCAAGAAACCGAAGTTGAACATTACTAACTGCGGTTCTCCTAAAAAACAAGCAAAACAAGCTTTGAAAGAGGAAATCAGATCCCGAAGCAAAAAGTGGGATACTGAATGGAAAAACAATTTCAAAAATGTCAAGGTTTCTAAACAAAAGAACTTAGAAAAATCCACTACGGCCAAACATCTTTCAAAAATCACGGCAGTCAAAGGTTCTGACAAAAAGAAGTGTACAACAACAAAAGTTTTTTCAAACACTCCTTCGAAATCCAAAAAGGAAGACAAATATTTTCAAACATATTCCTTAAACGATCCAAAGTGGAAAGGTATCTTACCAACTCCCGAACCTTCATAATCATTTCAATCAGTTGTCAGGTCAAAACCCATGAGTAATTCATGTGACAATAGTCAATTTCGGGTCAAGTCAAAGCCAATCAAAGTCAACGAGTCAAACCGGTCAACTCAGTTAGACCTTGTATATTAGGGTTTATGTTATGTAATTACTGTATAACTCACTATTTTAATGAGAAAACATCACTTGGAAAATTCGTGTGTTTAATTTTCCTTAGCCTTAGTGCTAAACAATGAACCAAACTGATAAAACAATGTTGCATACTCATCTAGAGAGTGTAAGATCCTAAAACATGGCTTAATGGGGCTTACGGACCTTGCGTTGCGGAGCCAAACACTCATAAATGTCACATACGAAACCTCTCTCAGGCGTTTTCACTCTATCTCTATTTATCTAGAATCTGTCCGAAATCTCTCTTTATTTGAGAAATCTCTCCAACAATGTGAAATCTCTCCCAAATCTCTCTTTGTATGAGAAATCTCTCCAAGTATGTGAAATATCTCCCAAATCTCTCTTTGTATGTGAAATCTCTCCTAAATCTCTCTTTATATGAGAAATCTCTCCAAGAATGTGAAATCTCTCCCAAATCTCTCTTTGTATGTGAAATCTCTCCCAAATCTCTCTTTGTATGAGAAATCTCTCCGAGTATGTGAAATCTCTCCCAAATCTCTCTTTGTATGTGAAATCTCTCCCAAATCTCTCTTTGTATGAGAAATCTCTCCAAAAATGTGAAATCTCTCCCAAATCTCACCTTACATGTGAAATCTCTCCCAAATCTCTCTCAAAACCTCTTTTGGTTTTTCGTAATCAATTGGGGCATCCCGACACTTGACTTGGTGAAAAACCATGCGAAACGGGAAGATACCTTGGAAAATAGCCTCTTAGGGCCGGAATCCTTCTATAGTGATCAAACCCTTCTTGAACCGAGGTCAAAGGAGCCAGGCCGAGGAGACCGCAACTATCCGAAGCCGCAGCCAAGGAGACCGCAGCCATCCGAAGCCGCAACCAAGGAGACCGCAGCCGTCCAGCCGCAGCAAGCCTCACCTTCTGACCGCATCAAGCCTTCGGACCGCAGTCCCTTCTCCTCGGATCCTCCTCAGCAGCCGAGCCACTCCGGTTCCAAGAACTTCGGATTTCACCCTTTTTCACCCGGTTTTCGACCCCAACTCCGTTTTAAGCCCGTTTTTCATCATTTTAACGTGGGATTTTCTCCAAAAATCACATTTTAACATATAAGACCCTAAATATTCATAATTTAGACATATTTTTTTATGGAAATATATATATTTAAGTATAAAATGTATTAAGTGAGATCATGAGGTGGAGTGTGAATCTTACCATAATATTTGACACAAACAACCACCCCATACCCATTCCGATGACCAACCATTGTACTCCCCACCATACCTGGTCATTCAAGAGTACTTTCCCCACCATTTGACCAGCCCCACTCATGGTCAAAGGCTGAAGACTCTTACCTTTCCTCATTCTCACTCACTTGCTCTCAATTCACTAAAGATCAAACACCTCTTTTCTCTCTAACTCCCTCTCACAAAAACGAGATTTCCAAGGCATTTCCAGCTTCTCTCCTTCACTTGGTAAGTATAATTTATCCTCCTTGTGATAATTACATTTCATTCTACTCAAATCATTGATGGCTTACACAAACGCCATCATTATTGTGTTAGATTCTTGAATCTTCAAAGCAATCCTTCAAGTGTTCTTGAGTTGAACACTTCTCTTCTTCAACATTCAACCACTGAAATCACTCAAGGTGAGTTCATACCCCTGTATTTTCTTTTTTTCTTAAGTTTTAAGGGGGGGGGGGGGGGCGGGGGGGGGGGGGGAATACAAGTTAAAACACCAAGAACATAACTAAACTTTTCTAACAGCTTTCATCAGAAAAGTTGGACTCCATTCACGGACTGTTTTGGACAACTTAAACATTATAGTTTTCAAAACTGTATTAGGTGCAAATAGTTCAAGTTCTTACCTTTAAAATTACTACTTGCACATCTCCATATGATTTTTCTACAATTTATGGTGATTTTTACAAAACTGCCTATCACTGTAGCTACGAATCCGGACCAGTCTGTGAATATGAGCATTTTTACACAAGTTAGAGGCATCCAAAAATCGTAATAAAATTTATGAACAAACTAGACACATTTTTTGAACTCTCAGAATTTACGGATTTAGTTTTTGACTTCATATGATTTTCGATGACTTTTCTAAATCAGTACTGAAAGGCTAAAACTAAATAACAACCTATAACTTTTATAACACTTTGTATTTTGCGGAGCAAAGTGTATAACGATAAGTTCTAAATATTGAATGCATTTCCTTGTTGGTTTATCGTTGTAAACTGAAAATTTGTCATTCGTGATAAGGTTTCATCATTTATTTTGAATACATATAATAAACTACAATAAGCATAGTTTATGGGATTTTTACCGCATGGCAAAGGTTTTACTCTCGAAACAAATGGGTTTTCATACACGGCCTAATGAACTATAAAAGTAATAGTTCAAGGAATTCATATCACTAATTCATTCATAAGAGGTTATTTTACTCCCTCTACGGGAAAAAGGGTTTAATAACAAATCATTTGTAAACTAGTTAACTTAGGTTGTCAGACAATCTCTACCCATACGTTCGAGTATGGGATTCAAATTCCTATAAAGTATAACCTGAGTCACTTGTAGGGAGAGCGTGATAATTGTGTATAGATTTATATTGGGGTTGACATCCCACACCTCGCTGCAAGCTACAGCCGGACCGGCAGGTCTGCGGGTGACAAGAGTCATAGGATCAGGGCGTCTGAAAGACGTTGTGCAGGTTACCTCTAGTCATAGTATGGTTATAGCGGCTTACATAAATAGTTAATAATCTATCAAGTTTACATGGAAAAATTTCTACTTTAATAGGGGGTTTTACTTCTAAATTAACGAGTTTATGTCGATTTAAACTTTCATGATTCACTGTAAGTATGATGAATTACTTGTACACTTCGGTCTTTGGGTTTTAAGACTACAGTTACACAATAAAGAAAATATTGGATTTTCTGGAAACATACTTTATCGCTTTTACAAGAAAAACGGTAATTTCTCAAACAAAAACTCTTATGAACTCACCAACCTTTGTGTTGACACTTTTTCAAACAACTTGTATTCTCAGGAAATCACTAAACAGGAAATCAAGTGCTTTTTGAGGATGGGACGTTAAGACGTCGAACATTTCATATTTTGTCAACATATTGTAATTGATTTTGAAACATGTAATTCATACAATGATGTAACTCTTTCAATTATATATATGCTGTTTGTGTTTACTTTCATCACTATTGCCATTGTTGTTATGATACTATACATGAAGTCCTCCACCCCCGGACGTTTCCGCCATCCTTGGTTTGGGGGTGTGACAGATTGGTATCCGAGCACGGTTTATATTGAATTAAGTATATCAAACAACATATGATATACAAACTATAAACACATTTGGGACAAAAGCCTCTGATTTTAAAACATTTTAACGGGTTATACTTTTAGAAAATAAATAGTTTTCTCGTTTAAAAGTATAACTACATGCATTACATACTCGCGTAGTGTCATAACTAGAAGAACATAAAGTAAAAGAAGAGGAGTTGAACCCTACGAGTATGCCTTGGTATGGGTAATCAGTTCTGGGAAGGATATAGCCTGATCAACTATATCTGTCCGAGAAGTGACTTACTCATACCGGGGGATAGTCGTAGGGGACAACAAATCTAATAACCTAACTTCACTATAGAAGAATACTCTAAGAACCAAATCTAAACATTTAAAATACTATAGGAGTATTTGTATGTTTCTATAGCGCAATGTTATTATTATTAACTGCTACCTGCTTCTTACACCCCTATTCTCGCGCAGACGACATGGCAGGATTCCACTTACAAGGAGACCCATACTTTCCCATTGAGGGAAATGCCGGCTGGATTGAAGAAGAGCCCGAAGAGCTGATTGAAGAGGATCCCGAGGAGGAACCCGAAGAAGAAGAAGAGGAGGTAGACGAAGAAGAAGAAGAGGTAGACATGGATGAGGTCGAAAGTGAAGAAGAACCAGAGGAGGAAGTCTTCAACCCTGCTTACATCGACAGGGTGCCGGCGAACCGCTTTGGCCACAACGGGCCTGAGCCCCGTTGGGCAAACATGATCGAGAGGTGGAGCTGACAACAACGCCAACGGTCACCATATGGCGACCAACGAGGTTACTATGACCTCAGCCACGGGGGACCGGCTGACAGAGCCCTCCCCGTCATGGTCCAACACATCACGAATTTGGGGAGCCAAAGTAGGGAAATGGCAGATCAGGTTCGAAATCTCACTGTTGTTATAGCAGCAACCGACGCACACACCACTGATTTTGAGAGGGACTTCTATCCAGTAGACCAACTTATCGAGGACCTTACCACTGCTCGAGCGAAGATAAGGGAGTACCAGGAGAGGAACGCAGCTCTCGAGGAGAGAGTGATCGCGGCCGAATGCCAGATTGCGGAGCTTCAGGGAGCCTCGACCTCATCTCAGGGCCACCATGGACCAGATGCCACCCGCCGCGAGTAGTGTTCGCACTGCTCATGTTTTGTTATAAAACCAGGATTTCGAGTATGCGTTGGTGCTACTTTGTATTGCGAATAGGTTGACCCCGTGACTAAGTGACTACACTAGTCAAAGGGGGCTTTTGTACTGCCAAAACTTTATCTTTACATTGATGTAATGTGGACCCCTATGAGGTCAAACCTTTCCCAAAACAATATGTACTAAAATTTTATCAATGAATTTGGCATACATTTTATTTCATTGGATGTTTGATTCACTATTATCAAATTCATAAGTTATTTGTATAGACTCTCACTCTGAATTGCTTGCAAATATGTATATATATATATATATATATATATATATATATATATATATATAGACACACAACGTCGGGACATAATGCGAATGAGTTAGAACAACTAACACTCGACTCATTATTACTATCAAAACCTTACCGACTTTCCATCTTTAAAAATATATGACAGAACCATGCCGCCAAGGAAGAGACCAAGACCATTCAGCAGCGCAACACCACCTCCTCCACCGCCACCTCCGTAGTTTGACTCCGTGATGTTCCAGGATGCGGTAACAGCAGCTGTGGCAGCTACAATGTCGCAGATAGGTACGAACGGTGCTGGTGGTTCTGGATCTGGTGCTACGCACTCTAACCACGGGGACAGTACGGGGCGTACGAAGGAGTGCACTTACAAGGGCTTCACAAATGGGATACCCGATTCTTTCAATGGAAGCGGGGGAGTCATTTCACTAATGCAATGGTTCGAGAGAACCGAAGCAGTCTTCGAAATTTGTGCTTGCCCTGAAGTGAGCAAAGTTAAGTACGCGGCATTCACTTTCATCGGAAGAGCTCTCACTTGGTGGAACGGCAGTGTTAAGTCGCTTACTCCTGCAGTGGCTAACTCTATAAGTTGGGAGGATTTAAAAGCTTTGATGCTGAAGGAATATTGCCCGAGGGGCGAAGTGCAAAAACTTGAAAAAGAACTCTGGAACCTCAAGATGTCGGGGATGGATCTCGAAGCTTATACCGCCCGATTCAATGACCTAGCACTCCTCTGTCCCGAAATGGTCACTCCAGAGGAGATAAAGGTGGAATGATACCTTTGGGGGCTGTCATCCCAGATTTATGATAGTGTACTGGCCTCGAAACCACTACCTTTGAGAGTGCCAAGGAATTGGCACAACAGCTTATCGACCATAGGGCCAGCCATGGTACCGTGATCACCACCCCCGGTCAAACAAAAGGAGGTAACAATAAAAGAAAGTTCTGGAGTAACAAAAAGAAGTAGTCGGCACCAGAGTCCGCCAAGAAACAGCAAACTGTCACCATTCATGCTGCCACTACTCCATCCACTCCGGCCCCATGGAAGCAATATGCTAGGACACTCCCTAAGTGCGACAAATGTGGTTTCCACCACAATGGTGCTTGTCGGGAATTACACTGCAATAACTGCAACAAGAAGGGGCACACTGCACGATTCTGTAAAACGTCGGCCCAAAACACCACTCAAGCCACCATCGTCGCCAACACTGGAGCAAGCCAAACCTGTTATGGTTGCGGAGAGATAGGGCACTACAAAAGAAACTGCCCAAAAGCACGAAACGCCAATGCTGGGAATGCAGGAAGAGTCCTAACTTTAGGACACGGGGAAGCAGTCAGGGACCCCACCATGGTTGCTGGTACGTTCCTCCTCAATAACTCTTATGCATGCGTACTTTTCGATAGTGGGGCAGAAAGAAGTTTTGTGAGTCACCAATTCAAACAAATACTTAAACAAAATCCCCAATCATTAAAAGATTCATACGTTGTAGGAATGGAAAACGGAAAGGTTGAGCGCACTAATGATATTTACTCAGGGTGGGCCCTCACTCTAGACAAGCATTCGTTTAAAATCGACCTAATGCCGGTCACAATAAAAAGTTTCGATGTCATCATTTGTATGGATTGGTTGAGTTCTAATCGTGCTGACATTTTGTGTTACGAAAGGGCCGTCCGCCTCAATCTGCCGAATGGCAACACTCTCGTCGTTTATGGCGACAAACCTAGTGCGAACCTACAAATCATCTCTTGTGTCAAAGCCCGAAAGTATCTCCGTAAGGAATATCACGCCTTTTTGGCCCATGTTGTGGATATGAAACGAGAGGTGAAAGAAATCAAGGAAATCCCGGAGGTCTGTAACTTTCCCGACGTGTTCCCAAAAGACCTCCCAAGTGTACAACCTGCGTGACAAGTCGAATTTAGAATCGATCTAATCCCTGGCGCTACCCCCGTAGCCAAAGCACCATACCGTTTCGCACCGGCAGAGATGCAAGAACTGTCGAGTCAACTGAGTGAACTACTGGACAAGGGATTCATCAGACCAAGCTTCTCGCCTTGGGGAGCATCGGTCTTATTTGTAAAGAAAAAGGATGGATCTTTTCGCATGTGCATCGACTACCGCGAACTAAACAAACTCACTATAAAGAACCGATATCCCTTACCCCGAATCGATGATCTATTAGACCAACTCCAAGGGGCGAGCTACTTCTCAAAGATTTATCTACAGTCGGGTTATCACCAACTACGAGTTCAAGAAGAGGACATTCCCAAGACTGCATTTAGAACTCGCTATGGGCACTACGAGTTTGTGGTAATGCCCTTCGGATTACCGAACGCACCAAAAATATTCATGGATCTGATGAACTGAGTGTGGCGACCCTTCCTAGATAGATTCGTGATCGTGTTCATCGATGATATCTTGGTCTATTCAAGGAGCGAAGAAGAGCACAGGCACACTTGCGACTAATACTGGAGACTCTAAGAGCCGAGAAGATTTATGCTAAGTTTTCAAAGTGAGAATTTTGGCTCCGAGAAGTGGGATTCCTTGGCCACGTAATTAGCGAGAAAGGGATACATGTGGATCCCTCAAAGATCAAATCGATCGAAAGTTGGCCAGCACCCATAACGCCGACAGAGATCCGACAATTCTTAGGACTCGCTGGATACTATCGAAGATTCATCCAAAACTTCTCCAAGATCGCAAAACCACTCACCACCTTGACTCAAAAAGGTGTGATGTTTAAGTGGGGAGATAAACAAGAAGCCGCCTTCCAAACGTTAAAACAAGCCCTATGTAGCGCATCGGTCTTGTCTCTTCCAGAAGGAACTGATGACTTCGTGGTATATTGCGATGCTTCAAATCAAGGCCTCGGATGCGTGCTCATGCAGAGATGGAAAGTCATCGCTTACGCGTCAAGACAACTTAAGACACACGAAGTTGATTACAATACCCACGACCTTGAACTGGGAGCGGTAGTGTTCGCCTTAAAGATCTGGAGGCACTACCTCTACGGCACAAAATGCACTATCTTCACCGATCACAAAAGTCTTCAGCATATCCTCAATCAAAAAGAGCTCAACACAAGGCAACGAAGGTGGGTTGAGCTACTGAACGACTACAAGTATGAAATTCGCTACCACCCGGGCAAGGCCAATGTAGTGGCTGATGCCCTAAGCAGGAAGGAATATTCAGGCCGCCGATTGAAATCCTTAACCATGACCATCCATTCCCACCTGGCCACGCAAATCAAGGAAGCCCAACTAGAAGCCTTGAAACCAGAAAATGTGACAGGTGAGGCATTAAGAGGGATGGATAAAAACTTAGAAGTTAAGGATGATGGAGCACGTTATCTCATGAATCGGATCTGGAAGCCAAAGTTTGGTGGGTTCCAAGACGTCGTCATGAATGAAGCACACAAGACTCGATATTCCATCCATCCAGGTTCGGACAAGATGTATCTAGACCTCAAAAAGTTATACTGGTGGTCGAACATGAAAGCCGAGATTGCGACTTATGTGGGCAAGTGTCTGACTTGCGCCAAGGTCAAGGTGGAATACCAGAAACCCTCAAGACTACTACAATAGCCTGATATACCTGAGTGGAAGTGGGAACGGATAACCATGGACTTCATAACCAAGCTGCCTAAGACGTCAGGCGGGCTTGATACCATATGGGTAATCGTAGATAGATTAACCAAGTCTGCGCACTTCCTGCCAATAAAGGAAACCAACAAGATGGAGAAGTTAACCAGGACGTACATCAAGGAGATTGTGCGACTGCATGATGTACCAATATCCATTATCTCCGACCGAGATAGTAGATTCACCTTGCGATTTTGGTAGTCCCTACAGAAATCTTTGGGAACTAGGCTAGACATGAGTACGACCTACCATCCACAAACTGACAGGCAAAGCGAGTGCACCATACAGACATTAGAAGACATCTTGAGAGCCTGTGTGATAGACTTTGGTAAGGCATGGGATACCCATTTACCACTTATTGAATTCTCCTACAATAACAACTATCACACTAGCATCAAGGTCGCCCCATTCGAAGCTCTTTATGGACGCAAGTGCCGATCACCCCTGTGTTGGGCAGAAGTAGGGGACACTCAACTAGCTAGAGGGCAAGTCCTTAATAGCACCCTTACTGGTGCTGAAATCATAAGGGAGACCACAGAAAAGATTATTCAAATTCGGGAAAGACTGAAGGCGTCTTGTGATCTGTAAAAGAGTTATGCGGACAAGCGACGCAAACCCTTGGAATTCCAGGTCGGTGATCGAGTACTACTAAAAGTTTCCCCTTGGAAAGGAATGATACGTTTTGGTAAACGTGGGAAACTAAACCCAAGGTACATTGGACCGTTTGAAATCCTTGCGAGGATTAGTCCCGTAGCGTACAAACTCTGATTACCACAAGAACTTAATAACGTACACCCTACCTTCCACGTATCCAACTTGAAAAAGTGCCTGTCCGACGGGACTCTCGTGATACCTCTCGACAAACTTGAAGTTAATGAGAGTCTCCATTTCGTGGAAGAACCAGTTCAGATTATGGATCGGGAAGTCAAAAGAACGAAAAAAAGTCGTATTCCCATAGTGAAGGTTCGTAGGAATGCGAAACGAGGACCTGAGTTCACCTGGGAACGCGAAGATCAAATGAAACAAAAATACCCGCGTCTCTTCCCAAACTCTTGAAGTCCCTGTCAGAATGTAAATTTCGAGACAAAATTCCCTCTAACAGGGGGATGATGTGACAATAGTCAATTTTGGGTCAAGTCAAAGTCAACGAGTCAAATCGATCAACTCAATTAGACCTTGTATATTAGGGTTTACGTTATGTAATTACTGTATAACTCACTATTTTAATGAGAAAACATCACTTGGAAAATTCGTGTGTTTAATTTTCCTTAGCCTTAGTGCTAAACAACGAACCAAACTGATAAAACAATGTTGCATACTCATCTGGAGTGTGTAAGATCCTAAAACATGGCTTAATGGGGCTTACGGACCTTGCATTGCGGAGCCAAACACTCACAAATGTCACACACGAAACCTCTCTCAAACCTTTTCACTCTATCTCTTTTTATCTATAATCTCTCCCAAATCTCTCTTTGTATGAGAAATCTCTCCAAGAATGTGAAATCTCTCCCAAATCACTCTTTGTATGAGAACTCTCTCCAAGTATGTGAAATCTCTCCCAAATCTCTCTTTGTATGTGAAATCTCTCCCAAATCTGTCTTTGTATGAGAAATCTCTCCAAGAATGTGAAATCTCTCACAAATCTCTCTTTATATGTGAAATCTCTCCCGAATGTCTCTTTGTATGAGAAATCTCTCCGAGTATGTGAAACCTCTCCCAAATCTCTCTTTGTATGTGAAATCTCTCCCAAATCTCTCTTTGTATGAGAAATCTCTCCAAGAATGTGAAATCTCTCCCAAATCTCTCCTTGTATGTGAAATCTCTCCCAAATCTCTCTCAAAACCTCTTTTGATTTTTCGTAATCAATTGGGGCATCCCGACACTTGACTTGGTGAAAAACCATGCGAAACGGGAAGATACCTTGGAAAATAGCCTCTTAGGGCCGGAATTCTTCTATAGGGATCAAACCTTTCTTGAACCGAGGTCAAAGGAGCCAGGCCGAGGAGACCGCAGCCATCCGAAGCCGCAACCAAAGAGACCGCAGCCATCCGAAGCCGCAACCAAGGAGACCGCAGCCGTCCAGCCGCAGTGAGCCTCGCCTTCTGACCGCATCAAGCCTTCGGACCGCAGTCCCTTCTCCTCGGATCCTCCTCAGCAGCCGAGCCACTCCGGTTCCAAGGCTGCTGATAACCGCACACTTGCCAGAACTTCGGATTTCGCCCTTTTTCACCTGGTTTTCGACCCCAACTCCGTTTTAAGCCCGTTTTTCATCATTTTAACGCGGGATTTTCTCCAAAAATCATATTTTAACATATAAGACCCTAAATATTCATAATTTAGACATATTTTTTTTATGGAAATATAAATATTTAAGAATAAAATCTATTAAGTGAGATCATGAGGTGGAGTGTGAATCTTACCATAATATTTGACACAAACAACCACCCCATACCCATTCCCATGACCAACCATTGTACTCCCCACCATACCTGGTCATTCAAGAGTACTTTCCCCACCATTTGACCAGCCCGACTCATGGTCAAAGGCTGAAGACTCTTACCTCTCCTCATTCTCACTCACTTGCTCTCATTTCACTAAAGATCAAACACCTGTTTTCTCTCTAACTCCCTCTCACAAAAACGAGATTTCCAAGGCATTTCCAGCTTCTCTCCTTCACTTGGTAAGTATAATTTATCCTCCTTGTGATAATTACATTTCATTCTACTCAAATCATTGATGGCTTACACAAACGCCATCATTATTGTGTTAGATTCTTGAATCTTCAAAGCAATCCTTCAAGTGTTCTTGAGTTGAACACTTCTCTTCTTCAACATTCAACCACTGAAATCACTCAAGGTGAGTTCATACCCCTGTATTTTCTTTTTTTCTTAAGTTTTAAGGGGGGGGGGGATACAAGTTAAAACACCAAGAACATAACTAAACTTTTCTAACATCTTTCATCAGAAAAGTTGGACTCCATTCACGGACTGTTTTGGACAACTTAAACATTATAGTTTTCAAAACTCTATTAGGTGCAAATAGTTCAAGTTCTTACCTTTAAAAGTACTACTTGCACATCTCCATAAGATTTTTCTACAATTTATGGTGATTTTTACAAAACTGTCTATCACTGTAGCTACGAATCCGGACCAGTCTGTGAATATGAGCATTTTTACATAGGTTAGAGGCATCCAAAAATTGTAAAAAAATTTATGAACAAACTAGACACATTTTGTGAACTCTCAGAATTTACAGATTTAGGTTTTGACTTCATATGATTTTCCATGACTTTTCTAAATCAGTATTGAAAGGCTAAAACTAAATAACAGCCTATAACTTTTATAGCACTTTGTATTATGCGTATAACTTTTATAGCACTTTGTATTATGCGGAGCAAAGTGTATAACGATAAGTTTTAAATATTGAATGCATTTCTTTGTTGGTTTGTCATTGTAAACTGAAAATTTGTCATTCACGATAAGGTTTCATTATTTATTTCGAATACATATAATAAACTACAATAAGCGTAGTTTATGGGATTTTTACCGCATGACAATGGTTTTACTCTCGAAACAAATGGGTTTTCATACACAGCCTAATGAACTATAAAAGTAATAGTTCAAGGAATTCATATCCCTAATTTATTCATAAGAGGTTATGTTACTCCTTCTACGGGAAAAGGGTTTAATAACAAATCATTTGTAAACTAGTTAACTTAGGTTGTGAGACAATCTCTACCCATACGTTCGAGTATGGGATTCAAATTCCTATAAAGTATAACCTGAGTCACTTGTAGGGAGAGCGTGATAATTGTGTATAGATTTATATTGGGGTTGACATCCCACACCTCGCTGCAAGCTACAGCCGGACCGGCAGGTCTGCGGGTGACAAGAGTCATAGGATCAGGGCGTCTGAAAGACGTTGTGCAGGTTACCTCTAGTCATAGTATGGTTATAGCGGCTTACATAAATAGTTAATAATCTCTCAAGTTTACATGGAAAAATTTCTACTTTAATAGGGGGTTTTACTTCTAAATTAACGAGTTTATGTCGATTTAAACTTTCATGATTCACTGTAAGTATGATGAATTACTTGTACACTTCGGTCTTTGGGTTTTAAGGCTACAGTTACACAATAAAGAAAATATTGGATTTTCTGGAAACATACTCTATCGCTTTTACAAGAAAAACTGTTATTTCTCAAACAAAAACTCTTATGAACTCACCAACCTTTGTGTTGACACTTTTTCAAACAACTTGTATTCTTAGGAAATCACTAAATAGGAAATCAAGTGCATTTTGAGGATGTAACGCTCGTAGATCAGGGCTAGTCAATTTAGAGACAATAAGTGTCAAAAATGACTTTTTGATAGAAGATTATTTAGGATGAATAATCCTAACTAAGTTGTAGTATATGTTACAAGGTTTCCGTGCATATAAAGAACGCCAAAATCCGAGTTATAACGAAGAAGTTATGACTTGTTGGAGTTTCGCGACAGAACAGACACAACGCTGAATGACGTAAAAAAAGTGGATTCACGTTAGAGTGATATTTAGCCTTAGCGATCTAAACGAGAATCGAAGATCTCGTTGTTAGTAGCGAAACGACGAAAAGTTAGGCAAGAACGGACGTCGGACGAAGAAATTATGAATTTATAACGAAGTTTTCTGTCCCGACCTATAAAAAATAAATAATAAAAATAAAATTCAAAATTAGCCGATGGAGTCTAAATGAAAGTTGTAGAGCGTAGTCTCACCTTTCCGTGGATATAAAGAACGTCGAAAACGGAGTTCGTATGAAGAAGATATGAACTTCCGAAGTTTATTAAATATTTTGTAATTAAATTTAATTGAAAATTCGGAAGCATTATCCGAAGGCGAGTCACCGGTCTGATCCGAGGTACGCCCCGCGTACTCCGAAGGTGTCGACATCGCAGCAAGTGGCTTCGGATGACGCATGCAGTGACGGATTCGGACGCGTACGCCCCGCGTACCCATGTATGCCCCGCGTACTCCGAGGCTCCAGCCTCCTATAAATAGGATGCGAGGGCAGCCGACTGAACTTTCCAGAGAAGATGAAGCTTATTCCATACCTAATTCCGAGCGTTACTGAATACGCTACGAGCTTTACGGAGAAGATGAAGCTTATTCCATACCTAATTCCGACTGAACTTTCCAAGGTCAACAAGTTTGCCAATGGATTACCAGCGGACTTTGGTCCGATAGTCAAACAAGCAACCACTCTGAAAGCCGCCATCTGGGCAGCCAAAAATGTTGAGACCCAAATAAAAGAGAAGGGTCTGGAAAGGGCTGAAGTTGGAGAGAAAAGGAAGCGTGAAGGATCTTCAATAATCGACAAAGAAAGTAAATTCTCGAAATCTGGGGGAAGAGATGAGGCTAAGTGGTGTGAGAAGTGTAAGAAGAAACACTTCGGGAAATGTAGCGAGGAGATGACTTGCTACAAATGTGGGAAGACAGGGCACTACGCCAACAAGTGCACACCTATCAAGAAGATGTGCTATAGGTGTAATGAAGAAGGTCATATTTCTAAAGACTGCCCACAGAAAAACACACCTCCACAGCCTAGGGCATTCAACATGTTCCTCAACGAAGCAGAAAGGGATGGGAGGGTTAAAGGATGAAGACTTCATTTATATATAAAGTCTGTATCAGGAAGCATAGCCTGTTAGAGGCATAGTATAGGGTGAACTTGAACTTTTGTGTAATAGTTTCAAGAATTAATATAAACCCTAGTTTTGTTATCTAATGTGTTGAATGATTATATGATTTATGTATGGTGACTTGGTTAACTGCGAGACAGTACTTGGGACGAGTATGAGTAGGTGTGAATGGTAGTAGAGATCTATACTACCGGAAGCACAGGACTCACGCTTGGATCATGGGAAGTCACAAGGTTATCAAGAAGCTAGTAATTGGTTTTGTTTTATTCAAGTTTGTCATTTCCCTTGTTTCGGTAATGGCTAGTAGGATGATGGTTATTCCGACCCTAGTGGTCATATTAATTGAGTCCGACCGCGATGAGAGGTCATCGGGGCATGACCCATCGGTTAGTTACAATAGATAAGTGAATGTATTTATCCTTAGAAGAAGAAGGGGTCCACAATAAGGATTTATTTTGTAACTTAAAGATGTCGATCTAAAGTCCAACGTAGTACGAAGAGCAGATGCAGGGTTGAGCATCAAGGTTATTACTTAGAATAGAGAGATAACTTATGGAGTCAGTATACGAATCCTATTTCGTTGATGATTTCGGGACGTAATCATCCTAAGGGGGTGATAATTGTAACGCCCGTAGATCAGGGCTAGTCAATTTAGAGACAATAAGCGTCAAAAATGACTTTTTGATAGAAGATTATGTAGGATGAATAATCCTAACTAAGTTGTAGTATATGTTACAAGGTTTCCGTGCATATAAAGAACGCCAAAATCCGAGTTATAACGAAAAAGTTATGACTTGTTGAAGTTTCGCGACAGAACCGGCACAACGCTGAATGACGTAAAAAAAGTGGCATCACGTTAGAGTGATATTTAGCCTTAGTGATCTAAACGAGAATCGAAGATCTCGTTGTTAGTAGCGAAACGATGAAAAGTTAGGCAAGAACGGACGTCGGACGAAGAAGTTATGAATTTATAACGAAATTTTCTATCCCGACCTATTAAAAATAAATAATAAAAATAAAATTCAAAATTAGCCAACGGAGTCTAAACGAAAGTTGTAGAGCGTAGTCTCACCTTTCCGTGGATATAAAGAACGTCGAAAACGGAGTTCGTATGAAGAAGATATGAACTTCCGAAGTTTATTAAATATTTTGTAATTAAATTTAATTGAAAATTCGGAAGCATTATCCGAAGGCGAGTCACCGGTCTGATCCGAGGTACGCCCCGCGTACTCCGAAGGTGTCGACATCGCAGCAAGTGGCTTCGGATGACGCATGCAGTGACGGATTCGGACGCGTACGCCCCGCGTACGCATGTATGCCCCGCGTACTCCGAGGCTCCAGCCTCCTATAAATAGGATGCGAGGGCAACCGACTCTTTTGCCAATTTTCTCTCTTCTCTCTCCCGTTTTGCATCGTTTTGCGTGCCAGAAATACCCCGAAGCCCCGGTATCATACTCTAGCCCCGAGGCAAGTCCCGAGATCCCGAAGATCCCGAGAAGTGCGGTTCCCGAGCCGAAGCTCTGCCCACGAGATCTTCCAGATCTGCTGAGGATTACTACTTCTGCAAGTCGTAGTGCTGTCCGATCATCTTCTGATCAAGTGAGTGTATACTACCTTTCATAAACACGATAATAATACAAGTATGGTTTGAGTGTATTAAGTATATTGTTGTTTATATGTATGAGTGTGTAGTTACTTTCTTCTAACACATAAACATGACGTACTTGCTATGAAATACGTGTTATGTGTTTATATGTTATTTGTCTATTTGAGATGGGCATGGAAATTGGAGTTTTATACAGGTGTTAAATGATTTAAACTGTGTAAGCATTTATATCTACAAAATTGTTGGGTAGAACATAGGTAGATGGAATAGTTGGTGACTATGGAGTTAGCGCCTATTGTATAAACCTTGGCAACGATGTGACTTCGTGCCTATTTGATGAACCTTGGCGACTATGGAGTTAGCGCTTGTTGAGTAAACCTTGGCGACTATGGAGTTACCGCTTGTTGAGTAAACCTTGGCGACTATGGAGTTAGCGCTTGTTGAGTAGACCTTGGCGACTATGGAGTTAGCGCTTGTTAGGTGAACTTTGGTGACTATGGAGTTAGCGCCAGATAACTATGGATTTAATACTTGATAAATAAGCTTTGGCAGCAATGGAATTCGTGCCAAATTCCTTATGAATAAATGAATAAAGGATAGTTGGTTCTTAGGGTAAAACCTTAAGAAGAAAATGGGGATGGGTAATTGGGTTGATTGTTTGCTGATTACATATAATAATTATATTATTGTGGGTTGAAAACCCTATATGCTCACCAGGCTCCCAAGCCTGACCCACTCAGTTTTCTTTTCATTATAGGTAATGGCACA
Source organism: Lactuca serriola (assembly GCF_051521515.1). Taxonomy (NCBI): domain Eukaryota; kingdom Viridiplantae; phylum Streptophyta; class Magnoliopsida; order Asterales; family Asteraceae; genus Lactuca; species Lactuca serriola. The sequence continues at coordinate 120,347,053 of NC_136412.1, forward strand.
AGGGTATAAATTGGAGGACTTGACGAGAGATTTTGGATTATAGATCAGTAGTTGAATAACTATTGTAAGGTCTATTTTATATTGTTTATGCTTTTGGTCTGTAACGAACATGACATCCCGAGTTTTTATTATTTAATGAAAATACATTCTTTTCGAGACATGTTTTGATAAATGGTTATCATATTTTATTTTGGGAACAAATTCCGCAACCGTTTTCTTTAAACGACCACTCTGATTTATAAAACAAAGCATAAACAAATCGGTCTTTTCTGGCCGTGAAATTGGGGATGTCACAGTTGGTATCAGAGCATTAGTTTAAGCGAACTAGGAATATGGATTTATTTCTAGACTTAAACTTAGAATGCTAAGCAATGATTATGAGTTGAGTGTGTCCATTATATTTTAGGTAGTACACCTAAATTGACACAGGCACTATTTTATTTTAGGAAAATTGCCTAAAATGCTATTATGTGCTAATTGTTATATGTTTGCCATATATGCTGTTAATTGTTCAGATCTATGGTCTGTTGCCGACCGGATCTGGAAACCTTATGTGTTTTGGATTCTAAGCGTGCGTCTACGATATTAGAACTAACATGTAAACGTTTCGGAGTGATAAGGATGATTTGAATATCTATCGTGACTAAGGATCTAATTTCACCTTATTCGGTGTATAGATCAAAAATGGTGAGAACGAGGAGTGGAGTTGGAAATGCTGATGAAAACAGGAATCAAATGCCAGTAATTGAACAAATACCTGTTGTGGCAACAGCACCTGAACCAATGACAATGGCCGGAGTTCGAGTGATGATCCAGGCAATGTTGAATAATCAGATGGAAGAAACCAGACGTCTGATCAGGCAGAATCGTGAGGAATTGTCAATTCAAGTTGAAGAGCCCGAAGTAAATGGAGGGCGGTTTGAAGGAGGAAACTACAGTGGGACCGTTGGTCAAGCCAACCCGCCAATAGTTCGCCAAAACAACCAGGATAGGGGAAATGATGGACGTGGATGCAAGTACAAGGATTTCATGGCATCCAAACCACCATGTCTTTCTGGGAGCCCGACACCGGTGCAAGTCATGGACTGGATCTCCGAAATGGAGACAATGTTTGAAAGTTGCGAGTGTAGCAACAGATAGAAGACATGCTCCTTGCACATGACTGGAATGTTAGAATACCTTCGCGACTTTAGGCCTATCTATAACGGTGGAAATGTCACGTTCAGAAACAACGCCAATGGAATCAGTAGGGGATACGGTGTATTGACCACGGGAAATTTCTCAATTCAAAAGGTTGAATTTGATAATGAATATTGCTACATAATGATAACTGATAAAAGCACCTACTTGATCAAATCCGAATCCGAAGGGACAATGTACCCTTTGGATGTCTCACTAATCATTGGAAAACCGCAAATGTGTTTTCTATCCAAAGTAGTATCTGAAGTTAGCTGGTTATGGCACCACAAGCTAGCTCATTTGAACTCCGATATATCAACAACCTGGTCACTGAAGAACTTGTATGTGATCTTCCCATTCTAAAGTACTACAATGATACACATTGCCCAGCTTGTGAGTGTGGAAAACAAAGGGAAGTCACCAACGATTATTGATTCTTCAATTGCTAATCCACTAGAGCTAGTTCACATTGACCTCTGCAGTCCATCCACTGTAGCCAGTCGTCATGACAAAAAGTTTATTCTGGTTATAGTCGATGACTTCACATGTTTCACTTGCGTCTTCTTCCTAAGACTCAAATCAGGTACACTGCAGGTCAAGATCAACTTCATAAAGGAAATCGAGCTTCAAATTAAGTTACCAGTCAGAAGAATAAGAAGTGAGTATGGAACTGAATTCAATAATCACTTACTGAATAGTTTCTTTGTTTCTAAGGGCATTAGTCACAACTTTTCTGCTCCCTACACACCGCAGTAGAATGGAGTAGTAGAGCGAAGAAACCGTACATTGGTCAAAGCAGCACGATCAATGTTAAACTTTGCCAACCTTCCTCTATACTTCTGGGCTGAAGCAGTGGCAACTGCTTGCTTTGTTCAAAACTGAAGCATCATTTGCAAGCGTCTTAACAAGACTCCATATGAGGGTCTTAACAACCGCAAACCCAATGTCAGATTCTTTCATATTTTTGGATGCAGATGTTTTATGATCAACAACAAGGATCACCTTAACAAATTTGCACCAAAATCAGATGAAGGCATTTTCCTTGGCTACTCAACCAATAAAGTGGCCTACCGGGTTCTCGTTAGGCGCACAAGACCGATAGTAGAGAGCTTCGATGTCAAATTTGATGGCTACTATGTCCGCAAAACTACTCCGTCAAGTGAAACAAAAGTAATCCTGGAAAGTGATATCCCAGCCTCTTTGGGTCCCTTAAACATAGTTGAAATCAACTATGATGACTTTTTTGAGCCTGTAGAGACTGCTCATTTATCTGAAATCCCGATGTCTCCAGTAGCTCAACAACAACACACTGATGTATTTGGTCCAACCTTATCTGAAGTTTTGTCACTCAATACTTCCACCTCGCCGGTTGAGGGGGAAAGTTCAACTCTGGTTCCTGTGACAACCATCGAGGTTCCAGTACTAGAAGATGCAGCTCCGGTGTCTAACCGCAGAATCACAATTCCAGCAAATGTTTCTTCAGATTTTGAGGATGAAGAGGTTGAGAACATAAACACAAGATCAGATCCATGGGTTATCACTCAATCATCAATCCAGAGGGAACCATCTTCGATTCAGGGGAACTCCCATCCTCAATTTCGGGGGAACCTCCATCAACTGCTGCTATTCAAATTCCCTCAGTCCAAGATAATTCTATAGGCTGCTTTCAAATCGAGGGGGAACTACCTTCTCCTACCAAAGAGTCATCTGACGTTGAAAATATTCCCTCCACCATAGCTGCTGATCACCAACAAACTCGTCTTCACATTTGCACGAAGGATCACCCATCGAGTCAAATCATTGGAAATCCATTCGCAGATATACAAACTCGATCCTCTAGTGATTTAACGGACTAATGCCACTATGCAGCATTCATGTCCTCATTCGATCCTCTAACCATAAAAGAAGCACTCATGGAGCCCGACTGGATCACCCCAATGCAAGAGGAGTTAGCAGAGTTTGAAAGAAACAAAGTACGGAAACTAGTACTAAAGCCAAAAAAAAGGCCACACAATTGTTGGTGCTAGATGGGTATACAAAAACAAGCTTGATAAGTCTGGTGCGATAGTTAGAAACAAAGCAAGGCTAGGGGCTAACGGGGTACAACCAACTTGAAGACGTCGACTATGATGAAACTTATGCCCCCGTAGCCAGAATGGAAGTAATACGCATTTTCTTAGCATATGCGGCACACAAAAATATCAAAGTACATCAAATGGATGTCAAAAGTGTCTTTCTAAATGGAGAACTAAATGAAGAAGTTTATTTGCAACAACCTCCAGGCTTCGAGAGTCAAGAATTTCCAAATCACTACTATAAGCTAGAAAAAGCAGTATACAGTCTTAAAAAAGCTCCAAGGGCATGGTATGAGACTATTTCTGAGTTTCTTGTCACGTCTGGGTACAAAAGAGGTGTAATTGATCCCACTTTTTTTTAGAAGAGCAAATGGTAATCACTTAATGCTTATCCAAATATACGTGGATGATATCATCTTTGGATCCATAGATCAGGGTATGGTGAATGACTTTGCAAAGCTCATGACAAGTAAATTCCAAATGATCATGACTAGAGAGATTAATTTCTTTCTAGGAATTCAATTCAAACAAGTCCCTCAAGGGATATTCACTCATCAAGAGAAATATACCTCTGAGCTGCTAAAGAAATTGTCAATGGATAATTGTTCCTCAGCCAAGGTCCTGATGGCCTTCGGATACAAGATCTCAGCTGATCCTACCGGAGAATCAGTTAACCAAATGGAATGATTGGGTCATTGATGTACCTCACTGCAAGTAGACCGGGTATTGTCTTTGCAACAGGCTTATGTGCTAGGTACCAAGCGGATCCCAAAGTATCTCACTTGACCGCAGTCAAGAAAATTCTTAGATACTTAAAAGGAAGTAAAGAGTTAGGCCTCTGGTACCCTGCAAGAAATGACTTCAGCCTCCAAGCTTTCATAGATGCGGATCATGCTGGATGTAGATTAGATCGAAAAAGTACTTCAGGTGGATGCCAATTCCTTGGAGGAAGACTAGTCAGCTGGTCTTCAAAGAAGCAGAATTGTGTCTCGTTGTCTACCGCAGAAGTTAAGCATGTGGCCGCAGCCAGTTGCTGTCCCCAAGTTCTATGGATAAGACTCAACTCATGGATTATGGATACAGAATGCTGTGGGTAACCAATTTACTATGACTCGGAGAGTGCTATAGCGATTTCTCATAATCCTATTCACCACTCGAAGACGAAGCACATTGATTTACAGTATCACTTCATTAAATATCACATCCTTAAAGGTAACATCAAACTAATTTACGTTCCACTCATGAGGAAATATCAGATGTTGTTACCAAGGAACTTGATGCTACAAAACTAAATACCTTTCTAGAAATGCTAGGAATGATGAATCCAGACCCACAATTCTTTTTGAATTGATAAGTACTGCAGACCACATCTAGTCTTCGAGTGTGAAGGAATTGCTTCTTTTCTTTTCAAAGTAAAATCTTGAAGCATTCACCTCACTGTGGTTTAAGAATAATATATTCATTATATATCTTTTCAGTATACCCAGTATACCGCAATCATATATAATCTATATATTCTTTGGGTCTTTTATTTCTAACCCATGGTCAAGTGTTCCTCCTGTTCAAGCTACCATAGTCACCACAATCCATCTGCAGTCTCAAAACATGAATCCATCCGCAGTCTTACAACCTGAATCCATCTGTAATCTCAACATATGGCACCGCAGTCATCTTACCTCAACCGCAGTTGCAATAAATGATTCCTCAATCTTTTCAAAAAAATATGAGACTTTTGTGTGCTACTTAATGTTTTTCATTAAATACAAACATTCTCTTCAGCCATTCATTTTTTCGCATACAATGTTTCAGTCTTTTTTAAATTATCTTTCCTTATCCAGGCCTATTTTAGGCTATAATTCAAATAAATCATTTTTCCATAAAAATGCAATCTTTAAAGAAATCACTTTTCTCAATCGGTCACATCTCATAACCGTTTTGCTGTCAAATCCATTTCAACTACCCATTTTTCCAACGGATAAAAACCCTCGCCACATTTTCTCCCGGTGTGTGTTCATGGTCTGACAGACATTAAATGCTCTGTTTTTTCAGCCATATCTTTTCTTTAGGGTTTATTTTATTTGTATCTGATAATGGTAAAAACCTAAGGGTTTTTAACATTAACAGTTGTGAATAAATTATTTACAATAAGATTTCAAATCCGGAGGTATAAAAACCCCCCAATTCCTCCCAAGAAAGCTTTACGCTTTCTGAACCCTTACGACGAACTTCATCCTCTTCATCTTGTTGCTCATAGTTTTCTGCAAGTTCTTGACTTTTTCAAAATGGTGAAGTATGGTATCTCTAAGAAGCACTTCAAAGCATCTGGGTCATCTAAACCTACTAGTTCTGAAACAACTATCAAAGCTCAGTCCCCATCCATTTCCTTGAGCAATTTTAGGGTTGTGTTTGAAGATCATCCAACCTATGATGAGGCGATTGGTTTGATGATCAAGTTCCTCCCATCTCATCCACTCTATGGTGCATTCAACTCATTCACTGAAGTCGTTCCATTACCTACTCTGTTTAAATGCGCCTTCTCTGCATTATGGCCAAGTCACAATCTTCATGAAGTGCATTTGAACTTGATTGATGATTCTCTAGTCGTTCTGACCAAGAGCAAGTTCCTGGAACAAATCAATCTTAGCGTTCTTCCTTCGACCAAATTCTACTCACCAAACCGTAGTGATGTGATTTCAACGTTGTACCAGATGGGTTACTAAAAGAAATTAAGAGGGATCGGTGAATTCAAAAATAATCAACTTCCAACGGTGTGGCAGTTCATGTGCCACTTTGTCATCAGAAGTCTTTATGGCAGAACCGGCAGAACAGACAACATGCGCATCAAACTTCTCTAACTGGTGTGGAGCATCTTCACCGGAAACGTGGTTATTTACCGACAAATACTATAGGATGATTTCTTGCATTACATTCCAAAGGAGGCTCCTCGAGAAGATGCAACCGAGCTCATGTTTGGTCGATTCTGGTCTTTTTGCATTTCAGATCTTCACAAGGATGCAAGGCCCGACATGGGTGATGACACTACTCTCTTTGTTACCCGTGACTTGAAAAGGTACACAACTTCCAAAGATCCATCTCTTTTTGGACCCCATAGGAGGTTTCCCACGTACATTCTGGAATCCATTGGACTCATGGACGCTGCAATTGCTGACCACATTATGGCTGTGAGTGGTATTGACCCATACCACTTTTCCCCACCCAGACCAGGTGAGGCTCCGCATCTCTTACCGAAACCCAGAATCCTCCCAGTACCGTAGTTCCTATTGCAACTTTAGTCCCTCCTACCGTAGACCAGATTAGCTAACCCAAACCCAAACACATCAAGAAAACAGTAACTTCAAAGAAAGCACCCCGTAACACAGACAAAAAGGGTGGAAATCCCTCAAAGAAACACAAATCTAGAACTATAGAATCCTCAGATGAAGCTCCTCACTCTCCCTCCAAAATTAAAGAATTCCCAGTAAATGTTGTCAACGATTCTCATCATGAGTCCTCGGACTCAGGTGATGTGTTTAGAAGAAAGAAACTGAAGCTCGCCCCTACTCATAGCCAAACGCGTGCCCCGACGCAAACCGTAGTCTCTCAAAAGACTCTGGTAGTCATTCGAGCTACCGAAAGCTCAGCTGCTCAAACACCATCTCACCACTCAGATACAATAAGTGTATATGTTTCATCTCATCATTGAGACTCACCCCCCGTCGAATCCCAAGTGGATCCGATTGGTTCAAGTCACCCTAAGGTCTCCACGACATCACGTATCCACTACTTTGAACATGCGGAGTTGCGCTCCATTCTCTTTCGTGTCACACAAACACTTGAAACACTAGTTGCACTACTAGGCAATTCTTCCGCCTTAGCCTTCTGAGCCAAGGCCAGACTTGGCTACAGGTCAAGGAGACCAAGGAAGCTCAGTAAATCCTATTCCACCACCATTACTTTTAAGTGGTCTAGGTGTGGGGAGCAAAATAGTGCAAGAAACCATGAACCCGAGGGACACCACGGTGCGAAACCAAGGACTTGACGGATATCGATCAGATGATTCTTGGACTTGGGATCGACCAACTATTGAGTCCGGAATCAGAAAGTATGAAGCTTTTCAAAGGGTATTCAAGGCAAGGAAATAGCAACAACAAAAGGAAAGAGATCTCCAAACAGTTGCCAAGTATTGGGCATATTCTTTTAGCAATGCCAAGACAGTTCATGACATCCTGCAGATTCAGGAATGGATGTCGAAAATGGACTCTACAATTTATCAGGCTCAAAATATTCAAGGTGGTGCTGGTCCATCGAAGCCTCCCCCAACTGCTGAAAATCATGATTCTAATGATGATGGAACCGTAGTTGAGATTAGCTTAGGTCCAATATTTGGACTTGATGATTTTGATCTTGAGAATGTTCAGCAGTCCCCCAAATCATATGAATTTCTAATGATTTTTGAAGATGAGGAATCCACTGGATCCCAACACTCCACTTCATAACCCAAGGCAAAGAAGAAGAAGAAGAAGAAGAAGAAGAAGAAGAAGAAGCTGGCTGTTACAAGAAAACAATTTCTCTCTCTCTCTGTCTCTCTCTCTCTCTCTCTCTCCAATCCAAATTCAACCAAATCTTGGCTGCAGTCACCACCAACCAATCTCAAAATACAGAGATCTCTACCCCGTAGTCTCTTGTTGAAAGGGTAGAACTACTTGTAACCCGCGAACGTTTGGCCGCTGGACGTATAACCCTGAAAGTTGAAATGGCTATTAGAGCTTTGGATATCATCTGCTCTGTTGATGACAAACAATTCCTGGCCACTGCTGGAAACCTCATCAAAGAGGTTACTGCCTTAAAAGATGAAATCAAGTCTACCCTCGACACATAAGCAGCTCACTCCCAGCAGTTGGTTGAAGAAACACACAATGCATATGAATCTACCATTGCGGTTCTTCAATCAACAATCAACAATCTGAGGCGTTGACTTTCTGCCAACCCTCATACTGCGGATATTCTCAAACTCACCAAAGAGATTCATCAACTATTGTTCAACTCTGAAATCCCAAACAATCTCCAAGTCTCAGAGTTAATCAAATCCCAGTTCACCGAAACCTTTTCCAAGATTGATGGCCTCAGACAACGCTTTAAGGAGCAACAGATTATTTCTTCCTCAAAAAGGGGAAGTGAACACTCTCATCCACATCAATCTCCCCCAAGAATCCCAAGTTATGGTCCATTCCAGCAAGATGGTCCATCACCACAACCATCTCCCAAACAGACAACTTTGGTTCACTCTCCACCTCAAACTCCAGTTCACTCTTCACATCAAGATCCTCCACAATATCAAGATCAATATCAGTCTCCTCCGCGCCAAGAAACCCCCCCCCCCCCCCCCCACTTTAAAAACTTGGCACCAACTATGTCTTTGAGCATTCAGAGGATTCTCCTGCCACCATTCAAAGGAAGAAGGATTGGAAGGCCGTAAAGTTTTCAGAACAGATTTGGAGAGAACACGAATTTGATACAACCATGGACGAAATTTTGATCAAGTCTTGGGTTAATCCCATCCGAAGGCTACTTGATGATGATTATCGGCATGTCCTAACTTATGCATAGCCACCATCCGATGGATACTGGGATGTTCCAATTTTGTCCAAACCCAAATTCTTCATTGTTTTTGAACCATTTGACCTTAGCCTTCCTGATGATCAAAGGCTACCTCTCGAATTCAAACATCAAAATTGGTTTCATGCCAAGCATGGATTTGCCTTTGAGAGCATCTGGTCGAATGACAGACCATTAGCAGTAAAAAATTTCAAGGTGAGGAAATTCATGAAGACTGAATTCGTTCAGTATACACTCACAAGGAGAGGTGATGATTACATCAGGATCAGGCTGATTTTCCTTGCATGAATCCTGAAGAAGCGTTCCTGATTGCAAGAGTTTTTCAGATCAAGGCCGAGAAACATCCGAAAATGGTGATTGCTTTTGAGAAAGCTTGTGAATTTCTCAAGTCATTGGTATGTGGCTTTGCCAAAATAGATGCAGACATCCATCCCGTGCTTGCTCAGAAATTCAACCTGCTAATGCGTGAGCCTACACCAGTTTTCACTGAAGGTTATCAAGAAAGATCCTTAGGCGCAACCAACTTCCCGGAATTAGGATCTGTGTATAAAAGAGCAAACAGTGATCTCAAATACTTAATCCCAATCACCGCAATGCACCGGCTGACCCGAAAGCAACTGGAAGTGACTCTGGTTTCGGTTCAGAGATCCAAGAATACAACTGATGAAGTGAAGTTTGAGATTTCAAGGAGAATTCACTGGCTTGGCGAAGTAAGGAAATTTTGGTGGTTTCTCATCAAATTCCTGAAATTTGATAAGTAAAAATTGAAGAGGTCACTTTGGGGGAAAATTGTCATACATAAAGTGACCCTCTTAAATTTGATGATCCACAGCCGTATCTCCTACCGCAATCTGTTCTTCCTACCGCAATTTGTTTGACTACCACAACCTCAACCTAAAGATGTCAACCACAATCAACTCATCTGCAATGGAGTTTATAGTTACCTCATCTGATTTGTTTTATTAGCAGTTGTATTATCCAACGAACCTTGCATGGTCACGATAAGTAAGTAGTTTAGTATTTTATATTCTCTGTGTAACTTTTTGAGGCTCTATCAATAAAGTCCTCTTCTTCAAGGAAAACTTACCACTTCTTATCATTTCTTATCTCTTCTTAGAATCTGTTGAAATCTCATACAAAGATCATTCTCTCTTATCTCTATCTTACATCCAAGATCCTCTTCATCTTAAACTGATCACACTTACTAACTCGTGTTTGATTGCAAACCGTGTTAAGAGTTAGTTTGATATATACTTGATATAACTTGTTGCTATTTATATTTCCTATACATTTCTGCAATTTACTTTTCTGCAACTAACTATCTGACAATTCTAACTTATTAATTTTAAGCTAATATGATCCTTTGAGATTAATTTATTTCCGCAACTATATCTTGTGCTAACATTTGTTCAAGTGTTTCCCAAAGTTTTTCTCTCAACAGAGGGGTTATGAAGCCACTCAGTCCAATGTAACTTAACTCAACTGCATCTGTTAGAAATCCAAAAGAAAGACTTCTCAACAACTTCATCAAAAAGAAGAGACTTCTTTGCTAAAATCGTTACAAAAATACATATATTGAAAAAATAACATATGCACCAAAAGAAATTGATAATGACCACATCAAACACCTTCCGTTGACCTCTCCGCAAATTAACATCATCTGATCAATTAATTAAAGATTGCACTGAAAGCTGAGCCGGGAGAGATAAGCCCCACAAAATAACGATCCTAACTCTAATATCTATTAACTCGGAACAACCTGTAAAAATATGATCAGTAGTCTCCATTGCACAAGTACAAATCGGGCACATAATTGAAGGAACCAAAATGTCTCTGTTAGATTATCTCTCCTTCCTAGGAATACTAGAAAGTTGAACCCTCTAGATTAGACTATTGATTTTAATAGGGACCCAATTATTCCATCTAGTAACCATATCTCCTGAAGTAACCACGCATCTATCAAGGGCATAACAAGCTGACGAAATAGAGAACGTGTCAGAAATATCAAGAGATCAACCTAGCCTATCCAGAACCCACTAAAGCTGAACCTCTTGCATCAATTCCAAAAATGAGTCCCATGAGCTTGTTCTATACCTCATCTAGGCATACGTCTAAGCTCATCTCTATTCCAATCAATTAAAAAATGATACCTGATATTGGTTATACAATGGTTATCCAAAGCAAACACTCTATGGAAAGAAATAGCAATAGGATTATCACCTTTCCAGGTATCATGCCAAAAAGAAGTATGAGATCCATCACTAATTCTAATAGGAGATAAATTATGGAAGTCAAAATCCCGGTCTTTAAGATTATCAACCGTCCTTGTAATACCTTTCCAAGGACCCATCAAATGTCTCCTTGGGGTCAAAGGAGTTGATAAATCACCCAACCCATATAAACTTTTTACTACCGTAACCCATAATAAATTTGAATTATGAAAAAAAATCACCACATCCAACAGAGCAATAAAGCGCTATTAAAGGCAAAGAGACTACCAATCCCTAGAAGAAAGACGATCTCAATATCTCCAAATGATTTATCACCATTACAATAACATGATAAATGGACATCAAGTAACTACCAATAGAAATCAAAACTGACTTAATCAAAGTCCTCCGCCACCCAAAAGAAAGATATTTAGCCTTCCAAACTGCCAATCTGTTCCGGAAAGAATCAATAATAGGACCCCAAGAATCAACTTTGGCCATTTTCTGACCAACAGCAACTCCCAAATTTATAAAAGAGAAAGAGCTCGAAGAACATCCCATACAATTAGCCATAGAAGAGACTTGGTTAGCAAACACCCCCACACCATACAACTTACTTTTAAGAAGGTTGATTTTCAAACTCGAGGCCAAAAAGAAGCAGTAAAGAATACGAACAATATGGAAAGTATTCTCATGATCCCACTCTGGACAATATCATCAGCATAAAGAAGATTGAAGATAGCAATTCTGTAATGCCCGTGTTTCTAGGCTAAGCATTAATGATTATGTAATAGTCTAGGTCAACCATTGTAACCCATTTTAAAGTAATAAAGATGAATTACTTGAATATTATGTGAATTATGTGCTTTTGTGTGCTTATTACTTGTTTATAATAATATAATAAATAAATGGTAAAAATAAGCGTCAAAAATAAGATGTTAGATAAACCAGATATCTATGAAGAAAGTTGTAGTGGTCGTGACAAGGATTCCGGAGATATAAAGAACACTGAAATCCGAGTTTTAACGAAGAAGTTATGGCCTGTCGAAGTTTCGCGACAGAACCGACACGACAATGTGTAACGTAAATAGTGAATTTACAATAGAGGAATTTTAGCCCTAGCGATCTAAACGAAAGTTATAGTATTTGTTAAACCGAGAGTGTGTATAAAAAGAACGCCCAAATCTGACTTCGTGTGAAAAAGTTATGATTTTTCTAAGTTTCGGATAGGTAGTGCACAACCCGAAGTTCGAATATTAGATCGGTCAATTTTTGGCCGACACAACCTAAACGAGAATTGAAGATCTCGTTAATAGTAACGCAACGGTAAAAAGACAGACAAAAATGAACATCGGATGAAGAAGTTATGAATTTTTAACGGATTTTTCTGTCCTGGACTGTTAAAAATATAACTTGAAGAAAAAAAATTCAAAATTAGTAGACGGAATCTAAATGAAAGGTGTAGAGTACGGTCCCGCCTACGTGTGGATATAAAGAATGTCGAAAATGGAGCTCGTATGTGAAAGATATGAATTTTGAAGTCGTAGTGGGAAATCTCGAACCTGGTGCGAGGGGTATGCTCCGCATAGTCCGAGGACGCCTTGTGTCCGAGTACGCTCCGCGTACTGAAGCTCGTACACCCAGGAGTCTAGCCTTTCGCGGTCTGGAGCCTGCAATGATGATCCACCAAAGTTGCAACACGTGTTGTATGATCGAGCCTTTACGCCCCGCGTACTGCGAGGCGTCGCAATATAAATAGGGGTGCGAGGCAGCCCCTTTTCTCACACCATTTGAACCATTCTTTCTCGCTCTACTCTCTCTCTCTCTCTCTCTCTAGCCACCCTAATCCACCATGAAGACTAGGAAACCTCGCCAACATTATAAGAAAGCCCCGGAGCGCTCGAAGGCTCTGAGAAAAAGAGTTTTTCAGTTTGAAACTCTTCCCGCGTAGAGCTCGATTTCGTCAAAGAAGATTGTTTTAAGAAGCAAACTGTTGTCCAAATCACTCCTTATCAAGTAAGTGTATAGTCACTTTCATCTTACACATAGATATGAAGTATTTTATATAAATTACGTGCTATGTGTATATTTATTATCTGTCTACGTGAGATCTATGCTGGATGAAAGATATGAACCTCTTTTTTTCAGATTCGAGCTTTTCTTTCAGATCTAAGACTTTTTCTCCAGATCTGAACTGTATGTGCATTTCTTTGTCAGATCTAAACCTTTTGCTTCAGATCTGAACTATATATATGTAATTTTTGTCAGATCTAGACCTTTTTCTTCATATCTGAACTATATATGTATTTTTTACTTTGAAAATCTATGTTGGGTGAAAGATTTGAACTTTGTTTTTCAGATCTAGACTATATATGGATTTTATATATACAAATATGTTGGGTAAAACATGGGTAGATGAAATAGATGGTGTGTGATGAGATAAAATGATGAGAGGCCTCGATGTTGATGTTGATCTAGTCATCTAGCGGAGTATGGATGACGACCACAAACTTTTCTAGGAAGTCCAGTGGAACACTAGCAGGCTCGCAACCTGTAGGTGTTTGTGAACGATGTGTTCACCGGTGTACTCCATCCCCCCATGGTTGCCTTACGAACATTTATGGCTGAGGAATCCCCTTAGCAGTAGTGTCCATCCTGATGAAATTCCTTAGGATAGGTCCCTTCTAATAGATGCTTTAGGGACATAAGGTGAGGATAAGGGAAACGGGCAATCTGGTTTAATGATTGTTGAAAATGATAAACTAATTTAATTTGGGTTGAAAACCCAATATGTTCACCAGGCTCCCCAGCCTGACCCACTCAGTTTCTTGTATTACAGGTACTGGCAAAAGCATAAGTGGATGATCTAACGAGAGATTATGGATTTATACGCCAGTATAAAATAAATAGAATGTTGTAAGGCCTATAATGTTTGAGGCCAATTTTGTCTTATGGCCTATAATGTTTTGTTTATGCTTTTGGTCTGTATCGATGATGACATCCCGAATGTAATGAAAATACATTTCTTTAAGAAATGCTTTGATAAAATTTTTTCATATTTTGTTTTGGGAATAAATTCCGCAACACTTTTCTTTGATTACTCTTATTTTATTATAAAAGCGTAAATGAAATCAGTCTTTTCTGCCTGTGAAAATGGTGATGTCACAGTTGGTATCAGAGCATTAGTTTAAGCGAACTAGGAATTTATAGGGTTTCTAGACTTAAACTTAGAATGCTAAGCGATGATCGTGAGGTGAGTGTATTCGATATCTTGGACACGAGCATTAGTTTATTTTAGGAAAGATGCCTAAAATGTTTTTATGTGCCAAATGCTTTACATTTTCCTTGTATGCTATTATTTGTTTGGATCTATGCTCTGTTGCCGACCGGATCTGGAAACCTTATGTGTTCAGGATTCTAAGCGTTCAATTACGATATTAGAACTAGCATGTAACATTTCAGAGTGATAAGGAGAATTTAAACGTCTATCATGAATAAAGATCTAAATTCACCTAATTTGGTGAGTAGATCGAAATGGAAAGAACCCGAAGTGGGGCTGGAGATGCAAATAGAAACAGGAATGAGCGATTTTAACCCCATGTGATGGAGCAGGTGCCAATAGTAGAAGCTGCACCTGATCCAGTCATAATGGCTGAAGTACAAGCCATGATTCAGGCTATGATGGCTGAACTGAGGGAAAAATGAGACAACTGTTGCTGAATAACATAAATGAACCTTTGATTCATGTTGAACAACCAGAACTGAATGACGGACAGTTAAAGGAAGGGAATTACAGCCTCATTGTCAGTCAAGTGGAACCTCCAGTGGTGAGAAGGAATGACCCGGAGAGGGAAATCGACCGAGATAGACATATATATAAGAACCGCTTGTTGGATATAGTGTCTAAGTCCATAACCATATTTGGTATGTACTTGACCCGACCCGGCATGGTCCATTTGGGTTGCACTTCACTCGAACAATTTATGGATAATATTTGAGAATAGTACAAGTTATGATTTATTAATATATTATAAGTTCTAATATATTAATATAAGATCATATTATTTAATTATTAGTGATCTATAATTAATCTAGGATTAATTTAGAGATCAAAGATATTACTAATTAAATATGGGCTTCTATATTTATATAGTGTGGGCTAAAGCTTATTTGGAATGGGCTAGGCTTGCATGGAAAAGTCCATGGATACTCCATTTAGCTTTAACCCATGGATCTCATGGAAATGGAGAGACATGGGTATTAGGGATGTAACCCTAATCCACCACACTATATAAAGGAGGCTTTGGTTCTTGAAATCACACTAGTTGACACTTGTTGAGGTGAGGGAAAATTTCAAGATAGTAGTGACTATTCTCTCAAAGTTCCAAGTTTGTGGTGATTTGTGATTTCCACTTGAGGCATCCACACTATTGGTGCTAGGCTCTAAAACTCCAAGCAATCAACTACAACTACAAAGTAAGTATTTCTACTAGCTTTATTTGATTCATGTTCCCCATACCATGCTAGTTAGGATATAAGCCTTGGAAAATAGTTATTTGCATGTATCTTAGACAAACATAGATCCAAGGTTTATTAGGGTTGCATGTACACTTAGGAAGTGTTAGAATGCTCAAAACCCGTCACCTCTTGGGTGCCAAACCACCAAGTCTTTCTAGAAACCCAAAGCCTATGGAGATTATGGACTGGATCTCCAAAATGGAGATGGTATTTGAAAGCTGTAATTGTAATGATAAGCAGAAAGCCGTCTATGTGGTTCGACAACTGAAAACCGAAGTATTGAGTTGGTGGAAATTGTTGGCAGATACGATGCCACAAGGAGAAGCTTTGAAGATGTCTTGGGAAGCGTTCATGGAACAATTGAAGATGTAGTACTGCTCTGAGATAGATATGATCGATCTAAACAATGAGTTCCAGAACTTGAAGAAGGTGAAAATGAACGTTGATGACTATGCTACTACGTTTACTGAGAAGATGAAGTTATTTCCTAACTTGGTGCCGACTGAACTCGCCATGATAGAGAAATTTTCTAACGAATTGCCATCAAACTTTGGCCCAACAGTCAAAATGGAAAGCACTTTGAAGGCAGTCGTTAGAGCAGCCAAGAATGTTGAGACCCAGTTGAAGGAAAAGGGTCTGGAGAGAACTGAGGTTGGTGAGAAGAGGAAGTTTGAGGGATCTTCGAGATCCAACAAGAAAATTAAATCCTCGAAGTCTGGTTTGAGAGGAGGAGGAGGCGAAGCGAAATGGTGCAAAAAGTACAAAAAGAAACATCATGGGAAATGTGACGGGGAGGTCACTTGTTTTAAGTGTGAAAAGCCTGGGCACTATGCCAATGAGTGCACCTTCAACAAAAAAGTTTGTTATGGGTGTAATGAGGAAGGGCACATCTTGAGGAACTGCTTGAAGAAGAAGGAGGCATCAAGGCCTAATGTTCCACCAAAGCCAAAAGCCAGAGCTTTCCAGATGACACTTGAAGCTGCGAAGGAAGCAGCGGACGTCGCTTCAGGTACCTTTCTTGTAAATGGATTTCCTGTCAATATATTGTTTGATTCTGGAGCAAATTATTCCTTTATATCACATAAATTCGGTGGAAGACTAGCATTTCCTGTAGAAAAAACTTGATAATGCTCAAGTTGTAGAAGTTGTCAGTGGCAAATTCATACTTGTTAGCGATTGCATTAGGAATATCGTCATCGACTTCAACAAAAACAAATTCCATGAGGAGCTGTTACCTATTGAGTTGAATGGTTTCGACATCGTACTAGGAATGGATTGGCTTGGCGCCAATGATGCATATATATTGTGCAAGAAGAAGATAGTAACGGTAACCTGGCCTGGAAAAGAGTCATTTGTGGTGTATGGGGACAAACGTAGAGTGAATTCTGGAATCATTTCCCTAATGAAAGCTAGAAAATGTTTGTCCAAAGGATGCACATCATAATTGGCATTTATGAGCGATGTTAAGAAGGAGAAAAAGGAGATGAAAAGTATACTAGTGGTGTGCGATTATCGGGAAGTCATTCCTAAGGATCTTCCTGGATTACCCGCTGATAGACAAGTAGAGTTTCGAATAGACTTGTTACACGGAATGACACCAATAGCAAAATCACCATACCGACTAGCACCGACGAAGATGAAAGAGCTTATGACACAACTTCAGGAGTTGTTAGACAACGGTTTCATTAGACCTAGTTCGTCACCTTGGGCAGCTTCGGTGTTATTCGTGAAGAAGAAAGATGGAAACTTGAGGATGTGCATAGATTACAGAGAGCTAAACAAGGGAAGGGTGAAGAACAAGTACCCATTGCCAAGAATTGACGACCTGTTCGATCAGCTGCAAGGTTTGAGCTATTTCTCCAAGATTGATCTCAGGTCAGGATATCATCAGTTGAAGGTGAGAGAGCAGGATATTGAGAAAACTGCATTCAGAACGAGGTACAGACACATTGAGTTCTTGGTTATGTTGTTTGGACTACCAATGCTCCAGTAAGTGTTCATAAATGACATTCTGGTTTACTCAAAGAGCCAGCAGGGTTTGTAAACCATTCCTTGATAAACCCGTAATACTGTTCATAGATGACATTCTGGTTTACTCAAAGAGCGAGTAGGAACATGGCAAGCACCTGCGAGAAGTGTCAGAAATTCTGAAAAAGGAGAAGTTGTACGCAAAGTTCTCTAAATGTGATTTTTAGATTCGAGAAGTCCAATTCTTGGGTCATGTGGTTAACCAAGAAGGGATCATGGTTGACCCAGTAGAGATTGAAGCTGTAATGAAATGGGAACGACCGAAAAGTCCCACAGAGATCCGAAGCTTTCTAGGATTAGCTGGATATTACCGAAGGTTTATCGAAGGCTTTTCTTCGATAGCTGCTCCATTGACAGCTTTGACACATAAATGAGCATTCGAAGAAGCTAAAGAAGAAGTTGTGTGAAGCACCGATTCTTGCTCTGCCCGAGGGAGTTGAAGACTTTGCCTTTTATAGCGATGCATCTGGAGATGGGTTAGGTTGCGTTCTGACCCAAAGGGATAAGGTGATTGCGTATGCATCGAGACAATTGAAAGAACACGAAAAGAACTACCCCACTCATGATCTGGAGTTGGCAGCGGTAGTATTTGCACTAAAGATATGGAGGCACTATCTTTACGGCACGAAGTGCAAACTTTTCACTGATCATAAAAGTCTTCAATATCTCTTCGATCAGAAGGAATTGAATATGAGACAACGACGCTGGCTAGAGTTGCTTAAGGATTACGACTGTCAGATACTTTACCACCCTGGTAAAACAAATGTTGTAACTGATGCTTTGAGCCGAAAAGTGAGCCTTGAAAGGAAAAGGCCAAGATCATTAAGAATTGAATTTTTCTCAACAATTATGGAAAGCATCAAGAAATCTCAGGAAGAAGCTTCAGAGAAAAATTACTGAAAGGAAGAGCGTTTGGGCAAAACACCGGTGTTCAGAATGAGTAATCAATGATTGAAGGTATTCCATGATAGGATTTGGGTACCTAAGATGGGAGGAATAAGATATCTTTTGATGGAATAAGCTCACAAGACCATGTACTCGATTCATCTCGGCAACAAAAAAATGTATAGGGATCTGAAACCCTACTATTGGTGGCCGACGATGAAGTTCGATGTTACAAAGTATGTCGGCGAGTGTGTGACATGTGTGAGAGTTAAGGCACAAAACCAGAAACCGTATAAGAGTTTAGAACCTTTACCTGTACCCATGGGTAAGTGGGAAGACATCACCATGGATTTTGTCACCAAACTGCCTAGAAAAAAGGATAGTCACAACATGATTTGGGTGGTCGTTGATCGATTCACTAAGAGTGCACACTCCATAGCAGCTAATGAAAGATGGTCTATAGATAAGCTTGATAATCCTTACATGAAGGAAGTGGTAAGGCTTCATAGAGTTCTGTTTGCACATACAAACCCTAATGCTTTGATGGGTTTTGGCCATTTGAACATTCCTATTTGCACATACAAACCCTAATGCTTGGATCTAGGTTTCTCTAATTAAACATGTATTGGATCCAAGACTTCTAATAACTAATAGAGTATAATAACAATACAAAATCAGAGTTAGAAGCATACCTTGAAACACTTGTTTGATCTTCTAGTACTTGGAGCTTTAGAGTCACAAATGTCACTCCTCTAATGGTTTACAAACACCAACTAGCAAGAGGATGATTTGAGAGAGAGCAGAGGGAAGAAATCTACCAGGGTTTCTTTGCTTTAGCAGAGGTGCCGATTTCCCTTGCCCCAAGGGTCTATTTATACTTGTACGGCTCCTAGGGTTTCACCCTTAAACCCAAATTGGATAACTTTTACTCAAAGCAATCCAAATCCTTTCCAAGATAAGCCCTTGGACGATTTGTGGCTTATCCTAAGCCCTAGAAAATCGTCCAACCCTATCCATAAAGGATTTACAGCCCAAAGTGTAACTATCAAACAATTGACAGTTTATACCCTCTTAATTAATTAATCTCTTTAAGTGACCAAATTGATTCTAATTAATTTATGACTTATATTAATCAAATAACAATATTATTATTCCTTATATTATTCTCATAATATATTAATAATATTTATTCTCTCATAATAAATCATCCTGTCAAGTTGCTATGGTGAAGGCAACCCAAAAGGACCATGCACAATTGGATCAAATACTTGCCTAATATAGTTGCAGCCTTAGACACTATCCCAACAGTCTCCCACTTGGATAAGTCTAGTAACTATATGCACAAGTAAAATTTGATTTGCAATCGTAGCTCTCAAAGATGTTGTCAAACTCTGATCTAATCAATCTTATCCTTTAGATAAGGGATCGTACAGTCCTCTGTTAGATATCATGCTGACAATTCTATGGAATAATTAGTCTAGCATTTTGGTTTCTCGATCTCCGATTCATTTGACATAGAACTTAATCGAACACATCAATTTAGTTTTGACCGGGCCCGGCACATAAGTCAAATCAAATCATCGAGCAGCCGAGATATCGCTTTTACCCTCTTGGGATAAAAGTAACAGATAAACTTCGACTTATATGCATTTACTTATTCATTAATCAACTATACACAACAATGTGTTTTATAACACCGAGTTACTGATTCATTTTTGCATTATCAATGTACAACCAATTACAAATAATAAACCATATATCTAGGTTTTAAGACTATATGATATTATCGTCTTGCGATCACCCTTTTATATCATATTCCATAAGGTGATTCCAGCAAGCGTGGGTTTTTTCCAATGCTCAAAACTAGTTCATAAGCACTCATGAACGTTGCAACAACCCTTTGCTATGTCTAAAACCATTTAGACAATCTACACACCGATTCATGACAATCTTCATTCATATCTACTTCCAACATATGAACGATTGTGGACAGTTTGAATAATTCGATTATTCTTAATAAACTCAATTATTCTGGAAGTTAAAACATGCAAAATGAAACAATAGTTAAACAATTAACATAAGACAGTAACATTACTCATAAATAATACTCTTTTATTTAATCATCAAATGTTAATTACATTTATCTATTACACGTTTCTACTACTATCTAATCTATGCTAATATCATCCTTCAACCCAATACTCCTAGCATGCTGCAAGTGCTTAACCCTACTCAGTCCCTTCGTAAGCGGATCTGCTGGGTTATCTTCAGATGATTCCTCTTCACTACGAGTTGTCCTTCTTCTACACGATGTCTAATAAAGTGATATTTTCTGTCGATATGTCGAGATCTACCATGATCCCTCAGTTCCTTGGTCAAGGCAACCGCTCCTTCATTATCATAGAAAATTTCCATGGGCTCCTTTATGGCAGGTACAACTCCAAGATCACCGATGAAGTTCTTCAACCATATCGCCTACTTCGACGCTTCGCTCGCTGCAATGTACTCTGATTCACACGTTGAATCAGCTACGGTTTCCTGCTTGGAACTTTTCCAAGTTACTGCTCCTCCATTTAGGGTAAAGACCCAACCCGACTGCGAACGGTAGTTGTCCCTGTCGGTCTGAAAGCTGGCGTCACTATACCCTCGCACCTTCAAGTCATCACTCCCTCCGAGGACTAAGAACCATTCCTTCGTCCTCCGAAGGTACTTAAGGATATTCTTAACCGCAATCCAATGGGCTCTTCCAGGATTCCCTTGATATTTGCTAACCATGCTCAAAGCAAAGGCTACATCAGGGCGAGTACAAGTCATAGCATACATGATTGAGCCAACTGCGGAAGCGTATGGTACTCGGCTCATTTCTGCTATTTCAGCTTCAGTACTCGGACCTTGAGTCTTACTCAACTTGGCATTACTTTGTATCGGTAATTCTCCCTTCTTCGAGTTTTCCATACTAAAACGTTTTAGTACCTTATCTAAGTAAGTGTTCTGACTAAGTCCTATTAGTCTCTTACTTCTTTCTCTTACTATCCTTATTCCCAAAATATAAGAAGCCTCTCCGAGGTCCTTCATAGTGAAGCACTTCCCGAGCCAGGACTTAACCTCCTGTAGAGTCGGGACGTCGTTTCCTATGAGTAATATGTCATCGACATATAGAACGAGGAAGCTTACTATACTCCCACTGGCTTTGACATATACACACGATTCATCTTGGCTTCGTATAAATCCAAACTCTTTGACTTTCTCATCAAAGCAAAGATTCCATCTGCGAGATGCTTGCTTAAGTCCATAAATGGACTTCTCAAGCTTACACAGTCTATTCGGATGCTTCGGATCCACAAACCCCTCTGGCTAAGACATGTAAACATCCTCAGGCAACTTTCCGTTAAGGAAAGCGGTCATGACATCCATTTTCCAAATCTCATAATCATGAAATGCGGCAATAGCTAGCATCACTCTAATAGACTTTATCTTCGCAACTGGTGAGAAGGTCTCATCATAGTCAACTCCTGGAGTTTGAGTAAAGCCCTTCGCAACCAATCGCGCCTTATACGTGTGTACTTTTCCATCCACGTCAGTCTTCTTCTTGAAGATCCATTTGCACCCAACGGTCTTACGTTCGGGCACATTATCAACCAAATTCCAAACTTGGTTATCATACATGGATTGGATCTCGCTATCCATTGCCTCTTTCCATTTCGTAGATTCCGGGCCTGCCATGGCTTCCTTATAGCTATTAGGTTCATCAAGGTTTACTAGTGTACTATCACTAATATACGTGTCCCCTTCGGTTGTAATATGAAAACCATATAACTGGGGTTGAACTCTAACTCTTTTGGAACGTCTAAGAGGTAATGATACGTCAATCGGTTCAACCGGAGCTTCCTCCTCGGTTTGAGTGCCAGCGGTAGAGGTTCCTTTATCTATCGATTCTTGAATCTCTTCAAGCTCGATTTGCCTCCCACTGTCACCTCGGCTTATGAGTTCTCGCTCTTGGAAAACTCCTCTCCTCGCAACAAAGACAACATTATCCTTCGGTCTATAGAAGAGATATCTAAAGGGTTTCTGCGGGTAGCCGATGATAATACATCGCTCACTAAGAGGTTCGAGCTTGTCGTGAGTATCTCGTCTTACGAAAGCCTCGCAACCCCAAACCTTGATATGTGCCAACGAGGGAGCTTTCCCTGTCCACATCTCGTGAGGTGTTTTGGCAACCTTCTTAGTAGGGACTCAGTTAAGGATATGGGCGACAGTCTCAAAGGCATACCCCCAAAAAGAGATTGATAGTGAAGCACGACTCATCATAGAGCGAACCATGTCCAACAAGGTTCGATTACGCCTTTCTGCCACACCATTAAATTGTGGTGTCCTAGGTGTCGTCAATTGTGAAACTATTCCACACTCCTTGAGATAATCGTGGAATTCAAGACTTAGGTACTCTCCTCCTCGATCGGATCGAAGCATCTTGATTTTCCTGCCTAATTGATTCTCCACTTCATTCTTGAACTCTTTGAACTTTTCAAAAGTTTCTGACTTTTGCTTGATTAAGTAGATATACCCATATCTACTATAGTCATCGGTAAAAGTCACATAGAAGCGATTCCCATCCTTCGTGGTTGATCTAAACGGTCCACATACATCGGTATGTATAAGGTCCAATAGACCCTCAGCCCTTTCACATATACTTGTGAAGGGTGACTTAGTCATCTTTCCAAGCAAACAAGATTCGCATGTGTCATCTTCCCTAAGGTCGAATTACTCCAACACTCCATCCTTTTGGAGTTGGGCTATGCGTTTCTTGTTGACATTTCCAAGACGACAATGCCATAAGGATGCTTTATCCATACTCTTGGAAGAATCCATGCATAAAACATCATTTCTTAAGTTATCTACAATCATAACAGTTTCATAAATTCCGTTACATGGTATAGCTTCAAAATAAAAGACACCATTTAGATAAGCCAAAATAGAACCATTCCCATTATTAAAAGAAAATCTAAAACCTTGTCTAAACAAAGCATGAAATGAAATGATGTTTCTAGCCATTTCTGTCGAATAGCAACAATTGTTCAAATCTAAAGATAAACCATTCCTAAGCACTAAAGAATACACTCCAATCTTGGTCACAGGCGACGATCTTCTGTTCCCCATGATTAGATTTATTCTTCCATGCTCCACGTCTCTATTTCTTCTTAGTCCCTGCACATTAGAACAAATGTGGTAACCACAACCGGTATCAAGAACCCAAGAAATAGCATGAGATGAATCGTTAGATTTAATTGTGTATATACTTGCGAAAGACGGCTTGATCTTTCCTTCCTTGATGGCTTGTAGGTACTCTGTGCAGCTTCTCATCCAATGTCCTATCTTGTGGCAGTGGTGGCACTCTGCCTCCTTTGGGTTAGGGCAGGGTTTAGCAAGATCAACTTTGGTCCCACTAGAAGAGGCACCATCTCGGGACTTAACCTTGCGATGGTTCTTAGATGAAGTCTTCCTCTTCTTTCCCCTTCCTTGTCCAATAGCCAAAACAGGAGCATCGGGTGGATTGGGAGTTGGTGCAACAGACTTGTCCTTGAAGTTGCTCTCAGCGACCCTCAAGAGACCTTGGAGCTTGCTTAGGGTGACCTCTTCTTTGTTCATGTGGTAGGTCATCCTAAATTGATTGTAACTTGGAGGCAAAGAGTGAAGCACAATGTCGATCGCCAAGTCTTCCCCAAAGTCAACATTCAACTTGCAAAGACGGTCGACATACCTTTGCATCTTTTGCTGGTGCACGGTAAGAGACTCTCCATGACCCATTTTAGCGGAAATCTTGTTAGTGAAAATCTCATAACGCTCTTGTCTCGCGTTTTGGTGGTATCTCTCTAACAAGTATTGGTGCATCTCGTACGGGTACATGTCCTCATAGGACTTTTGGAATACGGAGTTCATAGTGGCTATCATGATGCAATGTACCTTCGTTGCATCACGCTCGTGAGTTTCAAAAGCGGTCATTTCAGCCGGAGTAGCGATTTCAGGGTTGATTTTTTCGAGCTTCTCATCGAGGACATACTCCTTGTCCTCATAGCGAGCAATAGTGCGAATGTATCTTATCCATTCGCTAAAGTTCGTCCCATCGAAAGTGACCTTTTGACAAAGGCTCATCAATGTGAATGAACTAGCAGCAGCGTTGTTTGCGTTTGACATCTACAAATAGAAAGGACAAAGATAGATTAGAATATGAATCACTAATTATCACCCAATAAGAAAATTAGGGCTAGGATCCAACAACAATATTTACATATTAGAAAAGGGATGTCATAATCTAACATGCAAACAATTTTGAAGGTAGGTGAATAACGATTCACTAATTCTCCACCACAAAACATAACTTTAAGTTCTAAATGTATTGAGAATTCCTAGGTTTAGATGAGATTCTTTGAAACTTTTCAATGGCATGTTTAAATCTCGATATGCCCCTCTTGTTTGTGACTGGGATACCAAGGATCACAAAGCGGGTGTGAATTATCATGCAAATTTACATGGTGCCTTCATTGTAACGATCACCTATTCGATGTGTTGGTAAACCACACGCGCTCCATCGAGCTATGATAAACAATGAATCACCCTTTGCCCCCTTCGCTTAGAACCAATTAGTGTGTCGGTAAACCACACATGCTCCACTAACTTCTTAGCAAGGTGCAAAGTGTAATTTCATGGGATTGCATCAATTCACTTTTCCTAAAGTAACTAGGATTGGGAAAATTTTGAAAAACATGTAGTTACTTTGTATTTCATATTATAATTTTAATGAGAGATGAGGTTGCCCTATCCTACCCGTTCGGCTAACGACCCTCCACCGATCAAGCAAGCGGTGGGTGTGAGTGTACACCTATTAAACGCCATTTTATAGGCCGCAACCTTATACCCATCTTATAGACCGGCTTCGTGAATGAGGCCTACTAACGGTAAGACTAGCATTTTAGTTAGACATATATATATATATATATATATATATATATATATATATATATATATATATATATATATATATATATATATATATTAATCTTATAATATTATATTAGTATAGGGTTGGATTTTAAACTTGTAAATTCTAGGGTTTGAAATTTAAATTGTCTAAATTAAACTTTTAATCACAAAACATAAATTTCAAAACTTGAGGGCAAGTTTTAAACATTTAAAAAATATGGAGGATCAAATAACAAATAATCTTAATTAACAATTAATTCCATAATTATCCATATTTGATTTATTTAATGATTTCTTGCAAAATATTTTACTAATTTAATCAAAATAATTAATTAATTATCACATAAGGAAATTAAATATTTTATTAATTGATAAATATCTTCAATTAGATCAAGATTATAGTCATATATATCAAAAAATCAGATTACAGTTGATCTAATATGATAAAGGCAAGTTCCCATAAGATAAATATCAAAAAATCCTGATTTTGGCTCTTCCTGACGCTCGGACTCGCTGACTTCCCAACTGGACTCGCCGAGTCCACCATGGGACTCGCCGAGTTCATGACTCAGAACCACAAAATTCAAATTTTGCAGGCAAGAAACAAATAATCAAGCATCAATTTAATAGAAACCAATCTAGGCTCTGATACCACTGATGGGTTTTGGCCATATGAACATTCCTATGTGCACATACAAACCCTAATGCTTGGATCTAAGTTTCTCTAATTAAACATGTATTGGATCCAAGACTTCTAATAACTAATAGAGTATAAGAACAATACAAAAATCAGAGTTAGAAGCATACCTTGAAACACTTGTTTGATCTTCTAGTACTTGGAGCTTTAGAGTCACAAATGTCACTCCTCTAATGGTTTACAAACACCAACTAGCAAGAGGATGATTTGAGAGAGAGCAGAGGGAAGAAATCTACCAGGGTTTCTTTGCTTTAGCAGAGGTGCCGATTTCCCTTGCCCCAAGGGTCTATTTATACTTGTAAGGCTCCTAGGGTTTCACCCTTAAACCCAAATTGGATAACTTTTACTCAAAGCAATCCAAATCCTTTCCAAGATAAGCCCTTGGACGATTTGTGGCTTATCCTAAGCCCTAGAAATCGTCCAACCCTATCCATAAAGGATTTACAGCCCAAAGTGTAACTATCAAACAATTGACAGTTTATACCCTCTTAATTAATTAATCTCTTTAAGTGACCAAATTGATTCTAATTAATTTATGACTTATATTAATCAAATAACAATATTATTATTCCTTATATTATTCTCATAATATATTAATAATATTTATTCTCTCATAATAAATCATCCTGTCAAGTTGCTATGGTGAAGGCAACCCAAAAGGACCATGCACAATCGGATCAAATACTTGCCTAATATAGTTGCAGCCTTAGACACTATTCCAACACATTTACCTCTGGTACAATTTTCCTACAACAATAGTTACCATTCCAGCATCAAGATGGCACCTTATCAAGCTTTATATGGACAAAAGTGTCATACGCCATGTTGTTGGCTTGAAACTTGAGAAAAGCAGTTTATGGGCCTCGAAATAGTCCATCAGACTGCTGAAAAGTTGAAGGTGATTAGGGAAAGGATGTTATTAGCTCAAGATCGTCAAAAGAGCTATGCTGACAAGAAGAGACGACCGGTGACATTCGAAGTTGGAGATTTGGTTTTGCTTATAGTCTCAGCATAGAAGCGACTTATAAGATTCGGGAAA
This sequence comes from Lactuca serriola, assembly GCF_051521515.1. Taxonomy (NCBI): domain Eukaryota; kingdom Viridiplantae; phylum Streptophyta; class Magnoliopsida; order Asterales; family Asteraceae; genus Lactuca; species Lactuca serriola. The sequence continues at coordinate 120,374,275 of NC_136412.1, forward strand.
AGAGGAAAGTTGAGTCCGAGGTTAATTGGACTAGGGATGAGCATCGGAACCGGGTATCCGTTTTTGGAATCGGAACTGCCTTGGAATTGCCGGTTTTGGAACTGGAACTGCCATAAGCGGTTCCGGTTCTGGTTCCTAAAGTTATGGAACCGCCTTAAGCGGTTCCGGTTCTGGTTCTCATTTTTTCGGAACTGCTACCCGCTAGGTACCCGCCGAAACCGGTTTATATATATATATATATATATATATATATATATATATATATATATATATAGACACACACACACACACACACACACTTACAGACACACATTAGTATTTCATATAAATATGTGTGTTACTTAGACATGTTTAGAATATATCGGTCTAATTTTGTCCCTATTTGGTACGAATTGATTCGATTTGGATCGGACTAAGTTGCGGTTTTATCGACAAAAGTTAACAAAATTAATGTAACCGGGTTACCCGCTCCCGGAACCGGAACGGCCGGTTCCGGGACTGGTTCCAAGAATTTAAGAACTGCCTAGAGCAGTTCCAATTCCAGTTCTAACTTTCTAGGAACCACCGGTTCGGGTTCCGGTTTCGGTTCTCACCCAAATGAGGCGGGTACCTGCCTATGCTCATCCCTAAATTAGACCGTTCAAAGTTCTTCATAGGATTAGGAACCAAGCTTACAAGCTATAACTACCAGAAGAACTAAAGGGTATTCATAACACATTCCATGTGTGTTATTTGAGGAAGTTCATAGGAGAAGTTACCGACATAATTCCAATTTTAGAGCTAAGGATGGATGAGAATAAGAAGCTAATCAAAGAGCCCGAGGCGATTGTTGATCGTAAGACAAAGAAGTTGCGACGTAAGATGGTCGACTTAGTGCTTGTGCGATGGAAACATTCGAATGGGCCAAATCTCACCTGGGAAACGGAGAGTGACATGATCAGTCGTTATCCGCATTTGTTTGCTGATGCATGATTCCGAGGATGGAATCATCCTAACGGGGAGAGAATTGTAACGCCCGTGTTTCTAGGCTAAGCATTAATGATGACGTAATAGTCTAGGTCAACCATTGTAACCCATTTTAAAGTAATAAAGATGAATTACTTGAATATTATGTGAATTACGTGCTTTGTGTGCTTATTACTTGTTTATATTAATATAATAAATAAAGGGTAAAAATAAGCATTAAAAATAAAATGTTAGATAAACCAGATATCTATGAAGAAAGTTGTAGTGGTTGTGACAAGGATTCCGAATATATAAAGAACGCTGAAATCCGAGTTTTAACGAAGAAGTTATGGCATGTCGAAGTTTCGAGACAGAACCGGCACTACACTGCGTGACGTAAATAGTGAATTTACGATAGAGGACTTTTAGCCCTAGCGATCTAAATAAAAGTCGTAGTGTTCGTTAAACCGAGATTGTGCATAAAAAGAATGTCTAAATCTGACTTCGTGTGAGGAAGTTATGATTTTTCTAAGTTTCGGATCGGCAGTGCACAACCCGAAGTTCGAATATTAGATCGGCCGATTTTTGGCCGACACAACCTAAACGATAATTGAAGATCTCGTTAATAGTAGCGCAACAATAAAAAGACAGACGAAAACGGACATTGGATGAAGAAGTTACAAATTTTTAACGGATTTTTCTGTCCTAGACTATTAAAAATATAAGTTTAAAAAAAAGAGTCAAAATTAGCAGACGGAGTCTAAACGAAATTTGTAGAGTGCGGTCCCGCCTATGCATGGATATAAAGAATGTCGAAAATGGAGCTCGTATGCAACATATATGAATTTTGATGTCGGGGTGGGAAATCTCGAACCTGGTGTGAGGGGTACGCTCCGCGTAGTCTGAGGATGCCTCGCGTCCGAGTATGCTCTGCATACTGAAGCTCGTACGCCCAAAGGTCTAGCATTCTGTGGTCTGGAGCCTGCCACGATGATCCATCGAAGTTGTGACGCGTGTTGTACGATCGAGCCTTTACGCCCCGCGTACTGTGAGGCCTCGCAGTATAAATAAGGGTGCGAGGCAGCCCCTTTACTCACACCATTTCAAACATTCATTCTCACTCTACTATCTCTTTAGCCACCCTAATCCACCCAGAAGCCTAGGAAACCTTCCTAGCATTAGAAGAAAGCCACGGCGCTCTCGAAGGCTCCAAGAAAAGGAGTTTTTCGGTTTGAAACTCTGCCCGCCAAATCACTCCTTATCAAGTGAGTGTATAGTCACTTTCATCTTACACATAGATATGAAGTATTTTATATAAATTATGTGCTATGTGTATATTTATTATTTGTTTACGTGAGATCTATGCTGGATGAGAGATCTGATCCTCTTTCTTTTCAGATATTAGCTTTTCTTTCAGATCTAAGACTTTTTCTCCATATCTGAACTGTATGTGCATTTCTTTGTCAAATCTAAACCTTTTTATATGTAATTTTTGTTAGATCTAGACCTTTTTCTTTTGAGCTGAATTGTATATGTATTTTTGACTTTGAAAATCTATGTTAGGTGAACGATTTGAACTTTGTCTTTCAGATCTAGACTATATATGTATTTTATATCTACAAGTATGTTGGGTAAAACATGGATAGATGAAATAGGTGGTGTGTGATGAAATAAAATGATGAGAGGTCTCGATGCTGACGTTGATCCAGTCATCTAACGAAGTATGGATGATGACCACAGACTTTTCTATGAAGTCTAGTGGAACGCTAACAGGCTCGCAACCTGTAGGTGTTTGTTAACGATGTGTTCACCGGTGTACTCCATCCCCCCTCCCCCATGGTTGCCTTACGAACATTTATGGCTAAGTAATCCCCTTACTAGTAGTGTCCATCCCGATGAAATTCCTTAGGATAGGTCCCTTATAATAGATGCTTTAGGGACGTAAGGTGAGGATAACGGGAATGGGTAATTGGGTTAAATGATTGTTGAAAATAATAAACTTATTTATTGTGGGTTGAAAGCCCTATATGCTCACCAGGCTTCCCAGCCTGACCCACTCAGTTTCTTGTATTATAGATAGTGGAAAATCCATAGTTGGATGATCTGATGAGAGATTATGGACTTATAGGCCAGTATAAAATAAATAGAATGTTTTAAGGCTTATAATGTTTGAGGCTAATTTTGTCTTATGGCTTATAATGTTTTGTTTATGCTTTTGGTCTATATCGACGATGACATCCCTATGTAATGAAAATACATTTCTTTAAGAAATGCTTTGATAAAATTTTATCATATTTTGTTTTGGAAACAAATTCCGAAACACTTTTCTTTGATTACTCTGATTTTATTATAAAAGCATAAACGAAATCGGTCTTTTATGCCTGTGAAAATAGGGATGTCACAAATTCCCCCAATCGTAATTCCCCTTTAGGTATTGGCCAATTGGGCCCGAGTCAGGGCCACATTCAAACCCTCCATGGGAAAAACGAAAAGAAAAGGAGATAAGGGATCACCCTGTCTCAGATCTCTAAATATATGGAATTACCGAGAAGGGGATCCATTCACAAGGACCGAGATAGTTGCAGAAGAAAGTATCTCCAAAATATAATTACACCACAAAGAGACGAACCCCATAATTTTCATAATATCCAATAGGTAATCCCAAGATAAAGAATCATAAGCTTTCTCAAAATCCACTTTAAAAATCAAAAGAAGATTTTTAGAAGCCTTACTGCAAGCAACAACCTCATTAATGAGAAATGGACCATCTAAACTATGTCTATCTTTTATAAAATCAGATTGCTCCATACTAACTAAACTACCAATAACCACTACAAACCTATTAGCAAGAAGTTTATCAATAATCTTATATTGGCAACCAAATAGACTAATAGGTCTAAAATCTATAACATTCTTCAGATCTCTAACTTTTGGAATCATAGTAAAAAAAAGGAGCATTACACCCCTTAGGGATAGATGAGTGGGCATAAAAGTGAGACACCGAATTAAAAATATCCTCCTCAAGAATATCCCAATACTGCTTAATAAATCCAAACATAAAGCCATCCAGCCCAGGAGTTTTATACGAACCAGAGTCCTACACTGCCTTTTTAATTTCCTTTGACTTTTGGAATCATAGTAAAAAAGGAGGTATTACACCCCCTAGGGATAGATGAGTGGGTATAAAAGTGAGACACCAATTCAAAAATATCCTCCTCAAGAATATTCCAATACCGTTTAATAAAGCCAAACGTAAAGCCATCTAGCCCAGGAGTTTTAGACGACCCAGAGTCCTACACTGACTTTTTAATTTCCTCGCGAGTAAAAGGAGCATGGAGAAACTGAATCTGAGAAGATGAAAGTTGTAAAAAATGAGAATAATCAATCTGAGGACGGGGCCAGTCTGTTTAGAAAAGAGATACTGGAAATAAACATGAAACTCCTCCTTAACCCTGATTGGGTCATCAATCCGAATCCTATACTTTAAAACGCCTTGAATCGCCATTTATCTTCTCTTACGGTTAATAACCCCATGAAAAAACCTGAATTTTCATCACCCTCAACACCCCACTGACTTTTAGCCTTTTGGGCTAGCTCCAGGTTTGTAACATGATCTAACTCCATGATATTTTTTAGAATTGTAACTCGTTTCTCCCGTTAATTAGCATTTCCACCGTATTTCATAAGGCTTTCACCAATGGATTCTAAAACTTTTTGGAGCTCCATTCGTTGAGTACCCATCCTACCCCAATGGCGGTGTTCTAAATACGAAGTTTATATTTAAGAAACTAAAGTTTCTTCTTAAATTTAACCCTAGGATGAGAAACACCCAAAGAACTCTGATCTTAAGAGCAATAATTTTTGAGCACATTATCAGACCTCTCCAAATCAAACCAAGAATAAAAAACACGGAAAGGAACTAGGCCATAATCAACTTTATGCTCCGATAAATGGATATGCCTATGATCTGGAACATGTTTCCCTAAGACCATACCCGAAAAATGAGGGAAAGAATCCAGAAAACCATCAGAAATTAAAAACCGATCCGGCTTAATAAGTTTAGAACCCCATTTATCAGTCCACGTATACCGAGGACCACCACGGGGAATAATATCAGTCAAACTCGCCTGCTCAATGAACTAATTGAAACACCTAGCTGTAGCGGGATTACAAAGAGATCCCAATCTCTCCGAGTCATCACGAACCTCATTGAAGTCCCCCATCAAAACATATTCACCATTGAAAGAACTAATAAGTTGGAGAAGAGCAGACCATAGTTGTCTCCTGCAATCAGCCCCTTGAGGAGCGTAAACTGTACTAAACATGAAAGGAAACCCCGAAGAAGACCATACCACCTCAATAGCAATAAAATAATCAGAAATATGATATGTTTTATAAGAAATGCAATCCAGGTCCCAAATAATAAGAATGCCACCTGAAGCTCCATGAGAAAGAGAAATCATATAAGAAAATAATTGTTACCCCAGAAAGACCGAGCCATACGAACGTTGATAAACTCCATCTTCATTTCTTGAATATCTAACAAATTAATTTTATGTTTATGACATAAAGTTGGAACCCAACTTCGTTTATTTTTACAAACCGCTCCTTGAATGTTAATGGAGAGACAATTCATCTCAACACCGATTCATTTCCCTTCCCTTCAACAATTTCCTTAACCCGTTTAAAACACTCATCTAAGTTATACCCCATGGCCTTCCCAATATCCAAGTTCTTTTGAATATCAATAAAAAAGACCCATTGTTATATGATTTATCTGAACACCCATCAAATTTATTCCAATAAGAAAAACACTGGGGCTGAGTCAAATTATCCTCAGAATCAACGATATTCGACACCCGACCGAAGCCACCAAAAAACCCAAATGGAGCTTTGTTTATTTCAACAATATCATTCCGATTTGATTTAAAAGGAATCGTGACCGAGGCAACAGAAGGTGCTGGACCTGCTACCAGAAAAATATCCTTTGCCGAAACAGTGCCTGTCACCAGAATAGTGACCGCTGGGCACTGTTTTGGTGGCTGAGAAGTATTTGAAAGCTGCTCATCAGGTTCCTGTGGAGAAAAGTCTTTCATGAGCTGATGAGGTTCGTATAATGGAGATAAAAAGTTCTGATTATCCTTTTTAGCAAAAAAATTCCCAAAATGCCCCTCCTCATGAATATTAGCATGCTTGCTAGCATTATCGTGGGTATCTTCTTCATTTACATCTGATTTTTTTCTTGTACCATTCCTACCATCTTCTTTCATTTTTTCAATTGCTTCATAAATCCCAGACGGATCATAAGAACCTTCTTCCTTTTCACAACTTGTATTAAAATCTTGGTCTTCTTGGAAATTGCCATGATCACTTATTTTTTCACAACCGAACTTATTGTTCTCCCAAGCAAAAGATGGAGTCCACCCGGAGGCTTCCTTTATTTTAACCAAAAATACTTGACCATCAATACTAATTTTCAATACTTCTGATATAATTTCTTGGAAAGTGGATAAAATACAAATCCGGTTTTTATAGACATTCTCTCCTAAGTCATCTTCAAGATGAACTATACTTCCCCATTTAGCCAAAATCTTTCTGAAAGCTTCTTTACTCCATGCACGTAGAGGCAAGCCTTCTACACCTACCCATATCAATCGATCTGGTGGAACAAAATTCTTATCCCATGTCTGCTTCTCTACAATCCAATGATTCATAGCATCACTTGCTAGAAAATTTTTACATGCTTTTTTGTGTATAAACTCAAGCATAACTCATAGGCTTCTAACATATCGGATATCAAAATCCTCAAAGCCCTCATCAAAACAAAGAATTTGTAGGTTAGGAAAGGTAAGCAAATCCCTACCCTTAATGAGTCAAGCTCGTTTTCTTATTTCTACAATGAAATCCCCAACAGAAATATGGATAATATCATCATTATTTTTAGAAACTGTTTTGTCACTAAGCCCCCCTCTAACCACATTTGCATAACTAACTGAAGGGCATGTAGGCTTTTCTGCATTGACCGGTGAAGAAGCATAAAGTTTGTCATATCCAAACCAAATATCACATAAATTTCTTATCATAACCTCAAAATCTGAAACATCCATGAATCTGATAAATCCTCATCGTTTACCCAATCGAGATTTTTTCATTTAGATAAACACATCAATTACTTTGCCAATTTGATCACACATTTGCCACAGATCACTAAATAACATGTAATCTGGAAAATTGGCAGTATAAAAAGAAGATATAGTCTTACTTGATAATTGATTCCCGTCCCTTGCATTATGAGTTCGATGAGTTCCAGAATTATTGAAGCCAGAATCATTAGGTTTCCAATGATCATTAAAAGACGACCCCATACCAATCTCCCAAAGACACTTATTAGACAGAAAATAAGAAACACATGACTTAAAACCTGACGAATATTGCCACTATAGCCACCGATCACCCTTTTGACGTTTGACACCGCCGGTGAAGGGTTTGAATTTTCCGTAATCGCTGGTGAAGTATAAACTTCGATGGCACGTGATTTCCCCCTTTGTATGTTTTGATAGACTTTAATATTAGTAAACTTTATAAAATAAATAAAGACTTTAATATTAGTAAACTTTATAAAATAAATAAAATCAAATTGTTTAATTGTGAATTAAAATTTATAAAGTGTACTAAGAAAACTATATTAAAATTTAATATTTTATTTATAGAAAGCTTTTGAAAATGAAATGCATGTTAAGGTTTTTTATTGATGAGACTTTTCTAATCTATTTAAAAATACAATTTAATAAATTAATAAATGATTAAAGATATCTATTAAATTAAAGAATATATAAAAAGAAATTTTTATTTGGTTTTTTGGACTAATTGGTTTTTAGTTTTTTATGTCCAAATCAATTCAAATCAAAAATAATCTTAAATATTACTAAAAGATAAACCTTATGACATCATCTTAAATAATCTGGACCATTGATTGTATTTCAATCTTATTTTTTCACCCTTAGATCAAATTGTTGACATCATCTTCCCCATATGGAATGTATTTAATTCCAATAAATGTTTTCCAATCATCAATCAATAATTTACATTCGTTGAAATGGAATATATTTAATTCCAATAAAAGTTTTCCATATTTTACATCTTGAATTTTCAGTTATGAAGATTTTAATATGGTCAATTTTAAAAACATATTACTAACAAATCATTTCAATCAAGGTCTTAATATCAACCATTAATAAAAATCCGTTTATATTAGTAAATCATTAATATAAAATCTTTTTTTATTAGGAAATCATTAATACCGAAAAATCATATTCAAATTATCACATACATATACGATTCGTCATTGAATCTGCGACTCACATTTATTTTCAATCGTTTCTTTTCTTCAAACCTTCTCCTACAACATCGTTAATATTGCTTATAACTTCCATCACCATTCTCTGCTATAAACATTCGTTCTTGTGCGCTAGAAGGTCAGTACTGTCTTTCGTTTTTTATATTTTTTTCGATTATTTTTTGTTCCCATATCAAATGTATATATTCATATATTTCGATTTTCCTTGTCACAAATTACATTAAATCAGTTAACTATTTTTCTAAAACATTTCAAATAAATATGAAAAGATATTAGGTACCTTTAACAAAACAAAATTTAATTATATTGGGAACTAACATTAATTACGAAAATGTACTTTTATATATTAGAGATAATTATGAATTTTTTTTAATTTTTATGTCATAAGAATCCGGTTAATTTTGGCATGATTTTAAAATATCATTGAAATTATTATGTTTTTGTATATCATATCAACCTACTTTTTTTTATCTTTATATAATAACAATAAAATTTATTAATTTATACAACAAATATAGATATTTCAAATTTTGTAATATTATTATACCTTACAAAATACAACTCCCTCCAAAATAAATTTTCGCCAGTAATTTCATCCATAATTTCAACAAATTTAAATTTATATTTGCTTTGTATAATTTTTTTTAATGATCCTAAATTGTTTTCTCCAAAAGTATATCAAACATTTACGTCTTAGATAATGCTGCCCTATTATAATTATTATTTTTCAAAAATATATACGTTTAATGAGGAATTTGATATAATAAAGGAAGTGAATGTTAATTAAAATGAGATATATATTCCATAATTATTACATGAGTTTATTAAAAAAAAAATTAATATCAAGGTGTAAACATTAAGCATTTTTAAAGTGAAATTTTAGAATACATACAAACGATGATGCTGTATAATGAAATATAAAATTGAATAGACTAAAAAAACACTATTAAAGCAGTCAATTTTGAAAATAACATAGTTATGAAAAATTATAAAGTAAGATAAAAATTATAAGATATTAGGAGATTTGTAAAAAATATATTTAGTAAAAGCGTTACGGTTATTAGAAAAATTAAGACCTTGAAGATTAGTGAAAATACAATATATAAACTAAATTATCACAATAGTAATGAAATGTCATTATTTGATATTTCATATAATTGAAAGATATATCAAATTACATTGATGATATACTAAAATTATTCAAAGTTGTGCCAAAACTAATGCAAAGTTCTTGCGAACACCAAATAAATAAGAACAAACATAAAAGCTAGCATTTATATTCATAATCAATTTAAAATAAACCAATCATGATTTAGAAAAGAATCTTTATTGATGATATACTAAAACTAAATCTATATAACATTTAACATTTTATAAATTATATTACATAACTTTATTTGAATAAATGAAATAGTTGTCAATATATAATGCAATAGAAAAAACGGTATATTGGTTGTCAATATATGTTTAAATTAGGTAACATTATTATGCAAGGAACGTCTAATTAAAATGCTTATAAATATATAAATATCATAACTATATGAGACGAGGAAAGTCGTTCAACTAATAAAACCAAAAATGATGTCTACAAAGAGATCTTTCAATGATTATATATATTTATCGTTTTCAATGTATTTTCTACACATTTCAATAATATCAATAACCATATATTTTTTTTTATAATCATTATACAATATCTATAAACGATTATATGTTTTTTTATGCGTTTCCCGCGTTTAACGCGGGCTATAATCTAGTTATTAGTATATTAAATACACATAAATTGCTTACCTAATGGTATTTAATTTATGAGCATGATCAATTGACCATGTCTAGTGTGAAACTACGGAATTACTAAAATACCCTTGAAAGAGTAGTCAACCTTGGAAGCTAGATTTAGTTTTGTATATTGCTTAACCAACTCTTGCCTCATGGTATTATTGAATTTCGATATGACGATATTTGGTTGTGTAAAATTGTTAAATGCCCCTAAACTTTTGTAGACATTAGTAAATAAAAAGCAAGAATATACAGGATGATGAAAGTTACAACATCATGGTACTAAGAAGGATGATCGATTTATGGTTGATTATGTGTCACGATTCTTCACTTTCACACCACATGACATACTTGTGAAATATTACTTACGGCTGTCATTTTGTTGTCAAGTAGGGTTGTTTACAATTTGGATAAAATTGAATTATAAAATTGATAATTTTGATTGGACTATTTAGATTTTTTATTTACTTTAGTAATGCCAAAATTACTAGATTATAGCCCGCGTTAAACGTGGGAAACGCATAAAAAAACATATAATCGTTTATAGATATTGTATAATGATTATAAAAAAATATATCGTTATTGGTATTATTGAAATGTGTAGAAAATACATTGAAAACGATAAATATATATAATCATTGAAAGATCTCTTTGTAGACATCATTTTTGGTTTTATTAGTTGAACGACTTTCCTCGTCTCATATAGTTATGATATTTATATATTTATAAGCATTTTAATTAGACGTTCCTTGCATAATAATGTTACCTAATTTAAACATATATTGACAACCAATATACCGTTTTTTCTATTGCATTAAATATTGACAACTATTTCATTTATTCAAATAAAGTTATGTAATATAATTTATAAAATGTTAAATGTTATATAGATTTAGTTTTAGTATATCATCAATAAAGATTCTTTTCTAAATCATGATTGGTTTATTTTAAATTGATTATGAATATAAATGCTAGCTTTTATGTTTGTTCTTATTTATTTGGTGTTCGCAAGAACTTTGCATTAGTTTTGACACAACTTTGAATAATTTTAGTATATCATCAATGTAATTTGATATATCTTTCAATTATATGAAATATCAAATAATGACATTTCATTACTATTGTGATAATTTAGTTTATATATTGTATTTGCACTAATCTTCAAGGTCTTAATTTTTCTAATAACCGTAACGCTTTTACTAAATGTACTTTTTACAAATCTCCTAATATCTTATAATTTTTATCTTACTTTATAATTTTTCATAACTATGTTATTTTCAAGATTGACTGCTTTAATAGTGTTTTTTTAGTCTATTCAATTTTATATTTCATTGTACAGCATCATCGTTTGTACGTATTCTAAAATTTCACTTTAAAAATGCTTAATGTTTACACCTTGATATTTAATTTTTCAGGACCGACCCTGATTAGATGTTTTGTTTGTAACTTTATAATGTTTATGATTAATAATTTTTGTATCTATGATTAGTAAGTAATACAGAAATGATGGCATAAATATTAAAAATACAGTCCAATATCATAATTTTCAAAACACTTATGTTGTATAAAGAAAATGTTAAATAGTTAGTAATGAATAATAATGAATTATAAACCATATTTTAAAAAAAGATTACTGAAATTACAAATAAATAAGTACTAATGATTTAAAAGCACTAAGTTATAATTCATAAATTTACAAAAACTTGTTTATATATTACATTTGATGATCAATTTATTATTTTTATCTAAAAGTCACAATTTAAATTAATTAATACATTTAATTATGAATAATACAATATACAACCGTTTGTATGTAAAAATATTTTTTGATACACGGGTTGATATTTGAATAAAAAAAATAGTCTTTGTGATATGATATAAATAAGATTAGAATATGTTTAAATAAAATTTATTATTATTATATAACTTAATAGTTTAAGTAAGTAAAGATAAAATAATATTTATATAAAATAAATATTCAAAGTAAATGAGACATTGTACCTTAAATTGACAAATTTAAAATAAAAAATGGGAAGTAAAATTTGAGATACGTATACAAATAAAAGTAAAATTTACATTTGTATTTAAAAATATAGTAAACCTATCGTTATCTCGTTACGAGATTTTTGTTATTAATAAAATTTATATTTAAAGAACTTAAAATTTTGATTTTAGTTTAACCTTACTTGTTTACGTTTTCAAAGATCATCAAATTTATAGAATTGAGAAGTTAGGGCAAATAAAATATACCTTGTTATGTAAAATTACATCAACAAAAAACTCAATATTCATCATGCATCTCAAATTTTGTAAAAGATATGTAAGTTTATGTATGAAAATAGTTATAGGACCCAATAACAAATATTTTCAAGAAATAAAGCATAAAAACCACTCCTAATGTTATTACTTCTCACTTATCTAGTTGCATTCCTAATTAATATGAAAAAAAATCAATTCCACTTTTGCAAGACAAGCAAATGAAAGTACGCCTATAATGTAGTAAAATTTACATTGCTAGTTGCATTCCTAATTAATATGAAAAAAAATCAATTCCACTTTTGCAAGACAAGCAAATGAAAGTACGCCTATAATGTAGTAAAATTTACAAAATACAATGTCTTAATAAGATAAGAAAATGATTGACAGTACAAACCTAATCTTTTGAAACTCAACTTAAATAAAAACCAAAATTTTATCACCAAAAGGTACCAAATTAAACAATTACATGAACTTAATTTTTACTTTTGGTTCATAGCTTTATTAAACTTGCCAACTTCAAGTTCTTTTTACTTGAAGTATGATAAATTATGACAAGATTGGTTAGAGATTTTTTGTTTTAATGTATAATAGAATACTTTTTGCTTATGTGTACAACATCCAACATCAACATATACTATAAAATTGTTCATATAAAATACTATTTTAGTATTTTTTTTTGTAACTCAAACAAATGGTTAAACAACATGCTACAAACATCACATGTTCGATTTTAACATTAATAATTTAATACCCATTTGGAAAATTTTATTTAATTTACAGTTCAATAACATGTATACCTAAAACTTAGGTTTTGAGTTTTCCTTCAATTTTTTTCTCATGTTGTTGTTGAGTTTCATTTATATGCTTATCTACTACTATAAGAAGCAACAACATAAATTTTTTTTCCTTGTTATTCATGGTTGTTACGTGTGTATGTTTTCATTTGGTGTTGACATCTTAATATTAAGATATTTTTATACCAATAATATGTGAAATATGTATGATTGAAATATCACCATCATAACTACCAGTACATTGGTTTCAACAACTTCAAATCATGATCAGTGCATTTGAAGGTCATTAATATAATAAATCAATAAATATACATTTATCTTTCTTGTACTTAACCCTAAAATATAACCCAAATCAATCCATTTCTCAGTAATTAGATCAAAGTTGCTACTTTTACTCTTAAATAACTAGCCATGCAGATAATACATTGAAACTTGGTAAATGACGTGAAAGGCGTGACCATTTTGAAAATCAAAATTTTTTATTTTATCTCATGACTATAAACACCATTTTAAAAATCCAATGATGAGGTCATAGCAATGTTAATTTGTAACGCCCACAGTTTTGGGATAGACGTTTAAGATATAATAATAATTATTATTATATTATTTATCGAACAATTAAAATCATTTATTAGAGTAATTGTTCATCATATGTGTTTTAAGATAATAAATAATAGTCATATACATATTAAGCGGACAAATATTATGAGTATAGAATACATGTAGAAAAATCTTAATATAAAAATTATCGTTTAGCGATAAATTAACAATACAAATAAAAAGATTATTTAGGATAAATAATCTTAATGAAAATTATAGTAGTCATGATCATGATTCCGTGTATATAAAGAGCGCTGTAACACCCAAAAATTTCATGCCAAATTAAAAACGTTTTCAAAGCATTTAAAACCATTCATCAATGCAAAGTTTGTTTTCAAAGTATCTAATATCAGAGTTTTCCCAGAAACATAAACAAATCATGAGGAAGTGTACGATCATGCCTTCGCCTTGCCGCGATTCCCTGATGTACCTGAAACAATAAACTGAAACTGTAAGCCCGTAAGCTTAGTGAGTTCCCCGAAATTACCAACGCCATATCTAACCACATCATATAACAAGTACAAAACAACATACATAATGAGCCTTCAGCCTGACTGGACCGCCTCGCAGAGCCTACAGCCTATCTGGACCGCTCTCGAGCCTTCAACGGGACTGTACCGCCTTGTAGGGCCTACACCTATTGTAACAGCCTGGATTTCCAGGTATCTTTTAATCATATAATTTTTGGTGTTTTGTGAGGGGACTCGGCGAGTTGGAGCTCAAACTCGCCGAGTAGGATCGCGGTTCTGGACACGGGTTCGCGCCTGGACTCGGCGAGTCCAAGGAATGGACTCGGCGAGTCCGTGCTGTTTAATGAAACCCTAATTTCCCGGTCCTAAGCCCTATTTAAAGGACCTTATGGCCCTTCATTGCGGCTACCTTGACCTTGAGAGCACCCAAAGCAGCTGAGGGTTCCTGTGAGTGAGATAAGAGGCCATTATTCACCAAATTTGTGTGTAATCGCAAGAAAGGAAGGGGAAAGTCAAGCTATAAGAGTTGGGGAGCTTGGATATACTTCCATTTCGTCAGGGGAGCTTCTTGAGGTATCATTCAGAGCTTATTTCTGTGTTTTTGGTTGATATGTTTAGATCTAGGGTTTCTTCATGCCTTGTTTGCTTTGTAATTGAAGTGTGAGAGGTCCCATGGGGATATGGTGCCTAGATCTGGACCTTAGCAGGTCCAGAGAGTCCCTAATGCTATTCTTTATGTCCTCCCATTTGGGTTGGAGACTAGGGTTGCCATCTTAGAGGTCATTTCTTCAAAAAGAGCCTTGTAGGTGTTGCATGGTAGCCAAGACTGTGACTTTACGTGATGAATGAGCTTAGGAGGGCCAGATCTATGAGTTGTTGGAGCGGATCTGACCTCAAAAGCAAGTTTGAGTTGATGCATGGCATGGACTCGCCGAGTCCGAAGAACAGACTCGGCGAGTAGCATGAAGATTGTCCTTAACCACTCAGCGAGTGGTCCTGCCGAGTTATGGGTTAACTCAGTGACTCAGGGAGAGTTAGAGAGGGTTGACAGGTGGACTGAGTCGAACTAGAACTCGCCGAGTTGTTCTTGAGACTCGGCGAGTTGAGTCGGGGTGGCCTCGCGACTCATGCCAGGTGGAACTCGTCGAGTCAGGGGAGTACTCGACGTGTCAAAAGAGAATCCTAGAGAGTTGTTGAAAACGTATAGACTCGCCGAGTCGCTCTAATGCACTCGCCGAGTCCAGTCAAAGTTGACCATTGACCGTTGACCAGAGCTGACTAGTGTTGACTTGATAGGGGTAGTCAAGCTTAGTGGTAAAAGTGTTAATTAGAGACATATGATGTTATAGGAGGATTATAGCTTGGGGGATCGAGCACGAGTGATTTCCAGGATTCGCGAGTTATCGAGATATACGAGGTGAGTCTTCTCACTATACTTTACCTTGAGTAGGTAATCAGAGTTACGTGACAGAGTATATGTATGCTATATGTATGTGATGTGTTGTACTGCATTATGTCTATGTGATTTATGTTGTGCATGCTTATAGAGTTGGAACCGGAAGGTTCCCAGAGTTAGAACCTGAGGGTTCACAGAGTTTGGGTGCACGGACCCACAGAGTTATAGCCTCGAGTGGCTAATATGGGTTATGTGTGGTATTTTGGGGGAACTCACTAAGCTTTGTGCTTACAGTGTTAGTGTTGTTTATTTCAGGTACTAGTGATGACCGTGGGAAGGCGTCGGCTTGATCTGTACACACGCATATGATTTTTATGATATATGATCTTGGGATTTTGTATGATGTGAATTGGAATTTTAAACTTGATGTTTTATGAAAATTAAATGAGAAATGTTTTTTTTTATACTTTATTTCAAAAAAATTATTTTGAAATTCACGGTGTTACAAATTGGTATCAGAGCCTTGGTTTGAGGGATTCGAGTACACCTTCGGGCGTATTTGAACTCAAACTGAGGATTTGAGAAGAATTTTCAAAAAGAGTAAAAGATTTTTGAAAAACGCAGAGCAGAGTTGTGTGTACGATCAGTCCGCGCCCGAACGGTGATTTCCCAAAATACCCTTATGTTATGTGATATTGATATTAATATGATGTATTCGCATGCTAGAGTAGGCTAGGTATTCCTATTAGGACTAGAGTGGCCTGATTTGTGATGCCTTAGCCTAGGAAGAAGTGGGCTGCTATGAGATGCTTGAGAGTGAGTAGGTAGCAGTGAGGGCCTTATGAGAGATCTATTAGAGAGTGGTCTATGCAGGATAGAGTACTTGGAATTTGGGATCCGAAGAGGAGGACTTGGGGTGTATTCTGATACAGTGCGGACAGTAGTATTGGGCCCGTACTACTGAAAGCACCGGAGCAGTGTACAACCCAAGTAAGAGTCTTTGGAATACCAAGGATCAAGGAGGAAAGAGTTGTTGAGTGTGAGTATGCTCGAATGGGTTCTAATTTATCATATGTTGTATTTCAGAGGTAGATCATGGTGAGGACACGTTTGATGCCTGAGAGCAGTGGTACCAGTGATGAGGAGATCCGCCAAATCATCCACGAGGAGGTGGCTGCGACCATCAGAGCCGAGATACCAGAGATGTTCGGGTCTATTAAGACCACGCTGATTGAGACCTTTGACGAGCGTTATGCTGCTCTTTCTGAGGCTGCTGTTGCAGCGGCCACCGCAACTATTGCTGCCGCGAGGCCGCAAGGTGGTGATGCGTTGCTGTTCCGGGAGTTCAACAACACAAAACCACCAGAGTTTGATGGGACCCAGGATCCGGTGGCAGCTATGAGGTGGATTTCTGATATAGAGGGGTGTTTCTTCACTTGCTCATCTCCTGAGCATTTGAAGGTTCGGTTGGCGCTGAACCAGCTTCGCTTGGGAGCGAAGGACTGGTGGAAGTTTGTGACGGCGCATTTCACGCCTACTGAGATTGCGGCAGTGACCTGGGAGAGGTTCACTGCCATGTTCCGAGATGAGTACGTTCCCCAGGTGGAGAGGGAGCGTTTGGCCCAAGAGTTTCTGACCCTCAAGCAGGGTACTGAGTCTGTTACGGTGATTACCAGGATGTTCCATGAGAGGGCGATGTTTTGCCCTGAGCACGTGTCTACGGAGCAGGCACGTATGAGCCGCTATCTGAGCATCTTGAGGCGGGACATTCGGGAGTTCGTGGCGAACTCCTCGTACCGGACATTTGCGGAGCTTCAGGCAAATGCCCGGAAGAGGGAGATTGAGCTAGAGACTCAGGCCAGGGAGGAGGCGGAGTCTCAGGGGAGGGATCGGCGACCAACAAAGTCTCAGCCGGCAGCCAAGCGGGCCAAGCCCGCTGATCCTAAACCAGGGAGCCAGAAGGGCCGCACTTGTGGGAAGTGTGGCAAGGGTCATGATGGAGTCTGCCGAGCGGGATCTTGCTACAAGTGTGGCAAGGAGGGGCATATGGCCAAGGACTGCCCCAAGGGGTTTGCAGTGTGTTTTCACTGCAACCAGACCGGACACCGGAAGGCGGAGTGTCCGCAGTTGCGAGGAGCATCTCAGGGATCTGCCCCTGCCGCCATAAGAGCTATCGAGAGTCGGCCAGTGAAGGCCGAGGCGCCGAGAGCTCGAGGGAGGGCCTTTCAGCTGACCGCAGAGGAGGTCCGCGCTGCGCCCAATGTTATGGCTAGTATGTTTTGATGGGTTTTGAGCATTCTAACACTTCCTAAGTGTACATGCAACCCTAATAACCTTGGATCTATGTTTGTCTAATTATCATGCAAAGTTGAATTCCAAGGTTATATTCCTATCTAGCATACATGGGGAACAATTTTAACTTGAATCATAGATAGAATAACTTACCTTGTTGTTGCTTGTGTTCCTTGAAACCTTGTGAGCCTAGCACCCCAAGTGTGATGCCTCAAATGCTTCACACAACACCAAATGCTCTTGGAAAGACTCTTGAGATAACACACACTTCTCTAAATCGGCCAAGCCCTCTAGTTTCTTAGTGTTCAACTTGTGTAACCAATTTTGTGGAGAATGGGACTCTTATATAGTGTTGGCACATCTAGGGTTACACCATGTAAACCCTAATGTGTCATGACTCTTCATTTCCATGACCCATGGGTTTGTAACTCCCATGGAGCATCCATGGAGCATCCTATGGGTAGAACCCAACTTGATAATCCATGGAGCCTTTTAGCCCACTATACAAGATATGGATGATTTACATAACCAACCCATATATTTAATTAGTTATCCTTTGATCACTTAATTAATTCCAAATTAATTCTTTGATCAACTAATTAAATAATATTATTAATATATTAGAACTTATAATATATTAATAATCTCCAAGTGTTATTTCTCTCATTTAGTCTATCCAATTGCATGGTGCCATGCAACCCAAATGGACCATGCCGGGTCGGGTCAAGTACAAGCCCGAAATAGTTATGGACTTAGACACCTTATCCAACAGTCTCCCACTTGGATAAGTCTAATAACTATATCTCTAGTACTTCAGGAACCGACCGGCAATCGTAGCTCTTTCAAGGTCTCTCGAAACTGAGAAGATGATGATACGCCATTTAAGATAAGTGATCATATAATCCTCTGTTCTAGATATCAGCCAGACAAATACATGGAACATGTCTTGCTTATTGTCCAGCATTTGTTTCCCGATTTCCGATTTGTTTGACATAGAACTTAATTGAACACATCAACTTAGTTCTGACCGGGCCCGGTACATGGGTCAAAACAAAATCATCGAGGGGCCCAGATATCAGCTTCTAATCCAAGAAGGAACAGATAAACTTCGACTCATATGTTTGTTCTACCACTTCTTGAATTACACACAAAAGTACGTTTTATAACATCGAGTTACCAATGCGGTTTCGTACAGTCAATGCATAACCAACTTGTAAGTAACAAATCATATCTCTAGGTTTGAAGACTTATATGATATTACCGTCTCACGATCACTCGAGATAAAATTCCATGAAGTGATTCCAGTGAGCGTGGGTTGTGTCCAATGCTCAGAACTTATGAGCACCCATGATTGTTGTAGCCTTGTCCAAGACCTCTACAACCAAACATGACAGTCTTGATTCATATCTACTTCCAACATATGACCGACTGTGGAGGTTTGAATAATATGTTATACCAAACAAAATTATTTTGGAAGTCAAAACATGCAAAAGAAATATAGTAAACGATTGACAAGAGATAGCAACACTTTACTCATAAATAAAACACCTTTTATTCATCATCAAATGTCAATTACACTTTACAAATTTCCGGGTTATCTAACTACTAAAACTTATATCATCCTTCAGCCCTATGCTCCGAGCATGCTGAATATGCTTAACCCTACTCAGTCCCTTCGTGAGGGGATCTGCTGGGTTCTCATCCGATGATACCCTCTTTGCCACGAGGAGTCCTTCTTCGATCCGATGTCTAATGAAATGGTATTTTCTGTCGATGTGTCTGGATCTCCCGTGATCCCTTGGTTCCTTGGCTAAGGCAACAGCACTTTCACTATCACAGAAAATTTCCATTGGCTCTTTAATAGCTGGTACAACTCCAAGGTCTCCAATGAAGTTCTTCAGCCATATCGCCTCCTTTGCTGCTTCACTAGCTGCAATATACTCTGATTCACAAGTAGAATCTGCCACTGTCTCTTGCTTGGAACTCTTCCAAGAAATTGCTCCTCCGTTTAGGGTAAAGACCCAGCCCGACTGAGAGCGGAAATTATCCCTCTCAGTCTGGAAGCTAGCATCACTATACCCAACAACTCTCAAGTCATCACTCCCACCGAGGGTAAGGACCCAGTCCTTAGTCCTTCGTAGGTACTTGAGGATATTCTTTACCGCAGTCCAGTGTGCCTTGCCAGGGTTCGCCTGATACCTGCTAACCATGCTCAAGGCAAAAGCTACATCGGGTCGAGTACACGTCATAGCGTACATGATCGATCCTACAGCCGAAGCGTAAGGTGTTCGACTCATTTCTGCTATCTCAGCCTCAGTGCTAGGGCTTTGTGTCTTACTCAATCTGGTGTTAATCTGGATGGGTAACTCTCCTTTCTTGGAATCCTGCATGCTGAATCTCTTCAGCACCTTATCCAAGTAGGTACTCTGACTAAGTCCAATTAGTCTTTTACTCCGATCTCTCAAGATTCTTATCCCTAGAATATAGGCAGCTTCACCAAGGTCCTTCATAGCGAAACACTTCCCAAGCCAGGACTTTACTTCCTGCAGGGTTGGAATGTCGTTTCCTATGAGTAGTATGTCATCCACATACAATACCAAAAAACTGACTATACTCCCACTAGCCTTGACATACACACAAGATTCATCTTCACTCCTAGAAAAGCCAAATTCCTTGACCTTTTCATCAAAGCAAAGCTTCCATCTGCGAGGTGTTTGCTTCAATCCATAAATGGATTTCTCAAGCTTACACACTCTATTAGGGTACTCGTTGCTGACAAAACCCTCTGGCTGACTCATGTAAACATCTTCAGCCAACTTTCCATTAAGGAAAGTGGTTTTGACATCCATCTGCCATATTTCATAGTCATGAAATGCAGCTATGGCTAACAGAACCCGAATAGACTTAATCTTGGCTACCGGAGAAAAGGTCTCATCATAATCCACTCCAGGAATTTGAGAGAAGCCCTTTGCAACCAGTCTAGCCTTATAAGTGTGTACTTTACCATCCATGTCGGTCTTCTTCTTGAAGACCCATTTGCACCCTACTGTCTTACGACCTGGTACATTTTCAACCAAGTTCCAAACTTTATTGTCATACATGGATTGTATCTCGCTATCCATAGCCTCTTTCCATTTAGCAGACTCGGGGCCTGCCATGGCTTCCTCGTAGCTGTTAGGGTCATCTTGACTTACTAGTGTCTTATCACTAATAAGTGTCTCACCTTCTGCAGTAATATGGAATCCATAGTAATGCTCAGGTGCACTCCTAACTCTCGTGGAACGTCTCAGAGGTAAAGATTTGTCAATTGGCTCAACAGGAGTTTCCTCCTCAAGTTGAGGGCTAGAGTTTGAAGTTCCTTCACCGCTTGATTCTTCAATTTCTTCAAGATCAATTTGCCTCCCACTGTCTCCTTGGCTTATAAACTCTCTTTCTCGAAAGACTCCTCTTCTTGCTACAAAGACCACATTGTCACTAGGTCTGTAGAAGAGGTAACCAAAGGATCGCTGTGGGTAACCGATGAAAATACACCTCTCGCTTCGAGGTTCGAGCTTATCATGAGTCTCACGTCTCACGAAAGCCTCACAACCCCAAATCTTGATGTGGTCTAGTTTAGGTACTTTACCAGTCCACATCTCGTGAGGAGTTTTGGCAACTTTCTTTGTAGGGACTAGATTAAGAATATGGGCGGCAGTCTCTAAGGCATACCCCCAGAATGAGACTGGTAGCGTAGCTCGACTCATCATGGAACGAACCATATCTAGCAAGGTTCGATTATGCCTCTCAGCCACACCATTCAACTGTGTGTCCTGGGAGGTGTCAATTGTGAGACTATCCCACATTCCCTTAGATAGTCGAGGAACTCTGAACTAAGATACTCACCACCACGATCGGATCGAAGCATCTTAATGTTCCTGCCCAATTGATTCTCGACTTCCTGTTTAAATTCCTTAAACCTCTCGAAAGTCTCTGACTTATGCTTGATCAAGTAGACATATCCATATCTACTATAATCATCAGTAAAAGTCAAATAATAACGATTAGCATCCCTTGTGGCATGTTTGAATGGTCCACACACATCCGTGTGTATAAGGTCCAACAAACCTTCACCCCTCTCACACGAACCTGTGAAGGGTGACTTTGTCATTTTTCCAAGTAAGCATGATTCGCAACTATCATCTGACTTTAGGTCAAACGACTCCAAGACTCCATCCTTTTGGAGTTGGCCTATGCGCTTCTTGCTTATATGTCCAAGACGACAATGCCATAATGATGCTTTATCCAAGTTATTATTAGTAGAATCAATACACAAAACATTGTTTCCTAAGTTATCAACAACAGATACAGCTTCATACACACCATCACAAGGTAATGCTTTAAAATAAAGAACATTATTAAAGAAAGCATCAATAGAACCAACTTCATTATTAAATAAAAAGGTAAACCCTTGTTTGTACAAAGCATGGAAGGAAATAATATTTCTTGCCATTCCTGGCGAATAACAACACTTATTCAGATCTAAACTAAACCCACTACTTAGCGATAAAGTATAAACTCCAATGTTGGTAACAGGTATAGCTTTCCTATTCCCCATGATCAAGTTTATCCTTCCTTGCTCCACATCCTCACTTCTTCTTAGTCCCTGCAAGTCACAACAAATGTGAATACCACACCCGGTATCAAGGACCCAAGAATTAGAATGGGGTGAGTTATTAGAAATGATAGTGTAAATACCTGCATGGTTGGGTTTAACTTTCCCATCCTTCACATCTTGCTGGTATTTTGGGCAGTTCCGCTTCCAATGAGCTTTTTCATGGCAATAGAAGCATTCAGCCTCTCTTGGGTCAGAAGAAGGAGTAATGAAACCTTTCTTGGTTCCACTTGAAGAAGAGCCATCAAGGGTCCGAGCCTTGGTACCCTTAGAAGAGCTCTTTCTCTTCCTCCCTCGACTTTTCCCGATTGCCAAAACCGGAGTAGAGTTTTGAGTAGGAGTGATAGCAACCGACTTCCCCTTAAGACCTGATTCTGCGGTCTTGAGAAGTCCCTGAAGTTTGCTGAGGGTGACTTCTTCCTTGTTCATGTGATATGTCATGCGGAATTGATCATAGCACGATGGTAAGGAATGCAAAATAATATCTATTGCAAGATCCTCCGGGAAGTTCACATTAAGCTTCAGCAAAGGATCCACATACCTTTGCATTTTCTGCATGTGGCTCGTGACGGATTCCCCGTCCTTCATCATGGTTGTTATCATGGAGCAGATGATTTCATACCTCTCTTGTCTTGCACTTTGATGGTATCTTTCCATCAAATCTTGGTGCATGTCATAAGGGTAGAAATCCTCATAAGACTTTTGGAGTTCCGCTGTCATCGTGGCCGTCATGATGCAAGCCACTTTCGTAGCATCCCTTTCATGTGCCCGAAATTCAGCGATCTCCTGAGGAGTTGCAGTGGACTCATCAATCTCCTTAAGCTCCTTGTCAAGGACATATTCTTTGTCCTCGTAGCGGGTAATCATCCTGATGTTTCTGATCCACTCATTGAAGTTGGATCCATCAAAGGTGACTTTCCCACACAAGTTCATAAGGGTAAAGGAGCCATTAGGATTAGAGCCAGAAGCATTGTTGAAAGACATCTGAAGGAAAGAGGACAAGATTAGTTTAGATATAAGAGAGTCCTTAATAAAACACCCAAATGTACTAATAAGGCTAGGATCCAATCACAATATAATATAACTTAGAAGAGGTATGCCGTAATCTAAGCTATATCATATTTGAAAGGTAGGTGAATGACGATTCACCAATTTCCACCACGAAAACCGCAATATTTTAGTATTAGGTTTTTGAATGGTTCTTAGAAATTCCTAGATTCTTTGAGATTCAATGAACTTTTCAAAGGCATGTTTCAATCTCGAGTGTGCCCTCCAAGTTTTGTGACTGGGATACCGAGGATCACAAAACGAGGTGTGAAATAACCATGCAAATCACTTGGTACCCTTAAAGTTTATCACTCAATCGATGTGCCGGTTAACCACACACGCTCCATCGATACTATAATAAACCCTAAGTCACCCTTTACCTACCTTGTTAAGTCCAAGTTAGTGTGCCGGTTAACCACACACGCTCCACCAACGACTTAATCAAAGTGTAAAGTGTAATTTCATGGAATAGCACCTTATTCACATTTTTCCTAAAGTAACTAAGATTGGGAATTTAATAAAACATTTAGTTACTTTATAATATTCATCATACTTTGAATGAGAATTAATAAGTCCTTGTCTTACCCGTTCGGCTAACGACCCTCCACCGATCAAGCAAGCGGTGGGTGAGAGTGGACACCCATTAAGTCACCATTTTATAGGCAACAACCTTATACCCACCTTATAGACCGGCTTCGTGAATGAGGCGTACTAGCGGTAAGACGACTTTGTTCTTATACATATATATATAATTATTAAATCATAATAATATAAGTATAAGGGTTGAATTTTAACTTTTAAAAATTCTAGGGGTTGGAACTAAAGTTTTAACTTAACTTTACTTGTTCCAAAACTTGAGGGCAAGTTTTGTAAACTTTCAAATCTTTTCATTTCTTGTAACTTATGAGTTTAATAGACTAATAAAATGAGGACTTTTCATTTTTCTTAACTCTTGTGTTCTTTTAATGGTTTTTAATCCAAGAGACTTTTGGTTTTCCATAACTTGAGGACAAGTTATGGACTCCATTAAAACACATTATGATCATGAATTAATCTACCACATAGGTTACAAATAATTCCTATGATCATCTAAACATCATAGAAACAAGAATATGAATATGAACACTTTCAAGAATCAAAATCACATTTAATCTTTGTAATTTTGATAACTAGTTGTTGTAAATGAGTTAGAAAAGACATTACACCTTCTAAAACAAGTTTTCAAGTACCAAAACATTTTAGGGTAATGATTCTAATCCATTTCCAGCAACTCAAGTCGAAATTCTGCACTCTGTCGACCCTACTCGCCGAGTGCATAAACCTACTCGCTGAGTAGGTTGAAGATACACATGAACTCGACGAGTCCTCCCCATGGACTCGCCGAGTCCATCAGTCAGACAGCAGAATTTTCGACTTTCTTCAACTTTTAAGCACAAATAACAAACAAACAAACCTGGCTCTGATACCACTGATGGGTTTTGAGCATTCTAACACTTCCTAAGTGTACATGCAACCCTAATAACCTTGGATCTATGTTTGTCTAATTATCATGCAAAGTTGAATTCCAAGGTTATATTCCTATCTAGCATACATGGGGAACAATTTTAACTTGAATCATAGATAGAATAACTTACCTTGTTGTTGCTTGTGTTCCTTGAAACCTTGTGAGCCTAGCACCCCAAGTGTGATGCCTCAAATGCTTCACACAACACCAAATGCTCTTGGAAAGACTCTTGAGATAACACACACTTCTCTAAATCGGCCAAGCCCTCTAGTTTCTTAGTGTTCAACTTGTGTAACCAATTTTGTGGAGAATGGGACTCTTATATAGTGTTGGCACATCTAGGGTTACACCATGTAAACCCTAATGTGTCATGACTCTTCATTTCCATGACCCATGGGTTTGTAACTCCCATGGAGCATCCATGGAGCATCCTATGGGTAGAACCCAACTTGATAATCCATGGAGCCTTTTAGCCCACTATACAAGATATGGATGATTTACATAACCAACCCATATATTTAATTAGTTATCCTTTGATCACTTAATTAATTCCAAATTAATTCTTTGATCAACTAATTAAATAATATTATTAATATATTAGAACTTATAATATATTAATAATCTCCAAGTGTTATTTCTCTCATTTAGTCTATCCAATTGCATGGTGCCATGCAACCCAAATGGACCATGCCGGGTCGGGTCAAGTACAAGCCCGAAATAGTTATGGACTTAGACACCTTATCCAACAGTCTCCCACTTGGATAAGTCTAATAACTATATCTCTAGTACTTCAGGAACCGACCGACAATCGTAGCTCTTTCAAGGTCTCTCGGAACTGAGAAGATGATGATACGCCATTTAAGATAAGTGATCATATAATCCTCTATTCTAGATATCAGCCAGACAAATACATGGAACATGTCTTGCTTATTGTCCAGCATTTGTTTCCCGATTTCCGATTTGTTTGACATAGAACTTAATCGAACACATCAACTTAGTTCTGACCGGGCCCGGTACATGGGTCAAAACAAAATCATCGAGGGGCCCAGATATCAGCTTCTAATCCAAGAAGGAACAGATAAACTTCGACTCATATGTTTGTTCTACCACTTATTGAATTACACACAAAAGTACGTTTTATAACATCGAGTTACCAATGCGGTTTCGTACAGTCAATGCATAACCAACTTGTAAGTAACAAATCATATCTCTAGGTTTGAAGACTTATATGATATTACCGTCTCACGATCACTCGAGATAAAATTCCATGAAGTGATTCCAGTGAGCGTGGGTTGTGTCCAATGCTCAGAACTTATGAGCACTCATGATTGTTGTAGCCTTGTCCAAGACCTCTACAACCAAACATGACAGTCTTGACTCATATCTACTTCCAACATATGACCGACTGTGGAGGTTTGAATAATATGTTATACCAAACAAAATTATTCTGGAAGTCAAAACATGCAAAAGAAATATAGTAAACGATTGACAAGAGATAGCAACACTTTACTCATAAATAAAACACCTTTTATTCATCATCAAATGTCAATTACACTTTACAAATTTCCGGGTTATCTAACTACTAAAACTTATATCATCCTTCAGCCCTATGCTCCGAGCATGCTGAAGATGCTTAACCCTACTCAGTCCCTTCGTGAGGGGATCTGTTGGGTTCTCATCCGATGATACCCTCTTTGCCACGAGGAGTCCTTCTTCGATCCGATGTCTAATGAAATGGTATTTTCTGTCGATGTGTCTGGATCTCCCGTGATCCCTTGGTTCCTTGGCTAAGGCAACAACACTTTCACTATCACAGAAAATTTCCATTGGCTCTTTAATAGCTGGTACAACTCCAAGGTCTCCAATGAAGTTCTTCAGCCATATCGCCTCCTTTGCTGCTTCACTAGCTGCAATATACTCTGATTCACAAGTAGAATCTGCCACTGTCTCTTGCTTGGAACTCTTCCAAGAAATAGCTCCTCCGTTTAGGGTAAAGAACCAGCCCGACTGAGAGCGGAAATTATCCCTATCAGTCTGGAAGCTAGCATCACTATACCCAACAACTCTCAAGTCATCACTCCCACCGAGGGTAAGGACCCAGTCCTTAGTCCTTCGTAGGTACTTGAGGATATTCTTTACCGCAGTCCAGTGTGCCTTGCCAGGGTTCGCCTGATACCTGCTAACCATGCTCAAGGCAAAAGCTACATCGGGTCGAGTACACGTCATAGCGTACATGATCGATCCTACAGCCGAAGCGTAAGGTGTTCGACTCATTTCTGCTATCTCAGCCTCAGTGCTAGGGCTTTGTGTCTTACTCAATCTGGTGTTAATCTGGATGGGTAACTCTCCTTTCTTGGAATCCTGCATGCTGAATCTCTTCAGCACCTTATCCAAGTAGGTACTCTGACTAAGTCCAATTAGTCTATTACTCCGATCTCTCAAGATTCTTATCCCTAGAATATAGGCAGCTTCACCAAGGTCCTTCATAGCGAAACACTTCCCAAGCCAGGACTTTACTTCCTGCAGGGTTGGAATGTCGTTTCCTATGAGTAGTATGTCATCCACATACAATA
Source organism: Lactuca serriola (assembly GCF_051521515.1). Taxonomy (NCBI): domain Eukaryota; kingdom Viridiplantae; phylum Streptophyta; class Magnoliopsida; order Asterales; family Asteraceae; genus Lactuca; species Lactuca serriola. Next base: position 120,401,942 of record NC_136412.1, read on the forward strand.
CCAAAAAACTGACTATACTCCCACTAGCCTTGACATACACACAAGATTCATCTTCACTCCTAGAAAAGCCAAATTCCTTGACCTTTTCATCAAAGCAAAGATTCCATCTGCGAGGTGCTTGCTTCAATCCATAAATGGATTTCTCAAGCTTACACACTCTATTAGGGTACTCGTTGCTGACAAAACCCTCTGGCTGACTCATGTAAACATCTTCAGCCAACTTTCCATTAAGGAAAGTGGTTTTGACATCCATCTGCCATATTTCATAGTCATGAAATACAGCTATGGCTAACAGAACCCGAATAGACTTAATCTTGGCTACCGGAGAAAAGGTCTCATCATAATCCACTCCAGGAATTTGAGAGAAGCCCTTTGCAACCAGTCTAACCTTATAAGTGTGTACTTTACCATCCATGTCGGTCTTCTTCTTGAAGACCCATTTGCACCCTACTGTCTTACGACCTGGTACATTTTCAACCAAGTTCCAAACTTTATTGTCATACATGGATTGTATCTCGCTATCCATAGCCTCTTTCCATTTAGCAGACTCGGGGCCTGCCATGGCTTCCTCGTAGCTGTTAGGGTCATCTTGACTTACTAGTGTCTTATCACTAATAAGTGTCTCACCTTCTGCAGTAATATGGAATCCATAGTAATGCTTAGGTGCACTCCTAACTCTCGTGGAACGTCTCAGAGGTAAAGATTTTTCAATTGGCTCAACAGGAGTTTCCTCCTCAAGTTGAGGGCTAGAGTTTGAAGTTCCTTCACCGCTTGATTCTTCAATTTCTTCAAGATCAATTTGCCTCCCACTGTCTCCTTGGCTTATAAACTCTCTTTCTCGAAAGACTCCTCTTCTTGCTACAAAGACCACATTGTCACTAGGTCTGTAGAAGAGGTAACCAAAGGATCGCTGTGGGTAACCGATGAAAATACACCTCTCGCTTCGAGGTTCGAGCTTATCATGAGTCTCACGTCTCACGAAAGCCTCACAACCCCAAATCTTGATGTGGTCTAGTTTAGGTACTTTACCAGTCCACATCTCGTGAGGAGTTTTGGCAACTTTCTTTGTAGGGACTAGATTAAGAATATGGGCGGCAGTCTCTAAGGCATACCCCCAGAATGAGACTGGTAGCGTAGCTCGACTCATCATGGAACGAACCATATCTAGCAAGGTTCGATTATGCCTCTCAGCCACACCATTCAACTGTGTGTCCTGGGAGGTGTCAATTGTGAGACTATCCCACATTCCCTTAGATAGTCGAGGAACTCTGAACTAAGATACTCACCACCACGATCGGATCGAAGCATCTTAATGTTCCTGCCCAATTGATTCTCGACTTCCTGTTTAAATTCCTTAAACCTCTCGAAAGTCTCTGACTTATGCTTGATCAAGTAGACATATCCATATCTACTATAATCATCAGTAAAAGTCAAATAATAACGATTAGCATCCCTTGTGGCATGTTTGAATGGTCCACACACATCCGTGTGTATAAGGTCCAACAAACCTTCACCCCTCTCACACGAACCTGTGAAGGGTGACTTTGTCATTTTTCCAAGTAAGCATGATTCGCAACTATCATCTGACTTTAGGTCAAACGACTCCAAGACTCCATCCTTTTGGAGTTGGCCTATGCGCTTCTTGCTTATATGTCCAAGACGACAATGCCATAATGATGCTTTATCCAAGTTATTATTAGTAGAATCAATACACAAAACATTGTTTCCTAAGTTATCAACAACAGATACAGCTTCATACACACCATCACAAGGTAATGCTTTAAAATAAAGAACATTATTAAAGAAAGCATCAATAGAACCAACTTCATTATTAAATGAAAAGGTAAACCCTTGTTTGTACAAAGCATGGAAGGAAATAATATTTCTTGCCATTCCTGGCGAATAACAACACTTATTCAGATCTAAACTAAACCCACTACTTAGCGATAAAGTATAAACTCCAATCTTGGTAACAGGTATAGCTTTCCTATTCCCCATGATCAAGTTTATCCTTCCTTGCTCCACATCCTCACTTCTTCTTAGTCCCTGCAAGTCACAACAAATGTGAATACCACACCCGGTATCAAGGACCCAAGAATTAGAATGGGGTGAGTTATTAGAAATGATAGTGTAAATACCTGCATGGTTGGGTTTAACTTTCCCATCCTTCACATCTTGCTGGTATTTTGGGCAGTTCCGCTTCCAATGAGCTTTTTCATGGCAATAGAAGCATTCAGCCTCTCTTGGGTCAGAAGAAGGAGTAATGAAACCTTTCTTGGTTCCACTTGAAGAAGAGCCATCAAGGGTCCGAGCCTTGGTACCCTTAGAAGAGCTCTTTCTCTTCCTCCCTCGACTTTTCCCGATTGCCAAAACCGGAGTAGAGTTTTGAGTAGGAGTGATAGCAACCGACTTCCCCTTAAGACCTGATTCTGCGGTCTTGAGAAGTCCCTGAAGTTTGCTGAGGGTGACTTCTTCCTTGTTCATGTGATATGTCATGCGGAATTGATCATAGCACGATGGTAAGGAATGCAAAATAATATCTATTGCAAGATCCTCCGGGAAGTTCACATTAAGCTTCAGCAAAGGATCCACATACCTTTGCATTTTCTGCATGTGGCTCGTGACGGATTCCCCGTCCTTCATCATGGTTGTTATCATGGAGCAGATGATTTCATACCTCTCTTGTCTTGCACTTTGATGGTATCTTTCCATCAAATCTTGGTGCATGTCATAAGGGTAGAAATCCTCATAAGACTTTTGGAGTTCCGCTGTCATCGTGGCCGTCATGATGCAAGCCACTTTCGTAGCATCCCTTTCATGTGCCCGAAATTCAGCGATCTCCTGAGGAGTTGCAGTGGACTCATCAATCTCCTTAAGCTCCTTGTCAAGGACATATTCTTTGTCCTCGTAGCGGGTAATCATCCTGATGTTTCTGATCCACTCATTGAAGTTGGATCCATCAAAGGTGACTTTCCCACACAAGTTCATAAGGGTAAAGGAGCCATTAGGATTAGAGCCAGAAGCATTGTTGAAAGACATCTGAAGGAAAGAGGACAAGATTAGTTTAGATATAAGAGAGTCCTTAATAAAACACCCAAATGTACTAATAAGGCTAGGATCCAATCACAATATAATATAACTTAGAAGAGGTATGCCGTAATCTAAGCTATATCATATTTGAAAGGTAGGTGAATGACGATTCACCAATTTCCACCACGAAAACCGCAATATTTTAGTATTAGGTTTTTGAATGGTTCTTAGAAATTCCTAGATTCTTTGAGATTCAATGAACTTTTCAAAGGCATGTTTCAATCTCGAGTGTGCCCTCCAAGTTTTATGACTGGGATACCGAGGATCACAAAACGAGGTGTGAAATAACCATGCAAATCACTTGGTACCCTTAAAGTTTATCACTCAATCGATGTGCCGGTTAACCACACACGCTCCATCGATACTATAATAAACCCTAAGTCACCCTTTACCTACCTTGTTAAGTCCAAGTTAGTGTGCCGGTTAACCACACACGCTCCACCAACGACTTAATCAAAGTGTAAAGTGTAATTTCATGGAATAGCACCTTATTCACATTTTTCCTAAAGTAACTAAGATTGGGAATTTAATAAAACATTTAGTTACTTTATAATATTCATCATACTTTGAATGAGAATTAATAAGTCCTTGTCTTACCCGTTCGGCTAACGACCCTCCACCGATCAAGCAAGCGGTGGGTGAGAGTGGACACCCATTAAGTCACCATTTTATAGGCAACAACCTTATACCCACCTTATAGACCGGCTTCGTGAATGAGGCGTACTAGCGGTAAGACGACTTTGTTCTTATATATATATATAATTATTAAATCATAATAATATAAGTATAAGGGTTGAATTTTAACTTTTAAAAATTCTAGGGGTTGGAACTAAAGTTTTAACTTAACTTTACTTGTTCCAAAACTTGAGGGCAAGTTTTGTAAACTTTCAAATCTTTTCATTTCTTGTAACTTATGAGTTTAATAGACTAATAAAATGAGGACTTTTCATTTTTCCTAACTCTTGTGTTCTTTTAATGGTTTTTAATCCAAGAGACTTTTGGTTTTCCATAACTTGAGGACAAGTTATGGACTCCATTAAAACACATTATGATCATGAATTAATCTACCACATAGGTTACAAATAATTCCTATGATCATCTAAACATCATAAGAACAAGAATATGAATATGAACACTTTCAAGAATCAAAATCACATTTAATCTTTGTAATTTTGATAACTAGTTGTTGTAAATGAGTTAGAAAAGACATTACACCTTCTAAAACAAGTTTTCAAGTACCAAAACATTTTAGGGTAATGATTCTAATCCATTTCCAGCAACTCAAGTCGAAATTCTGCACTCTGTCGACCCTACTCGCCGAGTGCATAAACCTACTCGCCGAGTAGGTTGAAGATACACATGAACTCGACGAGTCCTCCCCATGGACTCGCCGAGTCCATCAGTCAGACAGCAGAATTTTCGACTTTCTTCAACTTTTAAGCACAAATAACAAACAAACAAACCTGGCTCTGATACCACTGATGGGTTTTGAGCATTCTAACACTTCCTAAGTGTACATGCAACCCTAATAACCTTGGATCTATGTTTGTCTAATTATCATGCAAAGTTGAATTCCAAGGTTATATTCCTATCTAGCATACATGGGGAACAATTTTAACTTGAATCATAGATAGAATAACTTACCTTGTTGTTGCTTGTGTTCCTTGAAACCTTGTGAGCCTAGCACCCCAAGTGTGATGCCTCAAATGCTTCACACAACACCAAATGCTCTTGGAAAGACTCTTGAGATAACACACACTTCTCTAAATCGGCCAAGCCCTCTAGTTTCTTAGTGTTCAACTTGTGTAACCAATTTTGTGGAGAATGGGACTCTTATATAGTGTTGGCACATCTAGGGTTACACCATGTAAACCCTAATGTGTCATGACTCTTCATTTCCATGACCCATGGGTTTGTAACTCCCATGGAGCATCCATGGAGCATCCTATGGGTAGAACCCAACTTGATAATCCATGGAGCCTTTTAGCCCACTATACAAGATATGGATGATTTACATAACCAACCCATATATTTAATTAGTTATCCTTTGATCACTTAATTAATTCCAAATTAATTCTTTGATCAACTAATTAAATAATATTATTAATATATTAGAACTTATAATATATTAATAATCTCCAAGTGTTATTTCTCTCATTTAGTCTATCCAATTGCATGGTGCCATGCAACCCAAATGGACCATGCCGGGTCGGGTCAAGTACAAGCCCGAAATAGTTATGGACTTAGACACCTTATCCAACAGTCTCCCACTTGGATAAGTCTAATAACTATATCTCTAGTACTTCAGGAACCGACCGGCAATCGTAGCTCTTTCAAGGTCTCTCGGAACTGAGAAGATGATGATACGCCATTTAAGATAAGTGATCATATAATCCTCTGTTCTAGATATCAGCCAGACAAATACATGGAACATGTCTTGCTTATTGTCCAGCATTTGTTTCCCGATTTCCGATTTGTTTGACATAGAACTTAATCGAACACATCAACTTAGTTCTGACCGGGCCCGGTACATGGGTCAAAACAAAATCATCGAGGGGCCCAGATATCAGCTTCTAATCCAAGAAGGAACAGATAAACTTCGACTCACATGTTTGTTCTACCACTTCTTGAATTACACACAAAAGTACGTTTTATAACATCGAGTTACCAATGCGGTTTCGTACAGTCAATGCATAACCAACTTGTAAGTAACAAATCATATCTCTAGGTTTGAAGACTTATATGATATTACCGTCTCACGATCACTCGAGATAAAATTCCATGAAGTGATTCCAGTGAGCGTGGGTTGTGTCCAATGCTCAGAACTTATGAGCACTCATGATTGTTGTAGCCTTGTCCAAGACCTCTACAACCAAACATGACAGTCTTGATTCATATCTACTTCCAACATATGACCGACTGTGGAGGTTTGAATAATATGTTATACCAAACAAAATTATTCTGGAAGTCAAAACATGCAAAAGAAATATAGTAAACGATTGACAAGAGATAGCAACACTTTACTCATAAATAAAACACCTTTTATTCATCATCAAATGTCAATTACACTTTACAAATTTCCGGGTTATCTAACTACTAAAACTTATATCATCCTTCAGCCCTATGCTCCGAGCATGCTGAAGATGCTTAACCCTACTCAGTCCCTTCGTGAGGGGATCTGCTGGGTTCTCATCCGATGATACCCTCTTTGCCACGAGGAGTCCTTCTTCGATCCGATGTCTAATGAAATGGTATTTTCTGTCGATGTGTCTGGATCTCCCGTGATCCCTTGGTTCCTTGGCTAAGGCAACAGCACTTTCACTATCACAGAAAATTTCCATTGGCTCTTTAATAGCTGGTACAACTCCAAGGTCTCCAATGAAGTTCTTCAGCCATATCGCCTCCTTTGCTGCTTCACTAGCTGCAATATACTCTGATTCACAAGTAGAATCTGCCACTGTCTCTTGCTTGGAACTCTTCCAAGAAATTGCTCCTCCGTTTAGGGTAAAGACCCAGCCCGACTGAGAGCGGAAATTATCCCTATCAGTCTGGAAGCTAGCATCACTATACCCAACAACTCTCAAGTCATCACTCCCACCGAGGGTAAGGACCCAGTCCTTAGTCCTTCGTAGGTACTTGAGGATATTCTTTACCGCAGTCCAGTGTGCCTTGCCAGGGTTCGCCTGATACCTGCTAACCATGCTCAAGGCAAAAGCTACATCGGGTCGAGTACACGTCATAGCGTACATGATCGATCCTACAGCCGAAGCGTAAGGTGTTCGACTCATTTCTGCTATCTCAGCCTCAGTGCTAGGGCTTTGTGTCTTACTCAATCTGGTGTTAATCTGGATGGGTAACTCTCCTTTCTTGGAATCCTGCATGTTGAATCTCTTCAGCACCTTATCCAAGTAGGTACTCTGACTAAGTCCAATTAGTCTATTACTCCGATCTCTCAAGATTCTTATCCCTAGAATATAGGCAGCTTCACCAAGGTCCTTCATAGCGAAACACTTCCCAAGCCAGGACTTTACTTCCTGCAGGGTTGGAATGTCGTTTCCTATGAGTAGTATGTCATCCACATACAATACCAAAAAACTTACTATACTCCCACTAGCCTTGACATACACACAAGATTCATCTTCACTCCTAGAAAAGCCAAATTCCTTGACCTTTTCATCAAAGCAAAGATTCCATCTGCGAGGTGCTTGCTTCAATCCATAAATGGATTTCTCAAGCTTACACACTCTATTAGGGTACTCGTTGCTGACAAAACCCTCTGGCTGACTCATGTAAACATCTTCAGCCAACTTTCCATTAAGGAAAGTGGTTTTGACATCCATCTGCCATATTTCATAGTCATGAAATGCAGCTATGGCTAACAGAACCCGAATAGACTTAATCTTGGCTACCGGAGAAAAGGTCTCATCATAATCCACTCCAGGAATTTGAGAGAAGCCCTTTGCAACCAGTCTAGCCTTATAAGTGTGTACTTTACCATCCATTTCGGTCTTCTTCTTGAAGACCCATTTGCACCCTACTGTCTTACGACCTGGTACATTTTCAACCAAGTTCCAAACTTTATTGTCATACATGGATTGTATCTCGCTATCCATAGCCTCTTTCCATTTAGCAGACTTGGGGCCTGCCATGGCTTCCTCGTAGCTGTTAGGGTCATCTTGACTTACTAGTGTCTTATCACTAATAAGTGTCTCACCTTCTGCAGTAATATGGAATCCATAGTAATGCTCAGGTGCACTCCTAACTCTCGTGGAACGTCTCAGAGGTAAAGATTTGTCAATTGGCTCAACAGGAGTTTCCTCCTCAAGTTGAGGGCTAGAGTTTGAAGTTCCTTCACCGCTTGATTCTTCAATTTCTTCAAGATCAATTTGCCTCCCACTGTCTCCTTGGCTTATAAACTCTCTTTCTCGAAAGACTCCTCTTCTTGCTACAAAGACCACATTGTCACTAGGTCTGTAGAAGAGGTAACCAAAGGATCGTTGTGGGTAACCGATGAAAATACACCTCTCGCTTCGAGGTTCGAGCTTATCATGAGTCTCACGTCTCACGAAAGCCTCACAACCCCAAATCTTGATGTGGTCTAGTTTAGGTACTTTACCATTCCACATCTCGTGAGGAGTTTTGGCAACTTTCTTTGTAGGGACTAGATTAAGAATATGGGCGGCAGTCTCTAAGGCATACCCCCAGAATGAGACTGGTAGCGTAGCTCGACTCATCATGGAACGAACCATATCTAGCAAGGTTCGATTACGCCTCTCAGCCACACCATTCAACTGTGTGTCCTGGGAGGTGTCAATTGTGAGACTATCCCACATTCCCTTAGATAGTCGAGGAACACTGAACTAAGATACTCACCACCACGATCGGATCGAAGCATCTTAATGTTCCTGCCCAATTGATTCTCGACTTCCTGTTTAAATTCCTTAAACCTCTCGAAAGTCTCTGACTTATGCTTGATCAAGTAGACATATCCATATCTACTATAATCATCAGTAAAAGTCAAATAATAACGATTAGCATCCCTTGTGGCATGTTTGAATGGTCCACACACATCCGTGTGTATAAGGTCCAACAAACCTTCACCCCTCTCACACGAACCTGTGAAGGGTGACTTTGTCATTTTTCCAAGTAAGCATGATTCGCAACTATCATCTGACTTTAGGTCAAACGACTCCAAGACTCCATCCTTTTGGAGTTGGCCTATGCGCTTCTTGCTTATATGTCCAAGACGACAATGCCATAATGATGCTTTATCCAAGTTATTATTAGTAGAATCAATACACAAAACATTGTTTCCTAAGTTATCAACAACAGATACAGCTTCATACACACCATCACAAGGTAATGCTTTAAAATAAAGAACATTATTAAAGAAAGCATCAATAGAACCAACTTCATTATTAAATAAAAAGGTAAACCCTTGTTTGTACAAAGCATGGAAGGAAATAATATTTCTTGCCATTCCTGGCGAATAACAACACTTATTCAGATCTAAACTAAACCCACTACTTAGCGATAAAGTATAAACTCCAATGTTGGTAACAGGTATAGCTTTCCTATTCCCCATGATCAAGTTTATCCTTCCTTGCTCCACATCCTCACTTCTTCTTAGTCCCTGCAAGTCACAACAAATGTGAATACCACACCCGGTATCAAGGACCCAAGAATTAGAATGGGGTGAGTTATTAGAAATGATAGTGTAAATACCTGCATGGTTGGGTTTAACTTTCCCATCCTTCACATCTTGCTGGTATTTTGGGCAGTTCCGCTTCCAATGAGCTTTTTCATGGCAATAGAAGCATTCAGCCTCTCTTGGGTCAGAAGAAGGAGTAATGAAACCTTTCTTGGTTCCACTTGAAGAAGAGCCATCAAGGGTCCGAGCCTTGGTACCCTTAGAAGAGCTCTTTCTCTTCCTCCCTCGACTTTTCCCGATTGCCAAAACCGGAGTAGAGTTTTGAGTAGGAGTGATAGCAACCGACTTCCCCTTAAGACCTGATTCTGCGGTCTTGAGAAGTCCCTGAAGTTTGCTGAGGGTGACTTCTTCCTTGTTCATGTGATATGTCATGCGGAATTGATCATAGCACGATGGTAAGGAATGCAAAATAATATCTATTGCAAGATCCTCCGGGAAGTTCACATTAAGCTTCAGCAAAGGATCCACATACCTTTGCATTTTCTGCATGTGGCTCGTGACGGATTCCCCGTCCTTCATCATGGTTGTTATCATGGAGCAGATGATTTCATACCTCTCTTGTCTTGCACTTTGATGGTATCTTTCCATCAAATCTTGGTGCATGTCATAAGGGTAGAAATCCTCATAAGACTTTTGGAGTTCCGCTGTCATCGTGGCCGTCATGATGCAAGCCACTTTCGTAGCATCCCTTTCATGTGCCCGAAATTCAGCGATCTCCTGAGGAGTTGCAGTGGACTCATCAATCTCCTTAAGCTCCTTGTCAAGGACATATTCTTTGTCCTCGTAGCGGGTAATCATCCTGATGTTTCTGATCCACTCATTGAAGTTGGATCCATCAAAGGTGACTTTCCCACACAAGTTCATAAGGGTAAAGGAGCCATTAGGATTAGAGCCAGAAGCATTGTTGAAAGACATCTGAAGGAAAGAGGACAAGATTAGTTTAGATATAAGAGAGTCCTTAATAAAACACCCAAATGTACTAATAAGGCTAGGATCCAATCACAATATAATATAACTTAGAAGAGGTATGCCGTAATCTAAGCTATATCATATTTGAAAGGTAGGTGAATGACGATTCACCAATTTCCACCACGAAAACCGCAATATTTTAGTATTAGGTTTTTGAATGGTTCTTAGAAATTCCTAGATTCTTTGAGATTCAATGAACTTTTCAAAGGCATGTTTCAATCTCGAGTGTGCCCTCCAAGTTTTGTGACTGGGATACCGAGGATCACAAAACGAGGTGTGAAATAACCATGCAAATCACTTGGTACCCTTAAAGTTTATCACTCAATCGATGTGCCGGTTAACCACACACGCTCCATCGATACTATAATAAACCCTAAGTCACCCTTTACCTACCTTGTTAAGTCCAAGTTAGTGTGCCGGTTAACCACACACGCTCCACCAACGACTTAATCAAAGTGTAAAGTGTAATTTCATGGAATAGCACCTTATTCACATTTTTCCTAAAGTAACTAAGATTGGGAATTTAATAAAACATTTAGTTACTTTATAATATTCATCATACTTTGAATGAGAATTAATAAGTCCTTGTCTTACCCGTTCGGCTAACGACCCTCCACCGATCAAGCAAGCGGTGGGTGAGAGTGGACACCCATTAAGTCACCATTTTATAGGCAACAACCTTATACCCACCTTATAGACCGGCTTCGTGAATGAGGCGTACTAGCGGTAAGACGACTTTGTTCTTATACATATATATATAATTATTAAATCATAATAATATAAGTATAAGGGTTGAATTTTAACTTTTAAAAATTCTAGGGGTTGGAACTAAAGTTTTAACTTAACTTTACTTGTTCCAAAACTTGAGGGCAAGTTTTGTAAACTTTCAAATCTTTTCATTTCTTGTAACTTATGAGTTTAATAGACTAATAAAATGAGGACTTTTCATTTTTCTTAACTCTTGTGTTCTTTTAATGGTTTTTAATCCAAGAGACTTTTGGTTTTCCATAACTTGAGGACAAGTTATGGACTCCATTAAAACACATTATGATCATGAATTAATCTACCACATAGGTTACAAATAATTCCTATGATCATCTAAACATCATAGAAACAAGAATATGAATATGAACACTTTCAAGAATCAAAATCACATTTAATCTTTGTAATTTTGATAACTAGTTGTTGTAAATGAGTTAGAAAAGACATTACACCTTCTAAAACAAGTTTTCAAGTACCAAAACATTTTAGGGTAATGATTCTAATCCATTTCCAGCAACTCAAGTCGAAATTCTGCACTCTGTCGACCCTACTCGCCGAGTGCATAAACCTACTCGCTGAGTAGGTTGAAGATACACATGAACTCGACGAGTCCTCCCCATGGACTCGCCGAGTCCATCAGTCAGACAGCAGAATTTTCGACTTTCTTCAACTTTTAAGCACAAATAACAAACAAACAAACCTGGCTCTGATACCACTGATGGGTTTTGAGCATTCTAACACTTCCTAAGTGTACATGCAACCCTAATAACCTTGGATCTATGTTTGTCTAATTATCATGCAAAGTTGAATTCCAAGGTTATATTCCTATCTAGCATACATGGGGAACAATTTTAACTTGAATCATAGATAGAATAACTTACCTTGTTGTTGCTTGTGTTCCTTGAAACCTTGTGAGCCTAGCACCCCAAGTGTGATGCCTCAAATGCTTCACACAACACCAAATGCTCTTGGAAAGACTCTTGAGATAACACACACTTCTCTAAATCGGCCAAGCCCTCTAGTTTCTTAGTGTTCAACTTGTGTAACCAATTTTGTGGAGAATGGGACTCTTATATAGTGTTGGCACATCTAGGGTTACACCATGTAAACCCTAATGTGTCATGACTCTTCATTTCCATGACCCATGGGTTTGTAACTCCCATGGAGCATCCATGGAGCATCCTATGGGTAGAACCCAACTTGATAATCCATGGAGCCTTTTAGCCCACTATACAAGATATGGATGATTTACATAACCAACCCATATATTTAATTAGTTATCCTTTGATCACTTAATTAATTCCAAATTAATTCTTTGATCAACTAATTAAATAATATTATTAATATATTAGAACTTATAATATATTAATAATCTCCAAGTGTTATTTCTCTCATTTAGTCTATCCAATTGCATGGTGCCATGCAACCCAAATGGACCATGCCGGGTCGGGTCAAGTACAAGCCCGAAATAGTTATGGACTTAGACACCTTATCCAACAGTCTCCCACTTGGATAAGTCTAATAACTATATCTCTAGTACTTCAGGAACCGACCGACAATCGTAGCTCTTTCAAGGTCTCTCGGAACTGAGAAGATGATGATACGCCATTTAAGATAAGTGATCATATAATCCTCTATTCTAGATATCAGCCAGACAAATACATGGAACATGTCTTGCTTATTGTCCAGCATTTGTTTCCCGATTTCCGATTTGTTTGACATAGAACTTAATCGAACACATCAACTTAGTTCTGACCGGGCCCGGTACATGGGTCAAAACAAAATCATCGAGGGGCCCAGATATCAGCTTCTAATCCAAGAAGGAACAGATAAACTTCGACTCATATGTTTGTTCTACCACTTATTGAATTACACACAAAAGTACGTTTTATAACATCGAGTTACCAATGCGGTTTCGTACAGTCAATGCATAACCAACTTGTAAGTAACAAATCATATCTCTAGGTTTGAAGACTTATATGATATTACCGTCTCACGATCACTCGAGATAAAATTCCATGAAGTGATTCCAGTGAGCGTGGGTTGTGTCCAATGCTCAGAACTTATGAGCACTCATGATTGTTGTAGCCTTGTCCAAGACCTCTACAACCAAACATGACAGTCTTGACTCATATCTACTTCCAACATATGACCGACTGTGGAGGTTTGAATAATATGTTATACCAAACAAAATTATTCTGGAAGTCAAAACATGCAAAAGAAATATAGTAAACGATTGACAAGAGATAGCAACACTTTACTCATAAATAAAACACCTTTTATTCATCATCAAATGTCAATTACACTTTACAAATTTCCGGGTTATCTAACTACTAAAACTTATATCATCCTTCAGCCCTATGCTCCGAGCATGCTGAAGATGCTTAACCCTACTCAGTCCCTTCGTGAGGGGATCTGTTGGGTTCTCATCCGATGATACCCTCTTTGCCACGAGGAGTCCTTCTTCGATCCGATGTCTAATGAAATGGTATTTTCTGTCGATGTGTCTGGATCTCCCGTGATCCCTTGGTTCCTTGGCTAAGGCAACAACACTTTCACTATCACAGAAAATTTCCATTGGCTCTTTAATAGCTGGTACAACTCCAAGGTCTCCAATGAAGTTCTTCAGCCATATCGCCTCCTTTGCTGCTTCACTAGCTGCAATATACTCTGATTCACAAGTAGAATCTGCCACTGTCTCTTGCTTGGAACTCTTCCAAGAAATAGCTCCTCCGTTTAGGGTAAAGAACCAGCCCGACTGAGAGCGGAAATTATCCCTATCAGTCTGGAAGCTAGCATCACTATACCCAACAACTCTCAAGTCATCACTCCCACCGAGGGTAAGGACCCAGTCCTTAGTCCTTCGTAGGTACTTGAGGATATTCTTTACCGCAGTCCAGTGTGCCTTGCCAGGGTTCGCCTGATACCTGCTAACCATGCTCAAGGCAAAAGCTACATCGGGTCGAGTACACGTCATAGCGTACATGATCGATCCTACAGCCGAAGCGTAAGGTGTTCGACTCATTTCTGCTATCTCAGCCTCAGTGCTAGGGCTTTGTGTCTTACTCAATCTGGTGTTAATCTGGATGGGTAACTCTCCTTTCTTGGAATCCTGCATGCTGAATCTCTTCAGCACCTTATCCAAGTAGGTACTCTGACTAAGTCCAATTAGTCTATTACTCCGATCTCTCAAGATTCTTATCCCTAGAATATAGGCAGCTTCACCAAGGTCCTTCATAGCGAAACACATCCCAAGCCAGGACTTTACTTCCTGCAGGGTTGGAATGTCGTTTCCTATGAGTAGTATGTCATCCACATACAATACCAAAAAACTGACTATACTCCCACTAGCCTTGACATACACACAAGATTCATCTTCACTCCTAGAAAAGCCAAATTCCTTGACCTTTTCATCAAAGCAAAGATTCCATCTGCGAGGTGCTTGCTTCAATCCATAAATGGATTTCTCAAGCTTACACACTCTATTAGGGTACTCGTTGCTGACAAAACCCTCTGGCTGACTCATGTAAACATCTTCAGCCAACTTTCCATTAAGGAAAGTGGTTTTGACATCCATCTGCCATATTTCATAGTCATGAAATACAGCTATGGCTAACAGAACCCGAATAGACTTAATCTTGGCTACCGGAGAAAAGGTCTCATCATAATCCACTCCAGGAATTTGAGAGAAGCCCTTTGCAACCAGTCTAACCTTATAAGTGTGTACTTTACCATCCATGTCGGTCTTCTTCTTGAAGACCCATTTGCACCCTACTGTCTTACGACCTGGTACATTTTCAACCAAGTTCCAAACTTTATTGTCATACATGGATTGTATCTCGCTATCCATAGCCTCTTTCCATTTAGCAGACTCGGGGCCTGCCATGGCTTCCTCGTAGCTGTTAGGGTCATCTTGACTTACTAGTGTCTTATCACTAATAAGTGTCTCACCTTCTGCAGTAATATGGAATCCATAGTAATGCTTAGGTGCACTCCTAACTCTCGTGGAACGTCTCAGAGGTAAAGATTTTTCAATTGGCTCAACAGGAGTTTCCTCCTCAAGTTGAGGGCTAGAGTTTGAAGTTCCTTCACCGCTTGATTCTTCAATTTCTTCAAGATCAATTTGCCTCCCACTGTCTCCTTGGCTTATAAACTCTCTTTCTCGAAAGACTCCTCTTCTTGCTACAAAGACCACATTGTCACTAGGTCTGTAGAAGAGGTAACCAAAGGATCGCTGTGGGTAACCGATGAAAATACACCTCTCGCTTCGAGGTTCGAGCTTATCATGAGTCTCACGTCTCACGAAAGCCTCACAACCCCAAATCTTGATGTGGTCTAGTTTAGGTACTTTACCAGTCCACATCTCGTGAGGAGTTTTGGCAACTTTCTTTGTAGGGACTAGATTAAGAATATGGGCGGTAGTCTCTAAGGCATACCCCCAGAATGAGACTGGTAGCGTAGCTCGACTCATCATGGAACGAACCATATCTAGCAAGGTTCGATTACACCTCTCAGCCACACCATTCAACTGTGTGTCCTGGGAGGTGTCAATTGTGAGACTATCCCACATTCCCTTAGATAGTCAAGGAACTCTGAACTAAGATACTCACCACCACGATCGGATCGAAGCATCTTAATGTTCCTGCCCAATTGATTCTCGACTTCCTGTTTAAATTCCTTAAACCTCTCGAAAGTCTCTGACTTATGCTTGATCAAGTAGACATATCCATATCTACTATAATCATCAGTAAAAGTCAAATAATAACGATTAGCATCCCTTGTGGCATGTTTGAATGGTCCACACACATCCGTGTGTATAAGGTCCAACAAACCTTCACCCCTCTCACACAAACCTGTGAAGGGTGACTTTGTCATTTTTCCAAGTAAGCATGATTCGCAACTATCATCTGACTTTAGGTCAAACGACTCCAAGACTCCATCCTTTTGGAGTTGGCCTATGCGCTTCTTGCTTATATGTCCAAGACGACAATGCCATAATGATGCTTTATCCAAGTTATTATTAGTAGAATCAATACACAAAACATTGTTTCCTAAGTTATCAACAACAGATACAGCTTCATACACACCATCACAAGGTAATGCTTTAAAATAAAGAACATTATTAAAGAAAGCATCAATAGAACCAACTTCATTATTAAATGAAAAGGTAAACCCTTGTTTGTACAAAGCATGGAAGGAAATAATATTTCTTGCCATTCCTGGCGAATAACAACACTTATTCAGATCTAAACTAAACCCACTACTTAGCGATAAAGTATAAACTCCAATCTTGGTAACAGGTATAGCTTTCCTATTCCCCATGATCAAGTTTATCCTTCCTTGCTCCACATCCTCACTTCTTCTTAGTCCCTGCAAGTCACAACAAATGTGAATACCACACCCGGTATCAAGGACCCAAGAATTAGAATGGGGTGAGTTATTAGAAATGATAGTGTAAATACCTGCATGGTTGGGTTTAACTTTCCCATCCTTCACATCTTGCTGGTATTTTGGGCAGTTCCGCTTCCAATGAGCTTTTTCATGGCAATAGAAGCATTCAGCCTCTCTTGGGTCAGAAGAAGGAGTAATGAAACCTTTCTTGGTTCCACTTGAAGAAGAGCCATCAAGGGTCCGAGCCTTGGTACCCTTAGAAGAGCTCTTTCTCTTCCTCCCTCGACTTTTCCCGATTGCCAAAACCGGAGTAGAGTTTTGAGTAGGAGTGATAGCAACCGACTTCCCCTTAAGACCTGATTCTGCGGTCTTGAGAAGTCCCTGAAGTTTGCTGAGGGTGACTTCTTCCTTGTTCATGTGATATGTCATGCGGAATTGATCATAGCACGATGGTAAGGAATGCAAAATAATATCTATTGCAAGATCCTCCGGGAAGTTCACATTAAGCTTCAGCAAAGGATCCACATACCTTTGCATTTTCTGCATGTGGCTCGTGACGGATTCCCCGTCCTTCATCATGGTTGTTATCATGGAGCAGATGATTTCATACCTCTCTTGTCTTGCACTTTGATGGTATCTTTCCATCAAATCTTGGTGCATGTCATAAGGGTAGAAATCCTCATAAGACTTTTGGAGTTCCGCTGTCATCGTGGCCGTCATGATGCAAGCCACTTTCGTAGCATCCCTTTCATGTGCCCGAAATTCAGCGATCTCCTGAGGAGTTGCAGTGGACTCATCAATCTCCTTAAGCTCCTTGTCAAGGACATATTCTTTGTCCTCGTAGCGGGTAATCATCCTGATGTTTCTGATCCACTCATTGAAGTTGGATCCATCAAAGGTGACTTTCCCACACAAGTTCATAAGGGTAAAGGAGCCATTAGGATTAGAGCCAGAAGCATTGTTGAAAGACATCTGAAGGAAAGAGGACAAGATTAGTTTAGATATAAGAGAGTCCTTAATAAAACACCCAAATGTACTAATAAGGCTAGGATCCAATCACAATATAATATAACTTAGAAGAGGTATGCCGTAATCTAAGCTATATCATATTTGAAAGGTAGGTGAATGACGATTCACCAATTTCCACCACGAAAACCGCAATATTTTAGTATTAGGTTTTTGAATGGTTCTTAGAAATTCCTAGATTCTTTGAGATTCAATGAACTTTTCAAAGGCATGTTTCAATCTCGAGTGTGCCCTCCAAGTTTTGTGACTGGGATACCGAGGATCACAAAACGAGGTGTGAAATAACCATGCAAATCACTTGGTACCCTTAAAGTTTATCACTCAATCGATGTGCCGGTTAACCACACACGCTCCATCGATACTATAATAAACCCTAAGTCACCCTTTACCTACCTTGTTAAGTCCAAGTTAGTGTGCCGGTTAACCACACACGCTCCACCAACGACTTAATCAAAGTGTAAAGTGTAATTTCATGGAATAGCACCTTATTCACATTTTTCCTAAAGTAACTAAGATTGGGAATTTAATAAAACATTTAGTTACTTTATAATATTCATCATACTTTGAATGAGAATTAATAAGTCCTTGTCTTACCCGTTCGGCTAACGACCCTCCACCGATCAAGCAAGCGGTGGGTGAGAGTGGACACCCATTAAGTCACCATTTTATAGGCAACAACCTTATACCCACCTTATAGACCGGCTTCGTGAATGAGGCGTACTAGCGGTAAGACGACTTTGTTCTTATACATATATATATAATTATTAAATCATAATAATATAAGTATAAGGGTTGAATTTTAACTTTTAAAAATTCTAGGGGTTGGAACTAAAGTTTTAACTTAACTTTACTTGTTCCAAAACTTGAGGGCAAGTTTTGTAAACTTTCAAATCTTTTCATTTCTTGTAACTTATGAGTTTAATAGACTAATAAAATGAGGACTTTTCATTTTTCTTAACTCTTGTGTTCTTTTAATGGTTTTTAATCCAAGAGACTTTTGGTTTTCCATAACTTGAGGACAAGTTATGGACTCCATTAAAACACATTATGATCATGAATTAATCTACCACATAGGTTACAAATAATTCCTATGATCATCTAAACATCATAGAAACAAGAATATGAATATGAACACTTTCAAGAATCAAAATCACATTTAATCTTTGTAATTTTGATAACTAGTTGTTGTAAATGAGTTAGAAAAGACATTACACCTTCTAAAACAAGTTTTCAAGTACCAAAACATTTTAGGGTAATGATTCTAATCCATTTCCAGCAACTCAAGTCGAAATTCTGCACTCTGTCGACCCTACTCGCCGAGTGCATAAACCTACTCGCTGAGTAGGTTGAAGATACACATGAACTCGACGAGTCCTCCCCATGGACTCGCCGAGTCCATCAGTCAGACAGCAGAATTTTCGACTTTCTTCAACTTTTAAGCACAAATAACAAACAAACAAACCTGGCTCTGATACCACTGATGGGTTTTGAGCATTCTAACACTTCCTAAGTGTACATGCAACCCTAATAACCTTGGATCTATGTTTGTCTAATTATCATGCAAAGTTGAATTCCAAGGTTATATTCCTATCTAGCATACATGGGGAACAATTTTAACTTGAATCATAGATAGAATAACTTACCTTGTTGTTGCTTGTGTTCCTTGAAACCTTGTGAGCCTAGCACCCCAAGTGTGATGCCTCAAATGCTTCACACAACACCAAATGCTCTTGGAAAGACTCTTGAGATAACACACACTTCTCTAAATCGGCCAAGCCCTCTAGTTTCTTAGTGTTCAACTTGTGTAACCAATTTTGTGGAGAATGGGACTCTTATATAGTGTTGGCACATCTAGGGTTACACCATGTAAACCCTAATGTGTCATGACTCTTCATTTCCATGACCCATGGGTTTGTAACTCCCATGGAGCATCCATGGAGCATCCTATGGGTAGAACCCAACTTGATAATCCATGGAGCCTTTTAGCCCACTATACAAGATATGGATGATTTACATAACCAACCCATATATTTAATTAGTTATCCTTTGATCACTTAATTAATTCCAAATTAATTCTTTGATCAACTAATTAAATAATATTATTAATATATTAGAACTTATAATATATTAATAATCTCCAAGTGTTATTTCTCTCATTTAGTCTATCCAATTGCATGGTGCCATGCAACCCAAATGGACCATGCCGGGTCGGGTCAAGTACAAGCCCGAAATAGTTATGGACTTAGACACCTTATCCAACATGTTTTCTTTCGTGTATTTATTTTGATGCTGAGATATTATGCTTATATTATGTTATGCGTAGGTACTTTCCTTGTGAACTCTGTACCTGCTTTAGTGTTATTTGACTCGGGTGCGAGTCAGTCTTTTGTGTCTTTGGCCTTTAGTCAGCATATCAATGTTAGTCGTGAGGCGTTGAGTCAGCCTTTGAGAGTTTCCATAGCTGACGAGAGGGTGATATATGCCACGGAGGTTCTCCGGGAATGCGTGTTAGAGGTTTTCGGTGTTGAGTTTCCGATTGATTTGATTCCTATATCGATGGGTTATGTCTGTGTCATTGTGGGCATCGACTGGTTGAGCCGATTTGGTGCGGTTATCGATTGCGAGCGACAGCTGGTGACCATACGAGACCCTAGTGGGGGAGTTCTTACGGTGTACGGCGAGGGTACACGTTCTGGATCAGCATTTTTTTCGGCCGCTAGGGCGAGGCAGTGTCTACAGCAGGGCTGTAATGGTTTTGTGGTGTATGGGATGGATACACGGGCGGATTCTGAGAGGCCGAGTTCAGTTGAGGAGGTTCCGGTGGTGCGTGAGTTCCCTGGTGTATTTCCCGAGGAGTTGCCGGGTGTGCCTCCTGTGAGGCAAGTGGAGCTCAGTATCGATTTGGTTCCGGGGGCCGCACCTATCGCTAAGATGCCTTATCGCCTTGCACCTCCAGAGATGCAAGAGTTATCCTCGCAGCTTCAGGAGCTGCTGGGGAAGGGATTTATTCAGCTGAGCAGCTCGTCGTGGGGAGCGCCTATCCTGTTCGTCAAGAAGAAGGATGGTTCACACCGGATGTGCATTGATTACCGGGAGTTGAACAAGCTGACGGTCAAGAATTGTTACCCGTTACCGAGGATCGACGATTTATTCGATCAAGTGCAGGGGGCATCTTGGTTCTCCAAGATCGATTTGAGGTCTGGATATCATCAGGTGAGAGTGCGGGATGAGGACGTCCAGAAGACAGCATTCAGGACGCGTTATGGGCATTATGAGTTTGTGGTGATGCCTTTTGGGCTCACCAATGCCTCGGCGGTGTTCATGGATCTCATGAACCGAGTACGTAGGCCGATGTTGGATCGGTCTGTGATTGTATTTATCGATGAAATTCTGGTATATTCGAGATCTAGAGAGCAACATGAGGAGCATTTGAGAGAGGTTCTCGGAGTTCTGAGATCGGAGAAGCTTTATGCCAAATTCTCCAAGTGTGATTTCTGGTTGCGGGAGGTCCAGTTATTAGGACATCTTGTTAACCAGGAAGGGATATTGGTCGATCCGGCCAATGTTGAGGCGGTGATGAGTTGGGAGGTGTCGAAGTCACCCTCTGAGATCAGGAGTTTCCTAGGGTTGGCAGGGTACTATCGGAGATTTATCAAGGATTTCTCTAAGATCGCAGTGCCACTCACCAGATTGACCCGGAAGGGTGTTGCTTTTTCGTGGGGCCCCGAGCAGCAGGCCTCCTTTGAGACACTTCGCCAAAGGTTGTGCGAAGCCCCGGTATTAGCTCTCCCGGAAGGGATGGAGGACTTTGTGGTATATTATGATGCATCGATCTTGGGATTGCGAGCGGTGCTGATGCAGAGAGGGCATGTGATAGCATATGCATTGAGGCAGTTGAAGCCTCATGAGACGAGATATCCCACCCATGATCTAGAGTTGGGGGCAGTGGTGTTCGCCCTCAAGATTTGGCGTCACTACTTGTATGGGGTTCGGTGTACGATATACACGGACCATAAGAGTTTGAAGTATTTGATGGATCAGCCCAACCTAAATATGCGACAGAGAAGGTGGTTGGATGTGGTCAAGGATTATGATTGTGAGATCCTGTACCACCCAGGCAAGGCTAATGTGGTAGCCGATGCGTTGAGCCGCAGGGCGGAGAGCACTCCGCTGCGGGATGTATGTTTGAGATTGACCATGATAGCTCCGGTATTAGACGCCATTCATGGGGCACAGGCCGAGGCTGTGCAACCTGAGATGCAGAAGAGGGAACGGGTTGTTGGTTTGGTTTCAGAGTTCGTTACCGATGGTCGGGGGCTTATGACATTTCAGGGGCGTATCTGGGTGCCGTTTGTGGGAGGAACGCGTACCATTTTGTTGGAAGAGGCTCATCGGTCGAAATTTTCAATCCATCCGGGGGCCACTAAGATGTATATGGATCTGAGAAAGGAGTATTGGTGGCCCTGTATGAAGAGGGATGTCGCGTGGTTTGTTGAGAGGTGCATGACCTGCCATAGGGTTAAGGCCGAGCACCAGAAGCCGCATGGTAAGTTGCAGCAATTGGAGGTTCCCGAATGGAAGTGGGAACAGATCACTATGGATTTCATCACCAAATTGTCGAGGACTGCTAGGGGAGTTGATGCAATTTGGGTGATTGTGGACAAGTTGACGAAGAGCGCTCATTTTCTTGCTATCAGCGAGAGTTCTTCAGCAGAGAAATTGGCAGAGGTGTATGTGAGGGAAGTGATATCCCGGCATGGGGTGCCGATCTCGATTGTTTCAGACCGTGATGTGCGTTTCACTTCCAGGTTCTGGAAGAAGTTTCATGAGGAGTTGGGTACTAGACTGCATTTTAGTACCGCATATCATCCCCAGACAGACGGACAGAGTGAGCGGACGATTCAGACGCTCGAGGACATGCTCCGGGCATGTATGTTGGATTTCGGGGGAAGTTGGGATGCATATTTGCCTTTGGCAGAGTTTTCCTACAACAACAGCCATCATTCGAGCATTGGTAGGCCACCCTTTGAGCTGTTGTAAGGGAGGAGGTGTCGGACCCCTATTTGCTGGGGAGAGGTTGGACAGAGGGTGATGGGCAGTACAAAGATCGTGCTTCAGACGACAGAGCAGATCCAGCAGGTCAGACAGAGGTTGTTGACTGCTCAGAGCCGACAGAAGAGTTATGCAGACAGACGCCGGTCCGAGCTTGAGTTTTAGGTCGGCGAACTTGTACTCCTGAAGGTCTCTCCTTGGAAAGGAGTGATTCGATTCAGGAATAGGGGCAAGTTGGGGCCCCAATATATTGGTCCTTTCCATGTGATCGCGAGGATAGGTCGGGTAGCCTATCGTTTGGATTTGCCAGCAGAGTTGGGGTAGATTCAAGACACTTTTCATGTGTCGCAGCTGAGAAAGTGTATAGCCGACGAGTCGGCAGTGGTTCCATTAAAGGACATTCAGGTGGATCCGAGCCTGAATTATGCCGAGAGACCAGTGGCCATCAGAGATCGGAAGATCAAGGTTTTGAGGAACAAGGAAGTACCCCTGGTGTTGGTTCAGTGGCAGCATCGGAAGGGATCATAGATGACCTGGGAGCCGAAGCGTGAGATGCGTGAGCAGCATCCGGAGCTATTTGCAGAGCGAGACTTCGAGGGCGAAGTCTAGTTCTAGTGGGGGAGAATTGTAACAGCCCGGATTTCCAGGTATCTTTTAATCATATAATTTTTGGTGTTTTGTGAGGGGACTCGGCGAGTTGGAGCTCAAACTCGCCGAGTAGGATCGCGTTTCTGGACGCAGGTTCGTGCCTGGACTCGGCGAGTCCGCGCTGTTTAATGAAACCCTAATTTCCCGGTCCTAAGCCCTATTTAAAGGACCTTATGGCCCTTCATTGCGGCTACCTTGACCTTGAGAGCACCCAAAGCAGCTGAGGGTTCCTGTGAGTGAGATAAGAGGCCATTATTCACCAAATTTGTGTGTAATTGCAAGAAAGGAAGGGGAAAGTCAAGCTAGAAGAGTGGGGGAGCTTGGATATACTTCCATTTCGTCAGGGGAGCTTCGTGAGGTATCATTCAGAGCTTATTTCTATGTTTTTGGTTGATATGGTTAGATCTAGGGTTTCTTCATGCCTTGTTTGCTTTGTAATTGAAGTGTGAGAGGTCCCATGGGGATATGGTGCCTAGATCTGGACCTTAGCAGGTCCAGAGAGTCCCTAATGCTATGCTTTATGTCCTCCCATTTGGGTTGGAGACTAGGGTTGCCATCTTAGAGGTCATTTCTTCAAAAAGAGCCTTGTAGGTGTTGCATGGTAGCCAAGACTGTGACTTTACATGATGAATGAGCTTAGGAGGTCCAGATCTATGAGTTGTTGGAGCGGATCTGACCTCAAAAGCAAGTTTGAGTTGATGCATGGCATGGACTCGCCGAGTCCGAAGAACAGACTCGACGGGTAGCATGAAGATTGTCCTTAACCACTCAGCGAGTGGTCCTGCCGAGTTATGGGTTAACTCAGTGACTCAGGGAGAGTTAGAGAGGGTTGACAGGTGGACTGAGTCGAACTGGAACTCGCCGAGTTGTTCTTGAGACTCGGCGAGTTGAGTCGGGGTGGCCTCGCGACTCATGCCAGGTGGAACTCGTCGAGTCAGTGGAGTACTCGACGTGTCAAAAGAGAATCCTAGAGAGTTGTTGAAAACGTATAGACTCGCCGAGTCGCTCTAGTGCACTCGTCGAGTCCAGTCAAAGTTGACCGTTGACCGTTGACCGTTGACCAAAGCTGACTAGTGTTGACTTGATAGGGGTAGTCAAGCTTAGTGGTAAAAGTGTTAATTAGAGACATATGATGTTATAGGAGGATTATAGCTCGGGGGATCGAGCACGAGTGATTTCCAGGATTCGCGAGTTATCGAGATATACGAGGTGAGTCTTCTCACTATACTTTACCTTGAGTAGGTAATCAGAGTTACGTGACAGAGTATTTGTATGCTATATGTATGTGATGTGTTGTACTGCATTATGTCTATGTGATTTATGTTGTGCATGCTTATAGAGTTGGAACCGGAAGGTTCGCAGAGTTAGAACCTGAGGGTTCATAGAGTTTGGGTGCACGGACCCACAGATTTATAGCCTCGAGTGGCTAATATGGGTTATGTGTGGTATTTTGGGGAACTCACTAAGCTTTGTGCTTACAGTGTTAGTGTTGTTTATTTCAGGTACTAGTGATGACCGTGGGAAGGCGCCGACTTGATCTATACACATGCATGGGATTTTTATGATATATGATCTTGGGATTTTGTATGATGTGAATTGGAATTTTAAACTTGATGTTTTATGAAAATTAAATGAGAAATGTTTTTTTTATACTTTATTTCAAAAAAATCATTTTGAAATTCACGGTGTTACACCTATCCAGACTGCTCACCGGGTATGTTGGCCTATAACTCAAAGCAGGACCACGTCAACTGAACCCCCAATCAAACAAACATGTGCACACAAATATCATATGCTAGCTCATATCATATAACAGTCAAACCGATCTAACAGATCACTAATCATAGCAACATCCCAATAACTGGGATACAGACCTAACTGGTCACTAACATAGCATCATCCTATAACCAAGACAATGACCTGACTAGGTCACTAAGAATAAGCATACCACCATCCTAACTACCAGGATGTAATCAATAAACATATCATGCCATAATCCAGATACAAATATCTAAAGGGTCGGCCTTGGTGCCTTAGACCCATTGGTATAATGAGGATAACTCACCTCGTACTGTCGACTCGAAGATAAACTCAAGCTCTTGGATTGCCGATACAACTCCACCACCTAAATGCACCATAGAACCCTTCTTGTAAATTTCCAAATTCCCAAAATGTCCCAAAAGTCCAAAAGTCAACCGTTGGTCAAGGTCCAAGTCAACTGTCAAAGTCAACAGTCCATGTTGATCTCAACTAGTCGACTAGAGTTCCCTACATGCTCACTAACTCGCCGAGTCGCTTGAGTGACTTGTCGAGTTCCTAGTGTCAGTGGTCGTAACTCCTCGACCAACTCGGCAAGTTTTCCCCTTACAACTCGCCGCGTACATACGTGTCCAAAGGTTGGGAAAACCCTAGCTGACTCGCCGAGACCAAGGCAATCTTCATCGGACTCGCCGAGTCATTTATCTGACTCGCCGAGTCCATTCAGTCATTTATCCATACAGAGGCTTTTTAAGCCATGCTAAGGCTCCATATTGTATATCCAGTCCCCCCAAGGCATGTTTATCATGTAAAGTTGCAAACTTTATGTGCATGCAAGGCCTTAAAGTCTTAAAATGACAAACTAAGCATGCAATGGAGATTTTGCACTTAAGGAGAGTCTCATCTTTGCAAAATTTGGAAGATTTATGGACTTAAAGACCCAAGAGAGTTCAGATCTGAAGTTACAACTTCAGATCTTAGTTTATACACAAGCAAAGCTTCCAAACATACTAGGAAAGCCCTAAAATCCACCCAAAAGAGATCTAGAATGAAATGAGCCAAGGTAACAGCCTAATACCTTCAAAAGAGAGTCAACTGGAGTAGATCTCTACTTCCCACAAGTTTCCTTGCTTCAATTTACTTGTTTCCCAAGTGTTTCTTCACCAATATTCCTCTTATAAGCTTTAACACACCAAAGAAACACACACACACACATACGATTTAGGATTTAAGGGTGCCAAGAAGCTATAAATGGGAGGCTGGGGGATGCCAATGATCCTTTAAATAGGGTGCAATACCCCAGAAGTTAGGGTTTCATCTGCGAGCTCCTACTCGTCGAGTCCCCTCTTGGACTCAGCAAGTAGGTCACTTAATCACAGGGCCCAACCCGCTTCTACTCGATAAGTAGGGCAACCAACTTGTCAAGTAGACCTTGAAAACAAGAAAACTCTTATAAAATCAATACCTGAGAATCGGGGCGTTACAAACGCCCAAATCTTACTTTGTATAAGGAAGTTACGCATTATCTAAGTTTCGTGTTCAACCCAATACACAAGGTACATCATAAAAAATGAATCGGAGATATGTTGCTTTTTAGCCAATAGGAACATGTCGATAGGAACACGTCGATATAAAGAAAGCCAAAAATTGACTTTGTATGAGAAAGTTAGGATTTTTCAAAGTTTCGACTGCGACACAGAAATCGAAATAAAAATCAGTTGATTTTTACCTGAAATAATCTAAATGAAAGTTGTAGTACTCTTTAATATGAGATCAATTATATAAAAAACGTCAAAAATAGAGCTCATATGGAGAAGTTATGATTTTCCCTCTTTATTTGCAACTCAAGCCTTCTCGGACCGTAAAATGAAAAATAAAGTGAAAATTAGACGATGGTCTAAATGAAAGTTTTATTACTTGTCAATAGATATGCATGGATATAAAAAATAAAAAATGAAGAACGTATGCAAAAGTTATGAATTTTAGAAAAATATTAAAATTCGACTAACCGAAAACTGGCACATTGCACCACCAGAGGGTTACACGTGTCACCATCTTAAATAGACCTTCCTCCTCACGAAAATGAACCAGATCATGACACAAGGCATAGGACGCAACATGCCCTATAAATTTCTCTATATATTGAAATGAATTCTTGTTCATTTAGTGCTCAAACACTTTTTAACACTCAGAAACTCTCCCAAGGTCCGAATCTAGTAGTTCTTAGGTGTTAGTACCGATGCTCTAGAGCGTCAGAGAGCCCCGATAAATATAGCTTTTGGTTTCAAAGTTGTACCCGTGTAGTGTCCGTTTTTTTCATCAAACAACATGTAAGTTGAGTTATGCTTATCGTGCTTTAAGTATAACTTATATTTTAGTTCGTAGATGTTATTATGAACTTATATATAAGTATTATCAGTAATATCAATCATTATAATAACTGATCTACTTACAGGAATGATGATAAGGCTAGATTAATAAGATGTTTCAAGTGGATTTCCCAAACATTATATCTTTATATACCAAACAGATCCTACCTCCGATACAATCTTACCTGGTTGTTTCTTATCAGCTATTCGTCAATATTTCGTTTGGGATTATTGGTAAATCTTAAAAACTTATAACAATTAAACTTTATAAATATGAACAAATACTAAGACTTAGTAATATTCGTGTTTATGTCGTTTTGAAGTGGGATCTAAAGTATCAGTCAAAGATATGACTTTCCCGCGAGTCTTCCACCTACATCAGTTGAGTGCATAGTTACCTTCATGAACATAATTTAATACCAGTAATTATTAAAAAGTATTAAATAATTTTTGAAAGTTCATATGTGAAATTAGATTTTTATTATTTGGAATATTTGTTAAATGTGTATTTGATAACATGCATTGTCTGAACCAGTTGTGGTTAATTATTTGTTAAAATATTTTTATGATATTATTGATGGGGATTTTAGGTTACAAAACAAATGTACATGTGGAAATTCTCTTAATACTTAACGGTACATACAACCTAAAATGGGTCTATGTCTTTTTCACATCTAATAGCAACATACTTATGAAAAACACAAACTAAACCCTATTAATCAAAATTAATGGTTAAGAATACATACCTTTTGTTGATTTCTATCAAGCTAATCTAACCTTGTTGTCTCCTTTGAAAACGTAGCTCCAATAGTATGTGAGGCTCTAATGGTTCACACCCACAACACAAGAAACCCTAGGATTAAAGGTGAGAAGGGGAAGGAGTAGGAGAATTTTGTTCTACACCTTTAGGTATCAGATAGCCATGAAATTAGGTGCCCCAAGGGTCCAATTTATAGTCTATGTAACTTGTAGACAAAGTCAGATTTGAAGGATTAAATAATAGATTTAATCTTAATTCAAATCCTTTCTTTATCAGCAACTAGGAGGATTCTGTAAACCCTAAATATGGTCCCAAAACCATCCATGCCATGGACTATTCTAGAATTTCTTCTTTTGTTACACTATTAAGCAATTACAAGTCACCCCTTGCAATTTTAATTAAATAAAATTAATCTTGAATTAATTCCAAATTAATTCTGATTAATAGTTAATCAATTCTGACTATCTTTAATTAATACAAATTAATTATTAACTATTTCAAATTAATTTACTAATCACATAATAAATTACCAAATCATTTGTTTCTCTCCTTTGATCAATCCAAGTCATTTCCTGATTACAAGAGCAACCCAAAAACGACTTTACTTTTATTCATTATCAATATACCAATTTAGTTTGGACCTTAGACGCTTAAATCCAACTCTCTCCCACATGGATAAGTTGCTAACTATAACTGCAAGTGCAATTCTGAATAACCAGTAAAGAGTGTTTTCCAAAGACATTAACCAAACTCTGATAGACGTTGGTCCTAAGATAAGTGATCAGGTATCCTTTTGTTCTACAAGATATCGTATGGACATGAGACATGGATCAAAATCAATCTCATGGTCCAAGATTTTGTTTCTCGATTTCTCGATTTATAAAGACCGAGATCAGATTACTAATTGAAAATATCAGTTTAGTCTGGGCATGACCAAGCACTTCAGATATTGAAGACAAATCATC
The DNA here is from genome assembly GCF_051521515.1 of Lactuca serriola. Lineage (NCBI taxonomy): Eukaryota > Viridiplantae > Streptophyta > Magnoliopsida > Asterales > Asteraceae > Lactuca > Lactuca serriola. The sequence continues at coordinate 120,430,943 of NC_136412.1, forward strand.
GAGGGGCCCAAAGATATCACATTTTCTATTAAGGTAAAAGGAAATAATAAACTTTGACTATGTAATCATAGATTTTACTCACCAAATCATGCATGTAATTACACTTTATAACACCTGATACGCGATGCGATGGAGTAAACCAATGTACAACTGATTTGTAAAATATTACTTATATATCTCTATTTGAAGAATAGAAGATACTATCATCTTAGAATTACTTGTGATTGAATACATGAAATAATCTCTAAGAATGGTTTTAACCAATAATCAAAATCCCTATTGTTAAAGTACTCATTAATATTGCAACAATCCCTATGCATAATCTATAAACAATTCATGACAATTTTAAATCAATACCTACTCCTAAAAGTACGACTGAATATGACAATTCGAATAAATTAATATTCAAAAAGTAACACGTAAAATAAAACACAATAATAAAGTAATTTTTCTATGGCATCATACTCTTTGAATATAAATAATTCCATATTATTTAATCACCATAACAATGTCATATTAATCTATTGTATAAATGCTTCAGAGTAATCGTTTTAACAACTAAACTTGTTAACATTTCTCATGTCAATGCTCTTAGCATGCATATCATGTTTTCCTTTGGTCATCACGATTGTGAATGAATCATCGAAAAAACATTCCATCTTCAACATTTTCTTGGACATAGTGGAATTTTCACCTTCTATGTATCGACCTTTTATGATCTCAAGAATCCTTAGTCAATATGACTGCACTTTCATGGAATGTTTCTAGTGGCAATTTGTTACTCAAAACAATTCCAAGTTCAACTATGAAGTCTTATAGTCCAAGTATGCTCCATGGATACTTCACTTGCACTAATGTGGTCTTACCCACATTGTCAAATCTACCACCATCTCCTACATGAAACCTTTTATCCTACAACTCAAAAATGAATATCCATTTCGACTATGACTCAAAGTTATCTCTAAATGTTATGCCACTATAACTTTTCTCAATCATGTTCTCTGTTGTCCATGTAACACCCGCAAATCCGAGCTAGTGAAATAAGATATAATAAGCGTTAAAAATGATTTTTTTCATAGAAGATTATCTAGGATAAATAATCTTAACCAAAGTAATAGTTAGGCTCAACAATTGTGACATATTTGATGTAATAAAGAAGAATTATATGAATATTATGTGTTTCATGATTATTATAATATAATCAAATCGGAAAAATCAATCGAATCGTTCGTAAATCGTAAATAAGTGCGCCAAAACATATAGAAATTACATGTCCTCCTGATCCTGGAAATATAAATTTCGTAGAAATCCGACTCTGTATGAGTTAGATATGATTTCTATAAGATATAAAAGTAAGCCGCACACAACGGATGTACGGCGTAAAAAGCTACGAAGAGAATGATTGACTTTTAGCTAAAGCCACCAAAACGAAAATTGTAGTACTCTTTAAAACTAGAATTTTGAGAAAAAGAATGCCAAAAATAGAGTCCATACGAGAGAGTTTTGATTTTATCAGAATCATTTAATTTTATACAAATATGGAAAAAAAAATAAACTCAAAATTAGCCGACAGAGTCTAAACGAAAGTTGTAGATCTCGTCGATAGTTACGCGTGGATATAAAGAACGTCAAAAACGGGGTTCGTATGAACGAGTTATAATTTATAATAGAATATTTACGTATTAAAATAAAATATAAATCATATATATGTATACATATATATACATATGTATATATCATTAGAAAGATATCGACGATGCGGTCGTGATAAGGCTAGTGTTGAGTACTTTCGACATTAGTTTAGTACAAATATCATGAAATCTATTCAAAATAGTGCTATAAAGGGATGTTTAGTCGTTTAAATAACTATAAGGTTATTAAGTAACTACAGAGGGTAGTTTTTGAAAATTCATTTACTATAAATAAGAGCCTCTAGGCTCTCATATTTCTTACACCATTCTCTTAATTCAAGAGTCTTTATCTTCTTATCCCCCGAACATTTCGGTCCCTCGTGATTCAACTTATCTTTCTGTAGTTTTAGTATAATAAGGTAAGCAGTGAAGCGTTGCAAGAATCTTTTTTAGAAAGATTCAACGACGAAGTTTTGCCCATGCAGAGCCCGGCTCCTAACTAAAACCCCCTTGTAAGTAAGTTATGCTTACCCTACTTTATGTATAGCATCAATATTGTTATTATGAGCTTATAAACAATATATATATATATATATATATATATATATATATATATATATATATATATTATAAAGTGTAATATACAAAGTGTTATTATAATATATTTTAACTACTCGCGGTACGGAGAATTTGTTGGAGGGGCCGCATAGGGTTGTTGGATTTCAGAAGTGCTATAATGTCAAAATGGTCCTGCCTTATGGTGATTCATGCATGGCCCCTGTCTATACATAGTGGTTGAAAAATATTGTTTAACACTTATAATACAATATCGCTCGTAAATAGTCGCAATAAATATTAGAGTAAAAAATAGCAGTAATGATATTAGGTTTCGCCGAAGGAAAATAGATTTGTTAGAAGCGAGGCATTGCTCGAGTTTAAAATCATTACTTTAACAAGTGAGTGCACAGTCACTTTCATGAAAATAATTTTAATACAAGTATTGATTAAAGTATTAATGTTGGGTATATATGTTGCGTCATTTGATTATTTATTTAGTCCATTATGTAATCGGGCTGGGCCTGTCCACCCATCATTTATTATTAGGGTTATATTATTTAAGGTGCATGCATGCACCGTATTTTGGTATCTTTGGAAACAATATTGTAACCCTACACGCCTCTACAGTAGCAATTCTTCATCGAGTTCTTCTGAGGCTGTGGCTTATAATCATTCAACATATTTTAATCTACTTGCTGTGTTATTATTCATTACTTGTTTGAATCTATTCGATCTAACTAGGATTCAATCCTAACAATTGGTATCAGAGCAGGAGACTGTGTAATCGATACACGCCTCTTCTGTTAAAAGAAGTTTTTTTTAGGGTTTCTGCTATTATTGAATCTTGTGTCAGCTGTCATTACCGTTTGTTCATCTGTTGACGCTGATCTTGATCTTAATATTACCCTAACCTTGTTTACACATCTGGTTCATACAGGTTTTGTTTGATATACAAACATGCATTTAGAAGATTCTCACATTAACTCGATAAATCTCTCAAGCAACATTCGATCCACAACAAGGATTCCTATCTTATTCCCTAGTGAATATAAAGTATGGGCGTTGCATTTTGAAGACTACATCCTTGTCCTAGAAGACAATGGCTATCTGATCTGGGATGCCATTATAGTTGGGGTGTTTGTTCATACTGGAACAAAGAGAGTAATTAAAACTCAAGTTGACTATAACAAGCTTCTTATTGAAGTGAAGGATGTTCTACAATATGAGAAGGAAAAGTTAATTAGCAAAGTCAAGGAAATGAGGATTATTAGGTTTGCCCTACCACCAGACACATTTTAGTTATTTCATATGATACAACTAAAGGTATCTGGGATAGGCTTAAAGAACTATACTCTACTAATGCTAATCTGGGGCATTCGACTCAAAAGTTATTGCTATCAGAGTTTGGAGCTTTTATGAAAAAGCCTGAAGAAAGTTTAGATCAAACCTTCAATCGATACAATCATCTTCTCAGATGAATGATGAAACATAAAATTAGATGTGAACTTATTGTGAAAAAAGTCACATTCATGAATGGTTTAAGGTTAGAATGGAAGGTCGTTGTTTCTAAGGTTAAAGCACATGAGTAGTTTAAGAACTACACGTTGGCTAAGCTTGTCGGTATTCTAAGGTCACATAAAGATGAAGTGAAAAAAGAAAGGAAAATTATTTCTGGATTAGTTTCACTAGCACAGGTAGCTAAGGGTAAGAAGGCTGCAGAAGATGATGATTCGGAGTTTAAGCTCTCCGATTGTGAACTTTCTAAAGAAGAGTTGGCAATGATGGTGTCTAACCCAAAAAGGTTCACAAAGACGAACTTCAATAGGAACAAGAACTGAAACTGGCAGGGAAGCTACAACTCTGAGAAGGTAAAAGAGGAGAGTGCAAACAGTTCTAAAAAAGAAGAGGACAAGAAGGAGAAGAAGCTCATGGGTGAATCTGGCTATGATTTTAACTACTGTCATGGCAAAAACCACCTAGCCAAGGAGTGTATGATGCGAAGGTTGAACGAGAAGAAAGAAGGAGAAGACGATGAGACATACCATCTTCGAAAGCTTGAGGAGATAAAGAAGAAAAAGAATTATGATAACTCTATGTCTGCTTTGATTGTGCAGGAAAACAATGCTGAAGATGAATTTGGCATGGTTGAAGTCTGGTCCATTGATTCCAAAGATGAGGAGGTTCGCAGGCCTACTCATGGAATAAGTTTCGTAGCGAAGGTAGAAGATTCACAGTATGGAGGGAGGTGCTTGATGGTGACGAATGATGTTTCAGGACTGAGAGGATATGCTACCGATGGCGACCAAGTTTCTGACAGCTGCTTCGCTGCGAAAACTATTCCTGAGCAAATAAGCGAGTGCGAGCAGGTCATCAACAAGGTAAACACTATTCTCGAAACTCTAAATATACCCTCGTATCGTTACTAAACTAAACTAAATGATTTAAGATACACTTTTTCAAGTTTTAGTGACAGTTTAAAAACCACTCATTCAACAAACTCTAACCTAACCGAAAAAATCAGCAGGGTTTCGTCAAAGAGTGAGGAGAGACACATATGGATAGAGAAGATTGAGTCTGATTTATCTAAGTCTAGTGATCAGTCGATTTATTTAAAGAGGGATAATTTGAGTCTTTTAAAACCACGTAATATTTTTTGTTTGATTGCCAAAAGACTTTACTTCAATGTCACTCAATTGCATCTTAATTGTAGGATTGGTGAGAAAATTCACAAAATGGTTTTACCCTTCCTCGAATTCAAAGAGGACGAAATTGATGCCGACTGTTACAAGTACGAATCCATTGTTTCATCTAACGAAACTTCAGATGCGTACCGAATTGAACTAGACAAAATCGAATCATTCATTAAGTCCAAAGATCACCAAAACATGCTTAAACAACTTTAGGATGAAAAAGACAAAGAGCAAATCAAATCGCAAACTGTGTAGAAATTTGACTCTTTAAGCACCAAGTTAAATTCAGAAACTAACTTGATGTTGAAAACGTTTCAGAATTTGACGATGAAAGTGATATGAGTGAAATCTCTATAGAGGGTGAGGTTGACTGTTCTAAGTTTGTTAAAAACGAACCTGTTCCTACGAAAGTCCTAATTTCTGAAGATTCAGTGTATTCGCACGTATTTCTAAGAATAAAAATGAAGTTTTAAAAGCGAAAGCGACTGTTTTTCCTATCATCCAAACTGTTCCTAACCAAGTTTTTGCAACTAAAGGACTGGACAAAAATCAAGCAACTGAATTGACGTCCATGGTCGATGATGACAACAAACATGGATGTGATGAGTACTTCTGGTCTGCTCCAATTGACAATGCGGATGAAACCAAAGGTCTATATGAAATGACCTTGTGGAGAACAAAGAGCAGATACGTAGCTGAACCCCTAAACAAAGTCAATTCAAGCTACGAAAAGGGAAGTCCAAGTGGAGCTAAGAGTGTTCAGAGTGATGGATCATAAGTTCGGACCGAAACTCCTACCAGAAAGCCAAAGCTCAGGGCCAATATTCACAACTCCTCAGAGTGGTTCGCAGCTCAAAAACGCCAAAGGAATGCTAGATATAACAAGAATCTTAAGGAAAGAAAGCAGTTCTGGCAGTCTAAGAATCCAAATTTCGTTCGTAAAGAAAAGGTCAATCCAAATGCGAAAGTCTCTTCATCCGCGAATCCTAAGACCTTTCAACAAAATCATGCCCCTAAGGTCTCCCATCAAAAAGTTTCTCAAAAACCACCTTTTAAAAATCATGTGAAACCTGAGCAAAAAACTAACTCTCACTTCTTTTCTAACAAGAATGTTTCACATTCAGTCAAGGCTTCACAGGACGTCAAAGGCAAAGGAAAGATAGTTTCAGAGCCTAAAGTTTCTCTAAAAAGATCTAAAGCTAATCTTAAGCAAAAGGGTGTTACACAACAAATCCAGAATAAACAAAAGAAACCATCCACCAAGGAGGCGAACTTAAAAGGTAATAAGACAACTATTTCTAAAATCACAAAGAAAAATAAAACAACCATAATAAAACGAACATATCTGGTTGATCCTTCTATTTTTTTTTTCTGTGAAAAGCTCATGAGGGCCCAAACAACTTTTGGTTCCTAAATCTGCTTAACGTTCGTAGGTAATACGTGATGAGCAGTTTGACTCAGAATGGTAAATCGACAGTGGCTGCTCAGGTCATATGACATGAAGGAAGGAAGGAAGGAAGGAAAAGTTGCGAGAGTACAGTGAAAGACAGTGGAAGAGTGAAGTTAAGAAATAACTCACTTGAAGAGATTAAAGGATATGGGATGATCATTAACGAAAATTTTTCTATTCACAAAGTGGCATATGTAGAGGGACTGCAACAAAATCCGATAAGTGTTTCCCAGTTAGTTGTTGGCACAGGATTGAAAGTTTCATTTGATGACGAAGGATCAGAAATCATTGAGAAAAAGACGAAGTCAGTGCTTCTAAAGTCAAAACGCAAAGGCGAAACGTACCCACTGAACATGAATCCTATCTGACAGAAACCTACCATTTGCCTGCTGACGAAAGCACCTACATATGATAGTTGGCTGCGGAATCGAAGACTTTCGCACCTTAACTTCAAAGATAACAACATGCTTGTTCTTAGTGATCACGTGCGAGGGACTTCTCTCTTAAAATATGACAAGGACCATCTCTGTGCTACATGCAAAATGGGGAAGCAAAGCAGGAAGAGCCATCCAACTATAGTGAATACGAAAGTTATTGAACCACTCAAACTTCTGCACATCGACTTCTATGGTCCTTCTACGATTGAAAGTATTGGTGCTAATAAGTATATTCTGCTTATTGTAGATGATTTTTCTCGTTTCACTTGGGTGTATTTTCTTAAGCAGAAATCTGAAGCCACTACAAAGTTATAAGACTTCATAAAGCAGATTGAGTTTCAATTTCGAAAGCTGGTTCGCAACATTCGCAGCGACAATGGGTTGGAATTCAAAAACCAAGTGTTTGAGGAATTTCTAACACAAAAATTTTCTACTCCTTATACTCCACAACAGAATGGGGTTGTTGAAAGGTGAAACCACTCATAGTGTGAAGCTGCGAGAACCATGCTTTCTTTTGCAAATTTGCCACTTTACTTCTGGGCCGATGCGATTGGAACTGCATGCTTCACTGAAAACCGATCAATCCTCAACAAGCGATTTTCTGTCACTCCTTGTGAAATCATAAACAAACAAAAACCTAACGTAAAGTTTTTCCATGTGTTTGGTTCCATGTTTTTCATTTTCAACTCTGAAGAACATAGGAACAATTTCAATGTGAAAGTTGTCGAAGGTATCTTTTTAGGATATTCGCTGACCTCCAAAGCATATAGGGTTCTCAAAAAAAGATCCAAGAAGATTGAAGAAACCTACTATGTCACATTCAATGATAATTATTTAAAGAAGTTTCAGAAAGCTGATTGTCAAACAAAGGAGATCTTTCCACAAGTGAATGCAACAACAATTCCTCTCTCTACTCTCTATGACGAATTTCTGAATCTTTTTGACGAACTAGAAAAAGCAATTTTGTCCGAGTCCAAGGCACCTGACAACAAAGTTGAAAAATTGACGAAAATCATAGATGAAGTTGCGAAAGATATGAACCAAGATTCACAAAGTACGAATATCTCTCAAGATATGAACACAACAGTAGAGGCGGGGAGTACGTCTTCAACCACAACACCGAATGCACCGGTTCAGGGGGAGAACGAAACCCCTAATGTTAGTTTAGAACCACCCTTCCAGGGGGAGAATCCGAATCCAGAAGATGACGATCATACATCATTCGAGGGGGGGAATGGTAATGTGAATGATGATTCGGATATTCAATCAGAATTTAAAGAACCAAATGTGGAATTGGATCCATCATATGATCTAAACTACCCTCCGTTAGCTAAATGGACCAAAGATCATTTGAAAACTCAAGTAATTGGAGATTCTTCCTCAGGCGTTCTTACGAGAGCTCAACACAAGGCGAAGCGAACTGCACTATTCTCTAAAGTGGAATTTTTCATGTTCAATTCATTCATATCCAAAATTGAACCTAAAAGTGTTCAAATTGCTCTTGATCATTCTGATTGTGTGCAAGCAATGCAGGAGGAGCTTAATGAATTTGAACAAAACAAAGTCTAGAGGCTCATTCCTACTCCGAAGGATGCTTATGTTGTTGGTCTCAAATGGGTATTTCGCAACAAGTTAGACAAAGAAGGCAACATCATATGAAACAAGGCACGACTGGTTGTCAAGGGGTATTGCCAGGAAGAAGTCATCGAGTACGAAGAAACCTTCGCACCAGTTGCAAGGTTGGAATCTTTTCGTATCTTCTTGGCTTATACAACACACAAGAATTTTGAAGTATACCAGATAGATGTCAAATATGCATTTTTAAATGAGGAGCTTGAAGAAATAATGTATGTGGAACAACCACCTGGGTTTATAAATGAAAAGTATCCCAACCACTGCTATATTCTAGAAAAAGTGGTCTATGGTCTGAAGCAAGCTCCAAGAGCCTAGTACGGAACTCTTACTCATTTTTTGAAACATGCTAAGTTTAGACAAGTTTCGGTCGATCCAACCTTCTTTCGTAAGAAAGATGGTGACCACTTGATGATCATCCAAATCTACGTTGATGACATCATTTTCGGTTCCACTAACCCAAGATTAACCGATGAGTTCCGAAAATTGATGGAAACGAAGTTTGAGATGAGCTCCATGGTTCCGATTAAATTTTTCCGTGGCTTGAACATAAGGCAGAGTCAAAAAAGGAATCTTTATAAATCAGGATGCTTATACGAAGACCTAGCTTGCCAAGTTTGGAATGGTGCGAGGATCAAAGGTGAAAGTTCCAATGACATTCGGAACGAAGCTAACTCATTCTCTGAAAAAACCAGCAGCAAATATGACATTTTATCGTCAAATGATAGGTTCACTAATTTTTCTAATTGCTAGTTGACAAGATATCATGTTTTCCGTTTTTTATTATGCTAGATTTCAAGCTAATCCTCGAGAACCTCACATGATCGCTGTCAAGAACATATTCAGGTATCTTAAACGGACATCTTCACTTGGAATAGGTATCCCTCAAAGTCTGGTTTCTTTGTGCAAGCATTTTCGGATGCTGATCTTGGAGGATGTGGGTTAGATTAAAAAGAGTACAACTGGAGGATGTCAATTTCTTGATGGCAAACTAGTCAGCTGTCAATCCCAAAAGCAAACATGTGTTTCCTTATCAACAGTTGAAGTCGAGTACATTGTTGCTGCCTCATGCACTTCCCAGGTTATATGGATTCAAATTCAACTTCGTGATTATGGCCTGAACATGAAACAAATCCCACTATATTGTGATTTCGAAAGTGCCATTCACATTTGTCACAACCCAGTGCAACACTCAAAGACAAAACATATAGCACTGAGGTATCACTTCATCAAAGATCATGTAGAAGATGGTAATGTTGAGATACATTTTGTTAGATCTACTGATCAATTAGCTGACATATTCACAAAAGCCCTACCAGAATCAACATTCAATCATACTGTTCAAGTCTTGGGAATGATGGATGTTGAATCAGTTCCAAAACCACTTTCGCTTTCATAGTGACACTTTCGCTTTTAGGTAAACTTTTGCTATCGTAGTCTATATGATGTCATGCAAATCAATGCGAACGCTCACAGTAATTCGCAGTCATCTTTTTGTCCTGCGAATCAGTGCAAACACTCGCAGTAATTCGCAACCCTCCTTTATCTTGTGACTCCATACAAAAGTTCGAAGGGTCTCATGCTCTACTGTTCATACGTGGTTTGGAGCGTTTTACATCCTTTTGTATATTATGTATATTTTCTTATTTTTTATTTCCTTTCCGTTTTCGTTTTTTTTAAATTCAAAAATACAAATATATTTATTTGTTTCTGTCACACCCCAAAACCATGAACGGCGGAAACATTCTGCGGCGGAGGACGTCATGTACAGTATCACAAACAATGAATAATAGTAAACAAGCAACAACATCATCCATTGCATTATTAGTATAATTTCATACATGTGTGTTCTGTCAAAGATATAGACACCAAAAATATACATAACAAAAATAACAGATGAGTCTTGAACGAACTCCATCTTCTCAAAAGCTTGGCACCTGTACTTGTCTAGTGGTGACCTGAGAATACAAGTTATTTTGAAAGCGAGTATCAGCTTAAAGCTGGTGAGATCATAAGTATATTAATGTCTGACTTTGTATGAAAATGTTTGTAAAATGTTTCTGTAAGATGTTTTGTATAATGTTTGAACTCTCCTAGAAAACCCTATGTTTTCTACTAACTGTAGCCTTCTACCAAGGTATCTAGTGTCTGTGTGTATGTCTCTTGTTAGAGTGTGTGTTTTCCCAATTAAAACTATCATTAACAAAAATATAGTTTCTACATTACCATGCATCGTGTGAATATTCACGAAGTGAATGTAAAACGGGAAAATATTATCGTACCGTAGTATTTGTAATAAGTGACTACCGTGGTACTAACTACCTTAAAACAAAAGGTGTTCCAAGTAACATGTGATCGACCTGTATCCTACTACCGACTCTAGTAAGACGACGATGTAAGGCGTCGTAAGAAATGCCATTTGGCACCCGTAGACTTGCAAGTCCCACTATAGCGAGCAGCAAGGTGTAGGATAGTCAATCCAGTATAGATCTATATGCAAACTCATACGCTCCCCAATTAAGGAGATTTGGGATACAAGAGCAGTCATGGCAGGAAGTGCCATGACCCACTCAACAGTTCACATAACTGCATGAATGTATATGTAATGAATGTGCTGACTGAAAGTGTAATCTTCCTCTGTCTAGCCTGAATGTACTGAATTGTTCTGTGTGTGCTAGCTGTAATGTATGTTCTCTATATCTAGCATGTATAGTAATGTATTGTGCGTACTAACTGTAATGTATTGTAAGTATTACTCATACTGAATCATGAATGACGAATTTCCGTAGGCGCCTTCGGTGCTAACCAGTTCTCAATGGCCTTGATTTTGGAAGGGTCCACGTGTATACCCTCTTCGCTAACCATGTGCCCTAAGAATTCGACTCGCCGAATGCAAAATTTTTCATTTCGAGAACTTCGCTTAGAGCTTCTCTGTACGTAATGTTTCGAGGACTTGACGCAGATGTTGATTATGCTCCTCCTTACTTCGAAAGTAGATAAGTATGTCATTGATGAAGACGATGACGGACTGATCCAAGTAAGGACGATACACCCTATTCATTAAGTCCATGAATACAACGGGCGCGTTTGTCAATCCGAACGGCATCACTACGAATTCGTAGTGCCCATAACGAGTTCAGACGGCTGTCTTTGGAACATCCTCCCCTTGCACTCGTAGTTGGTGATATCCGGATCTCAAGTTGATTTTTGAAAAGAAGTTCGCCCCTTGTAGTTGGTCAAACAAATCGTCGATCTGCGGTAAAGGATAACGATTTTTGACCGTCAGCTTGTTGAGCTCCCTGTAGTCGATGCACATACGAAACGATCCGTCTTTCTTCTTGACGAATAAGACTGTAGCTCCCCAAGGTGAGAAGCTTGGTCTTATGAAGCCCTTGCTGAGCGGTTTGTTAAGTTGACAGGACAGTTCTTGCATCTCTGCAGGTGCTAGACAATAGGGCGATTTGGCTATTGGGGTTGCCCCTGGAACTAAGTCGATTCGGAACTCGACTTGACGTTGCGGAGGTAATCCTGGGAGTTCTTATGGAAAGATGTCAGGAAATTCGCGTACTACTGGAATGTTCTGAATGCCCTTCATTTCTTGGCTCACATCGACCACATGAGCAAGGAATGCACGACATTCCTTTCACAAGAATTTATGAGCCTGAATGCTTGAGATGATAGGAAGGTTCGTGCCGGATTTGTCTCCATAGACTACCAAGGTTTCGCCAGACAGCAGATTAAGGCGAACAGCCTTTTTGTAACACATGATATCGGCACGATGGAGACTCAGCCAATCCATGTCGATAATGACGTCGAAACTTTTAATTGAGACCGGCATAAGATCGATAGAAAATGAATGGTTATCTAAAGTTAGGGTACACCCTACGAATATACTAATAGTGCTCTCTATCTTCCCATTAGCCATTTCTACAGTGAACGGTTCATTAAGTGCTCGTGATTTTTGCCTAAGTAAATGAGCAAATTTTTGGTTCACGAAACTCCTCTCCGCTCCACTATCAAATAGATTGCATGCATAAGAGTTATCGAGGAGGAATGTACCAGTGACCACTGTAGGGTCGGCAACCGCTTCCTCATGGCCTATGGCCATAACTCTTGCCGCTCCACCGGAAAACCCTGCCTTCGGGCAGTTTCTTTTGAAGTGGCCTACTTCGCCACATCCGTAGCAAGTTTGGCCCGCTCTAGCACCGGGGGCATGGTTGATTGGCTTCGTCGGAGCTTTACAAAAATGGGCTGTGTGCCCCTTCCCGTTGTAGTTCAGACACTGCATCTCCCGGCATGCGCCGTTGTGATGGAAGCTGCACTTGTTGCACTTAGGCAAACTTCCCGAGTACTGCTTTACCAGAGTAGTAGCGGCAGGGGCTATCGCAGCATGTACTGCCACGACCTGCCTCTTCTTGGCGGCCTTAGCCTTCTTTTTGTCATCCCAGAACTTCCGCTTGGAGTCAGTGGTCCTTGCAGGCTCTGAGATGTCCAGGATAGTTTTTGCGGTCGGGGTACGAACCCCATGGTCTATGAGCCGCTGTGCCAATCGCTTGGCACTATGAAATGTAGTGGGGTGTGATGCCAAAACATTTCCCTGGTATGGGGGCACCAGTCCCCATATGTATCTTTCGATCTTCTTCCACTCTGAAGGAATCATGTTGGGACAGAGGGCCACCAGTTCACAAAACCTGGCGGTGTAGATGACTACGTTGGAGCCCTTCATGGTTAGGCCCCACAGTTCTTCCTCCAGCTTTTGGATCTCGCCCCTCGGGCAGTATTCCTCAATCATGAGGTCTCTCAAAGTTTCCCAGCCCATAGCATTAGCCACTACCAGAGATAGTGACTTAACATGGCCATTCCACCACGTTAGGGCTTTGGTTTCAAAGGTGCAAGCATCATACTTCACCTTGCTCTCCTCGGGACAAGAGCAGATTTCAAAAACCGATTCGGTTTTCTCGAACCATTGAGAGAGGGAAATGACTCCACCAGTCCCCTTGAAGGACAATGGTTTGCAGTTTGTAAAGTCCTTATAGGAACACTCTCTCGAGCGCACAGGAGCTTCCATCTGAACAGGCTGAAGAGGGGTTCCTCCTCCAGTGGAACCCAATGAATGATATTGAGCCATGGCTGTAGCCACAGCCGCAGCTACGGCATCATTTAGAGCTGTTGTATCGAACTGAGGAGTAGGTGATTGAGGAGGTGGAGGAGGCAGTGTTTCGTTATTGAGATTTCTCCTTGGATTTCTGCGAGGCGGCATCTTTGATATATAGTTTATGAAGATGAAAATATTGATAAGATTTCAATAGAAGAATTGATGAGGATGACTCATGGACTAACTCTCCATAGCCCAATGATACGATTGAATGGAAATCTAGATTTAATAGATGATCACAGTTGGATAATAATTCCCATAAGATTAGGTACTTGTCAATATTATTGGGATTACAGATGTAATAAGTTCAGGAAAAACAACCAACTAAAAGAGGCCTTACATCAACCAAAAAGGGAAAATTTTGACAACATTACAACCTAATCAAGACCTAACAGGTCTATGATTTACAAAGGTAGGGAATTAGACATGAGTTTTTTCATAACTAGGTTATATCCAAAAGAGAGAAGTTGATGAAACTCTATCGGTGACGAGAACTACCAGAGTGAGTTCTTGATCCCGACAGAAGATGTTCCATGTCCCTCATGCGCCTATCAGCCCTTGCTTGCTGAGCTCGAAGTTCTCTGACTTCAACTCGGGTTTCAGTGAGTTCCCTCTGAAGAGCTGCATTGCGAACTAGAGTCCTTTCTTGGGCAGACTCCAATTGGCGAATGCGGACAGTGTTGACACCAGAGTTGGCATCAATTTCCATGATTCAATCGATGGCTGCTTGACCCTGCTCACCATTATGAGCTATTCTGCGAATCATGACAGGCAGAGCCCGATCAACAGAGCCACCTTCGCCGAGGTTGTAAAAGCTTGGGTCCCCAAAGTAAGTTAAGGGTTGTCCCTGCTCATCTCTCCAGCGGTTCAGGTTGGTTGCCCACAAGGGTGTGGGTCTTGGAAATGCTGGACGAGGATTGTTGTTAGGGGCTTGACCTATTGGTGGTAGGTTGTTGACTTCTGGCTCTGAGTCAGAACCATCAGAAAAGCCTTCAGCTTCATGATCATCCAAAGGGATTGGGTGATCATCTTCTGGCTCATCTTCTAGCCATCATGCATTGCCATGGTTGGGATTGTACGGGTCTTCAGGAAGGTGGAATCTAGCCATTAAATCTACGCGAGAAGGGAGGTATAAGAATCTAACACATAAGTAACTCATAGTAATGTAAAATACTCCTATAGTATTTTAAGTTTAGGTTCTGTTGTTCTCATTGTGGTATTGCGGGTAAGTTTTTAGACTTGTTGCAACCTCACAACCACACTTAGGCACATGCTAGTCAACCCTCGGATAATATAGTTGATCAGGCTATATCTTCCCATTTTTGACCATATGTCTCTAAGTCTAATTGTGTTGCCCAACAATCGTAATACTTTTGTACAGTCTTAGTGACATTGATTTTAGAATGAATGCAGGCACGTATAATTAATTAAATATTTTAAATATTTAAAGTATAAACTCTTGGTCAAAGTATTTTAATCCCAATGTATTTATAGTTAGTATATCTTTTATGGGTTGATATACTCAATTCACTATAAACAATGCTCTGATACCAATCTGTCACACCCCAAAACCATGAATGGCGGAAACATTCTGGGGCGGAGGACGTCATGTATAGTCGCACAAAAAATGAATAATAGTAAAAAAGTAACAACATCATCCATTGCATTATTAGTATAATTTCATACATGTGCTTTCTGTCAAAGATATAGACACCAAAAATATACATAACAAAAATAACAGATGAGTCTTGAACGAACTCCGTCTTCTTAAAAGCTTGGCACCTGTACCTGTCTAGTGGTGACCTGAGAATACAAGTTATTTTGAAAGCGAGTATCAGCTTAAAGCTGGTGAGATCATAAGTATATTAATGTCTGACTTTGTATGAAAACGTTTGTAAAATGTTTCTGTAAGATGTTTTGTACAATGTTTTGTATAATGTTTGAACTCTCCTAGAAAACCCTATGTTTTCTACTAACTGTAGCCTTCTACCAAGGCATCTAGTATCTGTGTGTATGTCTCTTGTTAGAGTGTGTTTTCCCAATTAAGACTAACATTAACAAAAATATAGTTTCTACATTACCATGCATCGTGTGAATATTCACGTAGTGAATGTAAATGGGGAAAATATTATCGTATCGTAGTATTTCTAATAAGTGACTACCGTGGTACTAACTACCTTAAAACAAAAGGTGTTCCAAGTAACATGTGATCGACCTGCATCTTACTACCGACTCTAGTAAAACGACTATGTAAGACGCCGTAAGAAATGACATTTGGCACCCGTAGACTTGCAAGTCCCACTATAGCGAGCAGCAAGGTGTAGGATAGTCAATCCAGTATAGATCTATACGCAAACTCATACGCTCCCCAATTAAGGAGATTTGGGATACAAGAGCAGTCATGGCAGGAAGTGCCTTGACCCACTCAACGGTTTACATAACTGCATGAATGTATATGTAATGAATGTGCTGACTGAAAGTGTAATCTTCCTCTGTCTAGCCTGAATGTACTGAAATGTTCTGTGTGTGCTAGCTGTAATGTATGTTCTCTATATCTAGCATGTATAGTAATGTATTGTGCGTACTAACTGTAATGTATTGTAAGTATTACTCGTACTGACTCATGAATGAACTGACTCATTGTATGTTTCATTGTTCTAGTAATAATAATAGTATCTTCATGTGCTACCCCTATGGTAACTTACTAGTGATGTAACTGGCACGTATGAACGTGGAAGTATACCCTTGCTACCCCAAAGGTACCAAATGAACTGGAAGGACCTTTATGACTATATATGTACACATGATATATAACTAATATTTAAATGACCTTCGGACGAGTACCAGATATTCCACCAGACCACATCCAAATCAAGGAAAAGGAAATAGGGGGGCAGGCCTTCCTAAGCTTTTTAAACATTGCTTATATAACTATACATACCTAGACATGTAATTGATAATAAGTAAAACAGAGTTTAAGTAAATGTATCTGATAAGTATAAGAACTTGTAAAACAGTTTGAAGCAAAACAGTTTGATAAACAATTTGAACAATAATGAAAATCACTGGCTTTGTAGTTATTAATCACATGTGATTGATGTAATAACTATAAGTATTTGACTTGTATCCCCCCTTAAAGCATTTAAAAAACATTTAAACCATTGATTAAGGGGTATGAACTCACCTGTAGTGAGTGGTACGGATGTACTAAAGATGTAGGATTGCTAGGTGTCAAGTGAAGTCTTGAACACACACTATGATCCTAGTTAACATATAATCACACATATATGTTCCCAATTAGATTTAAACTACTAATTGAAATTGTTTAGACCTCCTAGAACCTGCTAAACACTTTACATAAGTGTTATTATCCTTAAGGACTTCATCTAAATTGTTGTAAGACTCGACTAGTGAGTTTAGGGTTCCAAAGGACCCCATATATGAGTTTACTCTCCAATAAACTTCACACAAGGAGTTTACGGTCGTAAACCCTTGAGTTTACGGCCGTGAACTCCTTGGCTTAATGTCCTTTGGTGTTTTGAAGTTCTAAATGATCCCTAGAAGGATTCCTACTTGGTGGATTAATTCATGGAAGGGTTTAGGGCACTAATACACTCCTTTGACGAGTTTACGGCCCCAAAAAAATTTCCTTTTGAGTTTACTGCCGTAAACTCATATGGAAAGGGGTGTTTTGTGTTTTCAAGTCCCGTACTCATCTAGGATATGTTTTAGACAATTATCTAAGGCTAATGAAGGCCTTAGGCACACTTTGGTACCCCCTTTTGATGTTCATGGCCCAAGAACCATTTCCCTTAGAGATTACGGCCGTAATCTCTCATGGGGATGGGTTTTTGATGTTTTAGAGTCCTTAAATTAGCTAGTAGCAAATCAAGGTAATTGTCCTAGGCTTTAGGAGTGATTAAAACACTCTTTGGCCCTTGATTTTGGAGTTCACGGTCCAAGAACTTCTTGGGCCGTGAACACCTAAATCTTGGTGTTCATGGATGGTTTCTAGTCTTATAAACACTAGCATACAAGCCTAAGGTGGTTACATATCACAGGGGAAAGACTAGGCATCAATTTAGGAGTTTACTCCCCAAGGTGTTCTTGGGCGGTAAACTCCTGAATCTAGTTGTTTTGCTATGAAATCGATGTTATAAAGCACATTACTAGCTATACAATACAACTAGAGAGAGGTACTCACGATTTGGGATGAAATATTTTTGGATTTTTGATATTTCTCAAAAAAAATTGAAATAGAAACCGTGACAACCCGAAATTCTATTTTGTACAAACAATATCACTTCAATAGAAGTCAGAACAGTTATAGTAAGTTTTCAGACTTTTCAGTATAAGTTTGAGTAATTCAGGATTTACACTTAAAGAGATATCAGGAGAGAGGATGCACTAGGGTTTTGTGCAACTCTGTTATTTCAGAACTCTATGATAGTAGAGTTCATTTCTTGAATAAAAATATTTTCTACCAAAAATCCCACGACTATATATATAATTTTTAACCAAATTATTTCATTAGTTACATTTCCAATTAGAGAAAAGCCATTTTCTCTCTCATAGAACACCTAAATCTTGATGTTCTCAATTACGAAAATCAAAATTACAAAAATATTTTCTTTATTTTTTTCTTTTCTTAAATTTTACTTATTTCCAAATACCAATTGAACAGGTTTCATGTCAAGACTCTTGATGGTCTCAATTACGAATGATGGGGCAGGTATAAACTTGATTATCTATATACTAGTTAAGCATTCCTAGAAGCATGCTGATGCATGTTATCTGAAACCTTAATGACTCTATGTTGAAGTCTTAATGATTCGATAACACCAATCGTTTCTTCCCAATTAGGTTGTTCATTCACATAAGTCTCGATCTACTTTACTCTTCTCATTTTGAGTTAAGAGTTCGCTGCTTGGTCACTTTCGCATAACAGAGGTACACTATTTTCTTTGGAACCACCTTATACTTTTCTCCATCACTTTCACATTCACCAATTTAACCCTTGAGACTCTCAGATATTACCACTGAGTTTTATGGTTACAAAACTTCTATGTTTATGATCTTCAATTCGTTATCACCACGAATTGAGTGAAACCCAAAATCCAACACCCTTGTACGAATTGACGGTGAACAATGCACATGTTCTAGACTTTTCACCAAGGAATTAACGAAACTCCACTTTCGTGGTTTGTACCAAGAAATCTCTTTTTCTTTTGTGAGATCTTAATGGAATTCTCTAGACCTAAGACATTTCTACCCAATAGATCCAATTTTTATTTTTCTTGAGATTTCTATGCGAATCCTTGTTACTTAAAATAATTCCAAAGCTTAGTTGTTCAATTGACTACATTGATAAAAAAAAAGTTCTCCATTCGAAATTTCGGACTTATATGTAGTTTCGTAGTTTCATTGGAGATAGAACCACCCAATAAAGCCTTTTAAAAGATGCCTTTCACTGTTTCTTGATAAACAGATGATCGTAGTTCAACGGGAAACCACACAGACACTTCTTAGTTTCTCTTGACTTCGAAGGAAGATATCGTTGCCCGAGATCCACTCTTTTGTGTCTTAAACAAGACATCACTAAAATTCCACACATATGGTTTGTTTTATTTCTCTATCTTTGTCACACTCTCACACGAAGATCCTTGTGATTTTCCAAAAGACTTGTTCATGGCACTCACATTTATTTTAAGTTTCACGGTTTAACTGTGAATGGTGGTACATAAATCAACTGCGAAAGGAAGAAATCAAAGCGACAATCCTAATGGATAAGATTTCAAATAGGCGCGTGAAATTTGAACCGACGCCTGATTTTCCACCGCCTGACACATTTTTATAACGTAACAGTTGTCACATCACGTCCTTTTAGGTGACGTTTTAGAGGAGAAAACGCAACTGTCACCCTATTTTCTCTCTCCTGGTTAATGGTATAAAGGGTTTTTCGACGATTCATAATTCCTCCTCACTTTCAAAAGATTTCAAAAACCCTCAGGCGATTTTTCTCTCTACTGTTCATCATCTTCTTCAACAAGCATCCATGGCCGCCTCATCAGAAATCCCCTCTGTTCGAGGTCAATCTGCAGAGTCGTCGCTTCTTGCTATCAAGTCAAATCAAAACTTGATTCTGGATCTTGATCCTCTCAAGTATGACAACTTCATGCTACCTATTGTCGAGTGCTTGAAATATTCTCCTCTAGTTAAAGCTTTGACCACATCGGAGATTGTTCTAATTTCTCTCCTGTCAAAGGCCTACTCGTCTGCTTGCTATATCAAGGAGGAACAAAGAAACCCTAACTACCATCACTAAATTCAGGAAACCTCAATCACCAAGTCTTGATTTTGCTCCTTACTAGGGCTCGCTCAGAATGATGATATGGTTGACCCTGATTCCATCTCCATTGCCGCCATCATGGAGATGTTTTACCAAATGGGGTACAAAGAAACCTAAACTGCCATCTTTAAATTCAGGAAACCCAATCTGCCACCTCAATTTAATGGGGTTTTTACCCTTTTGTTCAAGAGTTTTTATGAGCGTGTGACTGGCTGAGATTGTGCTAGTAAATTATTCATGACCATCATGTATGGGATCTACACGGGGATCAACATTGATTCTGGGGCTGTTCATTGGGATGAATTGGTCCAAAGTACCCATTCTACAACTCGACACAGTGAAATTTCGTGTACTCGCTTCTGGACAATCATTATTCAAAGAGCAATTGAGAAGCTTCGGATTCTAGTAATGCAAGAATCTTTCATGTCGTCCATCTCAATCTTTCCCACTACAAACATCATCCTTGCTGAAAACTCCAAGTTCTCATTTTTTGCTCCATTCCTGAAGCCATGTTTCGTGATATTCCTGCAGCAAGCAAGATTCTTGAAGCCTATAGAAAACTTCCAGTTTCAGGCTTTCGTACTTTAAATCCTAAGATGCAATCGATTATTGATGAAGCTGACAAACCAAATAAAGGAGGACAAAAAGGTTGAAAGAAAGGAGAAAAGAAACATGGTGCTCAAGAGGGTCCGTCTGATCTCGCTCAAACTCCCAAGAAACGAAAAGCACCCAGTGGCTCATCTGGAGCTACAAAGAAGCGAAAGGTAAAGAAGGCAACTTGCAAGCCCAGATCTCCAACTACAAGTGAAAACGCATGTTCACAGTCTGTCACTCACTCTAACATTTGCATTCCAGATGATGACACAATGCACAACGAAGACACTACAGCTACTTCACATCCTGAGGTTTCGCAGCCCATTTCTACGAACCCTGAGGTAACCTTCGAGATTCGTGCCTCAGTTCCCATTACCAATAAATTCTTTGAAGATCTCTCTATTCCCTCTCCCAATACCACTATTTCCACACCCATTTATTATCCCTAGTTCCCACCTATTACTTTGGGTATTTCACAATCCCCACCTCCTGTTTTCACTGATTGCACTACCACCTCCACAACATTCACTGTTGAGCCTCTTGTTACTGTCAACACATCTGATGTGGGGGGTAGGAGCTTTAGGTTTTGTAGCTGGTCATTCCACACCACCCATTTCTCTTCTTCGGCAAATTGACACAGATATGATATACGGTGATGACGACGAAGACTTCGCAAGATTCACCTACAGCCCTTTCAACATCAGGATTGAAAATGATGAAGAAGCACCCGTCATGAAAGGGCAACTCAAGGCAATACATGAGAAACTGGATTTGTTACTTCAAGCTTCAAAAGAATCATCCAACGATGATTATTCACAAGCAACGGTCAAGTCCCTTATTGAGACCCTTACGAAAGATCACTTCGCCAACCTTGACAAAATGAACAAGGCGGTAGATGCTTCTGCTACTGTTTGAAACAACACGGACGAAAAAGTTGATAACTAATTACTGATGCACGGGTATTCATGGAGAAGTTCTAGAGCTCCTTTGAGTCCAACAGTACGAAGGCTAATGAAGTCATTTCTAGCGTGGGCTCAACCCTTAAAACAGAGAAGGCGAAACTTCAAGAGGTTCGCGCTGATCTTAAATCTAACTATGTTGAGTTCAATTCCTCTATGTCCTTAAAGATCTCTAAGCTTCAGTATGAGTTAGACATGGAGAGAAAAATAATGGATGCTCTTGCTGTAAAAACTGAAAAGGTGAAAGTCTTGATGGTCAAACTCAAGAATGCTGAGAAACAAGCCAATGATTTGTTATCTGAAAAGCCATTATGAAAATTTGTATCGCATATGTAAACGCCCTGCTTTCGGATAGCATTGAGAGTCGTGACTCAATGATAACAATCACGGTGAAGAAGTATCATTCTTAGAAACTTAGGACCGTCTTCTCCATGCTTCACAGACTAGAAGGTGTTCCGGAATCAAGCTCTATTCCGAAACAAGGGGGGAGAAGGGATGACATCAAAGAAAGAAAACCCCAAAACTAAGCACACTGTCAAAAGTGAATATGAGCCTAAAGGCAAAGAAAACCTTTTCAGTGAAGAGCCTGATGAGAATGAGCTTAAACGAAGAAAGGAACGTGAAACTGAAATGGATGAGCATCAGAGAATAATTCACAAGGCTGAAGAATAAGAGAAAGCTAGACGCGAAGCTCAGGTCACACTGGAAAGCTGAAAACTTTTATTTCCAGAGCGGATTCTGAAGAGAATTCAAAATGAAGTTGTGGATATGCCGAGTCAATATTGGTTGGAACCGGTTGCATCATTCGATCTTCAGAATACTCAAGATTCATAGTTGGACTTGCCAATAACTCCGAAAGCCTTTAGGTTTCGCTCCTTCGTGAAAGTTGCGAATGTCCCATTCACAGATAGAGGCGTAGATCATTTACTCTTCTCGTTTTATTTCAAGTATATGAAACCATAATACGAAACGTGGAGTGCTAGCAAGATTACAGCAGTGAAGGTCACTGGTCCAATCGAAACTGACAACTTTCCAAATGCAAAGTTCAAGGTTGTGAGAGGTTCTTGCAGTCAGGTCCACGAGTTCACTCTCACAGATCTGCCTTGCTTCAATCCTTATGACTGGATCATTCTTAACATATTATTGCTGAGACACGGACATAAGTATGATCCCTTTATTGCTCACCTCAAACAAATGCTAGTTTCATATATATTCAAGAGGTAGGCAAGATGGATGTAGAAATTGTTTCCGTTCTACGAAGGAAGTCCTTTGTTCTCCCTAAAGAAGTTCCAAATGATTTTGAGAAGTTGAAGCCTGGGAAGATACACAAGGAAGGTTGGTATATGGCATTACAGATGCGAGAACGAAACGTTGCAGCCTTTCATAAGTCTTGCTTCTTCCTCCCTGATAAGAATTTGTTCACTACTTCTTGCATGGATCATGTTTTGGACATGGTCAACAAGTACAAGGGCAACAACAAGGGCGATAAGACGTGTTTCTTGGATATGATTATATGGTATATCCAGGTTCGCAAGGTTCTGCTGAACGTCATTCTAAAAGTTTTTGAAGTGCAGAAGCAAAGTCAGCCTTGATAAACTCTCGCCTCAATTGACGTAAAGGAGGATATTGTTGGGTATATGTGTTGCGTCATTTTGATTATGTATTTAGTCCATTTTGTAACTGGGCTGGGCCTATCCACCCGTCATTTATTCTTAGGGTTATAGTATTTAAGGTGCATGCATGCACCGTATTTTGGTATCTTTGGAAACAATCTTGTAACCCTACACGCCTCTACAATAACAATTCTTCATTGATTTCTTCTGAGGCTGTGGCTTATAATTATTCAACATATTTTAATCTACTTGCCATGTTCTTATTCATTACTTGTTTGAATCTATTCGATCTAACTAGGATTAAATCCTAACAATTAAATATATGCTTGTGTGTGAAATATTTGTTATTGCCTGAAATACGTGTTAAGAGCATATATGATAATATATGATGATTTAGGGTACATGACAAACCTAAACTAATTGTGATGGATATCGGGTTGTATCGACTTATGAGTGTGGGTGAGATATACATGGAGAGTCGAACTTTAAAGATTTGTCATTGAACCGAGAGCATGGATTAGACATAGTCATTTGTCCTTAGTTTGAGAGTATGGAGAGGACATAGTTATTTGTCATTAATCCGGGAGCATGGATTAGACATAGTAATTTGTCCTTAGTCTGAGACTATGGAGAGGACATAGTTATTTGTCATTAATCGGGGAGCATGGATTAGACATAGTCAATTGTACCTAGTCCGAGAGTATGGAATTGGCATAGTTATTGATCCGAGAGCATGGATTAGACAAACATGATCTGGAATTATGGATTAGGTAAAGAGGTTAATTTTAGAACCGGGAGTATAGATCGTGTCGTTGTCAGGATCGATGGGGTGGGGTAAAATTACTTATATGAGGTGAAAGTTTATATATTGTGAGTTCTAATATATATATATATATATATATATATATATATATATATATATATATATATATATATATACACACACACACACACACATATATATATATATATATATATATATATGATATAAAATTGTGGGATTGAAATCCTTATGTACTAACCAGGTTTTCTAACCTGACCCACTCAGTTTATTTGTATCAGTGTCAATATGAAGCTGTTGGATTAGGTGTCTAAGACCATAACTATAATTGATATATACTTGATTTGATTGTTGCATGGTCCTTTTGGCTTGCCTTCACCATAACAACTTGACATGAATGAATTTTGGAGAAAGAGGTTAATAAATGACTTATTAATATATTATAAGAATAGTATATTAATTACAAATCATATTATTTAATTTGTATTAATCAGAATTTAATTTGGAATTAATTTTGAGATTAAAGGAACTGATTCAAAGAACGGGGACTGGTTTTGCAAATCAATGATAGTTGCAGAGTTGGGCTGATGGACTCCTTTGGAAGGGAGTTGACGAAATATATAGGAGGCCCTATAGAATTTCTTCCAAGGCTTCTAATGTGGAGGTCCATGGACCGCTTAAGGCCTAAACTTCCAGAAGAAACCCTAGCCGATTTTCATAGTGCTTCATCACCTCTCTCCTCTCATCCTTTGATATTGGTGTTTGTGACTACATTAGAGGTGCAAAACTTGAGGCACTAAATCTTTCAAGAGTCAAGATCATCCAAGGAAACTCTTGTTATTACTAGATAGCAAGCAAGGTAATTTTCTAACCATAGTTTTCATATTGATTTCGAATTGTATGTTTGCATTAGGGTTGTTGCTTTGGAATTTCTATTTGATTGTATAACTACAGAAAAACTTAGATCCGAAGAAATTAGGGTTGCACGATCACATAGGAATGTTGTTATGCTCAAAACCCATCAGTGGTATCAGAGCCATGTTTTTTCTGTTACATTTGATGTAATAGTGAACTGTTCAAATTGAATGCAAAACGAAAATCGTTTTTGTTTGACAAACTCGACGAGTCCATGCCGTGACTCGACGAGTTGACTCGTCTGTTAGCTGATTTTTCAATTTTTTTGATCTATTTTGGATTAGGATAATTACCATAATTCGTTTTTATCACCTTAAATTGAATTTGCTCAATGGTAATCTGATCTCCTTATCAAAATAGATGGATTTGGTCAAATTTTAAGATAATGACATAATTATTTGATTAATTTAATTATTTAAAATTTGATCTAGTAATTTTGAAAGTTTCAAATTACACCCTTTAGGTTTTGGAATTTAAAATTTAATTAAAAGGTTAATTTTGAAATATTAAATTCTAAAACCCTAGTATCTTAAGAGTTTAAAATACACCCTTATACTATTATAATATTAAAAGTATAATTTATATATATATATATATATATATATATATATATATATATATATATATATATATATATATGTGTGTATAAGATGAGTCAGTCTTACCTTTAGTAGGCCTCATTCACGAAGCCGATCTATAATGGGGTATAAGGAAACTGCCTATAAAATGACAGTTGAAAACATGTCCACTCTCACCCACCGCTTCCTTGATTGGTGAAGGGTCGTTAGCCGAATGAGTAGGATAGGACATTAATTCTCTCATTAATAAGTATAATGATGAATATAAAGTAACTAAATGTTTTATAAATTCCCAACCTTAGTTACTTTAGGAAAATGTGAATTTGATGCTAATTCATGAAATTATATATTGCACTTAGCCAAGTTGTTAGTGGAGCGTGTGTGGTTAACCGACACAATAACTTGGACTAACAAAGGGTGGTAATGGGTAGCTCGTAAATTATCATTGATCAATGGAGCATGTGTGGTTAACCGACACATTGATTAGGTGGTAAATGACATTAAGAGTACCAAGGTAATTTGCATGGTTATTCACACCTTGTTTGTGATCCTAGGTATCCCAGTCACAAACTTGAAGGGAATAATCGAGATTAAACATGCCATTGAAAAGTTCAATGAATCTCAAAAGATCTAAGAATTTCATTTCATAAAACCTAATTTATTTAAATTTCTTTTTTCGTGGTGGAATTGGTAAATCGTCATTTACCTACCTTCAAATAATTTACAATTGGATTACGACATCCCACTTCCAAATTGTGAATTATTGTGTTTAGTCCTGGCCTTAATATTTCATTTGGGTGTTATATTAAGGATTTCCTATCTAATCAAAAACTTGTCGTTCTTCTTTTTCAAATGTCTGGCCCAAACAACGCTCCTGGCTCAACCTCCAACAACAACTCCTCGAACCACTTTCGCTCTTAAAAATTTGTGGGAGGGTCACTTTTGATGGATCCAATTTCAATGATTGAATCAGAAACATTAGAACAACCCTATGATGCGAGGATAAGGAACACATTCTCGACAACAAACTTTTCGAGATAAATGAAGAAACTGCTACTCCCGAAGAAATGGTTGAGTATAGGGCCAAATGCAAGGAAACGACCAAAGTTTCGTGCATTATGGTGGCCACTATGACTCCCGAGCTACAATGGTTCCACGAGGATTTTCGGCCTTATGAGATGTGTCAGGACTTGATGGAAAAGTACCATCAAAGAGTACATCAAGAGAGGTACGAAATTGTCACCTCATTCATAACAACCAAAATGAAGGATGGAGAATCCATCACGACCCACCTGTAAAGAATGCAGAGGTATATGGATCGTTTGCTCAAGTTGAATGTCAACTTTGATAAATAGCTGGCTATGACATAGTCTTACACTCTTTGCCTCCATGTTATGATCAGTTCAGTATGACTTATCATCTAAGCAAGGAGGAAGTCACCTTGAGCAAACTCCAAGGTTTATTGAGAACTGCTGAAAGTGGATTAAAAGGAAAAGTTGTTGAATCTACTCCTGCTGCTACCCCAGTCCTGGAAATTGGACATGGAAAGGGGAAAAAGAGGAATGCTCCCTCTAAGAACTGGAAGGCAAAGTCTCATGATGGATCTTTTTCTAGTGGAACCAAAGGTAAAACCAGTTCTGCCCCTCCCTCCTCAAATCCAAAAGAAGCAACGTGCTTCTTATGCCATGAAAAAGGGCAATAGAAGAGAAGCTGTCCGAAGTACTTGCAAGACATCAAGGATGGGAAGATAAAGCCCCCCTTTTCATGTATTTATACTATTCTATCTAATAACTCAGCACATGCTAGTTCTTGGTTCCTTGATACAGGATGTGGTTTTTACATTTGTTTTGATTATAGGGGCTAAGAAGAAGTAGGAATGTAGATCATAGGAAGATGAACCTGATAATGGAAAATAGGAAATCGTCTCATGTTACCAAGATCGGAGCTTACTCTTTAGTTTTAGTAGTGGGTTAGGTTTAGATTTGAATAATTGTTGCTACTCGTCAAAGATGAAAAGGAATATTATTTCCGCTCATGGTTTTTACATACAAGGTTTTAGATATTCATTTAATAATGAAATTGGTTCTATAAATTCTTATTATAATGGTACTTTTTATTTCGAATAATTTCCTTGTAATGGTCTATATGAAAAACTGTGATGGTTGTAGATAACTTAGTAAATAATGTATTGGATATTGATTCGTCTAATGATTTAGACAAGACATGCTTGTGGCATTGTCGTCTTAGGCATGTCAACGAGAAGCATAATGCCCAAATCTAAAATGATGGAGTGTTGGAGTCATTTGATCTAAAGTCAGATGCATGTGTGAGGCTTTTTTGCTTGGAAAGATGACTAAATCACCTTTCACTAGTACTTGTGAAAGAGGTGAGTGATTGTCGGATCTCATACACACATATGTTTGTGGGCGCTTTAGATCCACCACAAGGGATGCAAACCCCTTCTATATGAATTTTATTTATGATGATACCAGATATGAATATATCTACTTAATCAATCATAAGTCAGAGACCTTAGAAATGTTCAAAGAGTTTAAGAAAGAAGTGGAGAATCAACTGGGAAGGAAGATAAAGATGCTCAGATCTAATAGTGTAGTAGTTTGATTTATCGAGTAATGAAACGGGATTAAAATTGACAAGAAGTAATAACACTCAGAGTAAATAAGATCTGGTTTTAGTTCATATATGCTTTCGAGATACAAAGAGAGTTTAGACAGAACTGAGTGAAAATTTCTATCTAGTCTAAGTATCTTCCCTTATTTATAGGAAATAGAAAGCAAACAAAAAATACAAAGGACTTCGACATTACAGATTCGAAACTAACATTGCCTTTTTAAATTACATTACAAAACTTTTGACACCTTACAACTAAACATCGACCCTTACAATCTCCCCCTTTGTAAGCAGTGTCGAAATCAAGTTATCAAAACCTGAGCAACCATATGTAATTTCCTTCAAATCTCCGCATACCAGTTTATAGCCTTCTTTAATTCCGGCTTGTCTGCTTCATTATTCTTCTTACAGCTGTTCATACGCACAATCAAGTTTGTATATTGAGCAGTTTTATATCTTTCGACATCACTTGACTGGAATAGAAACTTCATTTGTTTTCCCTTCTTGTGCTTCCCCATGAATGCGACTCCAAAAGGCTCCAGGCATATTTCATCATCAACATACTTCTTCAAATCAACTTCACTCTTCAAAAATGATTGGGGAACGGTGATTTCCTTTCCCATTGACAGTGCTAATTCAACATCTGTCAATGCTAGACGATCATAGTAATTGTCTATGAAAAGTTTAATATGGCCCAATCCCAAATGTAACACTTTTTTACTTGTACCCTGGAGTTTCGAAGCATCCATGTCTTTGAGTATATTCGCAACTTGAATCAGATCATTCAAATTCGTCAAAGGAAAATCAACAATTGAGAAGTCAAGAGCAACATCGTTTTCCCTCACGACATGGTATCGAAAATTTTGAAGCATGTTTTCGAACAACACATCCTTTGTAATACTCAACACTCGAACAATCTTCACGAGTGACCATACTTCTTCTTGTTCTTTTCCCAACACAACATGAAACCTTAGCTTCATGTGGATAAAATCATCTTTATCCTTAAACTAATTACCAATCTTGTATTGGGATGTGAGAAATATCATCTCATTTATAGGAAAATCAAGTTGATTCATATCAAAATTCACGATAGAGTAACTTTTCCTTGGCTTCTTCTCGAACTCGTACATTTCATTATAGGCAACCCTCGCTTCGAGATTTTCATAACTATGCAACTTTCTTGGATCTCCTTTATTCAATGAAGGAGTATCATTTTGTCGAAGCCTCAAAATACTTTGTATTTTTCGTTGCTTTTCTATCTCAGCATATATCTCAACTTTTCTCTCTTCCTTTGATTTCTCAATCACAACCCCCTTTCCTTTGTCTTGATTTGTTGTTGATTGGTTGGGTTTCGAAGAACTTCCTTCACCAGTAGATCGAATTACAATGCCTTTGGCAATTGGCCCTGTAGTTGTAACAGTTGCAATCACTGGTTCAACCCTCGAAATTGTTGGTTTCGAAACTGTTGATCTTGGTTTAGGAGTAGGAGTTGTATACACTTTTCGAAAAACTTTAACCTCTTCATGTGATTTCCCAGAAGCACCATCACCTTTACCAAACTGGTCTTCTTTCTCCCCCTTGCACCCCTGTGACAACAGGTGGGGCATTTGTTGGTAAAACACTAATCAATTTAGACAGTAGGTCCAACTCCTTCTGAAGTGTAGTTTCAAAAAAACAAAACTTTTGGGTTAAGAATTCAGGAGTGACGAGAGAAGATGAACTGGATTTCAAAACCAGCTCTTTTAATTCTCCTAGCATGGCAATGATGTTCAAAAAAATTTGAACATCACCCATATACATTTTCTCAACCTTCGGATCAAGCACTTCATACAACTCCACAAACTTTGTAACTACATCAGCTATGATATCAACTTTCTGATTTAGAGAAGCATAATCTTGTTGTACAACAACAATCTCTTTACTCATATCCTCCTTGAGTTCTTGGAGTTTGAAATTGACATCTTCACGAACTTTCTTAACATCTTGAACAAAAAAGATATGCCTTTCTTT
This sequence comes from Lactuca serriola, assembly GCF_051521515.1. Classification (NCBI taxonomy): domain Eukaryota; kingdom Viridiplantae; phylum Streptophyta; class Magnoliopsida; order Asterales; family Asteraceae; genus Lactuca; species Lactuca serriola. The sequence goes on from NC_136412.1 coordinate 120,460,926, forward strand.
TGCAACAACTTTCAAGTCCTTTAAATCAGAAGCACAAGTTGATAACTGAGCCTTCACCCTTTTCTCATTGTTACGATCAAAATCTTGAATGGCATCATAAAGACATGATTCTTGATGTTTGAGTAGCATATCAACCTCTAGACAGGATACCAAATGCTTACCGCCATCAGCTTGACTTTGTAAGAGGGAATTAAGCTTGCATTTGAGAATTTTAAACTGTTTCCCTATAAGAAGCATATTATATGGAATTTGCTCTTCCTCCAAATCAAATTGAATATCAGCAAATGTACCATCGAATACATTCTCATCATCATCATTTGGGCTTTGAATTTCTTCACGAGTAAGAAGTGGATCAGTGGATTAAGAGTAAAATAATGAGGTGATAGGTTTATTGAGAGTATTATCAAAAGTTGGTGAATAGGTAACAATAGAAGTAGAAACAAATGGAGGTAATGAAGTTGAAGTATCCATTTTGGTATTATCGATTGTAGAAGTGAAAACAAGAGAAGTACCTTAAGTATGATAAGTTTCGATAGTTGACAACTGATGTAAAGTAACTACAATCGGTTCTGGTGTAGAAACTTCCGTGGAAACAGGAGATGTAGAGACAGGAACAGAAGTATCGATATTCAAATTCATAGGAGAATCAGTTATCAGAGTCTCTGGAACTATGTCGTCTTCAGTAGAGTCATCATGAATCACCAACTTCCGAAGTATAAGACCTTTGCGTGTAATGTGGCCATATCTTCTGCCCTTCGTTTCTTTGATGATGGAGAAACAGATACATGAACCTCATGAAGTATAAGACCTTTGCGTGTAATGTGGCTTACAAACAACTGAAGGAGAAAAACTACCAGATCGTTCAGGAGAAATTCGTGACCTATGAGTTTTCTTTTTAAGTCTCTTGAATACACCCGTTTTCGAAGGAAAATTTTCCTTTGAAGGTGAAATAGTTTCAGGCTCAACACTTTTGTCAAACTTCTTCGAAACTTTAATCACTACTCCAGTCTGCTTCAAGGGTGATTGATCAACTTTTTCTTCAGGAACAACATCAATTGTCTTTTGTTTTCAAGATTTATTTAAAGAACCTTCATCATGTTTTGCCAACAAAAAGCCAGTACCGTCATTTGTGCTGATAGTGAGTAAATAAGCCTCTAACACTGGATTCGAAGGATCAACCTTCTTGAGCATCCCATCAGGAATTCTAGCAAATGCAGGAAAAATACTCACATCATCTTCAATCGTCTTTAGGTAATGATACTTCACAAATTCTGCTTTAGGCTCATCAGCAGGCACCAAAACACCTTTGTTTTCATAAGCATATCGAAGAATTAAGCTCCAATACCTTGCACACGACACCCCATCTACTGCATTCGTGTTTTCAAACCTCTTAAAAAATTCTTTCCATATCTAAGTCGCATAGTCAACATGTAGATCATAGTAAATGTCTGCGACCATAGCATACACCTCCATTCGTCCTTTTTCTAAACCAACACTATGACCTGCGAGACATCGAAGGAAAATCCCAAAAAGGAAATTCAATATATTAGGAAGACCATACTTCTTGAATTCACTGATCTTCGTGAGAGTAGGTTGATAATCCATCTCATTGAACATATGTAGCACTTGTTCATTGGAAACTTTGTAGAATGGTGGAGAATTAGGGATTTGGAGGATATTGGCAAACAACTTCTTAGTAAGATGAAACTTCTTATCTTTGATCAAATTGAAAGTAACGGTATCCATCGTCTTGCTGTATGTGGCAGTAAACCTAGAAATTGAAAGCCATGACATAGGAACATCAAAATAATTGAACATTGCAGTCGATAAAACAAAATGTTGTAAAGCAACAATGAGCATCTTGAGTTCTTTGGGGTTCACAATCACATCACCATCCACTTGATAATTGGTACTCTGAATCTTCATGATGGGTTGAGAAGAGATATCATCAGTAGTGTTGGATTAAAGAGCAGCCATAACTAGGGTTTTTCTTGAAAGCGAAAGAACATAGAGAAAATATAGCTTCAATTGTCTTGAGAATTTTTAGTAAGCGTAAAGTTGGAATGAAGCCCCAAATTCCCTTTTTATATGTATCCCAATATTGAATCTCAAACAGTTACCATAAATGTAGTGTACACGTGGCCCTTGAAAGTTACACCACTAGCCGTTAAAGACGCCATGTCAGATAAAGTGTATGACACGATATCCAAGAAACACACACAGGTTGGGCTCTTTCGCTTTTGGGTTAGAAAACGAAGTCATATGCCAGACTTTTCAAAATCATTAGCCTGAGTTGGTAATACTCAGAACCTCAAGGATTTTGTGAGTGCTTTCTGCCAATGAAAAAGATAAGAAAGAATAATAAAAAAAAATTGGATCTGTGATGAGGAAAATAAAATTTCGACATGAAAGTAGATAAATCCCAAGAAAAAATTTCTTCATTAACCATCAAGAGAGATAATTAACTGATTGTGTGGTTTCTTGTGAATTACAATCGAATGCTTTATGAGAAGTTTCGAAGGGCTTCTTTTTAATATGGCTTGTAAGGTGGCTTAAAATTTTGATATAGTGCATACTCAACATAAGTATGACATGTTGTAAAAGAAACTACCTGTTTGACCAGTGTAGTCAGCGACAAGTAAGCTTTGAAAAATATACGAATTAACGAAGTTGAGAATGATACTCAGACAGAAATCATATTCTTAAACCAAAAGAATTAACAAACTTGTTGGGTAACAAATGTCATGGGATTTGAACATTTGATCAGGATCACAACAAAGAAAGAATATGAGTTTGAGTATCAAACTCAGGCACTGAATCAAAAGATTCGTGAAGTCTAGAACAAAGTTCCCCGTCAATTCCTAACTATTGCAAAGTTTTTCGAAAAATATACCTGACCCTAGAACTGCAAGCATGAATAATCGATGATCTTTGCCAAAAGTTGCATTAAGAAAATATGATACAAACACCAAAAACAAGAAAATATTTTTGTAGTTTTTGATTTTTCGAAAATTAAACAAAAAAATAAATAAAATCTTTTTGTTCTTTTTGATTTTTCGAAAAATTAAAAGACGAAACAAAAATAAAATCTTTTTGAGTTTTCGAAAATTGAAAGACGAAACAAAAATAAAATCTTTTTGGTCTTTCTGATTTTTCGACATAAAAGTAACGAATTTTTTTTTGTACAAAACTCACGAAAATTTGTGATTAAGTGGTGTGTACATAATGTTGAAATCGAAGTGTGTCGAAGCACTAAACATGAACAGTAACTTGTGAATGCAAACTATTTCCTTTAAGCAAATATTCAGCACCTCTGAATCGACACTTTTGCACTTTGTTCTCTTATTATTCTTTCGAAATCAATATAGGAACTGAATTTCCTTCAATCATTCCTAGACCCCCCAAAATTCTCACGAATGATTTTTCATCTAATGGCTTTGTGAAAATATCAGCAAGTTGATTAGTGGTTTTCACAAGGTGAATTTCGATATTGCCATCCCCAACATGATATTTTATAAAGTGATAGCGAAGAGCAATGTGCTTGGTTTTTGAATGTTGCACAGGATTGTGAAAAATTCGTATGGCACTTTGTGAATCGTAATGCAACAGAATTTTCTTCATGTTGATTGCATAATCACACAGTTCGCTTTGTATCCATATGATTTGTGAAGTCCAAGCTGCAACAGGAACATACTATGCTTCTGCTGTGGAAATCGAAACACATGTTTGCTTCTTCGACTGCCAGCTTACTAACTTCCCATCCAGTAATTGATATCCGCCACTTGTGCTTTTTCTATCAAGATTGCAACCCCCTAAATCAGCATCAAAAAATGCTTGTATGAAGAATCCTTTTTTCGAAGGATACCACAATCCTAACAAAATTGAGCCTTTGAGATATCAAACAATATTCTTCACTGTTGTTAAGTGTAGTTCTATGGGATTCGATTGATATCTAGCACAATTACAAACAAAAACATAATGTTAGGTCGACTTGTCGTAAGATAAAGTTACAAACCTATCATGCTTCTGTATAAAGTAAGATCAACAGCTAGTTTATCTAACGAAGGTGACAGCCTTGTTCCAACTGCCATTGGTACTCACAATTTCGTGCTATTCATCAAGCCAAAATTTTCAATCATATTCTTTGTGTATTTTTCTTGATTGATAAAAATTCCTTATCTACTTTGACGAATATTTAATCCTAGAAAGTTGTTAATTTTTCTCATCATGCTCATCTTAAATTGACTTTTCATCAGATTTTTCGAAATCTTTAGACAAAGCAGGGTCAGTCGAGCCAAAACTAATATCATCAACATATATTTGAACAAGCATAATATGATCCCCAACTTTCTTTCGAAAGAGTGTGGGATCCACTGATCCTTGTTTAAAATTTTATTGTTTTAAAAAAGATGTAAGAGTTGCATACCATGCTCTTGGTGCTTATTTTAACCCATATACAGCTTTATCTAAAATATAACAATGATTAGGAAATTCTTCATTGAAAAAACCTGGAGGTTGTTCAAAATATACGGTTTCTTCAACTTCTCCATTTAGAAAAGCACATTTGACATCCATCTGATAGACATCAAAAATCCTTGTGTGCTACATAGGCCAAAAATATTCGAACCGTCTCGAATTTTGTGATAGGAGCAAATGTTTCCTCATTGTCAAGACCTTCTTGTTGTGAATAACCTTTAACTACAAGCCTAGCCTTATTTCGAACAATATTACCAACTTTGTCTATTTTATTTTTGAAAATCCATTTTAACCCAACAATCGAAACATCTTTTGGGTTAGAAATTAATCTCCAAACCTTGTTTCTTTTGAATTCAGACAATTGAGATTGCATTGCAACTACCTAATCTGAGTGTTCCATTGCAGCCTTAACTGATTTGGTTGTATTTTCGAAATAAATACATTAAACATGAAAAACTCTTGATGAGCATTAAGAACCTCATTATTTGCACGAAGTTAAGCTCTTGTTAACACACCATTGTGTGGATTGCCAAACACTTGTTATTTTGGATGATCTCTTGTCCATTTCTCCAGTGGTGGATATGCTGGATCAAAATCCAATGGTGCTTCTTCGAACAATTCTTCATTTTTTGAACCTACAACATAATTATTATCGTTTAAATCATGAAAAATTTCATATTGATTATTATTTGACACATTTAGCTCCCCCTCGACAACTTCATTTTCAGGTTGCTCCCCCTCAACATCATCATCCATTCTTCTATTCTCCCCCTCGAAAGAATGCTCCTCCTCTACATGAGAATTCGAATGCAAGTGCTCCCCCTCCACTTGATCATTTGGCATACTTTCGCTATTTCCAGAAGAAGGTGTTGCGGAGTTTTCATCAACTACATCTTGAGTAAATTTTGAACAATCAAAATGCTTTGATGATTCTGGAAGTTGATTATCCTGAGCATTGATTTCAGCATCCGCAGCCCTATCTGGAACACCAAAAATTAAATCATAATCAAAATTAGACGAATTAAGACTTTCAAATTCATCTTTTGATTCATTAAGTATTGGTTTTTGTTCGAAACATTTTTCAACTTGTTTAATAAAATAATCATCGAATGTTAGATTGAATGTTTCTTCAATTTTCCTTGTTCGTCTATTCAACACTCAATATGCAACCGAATTATGAGAATAACCCAAGAAAAGTCCTTCATCAGCTTTGGACTGAAATTTCGAAAGATTATCCTTGAGATTCATGATAAAACACATGCAACCAAAAACATGAAAGAATTTGACATTAGGTTTTCGGTTATTGATAATTTCATAAGGAGTAATGTTGAATCATCGATGAATGAACGATCTATTTTCTATAAAACATGCAGTAGAATATGCTTCACCCCAAAGATATTGAGGAAGATTTGCACATGTGAACATCATTCTTGTAGCTTCACAAAGAGAAAAATTTCGCCTTTCAACAACCCCATTCTGTTGAGGTGTATAAGGTGATGAAAAATTATGCGAAATTCCTATGTCTATTAAAAACGAATCAAGAGCATTGTTTTTAAATTCGGAACCATTATCAATCTTGATTTTTCGAGCTTTCTTATTCAAGCTTGTTTCCATCTTTTTGATAATATCAATCATTATTTGAGCAACTTCTAATTTTAACCTGAGAAAATAAACCCAAGTAAAACGATAAAAATCATCAACAATGAGTAAAATGTATTGTTTCTTGTTGAGTGTTTCAATTGTCGATGGCCCACAAAGATCAATATGAAGAAGTTCCAATGGTTCAATAATTTTTGAAACGATGATAATGGGATTTCCTTTTCGATATCGTTTCCCTTGTCGCAAGCTGCACACAAAGTATCATTATCAAATTTTAATACAACTAAGCCTCGAACAAGATCATTTACCACCAATTTATTAAGATTTTTAAAGTTCAAGTGAGATAGACTTCGATGCCACAACCAACTAACATCTGATGGAGCTTTTGAAAGTAAACACACATAGGGAACACCAGCAATAGGCATTATGTCGAGAGTGAACATGTCTCCTTTTCTTTTGGATTGGAGCAAAACTTCTTTTGTATTGACATTCGAAATAATGCTTTCTTCTTCATAAAACACCACTTGATTTCCAGTGCCCACAACAAGTTGCGACACACTAATCAAATTATGTTCAAGACCTTTGACATAAGCAACTCGATTTACAATAAACTTCCCATTTGTGACTTTACCATATCCCTTGACTTGATACTTTTGATTGTTACCAAACTTCACAACACCAACATTTTGCAAACTTCGATAATCACGTAAATTCTCTTTCCTACCAGTCATGTGACGAGAGCACCCACTATCGATATACCATTTTCCATCTTATTGTTCGTCACATAAAACATGCAATCAGTGGAAAAGTTTAGGTACCCAAGGCCGTTTGGGTCCTTTGTGATTAGTTTGAAACACATTGTGAATTGAAGATCCTAAAATCCAATTACGAACTTTTGATTTAACACTATCAATTAAGTCCACTTCATTTGGTAAGGGCTCAGATATATAATATTTCGAAAGTTTAGGACTATCACTGACTTTCACTTGTGTCTTCTCAGATTGTGGCTTTGTTACCTTTCCTTTCGAAACAGGACACCATGCCTTAACTGAAAATCTCAAGTCTTTTGATGATGAACTAACATTCAACATTTCGTTCAAATAGTCTTCATAAGCATTTTTGATTTGTTGTTGAGTATATTTTCCTGTTTGATAAGACTTTCCTTTGCCTTCAAGCCAATGATCGATATTTTGTACATTTGATTTACCCTTGATATACGAAACTTTAAAAGCTTGTTGTGCTAGGGGATTGGGAAAATTTGTTTGTTGTGGTGTGAATTTGACATTTCGTATTGAGTGAACTGTATCAACCTTTTGTGTTTCAACCTTTGATTCAAAACACTGTTGAGGCTTCTTCAATGAGAATGAATTGTTTTTAGATGGAAATGATTTTGAAAAACAATTATTGAAACACCTTGTTTGATTATGAGAATGAGACTTCCTCAAAGATGACGAATATGTCGAATTTGAAAATTTCTTTTCATGAGATGTGTGACTTTGAGTTCGTGACAAAAACTTAGTTTCTTGATTTTTTTGTTTTCGAAAAGTCAGTATGTGAAGTTGATTGAGACAAATGCTTTTTAGACAGAGCGGGATTTTTCTTTATAACTGAACTTGATGAAGACATTGTCTTAACCTGTTCAGACATTTTCTTTTCAGTTCTTTTCTTCTGCAAATCATTTTGTTTCTTTCGAGACTCAACAATTTGCCTAAAGAGTTTCTTTCTTGTTTGTCTCTTTGAAACTCCATTTTCTTTCGAAAAATTGTCAATTTGATCCTTAAATTATTTTGAATTTATTTTTTGTCACTTGACTTCCAATTGCAGTTCAACCTCTTTCGAAATTTTTGATTTTTCAACCCATGTTCGTTGAGGTTTTTGTCTTTAAAAAATGTATGAATTCTTTGTTAGATTATTTTCGACAACATTTTGATTAGAGAAAAAACCAACTTTTGAAGTTTGCTTATTATCTTCATTTACCAATTTGTAAGATTCAGGTTTGATGTTTTCAACATTCCCAGTTGTAACAAATACTTGATTTGGAAAAATGACATCATCTGTGCACTTGAAATTTGGATACACAACTGTATTTGTTTCAAGATAATGAGCACCTTTTTCTTTCAACACTTTGTCGAAATTTCCTGTTTCACCATACACCTGATCAACAACAATTCTTGATATTTCATTTTCTTTTGAAGCATCTTTTGTTGTGTTTGTGTCTTTCGAACTTTCGTCATCACCCTCCTCATCATCACTACTGTCAGTTTGACTATCTCTGACACTTACATGACCAAAATCACAAACTTTTGAAGTGGAGGATTGATTAGTGTCAGACTTAGCTAAAAAATGATTATATTTTTCTTTCCCTTTACTAAAAAATGTGACATTAATGACAGACAACTAAGAACAATCAACATCTTCAATTTCACCGATTTCGCTACAATTGTCATAATTATCTTCAATATCAGCAAAATTAGATTGATTGTCCGATTTCGAATTCTCAGTTCCTTTCAAAATTTTAAATTGTTCGTTTTTGGTTAAGGTGTCATTCACAATATCAACTAATTCATTAGTACCCACACATTCATCAATTTTCTCAATTCAATATGCATATATATTAACTAGAGCTTTATCAAAATCCGAAATATTCTTCTCACAATCATAAGAAGTTTCACCTGCTTTTTCACTTTCAAAAGCTAAAAATGGTAGAAGCTTCCTATGTTGTTCTCTACTAATTTCACACGAATGATGTAATTCAGTTAATTTTCCATAGAGTCTCTTAGCAGAATTACAATATACGTTCGGTTGTTTCAATACAATCTTATTGTCAGTGCTAAGATTATCTCTATCTACCATAATATTTGTTATCTGCAACTGTAAACAATCTATCTTAGACTTCTTTGTTTCCATGATTCTTTGAGTTTCTAGTAACTGATTACTAGCTTTCTTAGCTTCATTACTAGCAGAATTAACAAGATTATTAACATTAGTAACAAAATCATCAGACTCAGTTAATACAGAATTATATGTAGATGAAGGAATGTTAAAGGATTGAAGTAGAGAATGTACCTTCGTAGTCATTGGTGGATTATCTCCTGACTTCGAAACAAAGCATATGTCTGTTACTTTCTCTTCTTCGACATCCTCGTACCTTGCATACATGGCCCAATCGGTTGGATTTCTCATTTCTTTGTCATCAGACCCCGATGACCATATCTGATACTTTCTCTCATCTTCATCTTCTCCTCTAGCCACAAGTGAAAGATTTTTCGATTCTTTCCTGACTTCCTCCAGCTTCTCAGAGTAATAAGCCTCATCCTTCAATTTATTCTTCTTTTCTTCTTTCTTTCTCGGCATACAATCATTAGCCATGTGGTTTGCTCCATGATAATAATGACAATCTATCCCTGAATCAGCCTTTAGCTTCTTCTCTTGTTTCGAATAATCAGCCTTTACCAATTTCTTCTCAAACCTCTTCTCCTCACTAACCTTCCCATAATAACTTCCCTTCGTTTCTCTAGAGTTCATCTTCACATTAAATGGATTCTTGTAAAACTTATTCACCTTGTTGTTGGAGCAAATTGCAACAGCATCATCGTCTGAGTTGACAATAAGATCTTCCTCAGAACCCTCGTTCTCAGCAACTTCCTTCTCACTTTCTCTTCCATTGATCTTCGATACTAGATCTAAAGGACCACCCAGACTGATCCTTGACTCTTTTTCCATTTCATTCACTTAATTTTCATGAGTTTTTAGCTGGTTGTAAACATCATTTAAGGTAGAAAAATCGAAGCCATGCTGTGTCTTAATCATCAAACTTACATTCCTCCATTCTTTGTGAACACCCACAATAAAATTAATGTTGTTTTCCATGTTAGTCCTTTTGATTCCATACCTTGTGTACTTGTCGATAAGCTCGTTCAGACGATCGTAATACATTTTAATTGTTTCTCCATCTTTCTGTTTGAATTCTCTTAATTCAATAAGACATTGTTTTACAGAACTGATTTTGGTTTTCTCACTCCCCTGTTACTTTTCCTTCAATGTATTCCATATCTCTTTTGAAGTTTTGGAAGTGTGAACATGATTATACACCATAGGAGGAAGAGCACCATGTAGCTCTCTCATGCATTTCTTCTCATACTTCTTCAACCTTTCATTTTGTTCCTTAACACTTGGAGTTGATGAAGAAGTACCTATGCTTTCAATAGAAGAAGTTGGAATTACATCATTAGTAATTCATTTCCATATCTCTTCATTTATTCCATTCAAGTAATCCTCAATTTCGATCAGCCCATTGATCGTAATACTCTGAAATCAGCATTGTAATCTTCGTAGATGACCCAAGGAGATGAGAATACGATGTCATCGTGTTCATGTTAAAATTCACCATGGATGTATGGATGAATTCTCAGGAAAACTAAGAAATTTGAGAATTAATGGATGAATTGAACAGATAGAACAAGAAGAACACTCGATTATACAAACTAGTTGCAGAATCAAATCACAACTGAAGATCAAGGATGATTTTCAGTATCAAAGGTGCGAAATTTTTTGAATCCAAGATGAGACTCAAAATACGATTGATACATAATGAAAATAAGATCATTTCAATATGATTCTTGCTCTAATACCAATTGTAGTAGTTTGATTTATCGAGTAATGAAACGAGATTAAAATTGACAAGAAGTAATAACACCCAGAGTAAATAAGATCTGGTTTCAGTTCATATATTTTCGAGATACGGAGAGAGTTTAGACATAATTGAGTAAAAAGTTGTATCTAGTCTAAGTATCTTCCCCTATTTATAGGAAATAAAAAGCAAACAAAAAATACAAAGGACTTTGACATTACATATTCGAAACTAACGTTGCCTTTGTAAATAACATTACAAAACTTTCGACACCTTACAACTAAACATTGACCCTTACAAATAGAGATGGTGAGTATCTTAGTATCGAGTTCCACGACTATCTCAAGGAATGTGGAATTGTTTCACAATTGACACCTCCGGAAACCACAACTAAATGGTGTGGCTGAGAGGCATAATCGAACCTTGTTAGACATGGTTCGTTCCATGATGAGTCGAGCTTTGCTACCAATCTCATTATGGGGGTATGCCTTATAGACTGCCGCCCACATCCTTAATCTAATCCCAACTAAGATGTTTGCCAAAACACCTTACGAGATGTGGACCGGGAAGGTTCCCTTGTTGGCACATCTCAAAGTTTGGGGTTGTGAAGCTTTTGTAAGACGAGAGACTCATGACAAGCTTAAACCTCGAAATGAGTGGTGTATTTTCATCGGCTACCCACAGAAATCATTTGGATATCTATTCTACAGATCTAGTGATAACATGGTCTTTGTAGCGTGAAGAGGAGTTTACCACGAGAGGGAACTCATATGCCAAGAGGACAGTTGGAGGATAATTCATCTTGAAGAGATTCAAGAATCAAGCAGTAAAGGAACCTCTAACACTAGCGCTCAACCCGAGGAAGAGATTCCCGTTGAACCCATTGACGAGTCATTACCTCTTAGACGTTCCACTCAAGTTAGCATGGCACCGAAGTTTTATGGTTTTCATATTACTACGGATGGTGATACATTTATCAGGGATACTACACTGGTAAATTTGGATGAGCCTTCTAGCTACAAGGAAGCCATGGCGGGCCCTGAGTATGCCAAGTGGAAAAAGGAAATGGACAACAAGATCCAGGCCAAGTATGACAATCAAGTTTGGAACTTGGTTGACAATATACAAGGTCGAAAGATAGTTGGGTGCAAATGGATCTTCAAGAAGAAGACCGACATGGTTGGAAAGGTACACACGTTCAAGGCATGTGTGCTTATGAAGGGCTTTACTCAAACCCTGGGGGTTGACTAAGATGAGACCTTCTCACCAGCGGCTAAGATCAATTCTATTAGGGTTATGTTAGCCATCGTTGCGTTTCATGATTATGAAATCTCGCAGATGGATGTCAAAACCGCTTTCCTTATTAGGAAGCTGGCTGAAGATCTTTACATGTGTCAGCCACAGGGTTTTATGGATGCTAAATACCCCAATAGAGTGTGTAAGATTGAGAAATCCATTTATGGATTGAAGCAAGCTTCTCGAAGATGGAATCTTTGCTTTGATGAGAAAGTCAAAGAGTTTTGTTTCTCTAGAAGTGAGGATGAGTCCTGTGTATATGTCAAAGCTAGTGGGAGTGTAGTTAGCTCTCTAGTACTGTATGTCGATGCCATACTACTCATAAGAAATGGCAGTCCAACCTTGGAGGAGGTTAAGTCCTGGCTTGGGAAGTGTTTTGAAATGAAGAATCTAGGGGAAGCTGTTTATATTCGAGGGATAAGGATCTTGAGAAATAGGAGTAGAAGACTAATTGGACTTATTCAAAGTACTTACTTGGATAAGGTGCTAAAACGTTTTAGCATGGAGAATTCCAAGAAAGGGGAGTTACCTATCTAGAGAAACTCCAAACTGAGTAAGACTCAAAGTCCGAGTACCGATGCAGAGATAGCAGAAATTCATCGAATTTCATATGCTTCCGTTGTTGGCTCGATCACGTACGCTATGACATGTACTTGCCCTGATGTGACTTTTGCGTTTAGCATGGTAAGTCGATATCAAGGGAACCCAGTTAAAGCTCACTGGATAGCAATTAAGAACATTCTTAAGTATATGTGAAGGACTAAGGACTGGGTCCTTGTGCTTGGTGGCAGTGATGACTTGAGAGTGACAGAGTATTGTGACGCAATCTTTCAAAACAAGAGAGATAACTTCTTCTCTCAGGTGGGTTGGGTGTTTACCCTAAATAGAGGAGCAGTGACTTGGAAGAGTTCCAAGCAGGACACCATGGCTGATTCAACGTGTGAATCAGAGTACATAGCTGCGAGCGAAGCATAAAAGGAGGCTATATGGTTGAAGAACTTCATTGGAGACCTTGGAATTGTACCAGCCATAAAGAAGCCTATGGAGATTTTCTACGATAATGAAGGAGCAAATATCTTAACCAAGGAACCAAGGGATCATGGAAGATCTAGACATATCGACAGAAAATACCACTTCATCAGACATCGGGTAGAAGAAGGACTCCTCGTTGTCAAGAGGGTATCGTTAGAAGAGAATCCTGCAGATCCTCTTACAAAGTGTGTGAGTAGTATTAAGCACGTTCAGCATGGAAGGAGCATTGGTCTGAAAGACGATACTAGTTTTAGTGATTAGATAGATAGTTAGAAACTTGTAACAATATAAATGTAACTGACATTTGATGATTGAGTAATGGAATATTTATTTATGAGTAAAGTTTACTATCTTTTGTCAGTTGTTTATTTTGTGTTTCACTTTTGCATATTTTACTTCTTGAATAAATGGATTGTTCAAATTATCCACAGTCGATCATACTTTAGATGTTATTAATGAATTAAGACTGTCATCAATTGGTCTGTAGATTGTCTAAGTGCTTAGACATAGCAAAGGTTTGTTGCAACGTTCTTGAGTACTCTTGAAATAGGATTTGAGTATTGGATTAAACCCACGCTCATTTGAATTACTTCATGGAAAATATCACGAGTAATTGTGATACGATAATATCGTATAATCTTTAAACCGAGATATGTGAGTTGTTGTTTACGAGTTGGTTGTGCATTGATAATGTGTAAACGCATCAGTAACTTGTTGTTATAAAACGTACTATTGTGTACAATTTAATGAGTAAATAGTGCAAGCATATGAGTCAAAGTTTATCTTTTCCTTTTATTCCAAAGGGTAAAAGCGATATCTTGGTCCCCTCAATGATTTTGTGTTGACTTATGAGCTGGGCCCGGTCAGGACTAAATTGATGTGTTCAATTAAGTTCGTTGTCAAACAATTCTGAAATCGGGAAATAAACTACAGGACATTGAGAATGATTTTGTTCCATGTCTTTGTTAACATGATATCTTTCAGAACAGAGGATTATATGATCCCTTATCTAAAGGACGCGTCATTGACTAGGTCAGACTTCAATGACTTTTGAAGGCTACGAATGTTAATTAGATTTTGAATCCGTACTTGCAATTATAGTTATTAGACATATCCAAGTGGGAGACTGTTAGATTAGGTGTCTAATCCCATTACTATTATTGGTATGTACTTGATTTGATTGTAGCATGGTCCTTTTGGGTTGCCTTCACCATAGCAACTTGACAAGATGACTTTTGGAGAAAGAGGTTAATAAATGATTTATTAATATATTATAAGAATAATATATTAAGTAGAAATCATATTATTTAATTATTATTAATCGAAAATTAATTTGGAACTAATTTTGAGATTAAAGGAACTGATTAAAAGAATGGGGACTAGTTTTGCAAATCAATGATAGTTGCAGAGTTGGGCTGATGGACTCCTTTGGAAGGGAGTGGACGAAATCTATAGGAGGCCCTATAGAATTTCGTCCAAGGCTTCTAATGTGGAGGTCCATGGACTGATTAAGGCCTAAGCTTCCAGAAGAAACCCTAGCCGATTTTTATAGTGCTTCATCACCTCTCTCCTCACATCCTTTGCTATTGGTGTTTGTGACTCCATTAGAGGTGCAACACTTGAGGAACTAAAGCTTTCAAGAGTCAAGATCGTCTAAGGAAACTCTTGTGATTACTAGATAGCAAGCAAGGTATTTTTCTAACCCTACTTTTCATATTGATTTCGAATTGTATGCTAATATTAGGGTTGTTGCTTTGGAATTTCTATTTTCATGTATAACTAGAGAAAAACTTAGATTCAAAGAAATTAGGGTTGCATGATCACATAGGAATGTTGTTATGCTCAAAACCCATCAGAAGCTACATTTCACGAAGAGATTAAAGGAGATGTAAATCACTAGTGTAAATGAATGTAAGGCCCCTTTATGATTATGTTTCTGTATTGATGATGACATCCCAAAGTTTTTATAAACAAAATACATTTCTTCGGAAATGATTTGATAATATATTTATCATGTTTTTCTGGGAAGAAATTCCGCAATATTATTCTTTAAAATGAATACTCTTATTTTCAAATAAAGCATAAATAAAATTTCTAAAATGACCGTGAATCTGGGGATGTCACAGTTGGCATCAGAGCATTAGTTTAAGTAAACTAGGAATAAGGATTTATTTCTAGACTTAAACTTAGAATGCTAAGCGATGATCGTGAGGAGTGTGTCTATATATTTTAGGAAGTATACCTAAATAGACACAAGAACTACCTTATTTAGGGAAGATGCCTAAAATACTTTTATGTGCTAAATGATTTGTGATGCCATTATTTGATTAGATCTATGGTTTGTTGCCAATCGAATCTGGAAACTTTATGTGTTCAGATTTCTAAACATTTAATTAAGTTATTAAAAATGGCATGTAACTTTTCAAAGTGATAAGGAGATTTATACATATATTGTAAATAAAGCATTGCAATCTTAATTCTCGTCACTGCACACCAAACGTTTGATTTGGTGTATAAATCGACATGATGAGAACTCGAAGCAGATTAACAAATAGAAGTCGACAACCTAAGCCTAAGCACATGATGGGTCAAGCATCGGTCATTGCACCTGTACCTGAACCTATCACAAAGGCATAAGTTCATGCAATAATGTGAACCATGTTAGACTAAGCAAATGGAGGAAATAAGAAAGCTTAAGATAGTGAATGATACATGTCAGAAGATATCATAAAAGCGGTATCTTGCCTTTAGAATATGTCAAATAAATAATACATCTAGTGAGAAGTACACTTTCAATTTGTAGAAAGAAAGACTTTTAGCATAATCCATGAAGTTATCCCATCATCTGGCATTTCCACCACCAACCGAGTTGAAGCATAATTGGTGATTGAAGATACGCACGGAAAAAGTTCTAGTAGAGTTTAGGGAAAATTTTTATGATTATTTGAACACATTCGTATGTGTTAAATAGTTTTGTGATTTTTGGAAATAAGAACTTGGGGACCAAAAGATAATACTTCGGACAAGTATAAGTAGGTGTGAAAGGTAGTAGAGGCCTATACTACCAGAAGCACAAGACTTGCACTTGGATCAGGGAAAGTCACAAGGTTACCAAGGGGCTAGTAACTGATTCTATTTTGTTCATGTAGGTCGTTACCAACATTTTAGTAATGACTAAGAGGATGATTATTATTCTGACCCTAGTGGTTATATAAAATCGAGTTAAGCTAAGATAAGTATTGTACATGGTTCAAAGAACCAAGTTTGATGTAGCATCTGACTTAAGCCAAAAGATTGAAGTAAAAGAACATTGAAGCGATCAATAGAACTATCGCGATAGCCGTTAAAGTAAGAAGCATGTAGCTAGAAGTGCTATCACATTAGAAACTGAAGGAAGGTATCTTCTATTCTGGAATCTAACTCAAAAAGACCTAAGTCTAAGCGTTGCATCATACAACGAGATGTCATTAGAACATGTCCCATCGGTCTGTTACAGTAATCGAAGTAAAGACCTTATCTTAAGTTAAGTATGTTTAAGAAGAAGCAGGAGTCTCCAATAAGGACCAAGTTTGTAACTCAAAGGTTACGATTGAACGTCCAACATAGGATAAACAGTGGGTGTAAGATTGCGCACCACCAGCAGTCAAGGAGTCCTAGAGTTAGATACTAATTTGAAAGGACATAAGAATTAAGATTACCACCTAGGATGGAAAGGAAACGTACATAGTCATTATACAAGCTATGTTTTGTTAATGATTCGGGGACGTAATCATCCTAAGGAGGAGATAATTGTAACACCCGCATATTCGGGCTAGTCAATTAAGATATAATAAGCGTTAAAACTGATTTTTTTTATAAAAGATTGTCTAGAATAAATAATCTTAACCAAAGTAATAGTTAGGTCAATAGTTGTAACCTATTTGACATAATAAAGAAGAATTATACGAATATTATGTGTTTCATGATTATTATAATATTATAAAATAGGAAAAATCAGTCAAATCATCCATAAATTGGAAAAATAAGTGTGCCAAAACATATATATTATTATATATTTAGAAATTACATGCCTTCCCGATCCCAGAAATATAAATTTCATAGAAATCCGACCCCGTATGAATTATATATGATTTTTATAAGAAATAAAAGTTAGTTACGCACAACGGATGTACGACGCAAAAAGCTACGAAGAGAATGGTTGACTTTTAGCTAAAGCCACCAAAAAGAAAATTATAGTACTCTTTAAAATAAGAATTTTGAGAAAAAGAATGCAAAAAACGGATTCCATACGAGAGAGGTATGATTTTAGCAAAATCATTTAATTTTATAAAAATATTGACAAAAAAATAAAGTCAAAATTACCCGACGGAGTCTAAGCGAAAATTTTAGATCTCGTTGTTAGCTACGCGTGGATATAAAGAACATCAAAAACGGAGTTCGTATGAACAAGTTATAATTTATAATAGCATATTTACGTATTAAAATAAAATATAAATCATATACATATATATATATATATATATATATATATATATATATATATATATATATATATATATATATCATTAGAAAAGTATCGATGATGCGGTCGTTATAAGACTAGTGTTGAGTACTTTTGACATTAGTTTAGTACAAATATCATTAAATCTATTTAAAATAGTATTATAAAGGGGCATTTAGTCATGTAAATAACTATAAGGTCATTAAGTAACTATAGATGATAGTTTTTGAAAATTCAATTACTATAAATAAGAGCCTCTAGGCTCTCATATTTCTTGCATTATTCTCTTGATTCAATAGTCTTTCTCTTCTTATCCCCCGAGCATTTCGGTCCCTCGTGATTCAACTTCTCTTTCTGTAGTTTTAGTATAGTAAGGTGAGCACTGAAGCGCTGTAAGAATCTTTTTTAGAAAGATTCAGCGATGAAGTTCTATCCCTGCAGAGCCCAATTCCTAACTAAAACCCTCTTGTAAGTAAGTTATGTTTACCCTTATTTAAGTATAGCTTATGTTTAATTTCAATATCATTATTATGAACTTATAAACGATAAATATATTATAAAATATAATATACAAAGTGTTATTATATTATCTTTTAACTACTCGTGGTACAGGGAATTTGGTTAGAAGGGCCGCATAGAGTTGTTGCATTTCAGAAGTGCTATAATGCCAAAATGGTCCTGCCCTCCGATATTTCATGCCTAGCCATCTTTGTACATATTGGTTGAAAAATATTGTTTAACACTTATAATAAAATATATCTCGTAAATAGTCACAATAAATATTAGACTAAAATCTAGCGGTAATGATACTGGGATTCGCTGAAGGAAAATAGAATTGTTAGAAGCGAGGCGTTGCCCGAGTTTGGAATCATTACTTTAACAAGTGAGTGCATAGTCCCTTTAATGAACATGATTTTAATACAAGTATTGATTAAAGTATTAAATATATGTTTGTGTGTGAAATATTTGTTATTGCTTGAAATACGTGTTAAGAGCATATCTGATAATTTATGATGATTTAGGATACAGGACAAACCTAAACTAATTGAGATGGATATCAGATAGTATCTACTTATGAGTGTGGGTGAGATATACACGAAGATTCAAAATTTAAAGATTTATCATTGATCCGAGAGCATGGATTAGACATAGTCATTTGTCCTTACTCCGAGAGTATGGAGAGGACATAGATATTTGTCATTAATCTGGGAGCATGGATTAGAAATAATCATTTGTCCTTAGTCTGAGAGTATGGAGAGGACATAGTTATTTGTCAATTGTCATTAATCCGGGAGCATAGATTAGACATAATCAATTGTCCCTAGTCTGAGAGTATGTAATAGGCATAGTTATTGGTCCGAGAGCATGGATTAGACATACCTTATTCGAGAGTATGGATTAGGTAAAGAGGTTAATTTTAGATCCGAGAGTATAGATCGTGTCATTGTGAGGATCGAGGGGATGGGGTAAAATTGCTTATATGAGGTGAAATTGTATATATTATGAGTTCTAAAACACACACACACACACACACACACATATATATATATATATATATACATACATATATATATATATATATAAATATATATATATATACATATATGTGTGTGTGATATAACATTGTGGGATTGAAATCCCTATGTACTCACCAGGTTTCTCAACCTTACCCACTCAGTTTATTTGTATCACAGGTGTCAATATGAAGCTACATTACACTAAGATATTAAAGGAGATATAAATCGTTGGTGTTAATGAATGTAAGCCCCGTTTATGCTTATGTTTTTGTATTGACGATGACATCCCAATGTTTTTATAAACAAAATACATTAATTCGAAAATGCTTTGATAATATATTTATCATGTTTTTATGGTAACAAATTCCGTAATATTATTCTATAAATGAATATTCTGATTTTCAAATAAAGCATAAATAAAATTTTTAAAATGTACGTGAATTTGGGGATGTCATAGTCCACAAGCAACCATTCCTTGGTATCTCTTAATACCTCCGAATGTTCTTGACAGATGTGTAGCAATTCAGTAAAACAAATTTATGATACAATCTCACGATGCTCAAAACATCTAAGAGACCAGAAGAAGCACAAGTCATAGCATTTATGATTGATCCTATATCAAAAGCATATGAGGCTGACTCATCCTATCATTTTCATGTCCAGTACAAAGGACTTTTTGAGATTCACTCAAACCGTTTGGAATTTTTCGTGTTGAAACCTTTAAACATATTGTGCTTTGACTGAATCCTATTAAAATTTCAATCTATATTTTTAGATTCGCATATCAAGTATCAATTTCGCTTCCCTTGTCCATCATAGCAAACAATTCTGTAACAATTGGTAAAAATAGGAAAAATTGTATGATGCCATGTAAGGAATAACATATCTAATTCACCAAAAGATCAAAATACTTGAGGTAAGTTCCAAGACATCTAGTTAAGCACTTAATCAATTAAGATACTTACAAACTATTTTTATCTTCCCCTCATTTTTGTGACTTCCTTTCTCCCTCTCCTAAATAACTAAATTAACTAATAACTAACTCAGTTACTTACTAATCTATATCTAACTAACTACATCTTCCAGATTGCAAGTGGGTAAATTTAAATCAAATCCAAATGATTTCCAAATATCTGACAATATTGTAAAATCAAATCTCTTGGTTCTTATCATATCTTGCAAGATTTCAAGGCACCTTCCTCCCTCCTTTCTCTCTATATAAGATCAAATGAAATCCAATAAGACTGCACCATATCTTGCTTAAATATTTGTTCCTATCTTACTTCCCCTTCATCCTATAAATCTCAACCTCCTGTCCTTCACCTCCTCCCTTTCATTTCCCAACAAACTCTCTCAAGAATTACACTCAAACTTCATCACTTTTCGTCCACTCTCATCCCTTTTGATACCATAAAAAAATTGAGAGCAAGAAAGATTATTGTAACACCTTTTACCAGGATGGATCAGGTGAGGGCTTAGTGGGATCATATATTTGATTTTTGGGAGAAACTAGGTGTCATGATGTGGTTATTAGAGCACCACGACGTGGCGTATCTTACGCATGATCACGTGTTCTGTTAGTCGCCATGGCGTGGCAAGGAAGGACACGACATGGCAGATGTGGCAACTAAAGCCCTTGATTAGGACTTTTTAGCCTCCAACCCTTTCAAACGAAACCCTATCCACCTTGGAGTGATTCTTGTTGTATTAGTGGTGATTCTTGAAATTTGAAGCTCTGGCTTGTATTTTTTGGAAGATGGAGTGGTGTGCTTTCTAGGTGGAAGAGTCGTTTACTTCAGATCTTGCACCTCATGCATCTTGTGTAGCTTTGGAAGGTATAAAGCTTCCACCTTTTTTTCTCTCTTCATACATCTAAGATTTATTGCATTTCTTGGTTTATATTCAAGTTTGGGTTGTTTTGAAGAGATAAAGTTTGCAACTTTATAGCTCATCTTGGTCACTTGGTTACTATATCGTTTGATTGTGTTTTGAGATTCATATATGAAATTTTGGTCTTTTTTTCACCATTTTGACCTAGATTGAGATCTAGGCTTGCATTGGTCATGCATGTCCATAAAGCTGTGATTTGTATGTTGGAATAGAAGTAAGAAGTCCTTCTAGAAGTTATGGACTTGTGGCCATGGTCATTAAAAGCTTAATGGTTGAATCCATGCCTTGAGTTGTCATTAAGGATCTAGGTTTAGGGATCTAGACTCATTGGGATGTATTAATGGTTAAAGTTGGAAACTTTATCCATCAAGAACTTAGGAAAGAATATATATGAGCTTTGGAGCTATTGAGATTGAAGGAAAATAGCTTAATGCATTAAGTTGTTGAACCCAGTTCCCATGGCATGACAAATAGAGGACACGACATGGCGACCGGGGGATGTCCGATTATTTTGTCATTTTTCTCCCACGAAATGGAAATGGGAGGCCACGACAGGGTGACCTGCTGAAGTGGACTTTGGCCATTGACCGTTGACTTCTTGACCAATTTGACTTTTAGCCATACTTGGAGAGGTGTTGAGCTATAGCATGGGATTTAGCTTGTGTTTGGTTTAGGAGGTTGGTGTAACTAATTTTGAGAGGCTAAGAGTTAGGGGCTCAACTCTTCATTCAGGTGAGTTTTCTCACTATACCTACATGTGTGGTAGTATATGCATGTTAACCAGTTGGGTCTTATTTGTTGATTTTTGTTATACATGAAATGAGTTGTTGGGACTGCTGATAGTCCCAGGGTTGCTGATAACTCGTGAGGAGTGTTGTTAATCCACCACACGTGATGTTAGCCCATTGGGACTGCTAATAGTCTGCAGAGTTTACTGATAATCCTTAGCTGATTATTATATTGTGTTGTATGTTGTATTTTAGGGAACTCACTAAGCTTTGTGCTTAAAATAGTGTATTAAATATTTTACAGGTACTTATCAGATTGTGAATGCAGGATTGTACACACACATCTAGAGAATTATGATTTAAGATTTTGCATTATCTTCTTATTAACTTTGATCTCAGAATAATGGCTTATGAACAAATGGTTGTAACTTTACTAAAAATGGATGTTATATTATTTTAAAAATTAAAATTTTAGTCCTGCTTTTGGGATGCTACAAGTTGGTATTAGAGCCCTGGTTTGAGAGATTTGGATAAACACACGTGGGATTCCAAACTCAAACTATGGAGCTGAGAGTTTTTTTAAACCTTTTTAGAAAAAGATTCATTTCAAGAGAAGAAAAGAGAAGATGTAATGTGTACAGTTAGTTGGATCTCGGAAAAATTGATTTCCCAAAATATCTATACTTGTCATATATATGTTGTATTTGAGTTGCTGTTATATGTGTTATACTATGTTGTGCATGTATAAGTTAGGCTAAGGATCTACTCAGGGTTGCATACTAGAGTGCCTGGTTAGGAGAGATGTATTTTGTGTGTGATATATGAGATGTTAAAGGTGCATGATAGTGTGTAGGATAAGGACCCTCAAGACTTATGTGTTAGAAATGCCTGATCCTTATGATGCCTTGTTGAATAGAGTGCTACTGCTCGAATGTTGCTTGCTTTGTGCTTTGTGGAACTCATATTATTGTGAGTTAACTACTAAATGAATATGATAAGTTATATGTTGCAAAGTTTAAATAATGTTAGAATGATTGACTTGGCCCTGTTATGCAGCTCTCGTCCGAGTCAAACCGTTGTAGGGTTGGGTCTTTCAGTCAAAAGATTATTTAAGTTTTGTTGCATGTAATTGTATTCATAATATAGTTAGTTAACATTGGTAGGAGTTTCTTTCACAGTTGATACGAGGGTGGGTGAGTATTCCTAGTGATCTTGGAGGAGTGCTAGAATGTGATGGTGTGAGCACTTGTTTATGAGGAAGTCTATGGTAGGAATCTCAACAATTTGTGGTGGCTTCTCTAAGCATTTGGGTGTGCTGATACACCTGGCAGTGGTAGAGTTCCTAGAAAATCATCTTAGTGCATGTTCTTGCATGAGAAGAATCCTAGAGAGAGAGAGAGAGAGTATAAGATGGGTGGTAGTGTATGTCTGTGGTGGCACATGTATCTGAGATTGATAGTGGTCTAGTATAGTGACTTAGGGACTTTGAAGAAATTCTCAAGACACATACATATATGTGTAGAAGGTAGTAGGGGCCCATACTACTGAAAGCACAAGACCCATACGGGGATCAGGAAGGGTTGAAAAGGTTTCTAAGGATCTAGTGGAGGGTAGATAGTGTGGAATAACACTAGCATAGTTGCAATCATCTCCGTCGTTGTCGGCTTGTCAGTAATGTTTGCTCTGAATAAGATTGGTAATTGTTTAGACCTTAGTTGCTGTGACAGTTTTGGTGTGGTTGGTGCAGACCTGTGAGGGTTAGCTAATTTAGAGACATTTAGGACCTTGCTCAAAGTAGTTCCAGTCTTAGTCACAAGACTCATGAAGGAACCTACTGATATGATTGACTTGAGGATTGCAGCATGAGGTTGAGCGGTCAGCCGATGGCAAGGGATGTTACTCTGTATTGGGGTTGTATTTCCTACCTACTGGGCTCGAGGGGGAAAGGGTCGAATGTGGTTCAGTCGATGGTTAAGATAGGTGATGATGATCTCCTCACTGGTTCTACCGAAGGAAGGTGAATTTATGTTCGCAGTAAATCGTCTTTGTGTCATAGTGAAAGCATATTTGAGACTAGATGGTTCTTGTGGTTCGATGGCCAAGGTGCAGTCCATGTTGTAGGTGGAATATGTATTGCAGATTCTAGAAGTTCAGGTATATCTGATGGGGGCATCGAGTGGTACCCATTTTAGGATGTGAGAGAGTTCTATAGCTATGTTGGGTTTGTCGGAGCTATGTTTGAGCCTTTGTAAAGGATTCTTGGAGTCTTAAGAGGTGGATGAAGTTGTTGATCATCCTTCCAAGTGTAAGGTTTCATGTATGTAAGTTTAGTTCGAAAGGTGCCTAGCCTACCCAAAGGTGTTATGATCATTTTCACTATGTTTAGTTGGTGGCGTTGGGAGAAAGTTCTCTAAAGTCTCCATCTGAGATTAAGAGTTTTCTTGTTCTAATGATCATTTTGTGTTGTTTATGCATTCTAAGAGTCAAGTCGAGTATGGCCACAATTAAGCTGGTCCGAGGTTTTCATGTATTATTCGTCAATCGATGATGGTTCAAACCATAAGTGGGGGAGAACTAGGTATTCTTCTTGAAGGATCATTGGTCGATTTGATTTCATGGTATCATCATGAGGGCTAAGAGGAGTATGCAGTTCATGTGAGCAAGATTTTTGTTTGGGTTTATGGTCGCATGGGGGTAAGAAAGTGGGTTACCATCGAAGTGCTCGTGATTAAGAAGTTTGACATTGCAAGGCTCTATTAGAACCTTCCATGGATGCAGATACCTTAAGGTTTGGACAAATCGTGGGTTTAGAGCAAGCTTTCGTTAGGTGCATGTCTTTGAGAATGCATGAGTTGTTCTCATAGTATAAAGTTGATGAGTAAGGAACTTGTTATGGCTAGTAGCTCCTTTTTGGGTAGCTCCACGAATCTGGATAGAGGGGCGTTGAACGTTCATATGTGTATCAATTATAGGAAAAATGTGTAGCTCATGGTATGGGTTGGTTATTAATGGCCAAGAATGGGCAGTCATTGATGTGTCAGGCAGTTTCAGAGTTCGTTAATCGAATATTCGCATGGATTTTGTTTAGTATGTGTGGGGTCATCGGGTTTGGTTCCCGATCCATTTTCGATCATTGGTTGTTCGTTTATCAGTAGCAGTTGAGATTATTCAAAGGATTCGATCAGAATCAACTAAAGGTGTGACTGATGAGCCGACGCTTAGTCAAGTCTAGTAAAGTTGTGTTTTAGTCTCGGTGTAGGTGACCTCTTGATTTCTTGGTTGTGAAATTGTTGATTCTTGTAATTTGAGATGATATCCGGTCTTAGTTACTGAAAGATTGAATATTGAATCAATGATGTTCAATTTTTAGGAATGATACTGGTTGCCCAGGATTCAGTTTCGGCATATCGCATCAACTGGGTTGGTATTGGGATTGGTTCGAGCAGGATTTTGGCAGCATTTCTAATTAATTTTGGAATCCTTTCCGAAATTGAAGGTTTTGTTGATCTTTTACACATTCATGGGATTTGTTCACTTCGTCAAGGTGTGGGATCTTGAATGTGGTCAATAGAAGAATGTATCAAATAGTGGTTGGGAATTCGTCATTTTGTTCGATTTGCTGGTATGTCACCTTGTGGGTAAGATCACGTTTAAGAAGAAACACAGTTGGCCTTAGGAGCATTGTGTTTTCTCATGGGGAGTGTGTTATGTTGTGTTTACAAGTTGGAGCAGGCATTTGGCCATCTATTTGGTTTGTTGATTGTATGGAGTCATGTTTCATCTAACATGGTGTCAAAGGAAGTTGGATTCTGGAAGAGTGTGTGTTTCAGAATGGTATGGCTCCTGAATTTTGATAGTGTTGAGTAGGATGTTGACCGGGTCTTTACCGGTTAGTGGGATGATGAAAATATGTCTTTAGACTATTTGATGTTGGTCGGGAGTCCTCGTGGTTGTGGTTGGGTGATGGCAAGGAGGATGAGGAGTCATGAACATCTCTTCTAAATCGATAGAAGGCGTCACGACGTGCCGTGAGCCATTGTGGGTTTCACTTCATTCATCACACAATACAAGTTGCATGATTCCAAGTTTCTATCCAGCTGAAACTTGGGTGATGAGAATCTTTCCTTATGGTAAATTATGAAACTACCACAAATGAAAGAATCAAATTCATATTGCTAACAAAGAAACATACAAACATCAATTATGACAAATTCCATTGCAAGGAGATATAATAAAATAAAAACAATTTTTTATATATTTATAAAATGCAGAAAAACCATTCCTTACAATGAAATTACATATGAAAACTATGTTGTTATTTATTCCTAAGCAATCTATCATAACTCTTAAGTAGCAGCTCAAAAATCCGGTCATCAAACCATGAGATTGAAATCCATCTTCACGACTAGATTCAACATACTCTTCCTATAAGCTTCCTTCCTTTTGCATGATCCTACAAAACATCAAAATGCAACCTTGTCACATCATGTATTACGAATTAACAATTAGGAACTTAATAGAGTTAGACAACAGACTTACCTGAAGTAGAGTCAAACTTTACCTGAAGTAGAGTCAAACTTACCTGAGGTAGTCAGGGCAGCTTCGCTTCTAATGTCCCTTCAAATTGCAGTAGAAACAAATGGCTTCTTTTGCTTTGGCACATGAGACAATCACAGACTTAGCCTTTTTCTTTACCATTTAGTCAACCAGGTTGACTATGGCCGATCCCTTTCCATTGGTAAGAGAAATCTTTTTTAGACTTCCAATGTTACCATTGTCAATGTCCATGGAAGTTTGAGAAGTAGCTCTTCTAATCAAATTTACTTTTTGAGTGTGCCAAATCATTGTTGATTCAGCAGCAACAAGCAAATAGGTAAGATCAATAAGGGTCATGTTGTGGTCTGTCAGATAGCAGTCCTTAATGAACTCACTATATGACTCGGGAAGTTATTGAAGAACCCAGTCAACAGCCAACTTCCTTGAGACAATGAAATCCAATACTCTTAGCCTGTCATATGTGACTTCATCTCCAAGACATGAGTACACACAGGTCTTCCATCCTGATGTTTCATTGTAAGTAGGCCTTGAGTGACCTTGAAATTTTCAATTCTTTGAACTTGTGGGCAAGGGAGAATAATTAGAGGAGGTGGAGGAAGTGAAGTATAATTTCCACTTCCACGATCCAATCGTGGAACATCATCTTCAAGAGGAAAGCTTATTCCAAAAGATTTAGGAATACCATAGTTGTCTGAACTAGACATTTACAAGGGAGAAATTTAAGTTAGTTGATCTAAGTCCGTAATATAACACCCAAATGAAATATTAAGGCTAGGACCCAACACAATATTTTACAAATCGGAAGTGGGATGTCGTAATCCGAATGCAAAATATTTGAAGGTAGGTAAATGACGATTCAAAAGTGGGATGTCGTAATCCAAATGGATAGAAATTCCTAGATCCTTTGAGATTCATTGAACTTTTCAATGACATGTTTAAATCACGGTTGTGCCCTTCAAGTTTGTGACTGGGATGCCGAGGATCACAAACAAGGTGTGAATAACCATGCAAATTAGCTTGGTACACCCAATGTTACAACCACCTAATCAATGTGTCGGTTAACCACACACGCTCCATTGATCTATGATTAACATCAAGCTACCCTTTCTTACACACTGTCAGTCTGAGATTAGTGTGTCGGTTAACCACACACGCTCCACTAACGACTTAACATGGTGAAAAATGCAATTTCATGGGTTAGCACCAAATTCATATTTTCCTAAGTAACTAAGATTGGGAATTTATAAGTGTTTAGTTACGTAGTATTTCATTATACTTTTAATTAGAATTTAAATGTCTTGTTAAACCCATTCGGCTAACGACCATCCACCAGTCAAGGAAGCGGTGGGTGAAAGTGGACACCCATTAAAATGCAATTTTATAGGCAGTAACCTTATACCCCCCTTATAGATCGACTTCGTGAATGAGGCCTACTAACGGTAAGACTGACTTTACTCTTATAAATACATACATACATACATACATACATACATATATATATATATATATATATATATATATATATATATATATTATAATTGTATAAGGGTTGAATTTTAAAATTTTAAAATTATATGGGTTGGAACTAAATGTTTCAAAGTGAGACGTTGCATTTACAAATTCCAAAACTTGAGGGCAAGTTTTGAACTATTCAAAAACTTTTGGTATCCATAACTTATGAGTTTAATATAGGTTTTATGAAAAGATTCTTGACATTCCATAACTTGAGGACAAGTTATGGAGTTCATAGAAAAAACATTTATGCAAAAGACTCTTCAAGTTCCATAACTTGAGGACAAGTAATGGAAGACTTAAAACCATTAAGATGACAAGTTATGGATTTCATCAAAAACATTTAGATCAAAATTCTAACTAACAAACTCAAACAATTTGTCTATGATCTAATTAAACTCATAAGTTAAGATAATTCTTGTCAAACAAGTTTCAAGAAATTAGCCTAATCATATAAACTAATACAAATCATGAAAATTTGACAATTATCTTTTATTTAGATGAGAATAATCGTTACCATATCAACAAAATCATATTTTATGAACTAAAACATTTTGTGGTAATGATTCTAATCCAAAACAGACCAAAAAACTCGAAAAACTGCCTACTGGAGCACCAACTCGGTGAGTACATGAACTGGACTCATCGAGTTGGACTTTTTTTGAGTGGACTCGGTGAGTCCCCTAGTCGACTCGGCGAGTTCACTATCCAGAATGTAGAAAATTTGATTTTTTGCTTTGAAAACCAATAAAACATTAAGTATAGTGGAAAATAATCATAGGCTCTGATACCACTAATGGGTTTATGTATACTACAACATCCTATGGTGCACATACAACCGTAAATGCTTTTGATCTATGTTTTCTCTAATTATACATGCAATATTGTTTCCAAGGCATTAAGCCTACAACTATCATGCAATTAACATAAACAACACAAAAATACTAGTTAGGAGTTTACCTCTTTATGTAGCTTGTAGAACTTGTTGTATTTGGCCTTTATGAACATAGTGCCCCAAGTGTGACACCTCAAATGGTTCACAACACACCTTATACAAAGGATGACTTTTGAGAGAGTTTATGCATGTTAAAATCAGTTATGGTCTTCCAAAGATCACTAGGGTGCAATTTTAGTAGCCTAGGTTCTTCTTATATAGTGTGGCTAGGATTAGGGTTACATCCATGTAAACCATAATGTGAATGACTTTTCATCTTACTTAGGATCCATGGGTTAAGACCTCCATGGACTATCCATAGACTACCATATTGGTTTAGCCCATCCTAAATAACCATAAGCCCACACTATAAGAATGATTGATTTACCAAATCAATCCCCTTACATTTAATTAGTCTCTTTTGATCACTAAATTAATTCCAAATTAATTTTTGATCAATACTAATTAAATAATATTATTTCATATTAATATATTAGAACTTATAATATATTAATAAATCATAAATAACCTCTTCTCAAAAGTCTGTCCTATCAAATTGTCGTGGTGATATGCAACCCAAATGGACCATGCTACTCTCGGGTCAAGTACATACCAATTATAGTTATGGGCCCTAATCCAACAATTATTACATGTTATTATCTTTAGGATAATCCCATCTCCAAGGAATCTTATCAAACTCCATACAAGAAGTTAGGCTCGAAATCTTCATCTTCATCTCTTTATCCACTAAGAAATCCACTCAAGGTGAGTTCATACCCCCACATTTTCAAGCTTTTTCACGTTTTTGGAAGGGGGGGGGAAACAAGTAAGACTTTGTTTATCATACAAATATTTACATGTTTTTCTTATTCATGTTCAAGACAAGATATTATCTACATAATCTATGTTATAAAATCATAAGAAATTTATGACTTGTTAAACTACATGATTTTTGAAGCTTTTACTAAAATATAACTTTTATAACAAAGGGATTACATCCTATTTAGTTACTATTTTGAGGGTTACAACCCAAAACATAATGTTTTAACCTTACATTTTAAAACTAGACAAGATAATTACTATATATTTATATAAATGGTTATATAAATGTACTTAACAGACAAACATGTTAAACTATAATAGGTATAGTTTATGGAACCAACACACTATTTCACTAAGTTCAGGATACATTACGGAAACAAACATATAAACTATATTATGTATAAATTATGAGGCATACATACAGTTTATTCATTAGAGAAAGGTTTTTCATTACTCTACACATAACCGTAAATATAGCTTTGTGAGATATACTTCAAGTACTTACCTAAGTACCAACAAAAGACTTGACATTATAACCAGAGTCTCCTAGAGGGAGAGCGTGACACTTGTGTATAGATCTATACGGGACTGACAACCCCACACTTAAACTGTTAGGTACAGTTAGGCCGACAGGCCTGGGGTGACAAATGTTGTATTTTTGCCAACGCCTGAAGAACGTCGTAATCAGGCCATCCTAGGTCCTCAAGCATGGTTATAATAACTCACAATTTGGTATTAACAATACGATTAGTGTATGAATACATAAAGAACTTCAGTTAGTTTTATATAATAGTAAAACTAAAATACAATATTTTATAGTACAGATGGTGAATCCGGACACATACATTAAAAAGGATTACATGCAAATACAATTACAGTATATTATTTTTCTAGTACAATGCAACTTACACTTCTGATAGGACCATTATCGTTCTCTCTATAATTTCTTAGTATATGCGTTACGGTTATATAAAATGAAGAACCAATAGGCAGTCAAATGTGTGATTTCCGCTTTACTTCATGTTCCTGTTTGGTTGTGGGCTTAGGGCAAAATCATTCAATCGACTGTCCGATCGATCTTAATTATATATAACTTATATACATTAAGTGATCATAGAAGGAACAAGTAAGGGTTACACTACTTACATGAATTTCATACCTCGCATCACAACTTTTAAGCATAAGAAAACTTGTATATTTTTGGTCTTAAGGCCTAAGACTATTTTCATTTACAAAAGAAAATATTGGATTTTCTGGAAACATACATTATTATCTTATAAGGAAAATATACAAAGGAAACACATACATTTATAGTTCATATTAAAGAAAATATTGGATTTTCTAGAAGTATACAAGTCATTTTAAGTGAAAACATTACAAATCCTTTTCACACAAAAACGCTTATGAACTCACCAACTTAATTGTTGACACGTTTCAAAATCACTTGTATTATCAGGAACCCAGTAGACAGGTATTCAACCCTTCTTGAGGGTCGGCGTCGTCACTTCATGTTTTCTACTTTTCAGTTATTTGTATTTAACTTTTGAACAAACAAAGTGTTGTAAACAATGTAAACGTGAATCCTCAATGTATGAATGTTTGTGTTGCTATGTTTCACTTATATTCAATTGTTATAATATTGTACATGAAGTCCTTACATCCGCCCCCAGACGTTTCCGCCGTTTTGATTTGGGGGTGTGACGAGTATTTGTCGAGAACTTATTGTTGAATTTTTAAAAATTCCCTTAAATTTTTCAGGTTGAGATTCAGTTGCGGCATCGTGTTTAAAATTTGAAGATCGGCGAGTGCCATTTTTGCCGATGAGCTTCCTCTGTTGATTCAAATTTTCTTTCTAAAAATTTAGGGTTTTTGTCTATTTTCTCCGCTAGTACGTCCTCGTTGGTTGATTTTCCGCTTGAAGACGCCCCCTTTCTCACTTTGTCCCTTCCTGGTGGTCGACAAAGTTGGACGACCGGTGGAACCTCCCTCTTAGTAGCGTCAAAATCATCATTGAGGTCGAGGCTAACACCAATGTCCGACTCGAACATTCTCGCCCTTTTGTTGGAGCCGGTGATAGATCCTGAATGCGCTGTATCCGGATAAAGGACCCATTTTGGACCATTACGATAAACTTCCCATGCATTTTGGTTGGCGAATGGTTTACCGTTGTTGGTAATTTTGAATTGGTACAACGCAGTTGATAAAATGTGAAAATCGTTCCTACCACTTCTATGCATATTTTTAAGATTGTTAAATACGCCATTAAATTTGGTGCAAGCCGCTTGAAGGTCATGCCATTTTGCATTGACCAAGTCGTATGTCCGACTCGTTTGCCTTCCTAGTAACGCGTGGAAGTGGTCTAAAACACAATTCCAAAAATTTTGATCCGTTTACGCGTTGCCGACATTCCCGTCTTGTGATATAAATATTCAAGCTTTAGCTAAAGTTTCTTCCTCTTCGGTCCATTGTGTACTTTCCTTTTCCTTGGATCTTTTGATTTTTTTTTTGACTTCTACGTCTTGGTTGTGTTTCTTCAACCCGTTCGTAGTCGTTGTCGTCATTGTCAAGGTTTATAGTTTAAGATGGTTGTGAAGGTTGTTAACATTGAGAAGTGTGGGGTTGAAATTGCGGAGAAGGTTGTTTTTGAAAGGTTTGAAATTAGGGTTAATTGAATTGTGGTGGTGGTTGTTGTTGATAATAGTGTGGTGATAAGAAAGATTGGTGAATAGATGTTATTGTTGTATTGGAGATGTTATTAATTGCATGTAACTAAGATTTGCTAATGGATCATTTGGAGTGCTTAGGGTGTTTGGGGTGGGTGAGGCATTTTGATTTGAATCCATAAGGGAAAGAGTATTTTTTGTTGAATATGTGTGTTTTTGTTGAAAGAGTGTGTGTGTGTGTGTGTGTGTGTGTGTGTTTGAAATGTAAAATGAATGTGTATATATAGAGAAATTTATTAATAATTGATGATTAATTTTTTTTATATAGTAAACGGTCGAAAATGTCCAACCCCTACTCCCCCAACGGTCGAAATCAAATGGCCAATCAAATCACCCGTCTCCATCTGTCTTCGCGTCCACGCTACAGTCACAGCACCGGCCCCGGAGGCGGTGTTCACGCGTCTTAAGGGGCTCCACGTCAGCCTCTCACGTGTCTTCCATTAACCACACCAGATAGCCTAACACATGATTTCAAGAACAAACAAATCTGAACTCTAGAAACACACAATGAATTGATTTCTCTAAAAGAGATTAAAATCAATGTTTCAAACCTACCAAAGAAGTGAAGTGAGTTTTTTTGAAAAAAAAAATTCTTTTTTATATCAATATAGATCACTATGGAAGGAGCACGAAAAATCATGAAAAATGGTACATTCGATTTTTTTTTCTGATAAAAAACATGACCTAAAAAAATTAAACTAAAAAAAATGAGTTTTGTTATAATCTGGTGCATGTGCGTCCATTGTAAATTCCGACAGAGTATTAGATTTGTGTAGAAAAGAAAGAAAATGGAAAAACTTGATACCCCTCCGTCCCAAAATTATAATTCATCTTTTATTTCCGGTTTGTCCCCAAATAATAATATACTTTTAAAAATAAATAACATTTTTGTCAAAATATACCAATCATTATTACTTAATCAATTAAACATTTAATGAAACATTAAATACAAAATAAGAAAAGACTATCATTTTATTTTATAAAGTTAATGACAATTAATATTTTTTTAATTGTATGTTTTTTTTTTATGTGGACAATAATTTTGAAACAGAAAGAAGTATTTTTTAAAAACAGATGTGCACAACTTTAAAAGGAAGAGCCTATAATTGAAAACTTTTGTATGGTAATCTAAAAATGCATATAAAACGAATCTAAAAGCGCTCACGAACTTTACCTTTTGGAATGGCCATCTCCCAATTTGCCCACCCTATTAGGCCGGCCCTATGAATTTGGTTCATCATCGTATTGGACATCAAGATGGTTAAATGTAGATATCCACACCTTTACTAAGCTAGACCCAAACTTCATTTTTATCAATTACAAATCTGGGTACGCAAGCCTCCTACAATGAATCTGGATATCCACACCTCAACTAAGTGAATATAAAAAGAGCGTAGCAACAAAAAAACAAATTTACACATTCCAAGCATTCAAAAGAGAATTACGTCATTCTATCCAATCTTAATTGTATTGCCTTCTCTAATGTTTAAATTTTAATACAAGAGAATATCAACGTATGTATATCATCCATCAATTTTTCCTTTGAGGCCTTTACTTTGTTAAAAATGACATCGTTCTTTGTTTTCAATAAAACCCAAAAATGGTGCCGATAAGAGCTTGAACAACCTTCTGCTTTTTAGTATTCGAGTCTGAAAATGAAGAAACGTTCTAAAATAGCTCCACGAAGGAATTTGGGAGCCCAAATTTTTACATTATCCCAAACTGAAGCCCATGCCTATAACCCCATTTGCAGTTGGACAGTGAATAAACAACTAGGTTGCATCTTCTTCTTTTGTAAAGCACAAAGCGTTGAATTGATGTAAGGGTTTATTTGTACACCTATGTATATCAAATTCTTTGTGGGTTCAGGCCCACTTCCCTTATTATTCCATTTAGCCCAAAGAGATTCATCTTAGCCTACAACGAAGAG
This sequence comes from Lactuca serriola, assembly GCF_051521515.1. Lineage (NCBI taxonomy): Eukaryota > Viridiplantae > Streptophyta > Magnoliopsida > Asterales > Asteraceae > Lactuca > Lactuca serriola. Next base: position 120,495,073 of record NC_136412.1, read on the forward strand.
AGTTTAAGCCTAGATTCCATTTTGATTTCTTGTTACTTTTTCTTCACCCGTTTTGTTTCCAATTTTATTTATTTATAGACCAATTATTAACTTGTAATTTGTAAATTGTTTCCCCCCTTCATACTAATATATATTTGCAAAAATCATATAATATAATTTCTAAAAATTTCGGGCTTTAGTCTTGTTTACAATAATAGGATTTCATGTCTAGTTGTCTCACTTAATCGAAATTCAGTCGGTCAAAATATGATCACAGGATTCAACCTAAGATATACAAAAACTTAATCAACAATCTTAAAACAAATGTTTTATGGATTTACCTAGAGACCGCAATGAACAACCAATGAGGTTATGTGATACTCCACCACACAAAAGTTCCATACAGCAATGGCGAGTGGTATTTTATAGGTAAAATGTAAAAAACAAACAAAAAAATATCCTTTCATTTGATAATATACAAATGCTGCCAAAATAAATTTATTGAAAAAAATATTTACGAATTTGTGTAGTTTGAAAAATATTTAATAATTTATTGGTTTTCTTCATTTTTTTTCAGTTTTTCTTACTGTTTTTTATTTATTTTAAATATCCGTTTCTTTTCTTTTATTTTAGTTTTTACTATCTTTTTTATTTTATTTTTCAATATATATATATATATATATATATATATATATATATATATATATATATATATATATATATATATATATATATATTCTAAATATACATTTAACTTAAATGTTTTGATATTATTTATACAAAATTATACAAATCATTTTGAACATCAAATTTTAGTCATTTTAAATTAGAACAATCATTACACATCCGAGTTTGAAGGCTTCCTCATGAAGCATACCCGTTACAATCACCTTTTAATGTATGACTTCTAAATTTAAAACTATTAGGTAGGGGTGTTAAAAATATCCGAATATAAACATCTAATCTGAAAATCCGAAAATCAAATCCAAAATTATCCAACTTTTTGGAGACTGGAAACTCGAATATCCAATTTTTCGAATTCGGACATGGATAGTGATTTCACTAATTTTCAGATATTTCAGATATCCGATGTCTGAAAAATATATCTTTAATATTTTATAAAATTATTTTAAAACGCAAAAAGTCCATTAAAAGAAAATTAATACTATGGATTATGTATGCTAACACTGAATATTTTTTTGTATGTTACAATATAGCTAATCAGGTATGGACTTAAAATGAAGCTACTTATTGATAATATCTTTTGTTGTTTAATACTTGCTAAATTGAAATATAAATCTTAAAATGTATAAATGACCTATTGTTCATTTGACACCTATTTGTTCCACAAAGAGATTCATTACAATATAACTAATATAATGCACACTTGTTATCTTGGTTCACTAGATGTCTATATGTTCCATTTTCTTTTATCGTTCATATAGTGATTAAGGTGTTTTTTGGGATCTTTTTACCTTAAAAACATTGTATAATGTTGGAGTTTTTGCAGCTAAAGAACATTGTATGCGTAATGGTAGTTTTAATTTAAGGTGTTTAAAATTTAATGTTAAAAAAAGGTTGTATAATTTTTATAAATAACGTCAAAGTATTTATCTTAAATGTAAATGAATAAAAAGTAAAAACCTGAAATAAAAAAAAAACAAAAAAGTGATATTTAAAAAAAGGGTTATTTGTTATAAAATATGATCAAATAACCAGATAAATTCTAGCATAAAGAAAGATATGAAAGTGAAGAGAATTTTTATTCCAATACCTGTGATGAAATCATGACATTTCTAATACATATGACTCACTATTTATACAACCAAAATAAGATGAAAGATGAATGCACATTATGATGATGCATTATTACACTCATAAGACACATTTAAATGGTTGTTAGTAATGCTAAATAATGATAGAGATGTATGAGAGAAATGGGGAATGCAATGATCATTCACAAAGTATTATTTCATAACACTCACTTGAATGATGATTGTATCATGTCTCATTAAAACCTTAACAGGTAAAACCTCATAGGAAAAACCCTTTATTAAAGAAAAAAAATACATGATTAATAATAGATATTGGAAACCATTGCCTCATTAAAAACCTTTCTAAGAAAACTTAGTGGGAAAAACATAACTAAGGAAATAGTATAATATTTTCCAACTCCCCCTTATCAGCACATCACTTGATTTTCTTGAAGCGCCGAATACCAATGTTTCGTACCATCTTTTCAAATTTGGATGTAGGAAGTGTTTTAGTAAACAAATCAGGAAAGTTGTTACTTGACTGAATTTTATGGATGTTGATGCCACACTCTTTTTGAAGATCATGAGTGAGAAAGAACTTGGGTAATATATGCTTGGTTCTGTTTCCTTTGATAAATCTTTCCTTGAATAGAGCTATACAAGTCTTATTATCTTCATATAGTATGGTTGGAACATCCTTGCTACAAGTTAGACCACAATTCTTGCAATTGTTTGAGTTAACTTTATTAACCAAAATACATTTATGACTTGCCTTATGAATTGTTATAATCTCTGCATGGTTAGAATAAACAGCAACTAAAATTTGTTTAACAGAATGTCAATAAAATTTCCTACCTCCATAAGTGAATAAATAACATGTTTGAGTTTGAGCTTTGTGTGGATCAGATAAATATCCAACATCTGCATAACCAATTAACTTCGCATTTGATGAATTTGATTAGTATAAATTCATATCCACTGTAACACGAAGACACCAAAGAATGTGTTTGATCCTATTCCAGTGTCTTCTTGTTGGACAAGAACTATATCTGCTAATTAGTTTATGATAAAAGATATATCAGGTCTTGTATTAATAGTAATATATATTAGTGCACCAACAACAGTAAGATATGGTTCTTCGGGAACAAGAATATTTTCATGTATTTATGATGCTGAAATTGGTCCTTTCTGGCATCTAAGTGTCCTACTCATGGATGTGAGTTATTCATATAAAACATTTTAAGCACATTTTCTAGATATTAATGTACAAAAACTCCATTTTTGTGTGCTCAATTTGAAGTCCCAAACAAAATTTCATCTTATCAAGATCATGCATTTCAAAATTTTATTTCAAACAAGAAGTGGCCTTTTACAATTCTCTAGGAGTTCCAATTATGTTCAAATCATCTACAATAACATCAATTTTGACAAATTCTAACCCAGATCTTCTTATGAATACACATGAGCTTATTGGATCATTTTTGTAGTCCCTTTTCAACAAAAATATACTTAAACAATTGGACAACATATACCCAGATTGTTTCAATCCATACAAAGATTTATTTAATTTTACCAGATATACTTCTAAAAAATTAGAAGTTTGTGCTTCTAGCACCTTAAACCCTTCTAGTATTTTCATATCATTCTCAAGCGAACCATATTAAAAGGTGGTAACTTCATCCATCAGACGCATCTCTAATTTTTCATGTGTTGCCAGACTTATTAAATAACAAAATGTAATTCTTTATTCAAAAATCCAGTTTCACAACCAATAAAAATGACAACGGAAGCATTAAAATTTTTGAATAAAACTAAAACTATTTTACCCACCAAGGATCATTTTGCAAGAGTTAGAAAGATTAAAACAACCATAGAAGGTAAAACATTACAACCTTTGAAGAATTTGATCCTTATGGGAGGTTGGAAGTTGATGAAGTGTGAATTGAAACTCTAAAACAATAGTTCTCTACAAGTATCCACCAAGCAAGAGTAGAACCATCGAAACATGCTAGTATTCACTTATAATTTGTTGTTCATAAGCCTTTGAAATATATACCAAATATATGTTCAAAGGTGAATCAACAAAGGAACATTCTTTGACATCAAAATGCAAGAGAATTGAGGAGAAGAAGAGTTTGCAAAGCTCGAAATTTGGCAGCTCTTTAGAGCTTCTCATGCTCACGGTTTTGACTCTAAAGAAGGAGAATGAGACTTGCAAGAAGTTGTGTCAAAACCCTTCCACACCCTCCCTTATATAATGCCCCACAAGGAAAGGGAGACCATAAAGCAAAAGCAACATGGGGCATGTTTCTCACAAGCATGCATGTACAATAGACAAGGCATGCATGTCTTGTCTCCCATTTTTCGGCCTTATGGTTTATGGATGGAACCAAAGGATCGTATGACTAGTTTATACATGTATAAATATATATACCAACTTTATATAAAAGGCTATCATTTATATAAAGTGATTCATATATTCAAACAACTAGTTATATATATATATATATATATATATATATATATATATATATATATATATATATATATATATATATATTCTTTTATATAAAACTACCTTTTTTATATAAATAAACTCTAACTAGTTTATTAAGATATAAATATAACTTATAATAATCATACTTTATGATATATTTCATAAGTTGTTATTTCTCCAATAAATATTATTTCCACAAATAATAAATTCCCAATTAGTAAAAAAAAATATTTTCATGAAATAATAAATTTTCAATTAAATACAAGTGTTGATATATTTATTAATAATAAAATTATACTAATAAATAATCAATTAATGGTAACTTGTTATATAGTGTGTGTAACATCCCGACTCCCAGGAATAATATTTATACATTTATTTGTGAGTTGTTTGAGCAACTCAACGAGTTGGAGGCCCCAACTCGTCGAGTGGAGGCGGATTGACCATGTGAGTTTCATGACCAACTCGGCGAGTCGGAGAGACCAACCAGGCGAGTTGGCGCTGTGAGAGGAAACCATAATTCTCTGGGTTTGGGCCCTATTTAAAGGACCATAAGCCCTCATTTCCGCCTCCCCAGCCACCTTACTCCCTTGTGTGAAACCCTAATCTCCTGTATTGAGCTAAGAGAGTAAGACAGCTAATCTTTGGGCATTTTAGTGCACTTTTTAAAGAGGAGAAAGGAGTATTGAAGCAAGGATCAAGAAGAGACTATTGGATCTGGTGTTAATTCTTCTAGAGCTTCTGGTGAAGGTAAAAGTTTTCACATTGCTCATTGTTATGATTAGATCTCATTTTTCATGGAGTTTAGGGCTTATTCGATCTTTCCATGAGGCTCTAAGTGTATTGAATTCACCAATTAAGACTTTAGATCTAGACCTTGTGATGTCCCTATAGTCCAAAGGACCCAACTTTATCCAACTATAGAGTAGCTTTTATGCTTAAGACCCTAAATGGAGTTTGTTTTGGCCTTTCAAGCCCTAAGTGCCATGCATGGACGTAAAGATTGTAGTTTTACGTGGTATTTTAGCCTTGGGAGGTTAGATATAGAGTTTGGGGTGGTAAATATGCCTTAAAACGTCTGAATGAGAAGTAGGATTTAAGGGACTTGCCGAGTTAATGAGCCAACTTGACGAGTCGGCTAGGGTTTTCCCCGATGAGTCTGACATGAGTAACTCAATGAGTTGATGAGACGATGCACATCGATGCACTTGAATGAGAAGTAGAATTAAGTTGGGTTTTCGCAACTTTTCTGAAGGAACAAGGGGAATCGACGAGTCACATAGATACACTCGACGATTCAGGTCAACATGGACTGTTGACTCGAGCGTTGACTAGAGTTGTCTTTAGGGTTTGGTCAAGACAGGGTGTACGGAGACCATAAAGGGGTAGAATAGACTTTTACCTGTTCCAAGTGTTAGAGAGAGAGAGAGAATAGCCTTTGGTTATTTATAGTTGTGAATGGAGTGTTAATTAAAGATAATTATCATATGTGTTAGGCGGAGGCTAGATCGCTGATTCGAGTACGAGATTCATTTGCTTGCTTACGAGGTGAGTCTTCTCACTATACTTACCTAGAGTGGTAACCTTTGTGTGACCGGAGGGTATTATGTGTTTATATTGAGTATTGTGATATCATGCATGATCTCTTTATGATTTATGTTGTGTATTATTCTGAGCTTACTGAGTTAGGACCGGAGGGTCGAGCTGAGTTGTGGGACCGAAGGGTCCTACTGAGACACATTCACCAGAGGGTTTTATTTGAGGTTGGCCATGAGTGGCTAATGAGATGTTTGTGGTATTTTGGGGAACTCATGTCACACCCCCAAACCGGAACGGCGGAAACGTTCGGGGGCGGATGACTTCATGTGGTAACGTAACAAATGAATACATAGTAAAGAAAGCAATACAACCATCATATATATAATTGAAAGTTTACATTGTTAAAAAGTACATGTTCAAAACCAGTTACAATATGATGCCAAAATATGAATTTAAACTGACGAAGCAGCGTCCCTTCTTCAAAAGTTGTTTGATACCTATAATTACTGAATCCCTGGGACATACAAGTAGTTTTGAAAGAGTAGATCAGCATTTAAGTTGGTGAGTTTCATGAGTATTGAATGACAATGTTTGTATGAAATGAAATGTTTTGTTTTTGTTTGTTTGTTCCTAGAAAATCCCATATTTTCTACTAGCATAAATGTAGTCTTCTATCAAGACTAATGTTTGTTTCTAGAAAATGTATGTACGTATAAAATATCCAATATGTTTGAAAAACCTCGTAAATCAATGTATTTTCAATACCTCATGTGAGTTTTATAACCATACTATTGACTCGGATTGCCTATACACAACGTTCTTCAGGCGTTGGAATGTTCTGACGTTTGTCACCCCAAATGGTGGACTGTAGCTAACAGTCAGGGCGCAGGTTGTCAAGCCTGTATAGATCTATACACAAACACCATGCTCCCCCTCCAAGGGATTCTGGTATATAATATAGGACTGGAAATGTGTACTCGAACGTACGTGAAGTTAATGTCTCACAAAACTTAGTATAAAAACATATTTACGTGTTAAAATGTTCGTTTGTTCTTGTATATGAAAGTGGCTTCTTGAAAATCGTGTTTCTAGTATGTAAAAGTTAGTAATGTTCTCGTAAAACTATACCTATTATAGCTTTCTAAAAGTATGTCTCGTTTGTTTAGAAATCCCTAGAAAATGAATCACTTGTTATGAAAGTATAGATTTTTATAGTGTCTAAGTTGGACACATGTACATGTAATCTAAGCAAAGTGTTTAATTTATACATATATGACAACATTTTACATTTCAAAAGATATAATGTTATCGTGATATATTTTACATACGAAAGTTCCCTATAAAGTTTATAAATCACATATGATTCTGTTGAATAAAAGTGAATAATAAAACTTTATATAACACACGATAATATTCGTGTGTTTTACTTGTATTCCCCCCCCCCCCCCCTTGAAAGCATATAAAAACATTTATAGAATATTTAAAAGGGTTAATTAAGGGGTATGAACTCACTTGAAAGATCAAAGAAAGGCGAGATGAAAACTGGGCAGAATTTCTTCTCGGGAAAACGGATTTTCTCAGGATTCTCGGGAATCTTGGGAGTACAAACGACCTTCGGGACTTGAGCAAAGTGACCGGCGCTTCGGGTTAGCACGGGCACGGAAAACGAGGCAACAACGCAAGAGAAATGAGAGAGAAGGACCCTTTTCTTCGGAACCCTCGCATCCCTTTTATAGGGGGTGGGAACCGCCTCGGTACGCTGGGCGTACGCGGGTACGTTGGGTGTACGCGTGCGTCACGCATGATCGGATCCTCGACTGCCTCGGAGTTCGGATGGGACGGGGCATAGCTTTGCATAGACCCCGAGTACGCTGGGCGTAACTCGGATCGACTTGCTGACTCTTCCTTCGGATAATACCAAGATTAAATAATAAAATTTATATTTTATTTATTTAATAAGCTTCTAAAATTCATATCTTCATCATACGAACTCCGTTTTCGACGTTCTTTATATCTACGCGTAGGTGAGACTACGCTCTACAACTTTCGTTTAGATTCCGTTGGCAAATTTTGAAATTATTTTTATTATTTATTTTTAAAAGGTCGCGTTAAGAAAATTTCGTTAGAAATTCATAACTTCTTTATCTGACGTCTGTTGCCAGATTTTTTTACCGCTGAGATACCGTTGTTGAGACCTTCGATTCTCGTTTAGGTCATTCCGGTTAAAAGTCGCTCGATCTCCGATTCGAGTTTTTAGCTGTCTGTCGCTAAGCCGAACTTGGAAAAATCATAACTTCAATATACGAAGTCGGATTTGGTCGTTCTTTTTACGTACGATCACGGTTTAATGACATCAAACATAGTAGGTAATTAAATAGAAACTTTTTGGACATTTTATTTTCGAAGTTAATTTCATTATCACAAAAGTGGTTACAATACTTGACTTTTTAGGTCATTACATAGAGTTGAAATATCGGGTTGTCACATCATCCCCCCGTTAGAGGGAATTTCGTCCCGAAATTTAAAGTAGTAAAGATACTAGTGAATCAGAGAAAAAGATGAGGGTACTTTTGTTTCATCTGATCTTCGCGTTCCCATGTGAATTCAGGTCCTCGCTTGGCGTTCCAGCGAACCTTCACGATGGGTATGCGACTTTGTTTCGTTTGTTTGACCTCTCGGTCCATGATTTCTACCGGTTCTTCCACAAAGTTGAGGCTCTCGTTGATCTCGATCTTGTCGAGGGGAATAACAAGAGTCTCATCGGACAGATACTTATTTGTGTTATGAAATATTTATGAGATGTTAGGGATGCATGTTAGAGGATAGGTTAGGTATTTTATATTTAGGGCTAGAGTTGCCTGATTTGTGATGCCTTAACCTAGGAGTTGCTACTATCTGTTGTTGCCTTGAGTATGTGCTGAGAAGGAGTATCTAGCAGGAATCACTTAGAAAGAGTTCTGAGTCGAGGGTTAATCTAGGAGAGATATCTAGATGAGTATATGAAGAGTTTACTGAGAGAGTTGTCTGATATCCGTGAGAGCTAAAGTACTTGTGAATTGGAATCCTAGGAGGAGGACGTAGGGTGACTACATGTTGGTGTGGAAGGTAGTATTGGGCCTGTACTACTGAAAACAATGGATCTGTATGCAACCCAACTAAGAATCCTTAGGGTCCTAAGTGTTGGATTAATGTCTAAGTCCATAACTATATTTGGTATGTACTTGACCCGACCCGACATGGTCCATTTGGGTTGCACTTCACCAGCACAATTTATATGGATAATCTTTTCAGAATAGTATATTTATGATTATATTAATATATTATAAGTTCTAATATATTAATATGGAATCATATTATTTAATTAGTATTGATCAAGAATTAATTTAGAATTAATTAAGTGATCAAAATGAACTAATTAAATATGGACTCTTATATATGTGTGTGAGGGGCCAAGTTCATTTAGGTTGAGCTAAGCTTTCATGGATAGTCCATGGAGTGTTTAACCCATGGATCATATGAAATGAAAGGTCATGGGTTTAACCCTAGTCTCCACACTATATAAAGATGTCCTTGGTTGGTGAAATTGACACTAAAGTGGGTACACTAAGAGGGCTAGCTGATTTCACTAGAGAGAACCAAAGTATCCTTATTCTCACGGTTATTCCAAGGTGTTTTGGTGATTTGTGATTCCACTTGAGGCTTCCACACTATTAGGGCTAAGTTCTTAAATCTTGAAGACATCAGGCTACATCAAAAGGTATGTCATCCAACTAGTACTTTGTAGTATAGGAGCTTCATAATATGCTAGTTAGGATTAAAGCCTTGGAAAGTTCTTGTTTGCATGTATGATAGAGAAAACATAGATCCAAGGTTTATAGGGTTACATGTACACCATAGGAGTGTTAGATTGATCAAAACCCAACAGTGGTATCAGAGCCTAGGCTTGCTTTCAATTATACTTGATGCAAATTGCTGAAAAAATCGATTTCCTGGCTTTCTGGGCACTGGACTCGCCGAGTCCACTGATGAACTCGCCGATTCCATGAAGAAAATCATCCTACTCGTCGAGTAGGTTGATACACTTGACGAGTAGGAGCCCCAGACAGCATATTTTCGCGTTTTTATGACTAGAAATGGACTAGGAACATCACCCTAAGCTGTTTTTAAACTTATAAACTTGTTTTTGATATGGTAATGTTCATACTAATCCAATTTCAAAGAAAATTGTCAATAGATTCATGTTTTGTAATAGTTTAAGTGTTATGCTAATTACATGAAAAAGATTGATTCCAATTATCTTGTTCATACGAGTTGCTTAGATTAATAGAAAAGGTTGATTGATTATGTGTATTTGATCCATTTTAATCTAAGAGTTGATTCTAAAATATGTTTGTGTAACTTCTCCTCAAATTACATGAAAAGTTACATTTAAGTTTCTTAAAACTCATAAAAATTGTCATAGGTTACAAAAATGATGAGTCTTGTTCTCATTAAATGGTTTTATAACTCCATAACTTTTCCTCAAGTTGTGGAGGTTCAAGAGTCTCTTCATTAAATAAAATATGTGTAACCTTAGTTAAACTCATAAAGCTTCCATAAGTTATGAATTATGAAGAGTCACTTTCTTAATTAGTTTAAAATCTTCCATAACTTTTCCTCAAGTTATGGAACTTGAAGAGTTTTTAATTAAAACTACTTTAAACTCATAAGTTATGGAATTAATTAATTTTGAATAGTTTCAAAACTTGCCCTCAAGTTTTGGAATTTGAAAAGTTTTCTCTTATGAATACTTTAATTCCAAGTTAGCCCTTAGAATTTTAAAAGTTAAAATTCAACCCTTATACTTTATAATATTATAAGTTTATATATATATATATATATATATATATATATATATATATATATATGTATGTATGTATGTATGTATAAGAGCAAGTCAGTCTTACCGTTAGTAGGCCTCATTCATGAAGTCGGTCTATAAGGGGGGTATAAGGTTACTGCCTATAAAATGGTAGTTTAATGGGTGTCCACTCTCACCCACCGCTTGCTTGACTGGTGGAGGGTCGTTAGCCGAACGGGTAGGATAAATACTATAAATTCTCCCTTCACTAAAAGTATTAATGATAAATACTAAGTAACTAAAACTTTTATAAATACTCAATCTTAGTTACTTAGCAAAATGTGAATAAGGTGCTAATCCATGAAATTACACTTTGCACTTTGTTTAAGTCGGTTAGTGGAGCGTGTGTGGTTAACCGGCACACTAACTTGTATTTAACAAGGTAGGCAAAGGGTAACTTAACGTTTATCATAGTATTGATGGAGCGTGTGTGGTTAACCGACACATCAGTTGAGGGGTAAACACTTAAGGGTACCAAGTAATTTGCATGGTTACTTCACACCTTGTTTTGTGATCCTCGGCATCCCAGTCACAAAACCTGAAGGGCACACTCGAGATTGAAACATGCCATTGAACAGTTCAATGAATCTCAAAAGATCTAGGAGTTTCAAATCCAATTAAAAACCTAATAATTTATTTCGTTTTTCATGGTGGAAATTGGTGAATCGTCATTCACCTACCTTCAAATATTCTATAGCTTGGATTACGGTATCCCTCTTCCAAGTTATAAAATATTGTGTTGGGTCCTAGCCTTAATATTTCATATTGGGTGTTATATTAAGGACTTTAAATCAACTAAATCAACTATCTTGAATATCTCCCAAAAAAAAGATGTCTGGTTCAGACATCTATGATCTTCCCAAATCTCTTGGAACTTCACTTCCTCCACTTACTCCAATTATTCTCCCTAACCCACTAGTTCAAGGTCACTCTAGCCCTATTGGCAGGCAAGGTCTATGTGTGCTCACATCTTGGAGATGAAGTCACATATTGATAAGCCGAGAGAATTGGGTGTCAAAGTCTTGAGAAAGTTGATGGTTCAATCACTTTCTAAGTCACATTGTGAGTTCCTTTGGGACTCATATAAAATAGACTATGACAAGACCCTTAATGATCTTATCTATTTGCTTGGTGCTGCTGAATCAGCAATGATTTAGAAGGCTAGTAAAGCAAATTTGATTAGAATATCAACTTCCCAAAACTTTATGGACATTGAAAATGGTGACACTGGAAATCCAGAAAAAGCATTCTCTTCCCAATGGAAAGGGATCGACCATAGTCAACTCGGATGACCAAATGGTAAAGAGAAAGGCTAAGCATGAGATTATCCCATGTACCATTCCCAAAGAACCCATATGGTTCTATTGCCAAAAAGGAAAGGGCATTGGTTGCGAAGCTGCCAAATTTACCTAAAAGATCATAAGGCTCGTAAAGTCAGTAAGTTTGACTCTACTTCAGGTAAAGTCCACTATCAAACTCTATTAAGTTTCTATTATGAGATTCTTATTACATGATGTGACTGGGTCACATGTTGATGTTTTAAGAATCAAAGGAAAAATGAAGGAAACTTAAAGAAAGAGTATGTTGAATCTGACCGCGAAGATGGATTTCTATCGCTTGATTGTAGATTAGATTCTTGAGCTACTTATTAGGAGTTATGATAGATTACTAGGAAACATGTAATAACATAGGTTTCATTTAAAGTTACATTGTAAGGAAAAAGTTTTTTTTCCGTATTTTAAAATAAATAAAAGTTTGTTTTACTTTATTTTTTATCTCCTTACAATGACATTCATGAAAACTTGATGTTTGTATGTTTGTAGCAATATTGGAAATATGAATTTAATTTTTTCATCTGTGGTAGTGTCTAAATTTACCAAATAAGGAAATATTCTCATCACCTAAGTTTCAATTGGACTGAAACTTGGAATCATACAAGGTGTTGAGTGTGATATGTGAGAATTTTCAACTTTGGAAAATTAAGACTAGTTCCGTGTTCACATGTACATGTGACTCAAGAGAAGGACTAAAGGATGAAGTACACTTTCTTGTGCACTTGTCAAAGTCCACCACAAAAGTTGGATAAGACTATTCGTCCTAATTTACTAAGGTTTAGTAAATATGATTATACTTACAAGCTTAAGTATAATTCTGAAACATTGAAAAATTTCAATGTGTGACAGAAAGAATAAGAAGAATCAAATTAGGCAGAAGGATAAAAGTTTCTCAAATCTGAAAAGATGGGAGAGTACTTTAGTATCATGTTTTAAGATCATCTTAATGAATTTGAGTCCTTATCACAATTCATTCTCTAAGTGCATTCTAATAGTTAAGAAGAGGAGTTATGAATTGTTGAAGTGGTTAAATCAAGAAGATGAGTCATACTTCGGTCCAAAAAAAAATTCTTAGAGTTATACCTTAAGATTGTAACTTGAGTGACATGTCTTAAAGAAGGTTTAAAATACTTGTCAAATGTAAGAGTAAAAGTTTTCTACTCTTGTACATTTGATATTGGTAAGCTGTGATGTTTTGGATAAAACAAAGACCAACTAAGGCCAATTGTGTTAAGTGTCTATCTTGATTAGAATCCACACTATCTCTTGAATATTTGAAAAGAAAGTCTTATAGGTCAAGGCGACAGTGGGAGTCTAAAAGATCCTGAAAGGGTTTCAAGAAGTAATCAAGAATAAAACCTGTATTTCATCACTAGCACATAACTAGACGTTTATAACCTACCGTGTTGACATTTCTGTGCCATTCCAGTTAAGTTGGCTATACATTTGAGTTCTGCATGTTCTCAATTGCTTGCATAGCTACTTGGAAGCAATGGAAGGCTCTTGAGCTGCCAGGTGGCAATAAGTTAAGATTGCACAAGTTCAACCATATGAGTTAGGATTTGTCACTAACCTAGTCTTGTGATTATGGTTTGACAAATTCACATGGATAAGAACACATGCACCATAAAATCTAAGTGTCATAAGGTTTCTCTCCGATTCATGAAAATGATGGTGAGGAAATTCTTTCACTAAGTAGATTTTAAGTAGATAGCAATTGTGATATTTGTAGTTCTCAAAGTCGTTAGTGGAGCGTGCGTGGTTAACCGACACACTAACATGGACTTATGAGAAATGGTAAAGGTCTAAACAATTGAGACTATGATTACAGCATCCCTTTTCATAGTTCTGAAATTGTTCAGACACACTTGTGAGCTATCTGAGATAAGGTGTATAATTTTGATAAAGCCTTATCAAAGCAATCTAGTATCAGAAATCTAAACTTTGGTAAGAATGTCAATAAAGTATTGACTTCTAGAGGTCCAGTTGTTTTCTGGATACATGTCAAAGCTAGTGGGAGCATAAGTGTTATGTTAATAATCATCATGTTAATGGGAGCATGATAACTATGATAAGAATTGCAAGTTAGCAATGTTAATTATAGAAAACAAAAGTTTCAATTCGTGAGGTTGTAGGGGTTGAAAAAGTTGTTTTGCTATAATTAAGGGAGAGGAAATTATACTTCATTTCAATTCTAAAAAGCTTAGATTGAGTTTATAATCATTCTAAAGAGCTTATATTGAGGTTTTAATCACCTTTAGTCAAGAATATATATATGAATTTCATGTTGGATTGGTTCAACTTAAGAAAATTCTATATCTTGCGTTCTCAAAATTCGATTATGATTACAGCATCCCTTTTCATAGTCAAATTTTGAGAATATGGCAAACAAAAATTATTATGGCAAAAGACTGGTCTAGAACCATGTCTTTATGTGAAACATCATGAATCGTGTCCCATTTACTTTGGTACAAGATCGATTACGTGTGCTATAATATTTATCCTTTCTGCATTTTCCAAATGCCTTAGGGCATTAAGGAGGAAAATGTCGAGAATTGGATATGACTAAAGTGATTAAGCAATTGTCGAGGACAATCTAAGGTTTACTAAAGATTGGTTGCTCAAGGACAGTTGGAAGTATACTGTTAATATTGGAAGGATCATATTGACATAGTCTGAAAAGGGGTAACTCTTGTTCAGAAGTGATAGTCAAAATGGGAATATAGAGTTGTCTTCATAGGTGGAAGCAATCTGTGTAAGGTTAAAGAAACTTTATGCAAGAAGCATGTTCAAAGCAATGCGCTTTGAATCTGAGACATCGTTTCCATGGAATTGCTCTCCATTGGGATACTCTATAATGATTGTTGCCAAGCCTTTGTGGCTTTGTGCATAATCATTACAAGAGGAACAATGCATATAAGTTTAAAATCTAAACATATTTCGATAAATGATAGGAATTTGGAGTTCTTACATTTAAGACAAGGAATTGGGAGTGTGAAAAGAGAATCATTGAAATTATGTTTAATTGATCTAGTTCACAAAGAAAAGGATCATAGACAAACATAGAGTTCATACTCGGTGTATGGCAAAGCTGTTGTTTAGAAAACATAGTGTACATGCTTGGAGCATGGGACACCTAGTGTTTTAATTCAAGTATAAAGTTGATAAAACCGAAACAATAAATAATGAGTGATCAATATGGTGATAAATAGAAAGTGTTTTATTTATATTCATAGGTTTTGATACCATATTAGATTCATTTATTCTTGTGTTTCACTTTGCATGTTTTGACTTCCATAATAACTAGGTTATTCTTCTGGAATGACTAAGTTATTCAAACCATCCACAGTCGGTCATATGTTGGAAGTAGAGATGAATCAAAACTGTCATGGGTTGGCTTGTAGAGGTCCAAGTTGGTGGAGAAAGTGGTGCTACAACACTCATGAGTGCTCATAAGTTCTGAGTATTGGATTCAACCCGCGCTCATTTGAATCAGTTCATGGATTTTTATCATGAGTGATCATGAGACGATAATATCTTATATTCTTCAAACCTAGAGATATGAGTTGTTACTATGAGTTAATAGTACATTGATTGCATGAAAACGCATTGGTAACTCGATGTTATAAAACATTCCTTTGTGTATGATTCAAAAAGTAGTAGAACAAGCCATATAAGTCGAAGTTTATCCATTCCTTTTACCTTCGGGATAAAAGCGATATCTATGGGCCCCATGATGATTTAATAATGACACATGTGAGTGCTTGGCCAAGCTAGGACTGATTTGATTTGTTCAATCAGTCAGTCATCATGAATCGGAAATCGGGAAACAACAAATAGACAGAGAGAATGATTATAATCCATGTCTCAGTCCATATGATATCTAGAGTGGAGGAATATATGATCCCTTATCTAATGGACAAGTCATTTACAAGGTCAGAGTTCGACAGCGACTTTAAGAGCTACGATTGCCAGTTAGGTTTTGAAGTTATACACAATAATAGTTTTAGACTTATCGAAGTGGGAGAATGTTGGATTAATGTCTAAGTCCATAACTATATTTGGTATGTACTTGACCCGACCCGGCATGGTCCATTTGGGTTGCACTTCACCGACACAATTTATATGGATAATCTTTTAGGAATAGTATATTTATGATTATATTAATATATTATAAGTTCTAATATATTAATATGGAATCCTATTATTTAATTAGTATTGATCAAGAATTAATTTAGAATTAATTAAGTAATCAAAATGAACTAATTAAATATGGACTCTTATATATATGTGTGTGATGGGCCAAGTTCATTTAGGTTGGGCTAAGCTTTCATGGATAGTCCATGGAGTGTTTAACCCATGGATCATATGAAATGAAAGGTCATGGGTTTAACCCTAGTCTCCACACTATATAAAGATGTCCTTCGTTGGTGAAATTGGCACTAGAGTGAGTACACTAAGAGGGCTAGCCGATTTCACTAGAGAGAACCAAAATATCCTTATTCTCACTGTTATTCCAAGGTGTTTTGGAAATTTGTGATTCCCCTTGAGGCTTCCACACTATTGGGGCTAAGCTCTTAAAGCTTGAAGACATCAAGCTACATCAAAAGGTATGTCATCTAACTAGTACTTTGTAGTATAAGAGCTTCATAATATGCTAGTTAGGATTAAAGCCTTAGAAAGTTTTTATTTGCATGTATGATAGAGAAAACATAGATCCAAGGTTTATAGGGTTGCATGTACATCATAGGAGTGTTATAATGCTCAAAACCCAACACTAAGGAGCATGTAGGGGCGGGAAATCAAGTGTGAGTATGCTCGAACGAGTCTCTGATGATTTTTGTGTTGTGTTTCAGAGACATCACAGTGGGTACGCGCCACAACCCCGTGGGCGGTAGTGCCAGCGACGAGAAGATCTGTCGGATCATTCATGAGGAGGTGGCCACAGCTATTCGAGAGGCAATACCGAAGATGGTTGGGTCTATTAAGACCACACTGATTGAGACATTTGATGAGCGCTATGCTGTTGTTACTGAGGCTGCTGCTGCTGCAGCCACCGTAGCCCTAGTTGCTGCTAGGCCATAGAGAGGTGACTTGTTGTTGTTCCAAGAGTTCGGCAACACGAAGCCACCAGAGTTTATTGGGACATAGGATTTGATTGCTGCCATGAGATGGATCTCTAACATTGAGGGGTGCGTTTATACGTGTTCATGCCCAGAGCACTTGAGAGTTCGGTTTGCGTTGAAGCAACTTTGCTTGGGAGCGAAGGACTGGTGGAAGTTCGTGACAACCATATTTAACCCTGCAGACCATGTTCTAGTGATGTGGGAGAGGTTTACACATTTGTTTCGAGACGAGTATGTACCCTAGGTGGAGAGGGAACTGTTGGCCAAGGAGTTTCTATCTCTCAAGTAGAAGACAGAAACTGTGACTGAGATTTCGAGGATGTTCCATGAGATGGCATTGTTTTTCCCTGAGCACGTTTCTACTAAGCAGACACATGTGAGTCAATATCTGAGTATACTAAGGAGGGATATACAGGAGTTCATGGCGAAATCATCTTACCGGACATTAGCCGAGTTGCAGACTATTTCCAGGTGGAGGGAGATTGAGTTAGAGTTACATACTAAGGAGGAGGGAGAGTCCCAAGGGAGGGACTGGAGACCGGTGCAGTCACAGCTGGCGATGAAGCGGGCTAAGCCCGCTAATACGAGAGTTGGGGCAGAAGGGCCGCACTTGTGGCAAGTGTGGCAAGAGTCACGAGGGATCACGAGGGCCGCACGATAGTGCTTTCAGCTTGAGAATCTTCAGAGAGAAACATCAGAGAGAACAAATCTTCTGGATCACTTCAGCAGGTACAAAGATAGCAGCAGACTGATTGAGGAGGCTTCAATGCAATTCATCACATAATCTTTAATTTCTGCTTCACCTTGCTTCTGGGGTTGAAGGATTGAATGTTGAAAAAATGATCTTCATTTCTTGCTCCTTCGAATGCGAATTCTTCGATGCTCACGGACGAAGCCTTTGGCTCAGAAATCTTCAACACAAACTCCATGAGTCTTATCTATACCTGAAATCACTTTTCAAGACAAAACAAAATTAAAAGAAAACTTAGCACACAAAATAAAACAGAAACAAAAATATTTTTGGATTTTTTTGATTTTTTTGAACAAGAAATAAAACAGAAATAACACCATTTTTGGATTTTTCAATTTTTCTGATTTTTTTTTTAATTTTTTAATTCTTCCCTAATATTTAAATTAGAAGAAACTATAATAAATTTAACAAAAATAAAAATGATATCTAACTTTAAGAGTGATTTGGGATCAAAGTTTTTAGACAACCTTTATCCACTTGTCGGTACCTTCCATATTCACATCTTTGTTTGATCGATCGTCGGTATTGTTGTCCACTTAAACACGAAAAATTGTGACTTATTTAGGACATAATATTGGTTACAAGACAGGTGAACTTAAGTTCCTAAAAAAATATATCTGATCCTAATTTCTTAGATATTATATCTTAAGGACCATTCATCTGACGACGACCAGGAATATTGTTGTCCACCTAAATTGAGCAGCAAGATCTACAGACAATCTGTATGAGTTCAATTTTAAGTGTACTGGAACGTGTTTCCCGCTTCCTGATATGCCCCAGCCATCAAGAACTTCCAGAGTACTCCTTACACCGGGTGAGCAGACAACCATTCAGAGAGAGAAGAGATTCAGAATTCTATTGCTAACTACTTCAGAGGGGTTGAGAAGAAGAAGGTTGCATATGCTGTGTACCAGGTCGGATTAGAAGTCGCACAAAGGAGACAACATATGGCTAACAGATAAGAAGTATTTCACACATTTATATATAGCCTGCAGAGAAATAGAGTTGCATATGTTGTGTACCAGGTCGGATTGGAAGTCACGCAAATGAGACAACATATGACTAACAGACAGAAAGAAAGAAAATGATATTCTACAGACCTAATTTATCGGAATTTACCAGTCGCCCCATCCAACCGGAATTAAGGACAGAATCCGCACATCGAGGAAAAGTTAAACCACGGTTCCAAGTACGGGTTCAATTAATGTGACGAGTAGATTCTCATATATATCTCCCTGCTCAACCTATCCGAGCGTCGTATTGTCAGGCTGAATGGATCTAACTAGGTCAAGATTTGTCAAGTCTATAAATTTCCTAAGTTCAACTCTGCCTAGTCATGTCCATTTTAAAATTTTTCGTGCCTACCGACGCATCAAGTCAGAGCATAGACATCTCCCTCAAACACATTTCATAACCAATATATTTTTTATTTTTTGATTTTCTGATGTTTTTGGATTTTTGAAAATTTTCTAATTTTTGTTTTGTTTTTATTTCTCCCCCTAAATTTGTGCATAGGAGAGAAACGACAGTAAATGCGCAAATTTAAACTATCCTAAAAAAATAGTCTTTAAAGCGAATCAGGTTAAGAAAAACTTAGGAGTATAGAGAAGAAAACGCAAACCGTAATTCACCGATTGAATCTGCATCCAGAAGGTCTGAGAACAGCACGCATAATCTCAGAACAGATCCGAAAATTCTTCATATCATTAAGCACTAACCCCATGTGATCCTTTCTTTTTTTCCTTTCCCGCAAAAGGACACATGCTCTCAAACAATGTTCTGAGTGTTGTACAGTTGAGAGATGTCTCCTATCAAGTGCCAGGAGCAGCCACTACCAACAAACCGAAGTCTGATGATATGCCTCCATAGCTGCTCCAGCACAGAGCGGGATCAGTTGGTCTTTGGAACCCAGTCCATTTTGAAACTGGGTCGACCTTTGTCATCAATGCAGGGTACTCTCTCCCATGACATATCCTGCTTATCACAAACAGAAGATGATGAAATATTAGAGTCATCAGAAGATTTGGGAGTTTTCACCTTTGGTACCCATTTATATTCGGGTTTAACCTACTTCTTGTGCGATCCGATGGGTGCCTCGGCACTTGCTTTGGAAATTAAAATCGGCTGCCGAGAAGACTTTGACCTAACCGGTCTTGGTTTCACATGAGCATTTCTTGAACTAGACTTCTGGGCCAGCATTCCATTCTTTCCCTTGGGATTTGGATTCTTGGCCTTGGGAGTTGGATGCTTGGCCTTGGAAGTTTGATTCTTGGCCTTCTGCGCGTTCCAATCGCTATTGTCTGAACGTGGCCTTGAGGGGTTTCTTTTGGATTCTTTTGGAGTATCTCCCTCTTGGCGCGTTCTGCCAGCCTTGAGCATAGTAAGGAACGTATGCGCGATTTGGACAATTTCTGGCAATGTGTCCAGCTGTTCCACAGTGAAAACATGTCTTTTTCTTCACTGGGGAGTTGTCTCTTCCCGCCCCTGGTGGCATATCCTTGCCTTGTCTCTTGCTTTTCCTACACGTACAGTTGCAATAGGCACTCTGTTTAGCTTGAAATGGTGGCCTGTATTTACCAACGGCAGGTTGATTAGAAGCAACAGATTCAGGGTTCAAGGGGTCGTTTGTTTGTTCAGAAGAACTCTCCTTGTTCTCATCCTCTGTTACTTTGCCTGCACAAGAAGTAGCAACATTAGTATCTTCAAAATTAATAACTCCTCCTGACACAAATCCAGCCGGTTTTCCGTATTTAAGATGTGCCTCCTTGTCAATTTCTTATTGTTTCATAGGGATGGATGTGTAGTTATGATTATAAGGAGGAGGTACACTATCATACCCTAGACCCTTGTTTTGATTTTCTTTGAATCTTAACTGGGTTTCATATAAGGACTTGACTGTCTGACTTGACGCAGTATAATTTTTGAAACTGACATTAGTTTTTCCACACTTGATTTTTAAAGCGTCAAGTTCTTCAGTTACAGCAACAAGTTGTCTCTTAACATAATCATAATTTTCACACTTGTTGCTATACTCTTCCTGAAGTTTCCTAAAGTCCTTGGTTTTAGCTTCTAATTCAGCCTTCAGGGGTTTCTGTCCTTTCCTGAGTTGATATCCTTCATATCTCAGGTCCTCAACTTCTCTTTTAAATACATCAATTTGTTCCCGAAGAAATTTAATCGTGGTTTCACAATCTGGAGTACATGTAACTTCAGTGACCGGAATGTTTTCAAAACTCATTGTTTCTCTACACTTCAAAACATCAAGTTCTTGAATAACATCAGCAAGACTAAGATGATTTAGATCTTTTGTCTTCTTAATGATGGCCACGTTCATATCCCACGATTTCAGAAGTGAATTTAGTAGCTTTTGTTGATCTCGGACTTAGTCAAGAAGATCCCGGCTATATTCATCTCAGTAGTAAGTGTAATAAATCACTGCAACTGAGCTTCCAAGGTTTCTCCAGGGATATAATCGAACATGTTGAAATTTTGTCTTAAGATATCCTGACGACTCTCTTTCATGTTTTCAAATTCCCTCGTAGACCTTAAAATCGATTAAAAAAAACTAGAAGCTAAAATAAAATTTAAAAGTCAAACTTAAAATGCCTTTTTTTTTATTTTTTTTTAATCAACCTTAAAAGTCAAATTTAAAAAGTAAAACTCAAAAGTCAAACATGAAAAGTCAAACTTAAAAGTCAAACCGAAAAGTTAAATTTGAAAATTAAAAAAAATCAAAGTTTAAAGTCAAAGGTCAAACCTGGAAGTCAAAGTCAAAATTTAAAGTCAAAAGTTAAAAATAAAAGTAAAAAATTAAAATTTAATTTTATTTATTAATTTTAATTTAATTTATATTATTTATTTATTTATTTTTATTATTTTTAATTTTGGATGAAAAAAGAATTTAAAATTAAAAGGAATTGAGTTTTAAGGGTTAAAAGTGTTAGAAAATGAAAGTTGGAATCGACAGTGATGGGTTAAGTTCAAAAAATCGAAGTTAGATCACAAGATATTGCCTTGCAGAGTTGGTTAAGTCCGCTGCCTTGTGAACTAGAGGTCCCGAGTTCGAACCCTGGCAACCCCAAATCCGCTTCTATTTTTACTGAAGCGCTGTGCGGCTTGCTTAGTCGGCTTCCCTAGCCGAGCCGAAATCCGAGCCGCGATTCACTAAACCGAGCCGCCACGTCCGAGCCGAGCCGTCTTCCACCGAGCCAATCTGTCGAGCCGAGCCGCAAACTCCGGAAACCCTAGCCGTAAATCCGAACCCTGCCGCCGGCCGTGAACTGTTTCCGGTAGTAAGCTCCGGCCGAAAACCCTTCAACGATTTCTTGAAAAACAACGATTTTTCGATTTTGAAGCTCCAAAACTCGATCAAAAACCATTTTTTATGAAAAACACGAAGAACAAACCCCCCTTATTTTTGCGAGATCTATCCAAAAACGTAAAAATATTTCGAAAATAAGATCAAATAATGCTCCAAATAGAGTTTACGGCCCAAGAACTCGGTGTTTACGGCCGTAAGCTTGGACCATAAACACAGAATATTCGATTTTTAGATGAAACAATAAATCTTTTTGACTGATACAACTTGGCTGTGATACCAATTGTAAATCCCTAATCTGCCCATGTATCAGTCAGATCCGTTTGATGGTGCGGAATCCCAATCAAACGGATGATGTGACATCCCCAAAATCACGACCAGAAAAGACCGGTTTGTTTATGCTTTGTTTAAAAATCAGAGTTACATTTTAAATGAAAGTGTTGCGGAATTTGTCCCAAAACAAAAATATGATAAAGATTTATCAAAAGCATTTCCATAGAAATGTATTTCATTAAAAGACTCGGGATGTCATGTTCGTACAGATCAAAAGCATAAACAGTACAATATAAGCCTTACTACAATATTTCATATCTATAGGCCTATATCCGTAATCCCTCGTCCAAAACATCACACCTATGCTCATGCGCCACTACCTGTAATATATAAAACTGAGTGGGTCAGGCTTGGGAGCCTGGTGAGCACATAGGGTTTTCAACCCACAATAAATAAGTTTATTAATTTCATCAATCAACAATAACCCGATTACCCGTTCCCGTTATCCTCACTTTACGTCCCTAAACACCTATCATAAGGGACCTAGCCTAAGGATCATCATCGGGACGGACACTACTACTAAGGGGATTCCTCAGCAATAAATGTCCTAAAGGCAACCATGTGGGGGATGGAGTACACCGGTGAACACATCGTTCACAAACACCTACAGGTTGCGAGCCTGCTAGTGTTCCACTGGATTGTCTAGAAGAGTCCGTGGTCGTCATCCATACTCCGCTAGATGACAGAAACAACAACATCAACATCGAGGCCTCTCATCATTTTATCACGCATCACCTATTACATCTACCCATGTTTTACCCCAACATTTTCGTAGATATAAAATACATATACAGTTTAAATCATTGAAAACATGTATAACAACGTTCATCCAGCATAGATAGCAAGTAATCAGATAATATGCACACATAGCACGTAATTTATAAAATACTTCATATCTATGTGTAAGTTGAAAGTAACTATGCACTCACCTGAAAGGTGGTGACTCAGCACTCGAACGGCGCTTCGATACTCTCAAAATGATATTCCTTCGATAAAACCTAGTATCGGTACCACTAGGGTTTAGTTTAACGATAACCGCGACAAATTAATTAGTCCGAGTATTATTAAGCGTTAATAATACTCATAATAATAGCCCAAGTACTTATTATAAATTCCTAATAACATTACTATATTAAAACATAAGCTAAACTAAAGTTAGGGTAGGTATAGCTCACTTACAGCGGGTTTTCTCGAAAACTGGGCTTTGCTGGAGCAGCGTTCCCGAGCCGAAAGACTCTTTTCTCGAAACTCCGGGAGCCTCTGGGCTTCCTTCGGGTGCTAGGGGGTTTACCTAGGCTTTAGGGGGCTTAAGGAGGCTTAGAGAGAGAGTGTAGAGAGAGAAAGAATGTTGGAGAGGTGTGAAGAGAAGTGAATGCCCGGCACCTCTATTTATAGGGGTGCTGACTGGTCTACTCGCCGAGTAGGGGGGACCTACTCGCCGAGTTGGTCCATGTGGTGGCCTTCTGGTGGTGCCACATGTCCAATTCTGGTGGTGCCACGTCACCCCCTATCGCGTGTCAGCCTTCGAACTTAGAAAAATCATAACTCTCGCATACGAGCTCCGTTTTCGATGTTCTTTATATCCACGCGTAGGTAAAATTAAGATCTACAACTTTCATTTAGACTCCGTCGGCTAATTCTCGACCGATCTCAAATTTAACAGTAGGAGGCCTTTAGACTGTTAAATGACCGCGAAGAATTCGTAACTCCTTCATACGAACTCCGTTTTCGTCCATCTTTTTGCCGTTGAGTTCCTATTAATGAGATCTTCAACTCTCATTTAGGTCGCGTAAGCCAAAAACCACTCGAACTAAAATTCGAGTTTCGGGTCGTGCACTGCTAAGCCGAATCTTAGAAAAATCATAACTTCCTCATACGAAGTCAGATTTGGGCGTTCTTTTTACCGAAGTTCTTAGTTCAACATATTCTACAACTTTTGCTTAGATTGCTAAGGCTAAATCTCACTCTATCGTAAATTCACTATTTACGCTTCCCGGTGCCGTGCCGGTTTTGCCGTAAAACTTCGACGGGCCATAACTTCTTCGTTATAACTCGGATTTCGGCGTTCTTTATATGTACGGAAACCTTGAGACATAGTCTACAACTTTATGTAGAGATATCGGGCTTATCTCACACTTTAATTTTGACGCTTATTTTTATTATTTATTAATTATACACTTATAATTAAATAATAAACACATAAACACACATAATTCACATAATACTCAAATATTTCATCTTTATTACTTCAAAAAGAGTTACAAGAGTTGACCTAGACTATTACATTGACAAAAATGCTTAGCCCTGAAACCCGGGCGTTACAATTCTCTCCCCCTTAGGATGATTCCGTCCCGGAATCATGCATCAGCAAACAGATGTGGATAGCGACTCATCATGTCATCCTCTGTTTCCCAAGTGAGATTCGGCCCATTCGAATGTTTCCATCGGACTAGCACCAAGTCGACCATCTTGCGTCGTAACTTCTTAGTCTTACGGTCAACAATTGCCTCAGGCTCTTCGATCAACCTTTTATTTTCATTCATCCTTAACTCTGAGATTGGAATTATGTTGGGAACATCTCCCGTGGATTTCCTCAAATAACACACATGGAAAGTGTTATGAATACCATTGAGTTCTTCGGGCAATTCCAACTTGTAAGCTTGGTTCCCTATCTTCTGAAGAACTTTGAACGGTCCAATAAACCTTGGACTCAACTTTCCTCGTTTCCCGAATCTTATAAGTCCCTTCCACGGTGAGACTTTAAGCAAAACCGAATCCCCAACTTCGAAGGTTATCGGTCGTCTTTTCTTGTCAGAATAGCTCTTCTGACGATCCTGAGCTGCTAACATTCTTTCCCTAATCACCTTTAACTTCTCAGCAGTCTCATGGACTATCTCGGGGCCCATAAACTGCTTCTCTCCGGCTTCAAGCCAACAAGACGGCGTACGACACTTTTGTCCATACAAGGCTTGGTAAGGTGCCATCTTGATGCTCGAGTGAAAACTATTGTTGTAGGAGAATTCTGCCAGAGGTAAGTGCTCGTCCCAATTCCCTTGGAATTCGAGGGTACATGCTCTCAGCATATCTTCCAGCGTCTGAATCGTTCTTTCGCTCTGACCATCAGTTTTCGGATGATAAGCAGTACTCAAACACAACTTTGTACCTAACTCCTCTTGTAGACTCCTCCAAAACCTTGACGTGAAACGACTATCACGATCTGATACAATCGTAAGAGGAACACCGTGAAGTCTTACAATTTCCTTCACGTAAGCATTTGCGAGCTTATCCATAGACCACTTCTCGTTGGCTGCTATGAAGTGTGCACTCTTGGTGAAACGATCCACGACTACCCAAATCATGTCGTGACCGTTCTTCGTCCTGGGCAGTTTAGTCACAAAATCCATGGTGATGTCTTCCCATTTACCCATGGGTACAGGTAAAGGTTCTAAACTCCCATACGGTTTCTGATGTTGTGCCTTAACCCTCGCACATGTTACGCACTCGGCCACATACTTCGCAACATCGAGCTTCATCGTCGGCCACCAGTAGTAGGGTTTTAGGTCCCTATACATTTTAGTGCTACCGGGATGAATCGAGTACATGGTCTTGTATGCTTCTTCCATCAGAAGATCTCTTATTCCTCCCGTCTTAGGTACCCAAATTCGATCTTGGAATACCTTCAGTCCTCGACTGTTTGTACCGAACACTAACGTTCTTCCCAAACGTTCTTCCTTTCAGTCATTTTTCTCTAAAGCTTCTTCTTGAGCTTTCCTGATACTTTCCACAATCGTCGAGACGACTTCAATTCTTAACGCTCTTGGCCTTTTCCTTTCAAGATTGACTTTCCGACTGAGAGCATCAGCAACAATATTTGCTTTACCTGGGTGGTAAAGTATCTCACAGTCGTAGTCCTTGAGAAGTTCTAGCCAACGTCGTTGCCTCATGTTCAACTCCTTCTGATTAAAGAGGTACTGGAGACTCTTATGATCAGTGAAGAGCTTGCACTTCGTGCCGTAGAGGTAATGCCTCCATATCTTTAAGGCAAATACTACCGCTGCCAACTCCAGATCATGAGTGGGGTAGTTCTTTTCGTGCTCTTTCAATTGTCGAGATGCGTATGCTATCACCTTTTCTCTTTGGGTCAGAACACAACCCAACCCGACTCCAGAAGCATCACTATAAACCGCGAAATCTTCGACTCCATCGGGTAGAGAAAGTATCGGTGCTTCACATAACTTCTTCTTTAGTTTCTCGAATGCCTCATCGTGTTTCTCACTCCACGTATATGTAGCTCCTTTATGAGTCAAAGCTGTTAATGGAGCAGCTATCGAAGAAAAGCCTTGGATAAATCGTCGATAATATCCGGCTAATCCTAGAAAGCTTCGAATCTCCGTGGGACTCTTTGGACATTCCCACTTCATTACAGCCTCGATCTTTGCGGGGTCAACCATTATTCCCTCCTGGTTAACAACATGACCCAAGAATTGGACTTCCCGTATCCAAAAGTCGCATTTGGAGAACTTTGCAAAAAGCTTCTCCTTCTTCAACACTTCTAATACTTCCCGTAGATGCTTGCCATGCTCTTCTTGGCTTTTCGAGTAGATGAGAATGTCGTCGATGAACACTATCACGGATTTATCGAGGAATGGTTTACAAAACCTATTCATCAAATCCATGAATGCTGCGGGAGCATTGGTTAGCCCGAATGACATAACCAAGAACTCGTAGTGTCCATATCTCGTTCTGAATGCAGTCTTCTCAATATCCTGCTTTCTCACCTTTAGCTGATGATATCCTGACCTAAGATCGATCTTTGAGAAGTAGCTCGAACCTTGCAGCTGATCGAATAGGTCATCAATCCTCGGCAATGGATACTTGTTCTTCACCGTTGTCTTATTCAGCTCTCGGTAGTCTATACACATTCTCATACTTCCGTCCTTCTTCTTCACGAATAACACCGGAGCTCCCCAGGGTGATGAACTAGGTCGAATAAAACCGTTGTCCAACAGCTCCTGAAGTTGCGTCATGAGCTCCTTCATCTCCGTCGGTGCTAATCGGTAGGGTGCCTTTGCTATTGGTGTTGTTCCTGGTAACAAGTCTATACGAAACTCCACTTGTCTATCAGGTGGTAATCCGGGAAGATCTTCGGGAAAGACTTCCGGATAATCACACACAACCGGTATATTCTGCACCTCTTTCTTCTCCTTCTTGGCATCGATTACGAATGCCAAGTATGATGCACATCCTTTGGACAAACATTTCCTGGCTTTCATCAGGGAGATGATTCCAGAATTCACTCTGCGTTTGTCCCCATACACCATAAATGATTCTTTTCCGGGTGGGTTTACCTTTACTATCTTCTTTCGGCATTGAATCTCAGCATCGTTGGCGCTAAGCCAATCCATACCCAAAACGATGTCGAAACCGTTTAACTCTATGGGTAATAGCTCTTCGTGGAATTCGTTTCCGTTTAGGTCAATGACGATGTTCCTAATACGATTACTAACAGGTACGAATTTGCCACTGGCAACTTCTACAATCAGGGCATTATCTAGTTTTTCTACAGGCAATGCTAATTTCCCACCAAATTTATGCGACACAAAGGAGTAGTTGGCTCCGGAATCAAATAGTATATTTGCAGGCAAACCATTTACAAGAAAGGTACCTGAAGCGACGTCTGCTGCCTCCTTTGCAGCCTCAAGCGTCATCTGGAAGGCTCTTGCCTTCGGCTTCGGTGGTATGTTGGGTCTTCCCGTCTCCTTCTTCTTCGGGCAATCCCTTGAAATGTGCCCCTCCTCGTTGCACTCATAACAGACCTTCTTAGTGAACGTGCATTTATTGGCATAGTGCCCAGGCTTTCCACATTTGTAACAAGTGACCCCTCCTTCACACTTCCCAGAGTGCTTCTTCTTGCACTTGTCACACCACTTCGCTTCTGATCCTCCTCCTCTCGAACCAAACTTCGAGAATCTACCTTTCTTACCGGACCTTGAGGATCCGTCAAATTTCCTTTTCTCTCCCACTTCCGCTCTCTCCAGACCCTTCTCTCGTATCTGGGTCTCCACATTCTTAGCAGCCCAGATGGCGACTTTCAGAGTGGTAGATTGTTTGACCATTGGACCGAAGTCCGCTAGTAATCCGAGGGAAAATTTGTTAACCTTGGAGAGTTCAGTTGGGACGAGGTGAGGAACAAGCTTCATTTTCTCAGTAAAGCTTGCAGCGTATTCTGTAACGCTCATTCTTCCCTTCTTCAGATTTTGGAATTCGTTGTTGATTTCCAGAAGATCCTGCTCAGAGCAGTATTGCATCTTCAAATGTACTAGAAAATCCTCCCACGACATCTTGCTTGCTTCCCCTTTGGGCATTGAGTCAGCTAGTAGCTTCCACCAGCTTAGTACTCCAGATTTCAACAAAGGAACCGCAAGAGCGGTCTTCTGCCTATTGCTACACTCGCAACTCTCAAACATTGTCTCCATCTCAGAGATCCAATTCATGACTTCCACCGGCGTCGGGCTTCCAGATAGACTCGGTGGCTTGGATGCCATGAAATCCTTGTATTTGCATCCACGTCCGTCATTTCCTCCCTCCTGGTGGTTTTGCCTAACTATCGGTGGGTTGGCTTGACCAACAGTCCCACTATAGTTTCCCTCCTCAGTCTGCCCTTCGTTCAACTCGGGCTGTTCGATCTGAATAGTCTCTTCCTCTCGATTTTGCTGGAGCAAACGTCTGGTTTCCTCCATTTGACGATCCAACATAGCCTGGATCATCGCTTGCACTCCGGCCATCGTGACTGGCTCAGGTGCAACTTCTTCTACAACAGGTATTTGTTGAACCACTGGGGGTTGGTTCCTATCTCCATTCGCGTTCACGTTTCCGCTACGGGTCCTTGCCATCTTGATCTATACACCGAATAAGGTGAATTTAGATCTTTATTTAGGATAGACGTTTGAATTGTCCTTGTCACTTCGAAACGTTTACATGCTAGTTCTAATATCGTAGTCGTACGTTTAGAATCCTAAACACATAAGGTTTCCAGATCCGGTCGGCAACAGACCATAGATCCGAACAAATAACAGCATATCATGCACAAAGCATTTAGCACATAAAAGCATTTTAGGCACAATTCCTAAAATAAGCTAGTGCTCACACCTCACAATCATCGCTTAGCATTCTAAGTTTAAGTCTAGAAATCCTACAAATTCCTAGTTCGCTTAAACTAATGCTCTGATACCAACTGTGACATCCCCAAAATCACGGCCAGAAAAGACCGGTTTGTTTATGCTTTGTTTAAAAATCAGAGTTACATTTTAAATGAAAGTGTTGCGGAATTTGTCCCAAAACAAAAATATGATAAAGATTTATCAAAAGCATTTCCATAGAAATGTATTTCATTAAAAGACTCGGGATGTCATGTTCATACAGATCAAAAGCATAAACAGTACAATATAAGCCTTACTACAATATTTCATATCTATAGGCCTATATCCGTAATCCCTCGTCCAAAACATCACACCTATGCTCATGCGCCACTACCTGTAATATATAAAACTGAGTGGGTCAGGCTTGGGAGCCTGGTGAGCACATAGGGTTTTCAACCCACAATAAATAAGTTTATTAATTTCATCAATCAACAATAACCCGATTACCCGTTCCCGTTATCCTCACTTTACGTCCCTAAACACCTATCATAAGGGACCTAGCCTAAGGATCATCATCGGGACGGACACTACTACTAAGGGGATTCCTCAGCAATAAATGTCCTAAAGGCAACCATGTGGGGGATGGAGTACACCGGTGAACACATCGTTCACAAACACCTACAGGTTGCGAGCCTGCTAGTGTTCCACTGGATTGTCTAGAAGAGTCCGTGGTCGTCATCCATACTCCGCTAGATGACAGAAACAACAACATCAACATCGAGGCCTCTCATCATTTTATCACGCATCACCTATTACATCTACCCATGTTTTACCCCAACATTTTCGTAGATATAAAATACATATACAGTTTAAATCATTGAAAACATGTATAACAACGTTCATCCAGCATAGATAGCAAGTAATCAGATAATATGCACACATAGCACGTAATTTATAAAATACTTCATATCTATGTGTAAGTTGAAAGTAACTATGCACTCACCTGAAAGGTGGTGACTCAGCACTCGAACGGCGCTTCGATACTCTCAAAATGATATTCCTTCGATAAAACCTAGTATCGGTACCACTAGGGTTTAGTTTAACGATAACCGCGACAAATTAATTAGTCCGAGTATTATTAAGCGTTAATAATACTCATAATAATAGCCCAAGTACTTATTATAAATTCCTAATAACATTACTATATTAAAACATAAGCTAAACTAAAGTTAGGGTAGGTATAGCTCACTTACAGCGGGTTTTCTCGAAAACTGGGCTTTGCTGGAGCAGCGTTCCCGAGCCGAAAGACTCTTTTCTCGAAACTCCGGGAGCCTCTGGGCTTCCTTCGGGTGCTAGGGGGTTTACCTAGGCTTTAGGGGGCTTAAGGAGGCTTAGAGAGAGAGTGTAGAGAGAGAAAGAATGTTGGAGAGGTGTGAAGAGAAGTGAATGCCCGGCACCTCTATTTATAGGGGTGCTGACTGGTCTACTCGCCGAGTAGGGGGGACCTACTCGCCGAGTTGGTCCATGTGGTGGCCTTCTGGTGGTGCCACATGTCCAATTCTGGTGGTGCCACGTCACCCCCTATCGCGTGTCAGCCTTCGAACTTAGAAAAATCATAACTCTCGCATACGAGCTCCGTTTTCGATGTTCTTTATATCCACGCGTAGGTAAAATTAAGATCTACAACTTTCATTTAGACTCCGTCGGCTAATTCTCGACCGATCTCAAATTTAACAGTAGGAGGCCTTTAGACTGTTAAATGACCGCGAAGAATTCGTAACTCCTTCATACGAACTCCGTTTTCGTCCATCTTTTTGCCGTTGAGTTCCTATTAATGAGATCTTCAACTCTCATTTAGGTCACGTAAGCCAAAAACCACTCGAACTAAAATTCGAGTTTCGGGTCGTGCACTGCTAAGCCGAATCTTAGAAAAATCATAACTTCCTCATACGAAGTCAGATTTGGGCGTTCTTTTTACCGAAGTTCTTAGTTCAACATATTCTACAACTTTTGCTTAGATTGCTAAGGCTAAATCTCACTCTATCGTAAATTCACTATTTACGCTTCCCGGTGCCGTGCCGGTTTTGCCGTAAAACTTCGACGGGCCATAACTTCTTCGTTATAACTCGGATTTCGGCGTTCTTTATATGTACGGAAACCTTGAGACATAGTCTACAACTTTATGTAGAGATATCGGGCTTATCTCACACTTTAATTTTGACGCTTATTTTTATTATTTATTAATTATACACTTATAATTAAATAATAAACACATAAACACACATAATTCACATAATACTCAAATATTTCATCTTTATTACTTCAAAAAGATTTACAAGAGTTGACCTAGACTATTACATTGACAAAAATGTTTAGCCCTGAAACCCGGACGTTACAGATGATGTCAGATTAAATAAGAAGAGAAGTAGAAGAAGAATAATATGAATCTTTGTATATATTGATATGACTTATGATCCGAATACAAAAGATTCACACACACACACACACATAAAAGCTCCTTTCTCTTTGGCCGTAATCTCTCTAGTGTTCATCAATCAGTTCCTTTCACCCTAACACCTATATTTATACATGTTGGATATGGGCCGGAAACAAATGGGCCGTAAATGAGTTTACGGCCGTAAGGTGTTTACGGCCATAAACTCAGCCATAAACAAGACCAAAAACTCCACAATTATTACACAAAAATACAATTTCCCATAAAAGTAAAGTATAAACCATATTTTGACCCAACATCTTGTGAGTTCTGTACTTGCTTTGGTGTTATTTGACTCGGGTGCGAGTCGATCCTTCGTGTCTTTAGCTTTTAGTCGTCACATCAGTATTTGACGTAAGGCATTGAGTCAACCTCTGAGGGTTTCTATAGCCGACGAGCATGCGATTTTTTGCTACTAATGTATTCCGAGGATGTGTGCTAGAGATTTTTGGTGTTGAGTTCCTGGTAGACTGGTACCTATCGCGATGGGTGATGTCTGTGTCATAATGTGCATGGACTGGTTGAGTCGGTTTGGAGCTATGATCGACTGTGAGCGTCATATGGTGACCATACGAGTCCCTAGTGGGGGAGTGCTTTTTCGGGAAAGAGGATAAAGATCCAGCAAAGATAATGGGGGAGAACTTACAGTGTATAACGAGGGTACCAGATCTGGATCAGCTTTCTACTCTGCTGCCAGAGCGAGACAGAGTCTACAACAAGGTTGTATGGACTTTTTAGCGTACGTGATGGATACACGGATTTCTACAGAGAGGCTGAGTTGTATCTCCGAGGTTTCGATAGTGTGCGAGTTTTCGGATGTTTTTCCAGAGGAGTTGTCGAGTATGCCTCCCCAGAGGCAGGTGGAGTTCCGGATTGATTTAGTTCTGGGTGAGGCACCTATTGCCAAGGCACCTTATCGCCTTGTGCCACCACAGATGCATGAGTTATCCTCACAGCTCCAGGAGCTGATGAGAAAAGGGTTTCATCATACCGAGTAGCTCGCCGTGGGGAGCACCCATCCTTTTTTTTTATGAAGAATGATGGTTCACACCAGATGTGCATCGATTATCGAGAGTTAAACAAGCCGACGGTCAAGAATCGTTATCTGCTACCGAGGATCGATGATTTATTCGATCACTTGTGGGGAGCATCTTGGTTCTCCAATATTGATTTGAGATCTCGATATCATCATATGAGAGTTTGCGATGACGATATCCAGAAGACGGCCTTCAGAACTCGATATGGCCATTACGAGTTTGTGGTGATGCCTTTCAGGCCCACCAATGCATCGGCAACGTTCATGGAACTCATGAACTGGGTGTTCAGGCCCATGTTGGATCGATCGGTGATCGTGTTTATCGACGATATCCTAGTGTACTCAATGTATAGAGAGCAGCACGAGGAACATTTGCAAGAGATTCTTGGAGTATTGAAGGCTGAGAGGCTTTATGCCAAATTCTCCAAGTGCGATTTCTGGTTACGGGAGGTCCAGTTCCTGGGGCATCTCGTTAATCAGAATGGGATATTGGTCAACCCGGCCAAGATTGAGGCAGTTATGAAATGGGAGGTGCCGAGATCCTCGTCCAAGATCAGGAGTTTTCTGGGTCTGGCCGGCTACTATCAGAGATTTCTCCAAGATCGCTATTCCTATCACCAAATTGACCTGGAAAGGTGTTACTTTTGCCTGGGGGGCCGAGCAACAGCCCTCATTCGAGAATCTTTGCTAGAGATTGTGCGAAACTCCAGTGTTAGCCCTTCCTGAGGGAGTGCAAGACTTTGTAGTTTACTGTGATGCTTCTATATCAGGGTTAGGTGCGATGTTGATGCAGATGGGGCATGTGATAGCATATGCATCGAGGCAGTTGAAGCCTTTTGAGACGAGGTATCCCACCCACAATTTGGAGTTGGGGGCGGGGGTGTTCGCTCTCAAGATCTGTAACCACTATATGTATGGAGTTCGGTGCACCATATACACGGACCATAAGAGTCTGAAGTACCTCATGGATCAGCCCAATCTGAATATGATACAGAGGAGGTGGTTGGATGTAGTGAAAGACTACGACCGTGAGATCTTATATCACCCAGGTAAGGCTAATGTGGTAGCCGATGCTTTGAGCCATAGAGTAGAGAGTGCTCCGATTCGAGACATGTGTATGAGGATGATGGTGATGAATCCAGTCCTAGATACCATCCTAGAGTCTCATGTGGAGGCTGTGAGGCCAGAGAACCTCAAGAGGGAGCGAGTGATTGGACATGTTTCCGAGTTTGAGAAGGATAGTCAGGGGCTTATGACTTTCGGTGGGCGGATTTGGGTGCCCTATACAGGTGGATCTCGACATAACTGATGGAGGAGGCACATAGATTGGGATTCTTGATCCATCCAGGAGCCACTAAGATGTATTTGGATCTGAAGAGAGATTGCTGGTGGGCCTCTATGAAGAGGGATGTGGCATGGGTAGCTGAGAGGTGCTTAACCTGTCCCCGGGTTAAGGCGGAGCACCAACATCCACATGGCCCGTTACAGCCTCTAGAGATTCCCTAATGGAAGTGTGAGCAGATTTATATGGATTTTATCACCAAATTACCGAGGAACGCACAAGGTGTTGACGCGATATGGGTGATTGTGGACCGATTGACGAAGAGTGCTCACTTCCTTGCTATCAGTGAGAGCTCTTCTGCATAGGGATTGACCAAGATTTATGTGATAGAGGTGGTGGCACGACATGGGGTGCTGGCATCGATAGTGTCAAATCAGGATGTGCGTTTTACTTCCATATTTTGGAAGAGGTTTCATGAGGAGTTGGGTACCCGATTGCACTTCAATACCGCATACCACCCACAGACTGACTAGTAGAGCGAGCGGACGATCCAGATGCTTTAGGGCATGCTGCGAGCATGTATTATGGACTTCAGAGGAAGTTGGGACACCTATTTGCCCTTGGCTGAGTTTTCCTATAATAACAGCTGCCATTCTAGTATTGGTATGCCTCCGTTTGAGCTCTTATATAGGAGGAGGAGTCGGACTCCCATCTGTTGGGGAGAGGTAGGGCAGAGGGTGATGGGTAGCATTAAGATAGTGATCAAGACGACTGAGCAGATTCAGTAGGTCAGACAGAGGTTACCGACCGCTCAGAGTCGCCAGAAGTGTTACACAAACTAGTGACAATCCGAGCATGAGTTCCAGGTTGGAGATTTTTGTTGCATTAGTGTCTAAGTCCATAACTATTTTGGTATGTACTTGACCCGATGGTGCATGGTCCCTTTGGGTTACCTTCACCAAAGCAACTTGATAGGATGAATTATGGAGAGAGAGAGGATTAATTATGATTTATTAATATATTATGAGAACAATATATTAAAGGATAAATCATATTGTTTAATTAATATTAGTCAATAATTAATTCAGAATTAATTTTGTGGCTAAAAGACATTAAATAAACATAAGGGACTAGAACTGTCAATTGTATGATAGTTGAATATTGGGCTAATGGACTCCATATTAGAGGGGTGGACGAATTCTATGGGGAAACCCATTAGAAATCGTCCTAGGCCTCTAAGGAGGGAGTCCATGGGTTGCTTAGGGCCTAAGTAGTCAAATTAGGGTTTCCTTGTTAGATAACCTTAATAGCCTCACTATTCAAGGACCCATAGGGCACCAAAAACGTGGCCAACTGATTCTTTAGGGTTTCTACACGTTTTTGGGTGCCTCCTCTCTTCTCATTCTTCATCCTCTTGCTCTTGGTGTTTATGAGCCATTAGAGGAGTGACACTTGTGACTCTAAGCTTTCTAAAGCCATTACAAGGAGATTTCAGATTGTTATTGCTACATAACGATCAAGGTATGATCTAAACCCTAATTCATATATTAATATCGATTATCATATGCTAGATCTAGGGTTTAAAGTCTTCGATGAATGCATGTACAATAGAGAAACCTAGATCCAAGCGTTAGGGTTTGCATGAGCACATAGGATGTTCTTATGGCTAAAACTCATCAGTGGTATCAGAGCCTTGATTGGTTTCTATTGTATTGATGGCTTGTTTATTTGTTCAAGCTTTAAAATCAAATTTTTGGCCATCTGCCTGACAAACTCGTCGAGTCCCAATGTGGACTCGTCGAGTAGGTTGAACTCGGCGAGTCCATATGGGGACTCGGCGAGTTTAGCTGTCAGACATGCGTATTTTTGGGATTTTTGCCTATTTTGACTTAGGATAATTGCCATAATTGTTTAAAATTAATAAAATACGAATTTTATTGATTCCTAAAAGATTTTGGTCATCTAATTAGATAATTGTTACCTTATTTGATAAATGTTAAATTATTTGGATTATTCGATCATTATCTTTCATGAAATTAAATTAGGTCATAATTAGATAATCACAAATTAATTGTTTAATTGCCTTGTTTGTATTTTGATCTAATAGTTTTGAAAGGTTTCAAAACTTGCCTTCATGTTTTGGAATTTAAACTTTTTATTAAAAAGTTTAATTTTGAAATATTTAAATTCTAAACCCTAATGATTTGAAATATTTCAAAACTTGCCCTCAAGTTTTGGAATTTAAATTTTAATTAAAAGCTTAAATTTAAAATGTTGAATTCTAAAACCCTAAGTTTTGAAAAAGTTCAAATTGCACCCTATGGTTTTCTTAAATTAATTAAGTGTATAATTAAAAGAAAGTTAATCCATCGTGATATGGTTTACATTTAATTAAATTAAAAGTATAATTTATTAAATTAGACCACCTAGTATTTTAAAAAGTGTAAAATACACACTTATATTATATATATATATATATATATATATATATATATATATATATATATATATATATATATATATATATATATATATATAACATTAAAAGTCTAATATTATATATGTAAAACTTAAACTGATAGTCTTACCGTTAGTAAGCCTCATTCATGAAGCCAGTCCATAAGGGGGGGGGGTATAAGGTTATGGCCTATAAAATGGTCGTTTAATGGGTGTCCATTCTCACCCATCGCTTCCTTGATTGGTGGAGGTTCGTTAGCCAAACGGGTAGGATAAAGCAAACCCTTTCCATTAAAAGTATAATGAAGTATAAAGTAAATAAATGTTTTTACAAAATTCCCAATCTTAGTTACTTTAGGCAAAAGTGAATTGATGCAATTCCATGAAATTACACTTTATGCCCTTGCAAAGGCGTTAGTGGAGCGTGTGTGGTTAACCGGCACACTAAATGGTTCTAAGAAAAGGTTGCAAAGGGTGACTCAATGTTTGTCATAGTTTGGCGAAGCGTGTGTGGTTAACCGACACATCGAATAGGTGACTGTAAGATTGGGGGCACCATGTAAGTTTGCATGGTTGTTCACACCCTGTGTTTGTGATCCTCGGCATCCCGGTCACAAATCGAGGGGCATATCGAGATTTAAACATGCCATTGAAAAGTTCAATGAATCTCAAAGGATCTAGGAGTTTTCAATACATTTAAAACTTAATCTCCTTTTCATTTTTTATGGTGGAAAATTAGTGAATCATCATTCACTTACCTTCAAATGTTCTGAAATTTGGGTCACGACATCCCTCTCCCAAGTTGTAGAATATTATGTTGGGTCCTAGCATTAGTATCTCATTCGGGTGATTTATTAAGGACTCAATCAATCAACTAACTTGAATTTTCTCCAGTTTTGTAGATGTCAAAGTATGAAAACTATGGTCTTCCCAAATCCCGTGGAACAAGTTTTCCACATGAAGATGATATTCCACGATTCGATCGAGAACACGAGATCATGCATCACTTCCTCCACCTCCTCCTATTGTTCTCCCTAACCCACAAGTTCAAAGGATTGAAACGTTCAAACTCACTCAATCCCTTTTGGCAAGTAAACATGAAGAAGGAAAGTCAGTTTGTGCACACGTCCTAGAGATGAAGTCACACATTGATAGGTTAAGAATGTTGTGATCCGTTGTCTGTGAGGAGCTGGCTGTTGACTGGGTTCTTCAGTCGCTTCCTGACTCATATAGTGAGTTTGTAAGAGAGTATTATATGATGAATCACGACGTGATCCTCATTGATCTCACTTATATGCTTATTGCTGCTGAATCAGCAATGATTTGGCGCACTGGAAAAGAAAAGTTGATTGGTGGATCTGCCTTTTAGACCTCTATGGATATAGGAAATGGCAACGAGAGGCATGCCATGGTCGAAAAGTTTGATCATAAGAGAAAGGCAAAGTCTGAAGTAGTTCCGTCTGCTGTTCCAAAAGAGTCAATTTGCTTTTTTTGCCAAGAAGGGGCATTGGAGACGAAGCTGCCCAATATACCTGAGAGATCTAAGAGATGAGAGAGTCAAGACGTATGACTCTACTTCAGGTGAACTCGACTATCTAACTCCATTAAGTTCCTATTCATTGATTCTTAATACATAATGTGATAAGATTACATTTGAATGTATTGCAGAATCAGAGAAAATAGAGGAATCTTGATGGAAGAGCAAGATGAGTCTGATCACGAAGAAATGAATCACGATCGCATGGATTCGAAGATCAGATTTTGAGCTTAGGAAGTTATGATAAAGTTGTTATGAATATTTGATTACATAGTTTTTCAGTTGATTTTTTATTGTAAGGACATGTTTTCCGCTGCTTTTATGAATAAAATAAATTTTGATTTATCTTATTTATGTATATCCTTGCAATGAAATCGTTGTGAAAAATTGATGTTTGTGTATTTCTATAAATGGATATGATTCATAGTTATGCTATTTATGGTAGTGTTAAAATTTTCTAAGTAAGGAAAGATTCCCATCACCTAAGTTTCAGTTTGACAGAAACATGGAATCATATGATTTGAATCATGTAATGTATGGAAATCTTGGTACTTAGAGAATTTAAGACTAATTCCTTGAAAAAGAGTCAAGTGAAGGACTAGGAGAACGGGTTCACAATGTTGTGCACTAGTCAAGTCCATCACAAATAACAATACGACTATTCGTCATAATTTACTAAAAGTATAGTAAAAGTGGTTATGCTTACAAGATTAAGTGGAATTCTGAATCATTAAAAAGTTTCAATGAATGGCAGAACGAATATGAAGAATCAATTAGGCAGAAAGATAAAAAGTTTCTCAAATCTAAGAAGAAGGGAGAGTACTTTTGTATCGGATTTTGTGATCGTTTTAATGATTAAGAAACATATCTGTTGGGGATAAAACCGAGATGACGAATGCGGAATATCAAGAACAATAAAGAATCAATCACCACAATATGCGAGAAATATTATAAAGGTTTTTCATGTATTGATTATGAGATGAACATACAGAGAAAACCCTAATCTGGTCAAAAGCTTACACCAAAAGTAAACCTAATGATTATTTATAGGGAACAATAAATATGTACCATAAATATAAAATAAATGCCTAATATAAAACCAATGCCTTAGCAGAGCTCGATTAAGAACTTCTACTGTAAAGGCACCGTAGGGAATCATAAAATGATTAACCCTAAAAAAGCTTCCCTAAATAACCAAATATGCCATATCAGTTTCAATATCTCCAATACTCAACAATCTCCCCCTAGATGTTGAAACTGATGAAGATCACGATTTCAGATCTTCTTGGCATTTCTCCCCCTAAATTGTGATACTCATCAGCACATGGGGTCTTCAAAGCGAGAGAATTAGAAATAATCTTCCAAATACGAACTCCCCCTTGAATAATCATCACTCCCCCTTGAATCTTCAACAAATACCATGGAGAGAATCCGAAAAGTTAAGAAGAATCACCAACAATCTTCAAAACCCGTCAGATATGATGAAATAAATCCCTTTAGAATAAACCCAAGCTTCAAAAATTAAAACCGGAAAAACAACAAAAATAAATTTTGTAGTTTTCGATTTTTAAATTTAGACAAAAGAATAGAATAAGAAGCAATTTATTTAGAAGGGTTTGAAAAGAATAAGACCAAAGAAAAGAATAAGAACTGAAAATATTTTGGAAAGAAGGGGTTAAAATGGTAAAATCCCAAGAAATTGAAAGAATAAAGAATCTGGGGTAGAAACTGTCAAGATCCAAAAATTCCAATGGTTAAAACCATGGATTTTTAAAGAATTTAGAAATGAGGTTAATGCAGCCAATCTTTGTAACTTCTGAGGACTGAAACCGTAAATGGAGTCAACTTCTTCTTAAGAAACACGCTTTTGACTCCTTTTGAGTCTAGAAAGTATATGGAAACTGCCCATTTGTTCAAACTCAGGGGACCGAAACTGTAAAATATCCATCTTCATCGTTTCCCGTTCCCGAGTTTAATTTAAGGAGAGAAAAGAAAGGAAATGGGTGGAAGTGAGAGGAAAGTAAGAGAAATTGGTGTTCCCGAGTTTCATTAAAGGAGGGAAGTGGAAGGAAATTGAGGGATCACTTTCCCTCCTAACTTTCCTCCCGATTTGGAAGGATTTGGAGAGAAAGAACAAAATGTTTAACTTTCCTTCCAATTCTCTCCAACTCGGGAACACAAAAGACAAATTTCTTTTCCTTTCTCTTCTCTTCTTTTCTCTCCTTACTTTCTTTTCTCTTCTCTTCTTTTCTTTGCTACAACTCGGGAACGGGGTGTTAATCTGATGAACACGTATTTTGACTTTAAAAAGGTGAAAATCAATTTCCGATCGCAGCTTTAATTTCGAGATTGATACTTCTGATTTCAGTTGTTGTAACAATCGATCCCCGTTTCTGACTATGACGATTTTGATTTCTGAAATTGAAACTCCGATTGTGAATCTGTGAAATTCCGGTTCCAAATCCTAGAACTCCAAACGAAATCAATTACAGATGTTTTTCGTATATGAGCAACAAAACCCGATCGTCTATGAACTTCTGAATGCGACTGCAACTTTGAGATTGAATCACGAATCGAAAATCGATTGAAACATGTGAATGCATAAACTCAAAATCAATTTCGATTTGTTATAACTGCTGCGAGTCCGATTTTGGTTTCTAAATGCGAACCTCCGTTGACCCAAAGATTGTAGTTGCTAATCGTTTGCAACAGCCGAGCCTTCAAGGCGAACCTGTTCCTATCAAAATGCAATAACGAGTTCCGATTTTGGAGTCAAAATCACAAACCTTGGTTTCCAGTTGATGTCGATGCGA
This sequence comes from Lactuca serriola, assembly GCF_051521515.1. Lineage (NCBI taxonomy): Eukaryota > Viridiplantae > Streptophyta > Magnoliopsida > Asterales > Asteraceae > Lactuca > Lactuca serriola. Next base: position 120,536,362 of record NC_136412.1, read on the forward strand.
TTTCATTTCCGAATCCAAATTGATCAACCGAAAGCCAATCTAATTCAATTGGTCAGGACCGAAAGACAATCAAAGACCGAAAGCTAATTAAGGACCGAAAGCTTGATCAAGGACCGAAAGCAGGTGCGCTTCAAATCTAGTTGCAGGATCGTTCCTTCACGCTCCGATTTCAAATGGACATGGACTGAAAGTAATCAAGGACCGAACGCAGATTAAGGACTGAAAGTGAATTGCAGTTCGCTTCAATTTCAATTGCAGGTTCGTTCCCTTGATAACACAACCGAAAGTGAAATCAACCGAACGTTCGGCTGTGAATAGTAGTTTCGGCTTCTGTTCTTGTGGGTTCGGTTGTTAATCCTGAGTTTCGCTTCTTGACTGAGACTTTCGCTTCTAGGCCCGAGTTTCGCTTGTGAGTAGATGAAGTTCGTTTCTTGATGATGAGTTCGCCTTTGGTTGTTCTTGATCATTAACGTGCGAATGTGATTGTGATTTTTGCTTTTGGATGCTCGGTTCGTTTCTTCATTTTGAGTTGGTCACCGTCGATTTACAGGAACCAATTTAAGCAATTGATCAAAGTTCCACTAAGACCCCTTTTTACTTTAATGAAGTGGCATTTTATACCAAAAGCCCTTAACAGCGAAACTAACCCCTATATTTCCATAACTTCGAATCTGGCCCTTCTGTTGCAATAGTCTGACAGTTTGTACCCTTTTTGCTGAAATCTGTCAGGTGGCAGCCTACTTTTATCAGAAAATGTCACTTTTCACCCATTTTTCAATTTTTTCAGCTTTTTGTCAATTCCAATACACAAAAAAACAATAAATTTGATTTCTTCAATAAGATTTCATATCTTTGGCCCAATATTTAACAGATTTCACCAAGATTTTGTCCCCATTTTTATTTTTACTTTTTTTTTGTTTTTTTTTTGTTTTTTTTTTAAAATAGAGGACAAAACTTTTATGGGACTTTTGGTACCCATTTAAGGTTCAACTTTGAAGTTGGTTGCTTGCACACCCACTTATTTGAAGAAAATCTATCATCCTCTGAAAATAATACCCTCTTTTTAGTTGGAAAACAAAAATTTTCAAAAACTTCATTGAACCAACCAAATACTGTTTTCTGTTTTCTACAACTTTTACCATGTTCATCTGAAGAAAAGTGTGAACGGAATTTCTTTTGAATATTCATGACTTCAACTTTCTGAACTTTTTCACAAGCATTGGGTACTTGTACCTTAGGCATCCAAACTTTCTTCATTTTCCTCTTGTTCTTTCTCTTGTTCTTTCTTTTCTTATTTCTAGGCTTCAGAAACAAATTTCTGATCTGAACAACCTTTTCATCTTTCTAAATCTGATCATCTGTAGTTGTTCCAATAGAACAAAAATCCTTCACTTTCACGATTTCAGAAGATTTACTTTGAGATTCTTCTTCAGAACAACTAGATTCGGATTGTGAAGCTTCTGAAAAACTTGAAACACTTGACTCCCCCTCAATAAGAACATTTGGAGTCGCTTTTTCTTCAGAAACTTGAACAACCTCATGAACTTTTTCAAGAACATCAAGAACATCTTCTTTTTCTTTTCTTTCTTTCTCTGACTTCTGTTGTATTTGCTTCAAAAGTAAGTATTCTTTGATAATGATAAATTGTTTTAACAAATCTTTATCTTGCTCTACACAATTACTTTTAAATCCACCACTAGAGATCTGTGTAAAATCACCAATCTTCTCATCAACATAGAGATTATACATCTCAATGGCATTCTTCAACATAGATTATTCAGGAACATCCCAAAACAAATATCCTTCTTTAAGACGAAACTTTGGATCTGTAACTTTTAATCCTAGTCTCTTAATTTCTTTTAACACCTTATAATCCGCCATTTAATCTTCAACAAGAAAGAAAACTTGAAAAGAGAGAAAGTAGATCTGATGAGAATTCTAGAGAGAGAAAAACGGATCTGAAAGGGTTTTTAGTGAGAGAAAACAGATCTGAGATGGATTTTAGAGAGATAAAGTAGATCTGAACATGAAAATTCAAACAAACACGAAATTTTCTTCTAACTCTCTTCCAGAGCTCAATTCAAGAACAAATCAGATGAAATATTGAGTTGAAGAAAACAGATCTGAACAAGATTTTCAACAAAAAAAACGAGATATAGACTTTTTCTTTTCTGAAAACTTACAAAACTTGAAGAACAAGGTGAGATTCATGATAAAATATCGCCATAAACAAGATCAATTCTTGCAAAAATCGTTGTGATCTACAAGAACCCGCTCTGATACCACTTGTTGGGGATAAAACCGAGATGAAGAATGCGGAATATCAAGAACAATAAAGAATCAATCACCACAATATGCAAGAAATCTAATAAAGGTTTTTCATGTATTGATTATGAGATGAACGTACAGAGAGAACCCTAATCTGGTCAAAAGCTTACACCAAAAGTAAACCTAATGATTATTTATAGGGAACAATAAATATCTACCATAAATATAAAATAAATGCCTAATATAAAACCAATACCTTAGCAGAGCTCGATTAAGAACTTCTACTGTAAAGGCACAATAGGGAATCATAAAATGATTAACCCTAAAAAAGCTTCCCTAAATAACCAAATATGCCATATCAGTTTCAATATCTCAAATACTCAACAATATCACAATTGATCCTCTAAGGACATCTTAGTGCACTAGTATGGCTAAGAAGAGGAATCGGAAATTATTGAAATGATTAAATCAAAAGGATGAGTCACACTTCGTTCCAAACTCAAGTCTTAGAATCGTACTCCAAGATTGTGAATTGAGTGACACACACTCATCAAATGTGAAGTAGAAAATTGTTTTTCTTACTCTTGCACGTTTGAAATTGGTAAGCTGTGATGTCTTGGATAAGACCAACTAAGACCAAATGTGTGTAATGTTTTTCTCTTGATATAGACACACACAAACTCTTGGATATTTTTTTATCAAGAAATGTATCTTGATAAGAGAATCTAATATGTCAACAGGTCAGTGGGAGTCTGAAGATCTTGAAAAGATTCAAGAACTAATCAAGAGTAAACTTATTAAACACTAGCACACGACTTGCGGTTTGTAACCTATCGTGTTGACAAAATTCTATTTCTGTGCCAATCCTGTTGAGTGATTATGCATATGAGTTCTACGAGTTCTCAATAGACTGTGTAAGGCAAGCACCTTGTTCAATGAAAGTACATTGACTGTCATGGGTGAGCTACTAGATAACTTGGAAGCAATGGTGAGACCCTTGATGGCAAGAAATTAAGAATGAACAAGTTCTGTCGATAAGAGTTTGAATTTGTCACAAACATTATCTTTCGATTATGGTTATGGAAAATTCACATGGATAAGAACACATACACCATAAAATCTAAGTGTCATAAGGTTTCTCTCCTTCATGAAAATGATTGTGAGGAAACGCTTTTACTAAGAGAGATTTTAAGGAGATATCGATTATGTAAATTGCATTCTCAAATTCGATTATGATTACGACATCCCTTTTCATAGTTCGAATTGTGAGATTTTGCAATTAGTTTGAACATTTAGGACTTAGTAAAATAAGTTCTGAATTAGTTTAGACACATATTTGAGCTGTCTAAGGAAAGGTTTGTGATTTTGAGAAGCTTAGATAAAGGCTTATCGAATCATATCGTATTAGAAACAATGAACTTTGGAAGTCAATAAGTATTTATTCCTAGAAGTTTAGTTGGTTCCTAAATACGTGTCGAAGCTACTGGGAGCATAAGGGTTATGTTGGAATGAATATAGTCATCATATTAGTAGGAGCGTGATTATTATTGAAGTATTGCAAGTTGGCAATATTAATTATAGAAAAACAAAAGTTTCACTTTGCAAGGTTGCAGGGGTTGAAGAGATGTTTTTGCTATAATTAAGGGAGAGAATGTTATACTTCGTTTTCAATCTAAAAGCTTAGATCGAGAAAACTAATTGTATTTAGTCAAGTGTATATTTATTATTTGCATTCTCAAAATACGATTATGATTACGACATCCCTCTTCATAGTTTGAATTTTTGAGAACATGGCAAATAGAAATAGTATGACGATATTATAGTAAGAAACAGGTAAAGTATCATGTTTTTATTAGGAATTGCATCCCATACGCTTCGGGTATAGGATCAATTGCATATGCTATAATATTCGACCGTTCTAAAATTTTCCAAATGTCTGGGGCATTTAGAGGGAAAAAGGAAATAGAACCGGTTTTGACTACAATAATTAAACAACTGCCAAGGACAATCTAAGGTTCGCCAAGGATTGGTCGCTTGTGGACAGTTGAAAGTATAGTCATGGATGGACCATATTGACATTATTATGAATAGATAAGATTCTATTTAGATTGAGTTGTCATATGGAAAATATGGAAATATTTACATATTGGGAGTTAAATATAGAGAATTAATGTCTAGATTAGAAACTTTTATGCAAGAAGGATGTTCAAAGGAATGTACTTTGAATATGAGACTTCATGACTATGGAATTGTCTTATAACAATATCCAATAGAGCATTTTGTAATTTCGTTGGCCGAGTCATGGTGAATTTTATGCCATGATATTACGAAAGGACTATTGTATAAAATGTTAGAATATTCTAGTAGTGGGGAGAATTTTGTATTCTTACACAAATGGATTAGGAATTGTGAAATGAGTGTGATTGAAAATGTTATTCAATTATACTATTTCACAAAGTAAGGATCATAGGTAAACATAGTATGCATGCTGAGAGCATGGGACAATTGTTGTTATAATTCAAGTAAGAAGTTGATTACCCGAAACAACAAATAATGAGTAATCAATATGGTGTTTAAATAAAATGTTTTATTTATACCCAAAGTTTGGGGCCATATAGGATTAGTATTATTCTTGTGTTTCACATTGCATGTTTTGACTTCCTGAATAATTAAATTATTTCAGAATAATCAAATTATTCGAACGGTCCATAGTCGCTCATATGTTGGAAGTAGGTATGAATGAAGACTGTCGTGAATTGGTGTGTGGATTGTCTAAAGTGTATTAGACATAAGCAAATGTTTGTTGCAACGTTCATGAGTGCTTATGAATATGATTTGAGCATTGGATTAAACCCACGCTCACTTGGATCACTTCTTGGATTTTATCACGAATGATTGGTGAGATGATAATATCTTATATTCTTGGAACCGAGATGTGTGAGTTGTATCTTGCGATTCGGTTACACATTGATAATATGTAAACGCACCAGTAACTTGGTGTTATAAAACATATTGTTGTGTGTGATTCGGTGAGTGAGTGCAAGTGAGCATTGAGTCGAAGTTTATCTGTTCCTTTTACCCAAAGTAGGATAAAAGTGATATCTGTGGGCCCCTCGATGATTTAGTGATGACACCCTAAGCGCTTGGCCAAGCCAGGACTAATTTGATGTGTTCAATTGTAGTCTGTTGTCAGTCGTCGTAAATCGGAAATCAGGAAACAACACATAGACAGAGAGAATGATTTAAATCCATGTCTCAGTCTATACGATATCTAGAATGGAAGAATATATGATCCCTTATCTAAAGGACGTGTATCTGATAAGATCAGAGTTGACAGCGGCTTTTGAAAGCTACGATTGCGGATCAGGATCTGAAGTCATACGCAGAATAGTTATTAGACTTATCCAAGTGGGAGACTGTTGGATTAGTGTCTAAGTCCATAACTATTTTGGTATGTACTTGACCCGATTGTGCACGGTCCTTTTGGGTTGCCTTCACTAAAACAACTTGATAGGATGAATTATGGAGAGAGAGAGAGGATTAATTATGATTTATTGATATATTATGAGAATAATATATTAAAGGAGAAATCATATTGTTTAATTAATATTAGTCAATAATTAATTCAGAATTAATTTTGTGGCTAAAAGACATTAATTAAACTTAAGGGACTAGAACTGTCAATTGTATGATAGTTTAATATTGGGCTAATGGACTCCATATTAGAGGGGTGGAAGAATTCTATGGGGAAACCCATTAGAAATCATCCTAGGCTTCTAAGGAGGGAGTCCATGGGTTGCTTAGGGCCTAAGTAGTCAAATTAGGGTTTCCTTGTTAGATAACCTTAATAGCCTCACTATTTAAGGACCCCTAGGGCACCAAAAACGTGGCCAACTGACTCTTTAGGGTTTCTACACGTTTTTGGGTGCCTCCTCTCTTCTCATTCTTCATCCTCTTGCTCTTGGTGTTTGTGAGCCATTAGAGGAGTGACACTTGTGACTCTAAGATTTCTAAAGCCATTACAAGGAGGATTTGAGATTGTTATTGCTACATAACAATCAAGGTATGATCTAAACCCTAATTCATATATTAATATCAATTATCATATGCTAGATCTAGGTTTTAAAGTCTTGGATGAATGCATGTATAATAGAGAAACCTAGATCCAAGCGTTAAGGTTTGCATGAGTACATAGGATGTTCTTATGGCTAAAACCAATCAATTTTGTCTTCCTGAAGGTATCCCCGTGGAAAGGGGTGATCCGATTCAGGAAGCAGGGAAAGTTAGGTCCTAGATATATATCGGTCCTTTCAGCATGACTACCAGAGTGGGGAGGGTAGCTTATCAGTTGGAGTTAGCTGCAGAGTTGAGCCAGATTCATAACACCTTCCACGTGTCTCCGTTGAGGAAGTGTGTAGCCGATGAGACGGAAGTGGTACCCATAGAGGACACTCAGGTAGATGCTAGCCTGAATTACATTGAGAAACCGATAGCAATTATGGATAGAAAGGTTAAGATCCTGAGGAACAAGGAAGTGCGACTGATTAAGGTGCAGTGGGAGCAATGCAGGGGATCTGAGTGGACTTGGGAGGCAAAGTCCGAGATGCGCAAGTAGTACCCAGAGTTTTTTTTGGAGCATGACTTCGAGGGCGAAGTCTGTTTCTAGTGGGGGAGCTTTGTAACATCCCGACTCCCAGGTATAATATTTACATATTTATTTATGAGTTGTTTGAGCGACTCGATGAGTTGGATGCCCCAACTCGTCAATTATAGGCGGATTGACCACGTGAGTTTTATGACTAACTCAACGAGTTGGAGAGACCAACTCGGCGAGTTGGCGCTGTGATAGGAAAGCCTAATTCTCTAGGGTTGTGCCCTATTTAAAGGACCTTAATCCCTCATTTCCGCCTCACCAGCCACCTTACTCCTCTCTGTGAAACCCTAATCGCCTATATTGAGCTAAGAGAGTGAGAGAGCTAATCTTTAGGTATTTTAGTGCAGTTTTTGAAGAGGAGAGTGGAGTATTGAAGAAAGGATCAAGTAGAGACTGTTGGATCTGGTGTTAAATCGTCTAGAGCTTCTGTTGAAGGTAAAAAGTCTTCACCTTGCTCATTGTTGTGCTTAGATCTCATTTTTCATGTAGTTTAGGGCTTATTCCATCTTTCCATGAGGCTTTAAGTGTATTGAACTCACCAAGAGTTTGAGACTTCAGATCTGGACCTTGTGAGGTCCCTAGAGTCCAAAGTGTTGGAATAGTGTCTAAGGCTGCAACTATATTAGGCAAGTATTTGACCCGATTGTGCAAGGTCCTTTTGGGTTGCCTTCACCATAGCAACTTGATAGGATGATTTATTATGAGAGATTAAATATTATTAATATAGTATGAGAATAATATAAGGAATAACAATATTGTTATTTTATTAATATAAGTCATAGAATTAATTAGAATTAATTTGGTGACTTAAAGAGATTAATTAAATAAGAGGGTATAAACTGTCAATTGTTTGATAGTTACACTTTAGACTATAAATCCTTATTGGATAGAGGATGGATGAATTCTAGAGCTAAGGACAGCTCAAAATCGTCCAAGGCTTATCCATGGTAAGGATTTGGATTGCTTTAAGGAAAGATTATCGAACTAGGGTTTAAGGTGAAACCCTTAAGGAGTCTACAAGTATAAATAGACCCCTAGAGCTAAGGGGGTCGGTATCTCTTCTAAAGAGAAGAAACCCTGGCCGAATTTCATCCCTCTCCTCTCTCTCAAATCATCCTCCTTGCTAGTTGGTGTTTGTAAGCCATTAGAGGAGTGACAATTGTGACTCTAGAGCTCCAAGACAACAAGATCAAACAATAGATTCAAAGGTAAAGTTCTAGATCTGATTTTGTATTGTTCTTATACCTAATTAGTCATTAGAAGTCTTGGATTCAAAGCATGTTTAATTAGAAAGCCTAGATCCAAGCATTAGGGTTTTGCATGCGCACATAGGAAAGTTCTTATGGCTAAAACCCATCAGTGGTATCAGAGCCTAGCTTGGTTTCTATTAAATTGTTGCTTGCTTATTTGATTCTTAACTGAAAAATTCGATTTTCATGTTTCTGAGTCATGAACTCGGCGAGTCCAAGCGTCAGGAAAGGCCAGATTCGGGATTTTTTGATGATTATCTTATGGAAACTTACCTTAATCATATTAGATCAACCCTAATCCGATTTTTTGATATATATGACTATAATCTTGATCTAATTAAAGATATTTATCAACTAATAAAATATTTAATTTCCTTATATGATAATTAATTAATTATTTTGATTAAATTGGTAATTATCTTGCAAGAAATCTTGATTAAATCAAATATGGATAATTATGGAATTAATTGTTAATTAAAATTATTTGTTATTTGATCCTCCATGTTTTAAATGTTTAAAACTTGTCCTCAAGTTTTTTAATTTATGTTTTGTGATTAAAAGTTTTAATTTAGACAATTTAAATTTCAAACCCTAGATTTTAAAAGTTTAAAATACAACCCTATACTAATATAATATTGCAAGATTAATACATATATGTATAACTAAAATGCTAGTCTTACCGTTAGTAGGCCTCATTCACGAAGCCGATCTATAAGGTGGGTATAAGGTTGCGGCCTATAAAATGGCGCTTAATGGGTGTACACTCACACCCACCGCTTGCTTGATCGGTGGAGGGTCGTTAGCCGAACGGGTAGGATATGGCAACCTCATCCTCTCATTAAAAGTATAATAAAAAATATAAAGTAACTACATGTTTTAAAATTTCCCAATATTAGTTACTTTAGGAAAAGTGAATTGATGCAATCCCGTGAAATTACACTTTGCACCCTTGCTAAGAAGTTAGTGGAGCGTGTGTGGTTTACCGGCACACTCATTGGTTCTAAGAAAAGGTGGCAAAGGGTGATTCGTTGTTTATCATAGTTCGAAGGAGCGTGTGTGGTTTACCGGCACATCGAATAGAAGATCATTACAATGAAGGCACCATGTGAATTTGCATGGTAATTCACACCCGCTTTGTGATCCTCGGTATCCCAGTCAGAAACAAGAGGGGCATATCGAGATTTAAACATGCCATTGAATAGTTTCAATGAATCTCATCCAAACCTAGGAATTCTCAATACATTTAGGAATTAATGTTATGTTTTTGTGGAGAATTAGTGAATCGTCATTCACTTACCTTTATATTATTTGCATGTTGGATTACGGCATCCCTTTTCTAATATGTAAATATTGTTGTTGGATCCTAGCCCTAATTTTCTTATTGGGTGATAATTAGGGATTCATATTCTAATCTATCTTTGTCCTTTCTATTTGTAGATGTCAAACGCAAACAACGCTGCTGCTAGTTCTTTCACATTGATGAGCCTTTGTCAAAAGGTCACTTTCGATGGGACGAACTTTAGCGAATGGATAAGACACATTCGCACCATTGCTCGCTATGAGGATAAGGGGTATGTCCTCGATGAGAAGCTCGAGAAAATTAACCCTGAAACCGCTACTCCGGCTGAAATGACCGCTTTTGAAACTCATGAGCGCGATGCAACAAAGGTACATTGCATCATGATAACCACTATGAACTCCGAATTCCAAAAGTCCTATGAGGACATGTACCCGTACGAGATGCATCAAGACTTATTGGAGAGATACCACCAAAACGCGAGACGAGCATTATGAGATTTTCACTAACATGATTTCCGCTAAGATGGGTCATGGAGAGTCTCTTACCGTGCACCTGCAAAAGATGCAAAGGTATGTCGACCGTCTTCGCAAGTTGAATGTTGAATTTGGGGAATACTTGGCGATCGACATGGTGCTTCACTCTTTGCCTCTGAGCTATAATCAATTTAGGATGACCTACCACATGAACAAATAGGAGGTCACCCTAAGCAAACTCCAAGGTCTCTTGAGGGTCGCTGAGAGCAACTTCAAGGACAAGTCTGCTGCACCAACTCCCTATCCGCCCGCTGCTCCTGTCTTGGCTATTGGACAAGGAAAGGGAAAGAAGAGGAATGCTTCGTCTAAGAACTATCGTAAGGTTAAAGCCCGAGATGGTGCCTCTTCTAGTGGGACCAAAATTGATCCTGCTAAGCCCTGCCCTAACCCAAAGGAGGCAGAGTGCCACCACTGCCACAAGATAGGACATTGGAAGAGAAGCTGCCCAGAGTACCTGCAAGCCATCAAGGAAGGAAAGATCAAGTCGTCTTTCGCAGGTATATACACAATTAAATCTAACAATTCATCTCATGCTATTTCTTGGGTTCTTGATACCGGTTGTGGTTACCACATTTGTTGTAATGTTCAGGGACTAAGAAGAAATAGGGATGTGGAGGCTGGAAGAATAAATCTAATCATGGGGAACAGAAGATCGTCGCCTATGACCAAGATTGGAGTGTATTCTTTAGTGCTTAGGAATGGTTTTAAGTTTAGATTTGAACAATTGTTTCTATTCGCCAGAAATGGCTAGAAACATCATTTCATTTCATGGTTTGTTTAGACAAGGTTTTAGATTTTCTTTTAATAATGAGAATGGTTCTATTTTAGCTTATCTAAATGGTGTCTTTTATTTTGAAGCTATACCATGTAATGGAATTTATGAAACTGTTATGATTGTTGATAACTTAGGAAATGATGTTTTGAATATAGATTCTTCCAATAGTATGGATAAGGCATCCTTGTGACATTGTCGCCTTGGACATGTCAACAAGAAACGCATAGCCCAACTCCAAAAGGATGGAGTGTTGGAGTCATTCGACCTTAGGGAAGATGACACATGCGAATATTGTTTGCTTGGAAAGATGACTAAGTCACCCTTCACAAGTACGTGTGAAAGGGGTGAGGGTCTATTGGACCTAATACATACCGATGTATGTGGACCGTTTAGATCAACCACGGAAGATGGGAACCGCTTCTATGTGACTTTTACCGATGACTATAGTAGATATGGGTATATCTACTTAATCAAGCAAAAGTCAGAAACTTTTGAAAAGTTCAAAGAGTTCAAGAATGAAGTGGAGAATCAATTGGGAAGGAAAATCAAGATGCTTCGATCCGATCGAGAAGGAGAGTACCTAAGTCTTGAATTCCATGATTATCTCAAGGAGTGTGGAATAGTTTCACAATTGACGCCTCCTAGGACACCGCAGTTGAATGGTGTTGCAGAAAGCCGTAATCGAACTTTATTAGATATGGTTCGCTCTATGATGAGTCGTGCTTCACTACCTATCTCTTTTTGGGGGTATTCCTTAGAGACTGCCGCCCGTATCCTTAACCGAGTCCCTACTAAGAAGGTTGCCAAAACACCTCACGAGATGTGGACAGGGAAAGCTCCCTCGTTAGCACATATCAAGGTTTGGGGTTGCGAGGCTTTCGTAAGACAAGATACTCACGAAAAGCTCGAACCTCGAAGTGAGTGATGTATTTTCATCGGCTACCCGCAGAAATCCTTTGGATATCTCTTCTATAGACCGAAGGACAATGTTATCTTCGTTGCAAGGAGAGGAGTTTTCCGAGAGCGAGAACTCATAAGCCAAGGAGATAGTGGGAGGCAAATCGAGCTTGAAGAGATTCAAGAGTCGATAGATGAAGGAACCTCTACCGTTGGCACTCAACCCAAGGAGGAAACTCCGGTTGAACCAATTGACGAGTCCTTACCTCTTAGACATTCTGAAAGAGTTAGAGTTCAACCCCAGTTTTATGGTTTTCATATTACTACCGAAGGGGACACGTATATTAGTGATGGTACACTAATAAACCTTGATGAACCTAATAGCTATAAGGAAGCCATGGCAGGCCCGGAGTCTGCAAAATGGAAAGAGGCAATGGATAGTGAGATCCAATCCATGTATGATAACCAAGTTTGGAATTTGGTTGATAATGTGCCCGGACGTAAGACCGTTGGGTGCAAATGGATCTTCAAGAAGAAGACCGACGTGGATGGAAAAGTACACATATATAAAGCGCGATTGGTCACGAAGGGCTTTACTCAAACTTCCGGAGTTGACTATGATGAGACCTTCTCACCAATTGCGAAGATAAAATCTATTAGAGTGATGCTAGCGATTGCCGTATTTCATGATTATGAGATTTGGCAAATAGATGTCAAGACCGCTTTCCTTAATGGGAAGTTGGCTGAGGATGTTTACATGGCTCAGCCAGAGGGGTTTGTGGATCGGAAGCATCCGAATAGAGTGTGTAAGCTTGAGAAGTCCATTTATGGACTTAAGCAAGCATCTCGCAGATGCAATCTTTATTTCGATGAGAAAGTCAAAGAGTTTGGATTTGTACAAAGCGAAGATGAATCGTGTGTATATGTCAAAGCCAGTGGGAGTATAGTAAGCTTCCTCGTTCTATATGTCGATGACATATCACTCATAGGAAACGACTTCCCGACTCTGCAGGAGGTTAAGTCCTGGCTCGGGAAGTGCTTCGCTATGAAGGACCTCGGAGAGGCTTCTTACATTTTGGGAATAAGGATAGTGAGAGAAAGAAGTAAGAGACTAATAGGACTTAGTCAGAACACTTACTTAGAGAAGGTACTAAAACGTTTTAGTATGGAAAACTCGAAGAAGGGAGAATTACCGATACAAAGTAATGCCAAGTTGAGTAAGACTCAAAGTCCGAGTACCGAAGCTGAAATAGCAGAAATGAGCCGAGTACCATACGCTTCCGCAGTTGGCTCAATCATGTATGCTATGACTTGTACTCGCCCTGATGTAGCCTTTGCTTTGAGCATGGTTAGCAGATATCAAGGGAATCCTGGCAGAGCCCATTGGATTGCGGTGAAGAATATCCTTAAGTACCTTCGGAGGACGAAGGAATGGTTCTTAGTTCTCGGAGGGAGTGATGACTTGAAGGTGCGAGGGTATAGTGACGCCAACTTTCAGACCGACAGGGACAACTACCGTTTGCAGTCGGGCTGGGTCTTTACCTTGAATGGAGGAGCAGTGACTTGGAAAAGTTCCAAGCAGGAAACCGTAGCTGATTCAACGTGTGAATCAGAGTACATTGCAGCGAGCGAAGCATCGAAGGAGGCAATATGGCTGAAGAACTTCATCGGTGATTTTGGAGTTATACCTGCCATAGAGGACCCATGGAGATTTTCTGTGATAATGAAGGAGCGGTTGCCTTGACCAAGGAACCGAGAGATCATGGTAGATCACGACATATCGACATAAAATATCATTTTATCAGACATCGTGAAGAAGAAGGACAACTCGTAGTGAAGAGGATATCATCAGAAGATAACCCAGCAGATCCGCTTATGAAGGGACTGAGTAGGGTTAAGCACTTGCAGCATGCTAGGAGTATTGGGATGAAGGATGATGTTAGCATAGATTAGATAGTATTAGAAACGTGTAATAGATAAATGTAATTAACATTTGATGATTAAATAAAGGAGATTTATTTATGAGTAATGTTACTATCTTATGTTAATTGTTTAACTATTGTTTCACTTTGCACGTTTTGACTTCCAGAATAATTGAATTTATTAAGAATAATCGAATTATTCAAATTGTCCACAATCGTTCATATGTTGGAAGTAGATATGAATGCAAATTGTCGTGAATTGGTGTGTAGATTGTCTAAATGGTATTAGACATAGCAAAGGGTTGCTGCAACGTTCATGAGTGCTTATGAACTGGTTTTGAGCATTGGAACAAACCCGTGCTTGCTGGAATCACCTTATGGAATATGATATAAAAGGGGTGATCGCAAGACGATAATATCATATAGTCTTAAAACCTAGATATATGGTTTGTTATTTGTTAATTGGTTGTACATTGATAATGCGAAAACGCATCAGTAACTCGGTGTTATAAAACACATTGTTGTGTATAGTTGGTTAATGAATAAGTAAATGCATATAAGTCGAAGTTTATCTGTAACTTTTATTCCAATAGGGTAAAAGCGATATCTCGGCCGCTCGATGATGTGATTTGACTTATGTGTCGGGCCTGGTCAGAACTAAATTGATGTGTTCGATTAAGTTCTATGTCGAATAAATCGGAGATCGAGAAACCTAAATGCTTGACTAATCATTCCATAGAATTGTCAGCATGATATCTAATAGAGGACTGTACGATCCCTTATCTAAAGGACAAGATTGATTAGATCAGAGTTTGAGAGCGTCTTTGTGAGCTATGATTGCAAATCGGATTGTACTTGTGCATATAGTTACTAGACTTATCCAAGTGGGAGACTGTTGGAATAGTGTCTAAGGCTGCAACTATATTAGGCAAGTATTTGACCCGATTGTGCATGGTCCTTTTGGGTTGCCTTCACCATAGCAACTTGATAGGATGATTTATTATGAGAGAATAAATATTATTAATATATTATGAGAATAATATAAGGAATAATAATATTGTTATTTGATTAATATAAATCATAGAATTAATTAGAATTAATTTGGTGACTTAAAGAGATTAATTAAATAAGAGGGTATAAACTGTTAATTGTTTGATAGTTACACTTTAGACTATAAATCCTTATTGGATAGAGGATGGACGAATTCTAGAGCTAAGGATAGCTCAAAATCGTCTAAGGCTTATCCATGGTAAGGATTTGGATTGCTTTAAAGAAAGATTATCCAACTAGGGTTTAAGGTGAAACCCGTAAGGAGTCTACAAGTATAAATAGACCCCTAGAGCTAAGGGGGTCAGTATCTCTTCTAAGGAGAAGAAACCCTGGCCGAATTTCATCCCTCTCCTCTCTCTCAAATCATCCTCCTTGCTAGTTGGTGTTTGTAAGCCATTAGAGGAGTGAAAATTGTGACTCTAGAGCTCCAAGACAACAAGATCAAACAAGAGATTCAAACGTAAACTTCTAGATCTGATTTTGTATTGTTCTTATACCTAATTAGTCATTAGAAGTCTTGGATTCAAAGCAAGTTTAATTAGAAAGCCTAGATCCAAGCATTAGGGTTTTGCATGCGCACATAGGAAAGTTCTTATGGCTAAAACCCATCACAAAGGTCCTAGCTTTATCCAACTATAGAGTAGCTTTTATGCTTAAGACCCTAAATGGAGTTTGTTTTTGCATTTCAAGCCTAAGTGCCATGCATGGACGTAAAGATTGTAGCTTTACGTGGTATTTCAGCCTTGGGAGGCTAGATCTAGAGTTTAGGGTGGTAAATCTACCTTAGAACGTCTGAATGAGAAGTAGGATTTAAGGGACTCGCCGAGTTGATGAGCCAACTCGACGAGTCGGCTAGGGTTTTTCCCGATGAGTCTGATATAAGTAACTCGGCGAGTTAAGTTAGGTTTTCGTGACTTTTTTGAAGGAACAAGGGGACTCGACGAGTCACATAGATGCACTCGACAATTCGGGTCAACATGGACTGTTGACTCGAGTGTTTACTTTAGCTGACTTTAGGGTTTGGTCAAGACAGGGTGTATGGAGACAATGGAGGGTAGAATGGTCTTTTACCCATTCCAAGTGTTAGAGAGAGAGAGAGAGAATAGCCTTTTGGTTATTTAGAGTATATGTGTTAAGTGGAGGCTAGATCGGTGATTCGAGTATGGGATTCATTTTCTTGCTTACGAGGTGAGTCTTCTCACTATACTTACCGAGAGTGGTAACCTTTGTGTGACCGGAGGGTCTTATGTGTTTATATTGAGTATTGTGATATCCTGCATTATGTCTTTGTGATTCATGATGTGAATTATTCTGAGCTTACTGAGTTTGGACCGGAGGGTCCACCCGAGTTGTGGGACTGGATGGTCCCACTGAACATGGCCATGAGAGGCTAATGAGATGTCTGTGGTATTTTGGGGAACTCATTAAGCTCCGTGCTTACCATTTTATGTGTTATGTGTTTCAGGTAGTTCTCATGATCATGGGAAGATACCAGCTTGATTGTACACACAAGACAAATTTATGTTTTAAGGATCGTGGATTGTGTTTAAACAATTTGTGAACATGTGTTTTTGATAAATTGTCATTTTGGAGATTTTAGAACTATGTTTATGAGAATTGTGTGATTTTTAAAAATGAAAATTTTGTTTGAAAATTTACAGTGTTACAAGTTGGTATCAGAGCCTTAGTTTGAGGGATTCGGATATATCTTCGGGTGTCCCTAGACTCAAACTGAGGATTTGAGAAAAATTTTCAAAAGAAATGATTTTTCCAAATTGAGAAAGAGTTTAAGAGAAAAACGAGGTGGAGCAGTGTGTATAATCAGCCAGAGCCCGAACGGTGATTTCCCCAAATACCCTTATTTATATGTGTTATTAAATATTTATGAGATGTTAGGGATGCATGTTAGAGGATAGGTTAGGTATTTCATATTTAGAGCTAGAGTTGCCCGATCTGTGATGCCTTAGCCTAGGAGTTGCTGCTATCTGTTGAGAATATGCTGAGTAGGAGTATCTAGCAGGAATCACTTAGAAAGAGTTCTGAGCCGAGGGTTTATTTAGGAGAGATTTATAGATGAGTATATGAGGAGTTTACTGAGAGAGTAGTCTGATATCCATGAGAGATAGAGTACTTGTGAATTGGAATCCTAAGAGGACTTAGGGTGACTACAGGTTGGTGTGGAAGGCATTATTGGGCCTATACTACCGAAAGCACTGGATTTGTATGCAACCCAAGTAAGAATCCTTAGGGTCCTAAGGAGCATGTAGGGGCGGGAAATCGAGTTTCAATATGCTCGAACGAGTCTCTGATGATTTTTTTGTTGTGTTTCAAAGACATCACGGTGGGTACGCACCACAACCCCGAGGGCGGTTGTGCCAGCGACGAGGAGATCCACCGGATCATTCATGAGGAGGTGGACACAACTATTTGAGAGGCAATACCGAAGATGTTTGGGTCTATTATGACCGGACTGATTGAGGCATTTGATGAGCGCTATGCTGTTGTTACTGAGGCTGTTGGTGTTGCAGCCACCGCAACCGTAGTTGTTGCTAGGCCATAGGGAGGTGACTCGTTGTTGTTCCAAGAGTTCAGCAACACGAAGCCACTAGAGTTTGATGGGACACAGGATTCGATTGCCTCCATGAGATGGATCTCTGGCATTGAGGGTTTCTTTTAAAAGTATTCATGCCCAAAGCACTTGAGAGTTTGGTTTGCGCTGAACCAACTTCGCTTGGGAGTGAAGGACTGGTGGAAGTTTATGACAGCCAATTTTACTCCTACAGACCATGTTGTAGTGACATGGGAGAGGTTTGCATAGTTGTTTCAAGACGAGTATGTTCCCTAGGTGGAGAGGGAACGGTTGGCCTAGGAGTTTCTATCTCTCAAGCAGAAGACATAAATTGTGACTGGGATTTCGAGGATGTTCCATGAGTGGGTGCTGCTTTGCTCTGAGCACGTGTCTACTGAGCAGGCACGTGTGAGTCGTTATCTGAGTATACTGAGGAGGGATATACCAGAGTTCGTGGCGAAATCGTCTTACCGGACATTGGCCGAGTTGCAGACCAATGTCAGGCGGAGGGAGATTGAGCTAGAGTTACAGGCCAGGGAAGAGGGAGAGTCCTAGTGGAGGGACCTGAGACCGATGTAGTCACAGCCGGAGATGAAGTGGGTTAAGCTTGTTGATACGAGAGTTGGGGGCAGAAGGTCCACAGTTGTGGCAATTGCGGCAAGAGTCACGAGGGATCATGTCCGGCAGGGTTACAATTGTCGCAAGGAGGGGCACATGGCGAAAGATTGCCCCAAGGGGTTTGCAGTTTTCTTTCATTGCAACTAGATCGGCCATCAGAAGGCCGAGTTCCCTCAGCTCATTCAGGGATCTGCCCAGGGTTCTACTCCTGCTGCTTTGCGTGCTACTGATAGTCGGTCGGTGAAGGCCGAGGCTCCGAGGGCTCGTGGGAGAGCTTTTCAGCTGGCAACGGACGAGGTCCGTGCAACACCTGATGTCGTGGCTGGTACGTATTTCCTTATTTATATTATTTTGAGATTTGTTGTTCTTATTCTGTGATGTATATAGGTACTTTTCTTGTGAGTTATGTTCTTGCTTTGGTGAAATTTAACTTGGGTGCGAGTCGATCCTTCGTGTCTTTAGCTTTTAGTCGTCACATCAGTATCTGACGTGAGGCGTTGAGTCAACCTCTGAGGGTTTCTATAGCCAACGAGCATGCCATTTTCGCTACTGATGTATTCTAAGGATGTGTAATAGAGATATTTGGTGTTGAGTTTCTGATAGACCTGGTACTTATCGCGATGGGTGATGTTTGTGCCATAGTGGGCATGGACTGGTTGAGTCAGTTTGGAGCTATGATCGACTGTGAGCGTCAGATGGTGACCATACTAGACCCTAGTGGGGGAGTGCTTATGGTGTATGGCGAGGGTACCACATCTGGATCAGCTTTCTGCTCTGCTGCCAGAGCGAGACAGAGTCTACAACAGGGTTGTATGGGCTTTCTAGCGTACGTGATAGATACGCAGGTTGCTACAAAGAGGCTGAGTTCTATCTCCGAGGTTCCGATAGTGTGTGAGTTTCCAGATGTTTTTCCCGAGGAGTTGTCGGGTGTGCCTCCCGAGAGGCAGGTGGAGTTCCGGATTGATTTGGTTTCGGGTTCGGCGCCTATTGCCAAGGCACCTTATCGCCTTGCGCCACCAGAGATGCAAGAGTTATCCTCATAGCTCTAGGAGCTGCTGGGGGAAGAGTTTCATCAGTCCGAGTAGCTCACCATGGGGAACACCTATCCATTTTGTTAAGAAGAAGGATGGTTCACACTTATTGTGCATCGATTACCGGGAGTTAAACAAGCTGACGGTCAAGAACCATTATTCGCTACCGAGGATCGACGATTTATTCGATCACTTGTTGTAAGTCCCTAATTTGCCAGTGTATCAATCAGATCTGTTTGATGGTGCGGAATCCCAATCAAACGGATGATGTCAGATCAAATAGAAGAGAAGGAGAATAAGAATATGTTGAATCTTGAATGTATTGATGATATGATTTAAGTTCCTTACACAAGATTCACACACACTAACACACACTAAAGTTCCTATCTTCTTATCTCTGGCCGTAAACTCTCTTCTATTCATAAATCTACTCCTCACCCTAACATCTATATATATACAAGGGGGACATGGGTTGGAGAACATGGGCCGTAAATGGGTTTACGGCCGTAAACTCAACCGTAAACCTCACCTGACCGTAAACTAGACTGAAAGCTCATAAAATATTACATAAAAATATAAGTGCCCAGAAAAGCAAAGTATAAACCATATTTTGACCCAACAATCTCCCCCTTGGTTTATAGCTTTCTTTTCTTAATTGACCCAACAAGCTCCCCTAAAAAGTAGCTGGCTGTTAATCTTCATTGGGAGATTGGCTTCAACATTTATCTTCAAATTCTTCATAACTTCAAGATGTACTTGATGAATCTTCAATGAATGACTTCATCTTGAGCACTTGAACTTTTCTTCAGGATTTGACTCTGAACACACATTGGGTGAGGAGGCTTGACGTACTGATTCTTGAAAGATAGCGCTTTCAGCTTGAGAATCTTTAGAGAGAACATAAGAGAGAACAAATATTCTAGATCACTTCAGCAGGTACAACAATAGCAGCAGACTGATTAAGGAGGCTTCAATGCAATCCGTCACATAATCTTCAATTTCAGCTTCACCTTGCTTATGGGGTTGAAGGATTGAATGTTGAAAGAATAATCTTCATTTCTTGCTCCTTCGAATGAGAATTCTTCGATGCTCATGGACGAGGCTTTGGCTCGGAAATCTTCAACACAAACTCCATGAGTTTCATTTTCACCTGAAATAACTTTTCAAGACAAAACAAAACTAAAAGAAAATTTAGCACAGAATATTTTTTTGGGTTTTTCATATTTTCTAAACAAAAAATGAAACAGAAACAAAAATGTTTTTGGATTTTGGATTTTTCTGAACAAGAAATAAAACAGAAATAACATTATTTTTGATTTTGAATTTTTTGATTTTTGTTTGTTTTTTTATTATTAATTCTCCCCCTTATATATGTAAATTAGAAGAACACTATAAACAAACTTAACAAAAATAAAATGATATCTAATTTTAATAGTGATTTGGGATCAAAGTTTTTAAACAACCTTTATCCGTTTATCAGTACCTCTCCCTTCATGAATAGATCTGGTCAAACGCCGGTATAGTGGTCCACTTAAATACGAGAGATTGTGACAAAATTAGGACATACTATAAGTGACAAGACAATGTGATCCTAAGTTCCTAGAGAATATTCCTTAAAGACCATTCAGCTGACGACGACCAAAGATATTGTTGTCCACCTAAATTGAGCAGCGAGATCTATAGACAAACTGTATGTGTTCAATTTTAATTGTACTAGAACGTGTTTCCCGCTTCCTGGCATGCCCCAGCCATCAAGGACTTCCAGAATACTCTTTACACCGGGTGAGCAGACAATTATTAAGAGAGAAGATAGATTTAGAATGCATATGCTGTACATCCATGTCGGATCTCTTCCAATCACACAAAGGATGAAACATATGACTAACTGAAGTTTTAGAGGGATTGAGAAGAGAATGGTGCATATACTGTGTACCAGGTCAGATTTTGAGTCACGCAGAGGAGACAGTATATGGCTAACAGATAGAAATAATTGCATAGATAGAAGATGCAGAGAAATAGAGTTGCCTATGTTACAGTCCAGGTCGGATCTCCCAATCACACAGAGGAGGCAACATATGACTAACAGACAGAAAGAATGAAAATAACCTTCTACAGACCTAATTTATAGGAATTCCCCGGTCACCCCATCCAACCGAAATTAAGGACAGAATCCATACATCGAGGAAAAGTGAATCCACAGTTCTAGATACGGGTTATTTAATGTAACCAGTAGATTCTCATGTATATCTCCCTGCTTAATCTTTCCGAGCGTCTTATTGTCAGGCTAAATGGATCTATCTAGGTCAAGATTTTTCAAGTCTCTAGATTCCTTAAGTTCATCTGTGCCTAGTCAAGTCCATTTTAAATCTTTCGTGCCTACCAGCGCATCGAGCACAGAGCCTAGACAATTCAGATTCAGTCCCTTACACAGATTCAGATTGCCTGTTATCACATGATTATATCACTTCCCAAAACATCTCCTGCAAGCACATTACATTAACACCATATTTTTGATTTTCTGATTTTCTAATGTTTTTTGGATATTTTAAAAATTTTGTTTTGTTTTTATTTCTCCCCTTAAATTTGTGCTTAGGAGAGAAACGAAAGTAAATGCGCAAATTTAAACTATCTTAAAACAAAAATTAGTCTTTAAAGCGAATTAGCTTAAGAAAAACTCAGGAGTATAGAGAAGAAAACGCAAACCGTAATTCACCAATTGAATCTGCATTCAGAAGGTCTGAGAATAGCAAGCATAATCTCAGAACAGATTTGAAAATTCTTCATATCATTAAGCACTAACCCCATTTGTGATCTCTTCCTTTCTTCCTTTCCCGCAAAAGGACACATACTCTTAAGCAAAGGTCAAAATGTTGCACAGTTGAGAGATGCCTCCTATCATGTGCCTGGAACAGCCACTATCAACAAACTAAAATATGATGATATGCCTCCATAGCTGCTCCGATACAGAACGGGATCAATTGGTCTTTGGAACCCAGTCCATTTTGAAACTGGGTCGACCTTTGTCATCAACGCACGATACTCTCTCCCATGACATATCCTACTTATCACAAACAAAAGATGTAGAAACGTTAGAAGCATTAGGAGATTTGGGAGATTGAGCCTTCGGAACCCATTTATAGTTGGGTTTTACCCATTTCTTTTTCGATCCGATGGGTGCCTCGGCACTTGATTTGGAACTTGAAGCCGTCTGCCTAGATGACTTTGACTTAACCGGTCTTGGCTTCACAGGAGCATCTCTTGAACTAGACTTCTGGGACAACATTCCCTTCTTGTTCTTGGGAGTTGGATGCTTGGCCTTGGGAGTTGAATTCTTGGCCTTCATGGCATTCCAGTTGGCGTTATCTGAACGTGACCTTGAGGGGTTTCTGTTGGAGTATCTCCCTCTTGGCGCGTTCTGCCACCCTTGTGCATAGTAGGGAACGTATGCGCGATTAGGATAATTTTTGGCAATATGTCCAGGTGTTCCACAGTGAAAAACATGTATTTTTCTTCACTGTGAAGTTGTTTCTTCCTGCCCCTGGTGGCGTATCCTTGCCTCGTTTCTTGTTGTTCCCACATACACACTTGCAACAAGCACTCTGTTGTGCTGGAATTGGAGGTCTGTATTTCTCAACAACGGGTTTGTTAGGAGTAACAAAATTCGAAGAAAAAGATTCTGAGTTCAAGGAGTCATTGGTTTGTTCAGTAGTGTTCTCATTGTTCTCATCTTCTGCTGCTTTACCTGCACATGAAGTAGAAACATTAGTATATTCAACCTGAATACCTCCTAACACAAATCCAGCTGGTTTGTCATATTGAAGATGTGCCTCCCTGTCAATTTCTTCCTGTTTCATAGGGATGGATGTGTAGTTATGATTGAAAGGTGGAGGAACACTATCATACCCTAGACCTTTGTTTTGATTATCTTTGAACTTTAATTGGGTTTCAAATAATGACTCGAATGTCTGACTTGACGCAGTATAATTTTTGAAACTAACATCTGTTTTTCCACACTTAATTTTCAAAGAGTCAAGTTCTTCGGTTACAACATCAAGTTGTCTCTTAATATAGTCATAATTTCCACACTTGTTGCTATACTCTTCCTGAAGTTTCCTAAAGTCCTTGGTTTTTGCTTCTAATTCAGCCTTCAGGGGTTTCTGTCCTTTCCTGAGTTGATATCCTTCATATATCAGGTCCTCAACTTCTCTTTTTAATAAATCAATTTGTTCCTGAAGAAATTTAATTGTATCTTCACTAGATAGCGTACATGAAACTTCACATGATTGAGAACATGAAACTTCATTGACCGGAAGGTTTACAGAACTCATTGTATTTCCACACTTCAAAGCATCAAGTTCTTCAATTAAATCAGCAAGACTAAGATGATTGAGATCTTTTGTCTTCTTGATGATAGCCACGTTAATATCCCACAATTTCGGAAGTGAATTTAGCAACTTTTTGTTTATCTCAAACTTAGACAAGAAGATCCCAGCTATATTAATCTCAGTAGTAAGTGTAGTAAATCGCTCCAACTGAGTTTCGAGGGTTTCTCCAGGGATATAATCAAAAATGTTGAAATTTTGTCTGAACATATCCTGACGACTCTCTTTCATGTTTTCAACTCCCTCGTAGACCTTAAAATCAATTAAAAAGCACAACTAGAAGCCAAAATCAAACTTAAAAGTCAAATCATTTGATTATAAACCTCAAAAGTCAACCTTTCAAACCGAAAAGTTAAATTTGAAATTTTAAAAGTTAAACAAAAAAGTCAAAGTTTAAAATCAAAGGTCAAATCTGAAATTCAAAGTCAAAATTTTAAACAAAAGTCAAAAATAAAAGTCAAAATTTAAAAACTAATTTTTTTTATTATATATATATATATATATATATATATATATATATATATATATATATATATATATTATTGAAAATGAGGTTTTACAAATAAAAGAAATTGATTTTGGGGTTTAAAGGTGCCAATTTTCGAAATTTAGATGCGAAAATGAGAGGTTTTGAATGAAAAACGGAAGGAAAGAAGCATGTGGAAATGTAGATCAACTGGTAAGGCGTTGGTCTTCTATGGAGAAGACCCGGGTTCGAATCCCGGCACCCCCCAAAAACGCTTCGCCCCCCCCCCCCCCTTTTTAAGTGTATGCGTGCGAACTTCGGACCCTGATCGAAGTCTCGCACACGCTGCTGACTGAGGCTAACCGTGAACGTGAAGGCTGCAAACTCTAGGCCGTGAACTCCGAAACCCTAGCCTCCGGCCGCAAACTCCACCACACCCTCGCAGGTTTCGACCAAAAACACCAATTTTTGCCACTTTTTGCTCCAAAACTCGATCAAAAACCTGTTTTTATGAAAAACGCGAAGAACAAACCCCCCTTATTTTTCAGAGATCTATCCAAAAAATCAAGAATATTTCAAAAATAAGATCAAATTATGCTCCAAATCTGACAAAATTGACTGATACAACCAAGCTCTGATACCAATTGTAAGTCCCTAATTTGCCTGTGTATCAATCAGATCTGTTTCATGGTGCGGAATCCCAATCAAACGGATGATGTTAGATCAAATAGAAGAGAAGGAGAATAAGAATATGTTGAATCTTGAATGTATTGACGATATGAATTAAGTTCCTTACACAAGACTCACCCACTTAACACACACTAAAGTTCCTCTCTTCTTCTCTCTGGCCGTAAACTCTCTTCTGTTCATCAATCTACTCCTCACCCTAACATCTATATATATACAAGGGGAACATGGGCTGGAGACTCAACTTTAAACCTCACCTGACTATAAACTAGACTGAAAGCTCATAAAATATTACATAAAAATATAATTGCCTAGAAAAGCAAAGTATAAACCATATTTTGACTCAACTCTTGTGGGGAGAATATTGGTTCCCCAAGATTGATTTTAGATCTGGATATCATTAGATGAGATTTTTCGTATGCAGGATTATCTAAATGGCCTTGATGAAGAGTTGTATACATGTATTTCTGGAAATGTCAATCCTCTGATGATTGTTCAACCAATTGGATCGTATTCTACAAATTCTGGTGTTGATAATCAAACTGATCGTCTGAAGAAACTGGAAAGTAGGTGCATGAGGGAACTGTGTGGTGGTTGAGCTAAAAGTCTTTAGACAAAAAGATGGTGAAACAATTGAAGTGTATTATGATCGTCTGAACGAGTTAATCTACCGTTGCAACCGCTATGGAATCACCAGGACTTAAATGGATTTCAATCTCATCTTTGTGATGGGTCTTCAAAAAGAGTGGATGAGTGTGAGTATGATGGTCAAAAATCAGCAAAGTTTTGATACATCATCACTTAATGATCTGTACAATCAACTGAAGACTTACAAAATTGAAGTCAATGAAATGGAAGAAGAATCGAAGATGAGTTTGGGAGGTCTGTTGGCTCTTGTGTCCAAAATGTCTGAGAAAGAAATTGAAAACGATGAACCAGAAGAGGAAGAGGGATTCATCATGAATTCGGATGATGAGGTTGTAGCATTTTATTCAAATAATCGTGTTAAGAAATTTTACAAAAAGCCATTCAATCCGAAGACTAAGCAAGCTGAGGTGAAGAATAATCCAATGAGTAAAGTTATTCGTGATGAGAAGAAAAAGGTTGAAAAGGATGATTCGAAGGTGTTGGAAGGGAAGGTTGAGAATAAGTTGAAAGGTGATGTTGGAGTGGATTTTCACTATTGTAATGGGGCTAACCATCTAGCTAATGATTGCATGCTGAGGAAGAAGGATGATAGGAAGAATAAGATAAAGGATGAGGCGTACTATGCTGAAAAATTGGAGGAAGTTCGTGCAAAGACCAAAAATATGTCATTGGTTGCCAGGGGCGAACAAGAAGAAGATGGAACTTATCAAATTTGGTCTTCTGGATCAGATGATGAAGAGATGCAAAATCCAACACACAGGGCAATGTATGCAAAGTTGGAGGAGGACTCAGATGATGAGAAATACGAACTGAAAGGGAGATGCTTCATATCCAAGACTGCAGACAAATCTCCAATGACTACTAAGGTACGTAATATTCTCGAATCTTTTAATATTCCTAAACATGCTTATGATGCTGAACTAATATCTTTGAGTAAATTACACGAATGGTCCGTATGGTTTAGGGTAATTTACGCGTTTGGTCCCTAACTTATTTTTTTAACTCGGAAGGTCCCTACTGTTTGTTTTTGTTATATGCTTGGTCTTTGTCTTACCTAAAAAAACTATTTTTCCCTTCATTTTTTAAAATATTTAAATAAACACACCCCAAACCCAACCTCATCACCTTACCTTACCTATCCCATAATTTTTTTCCTATTTAAATAATAGTCATTTTAGGTAAGACAAGGACCAATCGCGTAATAAAAAAAATTTAGGGACCAAGCGGGTAACAAAAACAAACAGTAGGGACTTTCCGAGTTACAAAAATAAGTAAGGGACCAAGCGTTCAAATTACTCCAAACCATAAGGACCATTCGTGTAATTTACTCAATATCTTTTGATGAGACTGTTACTTATTTTGATTCAATTATTGTGTCTGCTAGCAATGAGGCCAACAAGTTGTCCATGGAGTTATTAGAGACAAGAAAGAAATTAGATGCGAAAACTAGCAAAGTTGATTGTTTAGAATTACAGATTAAGAACATAATGTGTGATAGGGAAACTTTAGCAAATGAAACCAACATTTTACTAGTACAAAGAAACATCTACTGTAATTTTGCCAAGAGGCAATATGGCAAACTAACTGATTTACATCATTCATGCAAAATAAGTAAAGAGCAATATAGAAAATTACTGCGTTTTCTAGCATACGAAAGAGCTAAGGTAGATAATGTTTCGCATGATTGTGAAGAGATAATAGCTAACTTTGACAAGGTTCCTGATGATAGATATAAATATGGGATTGTCAAAATTGATGAATGCCTGGATACAAATGAATTAGTTGACATAGTAAATGACACTTTGACTAAATCTGAACAAATTCAAATTTTGAAAAAGACTGAGAATTCAACATCTAATTCTCAATCTAATTTTGCTGATATTGAAGATAATTCTGACAATATTAGTGAAATTAGTAATCTTGAGGATGTTGATTGCTCTTAGTTGTCTGTTGTTAATGTTGTATCAACATCTAAAGGGAAAGAAAATCTTAAGGATTTGAAAGTTGAGGTTGAAACTGATAAACCCTCAACTTTGAAAGTTTGTGATTTGGACTTCGTGGAAATCAAAGATAGTCAAATTGATGATAGTGACGATGAAAAGGAGGAGATAGTTTTGAAGAAAAAGAAATCATCGAAGGTAGAAGAAATTCCTCGCATTGTGGTTGATCAAGTGTATGGTAACACAAAAAATTCGAAAAAGTGTTGAATGAACAGGGCGCTCATTTCTTGGAAACTAACACTGTGGTTTATCCAAATTTTAAGTGTTCGGATGATGTCATATTTCCAAACCAAGTCTTCGTCACTACAGGAAATGTAGAAAATGTCAAACCAAAGTTCAAGAAGTTTGTTAAAGAAGATAATTTGAAAACAACATATGACGAGTTCTTCTTAAATCAAAGCACAGTTGAAAACAACCTCACAAAAAATTCACATGTTTTCAACAGACAAAAACCACAAAGAAAATGGGTTGAAAAGTCACAGATTGTGAAAGAAGTTTTAAAACCAATTGTAGTGGAAACTGAAAAACTTGTCAAACTAAACTCAAAAGAATTCGAAGACCAAGTTGACAAATTTTCGAAAGAAAACAATATTTCAAAACGACAAGCAAGGAAGAAAATATTTTGGCAGACAATTGAGTCTCAAAAGATGACAAAAAAAAACCACAAAACATGTTAAGACTGTGAAATCAACATCTTTTTTAGACAAAATGAAAAATCCCGCTCATACAAATAAATACATGTCTGAATCAAAAACACCCACAAATGTTTTCAAAGCTAAAAATTCATCTTTTTCAACAAATAAACCAACTTCATTTCAATCAAATCATTCAATGTCTGAACTGAATAAACAATCAAAGTTTTCGAACGTTTCAAACAATGCCATTCCAAGAAAATTTTCAGATGATTCGAAATCATTTTCACAACGTCAACATTTTAAAGCGACTGTTAATACATCAGATGCTCATTCCTTTCTAGAGAATCCAAAAGTTGATTTTATTCCTCAAAAGCCAAATTTTCCAAATCATACGAAACAACAAACTTTGAAAACTTCGCATGAAAAAGGGATAACATCAAGAAAGAATATTGATCATTGGCTCGAAGGAAAAGGAAAAGTGTATCAGTCAAGCAAGTACTCGAAGAAGCAAATTAACGAAGCCTATGAGAAGTATGTGAATACTTCATCAAATGGAAGTTCATCTTCTAAGGATTCGAACATCTGAGTAAATGCGTGGAAGCCAGTTTTGAATACAATGAAAGTCCAATCACAAACTAAGAATGCAAAGGGTAATGTCAATGAACATCCGAAACTAACAAAATCTTATGTTTCGGTCCCTTTAAATGAAAGTGTAGACTTAATTGATAGTCTCAAAACTAGAGTTTGGGATTGGGTTACAAGTTCATCGTTTCATTCTATGTTGAAATCTAATTTCCAAGGACCCAAAAAGCCTTGGGTACCTAAATTCTTTCATTGATTGCATGTACTCTGTGACGAGCAATATTATTATAAATGGTACATTGATAGTGGTTGCTCTCATCACATGACTGGGAAGAAGGTGAACTTAAGATATTTTTAAAGCTTGAAGAATGCTGGAGTGGTTAAATTTGGAAACAATCAAAAGTGTCAAGTCAAAGGATATGGGAAAATCATGAATGGTCAATTCACAGTGAATCGCGTTGCTAATGGCGATGGTCTTCAATAGAACTTTATAAACGTATCACAACTTGTGGTGGGCACTGTGACATCCCCAAAAATCTCGGCCAGAAAAGACCGATTTCATTTATGCTTTTTAAAACATTTTCAGAGTAAATCCGTTTGATTTTAAAAGAGATGCGGAATTTGTTCCCAAAAACAAAACATGATAAAATAGATATTTATCATAACATTTCATATAGAAATATGATTTCATTTCATAATCAAAAGTCGGGATGTCATGTTCCGATATAGATCATAAAGCATAAACGATGATATTACAAGTCGTTCAACAAATATATACATATGCAGACTTGTAAACAAAAATGACTTGATGATTCGCCCATCTTAAGCTCTTGCGCCAATTCCTGTAATACAAATCAACTGAGTGGGTCAGGCTTGGGAGCCTGGTGAGCATATAGGGTTTTCAAACCCACAATAATTATATTTAATTTCATCAATCAACAATAAACCCGATTACCCATTCCCGTTATCCTCACCTTACGTTCCTAAAAATAACGTCTATTATAAGGAACTTATTTCAGGATTTTCATCGGGACGGACATTACTGCACAGGGGCTTCCTCAACAATAAGTGTCCTAAAGGCAACCATGTGGGGGATAGAGTACACCGGTAAACACGTCGTTCACAACACCTACAGGTAATGAGCATGCTAGTGTTCCACAGGACAGTCTAGAATAATCCGTGGTCGTCATCCATACTCTGCTGAATGACTAGAATAACACCAATAACACCGAGGCCTCTCATCTGTTTATTACACACCAATTATCTACCCATGTTCTACCCAACATATTAGTAGATAAAAATATACATTTTTATACATTGTTTTAAAAACCTGTATAGCATGCTTTAATCAATACATATTCCACATAACAGATGAGGCATACACACATAACACGTATTTCATAGAGAATATATCAGATCTATGAGATAAAAGAGAGTGAATATACATTCACACATATAACCACAAAATATATACATGTAGCACGTATTTTATATTAAATACTTCATAATATTGCGTATTGAAAAGGGACTATACACTCACCTGATCAGAAGATGATCCGACAGCACTATGGCTTATAGAAGTAGCGTATCTCCGTAGATCTGGAAGATCTTCACAAAAACCGGCTCCTCGCGGGCAGGGCTTCGGCTCGGGAATAACGCTCTTCGGGATTCTCGGGGCTTCGGATCTCGCTTCGGGGCTCGGGAATAATACCGGGGCTTCGGGATATGATTGGCACGCAAATCGAGGCAAAACTTAGAGAGAGAGAGAGAAGAGTTTGAACAAGAGAAAATGGCTGAATTCGAGTTCTATTTATAGGCTGAGGGTCTGGGATTACGCGGGGCGTAATCTTAAATTACGCAGGGCGTACTCGGTTACGCGGCGCGTACTTTGACGTCACTGCATGCGTCGATCTGTGGCACTCGAGTATTGGTCAGACAAGTTGCATCCGACTGAGTACGCGGGGCGTAATTGACTCGTCGAACTTCTAAATTGCGTAACTTTCGCATACGAGCTCCGTTTTCGACGTTCTTTATATCCACGCGAAGGTCAGACCATACTCTACAACTTTCATTTAGACTCCATCGGCTAATTTTGACATTTATTTTTATTATTTATTTTTAGAAGGCCGGGACAGAAAAACTTCGTTATAAATTCATAACTTCTTCGTTTGACGTCCGTTCTCGCCTAACTTTTCATCGTTTCGCTACTAACAACGAGATCTTCGATTCTCATTTAGATTGTTTCGGCCAAAAACCGCTCGATCTCAAATCGAGTATTCGGGCTGCATACCACTAAGTCGAAACTTAGAAAAATCATAACTTCCTCATACGAAGTCAGATTTGGGCGTTCCTTTTATGCATGCTCTCGGTTTAACGAAATCTACGACTTTCGTTTAGATCGCTAAGGCTAAATATCGCTCTATCTTAAATTCATATTTTTACGTCACTCGACGTCGTGCCGGTTCTGTCGCGAAACTTCGATAGGTCATAACTTCTTCGTTATAACTCGGATTTTGGCATTCCTTATATCTCCGGAATCCTTGTTTCAACCACTACAACTTTATGCAAAGATATCGGGCTTATCTCACACTTAAATTTTGACGCTTATTTTATTCTTAATTCATTAAATTATAATAATTAAGAAAATAAACACATAAATCACATAATTCACATAATTCACAAATAATACATTTTTATTATTTCAAATTGGGTTACAAAGGTTAACCTAGACTATTACATTGCTAAAAATGGCAATCCCAGAAACACGGGCGTTACAATTCTCTCCACCTTAGAATGATTCCGTCCCCGGAATCACACACCAGCAAACAAATGCGGATAGCGACTCATCATGTCACTCTCCGTCTCCCAGGTGAGATTCGGCCCATTCGTGTGTTTCCATCGGACAAGCACTAACTCAACCATATTACGTCGCAACTTCTTAGTCTTTCGGTCAACGATTGCCTCCGGTTCCTCGATCAACCTTTTGTTCTCATCGATCCTCAACTCCGAAAGTGGAATTATGTCGGGAACTTCTCCCATGAACTTCCTCAAGTAACACACATGAAAAGTGTTATGAATTCCATTCAGTTCTTCTGGTAGTTCGAGTTTGTAAGCTTGGTTCCCAAACCTCTGAAGAACTTTAAACGGTCCAATAAACCTTGGACTTAACTTTCCCCTTTTACCAAATCTTATAAGTCCCTTCCACGGCGAGACTTTAAGCAAAACCGAATCTCCAACTTCAAAAGTCATCGGTCTTCGCTTTTTGTCAGCATAGCTCTTTTGACGATCCTGAGCTGCTAACATTCTTTCCCTAATTATTTTCAACTTTTCAGCAGTTTGATGAACCAACTCCGGTCCCATAAACTGCTTTTCCCCAGCCTCAAGCCAACAAGATGGCGTACGACACTTCTGTCCATACAATGCTTGATAAGGTGCCATCTTTATGCTCGAGTGAAAACTATTATTATAGGAAAATTCTACCAAAGGCAAATGTTCATCCCAATTACCTAGGAATTCCAAGGTACACGCTCTCAGCATATCCTCAAGTGTTTGTATCGTTCTTTCACTCTGACCATCAGTCTGCGGATGGTAAGCTGTACTTAAACACAACTTGGTACCCAATTCCTCTTGTAGACTTTTCCAAAATCGTGAGGTGAAACGACTGTCACGATCCGACACAATCGTTAACGGAACACCGTGAAGCCTCACAATTTCCTTCATGTAAGAATTCGCAAGCTTTTCCATAGTCCGTTTCTCCTTTGCTGCTATGAAATGCGCACTCTTAGTGAATCGATCGATGACCACCCAAATCATGTCGTGACCACTTTTTGTTCTGGGTAGTTTAGTGACAAAATCCATAGCAATGTCTTCCCACTTACCCATAGGCACAGGTAATGGTTCTAAACTCCCGTATGGTTTCTGATGTTGTGCCTTGACTCTTGCACAGGTTACACACTCGGCCACGTACTTCGCAATGTCGAGCTTCATCGTCGGCCACCAATAATAGGGTTTTAGGTCCCTATACATTTTTGTGCTACCGGGATGAATCGAGTACATGGTTTTGTGAGCTTCTTCCATCAGAAGATCTCTGACTCCTCCTGTCTTAGGTATCCAAATCCGATCTTGGAACACCTTTAGTCCGTGACTGTTTACACCGAACACCAACGTTTTGCCCACAGGTTCCTCCTTTCGGTCATTCTTCTCAGAAGCTTCGCTTTGAGCTTTCTTTATACTTTCCAAAATAGTCGAGACAACTTCAATTCTCAACGCTCTTGGCCTTTTCTTTTCAAGATTGACCTTCCGACTGAGAGCATCAGCAACAATATTGGCCTTACCGGGGTGGTAAAGTATCTCACAGTCGTAGTCCTTAAGTAATTCCAGCCAGCGTCGTTGCCTCATATTCAATTCTTTCTGACTAAAGAGATATTGGAGACTCTTATGATCAGTGAAAAGTTTGCACTTCGTGCCATAGAGGTAATGCCTCCATATTTTCAGTGCGAAAACTACTGTTGCCAACTCCAAATCATGAGTCGGGTAGTTCTTTTCGTGCTCTTTCAGCTGTCGAGACGCATATGCGATCACCTTATCTCTTTGGGTTAAAACACAGCCCAATCCAACCCCAGACGCATCGCTATAAACAGCGAAGTCTTCAACTCCGTCAGGTAGAGAAAGTATCGGTGCCTCGCATAGTTTCTTCTTTAGTCTCTCGAATACTTCTTTATGCTTATCACTCCAAGCATAAGTAGCTCCTTTGTGGGTCAAAGCTGTTAATAGACTAGCGATCGAAGAAAAGCCTTGGATAAACCTTCGGTAATATCCAGCTAATCCCAAAAAGCTTCGGATCTCCGTGGGACTTTTCGGTTGTTCCCACTTCATCACAGCTTCGATCTTCGCTGGATCAACCATTATCCCTTCTTGGTTGACCACGTGACCCAAAAATTGGACTTCACGAATCTAGAAATCACATTTGGAGAACTTAGCATACAGCTTCTCCTTCTTCAAGACTTCTAACACTTCTCGCAAGTGTCTGCCATGCTCCTCCTGGCTTTTCGAGTAAATCAGAATGTCGTCTATGAACACTATCACGGATTTATCAAGGAACGGGTTACAAACCCTATTCATCAATTCCATGAACGCTGCTGGAGCATTGGTTAGTCCAAACGACATAACCAAGAACTCGTAGTGTCCATATCTAGTTCTGAATGCAGTCTTCTCGATATCTTGCTCTCTTACTTTTAGCTGATGATATCCTGACCTTAGGTCGATCTTTAAAAAATAACTTGAACCTTGTAGTTGATCGAATAGGTCATCAATCCTCGGCAACGGATATCTATTCTTTATTGTTGCCTTATTTAGCTCTCGGTAATCAATGCACATCCTCATGCTTCCATCTTTCTTCTTTACAAATAACACCGGAGCTCCCCAGGGTGATGAACTAGGTCTAATGAAACCTTTGTCCAATAACTCCTGAAGTTGCATCATCAGGTCCTTCATCTCCGTTGGTGCTAATCGATAAGGTGCTTTTGCAATTGGCGTTGTTTCGGGCAACAAGTCGATACGAAATTCTACTTGTCGATCGGGCGGTAATCCAGGAAGATCTTCGGGAAATACTTCCGGATAATCACACACAACAGGAATATTTTGCATCACCTTCTTTTCCTTCTTAGCGTCGATCACGAATGCTAAGTATGATGTACACCCCTTGGTCAAACATTTTCTGGCTTTCATTAGAGAAATGATCCCAGAATTTACTCTACGTTTATCTCCATACACCATAAACGATTCCTTCCCAGGCGGGTTCACTTTCACTATTTTCTTCTTGCATAAAATTTCGGCATCATTGGCGTTAAGCCAATCCATTCCCAAAACGATGTCGAAACCGTTAAGTTCGATAGGCAATAATTCCTTGTGGAACTTATTTCCATTCAGATCAATTAAGATGTTTTTCATACGATGGCTAACAGGTACAAACTTGCCACTAGCAACTTCGACTAATAAAGCATTATCTAGTCTATCAACAGGCAAAGCTAGTTTTCTACCAAATTCATGCGATATAAAGGAGTAGTTGGCTCCAGAATCAAATAAAATTTGGGCAGGTAATTTGTTAACGAGAAAGGTACCTGAAGCGACATCAGCTTCATCTTTAGCAGCTTCCAGTGTCATCTGGAATGCTCTCGCCTTTGGCTTTGGCGGAATGTTGGGTCTTGCTGCTTCCTTTTTCTTCGGACAATCCTTTGAGATGTGCCCCTCTTCACCACAACCATAACAAACATTCTTGGTGAAGGTGCAGTCGTTGGCATAATGCCCTAGCTTTCCACATTTGAAGCATGTGGTTTCCCCGCCACACTTCCCATAATGCTTCTTCCTGCACTTGTCACACCATTTCGCTTATACCTTTCCTCCACTTCCCCTCGAACTAGACTTCGAGAATTTACCTTTCTTGCTGGACCCTGAAAATCCATCGATTTTCCTTTTCTCGCCAACCTCTGACCTTTCCAGACCTTTTTCCCTGATCTGGGTCTCAACATTTCTAGCAGCCCAGATGGCGGATTTCAATGTGGTTGCTTGCTTAACCATTGGACCATAGTCCGCTGGTAGTCCAAGGGCAAACTTGTTGACCTTAGAGAGTTCTGTAGGCACCAAATATGGGATAAACTTCATCTTTTCTGTGAAACTTGCAGCGTATTCAGTAACGCTCAATTTCCCTTTCTTCAAATTCTGAAACTCATTACTGATTTCCAGAAGGTCCTGCTCGGAGCAGTATTGCAGTTTTAGTTGTTCCACAAAGTCTTCCCAAGACATTTTGCTTGCTTCTCCCTTGGGCATAGAGTCAGCTAACAGCTTCCACCAACTCAACACGCCAGATTTTAGCAGAGGGATCGCAAGAGTGGTCTTCTGCCTGTTGCTGCATTCGCAACTTTCAAACATAGTCTCCATTTCGGAGACCCAATCCATAACTTGCACCGGCGTCGGGCTTCCGGATAGACATGGTGGTTTGGATGCCATGAAATCCTTATACTTGCACCCACGACCATCATTTCCTCCATACTGGTTATTGCGTCTAACCACTGGTTGTTCGTCTTGACCAATGATTCCACTAAAGTTTTCTCCTTCAGACTGCCCTCCATTCTCTTCGGGCTCTTCCGCTTGAATTGACGGTTCTTCACGATTCTGCCTAAGCAGGCGTCTTGTTTCTTCCATCTGACGATCCAACATCATTTGAATCATCATTTGTACACCAGCCATTGTTATCGGCTCAGGTGCATCAGCTACGACAGGTACTTGTTGAATTACAGGCGGTTGATTCCTGTTTTCATTAGCATTTCCAACTCCGCTTCTTGTTCTCACCATTTTTGATCTACACACCGAATTATTTCACCTTATTACTCCAAACGATTACATGCTAGTTCTAATATCGTAAACATACGCTTAGAATCCTAAACACATAAACCTTCAGATCCGGTTGGCAACAAACCGTAGATCCGAACAAATAATATCATATATGGCAACATAAAACATTTAGCACATAAAAGCATTTTAGGCAACTCTCCTAAAATAAACTAGTGCTCGTGTCTAAATTTATCAGACACACACCTCCCAATCTCCATTTAGCATACTAAGTTTAAGTCTAGAAATCCTACAAATTCCTAGTTCACTTAAACTAATGCTCTGATACCAACTGTGACATCCCCAAAAATCTCGGCCAGAAAAGACCGATTTCATTTATGCTTTTTAAAACATTTTCAGAGTAAATCCGTTTGATTTTAAAAGAGATGCGGAATTTGTTCCCAAAAACAAAACATGATAAAATAGATATTTATCAAAACATTTCATATAGAAATATGATTTCATTTCATAATCAAAAGTCGGGATGTCATGTTCCGATATAGATCATAAAGCATAAACGATGATATTACAAGTCGTTCAACAAATATATACATATGCAGACTTGTAAACAAAAATGACTTGATGATTCGCCCATCTTAAGCTCTTGCGCCACTTCCTGTAATACAAATCAACTGAGTGGGTCAGGCTTGGGAGCCTGGTGAGCATATAGGGTTTTCAAACCCACAATAATTATATTTAATTTCATCAATCAACAATAAACCCGATTACCCATTCCCGTTATCCTCACCTTACGTTCCTAAAACTAACGTCTATTATAAGGAACTTATTTCAGGATTTTCATCGGGACGGACATTACTGCAGAGGGGCTTCCTCAACAATAAGTGTCCTAAAGGCAACCATGTGGGGGATAGAGTACACCGGTGAACACGTCGTTCACAACACCTACAGGTAATGAGCCTGCTAGTGTTCCACAGGACAGTCTAGAATAGTCCGTGGTCGTCATCCATACTCTGCTGAATGACTAGAATAACACCAATAACACCGAGGCCTCTCATCTGTTTATTACACACCAATTATCTACCCATGTTCTACCCAACATATTAGTAGATAAAAATATACATTTTTATACATTGTTTTAAAAACCTGTATAGCATGCTTTAATCAATACATATTCCACATAACAAATGAGGCATACACACATAACACGTATTTCATAGAGAATATATCAGATCTATGAGATAGAAGAGAGTGAATATACATTCACACATATAACCACAAAATATATACATGTAGCACGTATTTTATATTAAATACTTCATAATATTGCGTATTGAAAAGGGACTATACACTCACCTAATCAGAAGATGATCCGACAGCACTACGGCTTATAGAAGTAGCGTCTCTCCGTAGATCTGGAAGATCTTCACAAAAACCGGCTCCTCGCGGGCAGGGCTTCGGCTCGGGAATAACGCTCTTCGGGATTCTCGGGGCTTCGGATCTCGCTTCAGGGCTCGGGAATAATACCGGGGCTTCGGGATATGATTGGCACGCAAATCGAGGCAAAACTTAAAGAGAGAGAGAAGAGTTTGAACAAGAGAAAATGGCTGAATTCGAGTTCTATTTATAGGCTGAGGGTCTGGGATTACGCGGGGCGTAATCTTAAATTACGCAGGACGTACTCAGTACGCGGGGCGTACTCGGTTACGCGGGGCGTACTTTGATGTCACTGCATGCGTCGATCTGTGGCACTCGAGTATTGGTCAGACAAGTTGCATCCGACTGAGTACGCGGGGCGTACTCAATTACGTGGGGCGTAATTGACTCGTCGAACTTCTAAATTGCGTAACTTTCGCATACGAGCTCCATTTTCGATGTTCTTTATATCCACGCGAAGGTCAGACCATACTCTACAACTTTCATTTAGACTCCGTCGGCTAATTTTGACTTTTGTTTTTATTATTTATTTTTAGAAGGCCGGGACAGAAAAACTTCGTTATAAATTCATAACTTCTTCGTTTGACGTCCGTTCTCGCCTAACTTTTCATCGTTTCGCTACTAACAACGAGATCTTCGATTCTCATTTAGATTGTTTCGGCCAAAAACCGCTCGATCTCAAATCGAGTATTCGGGCTGCATACCACTAAGTCGAAACTTAGAAAAATCATAACTTCCTCATACGAAGTCAGATTTGGGCGTTCCTTTTATGCATGCTCTCGGTTTAACGAAATCTACGACTTTCGTTTAGATCGCTAAGGCTAAATATCGCTCTATCTTAAATTCATATTTTTACGTCACTCGACGTCGTGCCGGTTCTGTCGCGAAACTTCGACAGGTCATAACTTCTTCGTTATAACTCGGATTTTGGCATTCCTTATATCTCCGGAATCCTTGTTTCAACCACTACAACTTTATGCAAAGATATCGGGCTTATCTCACACTTAAATTTTGACGCTTATTTTATTCTTAATTCATTAAATTATAATAATTAAGAAAATAAACACATAAATCACATAATTCACATAATTCACAAATAATACATTTTTATTATTTCAAATTGGGTTACAAAGGTTAACCTAGACTATTACATTGCTAAAAATGGCAATCCCAGAAACACGGGCGTTACAGGCACTGACAATCAAGTACTTTTCAATGAAGAGGGAAGCATTATTTTGAATGTCAACACAAACGAAGTTTTTCTCAAATCAAAAAGGAAAGGTGACATGTTTACATTGGATATCAATCCAATTGTAGGCAAACCTGCTATCTGTCTTATTTCGAAAGCTTCATCAGACATTAGCTAGCTTTGGCATCGAAGACTTTCACATCTCAACATTCGAAACATCAACAAACTTGTTGTTCAAGATTTGGTAAGGGGTTTACCTATACTTAAATTTGATAACGATTCTTTATGTGCAGCTTGTGAAGTAGGCAAGCTACATAAACAAGGTCAAGGTTCACGTTCTCAGGTTTAAATCCGACATTGCACAAATCATGATTGACTTTATCAAAAAGATGGAAACAACTCTGAAGAAGACCATTCGAAAAATCAAGAGTGATCATGGAACTGAATTTAAGAAGAAGGTTCTTGATTCCTTTTTGGTGCACAAAGGAATTTCGCATAATTTTTCGTCTCCATATACACCACAACAAAATGGTGTTGTTGTACGAAGAAATAGATCTCTATGCGAAGCTGCAAGAACTATGCTTGCATATGCGAAACTTCCACAGTATCTTTGGGCTGAAGCCGTCTCTACTACATGTTTTACTCAAAATAGATCTTTCATCCATCGTCGATTTAATATCACTCCATACGAAATTATTAATAATCAAAAACCTAATGTGAAATTTTTCCATGTTTTCGGATGCAGGTGCTTTATTATGAACCTCAAGGATAATCTTTCGAAGTTTCAAGCAATAGCTGATGAAGGGATTTTTCTGGGATATTCGCATAATTTAGTAGCATATCGTGTATTGAACAAAGGCACACAAAAAGTGGAAGAAACATTTAATCTTACATTTGATGATTATTATATTAAACAAACTGAAATGCATTTTGAAAACCATCCTATTCTAAAAGAAATACAAGATGAATCTGAACCTTTACAATCGTTGGATATTGACTATGATTTGATTTTTGGAAACACATATCATGTTGTAGATGCTGAAATTAATGCCAATGATAATCATATTTCTGAATTAACGAAGATCACTGATGATTCAACATCAAATCCTCAAAATATAGGCGAAAGTATGCATACCAATCCGATGGAGGGGGAGCATGTAGATTCGTACACTCTTGTTGAGGGGGAGCATTCTTTCGAGGGGGAGAATGAGAGAATGGATGCTGATGTTAAGGAGGAGCATCATATTGAGGGGGAGTACACATGAGATAATGAAAATTTTCATGATTTTAATGATGTTTGTTCGATTGCAGGTTCAGAGAATGATGATATATATGAAGGTACACCTTTGGAATTTGATCTAGCTTATCCACCAATGGAGAAATGGACAAGAGATCATCCAAAGGATCAAATAATTGGGAATCCATAAGAGGGAGTTTTAACGAGAGCTCAAATTCATGCAAAGAATGAGGTATTAAATACTCATCAAGAATTTTGCATGTTCAATGTTTTTATATCTAAAATCGAACCAAAGACAGTTAAGGTTGCAATGGCACACTCAGATTGGGTTGTTGCAATGCAATCTGAATTATCTTAATTTGAACGAAACAAGGTTTGGAGATTAATTCCTAAACCAAATGATGTTTCGATTGTCGGGTTAAAATGAATTTTCAAAAATAAAACCGACAAAGATGGAAACATTGTTCGAGACAAAGCAAGGCTTGTTGTCAAAGGTTATTCACAACAAGAAGGGATAGGTTACGAAGAAACTTTTGCCCCTGTCGCACGACTCGAGGTTGTTCGTATATTTCTGGCTTATGCAGCTCACAAAGACTTTTATGTTTATCAAATGGACGTGAAGTGTGCATTTTTGAATGGAGAGCTTGAAGAAACTATTTACGTAGAACAACCTCCAGGTTTTTTTAACGAAGAACATCCTGATCATGTTTATATCTTAGATAAAGTAGTTTATGGTTTAAAACAAGCACCACCAGCATGGTATGCAACACTTACTTCATTTTTAAAGCAATCTAAATTTAAACAAGGATCAGTTGATCCCACATTATTTCGAAAGAAAGTTTGGAATCATCTAATGCTTGTTCAAATTTATGTTGATGATATAATTTTTGGCTCAACTGACCCTGCTTTGTCTAGTGAATTCGAAAATTCGATGAAGAGTAAGTTTGAAATGAGCATGATGGGAAAAATCAATAATTTTCTTGGTTTGAATATTCGACAAAGCAGATAAGGTATTTTTATCATTCAAGAAAAATATACGAAGAATTTGCTAGAGAAGTTTGGATTGAAGAATAGCACAAAACTTTGTGTTCCTATGGAAACAGGCACAAAGCTAACACCTTCGTTAGATAAACCTGCAGTTGATCTAACTCTTTATAGGAGTATGATTGGATCATTACTTTATCTAATAGCTAGAAGACCTGATATCATGTTTTCTGTGTGTAACTGTGCTAGGTACCAGTCAAACCCTCGAGAACCACATCTCACTGTTGTAAAGAATATCTTTCATTATCTCAAAGGATAAATTTCGTTAGGATTGTGGTATCCTTCGAAAACTGGGCTCTTCATTCAAGCATATTCGGATGCAGACTTGGGTGGTTGTAATCTTGATAGAAAAAGCATAAGTGGAGGATGTCAATTCCTTGATGGTAAATTGGTGAGTTGGCAATTGAAAAAGCAAACGTGTGTATCAATTTTAACTGTTGAAGCAGAATATGTCGCTGCGGCTGCTTGTACATCACAAATACTTTGGATCCAAAGTCAATTGCGTGACTATGCAATTAATATGAAAAAGATTCCATTATATTGTGAATCCTAAAGTGTCATAAGAATTTGTCATAATCATGTTCAACATTCAAAGACTAAACATATAGCTCTTCGCTATCATTTCATTAAGGATCATGTGGAAGATGGAAATATTGAAGTGCATTTTGTGAAAACAACAAGTCAATTAGCTGATATTTTCACAAAATCATTAGATGAAAAGTCGTTTGTAAGAATTTTAGAAAGACTTGGAACGCTCGATGGAAACTCTGTTGCATGCGAAAAGGACGAATGATGGTTGAACATGAAAGATTCAGAGGCGCTGAATAAAAGGAAACACATTGTTATTCAGTATTCAAAGGGTACTGTTCATAGTCAACTCTTCGACCCCTTCGAATTCGTAAATTTGTCATTTTTCATGGGTTGTTTAAATTTCGTGTGTTTGCAACAAGTTCATTTTGTGTGTCATTTTATTTTCGAAAAATCAAAAATACCAAAAAGATTTTATCTTTTGTTTTGTCTTTTATTTTCGAAAAATCAAAAATACCAAAAAGATTTTATCTTTTATTTTTTTGTCTTTTATTTTCAAAAAATCAAAACCTCCAAAAAGATTTTCTCTTTTCTTTTGTATTTCATTTTCGAAAAATTCAAAAACAACAACAATATTTTGTTTCTCTTTTTGTTTTTAATACTTTGTTGCAGATATTCATGAATGATTCAACTTGGACAATGCTTGTAGTTCTAGGGTCAGGTAAATTTTTGGATACTAGGAACTAGTTAAGTTGTCCCTAGAAGCATGCTGTTACATGTTGACCAAAGCCTCCAATGACTCAATGTGTGTGTTCGAAAGCCTTAATGAAAATTTTCATACGAAGATTTCTTCCCAATCGGGCTTGTAGTCACATTAGTCTCCTGAGCTACCTGACTCTTCTCACTTGAGTTAAGAGTTTACTGTTGGTCCAAAAATAATAGAGGTACATTTCATGTCTTCTACCAATCTTTTTCATCTAAAATTTTTTAAACAATCACACACGAAGACATATGTCCAAGAGGTATCTGATCAAACCAATCAAGACATAGTCATATCAAACATCTGTGTTTATAATCTGACATCATGAGACCGTGATGAAAGTGAAACCCATATATCTACATTTTCAAGGAATTGACGGGGAACTATGTTCCAGATTTTAATGAAACTTTTGTTTCTGTACCTACATTTGAAACTCCAAATCATATTCTTTTCTTATGAGTGGTCTTGATCAAACATTTGAAACCCACGATGTTTGTTACCAAACATGATTCATCACACAATTTTTTATGAATATGATTTCCGTGTGAGTTTCTTTCGAAATCCAAAGTTACTTAATATTTTTCCAACACATACTTGTCACTGACTACACTGGTCAAACAAGTAATTTCTGTTACAATTACCCACCTGATGTTTAGGTTAAAATGTAACGAAATTCATTAAGCCACCTACGAAGCCTTTTAAAAGATGCCCTTCGATACTTCTCTACAAGTATTCGATTGTAATTCACGGGAACATACACAAGATGTTGATCATCTCTCTTGATGATTAACGAAGCAACCTTTGCCCGGGGTTTTAACTGCCTTCGTGTCAAATTGAAACTTTGACATCACTGACTTCCAATTTTTTTATATTGCTTCTCATCTAATGTAACACCCCCAAACCTGAACGGCTGAAACGTTCGGGGGCGGATGACTTCATGTGGTAACGTAACAAATGAATACATAGTAAAGAAAGCAATACAACCATCATATATATAATTGAAAGTTTACATTTGTCAAAAGTTACATGTTCTAAACCAATTACAATATGATGTCAAAATATGAAATTAAACTGGCGCCGCAGCATCCCTTCATCAAAAGCATAATGATACCTGAAATTACTGATTCCGTGGGACATACAAGTAATTTTGAAAGAGTAGATCAGCATTTAAGCTGGTGAGTTTCATAAGTATTTAAATGACAATGTTTGTATGAAATGAAATGTTTTATCCTTGTTTGTTTGTGTTTAGAAAATCCTATATTTTCTACTAGTATAAAAGTAGCCTTCTCTCAAGACCAAAGTTTGTTTCTAAAATGTATGTAAGTGTAAAATAACCAATGTGTTTGAAAACCTTGTAAATCAATGCATTTTTAATACCCCATGTGAGTTTTATAACCATAATATTGACTCGGAATGCCTATACACAACGTTCTTCAGGCGTTGGAATGTTATGACGTTTGTCACCCCAAACGGTGGACTGTAGCTAACAGTCAGGACGCGGGTTGTCAAGCCCGTATAGATCTATACACAAACACCATGCTCCCCCTCCAAGGGATTCTGGTATATAATACAGGACTTGAAATGTGTACTCGAACGTACGTGAAGTTAGTGTCTTACAAAACCGTGGTATAAAAACAGATCTACTTGTTAAAATGTTTCATTTGTTCTTGTATACGAAAGTGACTTCTTGAAATTCATGTTTCTAGTACGAAGGAGTTAGAAATTTGTTCGTAAAACTATACCTATTATAGTTTTCTAAAAATGTGTCTCATTTGTTTAGAAATACCTAGAAAAGGAATCATTTGTTATGAAAGCGTAGATTTTTGTAGAGCCTAAGATAGACAAATATACATATAATCTAAGAAAAAGTTTAGTTTATACATGCATTACAACAATTTATATTTCAAAAGATAGAATGCTATTGTAACATATTTTATATATATGAAAGTTCCCTATAAAGTTTATAAATCACATGTGATTTGGATATATAAAAGCATATAAAATAGTTCTTTATGTAACAAACGATAATACTGGTGTGTTTTACTTGTAATCCCCCCCTTGAAAGTATATAAAAGAATTTATAGGACATTTAAAAGGTAAATTAAGGGGTATGAACTCACTTGAAAGTTTGAAGATAGCGAGATGGAAAACCGGGCAGAGTTTCGTCTCGGGAAATGGATTTTTCTCGGGATTCTCGGGAATCTCCGGAGTAAAATCGACCCTCGGGACTTGAGCAAAAAGACCAGAGCTTCGGGTTTGAACGGGCACAGAAAACGAGGCAAGATCGTGAGAGAAAGGAGAGAAATGAGCAAGTTTTTCGGAAGCCTTCGCATGCTATTTATAAGGGGTCTGACAAGCCTCGGTGCGCGGGGCGTACGCTAGTACGCAGCGTGTACTCGTACGTCATGCATGACCGAGTCCTCGACTGCCTCGGCTTCGGATGGGACGGATCGGATGGGGCGGGTCGGATGGGATGGCGGGTCGAACGGGCGGGTCGGTAGCCTCGCATAGGGGCGACCTGGACGAAACGAGACCAAGGCCCTCGGGTACGCAGGGCGTACAGGGTTACGCGACGCGTACCTCAGATGAGGACGCTGCCTCCTCTTCGGATAATCCGGATTTTTGAATTAAATAAATATATAATTTATTTAATAAACTTCAAAAAATCATATCTTCTTAATACGAACTCCGTTTTCGATGGTCTTTATATCCACGCGTAGGTGAGACTACGCTCTACAACTTTTGTTTAGATTCCGTTGGCAAATTCCGAAATTATTTTTATTATTTATTTATTAAAATGACGTGATTAAGGAATTTCTTTAAAAATTCATAACTTCTTTATCTGACGTCGGTTTTTGCCAGACTTTTTACCGCTGAAATACCTTTGTCGAGACCTTCGATTCTCGTT
Source organism: Lactuca serriola (assembly GCF_051521515.1). Classification (NCBI taxonomy): domain Eukaryota; kingdom Viridiplantae; phylum Streptophyta; class Magnoliopsida; order Asterales; family Asteraceae; genus Lactuca; species Lactuca serriola. Next base: position 120,581,076 of record NC_136412.1, read on the forward strand.
TAGGTCATTCCGGCCAAAAGTCGCTCGATCTTCGATTCGAGTTTTTAGTTGTCTGTTGCTAAGCCGAAATTGGAAAAATCATAACTTCAATATACGAAGTCGGATTTGGGCGTTCTTTTTACGTACGATCATGGTTTAATGACATTTAAACATAGAAGGAATTTAAATATAACTTTTTGGACATTTTACTATCAAAGTTAATTTTATTAACTCAAAAGTGGTTACAATACTTGACTTTTTAGGTCATTACAAGGAATTGAAATATCGGGTTGTCACATCATCCCCCCGTTAGAGGGAATTTCGTCCCGAAATTTAAAGTAGTAAAGATACTAGTGAACATGAAAGAGATGAGGGTACTTTTGTTTCATCTGATCTTCGCGTTCCCATGTGAATTCAGTTCCCCGCTTGGCGTTCCAGCAAACCTTCACGATGGGTATGCGACTTTGTTTTGTTTGTTTGACCTCTCGGTCCATGATTTCTACTGGTTCTTCCACAAATTTGAGGCTCTCGTTGATCTCGATCTCATCGAGTGGAATAACAAGAGTCTCATCGGACAGACACTTTTTCAAGTTTGAGACGTGGAAGATTGGATGTATGTTACTAAGTTTACGCGGTAGGTTAAGCTTGTAAGCCACAGGGCCGATTCTGGCAAGAATCTCGAAAGGCCCTATGTATCTTGGATTTAGTTTCCCACGCTTTCCAAAGCGTATTAAGCCCTTCCACGGTGAGATCTTTAATAAGACGTGGTCTCCTACCTGGAATTCCAAAGGTTTCCTCCTTTAGTCAGCGTAGCTTTTCTGTCGGTCTCTAGAGGCTTTCAATCGTTCACGAATCTGAACGATCTTCTCTGTCGTTTCTCGTATGATTTCCGGACCGGTGAGAGTGCTCTCAGGAACTCTTCCTCTAGCTAACTGGGTATCGCCAACTTCAGTCCAGCACAGAGGGGATCTGCACTTTCGACCATAGAGGGCTTCAAACGGAGCAGTCTTTATGCTTGTATGATAACTATTGTTGTATGAAAATTCGACAAGGGGTAAATGGATATCCCATGCCCTTCCAAAGTCAATCACACAGGCTATCAGCATATCTTCTAAAGTTTGTATCGTTCTCTCACTTTGCCCGTCTGTTTGTGGGTGGTAGGTTGTACTCATGTCTAGCCTAGTCCCTAGGGAACTTTGTAGTGACTGCCAGAATCTCTACTATCTCTATCGGAGATAATGGATATCGGAACACCATGCAGTCGCACTACTTCCCTCAAGTAAGTTCTTGTAAGCTTTTCCATTTTGTCAGTCTCCTTGATGGGTAGGAAATGTGCGGATTTGGTCAATCTGTCGACGATGACCCATATTGTATCGAGTCCACCCGTCGTCTTGGGTAACTTGGTTATGAAGTCCATAGTAATCCACTCCCATTTCCATTCTGGTATTTCTGGTTGTTGTAGTAATCCTGAAGGTTTCTGATACTCGACCTTAACCTTAGTGCAAGTAAGGCATTTACTTACGAAGGTAGCAATTTCTGCTTTCATGTTAGGCCACCAGTACAGTTTCTTAAGATCCAGATACATTTTATCTGAACCTGGGTGAACGAAATATCTTGAGTTGTGTGCTTCGGTCATGACTACGTCTCTGAAACCACCATGTTTCGGGGTCCAGATTCGGTCCATGAGATAGTAGGCTCCGCCACCCTTGACTTTTAGATTCTTTTCCATTCCTCGCAGGGATTCACCCGCCACATTTTCAGGTTGCAAAGCTTCCATTTGTGCCTCCTTAATTTGTGTGGATAAGTGGGAATGGATAGTCATAGTCAGAGATTTGACCCTCCGGCCAGTGTATTCCTTTCGACTGAGGGTGTCATCTACCACGTTGGCCTTGCCAGGATGATAACGAATTTCGCATTCGTAGTCATTTAGTAACTCAACCCATCGTCGTTGTCGCATGTTGAGTTCCTTCTGATCGAAAATGTGTTGAAGGCTCTTGTGATCGGTGAAAATAGTACTCTTTGTTCCGTATAAGTAGTGTCTCCAGATCTTCAGAGCAAATACCACTGCTCCTAACTCGAGATCGTGTGTCGTATAGTTCACTTCGTGTGTCTTAAGCTGTCGGGAGGCATAAGCAATAACCTTCCCTCTCTGCATAAGAACACAACCAGTCCTTGATTTGATGCATCGCAATACACTACGAAGTCTTCTATCCCTTCGGGGAGGGATAGTATCGGTGCGGTGCACAAGGCATGTTTTAGTGTCTGGAATGCCTTCTCTTGTTTCGCTTCCCAGTCAAAGGCCACGCCTTTCTGGGTTAATGTAGTAAGAGGTTTCGCAATGCTAGAGAAATTCTTTATGAATCTGCGATAGTAGCCAGCGAGACCTAGAAATTGACGAATTTCTGTAGGTGTCTTTGGTGCCGACCAGTTCTCAATGGCCTTAATTTTGGAGGGGTCCACGTGTATCCCTTTCTCGCTAACAACGTGGCCTAAAAATTCGACTCTTCGAATCCAAAATTCGCATTTAGAGAACTTCGCATAGAGTTTCTCCGTTCGCAGTGTTTCTAGGACTTTTCGTAGGTGCTGACTATGCTCTTCCTCACTTCGGGAGTAGATAAGTATATCATCGATAAAGACGATGACAAACTGATCCAAGTAAGGACGGCATACCCTATTCATTAGGTCCATAAATACTGCTGGTGCATTGGTTAATCCGAACGACATCACTACAAATTCGTAGTGTCCATAACGAGTTCGGAAAGCTGTCTTTGGAATGTCCCCCTCTAGAACTCGTAATTGGTGATATCCGGATCGTAGGTCTATCTTTGAGAAGTAGTTTGCTCCTTGAAGTTGATCGAATAGGTCGTCAATACGGGGTAGAGGATAGCGGTTCTTGACAGTAAGTTTGTTCAGCTCTCTGTAGTCGATGCACATACGAAACGATCCGTCTTTCTTCTTTACAAACAAGACCGGTGCTCCCCAAGGTGAGAAACTTGGTCTTATGAATCCTTTTTGAAGGAGTTCATTAAGTTGACTGGAAAGTTCCTGCATCTCTACTGGTGCGAGACGATAAGGCGACTTCGCTACTGGGGTAGCCCCTGGAACTAAGTCGATTCTGAACTCGACTTGGCGTTGCGGTGGTAATCCTAGTAGTTCTTCTGGAAAGATATCGGGAATGTCGCGTACTACCGAGATGTTCTTGATGTCCTTCAGTTCTTGACTTGTATCAACGATGTGCACTAGGAATGCTCGACAATCCTTCCGCAAGCACTTTCGAGCTTGGATGCACGAAATGATGCGAAGGTTTGTACTTGATTTGTCGCCGTAGATAACTAATGTTTCGTTGTTAGGGAGGTTAAGACGGACTGCTTTCTCAAAGCACATGATGTCGGCGCGAAGAAGACTCAACCAATCCATGCCGACTATGACGTCGAAACTTTTAATTTGGACCGGCATGAGATTGATTGGAAAAGAATGGTCGTCTAAAGTTAACGTACAGCCCATGTATATGCAGTTAGTGTTTTCGGTTTTTCCATTGGCCATCTCTACAGTGAATGATTTTTCTAACGTGCTAGGTTTAGGTTTAAGTAAGTGAATAAAGTTTTGACTCACGAAGCTTCTCTCCGCTCCACTATCGAATAATATGCATGCATATGAATTATCGAGAAGGAACGTACCAGCAACTATAGTTGGGTCAGCTACTGCCTCGTCGTGGCCTATAGCCAAAACTCGTCCCATACTGCCGGTGCCTGCTGCTTTAGGGCAGTTCCTCCTGTAGTGGCCCACCTCGCCACAACCGTAGCAAGTTTGGCCTACACCCGCGCTAGGGACTTGAGTGATCGGCTTTGCGGGGTCCTTGCAGAAACGGGATGTGTGTCCCTTTCTGTTGCAGTTGGCGCACTGCATTTCCCGACAAGGTCCATGGTGGTGGTAAGTGCATTTGGTGCACTTTGGAAGGTTACCTACATAAGGCTTTGTTGGGTAGGTATTTGTAGGAGCTGTAGTAGGTACAGTGGCAACATTCACTGAAACCAGTTGTTTCTTTGCGGGCTCTTGGGAAGACCCACCCTTCCCTTTATTCCGTACCCTCTTCTTGTTATTGTTGTTGTTGTTGTTGTTGTTGTAGTTGTTGTTGTTGTTGTTGTTGTTTCCTTTCTGTGGTTCTGGTGCAGAAGTGGTTGAGTTCTGATGACCTCCGTAGTCAATCAGAGATTGTGCCAGTTCCTTAGCACTTTCAAAGGTGTCAGGTTTGGAAGCTAACACGCTTGATCGTATTTGGGGCGTCAGTCCCCAGATGTACCTTTCTATTTTCTTGCTCTCGGGAGCAATCATATCTGGACAAAGGATTTCCATCTCGCAGAATCTATTGGTATAAGTACCGATGTCGGTACCAACCATTCCGAGAGTCCATAGTTCGTGTTCGAGCTTTTGAATCTCTCCCCGTGGGCAGTATTCTCTCATCATCATGGCTTTTAGGCTCTCCCAGCTTATGGAGTTTGCCACTATTAGGGTAAGTACTTTAACGTGGCCATTCCACCAAGTTAAAGCTTTATCAATAAGGGTGAAAGTTGCAAATTTGACTTTGCTGTGCTCGGGACAGGAGCAGATTTCAAAGACTGCCTCCGTCCTTTCAATCCACTGCCTCAGGGCCATCACACCACCAGTTCCATAAAACATGCGGGGCTTGGCATTAGTGAAGTCCTTATAGGTGCATTCTTGAGGTGGTCCATGACTCTCGCCATGGTTGGATGGGTGTGTGCCAGATCCCGAGCCATTAGTACTCGAGTTATTGATCTGTGACATGGCAGCTGCCACCGCTGCAGTGACTGCTGCTTGGAACATAACAACATCAAATTGAGGTGGTGGAGGTGGTGGTGGTACAGGTGTTTCTCCACCGTTGTTTCGCCTTGGGTTCCTACGCGGAGGCATCCTTCAACTATAGGTTGAAAAGACAACGATAAGAATTCCATAGAATAGAAAATGTATGTGTCTTATGAACTAAATCGCTATAGTTCAACAACAGATGATAGTATGAGTCTTAAAATAGAAGAATGAAACTTATTTGTAAGACTGAAAGTATGAAACAAGTATTTGGTTTCTCAAAGACCTTTCAAGGTTTGAACGAAATACTTAACGTAGTAATAATAGTGTCATTTATATTAATATAAAAGTTGTTACAACGATCATGAAAATTTGACCCCTATAAGGGTCTCCGATTACAAAGTTCGAGAAATTTAAAGACTTTTAGCCGATGTCCTAAGCTATAACAAAATTTGAGTCCTTGACAAGCACTACTTGCGACGTAGGTCGCTTGGAGCTTAACTCCGCATCTGATTTCTTCGACTCCATTAGACGCCTATCAAAAGCGGCTTGTTGTTCCCTCAGTTCAGCGAGGGCTGCAATCATTTGTGCTTGGAATGCCCCGGTTTGGAGTTGAGCATTGTCTTGTATCTTGTCCAGCCTATGGATGTCAGAAGTGTGAACTTGTACTTCCACATTGACATCCCAGAGTCGGCTAGCTTGAACTCCAGACTGATAGGACTGATTGGCTAACTTACCCACCATTACCGGGAGTGCTCGATCAGTCGAACCTCCACCGCGAACATCATAGAAGTCCCGGCACATGTCGTAGGGAGGGCGTAGGTTTTACTGTTGGCTCCAATGGTGGAGGTGACTTCCCCAGACGGGAGTCGGTCCTTGAAAGTTCCTTACGAAGACGGGAGGTTGAATGGGTGGTGGATCGATAACTTCCGGCTCTGAGTCGGTACCGGAGTCATCACCCACTTCTATGGGTTCCTCGTCCTCTTCGGGATCATCTTCGATCCATCCTCCGTTGCCTTGGTTGGGAAAGTAGGGGTCGCCAGGGTGGTGAAATCCAGCCATTTGACTGTACGAGAAATGGGGTTATAAGAATTGAATAAAGTTGAAACATGCAAAACATGTAAGTTAAACTGGTTTAGATAGCAAATACTCCTATAGTATTTAAATTCTTTTGTTTGATTCTAGAAATGGTTTGGTAAGTTTTGACTTGTTGCTTACTACGATCATTCCTCGATATACGTTGGTCCAATCTCGGGCAAATATAGTTGATCACGCTATATTTGTCCAAAATCTGATTACATATATCGAGTCTCAATCGTAGTGTCAACTTGTCTAAATACTTTGTATATTTGGATATCACGGAAATAATTTGTGGTATGCATGAAATTGTACTTAAATGAACTATCAATTTAAGTTAAACGCAACGCTGCTTAAGCGTAAAAAGAAAAATTGTTTTGTCAGAGAGTATTAGTCCCTTCAGCATTTATAGTTTGTATATCTTATGTGGTTCGATATACTTAGTTCACTATAAACATTGCTCTGATACCAATCTGTCACACCCCCAAACCTGAACGGCGGAAACGTTCGGGGGCAGATGACTTCATGTGGTAACGTAACAAATGAATACATAGTAAAGAAAGCAATACAACCATCATATATATAATTGAAAGTTTACATTTGTCAAAAGTTACATGTTCAAAACCAATTACAATATGATGTCAAAATATGAGATTAAACTGGCGCCGCAGCATCCCTTCATCAAAAGCATAATGATACCTGAAATTACTGATTCCCTGGGACATACAAGTAATTTTGAAAGAGTAGATCAGCATTTAAGCTGGTGAGTTTCATAAGTATTTAAATGACAATGTTTTTATGAAATGAAATGTTTTATCCTTGTTTGTTTGTGTTTAGAAAATCCTATATTTTCTACTAGTATAAAAGTAGCCTTCTCTCAAGACCAAAGTTTGTTTCTAAAATGTATGTAAGTGTAAAATAACCAATGTGTTTGAAAACCTTGTAAATCAATGCATTTTTAATACCCCATGTGAGTTTTATAACCATACTATTGACTCGGTATGCCTATACACAACGTTCTTCAGGCGTTGGAATGTTATGACGTTTGTCACCCCAAACGGTGGACTGTAGCTAACAGTCAGGGCGCGGGTTGTCAAGCCCGTATAGATCTATACACAAACACCATGCTCCCCCTCCAAGGGATTCTGGTATATAATACAGGACTTGAAATGTGTACTCGAACGTACGTGAAGTTAGTGTCTCACAAAACCGTGGTATAAAAACATATCTACTTGTTAAAATGTTTCATTTGTTCTTGTATACGAAAGTGACTTCTTGAAATTCATGTTTCTAGTACGAAGGAGTTAGAAATTTGTTCGTAAAACTATACCTATTATAGTTTTCCAAAAATGTGTCTCGTTTGTTTATAAATACCTAGAAAAGGAATCAATTGTTATGAAAGCGTAGATTTTTGTAGAGCCTAAGATAGACAAATATACATATAATCTAAGAAAAAGTTTAGTTTATACATGCATTACAACAATTTATATTTCAAAAGATAGAATGCTATTGTAACATATTTTATATATATGAAAGTTCCCTATAACGTTTATAAATCGCATGTGATTTGGATATATAAAAGCATATAAAATAGTTCTTTATGTAACAAATGATAATACTGGTGTGTTTTACTTGTAATCCCCCCTTGAAAGCATATAAAAGAATTTATAGGACATTTAAAAGGTAAATTAAGGGGTATGAACTCACTTGAAAGTTTAAAGATAGCGAGATGGAAAACCGGGCAAAGTTTCGTCTCGGGAAACGGATTTTTCTCGGGATTCTCGGGAATCTCGGGAGTAAAATCGACCCTCGGGACTTGAGCAAAAAGACCAGAGCTTCGGGTTTGAACGGGCACGGAAAACGAGGCAAGATCGTGAGAGAAAGGAGAGAAATGAGCAAGTTTTTCGGAAGCCTTCGCATGCTATTTATTGGGGGTCTGACAAGCCTCGGTATGCGGGGCATACGCTAGTACGCAGCGCGTACTCGTACGTCATGCATGACCGAGTCCTCGACTGCCTCGGCTTCGGATGGGACGGATCGGATGGGGCGGGTCGGATGGGACGGCAGGTCGGTAGCCTCGCATAGGGGCGACGTGGACGAACCGAGACCAAGGCCCTCGGGTACGCAGGGCGTACAGGGTTACGCGGCGCGTACCTCGGATGAGGACGCTGACTCCTCTTCGGATAATCCGGATTTTTGAATTAAATAAATATATAATTTATTTAATAAACTTCAAAAAATCATATCTTCTTCATACAAACTCCGTTTTCGATGGTCTTTATATCCACGCGTAGGTGAGACTACGCTCTACAACTTTCGTTTAGATTCCGTTGGCAAATTCCGAAATTATTTTTATTATTTATTTATTAAAATGACGTGATTAAGGAATTTCTTTATAAATTCATAACTTCTTTATCTGACGTTGGTTTTTGCCAGACTTTTTACCGCTGAAATACCATTGTCGAGACCTTCGATTCTCGTTTAGGTCATTCCGGCCAAAAGTCGCTCGATCTTTGATTCGAGTTTTTAGTTGTCTGTTGCTAAGCCGAACTTGGAAAAATCATAACTTCAATATACGAAGTTGGATTTGGGCGTTCTTTTTACGTACGATCATGGTTTAATGACATTTAAACATAGAAGGAATTTAAATAGAACTTTTTGGACATTTTATTATCAAAGTTAATTTTATTAACTCAAAAGTGGTTACAATACTTGACTTTTTAGATCATTACAAGGAATTGAAATATCGGGTTGTCACATCTAATTCTTTGGAACACTACACACATGAAATCCTTGAGGTTTTGAGTAATACCAACTCAGGCTGATGATTTCGAACATCTGGCAAATGACTTTACTTTAAAACCCAAAAGTAAAAGAGCCCTACTTCCATACAAAGAGTTCCGACGGTTGCTATTCTATTGGGGAAAACAAACTAGCCTGTTAGAGGGGACGTTTGTATTCTGTCTGGGTTTTGAGGAGATGTGACAATTACTTTTTCACGCATGGAGACTTTATCGTCATCATGGTGTGGTTTGCAAAGAGCCACGTCAGATTTCTTTAAATGCACATCCCGCTTTTATTTCAAATTCCAGGGTTACATATAAAAGGGGATGCAATGTTTCTTTATTTGTTTACGCTTCTAGAAGAATTATTCTCAAAATACTCTTTGTTCTTCACAAAGCTTTCAAACCCTAACAATGGCGACTTCTGCTCCTCTCGATACAAATCCTTCTCACACCACTGATGACATTACTTCTTTACCAGTTATGAAGATTCAGGGCACTAATTATCAAGTGGAGGCTGATGTTTCGCAATACCCTGAAGAACTTAAAATGCTTGTTGTTGCATTGAAGAGTTTTGTCTTGTCAAAGGCAATGTTTAGTTCTTTCTCTGTTCAAATTTCATGGCTATCTCAAGCAGGATCCACTACTACTTACACCAAAGCTTTTGATGTTGTAACGTTTAATCTGGTGAATGACAAAAAGGTCAGACTCTCCAAGAAACTTTTCTATCAAATTCTGGAAATCCCTAATTCTCCACCATATGTCGATTTCTCTTTTCCACAAATTGTTCATATGTTTAATGAAATGGGCCATCAACCTCAATTATCAAAGATCAGTGATTTCAAGAAGTCAGGTCTTCCAAGTGTTTGGAATTTTTCTTTGGTATTTTCTTGAGGTGTTTGACTGGGAGAACTGTTGACCTGGACAAGGGACACATGGAAGTATATGCCATGGTTTTTGGGCTATACTATGATCTCAAGGTGGATTATTCTACTCAGTTGTGCAAAGAGTTTCAAAAGAGTATTGAAAACAAGAATGCTCTTCATGGCATTTCGTGTGCACATTATTGGAGCTTGATTCTCAAATACTTCTATGAAAAGGAGGGGATTTTGGTGCCAAATGATGAAGAGAAAACTGTGTTTCATATCTACAACTGTCCAAAGGATGCAACTAATGATGCAGAGGAGTTTCCATTTGTAGTTCGTATTCCCGATGCGATGCTCAGACCAGTTGATCCAACAAATTATGTTTTGGTGTCTTATTTGCAATCAATTGATACTACTATTGCAATTGGGATTATGTTACCAAGGGACGAGACCAAGTCAAAATTTTCAAAGAAGAATGAAGCAAATTCCTTTGAAAAGCCTATCAAGGAATCTAAGTCTTCGAAGAGCTCAAAGAAGACACTCATCATTGTTGAAGAGGGAATCACTCACGAAGTTTCTGTCGTTGAAACCACTTTAACGAATCCAGTTGTTACAGAAGCTCAGGAACAAGAGATTATTCCTTCGAAGACTGGGTTTTTCGAAGACTCAAAATGAAGTCGAAACATAAAAGCCGATCTCCGATAACCAATGTTGTACGAAAGCCACAGGTTTCTCATCAGGGATTACTTATTCGTGAACTTCCAGCGCCTGTTTCTCCATCCTCGAAGAAACAAAGGGCTGAAGATCTGGCTAAACAACTTTCAAAGAAGAAGAAGAAGAAGATAAGAAAGATGGTTATCTCAACTGAATCGACTGACGATGAAGAAGAACAGGTTCCAGAAACTCCTAAAGCAAAACTTCATACAGAAACTTCAACTTTTACATGAACAGCAGTTATTCCACCTGAAGATTTGATTGCCAAGTCATCTACTGAGGAGGCACGAACTTCTGACATTCTTGCACACATATCTAATACGGATGCAAATGTCACTATGGGTAAGGAAAATGCGAAGAAAGTTGATAAGAGTACACCAGAGATTGTTATATCTGAAACCTTTGTTTCTTTACCTCCACAAATCATCCCCATTACCTCCACTACAGATTCACCAACTTATGAAAATATCATCAATCATCCTTTTACTTCTCTTTTCTATTCTCAATCAACTGATCCACCCAAAACCACTTCACCCATTCACAAATCTCTCTCTATAGAAACAGATCATGAAAATGAAGGTTTTAGAGGCACTTTTGAAGATTTAGTATTTGATGAAGATGAAGCAAATTTTCCAGATCACATGCTTATGACAATGAAGAAGTTCAAAATATTGAATACAAAGCTAAATTCAATTATTCAATATCAAGCAGATCTTGGAGAAGGTCAATCAGTTTCAAGTTTGGAGGTTGATGGTATGTTAAAACTATGTGAAGGGTGGATAAGTTCGAAGGTATCAAATCTGATTAAAGATTCTTAAGCTCGGCTCTTGGAAACAATGGATATGAATGATCGAAACAATGAAAAGAGGGTTACATCTCTAAAGTCTACATTCGAAGGTGACTTGAAGGAGTTGAAAAATGTAGCCAAGGAGATACATGTCCTGTTTATTCAGGACGTAAAAAAGGTTCGATAGGATGTCAATTTACAAATTCAAGAGCTTCGTCAAGACATGGAAAAAGAGATTGTATGTGTTCGAAAGGACTATGCATCTCTCCATCAAAAGGTTGACATCATCTGTGATGCCGTCACAAAGGTTGTTAAGTTGTATGAAAATATGAGTCCTCAAATAACTCAACTTTCTACAACTGAAAACAATAATTTTCTGGAGGTGCTTACTTTGTTAAAGGAGTTTAAAGAACTCTCTACAAGGCCGGTGTCATCATCCCTGATTACTCCAGAATTTTTATCTCAGAAGTTCATCCAATTTGAAGCACTTTTACATCAACAACTTGCTCCTCTTTCTCGCATCACCAACCTTCTTCCCACTACAGCTGCCCCACCTGTTTTCACAAGGGTGCAAGGGGGAGAAGGAAAAACTGAAGATTTGAAGGCTAGGGGTGATGATGCGAAGGTGGTGGGAAAAGTTTTTCCTTCAAAAATCCCTATCATAAAGCCTTTCATTGAAACAGTTGGACCCGTTACTTCAACGGTTGTCACAACTGTGCCAATTACAAGACCAATTCTGAAAGGTATTGTAATTGATCAGTCTGCTGATGCTGGTGGAAGTGGTTCGAAAACGAAGAAAGTGATTGATGAGTCAGCTTCCAAAGATAAAGGAAAAACTATCCTTGTGGAAAAATCAAAGGAAGAGAAGAAAGCAAAAGATGAAGCTGAGTTGGAAAGGATGAGGTTAATTCAAAGCATATTGGCACAGAGAGCAAGTGATCCTCCAAGTCTGAACAAAGGAGATCCTACGAAGCATTATAACTAGGAAACTGTCGAAGCCAAGGTTGTATTCAATCACATGTATTCATTCAAAAAGAAGCCAAAACAGAGTTATGTTGTAACGAATACATATGCAAGCCAATTGGATTTTCCTGTCAACGAAATGATGTTTATCATGCCTCAGTTCAAAGCCGAAGGCAAATTCAAAGTGAAGGATGAAGGTACACACATGAAAATTCATTTTCAAGCTGTTTTAGCAAAGCCTGTCGAAGAAGTATGGTCACTGATCAAGATAAAGAAGGTGATCAGTATAAAGAAGGATGCGGTTTTTGAAAACACAGTCGAAAACATTAAATATGTGGTGGCCAGAGCGAATGGAAAAGTTTATGATTTTACTATTGTATACTTTCCATTAATGAACTTGTATGATCTTAAACAAGTTGCATTGCTATTGAAAGAAAGATCTTTTTCTTATCTCCAAAGTACAGAACCTGATGAATATAAGCTTGGAGTTGCTCATATCAAAATTTTCATCAAAAATTACTATGAATGGTTAGCCATGATTGATGTTGAGTTAGCTACAGCTAAAGGTTTGGAGATAACTGCTCCCATGGCACCTACGAAGACTCAAGTAGATCTGAAGAAGTATGCAGATGGTGAAATTTTCTTGAAGCCATTCGGTTTAGTCTTCGTAGGGAAGGACAAGGCTGGGAAATCAAAACGCTTCTTATTCCAGGCTTGTGAGGTGGAAAGGTATTCAACTTCACAATATACGAACTTAATTGTTTGTATGAATAAATGCAAGAAGAATAGCGAAGGGGATAAGGAGGAACCTAAGAAGATCATATCTTGGTATACTGAAGTCCGAAGGGTGATGTTGTATTCCATCCAACTTCTTACTAATTGAAGACTTCGACTATGATTACAAAGGGAGAGATTGTAAGGGTTAATTTTGTTGTAATTAGTCGAAGTATATTATGTGCTCTTCGAATGTTTTTGTAATCTATTTTACTAAGGAACTTTTATACGAAGCTTAGAGTTTATGCCTTAGTATATTTTTTGTATGCATTCTTTTTCCTATAAGTAGGGAAGTTTACCAGAGGTTAGATAAGAGTTTTGCAAACCTGTCTTTGATTCTCTGTAAACCTGAAAGTGTAATAAAGCTGAAACAAGATCATATTTACATTCGGTGTTCAATCTCACTTACTTAGTTGAATTTCATACTCTGGTTCATTTCATTCTCGATTCTTTGATTATCAGAAATTAACACCTTTAAAACAAAAAAGTCTGATTTCAGCCCTATTTCAAAGTCCATTTGACAGCTAGACCCCATTTATGTAGAATTGTCAGATTGCAACCCTTTTTTTACAGAAAAAAGTCACTTTTCACCCCATCTTTCACCTTTTGACAGCTTTTCCATCCAAGATGATAGCAGCTTTTTGTAATTGTTTTGTCAATTCCACCTATTTAAAAATCAACAAAAATTGATTTCTTAAAAAAGATCACCTTTTTTTACAAAGGTTTTTATGAAACCTTTAGGATCCATTTGAGATTTAAAATTTAAGTTGGTTTCTTGTACACCCATTTCTTTGAAGAAAACACTCATCTTCTGAAAATGATATCCACTTCTTAGTTGGAAAACAAAAATTTTCAAAAATCTCATTAAACCAACCATAACCTTTTTTCTCTTTTCTCCGACTTCTAACACCTCCATTTGAACAAAAGTGAGAATTGAGTTTTCTTTCAACATGTTTGGCTTTAAATTTCTGAACTTTTTCACAAGCATTAGAGACTTGTACCTTTGGCATCCAAATCTTTTTCACTATAATCTTCTTTTTCTTCTTCTTCTTCTTTCTTTCTTTCTTTCTTTCTTTCTTTCTTTTCAGATTTTGAGACTTCAAATATGATTTTCGGATTTGAACATGTTCATCACATTTTGTGATCTGAACATTAGAAGTCTTCTGAACACAATCATTAGGAGTTTGATAAATCTGAACATCTTGAATAATAGTCTTTCTATAAGGAACCATTCCTTCAAAAGTATCATTATAACATGAAAAATCTTTTGTTTGAGTTCCAATAGAGAAAAACACATTTACTTTCATGATTTTTGAATTTTTTCATTGAGATTTGTCTTTAGAACTACTAGATTCGGATTGTGAAGCTTCTGAAGAACTTGAAACTTTTGACTCACCCTCAACAAGAACATCTGGAGTCACCTTTTGTCAGAAACTTGAAGAACTTCATGAGCTTTATCAAGAACACCAATAACACCTTCTTTTTCTTTTCTTTCTTTCTCTAAGTTCTGTTGTATTTGGTTCAGAAGTAAATATTCTTTGGCAATGGAAAATTGCTTTAACAAATCTTTATCTTCATCTAAATGATTATTTTCCAATCCACTAAAAGAAATCAATGTGAGATCACCAATCTTCTCATCAACATAGAGATTATACATCTCAATGGCATTCTTCAACATAGATTGACTGGGAACATCCCGTAACAAATATGCTTCTTTAAGAAGAAACTTTGAGTCTGTAACTTTCAATCGAAGTCCTTTAATGGGTTTTAATACCTTCCAATTCGCCATTAAATCTTCAACAAGAATCAAAATTCGAAGAGTGGGAAAATAGATCTGATAAGATTTCTAGAGAGAGAAAAAAATTTTGAGTTGATTTCTAGAGAGAGAAAACAAATCTGAGATAATTTCTAGAGAGAGAAACTAGATCTGAAATTTATGATAAAATGATGCCATATCTGATCGATTCTTGCAATAATCGCTGAGATCTAAGAGAACCACTGATACCACTTGTTGAGAATAACGACAAGATCACAAATGCAGAATCTGAAGAAAAATCATGAATCAATCACCATAATATGCAAGTAATCTGAAAAAGGTTTTGTTTCTTATTGATTTGGAATGGGACGTACAAAGAAACCCTTTTCTGGGAAAAAGATTACATTACAAGCTAAGCTAATGATTATTTATAGGGAAAATAATATATTTACCAAAAATACAAAACCCTAAAAAGGCTTCTCTAAATAACCACAAATGCCAAATCAGTTTCAATATCTCAACTACTCAACACAATCCGTTGACAATCAAATAACTGCTCGGATTGCCGAATCGGATAACCTCGCGCCAACTAATAATTAATACAATCTTAATCAGTAATTAACCCGATAACCTAAAAACCGAGGCCCACTCCATAAACTAACTTCCTAAAGGGTAAGAGACCATTTCACCCTTTTCTTACTTGTTCCATAACCAAGGCCCAACCCAAAATGCATAAAAAGCCCAAACCCCAAATTGACAATCCAAATCCCAAATCAAAAGAAACAAATGGCCATTATGGCCCAATAACCCGATTGGGCCCCAAAACCATTATGGACCTACTTCCAAGAAAACCCTAAGTCCATCCATGGCCCAAAGTCCAAAGTCCAATGGCCCAAGTATCAAAAAGCTCAAAATGGAACACTAGGGAGTACGCCCTGCGTACCACAATGGTACGCCCAACATAGTCACCCACGAAGTACAGATTACAAACAAATGATGCACAAAATCTTCATTACCTTGAGCGTAGTTCCTGTGTACGCCCAGCGTACTCATCATGGACCAAAAATCCATATTAAGCTCTTAATGGTTAAGCTAATGACTTCCAAACTCAGATATGACCCTAATGAGATGTCTTAACACGTAAAGTTCGCAACTTTACTCCTTTGCATGGCTTAATAGGACCAACATCCTTAATAACATCCATAATAAAAATCCAACTCATGCATGGTCCAAGATTATCACCAAAATGACATTTTTATGAACAAGGTACCTCCCAAAGGCAAACATACATCATTCTAAGCTCTTGGAGTAGCTCATACTCACAATGATGACTCTAAGGACCAAAATGAAGCCAAAGTACACCTTAAATAGATCTAACAGCTAGAGTCATCAAGATAGAAACTGTATACCTCAAACGGGTAGATCAAGATGCAACAAGCCTGGATCCAAAAGCTTTAGGCAATCCTACACTTCTCCAAAAAGTTTCTTCTTCTTTTATGAACACTAAAAACAAAGAAATACTAACAAAAGCTCAAAAACCACACAAATGGGGGGATAGGGTTTCGTTTATAGGGTTTAGAGGGATGGAGGCTGAAGATAATAGGGTTTGGTGGCAAGTTAAGGAGGTTAAATAGGGTCTAAGACCCTAAATTAGGGTTTGGATCTGACTGGAGTATGCCCAACGTACTTATGGTACGTCCAACGTACTCCATAAGGCATGCGCGATCAACTTGCTTAGTACGCCCAAGGTACACCAATGTACGCCCCATGTAATGGCCTCAATACTAGTACGCCCTGCGTACTCATGTGTACGCCCCACGTACTCGATTTAACCCAAAATCCATGAATCTTCCGAAGGCCATAACTTCTTCGTTATAAGTCTATTTCCGACGATCCTTATATCCATCAAGAGGTAACAAGAAGAGCTACACTTCTATCAACTTATACTTGGCTTAAGACTACCCGAAAAAAAAAATCCAATTTCCATATAAACTTACACTCTACTGGAATACCCATTGGCTTCAAAACACAAACTTAACTCTTTGATCATCTAAATTACATTACGCACACCCAAATGGGTCTAAATCTCTTTTCCTCAAATTCCTTAAGCCTGATGATACTCGGTCTGCAGGTCAACACTCCATACAAAACCATTGTTTCGAAAACATGATTTAAAATCAAAGTCTCCCAAAATCCAATCAGTAGTAAAACCAAGGATGTGTACGGTCACGCCTTCGCCTGGCCACAATCATCTGGAGCACCTAAAACAATAAACTGAAACTATAAGAACAAAGCTTAGTGATTTCCCTAAACTACCACCAGATAAACATAATAACAAACAACATGCATACAGAGCCTTCAGCCTGACTGGAACGCCGCACCAACCTATAGACTATTTGGGACGCTCACAAAGCCTTCAACATGACTAGAACACCTCTCTGACCTACAGACTATCTGGAACGCTAACAGAACTTCAGCATTACTGTAACGCCTAACCGAGCCTTCAACCTATCTGGAACGTTCTTCGGGCCTTCAACATGACTGGTACGCCTCTCATGCCTGTAGTATATCCGGGACGCCCTGGGTCTCTTGGGCTTCAGTCTACTCTGGTCCACCTCAGCCCAACCACAATCAACATGTCAACATATACATAACCGATAAACATATGAACCCAATAAACCATAATAACATATCAATATAAAAATTGTCGTGTTTATTGACTGACAACACAAAGCAGTACAGTCTCAACTCACTCACACTATAGCAACATATACAACAAATAAACATATATCCAGAAAACGAATAACAGGATGATCTAGTTATCACTAAGCATATCATCATCTTATAAACCAAGATATGGATCTAACAGATCACCACAAAACAATAACATATTATCACATATCAGGATATCTAATCCAATGGTCCGACCTTGGTGCATTCGACCTACAATACAGTGAGGAAAACTCACCTCAATCAACTGATAATCAAATAATTTCCCGGACCGCTAAACTGGATAACCTCGCGCCAACTAACAATAAATACAATCTTAATCAATAATTAAGCCGATAACCCAAAATCTGAGGCCCACTCCATCAACTAACTTCCTAAAGGGTAAGAGACGATTTTACCCTTTTCTTACTTGTTCCATAACCAAGGCCGAACCTAAAATGCATAAAAACCTAAAATGCATAAAAAGCCCAAAACCCAAAATGGCAATCCAAAGACCAAATCAAAAGAAACAAAAGCCCATTATGGCCCAATAACCTGATTAGGCCCCAAAACCATTATAGACCTACTTCCAAGAAAACCCGAAGTCCATGCATGGCCCAAAGTCCAAAGTCCAATGGCCCAAGTATCAAAAAGCTCAAAATGGCAAGCTGGGGAGTACGACCTACGTACCATAATGGTACACCCAACATAGTCACCCACAAAGTACAAATTACAAATACTTGATGCATAAAATCTTCATTACATTGAGCATACTTCCTATGTACACCCAGCGTACTCATCATGGACAAAAAATCCATATTAAGCTCTTAATGGTTAAGCCAATGACTTCCAAACTCAGATAAGACCCTAATGATATGTCTTAACACGTAAAGTTCGCAACTTTACTCCTTTACATGGCTTAATGGGACCAACACCCTTAATAACATCCATAATAAAAATCCAACTCATGCATTGTCCAAGATTACTCACCAAGATGACATTTTTATGAACAAGGGACCTCCCAAAGGCAAAGATCCATCATTCTAACCTCTTGGAGTAACTCATACTCACAAGGATGACTCTAAGGACCAAAATGAAACCAAAATACACCTTAAACTAGATCTAACACCTAGAGTCATAATGATAGAAACTTTATACCTCAAAAGGGTAGATTAAGATGCAACAAGCTTGGATCCAAAAGCTTTAGGCAATCCCACACTTCTCCAAGAAGTTCCTTCTTCTTTTATGAATAACAAAAGCCATGAAATACGAACAAAAGCTCAAAAACCACACAAATGGGGGGCTAGGGTTTCGTTTATAGGGTTTAGAGGGATGGAGGCTAAAGATAATAGGGTTTGGTGGTGAGTTAAGGAGCTTAAATAGGGTCTAAGACCCTAAATTAGGGTTTGGGTCTAGCTGGAGTATGTCCAACGTACTTCTGGTTCGTCCAACGTACTCCATAAGGCATGCGCGATCAACTTGTTTAGTACACCCAAAGTATACCAATGTACGCCCCGTGTACTCGCCTCAATACTAGTACGCCATGCATACTCATGTGTATGCCCCACGTACTCGATTTAACCCTAAATTCATGAATCTTCCAATGGCCAGAACTTCTTCGTTATAAGTTCGTATCCGACGATCCTTATATCCATGAAGCGGTAACGAGAAGTGCTACACTTCTATCAACTTATACTTGCCTTAATACTACCCGAAAAAAAATCCAATTTCAATAAAAGTCTGAACTTACACTTTACTGAAATACTCATTGGCTCCAAAACACAAACTGAACTCCCGGATCATCCAAATTACATTACCCACATCCAAATGGATCTAAATCTCTTTTACTCAAAGTCCCTAAGCCTGATGATACTCGGTATGTGGGTCAACACTCCGCATTAGGAAAGGATTTAGAACAGGGCATTATAATTGTTTTCATGAATGACACAATCTATGTGCAACTAGAATACATTTATTGTCTTAATTATATAGTAAGATATATGACTGGATTTTATTGAAGAACGTATTACAAGTGTCAAAATATGTTATAAATACTTGAAAATAACATGTTTATTAGCCTATAGGAACTATCTGAGCCTCTTTCATGCTCCACGCATTTAAAGTCGTGATAGTCACACTTTGCGTGCCATTGTTAAATACATAGAGCTCAGCTTGTTCGTTAATAGCTAGCTTCGGATAAACTCTAGCAGTGATACAAGAAAGTCCTTTTCCACCAAAGCTCTCAACAATCGAATGGTCTATCTGTAAGTTTATTGAAAAAAAATATTAGACCCACATAAAATAGTAAAAAAAGCATGAATATATGTTATAGGTCAAATTTATTTTTTCTTTCATTAAGCATTATATAGATAATTATATGTCTAAATGTTATCTAAATAATATTTGGAAAATGACACACATGAAGAGGAATTAAATGTCCTCCTACTTATTCTTCCAACTTACCTTCTACTCATGTGAAACGATGACAAATGTCACATTTTAGTAAAATTAATAATATTTTAAGACATGTTTCATCATTTTTACGTAGGTAAGTAAATAAACATGAAGAAAAGTATAAGGATATTTAATTTTTCATGAATCAAATGAGGACATTTTTTAATAAGTTATGACGTAACGAGGCATTTCTACAAGAGATCAATCATTGTCAGGTTGAGAGCATATCCTATGGAGTTGTTTTTAAGCAACATAAATTCTTTTGTTTGGGACAATATTTTGTGAGTGATTGTAATTGGTCTTAGAAGTTAACAAAATACCCTCTCTTGTTTGTTTGTGGATGTAAGTCAAATTGACTGAACCATGTTAAATTTTTTGTTTAGTTTTTATAGCTTTTTAGAAATTTTATTTTGTGTGTTATATCGAATTCGTTTATTTTTGGTCTAAAGTGCTTAACTTGCTTTGTTTAATACCCAATATAATCAGTATATTATTCTAAGATCGAGTTATAGAGCCATTTAATAAAGTAATATAAAATAAGAAAAAGGCAATTGCAAATGAATTTGCTGCAGTTGAAAGTCTTTTGGCCAAAACTAGTGATATTCCCTTGTGTCATTTGCAATGAGATATTGAAAGGCAAAATAGCCACCGATGTAGATGCTCTTATACAAATCAAGCGTTATATATTTTTTGGAACCAAGGGATATATAACGTACCAAACTTCTTAGTCGGATCTTCTCATGGAGGGGGTCCAAATCAAGGAAAGCTCCATAGATGCTTTTGTCCACTTCCTGTGCAATTGAAGACCTATTTTCATAACATAAGTAAGCTTTCTAATGAATTTGAGATGACAAATTATGTCATATTTCACATTTTACCTAATTTATGTAGAAATTATATTCCAAAAAAAAAAAAAATATAGTGTCGTGTTCCTTTCTAGGACTAAAGTAAACAACATTTTTAAGATAACAAAAGTAAACAAGCACATTTATTTTAACAAGTTTTTGAATAGTGCATACAAAAGTTATCAGCTTTTACCAATCTGCATACCAATTTTTCATTATTTAATCATGTACAATTTACAAATTATGCAACTATGAAGCATCATTGCATATTATGTATAAAAACAACCACTTTGTTACATACATCATGTAATAGTTTAAAATACAGTTACATGAATACATATTTAATCTAGGGGTGACAAATCGTGCTATTGTTTCGTGTTTCTGTCTAACACGACACGACAAGACAAGGTTTTCTGTAACACGAAAACGACACGATGTCGTGTTTTTTTAACTAACACGAAAATGAACGAATTAAAAAAATGAAAAACACGACACAACACGAAAAATATATACGTGTATATCAAATATACACGAGAAACACGAAAAACACGATAAAGAAGTGCTAAATCATATCAATTTCATGTCGAATTTTGAACACGAACACGACACGACACGACATCGTGTTTTTTATAATTAACACGAACACGAATTCAAAATTCAGTTTCGTCCGAATTTCGTTTCGTGTCGTGTATTTTTGTCGTGTTGTGTCATAAATTATTACCCCTAGTTTAATCTTATTTTTTTTTAAGTATACTGTATTAATTAATGTATCAATATGTTAGTCGGTTAAAAGATTAGGTGCTAACCTGCTTTGATCACTGCACATTAGTACGAGGAACTTGTTAGGACCTTTAAAAACTCGAAAAAAAACGGCAGTTTGTTCAGTCAAGTTCTTTGAAGCCAAAATTAGCAAGCCGAATGGGCCAAACCTCCCACTGATAGACGCATTCTTTTGTGAACAAAGAATTTGGGGATCGATAGCTTCTGAATCTATCAGTTCAATTTCGCTCAAATTCGTCAAGCTAAAAGACACTTCAACATCAGCCTGAAAGACAAGTTTTATTACGTGATGATTAGTAAAACGATATGTCGTAATATTAAAGGACTTGTTCATTCACGCACCTGTGATGCAGTGATGCTTGGTATTTTGAGTAGCACGCTACCCGGAAGTTCTCTGTTTGTGATATTAAATCGTTTTGTACGTAGTTTCTGTATTTCATCCACTGGCCACTGTACCAACTGTTTCCGATTATTGCTAAGCCAAATGCTCCTAGGAAATGACTGAAAAAATAAAAATGTTACAGAAACTTCATTGCATGCATATCCGAATTGACCATACGTTTGTTACATGGAAACAAAACTATAATAGATAGTATTGGAGAAGTTTTTTTTTTTTTTTTTTTTTTTTTTTTTTTTTTTTTTTTTTTATGATATCAGGACATTCACATCTTTTGCATAGAAGATTGAGAGTGAGTGTCACTTTCATCAATTCCTACTTTTGTCCCATTTATTAACATTTTGAGAGTCGGAATCCAGTGTATGAAAAAAGTAGTATGGGCCAAAAATATTTACCTGAAGGCCAGACCACCCTTTCTTGACATCATCTGATTGACTATCACCTTCATTAACCCATCCCCATAACACCCTTCTCTGATTCGCACTATCATAAAATGATTTCGAAGCATAAAACCTTCCATAATCGTACTGAAACTGTGTGTTACTAACCATGAAGTCGTTACCAATAACAAAAAACTGATCTTTTATCGGATCATAATTCCCAATTACATAATACTCTCGGTTATTGAAGCTTGCTTTGAGAACATGAATTGTGTTATTCCCTTCAAAAGATGTGTCAAGACCCTTTTTGTCACCACTACTAACAGGATAAAAGTCGGGACATTCCCACATACCCGTTTTACTAGAGAAATATAAAGGATTTTTGGATCGAGTCCAGGTTGTACCATTTCTACTATGGTACAATAATGCGGTTCCATGACCATTGATCTCACTTCCGATCACAATCCTCCATTTTCCATCTGGGCCGATCCAAGCCGTTGATGGATCTCGAAATTGTCCGGGTTTAATGTCATCAATTGGGGTTAGAAAAGGGTTACCCGACCATTTTATCCAGTCTTTTAAAAGAGGGTCAGAGAGGTTTTTGGGGAAGGCCAGGTTCTGAACCTGACTATTGTTTAGGTCTTGTCCAGTGTATAGAATTATGGGCTGAGGCCCAGGTAGGATAGTGGTTGAACCCGATAAACAGCCATTAATGTCATATGGTTCTTTTGGAGTTAGAGCGGGTTCAAGAAGAAACCAGTTCACAAGATCATATGAAATGGAATGACCCCATGATATATTTCCCCATAGTGGACCATAAGGATTGTATTGGTAGAACAGATGATAAACTCCATTGAAGTACATTGGACCTTCGGATATGCATGAATAGAAATAGAAAAATATTTAGAAAATGTATGGTGAAAGTATGATTTTTTTTTCTTCGATGGAAGTATAAGACTTACCATTAGGATCTGTAAATTCAACAGCAAGCGGTCCAGATTGATATATCATGAATGTATTCAAGATGAACAAACGATCAGCACATATCAAAAGGTTAAATATTTATTTATCTTATTATTTCATCTTTTTTCATAATGTATCTAGCTAACAAGCAACTACGTTTTCAATCTAGAAACCAGAGGATGAAACCAACATAAATTGGTATTAATACGAAACTCTTTTTGCATATATATACTAAAGTTATGTCTGGCGCTTTATCAATTAATTATCTTAAATAATATAAAAAAATTCTATGAGTTAAATCCAATGCTTTATGTTTTAATACAACAATTAATATTTCGACTACCTTAGCTACTAGAGTTGTGAAATTTCTATAAAATAAAATTTATGGTTCAAAACCTCACATACACAATATATCGATAAATTATCTAGCCCATTATGTAATTTGGTAAATACTTTTAAAACTGTAAATAAAATTTTGAAACATGCCTATTTGGCACTAAAAAAAAATAGACTCTAGTTTAACTAGCTTTTCTTTTCATGTTTATTAAGTGTGAAGATTTATAAATAATTTATCACCACACATTTCTTCATCCAAGCATATGATGCTACACACTTTGAAGTTGTAGACTACATACAATTCATTGAGCTGTTATATTATATACCGATATAACCGGTTATAAGGGTTTAGTTACTAAGAAATATTAACTTGCATATCTTTAAACATATAAAAAAAAAAGTATGGATTTGATTACTAAAAATACGTTGTGTTTTTCAGAACTTTTCCTAATAAAAATATCAAGATTATATATATATATATATATATATATATATATATATATATATATATATATATATATATATATATATATATATATATATATATATATATATATATATATATTTAAACGCATATATAAATTGACTACATATAGTAAGTTTTGAAATGATGTTTTATACGTCTCTACTTGGTAATACAATTACAGAGGTAACATTATAGAAAATCAGAAAATATATACCGTTGATCCAGTTTTTGGGAGGCTGGAAATGGAAACCACTCCTGTAAGGTTGCAACTCGTCTGTAGGTGAAGATGCATGAACTCCAACACCATTTAGAACCCAAACTAAACAAAGAGAAAGGACCCAAACGCAAAGAAGTTCTTTTACCCATATTTTCAAGCACATTGCTCAGTATTAAAATCGCAGTTTCAATAACTCTTCCAGATGATCATTGATAAGAAAAAGAACAGAGAATTATGTGGTTACGTCGTTTAGTGTCGATATATGTATGACTTGTATTTATAATCAATAAACGAAGAAGAAAAAGAGAATTTTGATTACTCCCAATCCTTAGATGGACAAATATCACCCACAATGAATGCGCTTCATCTTAATTATATTGGAAGAAGGAACAAGTCGTTGTCAAATACTTTGGTGGTCACACTCATAATGCATAAAAAAACAATGCTTCAGCCGTTTCTGACTTTTTACACTCATAGTGTAGAAGTTTAAAATAAGTGACATTGCATTAAATAAACGTTGAAACCAGTCAAAATTTAAATTGATTTTTTTAACTTTTAAACCATAAAACAACCACGGCCCACATGAGCAGGTCACGAAATGGGACTTCACTAAAACGTTCTTCCACAAAATCTACAATTTCCTTCATTTAAAGCTTTAAATTCAACATTTTCAATATTTGGAGTGATTTCAATGATACACGTCTAAAGTTTAGAAAACAAGAATACAAAACAAAATAACCAAAATAACTTTTTGATTAATCGGAAAATCACTCAAAACCGATGTTTTACAATTGTGCACTTTTAATCCCTAAATTCGATTAAGATATGTATATATAGACCCAATGACCGAATTAAATTAGATCATAATTAGGAAACTAGGAACTGACTTGATCATAGTTTCCTAAAACTAGGTTGCTTTAAATTGAATTGTTTGGTCTCCAAGTCCTACTCGACTTAGGATTCCAACAATCATCCCCGAATCTCTAAGTCCTTCTAGAGACGTCTTCAATACCGATCAAGCTCCGTATTTCCTTGAACTTGGTTCGAGCTAGCGGTTTGGTAAGAATGTCTGTCTTTTGTTCTTCAACGGGAATATATTCCACCTCCACTTGATCGTTTTCAACACAATTACGAATAAAGTGAAACCTCGTGTGAATATGTTTACTTCTTCCATGAAAAACGGGATTCTTCGTTAGTTCGATAGCCGACTTGTTATCAACTCTAAGAACCACTTTCTCTTGTGCTTTGTTCATGATTTCTCCGAGCAAATCTTGAAGCCATATTGCTTGACATGCGGTCTCCGTGGTTGCCATGAATTCCTTCTCACAAGATGATAAAGCAACGGTATCTTGCTTTTGCGAACACCATGTAATTGGAGATGGCACATAGTAGAAAATGTGACCGGTTGTTCTCTTTCCATCATCCAGGTCAACATTGTGACTACTATCACTATAACCAATAAGTCACTTTTGTCCCATCCTCTCGTACTTGATTTCGTACCCCGTTGTTCCCCGTAAGTACCTTAGGATATGTTTGATTGCACACCATATGATTCTCTTGGACATTGCATGTATTTGCTAACAACTCCAACCGCATATGCCATATCAGGTCTTGTTTGCAAGAGATATCTAAGGCATCCTACCACCTTTTGATAGTGTGTCGGGTCGATTTCAGGTTCATCTTCACCTTTGACAATTTATTTCCTGGTTCCATAGGAATGTGGGTCGGATTGCAACCATGTAAACCAACTTCTTTTAAAATGTGTTGAGCATATGCTTCTTGGTTTATAGTAATCCCTGATTCCTCTTGCTTAACTTCAATGCCAAGGTAATAAGTTAATCTTCCAAGATCCGACATCTCAAAGTTCTTGGACATCTAAAGTTTGAACCTCTTGATCATGCTCAAATTTGTACCTGTGACAAATAAATCATCAACATAAATTGCTAAAATTAGCAAGTTAGGTCCTTCACTTTTCGTGTACACAGATGGTTCTTTTATGCACTTTTGAAACTTCATATTCTTCAAAATCCTACCAAAGCTTCGAGTTCCATCTCGAGGTGCTTGTCTTAGACTATATAATGCTTTTGTAAGGCGATATACTTTATGCTCGTTGCCTTTCTTTACATAGCCTTTCGGTTGCGATATGTAAACGGTTTCCTTCAATTCTCCATGTAAGAACGTTGATTTAACATCTAAGTGGTGAAGCTCCCACCCATTTGTAGCAGCTAAAGCTATAAGAAACCGGATGGTTTCAATTTGAGCTACCGGAGCAAATACTTCTTGAAAGTCAATACTGGGTTGTTGCACAGAACCTTTAGCAACCAACCTTGCCTTCTATTTATTAATGGTGTCATCTGCATTTTTCTTCAATTTGAACACCCACTTGAGTCCAATTGACTTCACCCCCATAGGCTTGTTCACGAGAGTCCAAGTATTATTTTTGTTTATCGAATTGATTTCCGCATCCATAGCTTTGACCCACTTTGGTTCTTTCTTCGTTTCTTCAACCGATATCGGCTCGTTGTTGGTTGTTAGAAGAAGTTCTTCGAGATTATCAAGATCAAGCTCATAATCTTGAAATCGTCTTGGATGTACTCTTGTTCTCGAGGGACTTTGGTTTGTAGTTCTTTGTTAAACATTATTGTTGACTGGACTTGGTTGTTCATTATCTTGTACTTCCGCTCCGTCTCTAATCTCATGATATGATTCAATCGACTCCATTGGGTCATTGTTTACCTCATTTCCTTGATTGTTGCTCATCTCGTCTTCTGGTTAGTCCCATGGTATTATGAATGAGCCCAGTTCTTCATTCTTGGTTCCTGCTTCTTTAATCCAATCCCACCCTTTGGTTTCATCAAAAATAACATCTCGACTTACGATTATTTTTTGTGTTACCGGGTTCAATAATCGATAAACTTTCGTACCCGGTTCAGAACCAACATGCACTAGTGGTCTTGATCTTGCATCCAACTTCTTTAGACTAACCGGTTCAACTTTTGCATGTGCTAGACACCCAAATATACAAACATTTTCTAAATTTGGTTCTCTTTTATACAACTTTTCATATGGAGTTGTATCACCAAGGACTCTTTTGTAAACACGATTGATTAGACTTGTAGAGTGATTTACCGCTTCTCCCCATAAGTAGTTTGGTAAATCCATTGCCTTCATTATACTTCGTTCCATGTCCAAAAGTGTTCGGTTTCTTCGTTCCACGATTCTGTTTTGTTGTGGAGAGTATGGGGCGGTAAGGTGGCGTTTGACTCCGTTTTGATCAAAAAAAAGAATTAAACTCGAGAGAAGTAAACTCACCTCCTCGATCACTTCTAAACACCTTTAAAGGCTTTCCAACTTCATTCTCTACCAAAGCTTTGAATTTTTTGAAGTGTGTAAATGCCTCACTCTTTTCTTTCATGAGATAAATCCACATAAATTGTGAAAATTCATCAATTAGTGTAAAATATACCAATTTTGACCCTTGGTTACCGGCGTGATCGGACCGCATAAATCACTGTGAAGTAATTCAATGGTCGTTTTGCTTTGTATGTTGTCATAGTCGGGAATGAATTTCTTGTTTGCTTGCCCACCAAGCAAAGCTCACACAATTGATTCTCATGATCAAATTGGGGTAACCCTTTGACTAAACCTTTCTTGGACTTTCTTTTCATTGACTCGAAATTGATGTACCCAAGTCTTGCATGCTACCGCCACGTATCTTCACTTAGTCTCCAATGAAGGCAAATAGGAACTCCAATTTGTAATTTTATTTTTTAAAGGTCGTTTGGAGTTCTTTGTACTTTCATTAATAAGTAATTATCAGCATCGTGCATGGTCAAGTAGTTGTCTTTCATTCGAATATCATAACCGACTTTCGTTGCTTGTCCGAGACTAATAATATTGTTCTTGAGATCCGATATGTAGTAAATCTCCGTCATCAGCTTTTGTTGACCCCTTTTGCCTTGGAAAAGTATAGCACCTTTTCCCGGTTATACCTTCTTCAAGCTCGGAGAAAAATGATTGGTTTCCCGTCATGTGATTACCCGCCCCGTTATCCAAATACTACACATCGTTGTCTTGTGAGTTATATCGAGACATTATCACCTTCTCTTCATTTAAAAACAAGGTCTCATGTAAAAATACGGCCACATCGGTATCGCCAAATTTGTTAAAATTACTTTCTTGTGATTTTTGAATTTGGTCCGGGCAATGAGACGTAAAGTGGCACGGTTTATCGCACCGATAACAAATAATTTTGGATCGGTCCTTTTTATTCTTATTTTTCTGGTTTGGGTCACTATTATTAATGGACTGGTTGTTGGACTGTTTATTAGGCCGATTAATTTGAGATCCCTATTAGTCCCTTTGGGCCCGCTTGACCCAGATAAACCATTGGATCTAGATCCACTTGAACCATTAGACCAGTGAGTTTTATTCCCAGTCACACCGTAAGACTCAATCGCCTTCCCCTTTTTTCTCCAGTTCCGATTCCCGCTTCCACCATCGGTGAACAACGCCTTCGATCCTTCTCTACCGTCATCCGCCTCCTTAACCCTCTCCTTGTATGCTTTCAACCGACCAATAACATCCTCGTATCTGACAGTCTTCAAATCAAGGACTTGTTCGAGTGAGGCTACAATATGGATGTACTTTCTCTGTAAGGATTTAAGAAATTTCTTAACCATCTTCGATTCCTCAATCGTTTCACCAAGTACTGCTGACTGAGACACAATTCCGCCAACTTTCCGCCAAAGCTATCGATCGATTTCGATTCCGTCATCTTCATCCTGTCAAATTCGGAGGGTAGGGTTTGTAATCTTGCTTCCTTGACCCGGTCGGCCCCAACGTGACGAGTCTTGATTGCATCCCAAAGAGCCTTCGAAGACTCGGCTTCTCCAATTTGCATGATTAATGATTTCGGGATCACCTAATATTATAATCCCATTGCCAAGTAATCATTCCCATCATTTTTCTCTATTCCTAGGTCGGTAATACTCAATGCTTTATTAATTCATAAAACAACCTTAATATACAGGGAACAAACTGTGTAATTTGTGGAATTAAGCATGGGACATTGAACTGAGGTCGCTCCAATCTCATTCTCCCTCACCGGAGCACCGCCTGAAGACCCTTCATCTCCTGCCATGTCGACCACCTTGTTCAACAAGTAAGTAAATCGATCCCAAAGCCCTATGTTCTTGGCTTTGATACAACTTAAAGTTTAGAAAACAAGAATGCAAAACAAATTGCCAAAATAAGTCTTTGATTAATCGGAAAATCACTCAAAATCGATGTTTTACAATTGTGCACTCTTGATTCTAAAACTCGATTAAGATATGTATATATAGACCTAATGACCGACTTGAATTAGATCACAATTAGGAAACTAGGAACCGACTTGAACATAGTTTCCTCAAACTAGGTTGCTTTAAATTTAATTGTTTGGTCTCCAAGTCCTACTCGACTTAGGATGCCAACAACATCAAACAAATGATATGTATGGTATGATTAGCATTTATTTTAAAAATGTAAAATTTTAGTTGTGTACGCCAAAGTGATCCGTATAAGAACAATTTTGTAACTTTAAATTTATGAAATACTGTTACGAATTCTTCTTTATAGCATGTGTTTTAATTTTGTGTTTTGCTTTCATTCTTCCTCAAAAAGTATCCTTCTTTTTCAATGACTAGTGGCTACACTATGTATGAGAGTTAAAACTAAAAAACCGGTCACAGTATCCGATTTGTTAATTGGCTTCATCTGGTTGTCAAGTAATCCAGGTTTGGGGATTTCGGATTCGGTTAGGCCGGGTGTAAAAACTGAAACTTGTTATAAGAGAGAGAATTGGTTTGATACCGGGTTGGGATTTTAATAGGCTGTTTTTTACCCATGTATATTTGATACATTGTACCATATATAAGGCCTCATAAAAATTTAAAAAATAAAAAGTAAAAAACTTCTTGAATACGTCTATGAATCATTCACGTAGCCTAGGAGTCTTTCCTTTTTATTATCATTCACGTAGCCTAGGAGTCTTTCCTTTTTATTTTAGAGTAAATTATTGAAATCTTCGGTGGTCGAAATTTCACATTTGGTCCCTAACTTTTTTTTTTTTTATTTGGATTGTTCCTGTGTTTTGATTTTGTTGTGTTTTTTGTCCCTATGATTTGGTTAAAATTATACGTTTAGTCTCTAACTTTATATATGTAAGAGACGAAACACGCTTGCAAAAAAAAGTAACAATAAATAAATAAATAAAATTTTAAGACCAAACATGTAATTTTGACCAAACCGTAAGAACATATTCAGTAATTTACTCTTTATTTTATTTTTTTCTTGTTTAACTAGTATTTATTTATTCATGATGGTAAAAAGATCCCATAATCTATATTTACATATTTATATAAAATAAAAATCCACATGAATGATATCAGTTTTTATTTTAACAAAATTACATCATTACTTTTTGCTTATTATTTATATTTCTCTAACCGAATAAGGTTCATCAAGCGCAAACCTCAAATGACGTTCTACATCTTTTGTACTAGACTTTAGTAGAAATTATGTACATTCTCATTCATACTTGACGATAACGATGTCAAGGGTCAACAACTTCATGATTGTCTATACTAGTAATGTGTTGTCAAACACGATAGACCCAAAACAATTCCAAAGTTCAAACAACAAAATTCTTGGTTTTCGTGGCCCATCCTGTGTAGAAACCTAAAGCCACCCCCAAGTACCAAATTCTGGTTCTAACCGTTTTTATATCCACTTTACACGGTTCAATACCCAGAAATGGTTTAAATACTGGTCGAGTTCTTGGGTTTTATATAATCTATTAGTTTCGGTCAGTGGTGGACCTATGTGGAGAATTTGGGGTCCCGGGCTACTGCTCAATTTCCGGCTCATAGTGTAAATTTTTTTTTTAATTTTTTCTATTAGGTGCACCCGCTCGAAATATGAGAGACACCCCTACTAAAAATAGTCTGCGTCTGCCACTGATTTCGGTTTTTGGGTCCGGGTCCATTCGAGTCGGTTCCGGAGGTGGGTGAAAAACATTGTGATGTGTGAAATTTGCATACGTTTGAAGTAAATATTTTGTAAACTAACTGAACTAAAAAACAAAAATAATGCATGTCGATCATCACGGGCATTGGGAGCTAGTGCGGAGGTGGGGAAAAACATTGTGAAAATAATCAAGTTGGCTTTTGATTTGTGGAGCCCAGCTTACATCATTTTTTAATACGGATGATTTCACCACATCTCTAGATTGGTTTTACAACGTACAATTTGCATAATATATTTAATCGTTTTTACGTCTTTTTTTATGTTTTGTTTGTTGTGTATTTGAAAAGTAGATCATTATAAATTATATTATGGGTGTGTTAGGGCAAAACTAACTAGTAGTTGGGAGCGGGTAGCTGGTAACTGATAGCCGTTAGATGATAGCTGATAACTATTGTTTTTATTTGTTATATTAGTGTTCGGCAAAAATAGCTGAAAGCTTTTAAAACATATAAAATTACATAAAAACACATCTTATAAAATATAAAATATAAACATAATAATAAAAATTTGATTGTCTAAATTATTCTTTGTCAAAACAAGGAACAGTTCAATAACTATATACTATTACAAACCAAAAGTCATACGGAAACATAAAAAATATAGTATGAAAATCATCGATGTCAAGCATTCCATATTAAAGTAGTAATATCATTATGCAGACACTTCATATTATCAGATCATTCTTGAAAGTCTTCATTACTCGTATCCCTACCACAAACATCACGAAGTACATCGATTGGTATGCAATCATGCTGTTGTGCAACAAAATTAAAAAAAAAAAACATATCTTCCTTAGAGTTATGACGAATATAGTTATGCAAAGCAAATGTGGCCATAATAATGTCGATTTGAGTTTGCATACTAAATTTAGGCATTCCATTAAGTATCTTCCATTTATTTTTTAGGATTCTAAATGATCGTTCAATACAACTTCGCAATGATGAATGAGAACGATTAAAATCTTCTTGCATATTAGTTGGAGCTCACTTTCAAATTAAGATTGATGGAATCTTGTCTTGGAATATGTAACCATATGATCATTTGTATTCGGATAATCTTTATCAATCAAATAATATTTACCTATTAAAATGGTGAAAATAGGAAATTGTAACATCATTTATATAATAATAGAAAAATAATAAAGTTAGTTATGATAATTTACCTAGGTGGTTTGGGGAAGTTCATTGATGGTGTGCTAATAGCATGAAGGAACACACGCATGACATGTGCAGATCCCTCACATCCAACAGATGCAAAGGTAAAACATATATCAAAATCACAAGTTGTCATTACATTAAATGTCGGTACCCCTTTTCTACCAATATAACGCAACTGTTGAGTTTCAGCCATGCATGCCATTATGTGTGTACCATCAATACCTCTAATGCAATCCTAAATGCAATTTTAAATTAGTAATAATATTGTAGTATTGTATTAAAAAATTTAAAAGAAATATGTAAATATAATACCTTAAAATAGAACATGTATCTTTTATCATTCTTGATGTGTTATGGTATGAATCAAAAGTTTGGATCTTTCGGTCGTATGACGTCGCATGCTAGACCCATGAGGCTTTTGTCTCTAGAAGTTATTGCCTCCAGAACTTCATGAAAATGCTCTATTGGATACACCTAACGTAAGAGTGTATAAAAAATCCCCAACTTTTCAACAACTAACATTTTATAACTTTACTCCAATCCATAGTTTAATTCAAGTTCTTCTTCTAGTTGTAGTTGGGTTTTTATTCAAAAATCCGGTTTCACAACCACTAGAAATGACAACGGAAGCTTTAAAAAATGTTGAATAAAACTAAAACTATTTTACCCACCAAAGATTATTTTGCAAGAGTTAGAAAGATTAAAACAATCATAGAAAGGAAAGCATAACAACCTTTGAAGACTATGATCCTCATGGGAGGTTGGAAGTTGATGAAGTGTCGCATGAAACTCTAAAACAAGAGTTCTCTACAAGTATCCACCAAGCAAGAGTAGAACCATCAAAACATGCTAGTATTCTCTTGTAATTTTTTGTTCATAAGCCTTTGAAATTTATATATAGCAAATATATGTTCAAAGGTGAAGCAACAAATGGACTTTTTCTAACATCAAAATGCAAGAGAATGGAGAAGAAGAAGAGCCTTCAAATTCTGAAATTTAGCAATCCTCTAGAGAGCATGGAGCTCTCGGATTTGGCTTTAAGAAGAGGAAGAAGAAGACTTGCAAGAAGTGTTTTAAAAAACCCTTCCATGTACTCTCTTATATAATGGCCAAAGAATAAAATGAGACCATCAAGTAAAAGGAGAGACAACTTTGTCCCAAGCATGGCAAAAGAAGACCATGCTTGGTTTCCTCCCTTAATTTCGAGAAAAGCATGTCTAAAAGAAGACAAAAGTTGTCTCATGGCTAGTTTATATACACATACATGTTATCATTATAAAAATCAATCATTTTTATAAAGAATTCCTAATATATATATATATATATATATATATATATATATATATATATATATATATATATATAACTAGTCATATATAAAAATCTTATTTTATATAAAACTATCTTTTATCTAAATTGTAACTAGTTTATTAACATATGAACAGATAAATAAATACAAGTGTTGATATATTTATTAGTAATCAAATTATACTAATAAATAATCAATTGATGGTAACTTGTTTAATGGTATGACCCAATATAATCATATATTATTAGCAACATCATTCTATAATGACTCTTAGGCATACTAGATCTTTCAATATCCCACTTGCACAAGACTCATCATAGATTGATATAGACAATGGTGAAAATCTAGCAACATTTCATTGCCCCTAATAACATATAACGAAGAATGCCATTCATCAACATCTAATTCCCAAAATCTCTAAGCTTCAATTGATGTATTAAGGTAAGTTTATCAATTATCCCTTTGTTACAGATATCCTGTTGAATATGAGCCTTGGATCACAATCAATCTCATTTGTAATTCAACTTTGGGTAACTCGCATTAGATGTCTAACTCTCAAAACATAAGAGGAACAAATACGATCTTGAATACATAAGCCACTTGCATAGTTCACACCATACCCGAATATGACTTTTATAACTTCCCGGTCGCGGAACAACATATGGTCATATCAATTCACAAAACTCCCTACACTTAAGTTCCACTATGTATCTCAAGTGTTAAGGATACAAAGATAGTCCCTTTAATCAAGTATCACTCATAACTGCGATCTATGAGATGATTTTGATGCGGGTCCGTTCAGTACTAGTTCTCTAACAGGTACCTATGAAACTTCATAATTGCTCCCACAATCATGACCGACTATGAACCTTTATAATAATAAGATTATTCATGGATTAAACATGTTAATATAGAACACGACAAGTATTAATGTAATGATCATATCCCAGTATATCAAAACATTATTTAATAGTTGTTGTTACAATGTTCCAATATCCAAATACTAAATTCAAATCAAAATCTCATTACTAGAATAATAAAAGTCTTATGGCTAAAGTGTGACAACTCATACTTAGCTTAAAAGGAAATACTTTATTAATAGGTTCAACTAAATTTAATTTGTGTGAATTCTTCGAATACAATCATCTCCATATTTGACATTACTCTAAGTATTGTTAAATATTTTGGAGAATATACTTGGTACTCTTATGTGACATATAGTTTCCTCTATTACTCACAAAAGATTTCTAGATTATCCCTGAATGGAATGATTTAACCTAGTTTTTCAATGATCTAGTTCATCCAATTATATTTGATTTCAACTTCTTGAAAAGTAGTGTATTCTTATTTAGTAGATTGTGCTATTTTTTTTTTGCTTGGATCTCATTCCAACTAAACTTACTCTTCATTCCAAAATGAAGTCATAATCCAATTATAATTCATAATTATCTATATTTACTTAGAAATCAAAATCTTATGTAGCTCCTTACATTAAGATAATGGATTCATTTGTCAAGCAAATAGAATATAAATCATTTTATCTAGCTCAAACCTATGTGCTAGATCCATTTGAGACAAACTAAAAAATGGTGTAAACTGACAATGTCAAGAGTTTTCCAAAGGAATCTTGTATCTTGACCTCTTTGAAGATAGTGTCATTTCATGCAAAAAGAATTTTTAAAACTTTTAACGTTCATCTTTATCTATCTCTTATGGATTTTACATTCCAAGAATGTATCTTGTCATTCCTAAGTCCTTCATTTTAGAAATACTTTCCAAATCAAGGTGAAAACCATCTTGCAGAGTCGGAATGTCATTTCAAATGATTAATTATGTCTCTTCCATACAAGATTAGGAATATCACTATCCTCCCACTAGTTCTTAGTAAATACACACACATTTCTTTTCATTTTGATATAAAATCATATCTTGTATCTCTATATTAAAATGACTATTCCAACCTTGAGATGTTTGCTTTATATCCACAAGTGGATCTTAAGCCTTACACATTTGGTTAAGATAGCATGGATTAAGAATACCTCTAGGCTAAGCTATACAAATATCTTATATTAGATGTCTATTAAGAAAAGCGGTCTTTCTTGAAATCGATTTGCTATATCTCATATTAAGAATATGAAGTTATAGTAAATAATATCCTGGTTGATTTAATCATAGCTACTTGCGAAAAGGTTTGATCATAGTCAATGTCATGAGTATGATAAGAACCATAGTCAATGACATGAGTATGAGAAAATCCAAATATAACAAGTATTACTAAATGTATATATATATATATATATA
This sequence comes from Lactuca serriola, assembly GCF_051521515.1. Taxonomy (NCBI): domain Eukaryota; kingdom Viridiplantae; phylum Streptophyta; class Magnoliopsida; order Asterales; family Asteraceae; genus Lactuca; species Lactuca serriola. Next base: position 120,616,978 of record NC_136412.1, read on the forward strand.
TATATATATATATATATATATATTCTTTCTAGAAGAATCTCTTACTCCTTCTAGTATTGCTATAGAGAGGAAGATTAATCAAGTCCATACTTGATTATTGAACATGGATTACATCTCAATGTTCAACACTCTAAGTCATTTGTCAGATCCAAGTTCTGATATAACATTTTGATAGTTGATGGTTTAACTAGAAACCATCAAGAACTCATCAATGAGAGATTCCACATGTCTCAAGTCATAGATGATTTCTACCATTATTGTGAACAATTTGTGCTTATGAATAGCTACTATTCATGTTCAATAATTCCTTGTTGAATGTGACAACCCGAAATTTCCATTCTATACAAACCATATCAAGTCAATAGAAGTTAGAACAGTTACAGTGAATTTTCAGACTTTTGGGTATAAGTATGAGTATTTCAGGATTTACGCTTAAGGAGATATCAGGAGAGTGGGTGCACTAGGGTTTTATGCAACACTGTTATTTCAAAACACTATGATATTAGAGTTCATTTCGTGAATAAAATATTTTCTGCCAAAAATCCCAGGACTATATATAGGATTTTGAGCCATATTTATTCATTAGTTACATTTCCAACTAGAGAAAAGCCGAATTCTCTCTCAAGGATCTTCGGACTTTCGTCCCAAAAAGTGAGTACTTCTATCTAGTGTTGTTGTAAAGCTTATTATGTGCTTAAAACACTAGAATTCATAGGAAAACACTAACATTTGAGAGTTTACCGCCCAAGAACATCTTGGACCGTAAACCCTTCTTTAAGGGTCAAATGATGCACTAGTCCCTTCCTTGAGCAATGAAACTAACTTAGACTCACATCCTAATGTGTTTAGTACTAGCAAACACCATTAGAACACCAAGAGTAAGGTGTTCACGGCCCAAAAAGTTCTAGGGCCGTGAACTCTAAACAATAGGGCCAAATGGTGCTATAAACTCTTCTAAATGTAACGTCCCAAAAATACGAGCCAAAAATTTCATTTTTAAAACATATACTTAGTAAAACATTAGAAATAAAACGTTCACCGATCATAACATTTCATAAAAGATATCGCATGTTTGGAAAAAAATTTCATAAAATATAATAAATGTCAGAGTACAAATCCCCAAGAAGATCTCATAGTGCAGAATACGAGGCATGTGTGTGATGGGCCGCTACCGCGCCAGCTCCTTCCCCTTCGAAGAAGAGGTACCTGAAACCAAAACTGAAAACTGTAGCGCGAATCTTAGTGAGTTCCCCCATAATACCTCATACCACACAAACATACAATGAACAGCTAGGAGATACGGGCCTCGCCCACACTCATGAAGATACGGGCGTCGCCCACATTCCGCTAGCTGGGAGATACGGGCCTCGCCCACACTCCTCTATCTGGGAGATACGAGCCTCGCCCACACTCCTTTATCTGGGAGATACGGGCCTCGCCCACACTCCACTCTCAGAGAGATACGGGCCTCGCCCACACTCAGCTGCTAACCCATAATATACAAGTATCACACAAACAACGAGTATAGACAATTCTATCATACTGACATATATCATAATCAACTCAACCAAGTGATACGGGCTCGGCCCACACTCTAATACTAACATCTCGTCTCTACGGGCCAGCGTTGGTACCTTAGACCCGTTACTAATGGAAGGAAACTCACCTCGAAGAGTAGTTACCGAAGGTCTGACCGCTAGACGTCTGGCTGCTGCACCGGTAATCCTCCGGCTACAAACCCATAAACATAGATTAGCCACTCATAAATACCCTTAGGTCAATTGACTGACCCATCCCTGGTCCAAGGTCAACTCTTGGTCAAAGTCAACTTCTAGTTGACTGGACTCGCCGAGTCGTGGCACAGACTCGCCGAGTCCTTCTCCTACTAACCCGGTCATACTCGCTGTGACAATAGTCAAATTCGGGTCAAGTCTAAGCTGGACAAGGTCAACGAGTCAAACCGGTCAACTCAATTAAACCTTGTATAATAGGGTTTGTAGTATGTAATTTCTGCATAACTCACTATCTTAATGAGAAAACATCACTTGGAAAGTTCGTGTGTTTAAATTTCTTTAACCTTAGTGCGAAACAATGAACAAGAACAATAAAACAATGTTGCATACTCATAGGGAGTGTGTAAGATCCTAAAACATGGCATAATGGGGTCTAAGGACCTTGCATTGTGAAGCCAGACACTCACATTCATCACACAAGAAAACGCTCTCAATCGTTTTCACTCTATCTCTTCTTATCAAAAATCTCTCCAAGTATGTCAAATCTCTCCCAAATCTCTCTAAGTATGTGAAATCTCTCCCACATATCTCTTTGTATGAGAAATCTCTCCAAGTATGTAAAATCTCTCCCACATATCTCTTTGTATGAGAAATCTCTCCAAGTATGTCAAATCTCTCCCAAATCTCTCTAAGTATGTGAAATCTCTCCCAAATATCTCTCTGTATGTGAAATCTCTCCAAGTATGTCAAATCTCTCCCAAATCTCTCTAAGTATGTGAAATCTCTCCCAAATATCTCTCTGTATGTGAAATCTCTCCAAGTATGTCAAATCTCTCCCAAATCTCTCTAAGTATGTGAAATCTCTCTCAAATCTCTCTCGAAATCTCTCCCAACTTTCTATAATCACTCGGGGCATCCCGACCCTCGAAGTTGGCGAAAACAGCCCAAAAACGGAAGTCTACGCGAAAAACGGACCTTAGGAACCGAAACCCCTCTTAGGAACCGAACCCTCCTGATGAAGAAGGCTGCTGATCCGAACCGAAGGTACTGTTCACTAACCGAACCGAAGGTACTGTTCACTACAGTCCGTTCGGTTCTGACTTCTCTTCGGACCGAACCCTCACCTTCGCTTCTGACTTCGGACCGAACCCTCGCCCCTTCGCTTCTCGCTTCTGGCTCGCGCCTCTTGCCTCCGAATCAGCACTCTCCTGACCGAACCTCGGCCTAGGGACCGAACCTCGGCCTAGGACCGAGAGGCCTCGCTGGGAAGCCTTTTTCTCCCGGTTTTCGATTAAATTCACGTTTTAAGCCCGTTTTTAATTGTTTTGACATAGGATTTTCACCCAAAACTTTATTTTAAATTATAAGACCCCTAAATTAATGATTTAATCACATTTTAAGGATAAAACCTTATCCAAAAGAGAGTAGGTAAAGTACAAAGGTAGAGTGTTGACCTTACCTTATTTTATGACACAAGCAACCCCATACCCACTCCATGATTAACCCACACTCCTCCCCACCTTACCTAGGTCACATCAATGTCCTTTCCACTCAATTATCACTCTTTCCCATGTTTTTGAGAGCTGAATATTCATCCTCTCTCCTCACTTCTCTCATTTGCTCTCATTTCACAAGAAGATCAAACTTTTTTCTCTCCAACTTTTCTCTCTAATTCAAGATCTCAAGGCTGATCATCAAGTGTTCTTCCACTCTTGGTAAGTGTAATCCATCCTCCTTGTGATTTTTACACTTCATTCTACTCAAATCATTGATAGCTTATACAAACTCCATAACTATGATGCTAGATTCTCAAAAATCTTCAAGGCATCTCCAAGTGTTCTTGAGTTAAACACCTCCATTATTCAACAATCATCTACTGAAAACACTTAAGGTGAGTTCATACCCCTATATTTTCATGTTTTCTCAAGTTTTTAGGGGGGGAATACAAGTTAAAACACCAAGAACATAACTACATTTTTCTAACAGCCTTCATCAGAAAAGTTCAACTCCATTCACGGACTGTTTTGGACAACTTAAACATTTTAGTTTTCAAAACTGTTTTAGGTGTACGTAGTTCCAGTTCTTAGCTTTAAAATGACTACTTGCACATCTCCATACGATTTTTCTACAATTTATGGTGATTTTTACAAAACTGCCTATCATTTCAAACACCAATCCGGACCAGTCTGTGATTATGGACTTTTTCACCCAAGTTGGAGGTCATTAAAAATCATGATAAAAATTATGAGTAAACTAGACACATTTTGGGAACTCTCAGAATTTACGGATCTAGTTTTCGATTTCGTATGATTTTTCTATGATTTTTCAAAAACAGTGTATAAAGGTTGAAAATTTGTTAACAGCTTATAACTTTCATAACACTTTGTATTATGTTGAGCAAAGTATATAACGATAAGTTCCAAATATTGAATGTGTTTCCATGTTAGTTTATCATCATAAACTGAAATATAGTCATTCATGATAAGATTATTCATTCATTTAGAACACGTATATTAAGCTATATTGAGCATAGTTTATGGATTCATAGCATTAAAGCATTCATAAAAGAATTCTTATACATTACAAACGTTTTGGATAAACTATAATAGGTATAGTTTATGTATCATTTACTTCTCAAACTTATTTACCAAAGGTTTTCCGTTTAGTTCACGTAAATCTGTTAATGAATAAATTTGTGAGTCATTCCCTTCGGGTTACTTCCAAAGTAACAAAGTCAAAAAGTCCTGTAAATTGTAACCAGAGTCTCTTGTAGGGAGAACGTGATAGTTGTGTATAGATCTATATTGGGTTTGACAAACCCACACCAGTGCTGCTTGCAACAGCTAGACCGACAGGTCTGTGGTGACAAGTGTCATTTAACGGCGACGCCTGAAGAACGTCGCATTACGAGGCCGTCTATGTCTAGTATGGTTATAATAACTCACATGTGGTATTAACAATCATAAGATTTACGGGTTCTAACTTTAAATTAGCGAGTTAGGTCTATTTAGCTCACTGAAATTACTTTAAGTATGGAAAAGTACTTGTACGCCTTCATATCAAAAAGGGTTTTATGTCGATTTAAAATCACTTTTTACATCAACAATTACATACTTTATTGTATATTTTTGGTCTTAGTATTTAAGACTACACATCATGCATTACGGAATTTTTCTCACATCAGAAAGGGTTTTATGCCAATTTAAAACCACCTTTATATTTTTAAGTATGACAAATATTTGTTCATTCTCGGTCCTGGTATTTAGGACTACATAACTTTGTAGGGAAAATATCGGATTTTTCTGGAACAACTATACAATTTCATGACAAGTTTTTCATAATTATATACAAAAACTTATGAACTCACCAACCATTGTGTTGACATTATTTTTTTTAAACTACTTGTATTCTCAGGAAATCGCTAAACAGGTAACAAAGTACTTTTGAGGATGAGACGTTGAGGCGTCAAACTTATCATATTTTGTCAACATATTGTAATTGATTTTGAAACATGTAATTCATACAATGATGTAACTCTTTCAATTATATATATGTTGGTTGTGTTACTTTCATCACTATTGCCATTGTTGTTATGATACTACACATGAAGTCCTCCACCCCCGGACGTTTCCGCCATCCTTGGTTTGGGGGTGTGACACTCGCCAAGTCCCTATTCCCACTCACTGAGTCACCCTTGACTCACTACTCGGGACTATGGAGCCGAATCGTGGTCCGACTCGCCGAGTCCGATATCAACTCGTCGAGTTCCACGAGCAGGTCCCCCACTCGCTCCCAATCCTCACCAGAACATCCGCAAGAGGATTTGGGGTTTTGGGACTACGTTACCCTGTTGACCCCTCGTGCAGATACGAAGGGTTGGACCTTCAACACTTAAATCCCTTCTTACTCAATGAAATTTCATATGAATCGCCGAGTTTGAAGAACAACTCGGTGAGTTCCAGGCAATCTTCATAGGACTCACCGAGTTGTTCTACCAACTTGTCGAGTCTAAGACCATCTTCATAGAACTCGTCGAGTTCCACTTTGAGACTCGCCGAGTCCCTACGACCCACTTCCCATACAGACCAAAACTGAGACACACAACGCTTCTAACCCATAGATCTAAGCTCCTAGGGCATGCTTATCAAGTAAAGTTGCAAATTTTATGTGCATGCATGGCCCTATGAGCTCAAGAAGGCAATTCCAAGCTTCTTAAGGGGTCATACACTCAATAGGGACCTCAATAACCCCAACCACAGAGACTTTATACTTCTAGGATGTCCATAAGGTCCCAATCTGAAGTCATTTCAGAACTTAAAGCATAAATACATGGAATTTAAAGTTTTAGGGCTTGAAACCACTAATTTGGGACAAAAAGGGGATCTAATGAACTAATGATCAAGGTAAGAACTTTTCTACCTGAATGGAAGCTTCTCACAGTTTAGATCCTGGACCTACCTCCCCTCCTCGCACACTTCAACCTCTTCTTCCTTTCTCTAAGCTCCAATCCTTCTCCACAAGGCCAAAATCACTCTTAAGAACAATATAGGGGCTAGGGTTTCTCTCTACAGCTCTCTCGAAGTGTTAGGGACTGAAGAGGCCAAGTTAGAGCGTTTAAATAGGGTGCAAACGCCCGGATTAGGGATTTTGTCCAAACAGGGTCTACTCGTCGAGTCCGGGGACCGACTCGCCGAGTACAAAGTTCAAACCCCGCGCCTTATCCCGCTCCTACACAGCAAGTTGGTCCTTCAACTCGCCGAGTCGAAGGCAAAAATGCATAAAATTAAAATATTAGCCACAAGAAATACGTACCAGGAACCAGGTGCTACAAATCTCCCCCACTTATTTCATACTTCGTCCTCGAAGTCTGCTGCTCGATCCTGAAACAGCTCGGGGTAATGCTCCATCATCTCCTCCACCGGCTCCCAAGTCCATTCCGATCCCTTTCGGTGCTGCCATTGCACCTTCAAGAGTTCCACCCTCTTGTTCCTTAGATCCTTCGACTTCCTGTCGAGGATCGCCACAGGCCGCTCGATGTAATTCAGGTTGTCATCGACCTGAATATCTTCCAAAGGCACCACTGGCGAGTCATCTACCAAACACTTCCGCAATTGAGAGACGTGGAAAGTGTTGTGGATCTGGCTGAGTTCGGCTGGCAGATCCAACCTATACGCCACCTTGCCCACCCGGGCTATAACCCTGAATGGCACGATGAACCTTGGGCCCAACTTGCCTCGCTTCCTGAATCGGATGACGCCTTTCCACAGAGACACCTTCAGGAGAACCATATCCCCGACTTGGAACTCCAAGTCTGAACGGCGCTTGTCGGCATAACCTTTATGCCAACTCTGGGCAATCTGGAGCCTACTCCGGACCTGCTGGATCTTCTTTGTCGTCTGGAGCACCACTTTGGTGCTTCCCATGAGTCTCTGGCCAACCTCTCCCCAACATATCGGGGTCCTGCACCTCCTTCCATACAACATGTCGAAGGGAGGACGATCGATGCTTGCATGATAGCTATTATTATATGATAACTCCGCCAAAGGGAGGTAGGTATCCTAACTACCTCTGAAATCCAGAACACATGCCCGCAACATATCCTCCAACGTTTGGATGGTCCGCTAGCTCTGACCATCCGTCTGCGGGTGAAAAGTTGTGCTGAAATGCAGACGAGTACCCAACTCGTCATGGAATTTCTTCCAAAACCTGGAAGTAAATCGCACATCTCTGTCTGAAATCACTGATACGGGCACCCCGTGCCGCACCACTACCTCCTTGATATAAATGTCAGCCAACTTCTCGGCCAAGATGCTCTCCTGAATTGGGATAAAATGGGCGCTCTTGGTCAACCGGTCCACGATGACCCATATAGAATCCACTCCCCGCGCGGTCCTGGGTAGCTTTGTGATAAAGTCCATCGTAATATCTTCCTATTTCCACAACGGGATATCCAACGGCTGCATCTTGCCGTGCGGTCTCTGATGCTCGACCCTGACCTTCCTGCAGGTCAAGCACCGCTCGACGTACCAAGCCACATCCCGCTTCATGCAGGGCCACCAATAGTCCAAACGAAGACCCCTATGCATCTTCGTCACCCCAGGATGAATGGAGAAGCGAGATTTGTGCGCCTCATCCATCAAGACCTGGCGCACGCCTCCGAGGTACGGCACCCACACCCTGCAGTGTATTGACAATAATCCCCTGCTATCATAATCGAAGGAGGAAACCTGACCCACTATGCACTCACTCTTCCGATGTTCCTCCTTCATGGCCTCCTGCTGGGCCTCCCGAATCCGCTCCAAAAGCGGGGTCACCACTGTTATCCGCAGGCAAATATCTCTGATCGGCGCCGCCTTGCGGCTAAGCGTATCGGCCAGCACACTGGCCTTCCCCGGGTGGTAAAGGATCTCACAATCATAATCCTGTAGGGTTTTGAGCATTCTAACACGCCTAAGTGTACATGCAACCCTAAATACCTTGGATCTATGTTTTCTCTATTATACATACAAATAAGAACATCCAAGGTATAATCCTAATCTAGCATACAAAACAATGAGTGTAACAAGATAGAAAACATACCTCTTTGATGTAGAAAGTCTTCATGAAGCTTGAGTGCCTAGCCCCAATAGTGTGGAAGCCTCAAATGGAATCACAATCACCAAAACACTTAGAATAACTTGAGAGAATTCTACAACTCATGAAATCGGCTAGCCCTTTCACTACACACACTAGTGGCCGATTTTGGTCAAGAATAAGATGCTTATATAATTAGGGTTACACCATGTAAACCCTAATTGACATGGCCTTTCATTTCCATGATCCATGGGTACAAATACACCATGGAGCATCCATGGACCATCCTATGGGTTTTAGCCCAACTTGATTATCCATGGAGCATTAGCCCACTATACAAGTATGGATGATTTACACAATCAACCCATATATTTAATTAGTCTTCTTTTGATCACTTAATTAATCCTAGATTAATTCTTGATCAATACTAATTAAATAATCTTATTATTCTTATTATTAATATACTAGAACTTATAATATATTAATAACCATAAGTGTCTTATTTCTCTCATTATAGCCTATCCAAGTGCATGATGGTATGCAACCCAAATGGACCATGCCGGGTTGGCTCAAGTCTTACCAATTATAGTTATGGACTTAGACATTAATCCAACAGTCTCCCACTTGGATAAGTCTAAAACTATTATTGCGTATGACTTCAGGAACCAACTGGCAATCGTAGCTCTCAAAAGCTTCTGTCGAACTCTGACCTTGTAGATGAACTCTGACCTTTTTCAATGACTTGTCCATTAGATAAGGGATCATATATTCCTCCATTCTAGATATCATATGGACTGAGACATGGATTATAATCATTCTCTCTGTCCATTTGTTGTTTCCCGATTTGCGATTTATGACGACTGACTAATTGAACAAATCAAATCAGTCCTGGCCCGGCCGAGCACTTCCATTTGTCATCATCAAATCATCGAGAGGCCCACAGATATCGCTTTTATCCCGAAGGTAAAAGGAACGGATAAACTTCAACTCATATGGCTTGTTCTACTACTTGTTGAATCATACACAAAGGCACGTTTTATAGCACCGAGTTACCAAATGCGTTTTCGTGCAATTAATGTACTATCAACTCATAGTAACAACTCATATCTCTAGGTTTGAAGAATATAAGATATTATCGTCTCATGATCACTCGTGATAAAATCCATGTGATTCCAATGAGCGCGGGTTGAATCCAATACACAGAACTTATGAGCACTCATGAGTGTTGTAGCCCTTTGTCCAACACCTTAGACCTCTACAAGCCAACCCATGACAGTCTTAATTCATATCTACTTCCAACATATGAACGACTGTGCATGGTTTGAATAACTTAGTCATTCCGGAAGAATAACCCAGTTTATTCGGGAAGTCAAAACATGCAAAATGAAACACAATAATAATTTAATCCAATATGGTATCAACCCTTTGAACATAAATAAAACACCTTTTATTTATCACCATATGATTACACATTATTCATTGTATACTGTTTCAGCTATCAACTTTATTCTTGAATTTAAAACAATAGTTGTCCCATGCTCCAAGCATGTACACTATGTTTTCTTAAACACTAGTCATGCCATACACCAAGTATGCATACTATGTTTGTCTATGATCTTTACTTTGTGAACTAGATCAATTGAACATAACTTCAATGATTCTCTTTTCACACTCCCAAATCCTTACTGCAAATGCAAGAATTCCAAATTCATGCCATTTACTGAAATCTGTTAGATTCCAAACTCATATGCATTGATCCTCTTGTAATGATTATGTACAAACTCACAAAGACTTGGCAACAATCATTACAGAGTATTCCAAAGGAGATCAACTCCTTGGAAATATCCTTCTTGCATTAAGTTTCCTTAATCTTACACAGATTGAAAATTCTAACTTTGAAACATTTCCAGATTCCATTTTGACTATCACTTCTGAAAAAGAGTTGCCTCCTTATAGATTATGTCAATATGGTCCTTCCAGAATTATCACTATACTTCCAACTGTCCTTGAGCAAGCAATCTTTGGTAAACCTTAGATTGTCCTCGATAATTGTTTAATCCTTTTAGTCATATCCAGTTCTAAACCTTTTCCCTTCTTAATGCCCCAGGCATTTGGAAAATTTTAGAAAGGATGAATATAGCACATGTAATTGATCCTATATCCGAAGCATATGGGACACGATTCATGATGTCTCACATAAAGACTAAACCAGTCTTTTGCTATAACATTTCCATTTCTATTTGCCAAGTTCTCATAATTCAGATTATGAAAAGGGATGCCGTAATCATAATCGAATTTTAGAACGCAAATAATGGACCCGTATACAGAATTTCCTTATGTTGAGCCATTCCAACATGAAATTCATATATATCCTTGACTAAATGATTAAAACCTCACGATCTACGCTTATAGATTTGAGATGAAGTATAATTTCCTCTCCCTTAATTATAGCAAAACAACCTTTTCCCAATTGAAACCTTTTGTTTTCTATAATTAACATTGCTAGCTTGCAATACTTATCATAATTATGATGCTCCCACTAACATGATGATTATTAGCATAACACTTATGCTCCCACTAGCTTTGACATGTACTCAGAAATCAACTGGACTTCTAGAAATCAATACTTCATTGACTTTCTTACCAAAGTTCAGATTTCTGCTACTAGATTGTTTTGATAAGACTTTATCAAAATCATACACCTTCCCTTAGATAGCACACTTGTGTGTCTAAACAATTATGAAGAGGGATGCCGTAATCATAATGGTTAGACCTTTTTGCCACTTCTCACAAGTCTAGGTTAGTGTGCCGGTAAACCACACACGCTCCACTAACGAATTTGAGAATGCAAATATCACAATTGCTATCTAGCTAAAATCTACTTAGTGAAGGTGTTTCCTCACCATCATTTTCATGAATCGGAGAGAAACCTTATGTCACTTAGATTTAATGATGTATGTGTTCTTATCCATGTGAATTGTCAAAACCATAGACACAAGACAAGGATAATGAAAAATCCACACTCATATGGATTGAACTCAATCTTAATTTCTTGCCACCTGGCAGCTCAAGGGCATGCCATTGCTTCCAAGTTGTTGTGCAACCAATTGAGAACTCTAAGAACTCATATGCAAAGCCAACTTTAACTGGAATGGGCACATAATATGTCAACACGAAAGGTTATAAACCTCAAGTCGTGTGCTAGTGAAGAACTTCAGGTTTTATTCTTGATTAGTTCTTGAGACTTTTAAGACTCTAAAGACTCCCGTCGTCCTCTTGACCTATAAGACTCCCTTGTCAAATATCCAAGAGATAGTGTGGATTCTAATCAAGACAAACACTTCACACAATTGGCCTAAGTTGGTCTTTGTTTTATCCAGAATATCACAACTTACCAATTTCAAATGTACAAGAGTAGGAAACTTTTACTCTTACATTTGACAAGTGTTTTATACCTTCTTTAAGACATGTCACTCAAATTACAATCTTAGAGTATGACTCTAAGACTTGCAGTATGACTCATCTTCTTGATTTAACCATTTCAACAATTCAAGATCCCTCTTCTTAGTCATAAGAATGCACTAAGACTTCCTTAGAGAACTAATTTTGATATGGTTTCTTAATCATTAAGATGATCACAAAATTGATACTAAAGTACTCTCCCATCTTTTCAGATTTGAGAAACTTTTATCCTTCTGCCTAATTTGATTCTTCTTATTCGCCCTGCCATACATTGGAACCATTTCCAATGTCTCAGAGTTACACTTAAGCTTGTAAGTATAATCATGTTTACTGAGCTTTAGTAAACTATGACGAATAGTCTTATCAATCTTTTGTGGTGGACTTAATCAGTGCACAAGAATGTGTACTCGATCCCTTAGTCCATTACTTGACTCACACATCCATGTGAATAAGTAATTAGTCTTAATTTTTCCAATACTTGAAAGTTCTCATTCATCATGCAATACAACTTGCGTGATTCCAAGTCCCGGTCCAACTGAAACTTGGGTGATGAGAATCTTTCCTTATTTGGTAAATTTAGACATTACCACAAATGAAAGAATCAATTTCATATTTCCACTCTTGCTATTAATGGAATCATATAAGCAACAATTTTTCCTCAAATGCCATTGTAAGGATATTTTAAAAATAAATAAAATCAAAAAATTTTCTTTTATTTTAAAACTTTGTGGAAAACTTATCCTTACAATCCATATGAAAACTTGTTGTTATCTATTCCTAAGCAATATCTCATAACTCCTAAGAAGTAGCTCAAGAATCCGATCTTCAAGCTACGCGATAGAAATCCATCTACGCGATCAGATTCAGCATATTCTTTCTTTAAGTTTCTTCACTTTTCTTTGATTCTTAAAACATCACCATGTGACCCAGTCACATCATGTATCAGGAATCTCAGAATAGAAACTTAGCAGAGTTAGATAGTGGAATTTACCTGAAGTAGAGTCAAACTTATTGACTTTAACATCCTTAGGTAAATTTGGCAGCTTCGCAACCAATGCCCCTTCCTTTGGCAATATAAACATATGGAGCCTTTGATAATGGTACACGGGACTATCATAGACTTAGCTTTTCTCTTTACCATTTGGTCAACCGAGTTGACTATGGCCGATCCCTTTCCATTGGGAAGAGAATGCTTTCCTGGATTTCCTGTGTCACTATTGTCAATGTCCATCAAGTTTTAAGGAAGTTGATCTTAACAAATAGATAAGATCATTAAGGGTCTTGTCATAGTCTGTTTCATAGGTGTCCCAAAGGAACTCACTATGTAACTTAGAAAGTGATTGAACCACCGACTTTCTCAAGACTTTGACACCCAACTCTCCCGGCTTGTCAATATGTGACTACATCTCCAAGACGTGACCATACCTAGACCTTGCCTTGCCAATAGGGCCTGAGTGACCTTAAACTTTTTCAAGAACTTGTGGGTTAGGGAGAATAATTGGAGGAGGTGAATGAAGTATGATTTCCAAGGGACATCATCTTCATTTAGGAAAGCTTGTTTCAAGAGATTTGGGAAGATCATAAATGCATAAACCAGACATCTTTTGGGAGACATTCAAGATAGTTGAATTTTAAAGTCCTTAATATGACACCCAATATGAAATATTAAGGCTAGGACCCAACAAACTATTTTATAACTTAGAAGAGGTATGCCGTAATCCAAGCTATAAAATATTTGAAGGTAGGTGAATGACGATTCACCAATTTCCACCAAGATAAACGAAATGTATTATTAGGTTTTAATTGGTTTTGAAACTCCTAGATCTTTGAGATTCATTGAACTGTTCAAAGGCATGTTTCAATCTCGAGTGTGCCCTTCAGGTTTTGTGACTGGGATGCCGAGGATCACAAAACAAGGTGTGAAGTAACCATGCAAATTACTTGGTACCCTTAAGTGTTTACCCCTCAATCGATGTGCCGGTTAACCACACACGCTCCATCGATACTATGATAAACATTAAGTTACCCTTTGCCTACCTTGTTAAATACGCGTTAGTGTGCCGGTTAACCACACACGCTCCACTAACCGACTTAAAACAAAGTGCAAAGTGTAATTTCATGGATTAGCACCTTATTCACATTTTTCCTAAGTAACTAAGATTGGGTATTATTAAGAGTTTAGTTACTTAGTATTTATCATTAATACTTTTAATGAAGGGAGAATTATAGTCCTGTCAAACCCATTCGGCTAACGACCCTCCACCAGTCAAGCAAGCGGTGGGTGAGAGTGGACACCCATTAAGTTGCCATTTTATAGGCAACAACCTTATACCCACCTTATAGACCGGCTTCGTGAATGAGGCGTACTAGCGGTAAGACTGACTTTACTCTTATACATATATATATATATATATATATATATATATATATATATATATATATATATATATTATTATTAACTTATAATATTCTAAAGTATAAGGGTTGAATTTTAACTTTTAAAATTCTAAGGGCTAACTTGGAATTAAAGTATTCATAAGTGAAAAATTTTCAAATTCCAAAACTTGAGGGCAAGTTTTGAAACTATTCAAAACTAATTAATTCCATAACTTATGTGTTTAAAGTAGTTTTAATCCAAAAACTCTTCAAGTTCCATAACTTGAGGACAAGTTATGGAAGACTTTAAACTAATAAAAGAACTAACTTTTCTTTATTTTATAACTTATGGATTTAATTATGGTTACATATTTTTCTTTAATGAAGTGATTCTTGAACTTCCATAACTTGAGGACAAGTTATGGAGTCATAAAAAATTATTCAATGACACAAGACTCTTCATTTTGTAACCATTGCCAACTTTTATGAGTTTTATGAGTCTTTAATGTGACTCTTCATGTAACTTGAGGACAAGTTACACAAACACATTTTATACTCAATTCTTAGATTAAAATGGATTGAAAACAACTATTTCAATTAACTTTTCTATTAATCTAAACAACTCATAAGAACAAGATAATTCAAATCAAACTTTTTCATGTAATTAGTCTAAACCTTAAACTAATACAAAACATGAATCTATTGACAATTATCTTTGAAAATGGATTAGCATGAACATTACCACATCAAAAAACAAGTTTATAAGTTCAAAAACAACTTAGGGTAATGTTCCTAGTCCATTTCTAGCCAAAAAAACTCGAAAATATGCTGTCTGGGGGTCCAACTCGTCGAGTGCATGAACCAACTCGGTGAGTTGGATCGAATTGATCACATTTTAGGCATGGACTCGCCGAGTCCTCTGATGGACTCACCGAGTCTGATGATCAGACAGCAACAAATTCGTTTTTTCAGCTTCTATTGCAGGTATAACAAGAAAACAAGTCTAGGCTCTGATACCACTGTAGGGTTTTGAGCATTCTAACACTCCTAAGTGTACATGCAACCCTAAATACCTTGGATCTATGTTTTCTCTATTATACATACAAATAAGAACATCCAAGGTATAATCCTAATCTAGCATACAAAACAATGAGTGTAACAAGATAGAATACATACCTCTTTGATGTAGAAAGTCTTCATGAAGCTTGAGTGCCTAGCCCCAATAGTGTGGAAGCCTCAAATGGAATCACAATCACCAAAACACTTAGAATAACTTGAGAGAATTCTACAACTCATGAAATCGGCTAGCCCTTTCACTACGCACACTAGTGGCCGATTTTGGTCAAGAATAAGATGCTTATATAGTTAGGGTTACACCATGTAAACCCTAATTGACATGGCCTTTCATTTCCATGATCCATGGGTACAAATACACCATGGAGCATCCATGGACCATCCTATGGGTTTTAGCCCAACTTGATTATCCATGGAGCATTAGCCCACTATACAAGTATGGATGATTTACACAATCAACCCATATATTTAATTAGTCTTCTTTTGATCACTTAATTAATCCTAGATTAATTCTTGATCAATACTAATTAAATAATCTTATTATTCTTATTATTAATATACTAGAACTTATAATATATTAATAACCATAAGTGTCTTATTTCTCTCATTATAGTCTATCCAAGTGCATGATGGTATGCAACCCAAATGGACCATGTCGGGTCGGGTCAAGTCTTACCAATTATAGTTATTGACTTAGACATTAATCCAACAAATCCTTCACCACATCGAGCTACCAACGCTGCCTCATGTTCAGATTCGGCTTATCCATGAGGTACCTCAAACTCTTGTGGTCCGTGTAAATGGTACACCGAACCCCATAGAGGTAATGTCGCCAAATCTTGAGGGTGAAGACCACCGCTCCCAACTCTAAATCATGCGTTGGGTAGTTCACCTCGTGAGTCTTCGGCTGCCTTGAAGCGTAGGCAATGACATGACCTCTCTGCATCAACACCGCGCCCAACCCCAAAATGGACGCGTCACAATATACCACAAAATCTTCTACGCCCTCTAGTAGGGCTAAAACTGGCGCCTCTCACAATCTTTGTCTCAGAACCTCGAATGTTGCCTGCTGCTCTGGCCCCCATCGAAAGACCACAGATTTCTTAGTCAGCCGCGTCAGGGGTACGACTATCTTGGAGAAGTCCTGAATGAATCTCCGATAGTAGCCTGCTAATCCCAGGAAACTCCGAATCTCGGGATGGAGACTTCGGAACCTCCCATCTCATCACGGCCTCCACCTTGACCGGGTCTACTGAAATCTCGTTCTGGTTGACGAGCTGCCCAAGAAACTGCAGCTTGCGCAACCAAAACTCACATTTGGAGAACTTGGCGTACAAGCTCTCCCTCCTCAAGGTCTCCAAAACCTCTCTTAGATGCTCCTCGTGCTCCTCCTGTGTCTTCGAATAAACCAAGATATCATCAATGAAAACTATCACAAACCGATCCAGCATCGGTCTATATACGCGGTTCATGAGGTCCATGAATGCGGCAGGAGCATTGATGAGCCCGAATGGCATCACCACAAACTCATAGTGGCTGTAACGTGTCCGAAACGCGGACTTCTGTACATCCTCCTCTCTGACCCTCATCTGATGATAACCTGAATGCAAATCAATCTTGGAGAACCAAGATGCTCCCTACAACTGATCAAAGAGGTCATCAATCCTCGGGAGTGGGTAACGGTTCTTCACTGTTACCTTATTCAGCTCCCGATAATCAATACACATCCGATGCGACCCGTCCTTCTTCTTCACAAACAGGATCGGGTCTCTCCAGGTTGAACTGCTCGGTCGAATAAATCCCTTGTCTAGCAGCTCCTGCAGCTACGTAGACAACTCCTGCATCTCGGGAGGAGCCAACCGATAGGGCGCCTTGGCTATCGGAGCCGCACCAGGAACTAGGTCGATCCTGAACTCTACCTGACGCTCCGGAGGTATTCCAGGAAGCTCCTCCGGGAACACATCAGCGTAGTCTCGCACCACTGGAACCTCGCTTGCCGTCGCCTTACCCGCCTCCCGGGTATCCATAACGTACGCGACATATCCCGCGCAAACCTGCTGAAGGTAGCACCTAGCCCTTGCTGTTGAACATACTGTGGGTCCATGTTGTGGCCTCTTGCCGTGGATCACCAACTCTCCCCCACTCGGGGTCCTGAGCCGCACCAGTTGCTATGCGCAATCAATCACCGCCCTATTAGGGCTCAACCAATCCATGCCTATAATCACCTTGTTCCCACGCAACGGAATGGGAACCAAATCCACCAAGTAGCGCTCCTCAAACAACCTTAGAACACAATCCCTGAACACTGTTGACGCTCGTACTGATCGATCATTGGCAATCTCCACCTATAAAGGGCAATCCAACATGCCCGAAGACTCAGTAAACCTCTTGCTAAGCGCAAGGGAAACAAATGACCGGGTGGCTCCCGAGTCAAACAATACCTGGACAGGAATACCGTTCACATGGAACGATCCTAATGCATATATACAGAGCACATATCAATATCATAACATCATAAAAAAAAGATAAAGGGAAAGAATCATACCCTTCACCACCATTCTGCAATACATAAATAATAACCGTTAGCGATACTAATACCTCTGGAGGGATCACTCCTACTACAAGTTTCCTGGTCTTATCTTGGCCCTCCTCGGTTCGGGTACGGATCCTCTACTTTCAGTAGTACGGGCCCATACTACCTTCCACATCTATCCGTACCTTCTCCAAGGACTGCCTTGACTCCACCAGGTCCCTTTCACTACTGTTGATCACTGCTATACTTATCCTAGGCTTGCCCTAGGAAAATCTCTAACTCCACTCTACCCGGTCCTCAGCTGCTGAAGGCCTCCTTGTAATGCCAGTTAGCCATTACCTGAATACCATCACACGTGGTGAGGCTCAGATAATCATTCGAGTAACAGACTCGGCTCTACAACGGTTAGACTCAGACTAGAGCTGCGCAATAGAGCCAAGTCCGGCACTCTAAGATTATCCAACCCTAAGCACATGTGACGCGACGTATTCACCTAATGTCTAACTCCCATCACTCAGAGTCCCACGAAGCACAAAGCAAGCCGTATTCAGACCACAAGAAACAATCTCAAGCAAATCCGTCCTCATAAAGAGAAACCGACTAGCATACAATGTTAAACTCATACTATCAGGTATAACCTAAATAGGCTATCCTACTACTGTCTACTCAATTCTAGCATGCAGTTTTCATTCAATGAAGCACATAAAGCAGGCACATAAGGCATCACTCCTAGACCCTTAGTCCTAGTCTAGCATGCTGTTCTACTGAAACCGATAAACATAACATAAGCTTGTATGGGTACTTTGGGGAATACTTACTTGAGCTCAGCCGGTCGCGCACATCACACACTTCGTTCCTTCTTAAAACTCTTTACTTAGCTTTTAGAAAATATTTTCTTCTTTAAAATCTTTTAATCCCTCGATTTGAGTTCAGTCACCCCCGAATGTGTGTCCGAATCCCTCAAACCAGGGCTCTGATACCAACTTGTAACGTCCCAAAAATACGAGCCAAAAATTTCATTTTTAAAACATATACTTAGTAAAACATTAGAAATAAAACGTTCACCGATCATAACATTTCATAAAAGATATCGCATGTCTGGAAATCATTTTTATAAAATATAATAAATGTCAGAGTACAAATCCCCAAGAAGATCTCATAGTGCAGAATACGAGGCATGTGTGTGATGGGCCGCTACCGCGCCAGCTCCTTCCCCTTCGAAGAAGAGGTACCTGAAACCAAAACTGAAAACTGTAAGCGCGAAGCTTAGTGAGTTCCCCCATAATACTCATACCATACAAACATACAATGAACAGCTAGGAGATACGGGCCTCGCCCACACTCATGAAGATATGGGCCTCGCCCACACTCCGCTAGCTGGAAGATACGGGCCTCGCCCACACTCCTCTATCTGGGAGATACGGGCCTCGCCCACACTCCTCTTTCTGGGAGATACGGGCCTCGCCCACACTCCTCTATCTGGAAGATACGGGCCTCGCCCACACTCCTCTATCTGGAAGATACGGGCCTCGCCCACACTCCTCTATCTGGGAGATACGGGCCTCTCCCACACTCCTCTATCTGGGAGATACGGGCCTCGCCCACACTCCACTCTCAGAGAGATACGGGCCTCGCCCACACTCAGCTGCTAACCCATAATATACAAGTATCACACAAACAATGGGTATAGACAATTCTATCATACTGACATATATCATAATCAACTCAACCAAGTGATACGGGCTCGACCCACACTCTAATACTAACATCACGTCTCTATGGGCCAGCCTTGGTACCTTAGACCCGTTACTACTGGAAGGAAACTCACCTCGAAGAGTAGTTACCGAAGGTCTGACCGCTAGACGTCTGGCTGCTGCACCGGTAATCCTCCGGCTACAAACCCATAAACATAGATTAGCCACTCATAAATACCCTTAGGTCAATTGACTGACCCATCCCTGGTCCAAGGTCAACTCTTGGTCAAAGTCAACTTCCAGTTGACTGGACTCGCCGAGTCGTGGCACAGACTCGCCGAGTCCTTCTCCTACTAACCCGGTCATACTCGCCAAGTCCCTCTTTCCAGTCACTGAGTCACCCTTGACTCACTACTCGGGACTATGGAACTGACTCGTGGTCCGACTCGCCGAGTCCGAGAGCAACTCGTCGAGTTCCACGAGCAGGTCCCCCACTCGCTCCCAATCCTCACCAGAACATCCGTAAGAGGATTTGGGGTTTTGGGACTACGTTACCCTGTTGACTCCTCGTGCAGATACGAAGGGTTGGATCTTCAACACTTAAATCCCTTCTTACTCAATGAAAGTTCATATGACTCGCCGAGTTTGAAGAACAACTCGGCGAGTTCCAGGCAATCTTCATAGGACTCGCCGAGTTGTTCTACCAACTCGCCGAGTCTAAGACCATCTTCATAGAACTCGCCGAGTCCCTACGACCCACTTCCCATACAAACTAAAACTGAGACATGCAACGCTTCTAACCCATAGATCTAAGCTCCTAGGGCATGCTTATCACGTAAAGTTGCAAACTTTACGTGCATGCATGGCCCTATGAGCTCAAGAAGGCAATTCCAAGCTTCTTAAGGGGTCATACACTCAATAGGGACCTCAATAACCCCAACCACAAAGACTTTATACTTCTAGGATGTCCATAAAGTCCCAATCTGAAGTCCTTTCAGAACTTAAAGAATAAATACATGGAATTTAAAGTTTTAGGGCTTGAAACCACTAATTTGGGACAAAAAGGGGATCTAATGAACTAATGATCAAGGTAAGAACTTTTCTACCTGAATGGAAGCTTCTCACAGTGTAGATCCCGGATCTACCTCCCCTCTTTGCACACTTCAACCTCTTCTTCCTTTCTCTAAGCTCCATTCCTTCTCCACAAGGCCAAAATCACTCTTATGAACAATATGGGGGCTAGGGTTTCTCTCTACATCTCTCTGGAAGTGTTAGGTGCTGAAGAGGCCAAGTTAGAGCGTTTAAATAAGGTGCAAACGCCCGGAATAGGGTTTTTGTCCAAACAGGGTCTACTCGCCGAGTCCGGGGACCGAATCGCCGAGTACAAAGTTCAAACCCCGCACCTTATCCCGCTCCTACTCGGTGAGTTGGTCCTTCAACTCGCGGAGTCCAAGGCAAAAATGCATAAAATTAAAATATTAGCCACAAGAAATACGTACCATGAACCAGGTGCTACACTAAAGCCTTGTACACTAGCCTATTTTAGTTCCTAGTTAAATTAGGGACATGAAAACACCAAAAACACCCTTCCAAGGGAGATTACGGCCGTAATCTCCATGGGGTTTGGTCCTAGGGCCGTAAACTCCTAAAAGGCATTATATAATGCCCTAAACTCTTCCAAGGACCTTGCCATTATGTAGAATTGCTTCCTAGGGTCTTGATAAGCCTCAAAACAACAAATGGTCTTGTAAGTATGATTTTATGGCCGTAAACTCATTTGGTAGTGACATTAGATCCGTGAACTCCATGGTGGAGTTTTCCTTGAACCCTACACACAATAGCTTTTCCCTACAACACTTAGATACAATCCTAGAGGCTAATAACACTTGATAAGGGTGTTTAGCATGTCCTAGGGTGTCTTGACTTGTTTATTATTTGTTTATACACTAATTTGATACATATATGTGATATTATATGTTAACTACGATCATAAAGTGTGTTCAAGACTTCACTTGACACCTAGCAATCCTACCTCTTCAGTTCTTCAGTACCACTCACAACAGGTGAGTTCATACCCCTTAATCAATGTTTCAAATGTTTTTAAATGTTTTATGGGGGGGGGGGGATACAAGTAGAATCATGTTAGTTATTATATCAATCACATGTAATTAATAAGCAGCATTTAAATGATTTGCTACTCGTTAGTCGTTTTACCAAACAGTTTTCTTCACATGATTTTCATAAACGTTTTATATGTTTAAAACTCCTTATTAAACTGTTCATTATACACTGTATGTTTCATTTCAAACTCATTTATAATTGTGTTTCAAACAAATGTTTCTTTATACTTAAACTGTTTTATCAAACACATGCTTTCAACCCGTTTTATGGATTGACATCAAGTCGATCTTTTCTTAGATAGAAATCTTGTTCAAAAGGTTTTACAAAACTTATTTTATGCTTTTATATTGTAAATTGCATGCCTATATATGTATAGTTATATAAGAAATGTTGAAAGGACTTAGGAAGGCTATCAACCCTATTTCCTTTTCGCGCTTGAGATGTGGTCTGGTGGGATATCGGGTACCCGTCCAAAGGTCGTTTAAATATTAGTTATATATCATGTGTACATATATAGTCATAAAGGTTCTTCCTGTTCATTCAATAACCTTGGGTAGCAAGGGTATACATCCATGTTCATACGTACCAGTTACATTACTAGTAAGCTACCATATGGGTAGTTTAGGAAGATATTAGAACCATTACTAGAACGCGATATCATACAATGAGTCAGTTCATTAATAAGTCAATACTTGCTAGATAGAGAGAACATATATTACAGCTAGTACACACAGTACATTATCATACATGCTAGATAGAGAGAGAACACACATTACAGCTAGCACACGCAGAACATTACCGTACATTACTATACATGCTAGATAGAGAGAACACACATTACAGCTAGCACATGCAGAACATTACAGTGCATTACTATACAATTACATGAGTACGTTTACATGATTATATTTACACGAGTACATTTACATAAATACGTTTACATAGAGACCCTGTTATAAGCATGCCTATATATGTATAGTTATATAAGTATTGTTTAAAGGACTTAGGAAGGCTATCCACCCTATTTCCTTTTCGCGCTTGAGATGTGGTCTGGTGGGATATCAGGTATCCGTCCGAAGGACGTTTCAACATTAGTTATATATCACGTGTACATATATGGACATAATAGTTCCTTTCAGTCAGTTCAGTACCTTTGGGTAGCAAAGGCATACATTCATATACTTTTACATGATTTCGCTTACATGAGTACGTATACATAGATACGTTTACATGAGTGCGCTTACATATACGATAATAGGACATACATCACTAGGTGCTATAGCATGGAACGAGTTCAGGATCTAACTATACCAATGAATCGCAACTCATTGTGATAGTTATATTGGGTATACATGATCATAGTAATGTGGATGTTCACGGCGTGCAAATATGCAGGGGTCGTGTAAAGGTCCTAAACTCCCTTTGACAGGGGAGCGTCTAGCCTGGGATCTAGCCATCACATTATGCCTTATCCCTCAAATAAGGCAATAGGAGTACAGAAGTAGTCACTTATTACAAATACTACAGTACTTATAAGAATTACCCTAGACTTAAGGTAATTAGTACGGTTGTAGTTCGACACTACACCATAGTACTATTTCATTTTCCCATTACATTCACTTCGTGAACATTCACACGACGCATGGTAATGTAGAAACTATATTTTTGGTTAATGATAGTCAGATTTCGGAAAATACACACTCTTACAAGAGACACACACAGAGACACTTGATGCCTTGGTAGAAGGGTACGATTAGTAGGAAACATTGGGCTTCCTAGGATCATGAAAAACATTTTCATACTTACAGTTCATATACATTTTCAATACTTACAGTTCATATACGTACAAATACTTACATACAAATTAAGACACTAAAATACTTATGATCTCACCAGCTTTAAAGCTGATACTCTCTTTCAAAATAACTTGTTGCTTGTTTACTACTTTTCATTGTTGTGATACTGTACATGACGTCCTCCGCCCCAGAACGTTTCCACCGTTCATGGTTTTGGGTGTGGCATTGAAACTAGTGCCAACAATTGTTACATCCAGCTATGGTTCTTGAGCTGCTTCAAGTTCCACGTGCCTCCCACTTGCTTTGTTATTAGAAGCTTGCTTTCTGCTAACTCTATTTTCAAAGGAATAAATGAACTTATTCTTGGTGGGTTTGTATATAATAATCTACATGTCCTTTTAGAATATTCTACAATTATGTAATTAGTTGGTGTTTGTATTCTCGATACAATTAATAGTGATTGAAGTATAATCCCAAAAAGGTTAAAAGGAGGAAATTTCTACCGATTAGAAAGTAAACTATATCAAGTAAAGTTTAATTCACCCTTTATCATAACGAAGGCTTTAGATGGTACTATTGGGTTGTATCTTGTGCTTAATCATAGACATTCATTAGAAATAAAGTCATACACCAAAGTGTATAGTTCCTTAATAATTATTTTCTCTACACTTTAGTGAAAATATTATTAGGAATCTTTTATATATAAATAAGATTCACATATGTCAAATAAAGTACATTATTTTCCATCAAAGATCCTTTTCTTTAAGTTGGAATATGTGGATTTCATTTATACAATAAAGATAACAATGTCATAGATAAATTTGATTTAAGATAAGTTTAAGTCAAAAATGCTTGCATCTAGAACTCAACTTCATTTATAAAATGTTGATATTTACTTTGTAATTCTATTAAGAGATCTAGTCTCATAAATAGAAGTCAACCATTTTAGAATATGCATATTGTCGTTATGAAAAACGATTTAGTAAATAATCAAACATTTAAACAAATAACTGAGACATAAATATTTAGACATGCTAAATTTAAAACATACATTGTTCCAAAACAAACATTGTTTTATATTACACGTACTTTATGTTATAAGCATAAATAATAAACTAAACTTAGAAAGTGTAGTTCCAACTTTCTTGTGCTTAGCTAGTTACTCTTTTGTAAATATTTGCAATCAAGTTACAAATATTAGATTAACATTTAAGTACCAAGTACTTGAGTGTTACACGAAAGTATGAGTTCTATCCAGTAGATACCTAAAGTACTAGTATCTTTCATACTTTCTTTTTAGATAAGAGGAGCAGTTCCTCTACTAGTTTTCAGTTTCTTCACAAAAGAAATAAGATCCATATATGTGGGTTTTATTGGAATTTTTGGGCTTAAAGGTGTTCAGTCCATAAAACATGGGCCTCCTGGATCACATAAGATGATTCTTTTAGTCTTGCATTATTCCAATGTTTAAACTAGCTTTAAATAAAATATCACTGTATTTATTAGAATATTGCTTGAGCTGTTATATCATCAGATATATGTTTAAATTATCTGAGACTTCCTAGAAGTCATGAATAATTATTCCTTGCCTGATGCTAGAAGCATCTTGAGCATCACAATGATGCCTTTACTAGGTAACATATTTAGGTATATTACTTAAATTAATTTGTTTAGGATTAGGACCTTTAAGTGTATACAATTTCACATCTCTCACGAGATTGTCTCTTAAGACATAAACACGTTCATTGAAGTTGTATCTATTGAATGTTATCAAGTCATTTAAACAGAAATGAGAATTCATGGTTATGAGAGTGGATTATATATCTACAAAATTTTAACAAAATTCATTTAGTATTTTTAATATTTAATCTTTAATAATTAATACCCTTTTAGTTTGTAAAAACATTAATTATCAAAGTCTAGGATCCAAGTTGCAAAACAAATAAATGGTTAGGTATCCTTTATCTCATTCATCCGAATTCAACCCGATAGATATCGATTATCAATTATATCTTACCATATAATTCTTAGATTTATAGGATCGCTAATAATAAATTTAATTAGACATGTTTGATCTCATCTGTTCCTGAGAACTCTCTTGCTTAGGTATCCTTTATCACAAGAGATTTCCGATCAAATCATCCAATTTGAAAAACTTGTGTAATTGGCCTATAACTTGGTTATTGAAATCGCGAAAATACCCCGTATGTCATCAAAAGGTAACACTAAGTGGTTAGGTATCTTTATCCCATCAGTGCATACAAGAGACGTATGAGTGTTCTTTAAGAAGGATTGCATAGACTTGAGGTTTGTAAGGGGACTTTGATGTTTTTATAGTTCTAGTTTAAAAAACATGTTATATCATGGTTATTGCATGCATTCAATAAACCATGGTATACTTAAAAAAAACTTATTTCATGTTAAAATCATATTTTTAACTATGTTCTATACATAAAACCCGGTCTTATATAATTGACGCGATCAAAGTTTTAAATTGATAACTAGTATTAAGTTATATCATTTGAGCACTTTAGAACATTTGGAAACCTTTTAATAAAACTTCCTTTTTATAAAATAAGGTTTGGATTTTGATAAGTTTATAAATCTCTATTTTAAACTTAAACAATTTTAATCCCGAAATTTTACCAGATACTGGTTTTAACAATAAAGCTTGTTTTATTATAAAGCTATTTTTAGGATCTTATGTTAAAAGGAAAATTTCATTAAAACCAAACTTCTTGTGATGTTTATTTATGTTCAAACATTATTTTGCATTTGAAAAACTAATTTATCAACCATAACATAATAATAACATAAATATAAAACAACACAAGCATGCATAACGATTAAAACATATGTGCATAAACCAAACCATTAACTAGTAATAATTTTGTGAGCCATCACACAATTATCACGTGCATTCCTAAAGGGACATAAGGGACCTTTATCTTGTAAATTCTTCATGTGCTCCCACTTGCTTAAACACCTTGTAGCAAGTTTATAAAAATAATTTTATAAAGTTTGAGAAACTTTAATAAAATCAACTTTATATACTTTTGATCTTCAAAATTGCCACCATCTTCATTCTTGTTACATTTTTATAAAAATAAACTATTTCTAAAAATAATCTATTACTTACAAAAATTAACAAATGAAAACTATCTATATAATTATTACATACCATATGAATAAATAAATAGTTACAATCATTTTAAATAAATCAACACATGCAACAACACAAAGATTCATGGCAAGCTTATGCACATCATACATATTTATATGCTCAAAATTATATAAAACAACTCTTTGTTTTTCTAAATAAAACTATAACTATTTTCCCCACCAAGGATCATTTTGCAAGAGCTAGAAAGATTAAAACAACCATAGAAGGGAAAACACAACAAACTTTGAAGACTTTGATCCTCATGGGAGTTTGGAAGTTGATGAATTGTGGCATGAAACTCTAAAACAAGAGTTATCTACAAGTATCCACCAAGCAAGAGTAGAACCATCAAAACATTCTAGTATTCACTAGTAATTTGTTGTTCATAAGCCTTTGAAATATATATCAAATATATGTTCAAAGGTGAAGCAACAAATGGACTTTGTCTAGCATCAAACACAAGAGAATGGAGAAGAATAAGAGCCTTCAAATTCTGAAATTTGGCAATCCTCTAGAGATCATGGAGCTCCGGGATTTGGATTTAAGAAGTGGGAGAAGAAGACTTGCAAGAAGTGTTTTAAAAATCCCTTCCATGCACTCTCTTATATAATGGCCAAAGAGTAAAAGGAGACCATACAGTAAAATGAGAGACAACTTTGTCCCAAGCATGGTAAAAGAAGACCATGCTTGGTCTCCTCCCTTAATTTCAAGAAAAGCATGTATAAAAGAAGACAAAATTTGTCTCGTGGCTAGTTTATATACACCTACACGTTATCTTTATAAAAATCAATTATCTTTATAAAGAATTCCCAATATATATATATATATATATATATATATATATATATATATATATATATATATATATATATATAAATCTTATTTTATATAAAACTATCTTTTATCTAAATCGTAACTAGTTTATTAAGATACGAATATATAAATATAACTTATAAATATTCACACTTTATGATATATTTCATAAGTTGCTATTTCTCCAATAAATATTATTTCCACAAATAGTAAATTACCATTTAGTAAATATTATTTCCATGAAATAATAATTTTTCAATTAAATAAAAGTGTTGATATATTTATTTATAATCAAATTATACTAATAAATAATCAATTTATGGTAACTTGTTATATGGTATGACCCTATAGGATCATATATTAGCAACATCATTCTATAATGACTCTTGGGCATAATAGATCTTTCAAGGAACACATTTGGGTGCATTCTAAATGCATTAACACAATGAATAGGATGATCATTTAAAATTCCTTTCATCCAATACTCTCCGGTTTAGGGAGATGTCATACAAGGTTCCATGTGTATATATTTGTAAAAGTATGCAAAATCTAGAACACTTGCAAAGTATGAATCTAGTAACCGTCTAAAACAGTAAAATTTCTTTCTCTTCTTCTTCTCTTGAATTTCCATTTACGCACATGTACTATTTAAGATAATTATTATAAACATAATATATATATATATATATATATATATATATAAATATATATATATATATATATATATATATATATATATATAGCATTAAAATTTGAATATAGAACAGTACATGGAATTAAAATTTGAAAATAAAACAACATGTAGCAATAAAATTTAAAATAGAATAGTGCCAATATGTAGCATTAACTATTAAGAAAAACATTCAAATGAAACGACATACTCAAATTTTTAAAAAAAATCATATCAATAATGAATCATAGACGACATTTAAACAAGAAATTTAGTTGCTAGTGTTATTCTTATAATTCAGCCTTGCTACCCTACCTGCACCATCTGGGAGAGTTCAAAACAATACTCTTTTTACCGGATCTTCAAACAAACTCATTACAAAGAACCACAACTCCCCCCCCCCCCCCCCCCGCTTTGTCATTAATTCGCGAAATTTGAAAAGAAATTGGTAGTTTCATTTTCTAAGTTTTCCAAGGTAGAAGAGTGTTGAGGGTATCGAGAGGAGAAAAAGTGTCATCACCAGTTCGCACATGATCATCGGCTGCTACATCATCACCTCCCGTTAGATTTTCTCATTAATAATAACATTCGACATAGCATTGATACTACTTGGACCCATGGACGGTGCCACACAGTCTGCATCACTCGCAACTGCATCCCCGAATATTTGATCCCATGCTTCTGGTAGCTCTAAAGAAGGTTGTTTTTTTTAATTCCTTTAACATTCAGGTTTTCCTATATAATATAACATTTTTAGGTTATTTTTCAAAATAACGAGATAGTAGCTATTAGTAAAAAAAATAATTTATTACCTTAATTTTTTGTCCCACCATTCATCGAAGCAATTTAGTATTTGTGTACTCTCATTCCAACCTAAAACAGTCTCCCCAATTGTTAACAACTTACAAAGATTATAGTCTTTTCTCATTCCATCATACTTGTTCTTTAATTTTTTATAGTTATTTAACGTGGTATGAGCATCTTTTTCGAAAATTGATTGAAGGTCTTTCCATTTAATTGGAGAGATACGTCCGTTCTTTATAATATCTTTTTTTAAGAGGCCACATAAAATCATAACAAACTTATCTGTCCAATCAAAAGAAATTTCTCATGATCATTATTTAATGCCATAGTAGCTGAGTTCGAATTCAAATAACATATACTTAAAAGTGTATAAACACATGTGAGCCAATATAATGAACAAATTGGAGGTTGTCTAGGAATGGGAAGTTGTGTAAAAATTGGACACAATAGTACAAGAAGAATAAAGAGAAACAAAAAAGGATTAATCAAACAAACAAAAAATGTATGATAAGGCCTAAATTGAAGAATATATGAATTAATCCCAAAACCTGCTAGTATATCACATAAAAGATTGCAGGGGCAAAACAGGGGCAAAATGGTCAAAAACCCAGAATTAATAGATACTTTAATGTAACTGGGGGAGGGATGTATCATGTATATTTATTTTAGTGTTCCATGTTAGGAGAACCTCGGTAAAAGTAGGATTAAAGCTTTAAAGTTTAAGTATCTATGGTTTGATCTATGTAAAAAAGAAACTCTGATGATTAAAGAAAACTAAAAATTAGATCTTAAGTTGCTTAAAGGAATAGGCAATATAGATATTACCTAGGTATAACGAGTTTAATGGTTCAATGAGATTCATTTAGCCCCTAAACCTGCTAGTATATCACATAAAAGATTACAGAGCAAAATGGTCAAAGATCCATAATTAATAGATACTTTAATGTAACTGGGGAAATGATGTATCATGTATATTTATTTGATTGTTCCATGTTAGGAATCCATAGGCAAAATCAGGTTAAAACTTTAAAGTTCCAAGTATGTGCATATTTTTATATTTATAATGTAAAAATTATGAAAAATAATTTCATTCTATATATTGTTTTGGTTTTATACAACATTTATTTACACACAAACACATATAAACTAATTTAACAAGCAGAAATCTTGCTTTTACCTAGGAATCCCTACATATTCTGTACCAATTTAAATAACATAAATCTTGGAATTTACAAAGAATTCCAGCAAATGAAAACTAATTACAACACTCTTTGTCTGCATATTTTTGGAGATCATGCATATATGGCAAAAACAAATGAAACAAATGCCTTTCTCAATGTAAGAATTTTTTTGAAAAAGTTTTGTTATCAACAATTAGTGTATTAAAAGTTTTAAACTCTGATGAAGATGAACCGACTTCTATGAACATAAACATGGATTGAAAATTTACCTTGTTTGATGAAAATTCTTCACTGCATGGGGAGGAACAAGATCGACAGTGGGAGAGTAATAGGATCGACAAAGGTTCTTCGTGAGAGCCATAAAATGGAGAAACAATCATGATTAGGGTGGAAATATCGACATGATCAAATACGTGAGAGGCAATTTAGTAATTTTGTTATACTAGGGTTATAGCTTTTTTTAACGCTTCACCAATTAGCTTTTGATTTTGGAGTATTTTGGTTTGGATAAAAGCTAAATGCTCCTATCACCGAACGAGGCTTTTTTTTGAACTTTTTCTTAAAAGCTACAAGTTAGAAGCTCCTAAAAGTTGTGTGTTAAACATACCCTATATATAGTATGGACACGGGAGATAAACATGAAAGTTTAGAAAATGAAGAAGTAAAAGTGAGACGGATAATACAAACTTGCGTATCGAATATAAAATTCGATTTTTATATAACTAATATATATTTATACATAAAATTAAGGTTTGAATGTAAAAAAGAAAACCTTGTATTTATACAAAAATATGGTTTTTAAATTAAAAAAAAATATATTTACACAGTTTTAAATGTATTAACAAATATTTATGCGGTTTCAAATGAAAAATTGTCTACATTTAACAAACTTGGAAAAAATGATCTTCGATTTGGAACAAAAAAATAAAGTGTCAAAATTGAAAGAAAAAATTAAACTTAGTGTCAAAATCAAAAAATGAAAAACCTAGTGTCTTTTGTGGTAAATAAAACAATTTTGACTCGTCAGCATGTTATATTAGCATGCCACGTCATCAAACTGATATCTCATTATGTCACGTCAATAGGTAATCGGGTTGACCGGTCAAGTGGTCAGAATTGTAAAAAACTAGAAAACACAGTGTCAAATTTGAGACAAAAAAAACACAGTGTCAAATTAGAATTTTGATGTAAACTTAGTGTCTTTTATGTTATATACCTTTCAAATTATACCTTCCATATATTCAATAAAAATCTCTAAGTTCAAATATAAATTATACTTTTTATTTTGAATAAGATTTTGATTAATCAATAAAAATCCCAACAATTATGGTTAGAAAAAGATAAGATTGCATCATAATCTCTAGAATTTCATTAAAATCGCCAAATAATTCTTTTTTTTTTTTATATACCTTTAATTCAATAATTTTTACATTCTTCTCCATTCACTTTCTTGCATCAGCTCCTCCATCTGCATTTGTTATTGATTTCAGCTTTCATTTTTCTTTGAAAATTTAAGATTCCTACATACAAGGTACTTTAAAAGCTAGCTAAAATTGTCAAAGATACATAACTACAATGCTATTTCAGTTTACTATTTTAGCAATAGATTATTATGATTTAATTTGCATTTTTTTCAGAATTGTACCATGAAACACTTTGTATTTCAGCAACCTACTTCAAAAAAAAAGTCTCATTTTAGCATATACTTCTAAATATTTTATTATTTAGTTAAATAGGGGTTGAATATCATGAATTTAAATTATAAAGTTAAATTAATAATTTAAATGTGGGATATCTGTGACAACCGTCAAAATTCGAGTCGGTTCTAGATTTTACTAAACTTAGTTGTACATATAGGCACAACACATACTAGACTTAGTAACTATAATCTGATTTATAACCTAATAGAAACTTGGAAACAATTAGAAATAGTGGATAGTGTACTTAGATTTCACATTGATATGTGAATTCTACAACTACTTAACTGTAGTGACTATCCATATTCGGGTCGCTCTTTGACTCGAAAACCTTTTCATGAATCATATACACACATCATACACTTGACCTAGTGGTAGAAATTAGGTTCGAGTCTCGTTGGAACTTAAGTCAAAGTTGAAAGCTAGGACTAGTATACTTGATTCCTCAATTTCGCTTGAATCTCGGAATCACTACATAGAATGTCAATAAACCAATAAAACAAGTTACAAACATTATTTAAAACTATAAAAGAGTTATAATACCATAAGATAACTTGAAGTCTCAAAGATTCTATTTATTTTGATATCCAAAGATTTACAAACTCTCAAAACCTTAAAAACCTAAGTTTATAAAATTTAAGCTTAAAAATTTTATAAAAATAATTATGAACCTTACAATATTACTCTAAAATAATTAAATGAGGAAAAATATAATCAAGAGAAATAAAAATTTAACCCATTAATAGTCAACCTTATGTTATAAACTAAAAACTCAAGAGTTATGAACAAATCTTATCTAAATGCACATTTTATAAAATTTGGGGGAATTTTATAAAAAAATTGAAGGTATTTTATAAAATTTATGGAAATTTTTTTTAAAAAACTCCTCTCTCATCCCTCAAAATCATCCCCTCTCTCCAAGAAAGCCTCTTCCCAAAAAGCACTTCATCATTTTCTTCTTTCCCAGAGTCTTCTCTCATCTCTCTTATTTCTCTCTCTCACACACACCACCACATTTTCTCTCTCCCTTACCCTAAACCACGAATTTTGGCAGCAAGGTTCATCCATTTCTACTCAAAAACATCAACATTTGAAGTTGTTCTTGAGGTAAAAACGCAAATCCTTCATTCCCCTTTCAATCTTCCTTCAAAATCTCAAGTTTTCTTACATATCTTCTTCTTCTACACAATTCTGTGGATGGATTATTCATATGCATGTTCATAACCACGATTTTTATAATTAAGGTGATATTATTTCACCTAAAAACCAACATGCATGTGATGATCTTCAAACTTAGAGGCTAGATCATCAAAGTTTGTTGTTAAAAAGCATTCAAATAGGTTCATAAAGGATTTATTTCCAAATAAATATCTAAAACTTATTTTCTGATCAAATCCGATTTTTCCCAGAATTCCAAAAACAAAATGAGATGTTCTACAAAGTTTCAGAAAATAATTCATTTTTTCCGAATTATTATAATTATTGCAAGAAAATAGGGCAATAATTCATATAAAATAATTTCTGAGGTCTATAAATCCTAGGTAAATTCCTGGAGGACCCCTAAAGTAAATGATGACATATCGGTGAGTTCCATTGATTTTTGTTACTGTTTGCTATGGTTTTGAATTTTTTTTTGCTTAATTCAAATAAATCATAAAACCACTTTAAGGAATGTGAAAAGACTACATATGATTTTTCGCAAATGCTACCTAATGTGGAGTTTAAATACACTTAAATCCACAAAATCAGATTTCATTATATACAAATCACCATTGGTATTTTTCCCTGATTATGTACACTGTAAATGGAGTTTCAATTTTTTTTGGTAATTTACTTTAACTGTTTGATAATTATTCACCATTTAATGATTATTCAAGAGCATAAAACAAAGAAAAATAGAAAAACTAATTGAAAAATATTTTTTATATTTTTCACAGCTTCTATATGTATTATAACAGTGTTAAAAAAAGTTTGGGAAATTTTGGAAGCAACTTTCTATTTATTTCAATTTTTATTAGAATAAATGAATAAAAATCATAAAATCGGGTTAAACAGTTTAGAAATCCATTTTTATATTTTTACCAGCTTAAGTATGTCTAATGGCAGTATCAAAAAAAAGATTTGGAATTTTATCATTTGGATGCTATTTTTTCATGAATTTATATTGTTATAAAGGCTTAAAATTTTGGAAAAATAGTTAATCATATCAAAAATTCGAAGGAAAATTTATGGAAGATCTCTACTCTACTTAGAATGAAAATGAAAAGTTCAACAATTTTTGGAAACCATTTGATAATATTTTGGATATTTAGGAGCTTAAAACACCTTTAAATATGTTGAAATACCCTCAATTAATATTATAGAAATCTGGAAATTAATATCCATAATTATCTTAATCACATGAGTTACAAATTTTCACCATTTCAGAAAAATGTTTGTAACTTATCAATATTAAATTTTGACAGAATATTGGCATAATTCTATTGTAGTAGTAAGTATATTAGCATTAGATTTCGACTAGAGACTCACTAGCGTATACCATTATTGTAGGATTTGGTAGTGGTACAAGTGGAACTTAGAACAATTTGAATCATCTCAATGCATTGTGAGTATTCACCACTCCCCTATTTTCGGTTTTTAAATGTTTTGGGGTGGAAAAGCATGTCCTAAACTTTTTATGTTCGTTGTATTTATTTTGACTCGTATGAATCTTGGTTGCTATACTTTGTATGTATGTGTATGTTACTTTAATTCATGAGGACTGTATCGCGGTTAAGTCCCTGGAATCTCTAGATACAACTCATTAACTCTTTTGAGCCTATGGTTATTATGGATAGCGCTATCAAGAGGTAGACAAATCCTCACTCGCACGATTCGCTTGAGTGCATTTTACCATTTTATACACTATGTTTGTGATACACATAGTAGTCAATAGGGCATGATTCGGTCATTAGGCTTGGGTTGTGAACTCATGATTGGAAATTTGATGCACATACGAATCTTACATTGCAATTTAGCGAAGAAACTTGTATTCTCATGTTAGCAACGACACTTGTATACTTATTTTAGCAATGAAACTTGTATACTTATTTTAGCAACGAAACTTTATAATTATTATAGCAATAAACTTTGTATCTCATTATCACAACGAACTTTTATTACTGGAAACTTATATACATGTTTAGCAATGAAATTGTTTGCTCCTTGTAGCAACGAAATTGATTGCTTATTTTAGCAATGAAACTTGTTTACTCGTTTGAGTAACGAACTTTATCTTCCATGAGAATATGAACGTTGCATCTCATTTGGGAAACATACTTTATCTCTCATGATGACAAAGAACTTTGTTTTTTTACAAACTTATTTACTTATTTTAACAATATACTTTTATTATTGGAAACTTTTATCAAAACTTTGATTTCAATTCATGGAACCAATATTATTTTGTTTATTTGTGAGTACTCACCAACTATTTTCATAATTGACGCTCGTTTTACATACTTTTTTCAGGAATCATCGAGTAAGTGGCACTTAAGGACACATCACTGTTAGGAGCATTCACATGTGTTGTATTTCAATTTACATTGTAATTTCTTTTAAAATTTGTTCAAATCCATTGTAAATTTGTAATTATTTTCAATACTATGGTTGGTGTTGTCTTTTAACTTTTGCTATGAAACCCTTTATACTGTCACGCCTCGTGTTTCCGCTTTAGCGCGGTGTGACAATATCTGATACATGCCATTTTATACATCTTTTATATTAGTTTTTATTAGCATTTTCCATCAATTTATATGCTTTCTTGTGTGCATTAGTTTAAATAATGTTCAAATCATGTATTTTGTAAGAATTCTCGTACTGCTCATGTTTTTGTGTTTATTTTCAGGAAATTTGAAGTGGAGCGGGAGTTTGAAAGTCTTTGGAGCATATGGAGCTTATTTGGAGCCAAAACACAAAAAATGACCAAATATGGGCTATTTCTCACCAAAAACGGGTCGTTCTTCACTTACGAAACATAACCGGAGGATTTTTGATTTTTTTTGAGGCATTGTAAAGTTTCGGCCGTGAAGCACGGGTCGTGCTTACTGCCAGAACCCCTTATTTGCTGCCTAGATTTGGTTTTCTTTTTTTGTTTCTATCTAGATTTTTCAGTTTAGACTTAATGAATGTTTGATTTTAATTCTTGTTAGTTTGTTCACCTAGCTAGGGTTTTATCATTCCTGTTAATCAGTTAATAGAAAATGTATTTTGTCACACCCCAAAACCGGAACGGTGAAAACGTTCGGAGGCAGAGGACGTCATGTACAGTATCACAACAAAGCATACTAGTAAACAAGAAACAACATCATCCATTGCATTAATAATATAAGACACCAAAAATGTAAATCAAATTAAGAGATAAGTCTTGAACTGTGACAACCCGAATATTTCATATATGTAATTTCTATAGTCAAACACTTCATTTGGAAGTCAAATTCATTTCCGCCATCTTTTAGAAAATTTAAAATCAGTTTTAGTATTTCGAGCTTTTCACACTTAAAAATCAAGTCTTAGAAAGTAACCACTAAAGCCCTAACACAAAAAATCATGCCATAAACCTCATAAGATGGAATTCCCGGGCGGTAAATGTTGGGTTTTGAGCATTCTAACACTCCTAAGTGTACATGCAACCCTAAATACCTTGGATCTATGTTTTCTCTATTATACATGCAAATAAGAACATCCAAGGTATTATCCTAATCCAACATATAAAATTATCAATATTACAAGATAGAATACATACCTCTTTGATGTAGAAAGTCTTCATGAAGCTTGAGTGCCTAGTGCCCCATGTGTGACACCTCAAATGGTTCACACAACACCAAATACACTTGGAATAACTTGAGAGAAATCTACACTTCATGAAATCGGCTAGCCCTTCTATTCCTCACTAGTGGCCGATTTTTGTCAAGAATAAGATCTTTATATAGTGTTACAATTCGGGTAAACCTTAATTGTCATGACTTTCCATTTCCTTGGATCCATGGGTTCAAATACACCAGGGAGCATCCATGGACCATCCTATGGGTTTTAGCCCAACTTGATTATCCATGGAGCATTAGCCCACTATACAAGTATGGATAATTTACACAATCAACCCATATATTTAATTAGTCTTCTTTTGATCACTTAATTAATCCTAGATTAATTCTTGATCAATACTAATTAAAAAATCTTATTATTCTTATTATTAATATACTAGAACTTATAATATATTAATAACCATAAGTGTCTTATTTCTCTCATTATAGTCTATCCAAATGCATGATGCCATGCAACCCAAATGGACCATGCCGGGTCGGGTCAAGTCTTATCAATTATAGTTATGGACTTAGACATTAATCCAACAGTATCCCACTTGGATAAGTCTAAAACTATTATTGCGTATGACTTCAGGAACCAACTGGTAATCGTAGCTCTCAAAAGCTTCTGTCGAACTCTGACCTTGTCGATGAACTCTGACCTTTGTCAATGACTTGTCCATTAGATAAGGGATCATATATTCCTCCATTCTAGATATCATATGGACTGAGACATGGATTATAATCATTCTCTCTGTCCATTTGTTGTTTCCCGATTTCCGATTTATGACGACTGAGTAATTGAACAAATCAAATCAGTCCTGGCCCGGCCGAGCACTTCCATTTGTCATCATCAAATCATCGAGGGGCCCACAGATATCGCTTTTATCCCGAAGGTAAAAGGAATGGATAAACTTCGACTCATATGGCTTATTCTACTACTTGTTGACTCATACACAAAGACACGTTTGATAGCACCGAGTTACCAAATGCGTTTTCGTGCAATCAATGTACTATCAACTCATAGTAACAACTCATATCTCTAGGTTTGAAGAATATAAGATATTATCGCCTCATGATCACTCGTGATAAAATCCATGAAGTGATTCCAATGAGCACGGGTTGAATCCAATACTCAGAACTTATGAGCACTCATGAGTGTTGTAGACCTTTGTCCCACACCTTAGACCTCTACAAGCCAATCCATGACAGTCTTAATTCATATCTACTTCCAACATATGACCGACTGTGGATGGTTTGAATAACTTAGTCATTCAAGATGAATAACCTAGTTTATTCTGGAAGTCAAAACATGCAAAATGAAACACAAGAATAATTGAATCCAATATGGTATCAAAATCTATGAACATAAATAAAACACCTTTTATTTATCACCATATGATTACACATTATTCATTGTATACTGTTTCAACTATCAACTTTATTCTTGAATTGAAAACAATAGTTGTCCCATGCTCCAAGCACGTACACTATGTTTTCTAAACACTAGTCATGCCACACACCAAGTATGCATGCTATGTTTGTCTATGATCTTTACTTTGTGAACTAGATCAATTGAACATAGCTTCAATGATTCTCTTTTCACACTCCCAAATCCTTACTGCAAATGCAAGAATTCCAAATTCATTCCATTTACTGAAATCTGTTAGATTCTAAACTTATATGGATTGATCTTCTTGTAATTATTATGCACAAAATCAAAAAGACTTGACAACAACCATTACAGAGCATTCCAAAGGAGATCAGCTCCTTAGAAACATCCTTCTTGCATTAAGTTTCCTAATCTTAAACAGATTGAAAATTCTAACTTTGAAACATTTCCAGATTCCATTTTGACTTATCCCTTCTGAACAAGAGTTGCCTCCTTACAGACTATGTCAATATGGTTCTTCCAGAATTATCACTATACTTCCAACTGTCCTTGAGCGCCCAATCTTTGGTAAACCTTAGATTTTCCTCGACAATTGTTTAATCCTTTTAGTCATATCCAGTTCTAAACCTTTTTCCTTCTTAATGCCCCAGGCATTTGGAAAATTTTAGAAAGGATGAATATAGCACATGTAATCGATCCTATATATCCGAAGCATATGGGAATCGATTCGTGATGTCTCACATAAAGACTAAACTAGTCTTTTGCTATAACATTTCCATTTCAATTTGCCAATTCTCATAATTCAGATTATGAAAAGGGATGCCGTAATCATAATCGAATTTTAGAACGCAAATAATGGACTCATATACAAAATTTCCTTATGTTGAGCCATTCTAACATGAAATTCATATATATCCTTGACTAAATGATTAAAACCTCACGATCTAAGCTTATAGATTTGAGATGAAGTATAATTTCCTCTCCCTTAATTATAGCAAAACAACTCTTTCCCAATTGAAACTTTTGTTTTCTATAATTAACATTGCTAACTTTCAACCTTTATCATAATTATCATGCTCCCACTAACATGATGATTATTAGCATAACACTTATGCTCCCACTGGCTTTGACATGTACTCAGAAATCAGCTGACTTTCTTACCAAAGTTCATATTTCTGATACTAGATTGTTTTGATAAAACTTTATCAAAATCATACACCCTCCCTTAGATGGCACACTTGTGTGTCTAAACAATTATGAAGAGGGACGCCGTAATCATAATTGTTAGAACTTTTTGCCACTTCTCACAAGTCCAGGTTAGTGTGCCGGTAAACCACACACGCTCCACTAACGACTTTGAGAATGCAAATATCACAATTTCTATCTAGCTAAAATCTACTTAGTGAAAGTGTTTCCTCACCATCATTTTCATGAATCAGAGAGAAACCTTATGACACTTAGATTTACTGGTGTATGTGTTCTTATCCATGTGAATTGTCAAAACCATAGTCACAAGACAGGGATAATGACAAATCCAAACTCATATGGACTGAACTCAATCTTAATTTCTTGCCACCTGGCAGCTCAAGGGCCTGCCATTGCTTCCAAGTTGTTGTGCAACACATTGAGAACTCTAAGAACTCATATGCAAAGCAAACTTTAACTGGAATGGACAGAGAATATGTCAACACGATAGGTTATAAACCTCAAGTCGTGTGCTAGTGAAGAACTCCAGGTTTTATTCTTGATTAGTTCTTGAGACTTTCAAGACCTTTAAGACTCCCACTGTCCTCTTGACCTATAAGACTCCCTTGTCAAACATCCAAGAGATAGTGCGGATTCTAATCAAGACAAACACTGCACATAATTGGCCTTAGTTGGTCTTTGTTTTATCCAAAACATCACAACTTACCAATTTCAAATGTACAAGAGTAGGAAACTTTTACTCTTACATTTGACAAGTGTTTTAAACCTGCTTTAAGGCATGTCACTCAAATTAAAATCTTGGAGTATGACTCTAATACTTGTATTGGAACGAAGTAGGACTCATCTTCTTGATTTAACCATTTCAACAATTCAAGATTCCTCGTCTTAGTCATAAGAATGCACTAAGATTTCCTTAGAGAACTAATTGTGCTATGGTTCTTAAACATTAAGATGATCACAAAACTGATACTAAAGTACTCTCCCATCTTTTCAGATTTG
The DNA here is from genome assembly GCF_051521515.1 of Lactuca serriola. Taxonomy (NCBI): domain Eukaryota; kingdom Viridiplantae; phylum Streptophyta; class Magnoliopsida; order Asterales; family Asteraceae; genus Lactuca; species Lactuca serriola. The sequence continues at coordinate 120,657,107 of NC_136412.1, forward strand.
AGAAACTTTTATCCTTCTACCTAATTTGATTCTTCTTATTCGCTCTGCCTTACATTGGATCCTTTTCCAATGTCTCAGAATTACACTTAAGCTTGTAAGTATAACCATATTTACTAAGCTTTAGTAAATTATGATGAATAATCTTATCGATCTTTTGTGGTGCACTTGACCCGTGCACAAGAATGTGTACTCGATCCCTTAGTCCTTTACTTGACTCACACATCCATGTGAACGAGTAATTAGTCTTAATTTTTCCAATACTTGAAAGTTCTCATTCATCATGCAATACAACTTGCATGATTCCAAGTTCCGGTCCAATTGAAACTTAGGTGATGAGAATCTTTCCTTATTTGGTAAATTTAGACATTACCACAATTGAAAGAATCAATTTCATATTTCCACTCTTGCTATTAATGGAATCATATAAGCAACAATTTTTCCTCAAATGCCATTGCAAGGATATTTTAAAATAAATAAAATCTAAAATTTTCTTTTATTTTAAAACTTTGCGGAAAAACTTATCCTTACAATCCATATGAAAACTTGTTGTTATCTATTCCTAAGCAATATCTCATAACTCCTAAGAAGTAGCTCAAGAATCCGATCTTCAAACTACGCGATAGAAATCCATCTATGAGATCAGATTCAGCATATTCTTTCTTTAAGTTTCTTCACTTTTCGTTGATTCTTAAAACATCACCATGTGACCCGGTCACATCATGTATCAAGAATCTCATAATAGAAACTTAACAGAGTTAGATAGTGGACTTTACCTGAAGTAGAGTCAAACTTATTGACTTTAACATCCTTAGGTAAATTTGGCAGCTTCGCAACCAATGCCCCTTTCTTTGGCAATATAAACATATGGATCCTTTGATAATGGTACACGCGACTATCACAGACTTAGCTTTTCTCTTTACCATTTGGTCAACCGAGTTGACTATGGCCGATCCCTTTCCATTTGGAAGAGAATGCTTTCCTGGATTTCCTATGTCACTATTGTCAATGTCCATCAAGTTTTAAGGAAAATGATCTTAACAAATAGATAAGATCGTTAAGGGTCTTGTCATAGTCTGTTTCATAGGTGTCCCAAAGGAACTCACTATGTAACTTAGAAAGTGATTGAACCACCGACTTTCTCAAGACTTTGACACCCAACTCTCCCGGCTTGTCAATATGTGACTACATCTCCAAGACGTGACCACACCTAGACCTTGCCTTGCCAATTGGGCTTGAGTGACCTTAAACTTTTCATGAACTTGTGGGTTGGGGAGAATAATTGGAGGAGGTGAATGAAGTATGATTTCCAAGGGACATCATCTTCATTTAGGAAAGCTTGTTTCAAGAGATTTGGGAAGATCATAAATGTCTAAACCAGACACCTTTCGGGAGATATTCAAGATAGTTGATCTTAAGTCCTTAATATGACACCCAATATGAAATATTAAGGCTAGGACCCAACAAAATATTTTATAACTTAGAAGAGGTATGTCGTAATCCAAGCTATAAAATATTTGAAGGTAGGTGAATGACGATTCACCAATTTCCACCAAGATAAACGAAATGTATTATTAGGTTTTAATTGGTTTTGAAACTCCTAGATCTTTTGAGATTCATTAAACTTTTCAATGGCATGTTTCAATCTCGAGTGTGCCCTTCAGGTTTTGTGACTGGGATGCCGAGGATCACAAAACAAGGTGTGAAGTAACCATGCAAATTACTTGGTACCCTTAAGTGTTCACCCCTCAATCGATGTACCGGTTAACCACACACGCTCCATCGATACTATCATAAACATTAAGTTACCCATTGCCTAGCTTGTTAAATACGAGTTAGTGTGCCAGTTAACCACACACGCTCCACTGACCGACTTAAACAAAGTGCAAAGTGTAATTTCATGGATTAGCACCTTATTCACATTTTCCTAAGTAACTAAGATTGGGTATTATTAAGAGTTTAGTTACTTAGTATTTATCATTAATACTTTTAATGAAGGGAGAATTATAGTCCTGTCAAACCCGTTCGGCTAACGACCCTCCACCAGTCAAGCAAGCGGTGGGTGAGAGTAGACACCCATTAAGTTGCCATTTTATAGGCAACAACCGTATACCCACCTTATAACCGGCTTCGTGAATGAGGCGTACTAGCGGTAAGACTGAGTTTACTCTTACACACACACACACACACACACACATATATATATATATATATATATATATATATATATATATATATTATTAACTTATAATATTATAAAGTATAAGGGTTGAATTTTAACTCTTTAAAATTCTAAGGGCTAACATGGAATTAAAGTATGCATAAGAGAAAACTTTACAAATTCCAAAACTTGAGGGCAAGTTTTGAAACTATTCAAAACTAATTAATTCCATAACTTATGTGTTTAAAGTAGTTTTAGTCCAAAAACTCTTCATGTTCCATAACTTGAGGACAAGTTATGGAAGACTTTAAACTAATAAAAGAATTAACTTTTCTTTATCATATAACTTATGGAATTAATTAAGGTTACACTTTTTTTTTATTTATTTATTATTTAATGAAGAGACTCTTGGTCCTCCATAACTTGAGGAGAAGTTATGAAGTCATAAACACATTTAATTAGAACTAGACTCTTCATTTTTGTAACCTTTGCCAACTATTATGAGTTTTATGAAACTTAAATGTGACTTTTCATATAACTTGAGGACAAGTTACAAAAACACATTTTAGAATCAACTCTTAGATTAATTTGGATTGAAAACAACTATTTCACTCAACTTTTCTATTATTCTAAGCAACTCATAAGAACAAGATAATTCAAATCAAACTTTTTCATGTAATTAGTCTAAACCTTAAACTAATACAAAACATGAATCTATTGACAATTATCTTTGAAATTGGATTAGCATGAACATTACCACATCAAAAACAAGTTTATAAGTTCAAAAACATCTTAGGGTAATGTTCCTAGTCCAATTCCAGCCAAAAAGGTCGAATTTATGATGTCTGGGGGTCCAACTCGTCGAGTGCACGAACCAACTCGGCGAGTTGGATGCTTTTTGCCTTGGACTCGGCGAGTCTGCTGGGCAGACAACATCAAAACTCGATTTTCCAGCTTCTTTTGCAAGTATAACAAGAAAACAAGCCTAGGCTCTGATACCACTGTTGGGTTTTGAGCATTCTAACACTCCTAAGTGTACATGCAACCCTAAATACCTTGGATCTATGTTTTCTCAATTATACACGCAAATAAGAACATCCAAGGTATTATCCTAATCTAGCATATAAAACTATCAATATAACAAGATAGAATACATACCTAATTGATGTAGAAAGTCTTCATGAAGCTTGAGTGCCTAGTGCCCCAAGTGTGACACCTCAAATGGTTCACACAACACCAAATACACTTGGAATAACTTGAGAGAAATCTACATTTCATGAAATCGGCTAGCCCTTCTATTCCTCACTAGTGGCCGATTTTTGTCAAGAATAAGATCTTTATATAGTGTTACAATTAGGGTAAACCCTAATTGTCATGAATTTCCATTTCCTTGGATCCATGGGTTCAAATACACCAGGGAGCATCCATGGACCATCCTATGGGTTTTAGCCCAACTTGATTGTGTAACAACCCAAAATTTCATGTCACTTCTTGTACCACAACTTGTAATCCAATCCGAACAACCAGACGTCATTTTCAATTTCGTTTCAAATTTTGCCATTTTATTAAGTCATTAGTTTAAATTGCCCTAAAATGACTTAATGGGTGTCTTAATACGTTTAGAAATCATTTTAACACCCCACGTTAGTGATCGGAATAATTATAGAATCGGCCATAACGAGTCACAACAATTTGGTCGGGTATGACCAAAAGCCCCACTTAATGTCGGTATCGGGTAGAATTCCGTCGTGTCCAATTCCCGAACACTATATAAAGTGTTTTAAGACTTCATTTGAAGCCTTTAGCCAATTTCTCACTAGACACTCACAACCTCTCTCCTCAAGCTAGAATTAAGGTCCAAACCTCAAGTTTAAGGCTTCAAATCTTTAAGGTAACCTCCCTAGCATATTATTCAACATCTTTAGCCTTCAAATTGATGAATTAATTGAGTTTTGGGACCAAGAACATGATTTTACGGCCAAGGAGCAAGCTTGGGCCGTAAACTCCATTAAATGGGGTTTTTAAGCCCTAAAACCCCTCCTAAGCAATGTTGGACATTAGATATGGCTTAATGACTTAATGGAAAGGACTTATAACATTTGAAACATTAATTTTGAGCCATTTGAAGGAGTTTACGGACAAGGCATAAGCTTGGGCCGTAAACTCATATTCATGGGGTTTTTGAGCCAAATAACCCTTCCAAATCATAGTTGGGACTTAGATATGACCTTAAGGCTTGCTAAACTAGGCTTGGAACACCTTAAACATGATTTTTGGGGGACAAAAGTGAGTTTACGGCCAAGTCATATTCTTGGGCCGTAAACTCCACTTAAAAGGGGATTTAATGCCTTAAAACATGTCCAAATGCCTTAAAACTCAACCAATGGCCTTGTGGTAAAATCTAGATGCATCTAAAAATAGTTTAAGGGTTTGAAACATATCAAAAGTTTCATTTATAGGAGTTTACGGCCTAGGAACATACCCTTGGCCGTAAACTCATAAAACCATGTTAATGATGCATCAAATACACTCAAATGGCCTGTATAAATTTCTAGAATCACATGTGATTGTTGTAAGCATCAAAAACTATCTTTTTCATGGGTAAAGGAGAATTTACGGCCTTAGAACATACCTCTAGGCCGTAAACTCCAATAAGTGTGTTAAATGATGTTCTAAATTCATAACAAGGCTTGGAAAATTAGTTAGAATCACATGTGATTGTCCTATATAGTTCAAATTAACCATTCTTGTCCATGGGTGAGTTTACGGCCGTAAACTCTAAAGAGTGTGGCCGTAAACTCATGTTTAAATGTTGTAAATTCATTCCAAGTGTCCCAAGGCATTTTAGATAATCCATTCTAGCAATCCCCATGTCCATTTAAGCCCTTAAACCATCAAAATCACACCAACATGAGTTTACGGCCGTAAACTCATGTGTGGATGTGTTTTGTGGTTGCAAAATCTTTAAAATGGTTACTCTTAAGGATTAAACTCAAGTCCCAAGTCCCTAGTGCCATTACAAGTCCGAAGATGTCACCCGGATCACTCCAAACGCTCGTTTTGAGGTGTTTAACCTCGTTGGAATGTAATGTTCCATATAATTAGTGAATATATCGCTAATTGTATATACATGGACATTATTTCATTTTACATAGGGACATCGCGAGTAAACAATCCCCGAACCAACGTCTAGTATCCAAAACCGACGCATTTCCGAGTCCGGTGAGTTCATACCCCTACCCTTTTCACTGTTTATCACTGTTTTCAGGGGGGAACACAAGCAAAGTACAAGAGTTTTCTTGTACTTAAAAAAACTTATTTTCATGTGTGTGTTTCACATTTCATATGCTTTTAATATTGATTACACAACTGATAACTAGTAGAATATACAGATCACTTAAACATTTATTTGTGAAATGGGTTTTATAAACTGTTATGTTATATATATTTCACAAATGGTTTCCACATTTTATCAGTTAAAAGCATGACTTTACAACACATGAACAATATATTACGTACACTGTCTTGTCCTCGGTAACATTCCGCAGAGATACGCGAATGGAGGATTATCCTATTATTACTAGTAAATTTGTTATTCCGTATGATTGGAGACACGTCCTCGGCGAACACTCCACAGAGATACGCGAGTGGAGGACTACACCCGTAACCAAAATCTCTGGAATTTAGAGAGCATGACTTGAGTGTATAGATCTATACGGGGCTGACTACCCCACACCTGGCTGCTAGCTACAGCCGAACCGAAATGGTTCAAGGGTGACGAAAGTCATAAGAATTGTGGACTACTTATTGCCACAAGGCTGTGGACTACTTATTGCCACAGGTTCAGTCTTTAGTATGGTTATGGAACTCGCAACTAGGATAACAGAGATTTACTTATAGTAATAATGAATCACATACCACATTTTACAGATAACCAGGCTTCGGTTTACATCTTTTAAATCTTTTACAAATGATAACCAACATTCAGGAAGGTATGGGACCTTCCTGGGGAAAAACTTTGTACATAACCAAGTTTAATAGAATACATCTTTCATATTGAAAACCAACATACAGGAAAGCATGGGGCATTCCTGGGTAACATACATATAACCAGAAAAGTGTAACCAACTGAATAACATTACATCTTTTACAATAACTACCCTTCAGGAAAGTATGGGACTTTCCTGGGAATGCACTGATACATTAAAGAAATAAAACAATGATTTGGATAACCAAACTATACTTTAGTTTTGTGATACAACAACCAACTTTTAAGAAAATATGGGATTTTCTTGGCGTGTGTTACATTTTCAGAAACAGAAAGGAAACATAAACATTTTTCACAAAACAAAACTACTTATGAACTCACCAGCGTTATGCTGATTTTCAAACTGCTTGTGTTCTCAGGTCAACGATAGTACAGGTACCCGAAGACTTACTTGGTTCAGGATCGTGTGCGTGCAAGGCCCGTTCATTTTGTTTATATCTATATTATGTATCACAACTGTATAAACTGTGTCTTTTGAAACAAATTGTAAAACTTTTAATATGTAATGTAATGTTTGTTTCACTTTACTTACTATGTACATTGGATTTGATACTCAACGTGGAGTCAACCCCGGAAATGTTTCCGCCTTCGGTTTTCGGGGTGTGACAGATTGGTATCAGAGCCCTTGTTTATAGTGAATAAAGTATACCAAACCTTACATGGTATAAAACTATAAACACTAAAGGGCCTAAGTGCTCTGAAATAAAAGTATCTTCAGACTACAAGTATTTTCAAAAATATACAAGTATACCGAACCGTCGAGATTCGTATCTATAAGTAGAACAAAACATAAGTAAATGGGTGTTGTGTATTGCAGTTAAACCTGGGCAGTTATGTAGTCGTGTCTAGGGTCAATATAGCCTGGCCAACTATATTCATTCGAGACACGGCCAACATGTGCTTGGGAGTGACTGTGGTATGCGGCATGCCTAAAACTTACCCTAAAATCCACAACCGTCGAGCCAATATTATAGCAAACCATGAAATACTATGGGAGTATTTCTCGAATAATCGTACATGTATAGACCCCCGATCATTCCGTTAGCGATAGTTTACTTGCTTCAATAACTCTTTCCTGCTTTACCGTTTAATCGGAATTAATACCTGTCATATCTCTCGATTCAGAGGACTTATCATCCTCTCTCTTTATTGATCTTATTAGATCAAGATGCCTCCCAGGAAGAGACCCAGCTCCAACAATCCTCCGCCACCTCCTCCTGAAATCGATCCCGTGTTATTTCAAACAGCTGTTACCACCGTGGTGGCAGCTGCCATGTCCCAGCTAAATACCGGTGGTTCAGGAGGTAGTAATCAAAATCAAGATGGTAATCAGGAACGCCGTAAGGAGGGTTCCTATAAGGAGTTCATGAATGCGAAGCCTTCTTTCTTCAATGGCACTGGTGGTGTCATTTCCTTATCCCGATGGTTTGAGAGAATCGAATCCATTTTCGAAATCTGTGCCTGTGATGAGTCCGATAAGGTCAAGTTCGCAGCTTGTACTTTCCTTGATAAAGCATTGACTTGGTGGAATGGCCGGGTCAAATCCTTAACTCTCCCTGTAGCGAATGCCATGGGCTGGGAGGCTATGAAAGAGCTCCTCCTTGCTGAATATTGTCCCCAAGGAGAAATGCAGAAGCTAGAGCACGAGCTCTGGAACCTAAAGATGAAAGGTTCCGATATTGCTGCCTACACTTCCCGATTTGATGATCTTGCCTTTCTTTGCCCTGGTCTAGTCACCCCTGAGAGCAAAAAGATCGAGAGGTTTATTTGGGGGTTAACCAATCCTACAAAAGGTCATGTCTTAGCTGCTCGCCCAGATACTTATGATAGTGCTAAGACTTTAGCACAAGCCATAATTCACCACAGTGATGATGTTGAGGAAACCACCACTGCTACCCCTAAGTCTACCAAAAGCAGTGGTGAGAAAAGGAAATTCTGGAAGAAGAAGAAGGGTCAATCTTCCCAAGGCTCCTCCAAAAGACAACAAACAGTAGCAGTTCATGCTGCTACTACCCCCGTAGCTGCTGCTTCCGTTGTGGGATCCACAACTCCAACTTCTACCAACCGATATGTTGGTAACCTACCTCTTTGTGAAAAATGCAAATATCACCACAACCCTGGTCCCTGTCGAGAACTATCCTGTACTAATTGTGGAAAGAAGGCGCACACTGTTCGATACTGCAAAGCTCTGACTCAATCAGCAAATCAATCCTCTGGAACGGGCGTTGGTCAAGCCTGTTATAACTGTGGTGAAGCCGGGCACTTTAAAAGAAACTGCCCCAAGAAGACTACTGCTGGCAACACCGGAAGGGTCCTTGCTATAGGACGGGAAGAAGCGGTCGTCGATCCCAACGTTGTCTCGGGTACGTTTCTTCTCGACAACTCGTATGCTAATATTCTTTTCGATTCGGGTGCTGAAAGAAGTTTTATTAGTCATGCATTCAAACATAACCTAAAACATGATTCCCAACCTCTAACCGAAATATTTACCGTCGAAATGGCAAATGGAGAGAAAGAAAGTGCGAGTGAGGTATTCGTAGATTGCACCCTTACCTTAAACGACCATTCATTTCCTATCGATCTTATGCCTGTATCCATAAAGAGCTTTGATGTCATCATTGGCATGGATTGGTTGAGTCCTAATCATGCAGATATCATTTGCTTCGAAAAAGCCATCCGTCTCAACCTTCCTTCGGGTCAAACCCTAATGATCTATGGCGATAAACTCGGTTCCAACCTTCGTATCATTTCCTGCATCAAAGCTCAGAAACTCCTGCGAAAGGAGTGTATTGCATTCTTGGCTCATGTAATCAACGAGAATCAAGAAGTTAAAAACCTTGCGAACATCCCCGAGGTCTGCAATTCTCCTGATGTGTTTCCCGAAGAGCTTCCAGGAATCCCTCCCGAGCGTCAGGTCGAGTTCCGTATTAACCTAATTCCTGGGGCTACTCCTGTAGCGAAGTCTCCGTATCGCTTAGCTCCAGCAGAGATGCAGGAGCTATCCAGTCAACTTAACGAATTGCTTAGCAAAGGATTCATTAGACCGAGTTCCTCACCCTGGGGAGCCCCGGTTTTGTTTGTCAAGAAGAAGGATGGATCCTTTCATATGTGTATTGATTATCGTGAGCTAAACAAGTTGACTATCAAAAACCGATATCCTCTTCCACGAATAGATGACCTTTTTGATCAACTCCAGGGAGCCAGTTACTTCTCTAAGATAGACCTTCGGTCAGGGTACCATCAGTTGCGAGTTCATGAAAGTGATGTGCCCAAAACAGCTTTCAGGACTCGATATGGACACTACGAGTTCGTAGTGATGCCCTTTGGTTTAACCAACGCACCGGCAGTGTTCATGGATCTGATGAACCGGGTGTGTCGTCCTTATTTGGATAAGTTTGTCATAGTATTCATTGATGACATACTCGTCTATTCCCCAAGTGAAGAAGACCACAAACAACACTTGAGGCTAGTGTTGGAGACCCTGCAATCCGAGAAGTTATACGCGAAGTTTTCAAAATGTGAGTTCTGGATACGGAAGGTAACTTTCCTTGGTCATGTGGTAAGTGAGGAGGGTATTCATGTTGATCCTTCCAAGATTAAGGCAATAGAGAATTGGTCAGCACCGAAGACACCCACAGAAATCCGACAATTCTTGGGTCTCGCTGGCTATGATCGAAGGTTCATCCAAAACTTTTCCCGAATCGCCAAACCTCTAACCACTCTAACACAGAAAGTTGTACCCTTTTGTTGGGGTGATAAACAAGAAACCGCATTTCAGACGTTGAAGAAAGCTTTGTGCAGCGCGCCTGTCCTGTCCCTACCCGAAGGTACAGAGGACTTTGTGGTTTACTGCGATGCGTCTACTCAAGGTTTAGGCTGTGTACTTATGCAGAGAGGAAAAGTAATTGCTTATGCCTCTAGACAGTTGAAAACACACGAGGTCAACTATACCACACACGACTTGGAGCTAGGAGCCGTAGTTTTTGCATTGAAGCTTTGGAGGCATTACCTTTACGGAACCAAGTGCACGATCTTCACTGATCGTAAGAGCCTGCAACATATCTTCGACCAAAAAGACTTGAACATGAGACAAAGGCGATGGGTAGAACTACTCAGTGATTATGAGTGTGAAATCCGTTACCATCCCGGCAAGGCCAATGTGGTAGCAGATGCCCTTAGCCGAAAGGAGAGTACAAGCAACAAGGTGAAGAGCCAGTCGATAACCATCCATTCCAACCTACCCATGCAAATCAGAGAGGCTCAGTTAGAAGCCCTGAAACCCAAGAACATGACAACTGAAGCTTTGAGAGGAATGGAAAAGAAACTTGAGATAAGAAGTGACGGAGTACATTGTTTTATGGATCGGATCTGGATTCCCAAGTCCGGAGGATTTAGAGAGTTAGTCATGGAGGAAGCACACAGAACTAGATACTCTGTTCACCCGGGCTCTGACAAGATGTCCTTAGATCTCAAGAAACAATATTGGTGGCCAAATATGAAGGCTGAAATAGCTTCATTCGTGGGCAAGTGTCTGACTTGCGCCAAAGTAAAAGTTGAACACCAGAAACCCTCAGGTCTGCTCCAGCAACCTGAGATACCTGAATGGAAATAGGAGATGATCACTATGGATTTCATCACCAAACTACCCAAGTGCTCGAGTGGGTATGATACCATTTGGGTAATTGTCGATCGTTTGACAAAATCACCTCACTTCGTTCCAATCAAAGAATCATACAAAATGGAAAGACTCGCACGGATATATATTCATGAGGTAGTCCGACTGCACGACGTACCTGCATCCATTATCTCTGATCGAGATAGCAGGTTTACTTCCCAATTTTGGCAGTCTCTCCAGAAAGCCCTTGGAACCCAACTTGACATGAGCACGGCATACCATCCTCAGACCGATGGACAAAGCGAGAGAACAATCCAAACCCTGGAGGACATGCTTAGGGCATGTGTCATTGACTTTGGAAAGTCGTGGGACGGACATCTATCTTTGATCGAATTCTCGTACAACAATAGTTACCACACCAACATTAGGGCTGCCCCGTTCGAAGCCCTATACGGTCGCAAGTGCAGATCCCCTCTGTGCTGGGCCGAAGTGGGAGATACACAATTAGCCAAGAGTCGAGTCCCCGACAGCGCACTTACTGGTCCTGAGATCATCCATGAAACCACTGAGAAGATTATCCAAATCCGTGAACGACTAAATGCCTCGCGCGATCGTCAGAAGAGTTACGCTGATAATCGTCGGAAACCACTAGAATTCCAAGTTGGAGACCGTGTTCTGTTGAAGGTCTCGCCCTGGAAAGGCACTGTACGTTTCGGTAAACGTGGGAAACTTAATCCGAGGTACATTGGACCTTTTGAAATCATCGCCAGAGTTGGTCCGGTAGCCTATAAGCTTCATTTACCTCACGAACTTAGTAACATCCATCCCGTCTTTCATGTTTCAAACCTCAAGAAGTGCCTATCCGATGAAACCCTAGTGATTCCATTAGACGAGATTGAGATCGATGAAAACCTCAACTTTGTGGAGGAACCAATCGAAATCATGGATCGAGAAGTCAAACGTACGAAACAGAGTCGCATCCCGTTGGTAAAGGTTTGCTGGAATGCCAAGCGGGGCCCGAAGTTCACGTGGGAGCGAGAAGACTCAATGAAACAGAAGTATCCACAACTCTTTCTAGATCCATAATTTGTATTTTATTTTATTTCTTGTCTTGAATTTCGGGACGAAATTCCCTTTAACGGGGGGATAATGTAACAACCCGAAATTTCATGTCACTTCTTGTACCACAACTTGTAATCCAATCTGAACAACCAGACGTCATTTTCAATTTCGTTTCAAATTTCGCCATTTTATTAAGTCATTAGTTTAAATTGCCCTAAAATGACTTAATGGGTGTCTTAATACGTTTAGAAATCATTTTAACACCCCACGTTAGTGATCGGAATAATTATAGAATCGGCCATAACGAGTCACAACAATTTGGTCGGGTATGACCAAAAGCCCCACTTAATGTCGGTATCGGGTAGAATTCCGTCGTGTCCAATTCCCGAACACTATATAAAGTGTTTTAAGACTTCATTTGAAGCCTTTAGCCAATTTCTCACTAGACACTCACAACCTCTCTCCTCAAGCTAGAATTAAGGTCCAAACCTCAAGTTTAAGGCTTCAAATCTTTAAGGTAACCTCCCTAGCATATTATTCAACATCTTTAGCCTTCAAATTGATGAATTAATTGAGTTTTGGGACCAAGAACATGATTTTACGGCCAAGGAGCAAGCTTGGGCCGTAAACTCCATTAAATGGGGTTTTTAAGCCCTAAACCCCCTCCTAAGCAATGTTGGACATTAGATATGGCTTAATGACTTAATGGAAAGGACTTATAACATTTGAAACATTAATTTTGAGCCATTTGAAGGAGTTTACGGACAAGGCATAAGCTTGGGCCGTAAACTCATATTCATGGGGTTTTTGAGCCAAATAACCCTTCCAAATCATAGTTGGGACTTAGATATGACCTTAAGGCTTGCTAAACTAGGCTTGAACACCTTAAACATGATTTTTGGGGGACAAAAGTGAGTTTACGGCCAAGTCATATTCTTGGGCCGTAAACTCCACTTAAAAGGGGATTTAATGCCTTAAAACATGTCCAAATGCCTTAAAACTCAACCAATGGCCTTGTGGTAAAATCTAGATGCATCTAAAAATATTTTAAGGGTTTGAAACATATCAAAAGTTTCATTTATAGGAGTTTACGGCCTAGGAACATACCCTTGGCTGTAAACTCATAAAACCATGTTAATGATGCATCAAATACACTCAAATGGCCTGTATAAATTTCTAGAATCACATGTGATTGTTGTAAGCATCAAAAACTATCTTTTTCATGGGTAAAGGAGAATTTACGGCCTTAGAACATACCTCTAGGCTGTAAACTCCAATAAGTGTGTTAAATGATGTTCTAAATTCATAACAAGGCTTGGAAAATTAGTTAGAATCACATGTGATTGTCCTATATAGTTCAAATTAACCATTCTTGTCCATGGGTGAGTTTACGGCCGTAAACTCTAAAGAGTGTGGCCGTAAACTCATGTTTAAATGTTGTAAATTCATTCCAAGTGTCCCAAGGCATTTTAGATAATCCATTCTAGCAATCCCCATGTCCATTTAAGCCCTTAAACCATCAAAATCACACCAACATGAGTTTATGGCCGTAAACTCATGTGTGGATGTGTTTTGTGGTTGAAAAATCTTTAAAATGGTTACTCTTAAGGAGTAAACTCAAGTCCCAAGTCCCTAGTGCCATTACAAGTCCGAAGATGTCACCCGGATCACTCCAAACGCTCGTTTTGAGGTGTTTAACCTCGTTGGAATGTAATGTTCCATATAATTAGTGAATATATCCCTAATTGTATATACATGGACATTATTTCATTTTACATAGGGACATCGCGAGTAAACAATCCCCAAACCAACGTCTAGTATCCAAAACCGACGCATTTCCGAGTCCGGTGAGTTCATACCCCTACCCTTTTCACTGTTTATCACTGTTTTCAGGGGGGAACACAAGCAAAGTACAAGAGTTTTCTTGTACTTAAAAAAACTTATTTTCATGTGTGTGTTTCACATTTCATATGCTTTTAATATTGATTACACAACTGATAACTAGTAGAATATACAGATCACTTAAACATTTATTTGTGAAATGGGTTTTATAAACTGTTATGTTATATATATTTCACAAATGGTTTCCACATTTTATCAGTTAAAAGCATGACTTTACAACACATGAACAATATATTATGTACACTGTCTTGTCCTCGGTAACATTCCGCAGAGATACGCGAATGGAGGATTATCCTATTATTACTAGTAAATTTGTTATTCCGTATGATTGGAGACACGTCCTCGGCGAACACTCCACAGAGATACGCGAGTGGAGGACTACACCCGTAACCAAAATCTCTGGAATTTAGAGAGCATGACTTGAGTGTATAGATCTATACGGGGCTGACTACCCCACACCTGGCTGCTAGCTACAGCCGAACCGAAATGGTTCAAGGGTGACGAAAGTCATAAGAATTGTGGACTACTTATTGCCACAAGGCTGTGGACTACTTATTGCCACAAGGCTGTGGACTACTTATTGCCACAGGTTCAGTCTTTAGTATGGTTATGGAACTCGCAACTAGGATAACAGAGATTTACTTATAGTAATAATGAATCACATACCACATTTTACAGATAACCAGGCTTCGGTTTACATCTTTTAAATCTTTTACAAATGATAACCAACATTCAGGAAGGTATGGGACCTTCCTGGGGAAAAACTTTGTACATAACCAAGTTTAATAGAATACATCTTTCATATTGAAAACCAACATACAGGAAAGCATGGGGCATTCCTGGGTAACATACATATAAGCAGAAAAGTGTAACCAACTGAATAACATTACATCTTTTACAATAACTACCCTTCAGGAAAGTATGGGACTTTCCTGGGAATGCACTGATACATTAAAGAAATAAAACAATGATTTGGATAACCAAACTATACTTTAGTTTTGTGATACAACAACCAACTTTTAAGAAAATATGGGATTTTCTTGGCGTGTGTTACATTTTCAGAAACAGAAAGGAAACATAAACATTTTTCACAAAACAAAACTACTTATGAACTCACCAGCGTTATGCTGATTTTCAAACTGCTTGTGTTCTCAGGTCAACGATAGTACAGGTACCCGAAGACTTACTTGGTTCAGGATCGTGTGCGTGCAAGGCCCGTTCATTTTGTTTATATCTATATTATGTATCATAACTGTATAAACTGTGTCTTTTGAAACAAATTGTAAAACTTTTAATATGTAATGTAATGTTTGTTTCACTTTACTTACTATGTACATTGGATTTGATACTCAACGTGGAGTCAACCCCGGAAATGTTTCCGCCTTCGGTTTTCGGGGTGTGACAGATTGGTATCAGAGCCCTTGTTTATAGTGAATAAAGTATACCAAACCTTACATGGTATAAAACTATAAACACTAAAGGGCCTAAGTGCTCTGAAATAAAAGTATCTTCAGACTACAAGTATTTTCAAAAATATACAAGTATACCGAACCGTCGAGATTCGTATCTATAAGTAGAACAAAACATAAGTAAATGGGTGTTGTGTATTGCAGTTAAACCTGGGCAGTTATGTAGTCGTGTCTAGGGTCAATATAGCCTGGCCAACTATATTCATTCGAGACACGGCCAACATGTGCTTGGGAGTGACTGTGGTATGCGGCATGCCTAAAACTTACCCTAAAATCCACAACCGTCGAGCCAATATTATAGCAAACCATGAAATACTATGGGAGTATTTCTCGAATAATCGTACATGTATAGACCCCCGATCATTCCGTTAGCGATAGTTTACTTGCTTCAATAACTCTTTCCTGCTTTACCGTTTAATCGGAATTAATACCTGTCATATCTCTCGATTCAGAGGACTTATCATCCTCTCTCTTTATTGATCTTATTAGATCAAGATGCCTCCCAGGAAGAGACCCAGCTCCAACAATCCTCCGCCACCTCCTCCTGAAATCGATCCCGTGTTATTTCAAACAGCTGTTACCACCGTGGTGGCAGCTGCCATGTCCCAGCTAAATACCGGTGGTTCAGGAGGTAGTAATCAAAATCAAGATGGTAATCAGGAACGCCGTAAGGAGGGTTCCTATAAGGAGTTCATGAATGCGAAGCCTTCTTTCTTCAATGGCACTGGTGGTGTCATTTCCTTATCCCGATGGTTTGAGAGAATCGAATCCATTTTCGAAATCTGTGCCTGTGATGAGTCCGATAAGGTCAAGTTCGCAGCTTGTACTTTCCTTGATAAAGCATTGACTTGGTGGAATGGCCGGGTCAAATCCTTAACTCTCCCTGTAGCGAATGCCATGGGCTGGGAGGCTATGAAAGAGCTCCTCCTTGCTGAATATTGTCCCCAAGGAGAAATGCAGAAGCTAGAGCACGAGCTCTGGAACCTAAAGATGAAAGGTTCCGATATTGCTGCCTACACTTCCCGATTTGATGATCTTGCCTTTCTTTGCCCTGGTCTAGTCACCCCTGAGAGCAAAAAGACCGAGAGGTTTATTTGGGGGTTAACCAATCCTACAAAAGGTCATGTCTTAGCTGCTCGCCCAGATACTTATGATAGTGCTAAGACTTTAGCACAAGCCATAATTCACCACAGTGATGATGTTGAGGAAACCACCACTGCTACCCCTAAGTCTACCAAAAGCAGTGGTGAGAAAAGGAAATTCTGGAAGAAGAAGAAGGGTCAATCTTCCCAAGGCTCCTCCAAAAGACAACAAACAGTAGCAGTTCATGCTGCTACTACCCCCGTAGCTGCTGCTTCCGTTGTGGGATCCACAACTCCAACTTCTACCAACCGATATGTTGGTAACCTCCCTCTTTGTGAAAAATGCAAATATCACCACAACCCTGGTCCCTGTCGAGAACTATCCTGTACTAATTGTGGAAAGAAGGCGCACACTGTTCGATACTGCAAAGCTCCGACTCAATCAGCAAATCAATCCTCTGGAACGGGCGTTGGTCAAGCCTGTTATAACTGTGGTGAAGCCGGGCACTTTAAAAGAAACTGCCCCAAGAAGACTACTGCTGGCAACACCGGAAGGGTCCTTGCTATAGGACGGGAAGAAGCGGTCGTCGATCCCAACGTTGTCTCGGGTACGTTTCTTCTCGACAACTCGTATGCTAATATTCTTTTCGATTCGGGTGCTGAAA
The DNA here is from genome assembly GCF_051521515.1 of Lactuca serriola. NCBI lineage: Eukaryota > Viridiplantae > Streptophyta > Magnoliopsida > Asterales > Asteraceae > Lactuca > Lactuca serriola. Next base: position 120,674,108 of record NC_136412.1, read on the forward strand.
GAAGTTTTATTAGTCATGCATTCAAACATAACCTAAAACATGATTCCCAACCTCTAACCGAAATATTTACCGTCGAAATGGCAAATGGAGAGAAAGAAAGTGCGAGTGAGGTATTCGTAGATTGCACCCTTACCTTAAACGACCATTCATTTCCTATCGATCTTATGCCTGTATCCATAAAGAGCTTTGATGTCATCATTGGCATGGATTGGTTGAGTCCCAATCATGCAGATATCATTTGCTTCGAAAAATCCATCCGTCTCAACCTTCCTTCGGGTCAAACCCTAATGATCTATGGCGATAAACTCGGTTCCAACCTTCGTATCATTTCCTGCATCAAAGCTCAGAAACTCCTGCGAAAGGAGTGTATTGCATTCTTGGCTCATGTAATCAACGAGAATCAAGAAGTTAAAAACCTTGCGAACATCCCCGAGGTCTGCAATTCTCCTGATGTGTTTCCCGAAGAGCTTCCAGGAATCCCTCCCGAGCGTCAGGTCGAGTTCCGTATTCACCTAATTCCTGGGGCTACTCCTGTAGCGAAGTCTCCGTATCGCTTAGCTCCAGCAGAGATGCAGGAGCTATCCAGTCAACTTAACGAATTGCTTAGCAAAGGATTCATTAGACCGAGTTCCTCACCCTGGGGAGCCCCGGTTTTGTTTGTCAAGAAGAAGGATGGATCCTTTCGTATGTGTATTGATTATCGTGAGCTAAACAAGTTGACTATCAAAAACCGATATCCTCTTCCACGAATAGATGACCTTTTTGATCAACTCCAGGGAGCCAGTTACTTCTCTAAGATAGACCTTCGGTCAGGGTACCATCAGTTGCGAGTTCATGAAAGTGATGTGCCCAAAACAGCTTTCAGGACTCGATATGGACACTACGAGTTCGTAGTGATGCCCTTTGGTTTAACCAACGCACCGGCAGTGTTCATGGATCTGATGAACCGGGTGTGTCGTCCTTATTTGGATAAGTTTGTCATAGTATTCATCGATGACATACTCGTCTATTCCCCAAGTGAAGAAGACCACAAACAACACTTGAGGCTAGTGTTGGAGACCCTACAATCCGAGAAGTTATACGCGAAGTTTTCAAAATGTGAGTTCTGGATACGGAAGGTAACTTTCCTTGGTCATGTGGTAAGTGAGGAGGGTATTCATGTTGATCCTTCCAAGATTAAGGCAATAGAGAATTGGTCAGCACCGAAGACACCCACAGAAATCCGACAATTCTTGGGTCTCGCTGGCTATGATCGAAGGTTCATCCAAAACTTTTCCCGAATCGCCAAACCTCTAACCACTCTAACACAGAAAGTTGTACCCTTTTGTTGGGGTGATAAACAAGAAACCGCATTTCAGACGTTGAAGAAAGCTTTGTGCAGCGCGCCTGTCCTGTCCCTACCCGAAGGTACAGAGGACTTTGTGGTTTACTGCGATGCGTCTACTCAAGGTTTAGGCTGTGTACTTATGCAGAGAGGAAAAGTAATTGCTTATGCCTCTAGACAGTTGAAAACACACGAGGTCAACTATACCACACACGACTTGGAGCTAGGAGCCGTAGTTTTTGCATTGAAGATTTGGAGGCATTACCTTTACGGAACCAAGTGCACGATCTTCACTGATCGTAAGAGCCTGCAACATATCTTCGACCAAAAAGACTTGAACATGAGACAAAGGCGATGGGTAGAACTACTCAGTGATTATGAGTGTGAAATCCGTTACCATCCCGGCAAGGCCAATGTGGTAGCAGATGCCCTTAGCCGAAAGGAGAGTACAAGCAACAAGGTGAAGAGCCAGTCGATAACCATCCATTCCAACCTACCCATGCAAATCAGAGAGGCTCAGTTAGAAGCCCTGAAACCCAAGAACATGACAACTGAAGCTTTGAGAGGAATGGAAAAGAAACTTGAGATAAGAAGTGACGGAGTACATTGTTTTATGGATCGGATCTGGATTCCCAAGTCCGGAGGATTTAGAGAGTGAGTCATGGAGGAAGCACACAGAACTAGATACTCTGTTCACCCGGGCTCTGACAAGATGTCCTTAGATCTCAAGAAACAATATTGGTGGCCAAATATGAAGGCTGAAATAGCTTCATTCGTGGGCAAGTGTCTGACTTGCGCCAAAGTAAAAGTTGAACACCAGAAACCCTCAGGTCTGCTCCAGCAACCTGAGATACCTGAATGGAAATAGGAGATGATCACTATGGATTTCATCACCAAACTACCCAAGTGCTCGAGTGGGTATGATACCATTTGGGTAATTGTCGATCGTTTGACAAAATCACCTCACTTCGTTCCAATCAAAGAATCATACAAAATGGAAAGACTCGCACGGATATATATTCATGAGGTAGTCCGACTGCACGGCGTACCTGCATCCATTATCTCTGATCGAGATAGCAGGTTTACTTCCCAATTTTGGCAGTCTCTCCAGAAAGCCCTTGGAACCCAACTTGACATGAGCACGGCATACCATCCTCAGACCGATGGACAAAGCGAGAGAACAATCCAAACCCTGGAGGACATGCTTAGGGCATGTGTCATTGACTTTGGAAAGTCGTGGGACGGACATCTATCTTTGATCGAATTCTCGTACAACAATAGTTACCACACCAACATTAGGGCTGCCCCGTTCGAAGCCCTATACGGTCGCAAGTGCAGATCCCCTCTGTGCTGGGCCGAAGTGGGAGATACACAATTAGCCAAGAGTCGAGTCCCCGATAGCGCACTTACTGGTCCTGAGATCATCCATGAAACCACTGAGAAGATTATCCAAATCCGTGAACGACTAAATGCCTCGCGCGATCGTCAGAAGAGTTACGCTGATAATCGTCGGAAACCACTAGAATTCCAAGTTGGAGACCGTGTTCTGTTGAAGGTCTCGCCCTGGAAAGGCACTGTACGTTTCGGTAAACGTGGGAAACTTAATCCGAGGTACATTGGACCTTTTGAAATCATCGCCAGAGTTGGTCCGGTAGCCTATAAGCTTCATTTACCTCACGAACTTAGTAACATCCATCCCGTCTTTCATGTTTCAAACCTCAAGAAGTGCCTATCCGATGAAACCCTAGTGATTCCATTAGACGAGATTGAGATCGATGAAAACCTCAACTTTGTGGAGGAACCAATCGAAATCATGGATCGAGAAGTCAAACGTACGAAACAGAGTCGCATCCCGTTGGTAAAGGTTTGCTGGAATGCCAAGCGGGGCCCGGAGTTCACGTGGGAGCGAGAAGACTCAATGAAACAGAAGTATCCACAACTCTTTCTAGATCCATAATTTGTATTTTATTTTATTTCTTGTCTTGAATTTCGGGACGAAATTCCCTTTAACGGGGGGATAATGTAACAACCCGAAATTTCATGTCACTTCTTGTACCACAACTTGTAATCCAATCCGAACAACCAGACGTCATTTTCAATTTCGTTTCAAATTTCGCCATTTTATTAAGTCATTAGTTTAAATTGCCCTAAAATGACTTAATGGGTGTCTTAATACGTTTAGAAATCATTTTAACACCCCACGTTAGTGATCGGAATAATTATAGAATCGGCCATAACGAGTCACAACAATTTGGTCGGGTATGACCAAAAGCCCCACTTAATGTCGGTATCGGGTAGAATTCCGTCGTGTCCAATTCCCGAACACTATATAAAGTGTTTTAAGACTTCATTTGAAGCCTTTAGCCAATTTCTCACTAGACACTCACAACCTCTCTCCTCAAGCTAGAATTAAGGTCCAAACCTCAAGTTTAAGGCTTCAAATCTTTAAGGTAACCTCCCTAGCATATTATTCAACATCTTTAGCCTTCAAATTGATGAATTAATTGAGTTTTGGGACCAAGAACATGATTTTACGGCCAAGGAGCAAGCTTGGGCCGTAAACTCCATTAAATGGGGTTTTTAAGCCCTAAACCCCCTCCTAAGCAATGTTGGACATTAGATATGGCTTAATGACTTAATGGAAAGGACTTATAACATTTGAAACATTAATTTTGAGCCATTTGAAGGAGTTTACGGACAAGGCATAAGCTTGGGCCGTAAACTCATATTCATGGGGTTTTTGAGCCAAATAACCCTTCCAAATCATAGTTGGGACTTAGATATGACCTTAAGGCTTGCTAAACTAGGCTTGAACACCTTAAACATGATTTTTGGGGGACAAAAGTGAGTTTACGGCCAAGTCATATTCTTGGGCCGTAAACTCCACTTAAAAGGGGATTTAATGCCTTAAAACATGTCCAAATGCCTTAAAACTCAACCAATGGCCTTGTGGTAAAATCTAGATGCATCTAAAAATAGTTTAAGGGTTTGAAACATATCAAAAGTTTCATTTATAGGAGTTTACGGCCTAGGAACATACCCTTGGCCGTAAACTCATAAAACCATGTTAATGATGCATCAAATACACTCAAATGGCCTGTATAAATTTCTAGAATCACATGTGATTGTTGTAAGCATCAAAAACTATCTTTTTCATGGGTAAAGGAGAATTTACGGCCTTAGAACATACCTCTAGGCTGTAAACTCCAATAAGTGTGTTAAATGATGTTCTAAATTCATAACAAGGCTTGGAAAATTAGTTAGAATCACATGTGATTGTCCTATATAGTTCAAATTAACCATTCTTGTCCATGGGTGAGTTTACGGCCGTAAACTCTAAAGAGTGTGGCCGTAAACTCATGTTTAAATGTTGTAAATTCATTCCAAGTGTCCCAAGGCATTTTAGATAATCCATTCTAGCAATCCCCATGTCCATTTAAGCCCTTAAACCATCAAAATCACACCAACATGAGTTTATGGCCGTAAACTCATGTGTGGATGTGTTTTGTGGTTGCAAAATCTTTAAAATGGTTACTCTTAAGGAGTAAAGTCAAGTGCCAAGTCCCTAGTGCCATTACAAGTCCGAAGATGTCACCCGGATCACTCCAAACGCTCGTTTTGAGGTGTTTAACCTCGTTGGAATGTAATGTTCCATATAATTAGTGAATATATCCCTAATTGTATATACATGGACATTATTTCATTTTACATAGGGACATCGCGAGTAAACAATCCCCGAACCAACGTCTAGTATCCAAAACCGACGCATTTCCGAGTCCGGTGAGTTCATACCCCTACCCTTTTCACTGTTTATCACTGTTTTCAGGGGGGAACACAAGCAAAGTACAAGAGTTTTCTTGTACTTAAAAAAACTTATTTTCATGTGTGTGTTTCACATTTCATATGCTTTTAATATTGATTACACAACTGATAACTAGTAGAATATACAGATCACTTAAACATTTATTTGTGAAATGGGTTTTATAAACTGTTATGTTATATATATTTCACAAATGGTTTCCACATTTTATCAGTTAAAAGCATGACTTTACAACACATGAACAATATATTATGTACACTGTCTTGTCCTCGGTAACATTCCGCAGAGATACGCGAATGGAGGATTATCCTATTATTACTAGTAAATTTGTTATTCCGTATGATTGGAGACACGTCCTCGGCGAACACTCCACAGAGATACGCGAGTGGAGGACTACACCCGTAACCAAAATCTCTGGAATTTAGAGAGCATGACTTGAGTGTATAGATCTATACGGGGCTGACTACCCCACACCTGGCTGCTAGCTACAGCCGAACCGAAATGGTTCAAGGGTGACGAAAGTCATAAGAATTGTGGACTACTTATTGCCACAAGGCTGTGGACTACTTATTGCCACAAGGCTGTGGACTACTTATTGCCACAGGTTCAGTCTTTAGTATGGTTATGGAACTCGCAACTAGGATAACAGAGATTTACTTATAGTAATAATGAATCACATACCACATTTTACAGATAACCAGGCTTCGGTTTACATCTTTTACATCTTTTACAAATGATAACCAACATTCAGGAAGGTATGGGACCTTCCTGGGGAAAAACTTTGTACATAACCACGTTTAATAGAATACATCTTTCATATTGAAAACCAACATACAGGAAAGCATGGGGCATTCCTGGGTAACATACATATAAGCAGAAAAGTGTAACCAACTGAATAACATTACATCTTTTACAATAACTACCCTTCAGGAAAGTATGGGACTTTCCTGGGAATGCACTGATACATTAAAGAAATAAAACAATGATTTGGATAACCAAACTATACTTTAGTTTTGTGATACAACAACCAACTTTTAAGAAAATATGGGATTTTCTTGGCGTGTGTTACATTTTCAGAAACAGAAAGGAAACATAAACATTTTTCACAAAACAAAACTACTTATGAACTCACCAGCGTTATGCTGATTTTCAAACTGCTTGTGTTCTCAGGTCAACGATAGTACAGGTACCCGAAGACTTACTTGGTTCAGGATCGTGTGCGTGCAAGGCCCGTTCATTTTGTTTATATCTATATTATGTATCACAACTGTATAAACTGTGTCTTTTGAAACAAATTGTAAAACTTTTAATATGTAATGTAATGTTTGTTTCACTTTACTTACTATGTACATTGGATTTGATACTCAACGTGGAGTCAACCCCGTAAATGTTTCCGCCTTCGGTTTTCGGGGTGTGACAGATTGGTATCAGAGCCCTTGTTTATAGTGAATAAAGTATACCAAAACTTACATGGTATAAAACTATAAACACTAAAGGGCCTAAGTGCTCTGAAATAAAAGTATCTTCAGACTACAAGTATTTTCAAAAATATACAAGTATACCGAACCGTCGAGATTCGTATCTATAAGTAGAACAAAACATAAGTAAATGGGTGTTGTGTATTGCAGTTAAACCTGGGCAGTTATGTAGTCGTGTCTAGGGTCAATATAGCCTGGCCAACTATATTCATTCGAGACACGGCCAACATGTGCTTGGGAGTGACTGTGGTATGCGGCATGCCTAAAACTTACCATAAAATCCACAACCGTTGAGCCAATATTATAGCAAACCATGAAATACTATGGGAGTATTTCTCGAATAATCGTACATGTATAGACCCTCGATCATTCCGTTAGCGATAGTTTACTTGCTTCAATAACTCTTTCCTGCTTTACCGTTTAATCGGAATTAATACCTGTCATATCTCTCGATTCAGAGGACTTATCATCCTCTCTCTTTATTGATCTTATTAGATCAAGATGCCTCCCAGGAAGAGACCCAGCTCCAACAATCCTCCGCCACCTCCTCCTGAAATCGATCCCGTGTTATTTCAAACAGCTGTTACCGTCGCGGTGGCAGCTGCCATGTCCCAGCTAAATACCGGTGGTTCAGGAGGTAGTAATCAAAATCAAGATGGTAATCAGGAATGCCGTAAGGAGGGTTCCTATAAGGACTTCATGAATGCGAAGCCTTCTTTCTTCAATGGCACTGGTGGTGTCATTTCCTTATCCCGATGGTTTGAGAGAATCGAATCCATTTTCGAAATCTGTGCCTGTGATGAGTCCGATAAGGTCAAGTTCGCACCTTGTACTTTCCTTGATAAAGCATTGACTTGGTGGAATGGCCGGGTCAAATCCTTAACTCTCCCTATAGCGAATGCCATGGGCTGGGAGGCTATGAAAGAGCTCCTCCTTGCTGAATATTGTCCCCAAGGAGAAATGCAGAAGCTAGAGCACGAGCTCTGGAACCTAAAGATGAAAGGTTCCGATATTGCTGCCTACACTTCCCGATTTGATGATCTTGCCTTTCTTTGCCCTGGTCTAGTCACCCCTGAGAGCAAAAAGATCGAGAGGTTTATTTGGGGGTTAACCAATCCTACAAAAGGTCATGTCTTAGCTGCTCGCCCAGATACTTATGATAGTGCTAAGACTTTAGCACAAGCCATAATTCACCACAGTGATGATGTTGAGGAAACCACCACTGCTACCCCTAAGTCTACCAAAAGCAGTGGTGAGAAAAGGAAATTCTGGAAGAAGAAGAAGGGTCAATCTTCCCAAGGCTCCTCCAAAAGACAACAAACAGTAGCAGTTCATGCTGCTACTACCCCCGTAGCTGCTGCTTCCGTTGTGGGATCCACAACTCCAACTTCTACCAACCGATATGTTGGTAACCTCCCTCTTTGTGAAAAATGCAAATATCACCACAACCCTGGTCCCTGTCGAGAACTATCCTGTACTAATTGTGGAAAGAAGGCGCACACTGTTCGATACTGCAAAGCTCCGACTCAATCAGCAAATCAATCCTCTGGAACGGGCGTTGGTCAAGCCTGTTATAACTGTGGTGAAGCCGGGCACTTTAAAAGAAACTGCCCCAAGAAGACTACTGCTGGCAACACCGGAAGGGTCCTTGCTATAGGACGGGAAGAAGCGGTCGTCGATCCCAACGTTGTCTCGGGTACGTTTCTTCTCGACAACTCGTATGCTAATATTCTTTTCGATTCGGGTGCTGAAAGAAGTTTTATTAGTCATGCATTCAAACATAACCTAAAACATGATTCCCAACCTCTAACCGAAATATTTACCGTCGAAATGGCAAATGGAGAGAAAGAAAGTGCGAGTGAGGTATTCGTAGATTGCACCCTTACCTTAAACGACCATTCATTTCCTATCGATCTTATGCCTGTATCCATAAAGAGCTTTGATGTCATCATTGGCATGGATTGGTTGAGTCCCAATCATGCAGATATCATTTGCTTCGAAAAAGCCATCCGTCTCAACCTTCCTTCGGGTCAAACCCTAATGATCTATGGCGATAAACTCGGTTCCAACCTTCGTATCATTTCCTGCATCAAAGCTCAGAAACTCCTGCGAAAGGAGTGTATTGCATTCTTGGCTCATGTAATCAACGAGAATCAAGAAGTTAAAAACCTTGCGAACATCCCCGAGGTCTGCAATTCTCCTGATGTGTTTCCCGAAGAGCTTCCAGGAATCCCTCCCGAGCGTCAGGTCGAGTTCCGTATTAACCTAATTCCTGGGGCTACTCCTGTAGCGAAGTCTCCGTATCGCTTAGCTCCAGCAGAGATGCAGGAGCTATCCAGTCAACTTAACGAATTGCTTAGCAAAGGATTCATTAGACCGAGTTCCTCACCCTGGGGAGCCCCGGTTTTGTTTGTCAAGAAGAAGGATGGATCCTTTCGTATGTGTATTGATTATCGTGAGCTAAACAAGTTGACTATCAAAAACCGATATCCTCTTCCACGAATAGATGACCTTTTCGATCAACTCCAGGGAGCCAGTTACTTCTCTAAGATAGACCTTCGGTCAGGGTACCATCAGTTGCGAGTTCATGAAAGTGATGTGCCCAAAACAGCTTTCAGGACTCGATATAAAGTCATACACACCTTTATTGCAACCCAATAGCCTCCTTGCACTTGACCAAAGTGTATTTCCACGCATTAGGATGTTTATACGTTTTTAATTAATGTTATAATCACTAATTATATGTAAACATATGTCTTCATATGTTACTAGGATCATTAAGTGTGTTCAGTCTTCACTTGACACCGAGCACCCAACTGACACTTCCATCTGATCCACTCGCTGCAGGTGAGTTCATACCCCTGAAACAACCTTTGAATCACATGTGATTATTAATTGTATAGCAAAAGAGATTTTTGCATATTAAACTACTTTATCCAGCTTAAGATTTCCAAATCATGTTTTTGAATCTTGTTAAAGTATGAATATCCCTTTTTAGATTATTAAAAGGTTATCCAAAGTTTTTCAAAGCTTGTTTACTAAAGAGACATCAATTTGTAATTTCTTGTTAAAGGTTTTCCAAAGGTTTTCTTCACTTAAACTATTTTATCAAATCGTTTTCAAAAGCTTGTTTTATAAACTGATATTGAGTCATAAATTCTTATTTGTAAGGATTTCCCAAAGGTTTTACCAGAGTTTTCTTCTATGCTTTTATTTCGTTAAATGCATGCTATATTTGTATAGTTATATAAATAATGTTTAAAGGACTTAGAACGGCTAGTTCGCCCTATTTCCTTTTCCTCGTTGGGATGTGGTCTGGTGGGTATCGGTTATCCATCCGAAGATCGTTTAAATATTAATTATATATCATGTATACATGTATAGACATAAAGGTTTCCATCGACCAGTTCGTTTCCCTTGGGTAGCAAGGGCATCCTTCCATTCACCAATCATATACCTGAAACATTAGTAACTATTATAGGAATAGTTAGGAGATTCTATTTACTTTTTCCAGTTCGGAGAATTCCAAAGGAGTTAGTTCATTCGTGATTCTATATCATTATTACAATACTTATAATAGAATTCGAAATACGAGATACATCCTCAGGACATGGATTCCACCGTTGTCAAGTTGGTAACCAGAATCTCCTGGAGGGAGAGCGGGCATTGTGTGTATAGATCTATACGGGACAGACACTCCCACACCCTGACTTCTAGCTACAGTCCCGGCCGACCAAGCCAAGGGGTGACAAATGTCACATTCATTCCGACGCCAGCAAGTCGTCAAGTATTCGATTATCAATCAGTATGGTTACGAGTATCTTTATCTTTACCTTATAATTCATGGCTTTAAGGTAACAAGAATTATCACGGTATTTCGAAACCATCTTAACCTATTTTCCTAGTTATATACTAGATCACATTATAAACCTTTGAACCAACCCACTTAGGATTACCGAATATTTTAGACTTTACTAGATGTATCGTTCATTCGAAACTGTCTGGAGTCTGTATTTCCTTGTTTTAGACTTTGCCAGCTGTATCGTTCATTCGATATTGTCTGGAGTCTGTGCTTCCTTGTGTTAGACTGAGCCAGGCGTATCATTCATTTGATACTCTCCTGGAGTCTATGTTTTCATTTGCTTTAGTCAGCAGTATTACTACTGAAGTATATGTTATTTTCCCTTAGTATTTTTACTTGTGATTTTCTCATAATTCCTTTAAAGTCAAAACTGCATTTTGGTACTGATAGTATTTTGGGGAAATTACTCCTTAAAATATAAATCTGTCAAGTCTTGGTAGAAGACTGCTATTATTTAGAAAATATAGGATTTTCTGGAAAGAACGCTAATACACCATAGATCCTAAACTACTATCTGTCACAAAGTTATTTCGAATAAAAATGTATATTTAGACAAATGACACTAAATACTTATGAATTCACCAGCATTATAAAAATGCTGATACTCTCTTTCAAAATAACTTGTATTCTCAGGTTATCGATAGACAGGTACATCTCGGGAGCTTTTGCGAAGTCAGCCTAGAACCGAGCTGCATCTATGTTATGTTCTATATTTACTTTGACGTTGCTATGAAATGCAACCTATATAAAATTATTACTAGTAATGCAATGGTTGTTGTACTTTGATTACTATACTGCGTATGTTGTGATACTTGACATGACGTCATCTAGCCCAGAACGTTTCCGCCGTTTCGGTTTTGGGGTGTGACATGAACGAGCTTCATCTTCCCAAAACCTGGTATCGATACCTATCTACTGATGACCTGAGAATACAAGTTATTTTGAAAGAGTTGATCAGCTTTAAAGCTGGTGAGTTCATAAGCATTTTAGTGTCACTATTTGTATGAAAATGTTTGCAAGTGTTTGATGTATAAGTTTGTAAAGGTTTGTAGTAAATTATTGTATCTCCTAGAAAATCCTATATTTTCTACTAAACGTAGCCTTCTACCATGGCATCAAATGTTTTGTATGTTTTTTTCTTGTAAAGTGTGTATTTTCCCAAATGTGACTATCATTAACCAAAAATATAGTTTTTACATTACCATTTATGTGAGAAGATCACAATGTGAATGTAATGGGAAAATAATAAAGTACTGTAGTGTTGTATGATGCTACCTACTGTTGTACTAACTACCTTAAACTGATTGTTAATTAAGGTATAATGTGATATGATTGTACCATACTATCGACTAAAAACACGACGATAAAAGACGTCGGAAGAAATGACATTTGGAACCCGTAGACTTGCAACTCCCACTGTAGCGAACATCAAGGTGTAGGATAGTCAATCCAGTATAGATCTATACACAAATTCACGCTCTCCCTTTAGGAGACTCTGGATACAAAACGATCCATGGCAGTGATGCCATGCCCCGAAACCATGGCTCACATTTATGTTATAGTATTCTTGTATATGTATTGTATGTACTAGTGTAATGTATGTTCTCTCTGTCTAGTATGTAGTATGTTCTCTTTGTTTCTCATCATAGTATGTTCTCTTGTATAGTGTATAGTATGTATTGTTTCTCATAATAGTATGTTCTCTTGGTTTCTCATAATAGTATGTTCTCTTAGTTTCTCATAATATTATGTTCTCTTAGTTTCTCATAATAGTATGTATTGACTCATGTATGAAATGACTCCTTGTATGTTTCATTGTACTAGAAATAGTGAATAGTGACTTCCTAAACTATACCTGTTATAGTTTACTAGTAAAGTTGTTTGTATAACTGAATGTATTGAACTGAGACAAAAGCTTTTATGTCTTATACATATATACATAATATATGCGTTAGACACGGTTTTGACAATATGTAAGTTTAAAAGAGTTTAAAGAAGAGGTTTGGCATGTAAGAACAAGTGTGATAAAGAGTTTAACATGTAAAAGAGTTTGATAAACATTTTGAAGTAGTTTGTTCGATAAAACAGCTAAAAGTATAGCAAATCCATTTGTTTGATAGTTATTAATCACATGTGATTGATATAATAACTATAATGTTTCAACTTGTATTCCCCCCATGAAATCATTTAAAATCATTTAAAAGGTAGATTAAGGGGTATGAACTCACTTGTAGTGAGCGATACAGAAGTATGTTTGGAAAAAGGATGTAGAGAGTCAGGTGAAACCTTGAGCACACAAAGATCCTAATAAACATATAATGACATGCATGTGTATTAGATTAGTGTAAAAACAACTAATTATAAGGGATAACATCCTAATAGACTAGGAAACTCTTAGATTGAAGGGATACAATCACATATGATTGCACACTTAGGGTGTATGGCCACCCTAAAGAGTTTACGGTCCATGTGGCATGACCATAAGAGTTTACGGTCAAAGTTGTTCAAGGTCCTATGTGCTTACGGTCTAATGACCTTACGGTCATAGGGTTTACGGTCTAAGGAGATGTACTAGACCGTAAACACCTTTTGTTCTTGGATAAGTGATGATTTCAAGGCGTAAATCAAGAATCCTAACTAGATGACAAGTATATGAGGAAGATGCTTACAATATGGAAGCAAATGAGGGTGTTTTCGGCCCAAAACACCTAAGTGTTATTGGTGTTCTTGAGGATCTTGAAGATCTAGACTCAAAAGATGAGATTTATGGATGAATTCAAGAGTGAATCAAGAAGAAGAGATGTATCAACTCCAAAAGGGAAGGAATCACTTACATTATTTGAAGTTTGGAAGCAAAACCTTAAGATCCTTGGGAGAGAAATCAAGTTCTAGGTTTGAAATGGAAGAAATGATCAAAAATGATAATGACCGTAAACTCCTTTTAAGGAGGTTTACGGTTTGCTAGATGGTTTGGAACTTTAACTGACAAATCCAAACATTGATTCCTTTGATGCACTAGACTCATAATACAATGAATAGACCCTAAAAAGTGCTAAAATATAGCAATACGAGTCTAACTTTGATAGATTTGAACGTTTATACAAGCTAGATGTAACGCTCTAAAAATTCCGACCAATTTAAATTTTTCATAAACAACCCAATTCATTAAGTTATTATGAAAAGATTTTCAATACAATTATTATCAGAGTATTCCTAGAACCATATCATAAAACATAAAAATGAGGAGCGGTACGATCACGCATTTGCCTTGCCACAGTCTCCTGAAGTACCTAAAACATTTAAACCACAACTGTAAGCCCGAAAGCTTAGTGAGATACCCCAAAATACCAATCACATTTACCATACACATAACATGTCATATCATAACAAAACAGAATAGACATGCACTTCGGGTCTACTGTGTGACTGGTCCGCCGCACCGGGCCTACAGTCCACCTGGTCCACCCTCCGAGTCTAACCATATACATCGAGTCTTCAGTGTGATTGGTCCGTCCGCACCGGGCCTTCAATCCACCTGGTCCACTTTCTGAGTCTACAGTATGACTGGTCCGCCCGCACCCGACCTTCAGTCGGCCTGATCCACTCTCCGAGCCTCGGCACGTCTGGCCCGCCCTCTTGGGGCCTACAGTCTATCCGGTCCGCTCGTTGGGCCTTCGGGATAACTGGTCCGCCCTGCGTATATTGGCCTACAACACAAAGCAGGACCCGCCTCAACCCAACCCTAGTCCAACAACCATGTGCACATAAACATATAATCATATATCAATTTGCAACTAATCAAACCGATCTTAGCAGATCACATACATAGCACATCCCTACCAGGATTTCGACCTAACCGGTTACTAGCACAACATCATCCTATAAACCAGGACACCGACCCTAACCAGGTTTCTAACACACACCATCCTAACTACCAGGATGCAAACACAACAAAGCAATAACATAACAAACAACTACCCGGATTTCCATCCAATAAAGGGTCGGCCTTGGTGCCTTAGACCCTGTTGATATAGTGAGGATAAATCACCTTGCAACTGCTGACTGAAAAAATAGGATCACGCTGCTCCAACCTCCGACACGAACTCCACCACTGATCAACACCAATAGACAGAGCTCAAACAAATACCAACAATTAACAAAAATACCCCTGGAAGTCAACTGGTCAACTCTTGGTCAAAGTCAAAGTCCTCAGTCAAAGTCAAACTTCCTGACTGACTCTACTCGTCGAGTCAACCCGCTTAATCGTTGAGTCTCTATGCTCTGAGAACCCCCATATCGCGACTCAACTCGCCGAGTCGCCCCAACACTCGCTGAGTTCAAGGATCCTCGAGTCCTTTCCTGTTCAACACACTGAGTCGTCCCTCGACTCACCGATTCGCGACTTAACCAGAAGAGGTTGGGGTTCCATGACCAGACTCGCCGAGTCCAAGGCAATCTTCAACGGACTCGCCGAGTTGTTCTTCCCACTCGTCGAGTTTCTGCCTATATTCATCCAACTCGCTGAGTTCACCCATGGAACTCGCCGAGTCTCTTAAGTTTTCATTCCATATAGAGGCTTTCCAAGCCATGCAGTGGCTCCACACCATAGATCCACTCCTCTACAGTCTTTCCCTCATGTAAAGTGGCAAACTTTACGTGAATCCATAGAGATCCAAGCCTAAAACACTCTAGGGTTAGGCTTTGAGACAAAGAGGCTTCACCAACCACTCTTAGGCATAAACTTTGTGGCTTCCTGGATCATTACAATCCTAGATCTGAGGTAGCATCCTCAGATCTTACTCCATACTCAAGATAGACCTTAACTATGCCCCCAAGAACCCCACAAATGATAAATCTAGATGCAAAAAAGCTCAAACAACATATTATGACCTCAAATGAAATCTCCAACTGAAGAGTAAGCTAAATCTCTGCAAAGCCCCTTGCTCCAATCTTCTTGCTCTTCAATTTCCCTCCAAGATTCCCTCCTCCAAGGCTCTAATCTCTCACAAAGGAAAGCTCACATGAATCTAGGGTTTCTGGAACTCAAAGGGAAGGTAAAGAGGTTGGGGAAGAGGTGTTATGTTCTTTATATAAGGCACAACCCCCGGGATTAGGGTTTTCTCTCTTCAGAACCAACTCGTCGAGTCCCAGCTACCGACTCGGCGAGTTGGCCACTTAATCTCGCTCCAACTCGGCTAGTCAGAAGACCTACTCGTCGAGTCCCCGCCTTAATTTACACTTTAGCCCTTCAAGTATGCATCTAAATTTCCGGTATGTTACACTAGAAATTCCGGGTTGTCACATATTTGTTCTTGTCAATTGATACAAAGTAACATGTATCAGATTGGTTCCATGTTTGGGATTTAACTCAGATATAAACTTTAATAATCATATCTTTAAGCTTCCAAACTTGTGAGAAGTATTGGGTATTGTTGGGAATTTTACACAGATCTTAATGCAACTTTTCTCATTTAATTAAGAGCTTGTTTAAATGAATTGTAAAAAGTTAGGGTTGACTCAAAGAGCTTGTTTTGATTAACTAATTTAGGTAAACGAGATTATACTAGAGCTTGTTAATAGAACACATTCAAAATAACCAGATCTAAGCTTATTGCATGACTAGGAAAGTCGCAGCAGAACTGAAATCATTTCTATTATTGATTTTTGTTTACTTTATTTTCACTGAAAATTTTAGTTTTTAGTTTAATTTAAAAAAAACCCCGTTTCATATTTTATGTTTCTTGACTAGAATGTGCCTGATGCAAAAAGGCATTGACCATTAGGTTGTGTCCTTGAGGTTCGACCTTGCTTTCCTATGTTATATTATTAGTGCAACTAGCAGTGAAAAATATATTTGCTTAATATGAGCGCAACAGCATGCGAACAAATTGGCGCTGTTATCGGGGACACAATGTTTCTAACAGTTTTATGCCAAGAAATTTTCATTCAGGTACACCTATAGCTTTTAATCCATAAATTGAAAGAATTACAAGGAAATTAAATAAAGAAGAAGCAAAGAAAAAACAATTAGCTAGTTTCTTTGGTTCACCATTATCCTCCCTACCAATTGAAATCACCACACCACAAGGCACTCCCTTGTGGAACGAACTAGAGCTAACTATTTTGTCTTTTCTGAAAGTACACCTATCTTCACCTTCAAACAATCCTTTTAAAACTTACTCCCCACCCTCCTCAGTTAAATATGAAACCACAGACTGTTCAGAAACCAAATATAAAGAATCAACCATGAGTGGAGACGAAGCAAAAAAGACTCTTAAAGAGTGGGAACTCAAGAAGTCAATCAGCATCCCCTCTGCATCACATTTCAAAAGCCCAGAACTTCGAACTCAAATATGGGCTGATACATCTTCTTCCTACGTTCCGATGTAACATCCCAAAATTTAGAGCAAAAAATTTCATTTTCAATTAAGTAATTATAAAAACCATTAGTATGAAACATCAATAGTGTCAACTCATTTCATAATCAAAAACTAGTATTTCAAATAACCCAAAACATGTCATAGAAAAGTAATATCAGAGTACAACTCCCAAAGATCTCATAATGCGGAAATCACAGTGTGATGTGTTGCGATCATGCCGGCTCCTTTCCTTTTGAAGAAGAAGTACCTGAAACCAAACTAAAAATCGTAATCACGAAGTTTAGTGAGTTCCCCCATCATACCACATACCATACAACAAAACATACTGTCAGGAATATCTGGGTGCTCGACCTACTCTATTGAGCATACCAAGGTGCTCAAACTACCCATCTCAGACATACAGTGGTGTCCGACCTACCCCTGTAAGGCATACCTAGGTGCCCAACCTACCCATGTCAAGCATATATGGGTGCCCGGCCTACTCTCCGGTTTATTTCAACCGGTTACGAGGTTTATTTCACCCCTCCCACTACCACATAATATCATATCATAAACATATTGTCAGGCATATCTGGGTGCCCGACCTACCCTTTTGTTTATTTCAATCAGTTACGAGGCCTATTTCACCCTCCTACCACTATCACATAATCACATAACATAATCATATTGTGAGGAATATTTGGGTGCTCGACCTACCCATCGGTTTATTCCAACCGACTATGGGGTCTATTTCCAACCCAATCGCGTGCCAATTGGACAAATGGTTAAATTCTTAGGTTAATTAATGTGAATTAAGTCGGGCACCACCCATTACCACCTCGGGTAGTGGTAGTCAATGTCGGCTCACGGCGGTGGCCACCACCTTGTGGTGGTGATTATGATTTTAGGCTAAATATGTCCAAGCATCACAACTAACAACCACACACAAATGCACACAGCCACCCATGGTGGTGGCAGAATGGTGGCGTGAGGTGGCAGCTACCACCACACAGTGGTGGGGACGGGTTGTTTCCTTGAATAATCCAGCCAAAACAATACATTGTACAACATAATAACCAAAAGAAACAGACACGCAATATAACACACACACATGCCCAACCACCTTTGTGGTGGCAGACGGTGGTCGGAGGTGATAGCCACCACCTCACGGTGGTAGTGGTGTCTTTTCTCATGAAATCCGACACGCAAACACATGTACAACATGCAAACTAGTAGCAAACACACACACACACACACACCTTAGCTTGGAATCTGAACATAGCCACCCACATGGTGGCATACGGCGACGGCAGCGGGTGGAACAACCGTTGTAGTGGTGGCGGACGACGCTGGAGCATATGAATAACCTATAGCAAAACGGAGAGGGTGAGAAGGGAAGCACTTGTGTCGTATCGGAATGGACAAAGTCGGTCCCAGCCATGATCATTTGACTGCACACATATATGGCGTCCTTCGCCTTCGTTAACAGCAGTACCGGCGGCCACGGCTAACAGTCGGCGATTCCGGGTGGCGTGACAGACGACAAGTTGGAGAAGGGAGGTTACGCAACCCCACAACAGCAGCCACAACAGTTCTTGTCTTCATATGCGGTAGGAGCTACGGCGGTGGCATTGGACTGGTGGTTTTTGACCTCAACAGTGGGAGTGTCGGCGCCGGCCAGAGAGTAGCGGCTAGAGAGAGTTGAAGTAGGCTTAGGGTTTCCTTAAGACGCATCCTTCAAACAGGTAGGGAGGGTATCGGGTTTAATCCCGTCTCCATGCTCCCAAACTTCATAAGAAAATTGACACAACTAGTCCCTTCCACACATAATGACACAAGCCCATAAGTTACCATTCAGCCCTCAACATTCCAAAATTCTTTCTTTTTAAGTCCAATAATTACCAAACACCCCCTGCCTTCAGAAATCTTCACAAAATCACTACTAAATTTCATTTAACCCCCAATATTCTAAAAATTATGACATTTAGCTCCGAAAACCAATGCCTTGCTGAATTACTACGAATTTAGGGCTACAATCATAAGAAAATGATATAATACTACATCTCGGGGTCTAGGACTTCTTATTTATTTATTTATTTATTTTATTTAAATGGAAAGTTACAATTCTCCCCCACTTAAATTAGATTTCATCCTCGAAATCATTCCTTACCATTCCTAACACGCCAAATAACTTGAGCAACTCGGTGACAACCCTTAGCATATTGCAACCTTCCCAAGGCAACCGAAACCAACCCTCGTAGGGCTCTACGACCTGAATATGAATAAATTCCTTACGACATAATCATATTTATTCAGTCTAAAACCTGAAGTCTCGGGAGGGTCTGACTCCCTAACAGACTGCCCATATTGAATCATTATAGCTGAATTTTGCTCCCTTATTTCCCGGATAACCAGTTAACTTCTGATATTCAAGATTCTTATTAGAAATAGAGTCACTGACCAATCATCCCATGCAGAACACTTATACTTGACAAAAGGCTCATATAATCCTTCGAGTAGGAGACTCGTCCCTGCAATGGTTAGACTCAAACGAGATCTGCATAACAGGGTCAAAATAATTACTCTCAGATTATTCAATCCAACTACAAGTGAATTAGCGTCTTCCTGTCCATAAGCTACTCTACGTAAAATCCCAAATCACTGACGTTATCCGGAATACCAGATTCCTACCCGGTTGTTGAGGCAAAGAGCAACTTCACAGTCGCTCCATGCGATTTCCAAAGAGAACTTCGGCTATAGAAATCTTCCCTAGCCATATTGTCACTCATAGCTCCATTATTCCTTCGATCCATCCGATCATGATAGCCCGACAACATGTCGCCACTGAATTCGATGCAAAAAAGTGAATGCTACCAGAATAGGTGTAGTCGTACATCATGTTCGGTCTCCTTCAGCCTACCATTTTCTGATACCAATTATGTTGTGACTTACTAACAACCTTGCGAACTGGCCCACCCTAGCCTAAGTCATCTGAATGAATCTCGGAATGCCACTACTACCCTGCAATCTTTCTGCACTTTCCACACTATCTGGATGCTTGTAAATGTTACGGCTCCCCGCAGTCTTACAACACTTTCCACACTATTTGACCTCTTGTGAATCTGACGGCTACCCCTAAAGTCTTACAACACTGTCAATACTACCTGACCTCTTGTGAATGATACGACTACCCCGTAGTCTTACAACACTTTCGACACTATCTGACTGCTTGTGAATGCTACGGCTACCCCCGCAGTCTTACAACACTTTCCACATTATCTGACCGTTTGTGAATGCTACGACTACTCCACAGTCTTACAACACTTCCCACACTATCTGACTACTAGTGAACTCTACGGCTAGCCCCGCAGTCTTACAACACTTTCTCCCTAACACAACTGTAGCTCAATGTCTTACCCCTAATATGTCAATTCGAATCGCACACAGAGTCGAGCACCCACTCGATCGAACAACCAAATTAAACTCAATTCATGACCGGAACCCCAACCTGATTCCCCAAATTCTGCTATCAAGCACCAAGAAGACGCGATTCGCAGGCTGGGGAGTTTTATCGAACTCCCAACTCACACAACCCTCAAACCAAACAACCACTTGGGTCTCCTTCCTTTCCGACGGGGATGCCAAACTCATCCAAGCTTTAAAACCGGTCCTGCTCCTGAACGATTCTACCCCACTTTGACTCGACTAAATTCTCACAACGTACGATAATTGAAGAATTCCCAATCCTTCTCACTTTCCAATGATCGATTTGATGACAACCAACGCTTACCAACTAGGGCTCCATCACTAGCCAATCCCCAAAAGACAACACAACTTCTAAAGACTAGATGAACATTTCCTGAATCCCAGCGAAACCGATAGCCCCTGATGCTTGAAATGATACCACACTCAAATCTTGAAGACCAAAAGACAGATGTTCCAACCAATACCTCACCAACGAGCCATTTCCCTTAGCGCTTCCAATGATCAAACAACTCACACAACTAACACCATCATCTTCATGCTACCATTCTTTCCATGCAACGGTGGTGCCTTGAACTCCAAAGTTCATCCATAGGCAACTGTTGATTATACCCAAATAGTTGGTAGAACCACAAAACCCCTGAATTCACCGGAGAGCTATCACGCTAACCCTGACCAAATATCCTCTAAGTAATACTCCTAAAAAAATCCCGACAAGGACCTGGAACAATAATGGTACACGCGGAACTCACTCTGCAAGATACATTCATCTGTAGGTTCATCAAAGGACTTCTCGGCATGTAGAATGGCATATAACAATCCTTGATAAGCCAGAAAATTGCAGATAACCGACTCGAGATCTAACTTGTTCAAACTTAATCAAAATTCCCCAGTGGTATAATTTTCCGATATCTACATTGAAGTGGCAGAAGATAACATACCCACAAACATTTGAAGGAATCATGACCACCTCCTCCTGAGTTACCTCGGCCATCCTGAGGACATGGTGCAACACCCCATTCCGATCTTAATGACAGGAACTAACAATAGGATCCTCCTTCCTGAAGGATTCTGGAGATTCACAAGTTTCGGACTCCAGATGAGTTCCCAATTTCCCTAATACAACTTCGGCCTGAAGTCTTCGAGATGACCATCCAAAAGCTCCAAAATCCCTTCCTTGGATAAACCAAAAACCACCAAGGTCCAAACCGAAACTCTGCGAGTAATCTCCGATGAGATGAAATCCCACTATCGCACATCGATTGGCCCAGGTCCTGCTCCTGAGCCGGAACAAGAATTTGGATCCCATTCCTGAGTGCTCAACACCATACCGAAATGACATGCAAGAGATTCAGATATATCCAAGAATCCTCATCCCACAGTTTTCTTATATTTTCCAAGACTCTCCCCGATTCGAGTATGGATCATGTGCTTTCAATAGTACGGTCCCAATACTACCTTCCACACTTATCCATACTTTCCTCAAGAATCATCCCAAATCCTCCAAGTCACCCTCTCACACTGATACTCTAAATTCTAGCTAACAGCGCAACCAAATCCACTAAAGCATTCCATAGGCTTTCCTAGGTTCCCAAAATCACCCATTCCTCAGCTGCTGAAGGATTCCTATTAATGTCAACTAGCTACCTCATGAATATAGTCACATGTAATAGAGATTAGATAATCCTTCGAGTAAAAGACTCAATCCTAGAACGGTTGGACTCAGACAAGAGCTACGCAATAGGGCTGAGTCCATCACTCTGATACTATCCAACCTGTGCCACATGTGACCTAGCATATTCACTTATTAGCTAACTCACATTGCTAAGAGTCCCACAAAGCACAAAACAAGCACCATTCAGACAATGGAAAAACTAACCAGCATAGTCCAATCAAGCCATTTTATTCAACTATCTGAACCATACTAACAAGCAATTCCAAGAGCTCAAACAATCAGGCATAACCTAAACATGTCATCCTATCACTGACTGATCAGTACTAGCATGCAGGTCTATAAGCTCATACAGTAGGCGTACAAGGCATCCTTCCTAGATCCTTAGCCCTCATCTAGTATGCAGTTCACATATTCACAATTTTTATCATACTATAACACATATGGGTATCTTGGGGAAAACTTACTTGAGCTCGGCCGATTGCACGTATCACACTCCTTTACTTATTGAAAACCATTCATTTTAATTTTTTGAAAAAACATTTTTTCTTGTAAAAATCTCTCAAACCCTCGATTAGTGTCCATACACACCCAAGAGTGTGTCCGAATCCCTCAAACCAAGGCTCTGATACCAACTTGTAACATCCCAAAATTTAGAGCAAAAAATTTCATTTTTAATTAAGTAATTATAAAAACCATTCGTATGAAACATCAATAGTGTCAACTCATTTCATAATCAAAAACTAGTATTTCAAATGACCCAAAACATGTCATAGAAAAGATATATCAGAGTACAACTCCCAAAGATCTCATAATGTGGAAATCATAGTGTGATGCGCTATGATCATGTCGGCTCCTTTCCTTTTTAAGAAGAAGTACCTGAACCAAACTAAAAACCGTAAGCACAAAGCTTAGTGAGTTCCCCCATCATACAACATACCATACAATAAACATACTGTCAGGTATGTATGGGTGTCCGCCATACCCTGCTGAGCATACATGGGTGCTCAACCTACCCATTTCATATATATCGGGGTGTCCGACCTACCCATGTCAGGCATACCTGGGTGCCCGACCTACCCATGTCAGGCATATTTGGGTGCCCGACCTACCCTCCAGTTTATTTCAACCAGTTACAGGGTTTATTTCACTCCCTACCACTACCACATAATATCATATCATACACATATTGTTAGGCATATTTGGGTGCCCGACCTACCCTCCGGTTTATTTCAACTGGTTACGAGGCCTATTTCACCCTCCTACCACTACCCTTCATTTTATTCCAACCAGCTCCGCGGTCTATTTCACCCCTAGCACTATCACATAATAACATAGCATACTGGCACATAATCATAACAGATAGTGGCATACCAGATAATTATCATAAAGACAATCATCTAACTACAAACAACTATTATTGGGCCGGCCTTGGTGCCTTAGACCCACTACTACCGAGAAGGTAACTCACCTCACACTACTGAAGTCCTGCGTATAAAACTCTAACTGCTGGATGACATTCCCGAACTGTCAACATCAAAACAACACCCAATTAATAATTGGGTTCCAATACATAACCATAAGGCCATGCTTGGGTAAAAAGACTACTTTACCTATAACCTAGCTTGATTCAAGCCCAAGGCCAAAACTCACACTCCAAAGGCCCAAAAGTCAAACAAAAAACCAAAGCCCAAAATATGGCCCGGTTTTTCAAATTGGGCCCAAGCCCCTCACATGGGCCTTACCCTAAAGCCCATCCATTTTCCTAGTCCATATAGTTGTTATTAGGTGGCCCATCAAGAATCCAAACATCTAAGCCCAACTTAAAACCCAACACAATTAGGGTTTTCACATAAAATGACGATCAGGGTTAATTAAAAAAAACACTTAACCAATTAAGGACTTAATCTATTAAGTCCATCATTCTACTAGGTCTATCATATGGTGTGGCCGGGCATAAATTATAATTCAAATCCAATGGTCCAAAATGCGGGTCCCGACACTCTGATACTAACATATCCAAAATTAGGGTTTTCTAAACCCTAATTAGGGTTTCCAACCCAATCACGTGCCAATTAGACAAATGGTTAAAATTTTCGATTAATTAAGGTTAATTAAGTCAGACAGCACCCACTACCACCTCGGGTAGTGGTGGTCAACGGCGGCTTACAGTGGCGGCCACCACCTTGTGGTGGTGGTTATGATTTTCGACTTAATATCTCCAAGCATCCAAAATAACAACCACACACAAATGCACATAGCCACCCAAGGTGGTGCTTGATGGCGGCAAAATGATGGCGTGAGGTAGCAGCCACCACCTACGGTGGTGGTGACGGGTTGTAATCCAGCCAAAACAATACGTTGTACAACGTAATAACCAAATGAAACACACATGCAATATAACACACACATACGCTCAACCACCCTTGTGGCGACAGGACGTGGTCGGAGATTATAGCCACAACCTCACAGTGTGTGACATCCCAAAAATTTACGTTCAGTGAAACCATCCACTTCAATAGAAGCCAAGCCTGTTGCTGCTAACTTTCAAACTTTTGGGACAAGTTTGAGCAATTCAGGATTTACACTTAAGGAGATATCAGGAGAGAGGTTGCACTTGGGTTTTGTGCAACTCTGTTATTCCAAAACTCTATGATATTAGAGTTCATTCCGGGAATAAAATATTTTCTGCCAAAAATCCCAGGACTATATATAGGATTCTGAACCAAATTATTCATTGGTTACATTTCCAACTAGAGAAAAGCTGAATTCTCTCTCAAGGATCTTCGGACTTTTGTTCCGGAAAGTGAGTACTTTTATCTAGTGTTGTTTTAAAGCTTCATATATGCTTAATACACTAGAAATCAAAGGAAAACACAAAGATCTGTGAGTTTACCGCCCAAGAACACCTTGGGGAGTAAACTCCATTTTAAGGGCCAAAGTGTGCCCAATGTTTAGGCATCAAAATCAATTAAAATCAAGGAACAAAAGTTAGTTCATGGCCAAGGAAGTTCTTGGGCCGTGAACTCCATTTTAGGGTGTTAAAATGCCCTAAATGCCACCCTTAAGCCAAGAGACTAGCATAGCCTCTTACCTTGATGTGTCTAAGACCCAAAACAACCAAAATATCAACACCCACAAGTGTTTACGGCCGCAAACACATGACCGAATGGTCTATGGGCCGAAAACTCAAGTTAGGGGTGTTTTGATGCCACAAACACTTCCTAAGGATTAGGCATAAATTTAGAATGCTTCCTTATGACCTTTAAGACCCTCATAGACATATTTGGACATGAGTTTATGGTTGTAAACTCATTTGGGCTGTGAACACCCCAAAAGTGCCAAAAGAAGTGGTCTTTCTCACCCTAGGCTAAAGCTAATGTCCCTAAATCACCCCCTAGACTTCAAACTAGCACTAACCCATGAGTAACCATGAGTTTACGGCCGTAAACTCCCTTGGGCCGTGAACTCATGGTAGTAAACTCATATAAGTGCCTTTATACCTTCCTATGTTTAATCACATGTGATTTCGACACTTGGTTAAGGTGTGTCCTAGTCCCGGAAGGTGTTTCCTTTCATATAGTTGTTGTAAACACTGTATTTATGTCAATATGTATCCTTATATGTCATTTAGGACTTATTGTGTCTCGGGACTTCATTCGTGGAACTTCTCATCCTTACACGCATACCCGTTTGAACCACCCACATCAGGTGAGTTCATACCCCGTAATGAATCTTTTAACTATTTTAATTGTTTTAAGGGTGGGAATATTACAAGTTGAACACAATGATAATTGTGTAAATGTTTGTTATAAACATCTTTCGAAATGTTACTTATGTTATTTATAAGTTGTTAAAACATTTCAAAACTCTTTTAAAGGTTATGTTACTTTATAGTTATACAAAACTCCATTTTTAAAGTATAAGCATAACTTGTTAGATAAATGAGTCTTTTCAGTAACAGTCCAGTTAGAGCATTAGTAAGCTATTATAGGTATAGTTTAAGAGAATGTCATTCATTAATTCTAGTACAATGAAGCACACACCGAACAGAACAGAACAATACCAGAACAAAACATAACAAACAAGTAAATTTGCTATAGCATGATAACATGCAGACAGGATCTATCTTTAATGTGGATAATGTTGCCTAGCAACTCGTTGCGAAAGTCAACCTTGATTCCCAGAATCACTCATAGGGAGAACGTTTAGTATGGGAATTTCTTATCACATTATGACCTTAATAAAACACATATGTTTTTAGGTTGTTAGTACCTCCGTATGTCATTATAAACGACATCAGGGTACTCATTTCTCCCATTACTTTCATAAAAGTGTCGGTAACACTTGAAGGTTGATCTATTCTCTAATCGAGATAGGTTATAAACTAGGGAGAATGTACTTTTCAGTTGACAAAGGAACAGTAGAGTCTTGGTAGAAGACTGCTTTCATAACAGTAGAGTCTTGGTAGAAGACTGCTTTCATAATAGTAGAGTGTTGGTAGAAGACTTCTTTCAAACAATCGAGTCTTGGTAGAAGACTGCTTTCAAACAATCGAGTCTTGGTAGAAGGCTACTTTTAAAAGTTAGGAACATGATGCTAGCTTTATGATTCCTTAATGTATACACTATAGACTACGTATATGCCAATAGATTCCGACAGCTAATAGGATGTGTGACTTCGCTTCATTTCCTATTATCTTTTGATGTGGTCTTGAACCGAGTTCCCCTAATCTATTATCTACCCGAATATATATATACTTATGCTTAGTATACATTAAGTCATCATAAGGGTACCAAGTATGGATTAGGTTATAGGACACAGAGTCAAAACACAGTTTTTCTAGTATAGAACTTCTTATCAAAGTCAGTGTTTTTGATAGGCAAAACTAGAGATTTCCCAGAAAGGGCTTAATCCATTTTATTAAGCAGTACAGTTTTAAAAGACTTTAAGTGAGTTAACTCTATAATACCTTAGTTTATACACCATGTTTATATATAGAACTAATATCCGATAGATAGTTAAATGTGTGTTTTCCCCCGACGTCCTGTTCTCGTTGGATTGTGGGCTTAGGGCAGATTCCCCTAATTAACTATCTACCCGATATCATATTACATATAGCAGTATAGACAAAGCTATTATAAAAGTATTCACCGTAGTCATTATTTTACTATAAGAAATATAGGTTTTCTTAAAAGAACTCTCCATTTGATATAAAGGAACCATTACAAATAACTCCATGAGTAACAAGTGAATACACCATGGTTATATATGACAACGATCTAACAACCAATGGAATGTGTGCTATCTGCCTTACTTACTGTTCCCCGTTGGGTTGTGAGTTTAGGGCAGATGCGCACAATCGATTGTTTGTTTACTCTAAGTATATATAACTTGTACCCACTTAGTACGCATAGAAAGGCTTGTAGTGTCATTTTACTTAACTTCCATTAAAGTAGGAAATATAGGATTTTCTAGAGGAACAGTCGAACTTTTCAAAACAGAACTCACAACTTACATCACTTTTACATATACATTTTCAAACAACATTTTACAGCTTACTCACATCACTAAAATCTTATGAACTCACCAGCTTAATTGATGATCAACTCTTTCAAATAACTTGTATTCTCAGGAGACTATTAGACAGGTGCTCGTGTTGGGGATTTAGAAGATGAAGCATTTCAGCTTCAAGTCTTATTTTGTTATTTGTGTATGAATTCTATGTTTTGTGAACACCCTTTGTAAACACTTTCTTTTGAAATGAAATGGTTCTTTTATTACTTGCTTACCATATACATATCTCGTGATACTTGACATGACGTCCTCCACCCCCGAACGTTTCCGCCGTTCCGGTTTTGGGGTGTGACAGATTGGTATCAGAGCCAGGTTTATAGTGAACTAAGTATATCAACCGATAAAAGATATACAACTATAAATACAATGGGGCTTAAGTGCTCTGGATAATGATATATTTTAGAATATAACTACAAGTTATAAAAATATACCTACTTGCTCATACATGTACATAATAGAACTAGGATCACGAGGAGAACAAAACTAAAAGTATTTCAAGGTTGGGCACTGTCGTCAACCCGAACGGTTATGTAATCATAGCTAGGGTCAATATAGTCTGATCAACTATATTCATTCGAGATGTGACCAACATGTGTGTGGGAATGATGTGGTGTGGCAACAGGGTTAAAAATTACCTTATCACCAGTCAAGAGAACGTCAGAACAAGTACAGTTAGAATTAGAGTACTATGGGAGTATTCTATGATACTATAACGCGATAACGATTTTAGATCATACCAAGTACATTATGTTAGAATACTATAGAAGTATTTTGGTCCAGATACATAACTTATGTGATAACTTAAAAGACCCTTACGGATAGGTCTATAATCTTACAGGGTATATTCATAAAGTTTTATATATAATCAAGATCTTATAGACATAGAATATGTGACCGACGCTTCGCTATCCATTCCTTTTAAGGAAGTAGTGTTGAGGTGGGATCAATTGTTCGAAGGTCTATTTGATCTTCAATTATATACAATACCAACTGGTATACCTAGTATAATTATAGGAAGATTCCGTAAGGATCACCCCATAAAGTTACCTTAAAGCTCATAGGTTCTTTAGTCGCTTTCATTCTCGCACGACAAGCCCAGATAAACATAACCACTTCCTTAGAGTAGACAACAGAAGAGTCCAGGAGGAACAAGGACAAGTCCATGAGAAGTTTTCAAGGAAAGATCAGTCGAAGTAACCAAAATGTCTTACGCGTCACACTAATAAATATTAATTAGGTTATTTATCGAGCGAGTGGAAACACTGCTCACTTTCCATGTGTTAGAATTATTTTCATACATGCAACTGGTAACAGTTATTCAGGAAACAAATATTCAGTCGAGGATAGTTATTTCAAATTCATAGTGTTTATTAGGTATAGACTGATTTATGAATTGTCCCTAGAACCCTGTGGAAGTCAGGACCCGATACATCCAGAACTAGGATAACCTTGTCTTTTCAGTTTTCGGCTTGTGTCCGTTGCTATAGACTTATTCCGTCTCATCTTTGTTTTCTTTTAGCAAAGATGCCTCTTTGCAGATCACCCAGACACGCCACTCCGATAACTCCAATACCTTCTCCACAAATCGATGCAGCAACTCTGAACGTTGTAGTGGTCGTGGTTGTGGCAACAGCCATGGCACAATATCACTCCCCCAGTACAGGTGGAGGCGAAGCACCTACCAATTCTACACAAGGTGAATTCCCTGTGCGCCAGGGAGAATGCTCCTACAAAGACTTCACCAGATGCCAACCTTTGTCCTTTAAAGGGACTGAAGGAGTCATTGCCCTCATGCAATGGTTCGAGAAAACAGAGTTGGTTTTCGAAATCTGTTTATGCCCAGAAGGAAGCAAAGTGAAGTTTGCTGCCTGCACCTTCGATGGCAAGGCCCTAACATGGTGGAACAGCCATGTTAATTCACTGACCCTGTCAGTGGCAAACTCCATAGGTTGGGAAAACCTAAAGGAGTTAATGCGGGAGGAATATTGCCCGTTGGGCGAGATTCAAAAACTGGAACAAGAGCTATGGGATCTCACTATGGTCGGCTCAGACATAGTGACCTACACGGACTAGTTCATCGAACTAGCAGCTCTATGCCCCGAGATGATTACCTCGGAGAGCAAGAAGATAGAAAGGTACATTTGGGGTCTGACTGCTCCGACCCAAGGAAATGTGCTGTCTTCTAACCCAGCCACGTTCGATAGTGCTAAATGCTTGGCTCAACGACTCATCGATCATGGAGTCCTCCACAGCGTAAAAGTCCCTATTCCCGAGTCATCAAGGGAAGAGGACTATAATCAAGAGTCGGAGAACAAGAGAAAGAAGAAGCGAACAACACAAGACATCACACAAGAACAACAAGCGAGTACTATGTACGATGCAACGACGCCTACTGCTTCAGCACCTGCCAGTCGTTATGCTGGAAACCTTCCAAAGTGTGGAAAATGCAACTTTCACCACACAGGAGTGTGCCGGGAAATGCAGTGTTTAAACTGCCACAGAAAGGGACACACAGTCCGTTACTGCAGGGCACCAGCTCAACTGATCTCCCAATGGCTCTGTTGCTTTATATATTTATTTTATTATATTTTTTTGTCTATGATTTGTCTGTGATTAAGAAATCCCAAAGTTGCTTTTTTATTTGATCAAATAAACTAAGGAAAAAAGAATCGTCCTTAGAACTGAAGAAAACCAAGCCTGCTATGGCTGTGGTGAGACTGGACACCGTCAAAGGGACCGCCCGATAATCAGGAACTCGGGCGCGGATGGACGTATTCTGATGATCAGCGCAGGAGAACCTACCCCGGAGTCGTCGACGAGTAGTGGTACGTTTTCAAAATAGTAATTACTTTTAAAATTAATTTATATTCATATAAGATTAATAATTGGGGATGACACTTAAAAGTAACTATAACAAACTCACATGTTAAATTAGGTCATAGTATTCAGAGAACTAAAAGATCCCTTAGAGAAGCTATTATGGCTCAGCATATACCCCAGGGTTGTGCACAACTAAGATGTTGCAGGCTTAGAGTGAATGACTCCGCTTAGGTCCTCGTTCCTTAATTGGTTTAGGATTTGAGGCAGAGATACTCAGTCGACCATCTTGCACATCTTAAGAATGCACAACTGGTATATGACGGACGATGGTAGTGGTACCGCAGTGGATTATAGTATAAAAGTATCCCTTCAGTTAATAAATCACTTTTATTTGTATGTATGCGCACGCAGCGGTACGATACATAGGAGTGTTAACTTCAAGTAGAAAATAGGAAACAAGAGAACGGTTACAAGGAGTACATTGATGAACATACTAAGAGTACAGTACAATTCATACCAGGGATACATCGTCGTTTATCAGACGTTTCTTTCATTTGACCAAAATTTTGTTCAGTATAGAGTCCGTTGTTTTCCATTCATCATGAGTTCGCGTGGTCCTCACCATACTGAGTTCATAGGTTTCTATCGCCTCGATCAGCAAGTTCTCTAAACTTTCGTCATTCGTATCAAAGGTCCGACCTAAACCTAAACTTTATCTTTCGCATTCTAAACCCCGAAGTACTTGTGCGAAGAGTACTTTGTCCTCCGAAGCCTTATCGCCAGATATCCGCAGACGATCGTGACTTACCACTCGTCCAACAGACCAAGTTCTAGCACAGAGGCTAAGGACGAATACAGCCCGCCTATTATTATTTAGTGTATACGCGAGGGTGGTATATGAGTATGATTACGCAGATCTAGTATGTGTGTTTCCGCCCGATCTCCTGTTCTCCGTTGAGTTGTGGACCTGGGGCGGAGTCGCACATTCGACAGTCCTACTAATCCTAATTATATACGGCTTGTATACACAAGGTAATGATAGATGGACCAAGTATGAATCCTATCAAGAACACTAGGGCAAGTTGCCAGGTCTACGAGTGAGTATTCTGCAAATCAGAAGAGCGCAACCCCAGTATTAATGCTAAGAGAGCTAATTTCAGGACGAAATTCATTCTAACGGGGGGATGATGTGACAACCCAAAAATTTACGTTCAGTGAAACCATCCACTTCAATAGAACCCAAGCCTGTTGTTGCTAACTTTCAAACTTTTGGGACAAGTTTGAGCAATTCAGGATTTACACTTAAGGAGATACCAGGAGAGAGGTTGCACTTGGGTTTTGTGCAACTCTGTTATTCCAGAACTCTATGATATTAGAGTTCATTCCGGGAATAAAATATTTTTTGCCAAAAATCCAAGGACTATATATTGGATTCTGAACCAAATTATTCATTAGTTACATTTCCAACTAGAGAAAAGCCGAATTCTCTCTTAAGGATCTTCGTACTTTTGTTCCGGAAAGTGAGTACTTCTATCTAGTGTTGTTTTAAAACTTCATATATGCTTAATACACTAGAAATCATAGGAAAACACAAAGATCTGTGAGTTTACCGCCCAAGAACACCTTGGGGAGTGAACTCCATTTTAAGGGCCAAAGTGTGCCCAATGTCCCCCTAAACCTTGGAAACCAAACATGGGACAAACCTTGACATGTTTAGGCATCAAAATCAATTAAAATCAAGGACCAAAAGTCAGTTCACGGCCAAGGAAGTTCTTGGGCCGTGAACTCCATTTTAGGGTGTTAAAATGCCCTAAATGCCACCCTTAAGCCAAGAGACTAGCATAGCCTTTTACCTTGATGTGTCTAAGACCCAAAACAACCAAAATATCAACACCCACAAGTGTTTACGGCCGCAAACACTTGACCAAATGGTCTATGAGCCGAAAACTCAAGTTAGGGGTGTTTTGATGCCACAAACACTTCCTAAGGCTTAGGCATAAATTTAGAATGCTTCCTTATGACCTTTAAGACCCTCATAAACATATTTGGACATGATTTTATGGTTGTAAACTCATTTGGGCCGTGAACACCTCAAAAGTGCCAAAAGAAGTGGTCTTTCTCACCCTAGGCTATAGCTAATGTCCCTAAATCACCCCCTAGACTTCAAACTAGCACTAACCCATGAGTAACCATGAGTTTACGGCCGTAAACTCCCTTGGGCCATGAACTCATGGTAGTAAACTCCTATAAGTGCCTTTATACCTTCCTATGTTGAATCACATGTGATTCCAACACTTGTTAAGGTGTTTCCTAGTCCCGGAAAGTGTTTCCTTTCATATAGTTGTTGTAAACACTGTATTTATGTCAATATGTATCCTTATATGTCATTTAGGACTTAATGTGTCTCGAGACTTCATTCGTGGAACTTCTCATCCTTACACGCATGCCCGTTTGAACCACCCACATCAGGTGAGTTCATACCCCGTAATGAATCTTTTAACTATTTTAATTGTTTTAAAGGGGGGGGGGGAATACAAGTTGAACACAATGATAATTGTGTAAATGTTTGATATAAACATCTTTCAAAATGTTACTTATGTTATTTATAAGTTGTTAAAACATTTCAAAACACTTTTAAAGGTTATGTTACTTTATAGTTATACAAAACTCCATTTTTAAAGTATAAGCATAACTTGTTAGATAAATGAGTCTTTACAGTAACAGTCCAGTTAGAGCATTAGTAAGCTATTATAGGTATAGTTTAAGAGAATGTCATTCATTAATTCTAGTACAATGAAGCACACACCGAACAGAACAGAACAGAACAGAACAATACCAGAACAGAACATAACAAACAAGTAAATTTGCTATAGCATGATAACATGCAGACAGGATCTACTTTAATATGGATAATGTTGCCTAGCAACTCGTTGCGAAAGTCAACCTTGATTCCCAGAATCACTCATAGGTAGAACGTTTAGTATGGGAATTTCTTATCACATTATGACCTTAATAAAACACATATGTTTTTAGGTTGTTAGTACCTCCGTATGTCATTATAAACGACATCAGGGTACTCATTTCTCCCATTACTTTCATAAAAGTGTCGGTAACACTTGAAGGTTGATCTATTCTCTAATCGAGATAGGTTATAAACTAGGGAGAATGTACTTTTCAGTTGACAAAGGAACAGTAGAGTCTTGGTAGAAGACTGCTTTCATAACAGTAGAGTCTTGGTAGAAGACTGCTTTCAAACAATCAAGTCTTGGTAGAAGGCTACTTTTAAAAGTTAGGAACATGATGCTAGCTTTATGATTCCTTAATGTATACACTATAGACTACGTATATGCCAATAGATTCCGACAGCTAATAGGATGTGTGCCTTCGCTTCATTTCCTGTTCTCGTTTTATGTGGTCTTGAACCGAGTTCCCCCAATCTATTATCTACCCGAATATATATATATATATATATATATATATATATATATATATATATATATATATATATATATATATATACACTTATGCTTAGTATATATTAAGTCATCATAAGGGTACCAAGTATGGATCAGGTTATAGGACATAGAGTCAAAACACAGTTTTTCTAGTACAGAACTTCTTATCAAAATCAGTGTTTTTGATAGACAAAACTAGAGATTTCCCAGAAAGGGCTTAATCCATTTTATTAAGCAGTACAGTTTTAAAAGACTTTAAGTGAGTTAACTCTATAATACCTTAGTTTATACACCATGTTTATATATAGAACTAATATCCGATAGATAGTTAAATTTGTTTTTTCCCCCGACGTCCTGTTCTCGTTGGATTGTGGGCTTAGGGCAGATTCCCACAATTAACTATCTACCCGATATCAGATTATATATAGCAGTATAAACAAAGCTATTATAAAAGTAATCACCATAGTCATTATTTTACTATAAGAAATATAGGTTTTCTTAAAAGAACTCTCCATTAGATATAAAGGAACCATTACAAATAACTCCATGAGTAACAAGTGAATACACCAAGGTTATATATGACAACGATCTAACAACCAATGGAATGTGTGCTATCCGCCTTACTTACTGTTCCCCGTTGGGTTGTGAGTTTAGGGCAGATGCGCACAATCGATTGTTTGTTTACTCTAAGTATATATAACTTGTACCCACTTAGTACGCATAGAAAGGCTTGTAGTGTCATTTTACTTAACTTCCATTAAAGTAGGAAATATAGGATTTTCTAGAGGAACAGTCAAACTTTTCAAAACAGAACTCACGGCTTACATCACCTTTACATATACATTTTCAAACAACATTTTACAGCTTACTCACATCACTAAAATCTTATGAACTCACCAGCTTAATTGCTGATCAACTCTTTCAGATAACTTGTATTCTCAGGAGACTATTAGACAGGTGCTCGTGCTGGGGATTTAGAAGATGAAGCATTTCAACTTCAAGTCTTATTTTGTTATTTGTGTATGAATTCTATGTTTTGTGAACACCCTTTGTAAACACTATCTTTTGAAATGAAATGGTTGTTTATTACTTGCTTACCATATACATATCTCGTGATACTTGACATGACGTCCTCCACCCCCGAACGTTTCCGCCGTTCCGGTTTTGGGGTGTGACACGGTGGTAGTGGTGGCTTTTCTCATGAAGTATGGCCAAGCAAACACATGTACGACATGCATACTAGTATCAGAAACACACACACACACACACACCCATCTTAGCTCAGAATCTGAACACAGCCACCCACCTGGTGGCATACGACGACGACAATAGGTGGAACAGTCGCTGGAGCGGCGACGGATGAGGCTAGAGCGTACGAATAAGCGACGACAAAACGAAGAGGGGGAAGCACTTGCGCCGTATCGAAATGGACAAAGTGGGTCACAGACATGATCTTTTGACTATACAGATATATGGCGTCCTTCGCCTTCGTGGACAGCAGTACCGGTGGCCACGGCTAACAGTCGGCGACATCGGGTGGCTTGACAGACGACGAGTTGGAGAAGGGAGGCTACACGACCCCAAAACAGTAGCCATAACAATTCTTGTCTTCATAGGCGGCAGGAGCTACAATGGTGGCATTGGACTGGTGGTTTGTGACCTCAATAATGGGAGTGGCGGCGCCAGCCAGAGGGTGGCGGCTGGAGAGAGTTGAAGTAGAGGTAGGGTTTCCTTGAGACGCATCCTTCAAGCAGGTAGGGAGGGTATCGGGTTTAATCCCGTTTCCATTCTCCCAAACTTCATAATAAAATTGACACAACTGGTCCCTCCCATACATAATCTTTTCAACATAAGCCCATAAGTTACCTTTCAGCCCTCAGCATTCCAAAATCCTTTCTTTTTAAGTCCAATAATTACGAAACACCCCCTGCCTTCAGAAATCTTCACAAATTCACTCCTAAATTAAATTTAACCCCCAATATTCCAAAAATTATGACATTTAACTCCCAAAACCAATGCCTTGCTGAATTACTACGAATTTAAGGCTACAATCATAAGAAAATGATATAATTTTACATCTTAGGGTCTAGGGATACTTATTTATTTATTTATTTCATTTAATTTAAATGGAATGTTACATCCGAGGTCTTGAAAACGAAGACCCACATAAATTCCTTAAGGAATTTCATATGGTTTGTTCACGAATGAAGCCACATGCGATAACTGAAGATCAAATAAAGTAAAAGACATTACCTTTTTCACTTCAAGATTTAGCAAGAGAATGCCTATATGAGCTCCTATCCGGTTCCATTACCACTTGGACAGAACTTGCAAAGATATTTTTAGAGAAATACTTTTAAGAAACGCGAGTTTCCAGTCTCAGAAGAGAAATCCTTAGTATCAAACAAGGCAGATGTAACAACCTGAAAATCTTTCCGTTATCGATGTTAGCTTTCTGTTACTCGAAAATTAATTGTTGTAAAGATATTTCGATTCTAAGGGTATAGAACGAAATAAACTAAACAAAAAGGGTGTCAATAAATACCTAAATTAATTAATCGGACATATTTAACGAGTATATTATTTAATTAATTGTGTTTTTTTTAGAAATAAAGTATATATATATAATTCATTAAAACGTATGAATGACATAGAGGGGTTAAAATGTCATTGAATGAAACTTGATTTATTAAAGAAATTGTTAAAAGGTTAAAAGAATTATTTTGAAATAAATCGAAGGACTTAAAGTGTAACATTTCTATTTTGAATTCAATTTAACCGATAGTTACGTATGTGTTTATTTTCTTTCGTTCCCTTCCAGTATAGTAATTAGTTATAACCTTCAAGGGAATTGGATCGATTATTCTCCAATCCGTTTCCTCAGCATGTGGAATAAGATGTAACCCAAAAATCAAGCTTGCTTACTGTTCTTGCTTGGCGTCAACTGGGAAGGAACGAAAGAAAAAACAAAAGAAACGCGAATACAGGAAGGAGAAATTAAGGAGACGGTTGTGGTGGCTTAAAGTGGTTACAACAATGGAAACCGACAGAGAAAAACAACGAAAACCAACTCCGATGAGATCTCGATGCGGTATTTCAGTGAACCACGAATGGGAAGAAATATTTACACAAGCATAGTGCAAGGTGGGTAGGAGCTCTGTGGAAGGCGTAGATAGGTTGCATATTACATGTATTGGCCACTGTGAAGGACAGTGAGAGACACGTTGCTTCCCGTGAATATAAGGTAAAATCTTTCTACGTGTATTAGTTACAATTCATGGGATTAATCACATGCGTGGATATATACATATATATATATATATATATATATATATATATATATATATATATATATATATAATGAATGGATGGTGTGGGATTGGTGGAGTAAACAAGTAGTTTAACAAGATTTGTTAATTGTTTTTATGGACGGTGGATTA
The DNA here is from genome assembly GCF_051521515.1 of Lactuca serriola. Taxonomy (NCBI): domain Eukaryota; kingdom Viridiplantae; phylum Streptophyta; class Magnoliopsida; order Asterales; family Asteraceae; genus Lactuca; species Lactuca serriola. The sequence goes on from NC_136412.1 coordinate 120,711,398, forward strand.
TCTCATTTAAAATACAAATCGTACAAAAATGGGTATATAGATTCAAGAGTTTGATCAAGTGGACAGTGAGGTTTGGTGTTTAACAAAAGATAACCAATATTCAAAGTTTCTAGCAAACTACGAATTACTATTCGGGGAGCAAACCATGAGATCTTAATGCACTTATTCAAGGCCAAATTGGTGAAAATTTATGTATTCTTAATCCATTGGCTAAAGCCTTTACGTGTTTGTGTATTTTGGCAAATACTATAATTTTGCACAACAACTTTGTCCCATCTTGCGAGAGCTGTATCTGCTAATATAAGCATAATTGGCCGATACCCCTCTCTGGATAACATGTAGGAAATCGTTTCTAGTTTTCAGAAAGTCCATATTCAGGTTAATTGGAGTTACAGGTTCTGTTTTGTGCCCAAAACACTGAACAGGGGTCGGGCAGGGAGAATATAAAAATTAATATAACATATACTTTATTTGTTAATTGAATGTTATGTGTGGTGTTTAGGTGGAGTTTTGAGAACTTCAAGTAAGTTCAATACTTGGAATAGAAGGAAAATTTCATCAAGGCTAAAGGTGAGTTCATAGTTTTAACTCACTAAAGTTGCTTGATTGAAACGTGCAATCCGTAGATGGTGATTTGATTCATTTTAGGATGACCATGTCATTACTTGTGCTTGATGATGATATGATATTGGTTATGCTAATATATGCTTTGTGTTAATGCCATGATATGATGTAATTGCTATGTTGCTTACACTTTGATGCACTTGATGTATATGACATGCTAACTTAAGTTGCTTGAAATATGATGTACGGTTATGTTGTGATGTGTTGGTTAGAATACATTGCATGTTTAATACACATTCATAAGGTATGCATTATATGACATGCTTAATCTATAAATGACATTGCGGGGTTATGCGTAGAGGGTTTGGGTAGTTCATGATCTTTGCCTAAAACCTTATCCGGATCATTGAGGGTGCCTACTAGGTTGAAAGAGTACCTATAGGAAGAGCTATAGCCACAACGGTGATTAGTTGTCGGTCTTTCTAGATGACCGTGTGACACATGGTTTGCGGGCACTTCGGTGTTCATGGGCTGGAGTGATGTTGGTCCCTCGTTCGCGGCCAACGCAAACATCACGTGGGAATCGGGAGGTGTATCGTTGGAATTGGCACCGTTTGTATCGATCCTGAACGACACTGCGGGGTACTTGTACTTTGAAAAGTCGGAGTAGCGAAAGTGGAGTCACGGGGTTGGTGTTTCGGGTGGAAGTCATGAGCCACTTAGAGCATTCGGCTGGCCGTGCACACAAGAGTGAACGGGGTGTTTCTCTTGAGTTACGTAGCACTAAGAGACACTTTTCTATCAACTGGTTGGATAGATATAATAAAAGGTTGAACATGTAACAAACAGTTGGTTGCATATTAAAAGGTTGAATATATAACAAAGGTTGTTTATTAACAAAAGGTTGAACATGTAACAAAAGGTTGGTTGCATATTAAAAGGTTGAATATATATTAAAGGTTGCTTATTAATAAAAGATTAAACATTTAAAGATTGCTTATATATGAAATGTGATTAATTATATGTTATGCGGTTGCTTATGTGGTATTTGGTTGATCATATACGTTATGTGGTAGAATTGTGATTAAACATATATGCATGTATGCGGTTGAATAATTATGATATGCGATTGTTTTCTAAGTGGTAATGTCTATCATTTTTATGCTTCATCATAAAATGAATGATTGACCCATATGGGGTTGTATGTTTTATGTGCAACTTTTTGAACTCACTTAGCTGGGGCTAACACTTGTATCTTTTCTCTTTTGTTCCTTATGATTGGTGCAGGCAGTTTAGAAGATTGGCCTTGGTGAGAGGGGTTCTTATGGATAGTAGATTTATATTAACGATACCACTCTTGGACATGTTTTTGATTATTTACTTTAAAGTACTATTGTTTACATTTTAAATGGTTTGGAATTATGTTTGAATTTTTGAAGTAACGCTGTGGTTTCAAAAATGTTTTGAATAAAAAAACTAAGTTTCTGCTAACGTATTCTGTTAAATAAATGTTTTAAAAGAAAAAAAAATTATGGTAAAAATCACGACGTTACAGCAGAAGAGAAGCTTTATACACTTACTGGTGTTGAGTTATTTATTGTGTTGTGTCAAATTTAATATGTATCTATTTAGCCTTTATTAAACGGATTGGGCCTGTCTATCCGCTTTTATGGAGCTAGGGTTTGGCTATAAATATTGCATGCATGTTTTGTATTAGGGTTAATCAATTGGATTGCCCGACATCGTCTTTATAGAGAAGTAGAACTCTTCTAAGACGTTGATAATATAATCATTCGACACCTTTTTGATAAATTGCTCTTCTTGTTTCATTTACTTTACTGTTTTGAATCTATCGATCTACAAGTTTATTGTTTCAATAATTGGTATCAGATCAGGAGATTGTGTAATAAATATACATATCTTATGTCGAGCTTATTAGGGTTTTTGAGTTTTTGTAAGATCTGTTCTTGTTGTCTTCATCGATTGTAGACGTTAGATCTAGTTTCTAGTTAAGACCTAAAATCGATTATTATTTTACACATCTGATTCTTAACAGGTTTTTGTGAATCATCATGCAACCAGAAGATCCACACACTCTTTCCTTCAATCTATCAAGCAGCATCGGATCTACTACCAGGATCCCTATTCTTTTTCCATAATATTATGAAGTAGGGGCGCTGCACTTTGAAGACTACGTGCTAGGTCTTGAAGATCATGGTTCATTAATATGGGAATCAATAACCAAGCAGACATTTGCTCACACTGCTACAAGAAAGATCATTACAACTCAAGCAGTATACAATGCTCTTCTCCTTGAACAAACAAACATTCGTTAATGAGTAACGTCAAGGAAATGAGGATAATCAGGTTCGCTCTTCCTCCAGACACGCTTCTTCTACAAACTCTATCCGAGTGACGCAGATCTTGAGCATTCAGTTCAAACATTACTTCTCTCAGATTTTTGTGCTTTTGTTCAAAAGCCAAAAGAGACATTAGATCAAACATTCCATCGTTTAATCATCACTTAAGCAGAATGTTAAAACATAAGATCAGACGTCAACCTATGCAGCAAAAAGTCACATTTATGAATGGTTTGAGGCCTGAATGGAAGGCACTTGTTTCAACAGTTAAAGCTCATCAACAGTTTAAGAATTATTCTTTGGCAAAGCTAGTAGGAATTCTTAGGTCCCACAAATCTAAACTAATGAAGGAAGGGAAAAATTGTGTCGAGCATGGGGTCATTAGCCCTGGTTGCGAAGGAAAAGAAGTTTGTAGAAGAAGGTTTAGATTCTGATCTTTCTGATTGCGAGCTAACAAAAGAAGAATACATTCTGATAGTGTCAAATCCCAGAAAGTCTGCTAAAAAGAATTTTGGATGCCTCAAAAAACATGAACTAGCAAGGGAACTACAGTTCTGACAAAGCAAAGGATGAGAGCCTCAGCAACTCCCAAAAGGATGAGGTGAAGAAAGAAAAGAAATTGATGGGAGATTCCGGCTATGACTGCAACTATTGTCATGGCAAAAATCACTTGGCTAAGGAGTGCATGTAGAGAAGGTGTGAGAAGAAGGAGGAAGAAGACGATGAAGCTTATTATCTTCGAAAGTTAGAAGAGACTCGAAAGAAAAAGAGTGTTGATAATGCTAAACCTACTTTGATTGTGCAGGAGGACGATGATGAATTTGGACGTGTTGAGGTCTGGTCAACAGATTCAGAAGATGAGTAAGTTCGGAAGCCCACGCATGTTGGATGCTTCGTTGTGATGTCTGGAGTCCCTGAGTACGAGGGAAGATGTTTGATGGTCTGTGGTGATGTTTTGGAGCAGAGATGATATGCCACTGACAATGTGAAGGCCTCTGAGAGCTGTTTTGCTGCAAGACCTGTTTCGGAATAGGTCAGTGAATGTGAGTGGGTCATCAGTAAGGTACAATCTATTCTCCAGTCTCTTAATATTCCAGTCGCTCGTTACGAATTTGAATTAGATGATTTTAATTTTACTGTCTCTAGTTTTAGTGATAGTTTAAAAAGAACATGTCTAAATAATTCTAAACTAACTAATCAAATCAGCAGGATAACAAACAAGAGTGAAGAGAGACGGATGTGGATAGATAAGTTGGAGTTAGAGCTAACTAGGTCTAGGGATGATGTTATTTATTTGAAAAGAGACAATTTAGAATTGTTAAAACAAAGAAATATTTTTTGTTTGATTTCTAAGGGGTTATATTTTAACATTACCCAACTGCATCTTGACTATGAAATAGGGAAAAGATACACAAAATGACTTTACCCTTTCTCAATTTGAAAGATGATGAAATCGATGCATAGTGTTACATGTGCGAATCCATAGTGTCCTCGGATGATGTTTCTAAATCTTATAAAGTCGGACTTGACAAAATTGAAGAATACATTTGGTCCAAAGATCATAAAAGCATGCTAAAAAAATATTGGATGAAAATGATAAAGAGAAAATTAAATTTGATACTTTACAGAAATTTTACTCTTTATGCATAAAATTGAGTTCGGAAAACACTTTCGATACTGAGAATGTTTCCAAATTTGACAAAAGTGACATGAGTGAGATCTCTGTAGAGGATAAGATTGATTGTTTGACATTTGTGCAAAATGAGAATGCACCAAAGAAAATTTTGATTTCCAAAAACTCGGTTGAATATGTTCACATTGTTGGAAATAAGGCTTCGGATGTTTTAAAAGCAAAAGTTATTGTATTTCCGAAAGTTCAAACCATCCCTAATCAAATTTTTGTAAAAACCAGACTGAATAAAAATCAAACTTCCGAACTAACGTCCTTAGTAGATGATGATAATGCAAAAGGTTGCGATGAATTCTTTTGGTCAGGAAAACCAAAGGGAGATATGTCGCATAACCATTAAATAGTGTCAACCCTTGCAATGATAAATGTGACAACTGTCAAATTCAGGTCATTCTCGGACTCATGCATCTTTATAAAAACCATTCATGCACAACATGCCATGACCTAGTAGTATAAATTAGGTCAAAAATCTTGCATAAACTAGGATCCAACTAAGGTCAAGGACTAATATACTTGATACTTACAATTCTAGTAAGTTGCTTAGCTACAATAGGAAATGTCAATACTATAATTAGAATAAAGCTTCAAGCTTTGTTATAATTGAAATAGGGTATAAAACCCTAAAAATAAATTAAAACATTCTAATTATACTTCAACATGTTGTTGAATATCAAACAATATTCCAAAAACCCAAAAGAGCCAAAAATCCAAAGTTATAAATTATAAAGCTTAAAAACCTTATAAAATTTGGCTATAAACTTCCTAATATCAAATTGTTATTAATCAAATTATGGATTATACCAATGAAATAGAAATATAAATTATCATGCATTAATCATCATTAATTAGTTAAAAACAAGATATTTAAATAAATCAAAAATTTGCTTAAAGAATCACTTTTATAAAAATTAGATTTTTATAAAAATTAAGGAGGGATTTTTATAAAATTTGAATTGAGGAGAGAGAAGGCCCTAATCCACTCAAAAATCTGGCCATTCTCCCCTCCCCATGCTCCCTCTTCCCAAAAACTTCAATCATTAACTCATTTCCTACACTCTACCTCTTCTTTCTCCACTCTCTTACACTCCACTCTTCACACACTTCACTCTCTTCTTCCCTCTCTCTAAACTCACGAAAATCCTCTCATTCCTCTGCAAAATTTCGAGATTGTGAAGCCCTTGAAGTGTTCTTACTTCCCTCAAGATCATAACAAAGGTAAACAACATCATCTTCTTCCATAGTTACATGATTTTACTTCTTTTCTTTCTTAGTTTTCTCTTCTTTGCGGATTCTATGCCATTCCATGGCTAGAAATCTTTATGTTTTCCCTTGTGGTTTGTAGATTCTCACCATAACACAATGCATGTGTTAGAGATGGTGAAAATCCGGGATCAAACCCATGCAAGGAGTGAAAAAGATGCACATATGATCATGTGACATCAAAACCTAATATTTCATGTTCTTCTCCATTTCTTTTGTGTTCATGCATGAACAAAAGCATTTAAACCATTTCTATTACATCTTGGATGCTCATTCATTCCATGCATGTGTTAGAAATCGGGCCTTACCAAAGATATGCATGATGTTCTTGTTGAAATACCCTAATAATGCACACAAGCAAACATGCAATCTGCCAGATTACTTTGTTCGACTTTGAACGGCCATAACTCAGTCATTTCTTAACCAAATCATGATATTCTTTTTGTATTGGTTAGTTCCACGAGTTAACATTCAAACCCAACTGGTCTTACTGTAAATTATTAAATATCCGATTTTTGGCAATTTTTACAAAATTATTGCGCATACAGCTCTTTTTCTGTGATCACTATTTTTGTCTTGCATAATCAATGGCCTTAAACCCAACCATAAATCTGAGGAAAAATACCTTAGAAACTTAACATATCTAGTGAATGATGGTTGAAATATCGTGGCTTAAAACCTCACTGAATGGGCTACACAAATTCATGAACTTCAGCCACATCTACACTTCATGTATTATTGCATGCAACTTTTCTTAAATTGTTTGGAATCATTACCCTCATTTCTCTTCTGAATACATTTTTAACATTTTTCCTTTTGAAAGCCCTTGCATGCATGAGATAACCTGGAAAATTTCAAGAGCTTTTGTTATTTCTTTGATTTATTAGAGTTATTGCTAAAACCAAGGGCATAAATCATATAAAATACATCCAGAGGTCAATAAATCCTAAATAAATTTATGGATGATCCTTATGGGGAATAATGACCCGTCACCAAATGTCAGCAATTTTTGTTACTGTTTAATAGGATTTATAATTTTCTTTTGTTTAGGACATGATAAATTACAAAACCACATTAGAGGATATGAAAATTGTATCTAACAATTGTCGCATACCTTAACTGTGATTGGTGACTCCATAAAATAATTTCAATATTTTTCATCATGTCTTACTATTTTTCCCAATTTTTGGTAATTATAATGGTCTAAAAATGGGAAAAATAGTTCTGATTATCCAAAATTCATGAAAATTTACCATGATATCATATTATACAGTAGGAGGTTACATAAAACTTTTGAGGATTTTTCTCTACTGTAACTTATTTTTCTCCTATTTTCTAAAGTTAATTGCATTAAAATGCACTTAAATATACATAAATACCCAAAACCAGTTTATACATTATGAAAACCCCTTTTGATATTTTACCTAGGATATTTATTCTGTAAATGATGTTACAAAAATTTATGGTAATTTATTTTAACTGTTTAATATTATTTCTTCAATTGATGACTATTTAAAGGATTAAAACAAGGAAAAATAGAAATACCCACTGAAAAATATCTTTTATATTTTTCCCAGCCTATTTATGTACAATAACAGTTAGTTAAAAAGTTTGGGTAATTTTGGAAACTGTTTTCTATTTATTTCAATTTTTATTGAAATAAATGCTCAAAAATCATAAAATATAATTAAACAGCTTGAAAATCCATTTTTATAATTTTCCCAGCTTAGTAATGTGTAATAACAGTTAAATAAAAAGTTTGAGAATTTTTATCCTTTGAATGCTATTTTCATGAATTTATGTTGTAATAAGGACTTAAAAAAAATTTGGAAAATTTATATGCCAATGTTGTAATTAATCGCCCGATATGTAGAATTTCATTACTTCAGAAAAAGTGTAACTAATTGATATAAAATCCAATACTAAAACATAAATTGGCATTTCCCTATATGTAGAGTTTAGTATATTAGCATTAGATATCGACATGGAAACTCACTAGTGCGTGTGTTTGATGTCGTAGGATTCCGGTAGTAAGACGTTGGTGCATCCTGAAGTACCGCTTGTGCCTACACAAAACTTCGTGAGTATTCACGCACTCCCCTATTTTCAGTTTTTATGTTTTGGGGTGGAAAAGCATGTCCAGAAAAACTATTGTTTGCATGTTGTATTTAAATTGATTATTATCAAACATGATTGCTATTGTATTGCTATGTTTCTTTATGTATGTCTATGCAACACGGAACATGAGACCTTATCATACTAAGGCCCTTCCCTTATCTCTAACCATTAACTCTTTGAGCCAATGGTCATTATGGATAACGCTATTAGGAATTGACAACTCCTCACTCGCCCGAATCGCTGGAGTGCATGATACCATATTCATCTATGGAACGATAAGCATAGATCTCGATAGGGCTTCAGTCATAGGTTTGGTTGAGACTCATTGTTTGCTCATATACATACAAACTCGTTTCTCGTTATAGCAATAAACTTGTACTCATTAATAGCAATCAACTTGTTTATCATTGAAGCAACGTACTTGTGTGTACGGAAAGCCTTGTTTTACGCTCGATTTTATAAACTTGTGAACTCACCAACTATTTTCATAGTTGACGCTTGTTTTACATGCTTTTTCAGGAAATAATTAGTAAGTGAATGTAAAGATTCATCATCATAGAGCATGCTGCATCGTGTTGAAGCTATTATGAAGTTATATTTTGATTAATGTTGTTTTGGAAAAACTTGTACTTTGTTTCTTTTAAGCTATGGGTTGTAAACTTTTAAATACTGCTATGGTGATGTATCTTTATCTTTTGCAATGAAACTGTTATCGCTGTCATACCTTGCGTTTCCGCTTTAGCGGGGTGTGACAATAAAGTTGGTCCGAGTGGAACCAAAAATGTCCCGAGTGAAACATCTTCCGAACAGACTGACTTGCCTGTTAGAAAACCAAATCCTATAGTCAAAATTCATACGTCAGCTGAGGAACATATGGCTAAGAAAACACAATTAAACGCTAGATATCAGAAAAAGTCTGAAAGGACAACTGTGATGGGTTTGAGCCATAAGAACATTCCTATGTGCACATACAAACCCTAATGCTTGGATCTAGGTTTCTCTAATTGAACATGCAATATATCCAAGACTTTGATTGATAAATCTAATGAAGAACATTCAAATCATATATGAAAAACAGATCTAGAAGATTATCTTGAGTTGCTTACTTGAATCTTCTTGTCGTTGGAGCTTAGAGTCACAATTGTCACTCCTCTAATGGCTTACAAACACCAACTTAGAAAGAGGATGATTAGAGAGTGAGAGGGGAGGGCAAGAAATCGGCTAGGGTTTCTTCAAAGGCAAGAGTGTCGATTTCCTTGACCCCATGGGTCTATTTATACTAGTGAGGCTCCTAGGGTTTCACCATTAAACCCTAATTGGATAACTTAGGCCCTAAGCAATCCAATCTCCCTAATGATAAGCCTTGGATGATTTCTAGGTCCTTCTAAACCCTAAAACCGTCCACCCCTTATCCATAAGGGATTATAGCCCAAAGTATAACTATCATACAATTGACAGTTTATGCCCTTTTATTTAATTAATCTCTTTAAGTCACCAAATTAATTCCTAATTAATTTATGACTTATATTAATCAAATAACAATATTATTATTCCTTATATTATTCCTATAATATATTAATAATATTTCTTCTCTCATTATAAATCATCCTGTCAAGTTGCTATGGTGAAGGCAACCCAAAAGGACCATGCACAATCGGGTCAAATACTTGCCTAATATAGTTGTAGCCTTAGACACTATTCCAACAGTCTCCCACTTGGATAAGTCTAGTAACTATATACACAAGTATAATCCGATTAGCAATCGTAGCTCTCAAAGACGCTGTCAAACTCTGATCTTATCAGGTAGTCCTTTAGATAAGGGATCGTATAGTCCTCTGTTTAGATATCATGCGGACAATTCTATGGAACCAATTATCCAGCAGTTGGTTTCTCGATATCAAATTTATTCGACATAGAACTTAATCGAACACATCAATTTAGTTCTGACCGGGCCCGGCACATAAGTCAAATCAAATCATCAAGCGGCCGAGATATTGCTTTTACCCTCTTAGGATAAAAGTAACAGATAAACTTTGACTTATATGCATTTATTTATTCATTAATCAACTATACACAACAATGCGTTTTATAACATCAAGTTACTGATGCGGTTTCACATTATCAATGTACAATCAATTAACAAATAACAAACCATATATCTAGGTTTTAAGACCATATGATATTATCGTCTTGCGATCAACCTTTTTCATCACATTCCATCAGGTGATTCCAGCAAGCGCTGGTTTGTTCCAATGCTCAAAACTAGTTCATAAGCACTCATGAACGTTGCAGCAAACTTTTTCTATGTCTAATACCATTTAGACAATCTACACACCAATTCATGACAATCTTCATTCATACCTACTTCCAACATATGAACGATTGTGGACAGTTTGAATAATTCGATTATTCTTAATAAACTCAATTATTCTGGAAGTCAAAACATGCAAAGTGAAACAATAGCTAAACAACTAACATAAGATAGTAACATTACTCATAAATAATACTCCTTTATTTAATCATCAAATGTTAATTACATTTATCTATTACATGTTTCTAATACTATCTAATATAAACTAATATCATCCTTCAGCCCAATACTCCTAGCATGCTGCAAGTGCTTAACCCTGGTCAGTCCCTTCGTAAGCGGATCTGCTAGGTTATCTTCTAATGATATCCTCTTAACCACGAGTTGTCCTTCTTCTACTCGATGTCTAATAAAATGATATTTTCTGTCGATATGTCGAGATCTACCATGATCCCTTGGTTCCTTGGTCAAGACAACCGCTCCTTCATTATCACAGAAAATTTCCATAGGCTCCTTTATGGCAGGTACAACTCCAAGATCACCAATGAAGTTCTTCAACCATATTGCCTCCTTCGACGCTTCGCTCGCTGCAATGTACTCTGATTCGCACATTGAATCAGCTACAGTTTCCTGCTTGGAACTTTTCCAAGTTACTGCTCCTCCATTCAGGGTAAATACCCAGCCCGACTGCGAACGGTAGTTGTCCCTGTCGGTCTGAAAGTTGGCGTCACGATACCCTCGCACCTTCAAGTCATCACTCCCTCCGAGGACTAAAAACCATTCCTTGGTCCTCTGAAGGTACTTAAGGATATTCTTGACCGCAATCCAATGGGCTTTGCCAGGGTTCCCTTGATATCTACTAACCATGCTCAAAGCAAAGGCTACATCAAGGCGAGTACAAGTCATAGCATACATGATTAAGCCAACTGCGGAAGCGTATGGTACTCGCCTCATTTCTGCTATTTCAGCTTCGGTACTCGGACTTTGAGTCTTACTCAACTTGGCATTACTTTGTATCGGTAATTCTCCCTTCTTCAAATTTTCCATACTAAAACGTTTTAGTACCTTATCCAAGTAAGTGTTCTGACTAAGTCCTATTAGTCTCTTACTTCGTTCTCTCACTATCCTTATTCCCAAAATATAGGAAGCCTCTCCGAGGTCCTTCATAGCGAAGCACTTCCCGAGCCAGGACTTAACCTCCTGCAGTGTCGGGACGTCGTTTCCTATGAGTAGTATGTCATCGACATACAGAACGAGGAAGCTGACTATACTCCCACTAGCTTTGACATATACACATGATTCATCTTCGCTTCGTACAAATCCAAACTCTTTGACTTTCTCATCGAAGCAAAGATTCCATCTGCGAGATGCTTGCTTAAGTTCATAAATGGACTTCTCAAGCTTACACACTCTATTTGGATGCTTCGGATCAACAAAACCCTCTGGCTGAGCCATGTAAACTTCCTCAGCCAACTTCCCATTAAGGAAAGAGGTCTTGACATCCATTTGCCAAATCTCATAATCATGAAATGCGGCAATAGCTAGCATCACTCTAATAGACTTTATCTTTGCAACTAGTGAGAAGGTCTCAGCATAGTCAACTCCGGGAGTTTGAGTAAAGCCCTTCGCAACCAATCGCGCCTTATATGTGTATACGTTTCCATCCACGTCGGTCTTCTTCTTGAAGATCCATTTGCACCCAACGGTCTTACGTCCGGGCACATTATCAACCAAATTCCAAACTTGGTTGTCATACATGGATTGGATATAAAGGAACCATTACAAATAACTCCATGAGTAACAAGTGAATACACCAAGGTTATATATGACAACGATCTAACAACAAATGGAATGTGTGCTATTCGCCTTACTTACTGTTCCCCGTTGGGTTGTGAGTTTAGGGCAGATGCGCACAATCGATTGTTTGTTTACTCTAAGTATATATAACTTGTACCCACTTAGTACGCATAGAAAGGCTTGTAGTGTCATTTTACTTAACTTCCATTAAAGTAGGAAATATAGGATTTTCTAGAGGAACAGTCGAACTTTTCAAAACAGAACTCACGGCTTACATCACCTTTACATATACATTTTCAAACAACATTTTACAGCTTACTCACATCACTAAAATCTTATGAACTCACCAGCTTAATTGCTGATCAACTCTTTCAAATAACTTGTATTCTCAGGAGACTATTAGACAGGTGCTCGTGCTGGGGATTTAGAAGATGAAGCATTTCAGCTTCAAGTCTTATTTTGTTATTTGTGTATGAATTCTATGTTTTGTGAACACCCTTTGTAAACACTATCTTTTGAAATGAAATGGTTGTTTATTACTTGCTTACCATATACATATCTCGTGATACTTGACATGACGTCCTCCACCCCCGAACGTTTCCGCCGTTCCGGTTTTGGGGTGTGACACGGTGGTAGTGGTGGCTTTTCTCATGAAGTATGGCCAAGCAAACACATGTACGACATGCATACTAGTATCAGAAACACACACACACACACACCCATCTTAGCTCAGAATCTGAACACAGCCACCCACCTGGTGGCATACGACGACGACAACAGGTGGAACAGTCGCTGGAGCGGCGACGGATGAGGCTAGAGCGTACGAATAAGCGACGACAAAACGAAGAGGGGGAAGCACTTGCGCCGTATCGAAATGGACAAAGTGGGTCACAGACATGATCTTTTGACTATACAGATATATGGCGTCCTTCGCCTTCGTTGACAGCAGTACCGGTGGCCACGGCTAACAGTCGGCGACATCGGTGGCTTGACAGACGACGAGTTGGAGAAGGGAGGCTACACGACCCCAAAATAGTAGCCATAACAATTCTTGTCTTCATAGGCGGCAGGAGCTACAATGGTGGCATTGGACTGGTGGTTTGTGACCTCAATAATGGGAGTGGCGGCGCCAGCCAGAGGGTGGCGGCTGGAGAGAGTTGAAGTAGAGGTAGGGTTTCCTTGAGACGCATCCTTCAAGCAGGTAGGGAGGGTATCGGGTTTAATCCCGTTTCCATTCTCCCAAACTTCATAATAAAATTGACACAACGGGTCCCTCCCATACATAATCTTTTCAACATAAGCCCATAAGTTACCTTTCAGCCCTCAGCATTCCAAAATCCTTTCTTTTTAAGTCCAATAATTACCAAACACCCCCTGCCTTCAGAAATCTTCACAAATTCACTCCTAAATTAAATTTAACCCCCAATATTCCAAAAATTATGACATTTAACTCCCAAAACCAATGCCTTGCTGAATTACTACGAATTTAAGGCTACAATCATAAGAAAATGATATAATTTTACATCTTAGAGTCTAGGGATACTTATTTATTTATTTATTTCATTTAATTTAAATGGAATGTTACATCCGAGGTCTTGAAAACGAAGACCCACATAAATTCCTTAAGGAATTTCATATGGTTTGTTCACGAATGAAGCCACATGCGATAACTGAAGATCAGATAAAGTAAAAGACATTCCCTTTTTCACTTAAAGATTTAGCAAGAGAATGCCTATATGAGCTCCTATCCGGTTCCATTACCACTTGGACATAACTTGCAAAGATATTTTTAGAGAAATACTTTTAAGAAACGCGAGTTTCCAGTCTCAGAAGAGAAATCCTTAGTATCAAACAAGGCAGATGTAACAACCTGAAAATCTTTCCGTTATCGATGTTAGCTTTCTGTTACTCGAAAATTAATTGTTGTAAAGATATTTCGATTCTAAGGGTATAGAACGAAATAAACTAAACAAAAAGGGTGTCAATAAATACCTAAATTAATTAATCGGACATATTTAACGAGTATATAATTTAATTAATTGTGTTTTTTTTAGAAATAAAGTATATATATAATTCATTAAAACGTATGAATGACATAGAGGGGTTAAAATGTCATTGAATGAAACTTGATTTATTAAAGAAATTGTTAAAAGGTTAAAAGAATTATTTTGAAATAAATCGAAGGACTTAAAGTGTAACATTTCTATTTTGAATTCAATTTAACCGATAGTTACGTATGTGTTTATTTTCTTCCGTTCCCTTCCAGTATAGCAATTACTTATAACCTTCAAGGGAATTGGATCGATTATTCTCCAATCCGTTTCCTCAGCATGTGGAATAAGATGTAACCCAAAAATCAAGCTTGCTTACTGTTCTTGCTTGGCGTCAACTGGGAAGGAACGAAAGAAAAAACAAAAGAAACGCGAATACAGGAAGGAGAAATTAAGGAGACGGTTGTGGTGGCTTAAAGTGGTTACAACAATGGAAACCGACAGAGAAAAACAACGAAAACCAACTCCGATGAGATCTCGATGCGGTATTTCAGTGAACCACGAATGGGAAGAAATATTTACACAAGCATAGTGCGAGGTGGGTAGGAGCTCTGTGGAAGGCGTAGATAGGTTGCATATTACATGTATTGGCCACTGTGAAGGACAGTGAAAGACACGTTGCTTCCCGTGAATATAAGGTAAAATCTTTCTACGTGTATTAGTTACAATTCATGGGATTAATCACATGCGTGGATATATACATATATATATATATATATATATATATATATATATATATATATAATGAATGGATAGTGTGGGATTGGTGGAGTAAACAAGTAGTTTAACAAGATTTGTTAATTGTTTTTATGGACGGTGGATTATCTCATTTAAAATACAAATCGTACAAAAATGGGTATATGGATTCAAGAGTTTGATCAAGTGGACAGTGAGGTTTGGTGTTTAACAAAAGATAACCAATATTCAAAGTTTCTAGCAAACTACGAATTACTATTCAGGGAGCAAACCATGAGATCTTAATGCACTTATTCAAGGCCAAATTGGTGAAAATTTATGTATTCTTAATCCATTGGCTAAAGCCTTTACGTGTTTGTGTATTTTGGCAAATACTATAATTTTGCACAACAACTTTGTCCCATCTTGAGAGAGCTGTATCTGCTAATATAAGCATAATTGGCCGATACCCCTCTCTGGATAACATGTAGGAAATCGATTCTAGTTTTCAGAAAGTCCAGATTCAGGTTAATTGGAGTTACAGGTTCTGTTTTGTGCCCAAAACACTGAACGGGGGTCGGGCAGGGAGAATATAAAAATTAATATAACATATACTTTATTTGTTAATTGAATGTTATGTGTGGTGTTTAGGTGGAGTTTTGAGAACTTCAAGTAAGTTCAATACTTGGAATAGAAGGAAAATTTCATCAAGGCTAAAGGTGAGTTCATAGTTTTAACTCACTAAAGTTGCTTGATTGAAACGTGCAATCCGTAGATGGTGATTTGATTCATTTTAGGATGACCATGTCATTACTTGTGCTTGATGATGATATGATATTGGTTATGCTAATATATGCTTTGTGTTAATGCCATGATATGATGTAATTGCTATGTTGCTTACACTTTGATGCACTTGATGTATATGACATGCTAACTTAAGTTGCTTGAAATATGATGTACGGTTATGTTGTGATGTGTTGGTTAGAATACATTGCATGTTTAATACACATTCATAAGGTATGCATTATATGACATGCTTAATCTATAAATGACATTGCGGGGTTATGCGTAGAGGGTTTGGGTAGTTCATGATCTTTGCCTAAAACCTTATCCGGATCATTGAGGGTGCCTACTAGGTTGAAAGAGTACCTATAGGAAGAGCTATAGCCACAACGGTGATTAGTTTTCGGTCTTTCTAGATGACCGTGTGACACATGGTTTGCGGGCACTTCGGTGTTCGTGGGCTGGAGTGATGTTGGTCCCTCGTTCGCGGCCAACGCAAACATCACGTGGGAATCGGGAGGTGTATCGTTGGAATTGGCACCGTTTGTATCGATCCTGAACGACACCGCGGGGTACTTGTACTTTGAAAAGTCGGAGTAGCGAAAGTGGAGTCACGGGGTTGGTGTTTCGGGTGGAAGTCATGAGCCACTTAGAGCATTCGGCTGGCCGTGCACACAAGAGTGAACGAGGTGTTTCTCTTGAGTTACGTAGCACTAAGAGACACTTTTCTATCAACTGGTTGGATAGATATAATAAAAGGTTGAACATGTAACAAACAGTTGGTTGCATATTAAAAGGTTGAATATATAACAAAGGTTGTTTCTTAACAAAAGGTTGAACATGTAACAAAAGGTTGGTTGCATATTAAAAGGTTGAATATATATTAAAGGTTGCTTATTAATAAAAGATTAAACATTTAAAGATTGCTTATATATGAAATGTGATTAATTATATGCTATGCGGTTGCTTATGTGGTATTTGGTTGATCATATACGTTATGTGGTAGAATTGTGATTAAACATATATGCATGTATGCGGTTGAATAATTATGATATGCGATTGTTTTCTAAGTGGTAATGTCTATCATTTTTATGCTTCATCATAAAATGAATGATTGACCCATATGGGGTTGTATGTTTTATGTGCAACTTTTTGAACTCACTTAGCTGGGGCTAACACTTGTATCTTTTCTCTTTTGTTCCTTATGATTGGTGCAGGCAGTTTAGAAGATTGGCCTTGGTGAGAGGGGTTCTTATGGATAGTAGATTTATATTAACGATACCACTCTTGGACACGTTTTTGATTATTTACTTTAAAGTACTATTGTTTACATTTTAAATGGTTTGGAATTATGTTTGAATTTTTGAAGTAACGCTGTGGTTTCAAAAATGTTTTGAATAAAAAAACTAAGTCTTCTGCTAACGTATTCTGTTAAATAAATGTTTTAAAAGAAAAAAAATTATGGTAAAAATCACGACGTTACAGCAGAAGAGAAGCTTTATACACTTACTGGTGTTGAGTTATTTATTGTGTTGTGTCAAATTTAATATGTATCTGTTTAGCCTTTATTAAACGGATTGGGCCTGTCTATCCGCTTTTATGGAGCTAGGGTTTGGCTATAAATATTGCATGCATGTTTTGTATTAGGGTTAATCAATTGGATTGCCCGACATCGTCTTTATAGAGAAGTAGAACTCTTCTAAGACGTTGATAATATAATCATTCGACACCTTTTTGATAAATTGCTCTTCTTGTTTCATTTACTTTACTGTTTTGAATCTATCGATCTACAAGTTTATTGTTTCAACAATTGGTATCAGATCAGGAGATTGTGTAATAAATATACATATCTTATGTCGAGCTTATTAGGGTTTTTGAGTTTTTGTAAGATCTGTTCTTGTTGTCTTCATCGATTGTAGACGTTAGATCTAGTTTCTAGTTAAGACCTAAAATCGATTATTATTTTACACATCTGATTCTTAACAGGTTTTTGTGAATCATCATGCAACCAGAAGATCCACACACTCTTTCCTTCAATCTATCAAGCAGCATCGGATCTACTACCAGGATCCCTATTCTTTTTCCATAATATTATGAAGTATGGGCGCTGCACTTTGAAGACTACGTGCTAGGTCTTGAAGATCATGGTTCATTAATATGGGAATCAATAACCAAGCAGACATTTGCTCACACTGCTACAAGAAAGATCATTACAACTCAAGCAGTATACAATGCTCTTCTCCTTGAACAAACAAACATTCGTTAATGAGTAACGTCAAGGAAATGAGGATAATCAGGTTCGCTCTTCCTCCAGACACGCTTCTTCTACAAACTCTATCCGAGTGACGCAGATCTTGAGCATTCAGTTCAAACATTACTTCTCTCAGATTTTTGTGCTTTTGTTCAAAAGCCAGAAGAGACATTAGATCAAACATTCCATCGTTTAATCATCACTTAAGCAGAATGTTAAAACATAAGATCAGACGTCAACCTATGCAGCAAAAAGTCACATTTATGAATGGTTTGAGGCCTGAATGGAAGGCACTTGTTTCAACAGTTAAAGCTCATCAACAGTTTAAGAATTATTCTTTGGCAAAGCTAGTAGGAATTCTTAGGTCCCACAAATCTAAACTAATGAAGGAAGGGAAAAATTGTGTCGAGCATGGGGTCATTAGCCCTGGTTGCGAAGGGAAAGAAGTTTGTAGAAGAAGGTTCAGATTCTGATCTTTCTGATTGCGAGCTAACAAAAGAAGAATACATTCTGATAGTGTCAAATCCCAGAAAGTCTGCTAAAAAGAATTTTGGATGCCTCAAAAAACATGAACTGGCAAGGGAACTACAGTTCTGACAAAGCAAAGGATGAGAGCCTCAGCAACTCCCAAAAGGATGAGGTGAAGAAAGAAAAGAAATTGATGGGAGATTCCGGCTATGACTGCAACTATTGTCATGGCAAAAATCACTTGGCTAAGGAGTGCATGTAGAGAAGGTGTGAGAAGAAGGAGGAAGAAGACGATGAAGCTTATTATCTTCGAAAGTTAGAAGAGACTCGAAAGAAAAAGAGTGTTGATAATGCTAAACCTACTTTGATTGTGCAGGAGGACGATGATGAATTTGGACGTGTTGAGGTCTGGTCAACAGATTCAGAAGATGAGTAAGTTCGGAAGCCCACGCATGTTGGATGCTTCGTTGTGATGTCTGGAGTCCCTGAGTACGAGGGAAGATGTTTGATGGTCTGTGGTGATGTTTTGGAGCAGAGATGATATGCCACTGACAATGTGAAGGCCTCTGAGAGCTGTTTTGCTGCAAGACCTGTTTCGGAATAGGTCAGTGAATGTGAGTGGGTCATCAGTAAGGTACAATCTATTCTCCAGTCTCTTAATATTCCAGTCGCTCGTTACGAATTTGAATTAGATGATTTTAATTTTACTGTCTCTAGTTTTAGTGATAGTTTAAAAAGAACATGTCTAAATAATTCTAAACTAACTAATCAAATCAGCAGGATAACAAACAAGAGTGAAGAGAGACGGATGTGGATAGATAAGTTGGAGTTAGAGCTAACTAGGTCTAGGGATGATGTTATTTATTTGAAAAGAGACAATTTAGAATTGTTAAAACAAAGAAATATTTTTTGTTTGATTTCTAAGGGGTTATATTTTAACATTACCCAACTGCATCTTGACTATGAAATAGGGAAAAGATACACAAAATGACTTTACCCTTTCTCAATTTGAAAGATGATGAAATCGATGCATAGTGTTACATGTGCGAATCCATAGTGTCCTCGGATGATGTTTCTAAATCTTATAAAGTCGGACTTGACAAAATTGAAGAATACATTTGGTCCAAAGATCATAAAAGCATGCTAAAAAAATATTGGATGAAAATGATAAAGAGAAAATTAAATTTGATACTTTACAGAAATTTTACTCTTTATGCATAAAATTGAGTTCGGAAAACACTTTCGATACTGAGAATGTTTCCAAATTTGACAAAAGTGACATGAGTGAGATCTCTGTAGAGGATAAGATTGATTGTTTGACATTTGTGCAAAATGAGAATGCACCAAAGAAAATTTTGATTTCCAAAAACTCGGTTGAATATGTTCACATTGTTGGAAATAAGGCTTCGGATGTTTTAAAAGCAAAAGTTATTGTATTTCTGAAAGTTCAAACCATCCCTAATCAAATTTTTGTAAAAACCAGACTGAATAAAAATCAAACTTCCGAACTAACGTCCTTAGTAGATGATGATAATGCAAAAGGTTGCGATGAATTCTTTTGGTCAGGAAAACCAAAGGGAGATATGTCGCATAACCATTAAATAGTGTCAACCCTTGCAATGATAAATGTGACAACTGTCAAATTCAGGTCATTCTCGGACTCATGCATCTTTATAAAAACCATTCATGCACAACATGCCATGACCTAGTAGTATAAATTAGGTCAAAAATCTTGCATAAACTAGGATCCAACTAAGGTCAAGGACTAATATACTTGATACTTACAATTCTAGTAAGTTGCTTAGCTACAATAGGAAATGCCAATACTATAATTAGAATAAAGCTTCAAGCTTTGTTATAATTGAAATAGGGTATAAAACCCTAAAAATAAATTAAAACATTCTAATTATACTTCAACATGTTGTTGAATATCAAACAATATTCCAAAAACCCAAAAGAGCCAAAAATCCAAAGTTATAAATTATAAAGCTTAAAAACCTTATAAAATTTGGCTATAAACTTCCTAATATCAAATTGTTATTAATCAAATTATGGATTATACCAATGAAATAGAAATATAAATTATCATGCATTAATCATCATTAATTAGTTAAAAACAAGATATTTAAATAAATCAAAAATTTGCTTAAAGAATCACTTTTATAAAAATTAGATTTTTATAAAAATTAAGTAGGGATTTTTATAAAATTTGAATTGAGGAGAGAGAAGGCCCTAATCCACTCAAAAATCTGGCCATTCTCCCCTCCCCATGCTCCCTCTTCCCAAAAACTTCAATCATTAACTCATTTCCTACACTCTACCTCTTCTTTCTCCACTCTCTTACACTCCACTCTTCACACACTTCACTCTCTTCTTCCCTCTCTCTAAACTCACGAAAATCCTCTCATTCCTCTGCAAAATTTCGAGATTGTGAAGCCCTTGAAGTGTTCTTACTTCCCTCAAGATCATAACAAAGGTAAACAACATCATCTTCTTCCATAGTTACATGATTTTACTTCTTTTCTTTCTTAGTTTTCTCTTCTTTGCGGATTCTATGCCATTCCATGGCTAGAAATCTTTATGTTTTCCCTTGTGGTTTGTAGATTCTCACCATCACACAATGCATGTGTTAGAGATGGTGAAAATCCGGGATCAAACCCATGCAAGGAGTGAAAAAGATGCACATATGATCATGTGACATCAAAACCTAATATTTCATGTTCTTCTCCATTTCTTTTGTGTTCATGCATGAAAAAAAGCATTTAAACCATTTCTATTACATCTTGGATGCTCATTCATTCCATGCATGTGTTAGAAATCGGGCCTTACCAAAGATATGCATGATGTTCTTGTTGAAATACCCTAATAATGCACACAAGCAAACATGCAATCTGCCAGATTACTTTGTTCGAATTTGAACGGACATAACTCAGTCATTTCTTAACCAAATCATGATATTCTTTTTGTATTGGTTAGTTCCACGAGTTAACATTCAAACCCAACTGGTCTTACTGTAAAATATTAAATATCCATTTTTTGGCAATTTTTACAAAATGGTTGCGCATACAGCTCTTTTTCTGTGATCACTATTTTTGTCTTGCATAATCAATGGCCTTAAACCCAACCATAAATCTGAGGAAAAATACCTTAGAAACTTAACATATCTAGTGAATGATGGTTGAAATATCGTGGCTTAAAACCTCACTGAATGGGCTACACAAATTCATGAACTTCAGCCACATCTACACTTCATGTATTATTGCATGCAACTTTTCTTAAATTGTTTGGAATCATTACCCTCATTTCTATTCTGAATACATTTTTAACATTTTTCCTTTTGAAAGCCCTTGCATGCATGAGATAACCTGGAAAATTTCAAGAGCTTTTGTTATTTCTTTGATTTATTAGAGTTATTGCTAAAACCAAGGGCATAAATCATATAAAATACATACAGAGGTCAATAAATCCTAAATAAATTTATGGATGATCCTTATGGGGAATAATGACCCGTCACCAAATTTCAGCAATTTTTGTTACTGTTTAATACGATTTATAATTTTCTTTTGTTTAGGACATGATAAATTACAAAACCACTTTAGAGGATATGAAAATTGTATCTAACAATTGTCGCATACCTTAACTGTGATTGGTGACTCCATAAAATAATTTCAATATTTTTCATCATGTCTTACTATTTTTTCCCAATTTTTGGTAATTATAATGGTCTAAAAATGGGAAAAATAGTTCTGATTATCCAAAATTCATGAAAATTTACCAGGATATCATATTATACAGTAGGAGGTTACATAAAACTTTTGAGGATTTTTCTCTACTGTAACCTATTTTTCTCTTATTTTCTAAAGTTAATTGCATTAAAATGCACTTAAATATACATAAATACCCAAAACCAGTTTATACATTATGAAAACCCCTTTTGATATTTTACCCAGGATATTTATTCTGTAAATGATGTTACAAAAATTTATGGTGATTTATTTTAACTGTTTAATATTATTTCTTCAATTGATGACTATTTAAAGGATTAAAACGAGGAAAAATAGAAATACCCACTGAAAAATATCTTTTATATTTTTCCCAGCCTATTTATGTACAATAACAGTTAGTTAAAAAGTTTGGGTAATTTTGGAAACTGTTTTCTATTTATTTCAATTTTTATTGAAATAAATGCTCAAAAATCATAAAATATAATTAAACAGCTTGAAAATCCATTTTTATAATTTTCCCAGCTTAGTAATGTGTAATAACAGTTAAATAAAAAGTTTGAGAATTTTTATCCTTTGAATGCTATTTTCATGAATTTATGTTGTAATAAGGACTTAAAAAAAAATTTGGAAAATTTATATGCCAATGTTGTAATTAATCGCCCGATATGTAGAATTTCATTACTTCAGAAAAAGTGTAACTAATTGATATAAAATCCAATACTAAAACATAAATTGGCATTTCCCTATATGTAGAGTTTAGTATATTAGCATTAGATATCGACATGGAAACTCACTAGTGCGTGTGTTTGATGTCGTAGGATTCCGGTAGTAAGACGTTGGTGCATCCTGAAGTACCGCTTGTGCCTACACAAAACTTCGTGAGTATTCACGCACTCCCCTATTTTCAGTTTTTATGTTTTGGGGTGGAAAAGCATGTCCAGAAAAACTATTGTTTGCATGTTGTATTTAAATTGATTATTATCAAACATGATTGCTATTGTATTGCTATGTTTCTTTATGTATGTCTATGCAACACGGAACATGAGACCTTATCATACTAAGGCCCTTCCCTTATCTCTAACCATTAACTCTTTGAGCCAATGGTCATTATGGATAACGCTATTAGGAATTGACAACTCCTCACTCGCCCGAATCGCTGGAGTGCATGATACCATATTCATCTATGGAACGATAAGCATAGATCTCGATAGGGCTTCAGTCATAGGTTTGGTTGAGACTCATTGTTTGCTCATATACATACAAACTCGTTTCTCGTTATAGCAATAAACTTGTACTCATTAATAGCAATCAACTTGTTTATCATTGAAGCAACGTACTTGTGTGTACGGAAAGCCTTGTTTTACGCTCGATTTTATAAACTTGTGAACTCACCAACTATTTTCATAGTTGACGCTTGTTTTACATGCTTTTTCAGGAAATAATTAGTAAGTGAATGTAAAGATTCATCATCATAGAGCATGCTGCATCGTGTTGAAGCTATTATGAAGTTATATTTTGATTAATGTTGTTTTGGAAAAACTTGTACTTTGTTTCTTTTAAGCTATGGGTTGTAAACTTTTAAATACTGCTATGGTGATGTATCTTTATCTTTTGCAATGAAACTGTTATCGCTGTCATACCTTGCGTTTCCGCTTTAGCGGGGTGTGACAATAAAGTTGGTCCGAGTGGAACCAAAAATGTCCCGAGTGAAACATCTTCCGAACAGACTGACTTGCCTGTTAGAAAACCAAATCCTATAGTCAAAATTCATACGTCAGCTGAGGAACATATGGCTAAGAAAACACAATTAAACGCTAGATATCAGAAAAAGTCTGAAAGGACAACTGTGATGGGTTTGAGCCATAAGAACATTCCTATGTGCACATACAAACCCTAATGCTTGGATCTAGGTTTCTCTAATTGAACATGCAATATATCCAAGACTTTGATTGATAAATCTAATGAAGAACATTCAAATCATATATGAAAAACAGATCTAGAAGATTATCTTGAGTTGCTTACTTGAATCTTCTTGTCGTTGGAGCTTAGAGTCACAATTGTCACTCCTCTAATGGCTTACAAACACCAACTTAGAAAGAGGATGATTAGAGAGTGAGAGGGGAGGGCAAGAAATCGGCTAGGGTTTCTTCAAAGGCAAGAGTGTCGATTTCCTTGACCCCATGGGTCTATTTATACTAGTGAGGCTCCTAGGGTTTCACCATTAAACCCTAATTGGATAACTTAGGCCCTAAGCAATCCAATCTCCCTAATGATAAGCCTTGGATGATTTCTAGGTCCTTCTAAACCCTAAAACCGTCCACCCCTTATCCATAAGGGATTATAGCCCAAAGTATAACTATCATACAATTGACAGTTTATGCCCTTTTATTTAATTAATCTCTTTAAGTCACCAAATTAATTCCTAATTAATTTATGACTTATATTAATCAAATAACAATATTATTATTCCTTATATTATTCCTATAATATATTAATAATATTTCTTCTCTCATTATAAATCATCCTGTCAAGTTGCTATGGTGAAGGCAACCCAAAAGGACCATGCACAATCGGGTCAAATACTTGCCTAATATAGTTGTAGCCTTAGACACTATTCCAACAGTCTCCCACTTGGATAAGTCTAGTAACTATATACACAAGTATAATCCGATTAGCAATCGTAGCTCTCAAAGACGCTGTCAAACTCTGATCTTATCAGGTAGTCCTTTAGATAAGGGATCGTATAGTCCTCTGTTTAGATATCATGCGGACAATTCTATGGAACCAATTATCCAGCAGTTGGTTTCTCGATATCAAATTTATTCGACATAGAACTTAATCGAACACATCAATTTAGTTCTGACCGGGCCCGGCACATAAGTCAAATCAAATCATCAAGCGGCCGAGATATTGCTTTTACCCTCTTAGGATAAAAGTAACAGATAAACTTTGACTTATATGCATTTATTTATTCATTAATCAACTATACACAACAATGCGTTTTATAACATCAAGTTACTGATGCGGTTTCACATTATCAATGTACAATCAATTAACAAATAACAAACCATATATCTAGGTTTTAAGACCATATGATATTATCGTCTTGCGATCAACCTTTTTCATCACATTCCATCAGGTGATTCCAGCAAGCGCTGGTTTGTTCCAATGCTCAAAACTAGTTCATAAGCACTCATGAACGTTGCAGCAAACTTTTTCTATGTCTAATACCATTTAGACAATCTACACACCAATTCATGACAATCTTCATTCATACCTACTTCCAACATATGAACGATTGTGGACAGTTTGAATAATTCGATTATTCTTAATAAACTCAATTATTCTGGAAGTCAAAACATGCAAAGTGAAACAATAGCTAAACAACTAACATAAGATAGTAACATTACTCATAAATAATACTCCTTTATTTAATCATCAAATGTTAATTACATTTATCTATTACATGTTTCTAATACTATCTAATATAAACTAATATCATCCTTCAGCCCAATACTCCTAGCATGCTGCAAGTGCTTAACCCTGGTCAGTCCCTTCGTAAGCGGATCTGCTAGGTTATCTTCTAATGATATCCTCTTAACCACGAGTTGTCCTTCTTCTACTCGATGTCTAATAAAATGATATTTTCTGTCGATATGTCGAGATCTACCATGATCCCTTGGTTCCTTGGTCAAGACAACCGCTCCTTCATTATCACAGAAAATTTCCATAGGCTCCTTTATGGCAGGTACAACTCCAAGATCACCAATGAAGTTCTTCAACCATATTGCCTCCTTCGACGCTTCGCTCGCTGCAATGTACTCTGATTCGCACGTTGAATCAGCTACAGTTTCCTGCTTGGAACTTTTCCAAGTTACTGCTCCTCCATTCAGGGTAAATACCCAGCCCGACTGCGAACGGTAGTTGTCCCTGTCGGTCTGAAAGTTGGCGTCACGATACCCTCGCACCTTCAAGTCATCACTCCCTCCGAGGACTAAAAACCATTCCTTGGTCCTCTGAAGGTACTTAAGGATATTCTTGACCGCAATCCAATGGGCTTTGCCAGGGTTCCCTTGATATCTACTAACCATGCTCAAAGCAAAGGCTACATCAAGGCGAGTACAAGTCATAGCATACATGATTAAGCCAACTGCGGAAGCGTATGGTACTCGCCTCATTTATGCTATTTCGGCTTCGGTACTCGGACTTTGAGTCTTACTCAACTTGGCATTACTTTGTATCGGTAATTCTCCCTTCTTCGAATTTTCCATACTAAAACGTTTTAGTACCTTATCCAAGTAAGTGTTCTGACTAAGTCCTATTAGTCTCTTACTTCGTTCTCTCACTATCCTTATTCCCAAAATATAGGAAGCCTCTCCGAGGTCCTTCATAGCGAAGCACTTCCCGAGCCAGGACTTAACCTCCTGCAGTGTCGGGACGTCGTTTCCTATGAGTAGTATGTCATCGACATACAGAACGAGGAAGCTGACTATACTCCCACTAGCTTTGACATATACACATGATTCATCTTCGCTTCGTTCAAATCCAAACTCTTTGACTTTCTCATCGAAGCAAAGATTCCATCTGCGAGACGCTTGCTTAAGTTCATAAATGGACTTCTCAAGCTTACACACTCTATTTGGATGCTTCGGATCAACAAAACCCTCTGGCTGAGCCATGTAAACATCCTCAGCCAACTTCCCATTAAGGAAAGAGGTCTTGACATCCATTTGCCAAATCTCATAATCATGAAATGCGGCAATAGCTAGCATCACTCTAATAGACTTTATCTTCGCAACTAGTGAGAAGGTCTCAGCATAGTCAACTCCGGGAGTTTGAGTAAAGCCCTTCGCAACCAATCGCGCCTTATATGTGTATACGTTTCCATCCACGTCGGTCTTCTTCTTGAAGATCCATTTGCACCCAACGGTCTTACGTCCGGGCACATTATCAACCAAATTCCAAACTTGGTTGTCATACATGGATTGGATATAAAGGAACCATTACAAATAACTCCATGAGTAACAAGTGAATACACCAAGGTTATATATGACAACGATCTAACAACCAATGGAATGTGTGCTATCCGCCTTACTTACTGTTCCCCGTTGGGTTGTGAGTTTAGGGCAGATGCGCACAATCGATTGTTTGTTTACTCTAAGTATATATAACTTGTACCCACTTAGTACGCATAGAAAGGCTTGTAGTGTCATTTTACTTAACTTCCATTAAAGTAGGAAATATAGGATTTTCTAGAGGAACAGTCGAACTTTTCAAAACAGAACTCACGGCTTACATCACCTTTACATATGCATTTTCAAACAACATTTTACAGCTTACTCACATCACTAAAATCTTATGAACTCACCAGCTTAATTGCTGATCAACTCTTTCAAATAACTTGTATTCTCAGGAGACTATTAGACAGGTGCTCGTGCTGGGGATTTAGAAGATGAAGCATTTCAGCTTCAAGTCTTATTTTGTTATTTGTGTATGAATTCTATGTTTTGTGAACACCCTTTGTAAACACT
The DNA here is from genome assembly GCF_051521515.1 of Lactuca serriola. Classification (NCBI taxonomy): domain Eukaryota; kingdom Viridiplantae; phylum Streptophyta; class Magnoliopsida; order Asterales; family Asteraceae; genus Lactuca; species Lactuca serriola. The sequence continues at coordinate 120,738,979 of NC_136412.1, forward strand.
ATCTTTTGAAATGAAATGGTTGTTTATTACTTGCTTACCATATACATATCTCGTGATACTTGACATGACGTCCTCCACCCCCGAACGTTTCCGCCGTTCCGGTTTTGGGGTGTGACACGGTGGTAGTGGTGGCTTTTCTCATGAAGTATGGCCAAGCAAACACATGTACGACATGCATACTAGTATCAGAAACACACACACACACACACCCATCTTAGCTCAGAATCTGAACACAGCCACCCACCTGGTGGCATACGACGACGACAACAGGTGGAACAGTCGCTGGAGCGGCGACGGATGAGGCTAGAGCGTACGAATAAGCGACGACAAAACGAAGAGGGGGAAGCACTTGCGCCGTATCGAAATGGACAAAGTGGGTCACAGACATGATCTTTTGACTATACAGATATATGGCGTCCTTCGCCTTCGTTGACAGCAGTACCGGTGGCCACGGCTAACAGTCGGCGACATCGGGTGGCTTGACAGACGACGAGTTAGAGAAGGGAGGCTACACGACCCCAAAACAGTAGCCATAACAATTCTTGTCTTCATAGGCGGCAGGAGCTACAATGGTGGCATTGGACTGGTGGTTTGTGACCTCAATAATGGGAGTGGCGGCGCCAGCCAGAGGGTGGCGGCTGGAGAGAGTTGAAGTAGAGGTAGGGTTTCCTTGAGACGCATCCTTCAAGCAGGTAGGGAGGGTATCGGGTTTAATCCCGTTTCCATTCTCCCAAACTTCATAATAAAATTGACACAACGGGTCCCTCCCATACATAATCTTTTCAACATAAGCCCATAAGTTACCTTTCAGCCCTCAGCATTCCAAAATCCTTTCTTTTTAAGTCCAATAATTACCAAACACCCCCTGCCTTCAGAAATCTTCACAAATTCACTCCTAAATTAAATTTAACCCCCAATATTCCAAAAATTATGACATTTAACTCCCAAAACCAATGCCTTGCTGAATTACTACGAATTTAAGGCTACAATCATAAGAAAATGATATAATTTTACATCTTAGGGTCTAGGGATACTTATTTATTTATTTATTTCATTTAATTTAAATGGAATGTTACATCCGAGGTCTTGAAAACGAAGACCCACATAAATTCCTTAAGGAATTTCATATGGTTTGTTCACAAATGAAGCCACATGCGATAACTGAAGATCAGATAAAGTAAAAGACATTCCCTTTTTCACTTCAAGATTTAGCAAGAGAATGCCTATATGAGCTCCTATCCGGTTCCATTACCACTTGGACATAACTTGCAAAGATATTTTTAGAGAAATACTTTTAAGAAACGCGAGTTTCCAGTCTCAGAAGAGAAATCCTTAGTATCAAACAAGGCAGATGTAACAACCTGAAAATCTTTCCGTTATCGATGTTAGCTTTCTGTTACTCGAAAATTAATTGTTGTAAAAATATTTCGATTCTAAGGGTATAGAATGAAATAAACTAAACAAAAAGGGTGTCAATAAATACCTAAATTAATTAATCGGACATATTTAACGAGTATATAATTTAATTAATTGTGTTTTTTTTAGAAATAAAGTATATATATAATTCATTAAAACGTATGAATGACATAGAGGGGTTAAAATGTCATTGAATGAAACTTGATTTATTAAAGAAATTGTTAAAAGGTTAAAAGAATTATTTTGAAATAAATCGAAGGACTTAAAGTGTAACATTTCTATTTTGAATTCAATTTAACCGATAGTTACGTATGTGTTTATTTTCTTCCGTTCCCTTCCAGTATAGTAATTACTTATAACCTTCAAGGGAATTGGATCGATTATTCTCCAATCCGTTTCCTCAGCATGTGGAATAAGATGTAACCCAAAAATCAAGCTTGCTTACTGTTCTTGCTTGGCGTCAACTGGGAAGGAACGAAAGAAAAAACAAAAGAAACGCGAATACAGGAAGGAGAAATTAAGGAGACGGTTGTGGTGGCTTAAAGTGGTTACAACAATGGAAACCGACAGAGAAAAACAACGAAAACCAACTCCGATGAGATCTCAATGCGGTATTTCAGTGAACCACGAATGGGAAGAAATATTTACACAAGCATAGTGCGAGGTGGGTAGGAGCTCTGTGGAAGGCGTAGATAGGTTGCATATTACATGTATTGGCCACTGTGAAGGACAGTGAGAGACACGTTGCTTCCCGTGAATATAAGGTAAAATCTTTCTACGTGTATTAGTTACAATTCATGGGATTAATCACATGCGTGGATATATACATATATATATATATATATATATATATATATATATATATATATATATATATATATATATATATAATGAATGGATGGTGTGGGATTGGTGGAGTAAACAAGTAGTTTAACAAGATTTGTTAATTGTTTTTATGGACGGTGGATTATCTCATTTAAAATACAAATCGTACAAAAATGGGTATATAGATTCAAGAGTTTGATCAAGTGGACAGTGAGGTTTGGTGTTTAACAAAAGATAACCAATATTCAAAGTTTCTAGCAAACTACGAATTACTATTCAGGGAGCAAACCATGAGATCTTAATGCACTTATTCAAGGCCAAATTGGTGAAAATTTATGTATTCTTAATCCATTGGCTAAAGCCTTTACGTGTTTGTGTATTTTGGCAAATACTATAATTTTGCACAACAACTTTGTCCCATCTTGCGAGAGCTGTATCTGCTAATATAAGCATAATTGGCCGATACCCCTCTCTGGATAACATGTAGGAAATCGATTCTAGTTTTCAGAAAGTCCAGATTCAGGTTAATTGGAGTTACAGGTTCTGTTTTGTGCCCAAAACACTGAACGGGGGTCGGGCAGGGAGAATATAAAAATTAATATAACATATACTTTATTTGTTAATTGAATGTTATGTGTGGTGTTTAGGTGGAGTTTTGAGAACTTCAAGTAAGTTCAATACTTGGAATAGAAGGAAATTTTCATCAAGGCTAAAGGTGAGTTCATAGTTTTAACTCACTAAAGTTGCTTGATTGAAACGTGCAATCCGTAGATGGTGATTTGATTCATTTTAGGATGACCATGTCATTACTTGTGCTTGATGATGATATGATATTGGTTATGCTAATATATGCTTTGTGTTAATGCCATGATATGATGTAATTGCTATGTTGCTTACACTTTGATGCACTTGATGTATATGACATGCTAACTTAAGTTGCTTGAAATATGATGTACGGTTATGTTGTGATGTGTTGGTTAGAATACATTGCATGTTTAATACACATTCATAAGGTATGCATTATATGACATGCTTAATCTATAAATGACATTGCGGGGTTATGCGTAGAGGGTTTGGGTAGTTCATGATCTTTGCCTAAAACCTTATCCGGATCATTGAGGGTGCCTACTAGGTTGAAAGAGTACCTATAGGAAGAGCTATAGCCACAACGGTGATTAGTTGTCGGTCTTTCTAGATGACCGTGTGACACATGGTTTGCGGGCACTTCGGTGTTCGTGGGCTGGAGTGATGTTGGTCCCTCGTTCGCGGCCAACGCAAACATCACGTGGGAATCGGGAGGTGTATCGTTGGAATTGGCACCGTTTGTATCGATCCTGAACGACACCGCGGGGTACTTGTACTTTGAAAAGTCGGAGTAGCGAAAGTGGAGTCACGAGGTTGGTGTTTCGGGTGGAAGTCATGAGCCACTTAGAGCATTCGGCTGGCCGTGCACACAAGAGTGAACGGGGTGTTTCTCTTGAGTTACGTAGCACTAAGAGACACTTTTCTATCAACTGGTTGGATAGATATAATAAAAGGTTGAACATGTAACAAACAGTTGTTTGCATATTAAAAGGTTGAATATATAACAAAGGTTGTTTCTTAACAAAAGGTTGAACATGTAACAAAAGGTTGGTTGCATATTAAAAGGTTGAATATATATTAAAGGTTGCTTATTAATAAAATATTAAACATTTAAAGATTGCTTATATATGAAATGTGATTAATTATATGCTATGCGGTTGCTTATGTGGTATTTGGTTGATCATATACGTTATGTGGTAGAATTGTGATTAAACATATATGCATGTATGCGGTTGAATAATTATGATATGCGATTGTTTTCTAAGTGGTAATGTCTATCATTTTTATGCTTCATCATAAAATGAATGATTGACCCATATGGGGTTGTATGTTTTATGTGCAACTTTTTGAACTCACTTAGCTGGGGCTAACACTTATATCTTTTCTCTTTTGTTCCTTATGATTGGTGCAGGCAGTTTAGAAGATTGGCCTTGGTGAGAGGGGTTCTTATGGATAGTAGATTTATATTAACGATACCACTCTTGGACATGTTTTTGATTATTTACTTTAAAGTACTATTGTTTACATTTTAAATGGTTTGGAATTATGTTTGAATTTTTGAAGTAACGCTGTGGTTTCAAAAATGTTTTGAATAAAAAAACTAAGTCTTCTGCTAACGTATTCTGTTAAATAAATGTTTTAAAAGAAAAAAAAATTATGGTAAAAATCACGACGTTACAGCAGAAGAGAAGCTTTATACACTTACTGGTGTTGAGTTATTTATTGTGTTGTGTCAAATTTAATATGTATCTGTTTAGCCTTTATTAAACGGATTGGGCCTGTCTATCCGCTTTTATGGAGCTAGGGTTTGGCTATAAATATTGCATGCATGTTTTGTATTAGGGTTAATCAATTGGATTGCCCGACATCGTCTTTATAGAGAAGTAGAACTCTTCTAAGACGTTGATAATATAATCATTCGACACCTTTTTGATAAATTGCTCTTCTTGTTTCATTTACTTTACTGTTTTGAATCTATCGATCTACAAGTTTATTGTTTCAATAATTGGTATCAGATCAGGAGATTGTGTAATAAATATACATATCTTATGTCGAGCTTATTAGGGTTTTTGAGTTTTTGTAAGATCTGTTCTTGTTGTCTTCATCGATTGTAGACGTTAGATCTAGTTTCTAGTTAAGACCTAAAATCGATTATTATTTTACACATCTGATTCTTAACAGGTTTTTGTGAATCATCATGCAACCAGAAGATCCACACACTCTTTCCTTCAATCTATCAAGCAGCATCGGATCTACTACCAGGATCCCTATTCTTTTTCCATAATATTATGAAGTATGGGCGCTGCACTTTGAAGACTACGTGCTAGGTCTTGAAGATCATGGTTCATTAATATGGGAATCAATAACCAAGCAGACATTTGCTCACACTGCTACAAGAAAGATCATTACAACTCAAGCAGTATACAATGCTCTTCTCCTTGAACAAACAAACATTCGTTAATGAGTAACGTCAAGGAAATGAGGATAATCAGGTTCGCTCTTCCTCCAGACACGCTTCTTCTACAAACTTTATCCGAGTGACGCAGATCTTGAGCATTCAGTTCAAACATTACTTCTCTCAGATTTTTGTGCTTTTGTTCAAAAGCCAGAAGAGACATTAGATCAAACATTCCATCGTTTAATCATCACTTAAGCAGAATGTTAAAACATAAGATCAGACGTCAACCTATGCAGCAAAAAGTCACATTTATGAATGGTTTGAGGCCTGAATGGAAGGCACTTGTTTCAACAGTTAAAGCTCATCAACAGTTTAAGAATTATTCTTTGGCAAAGCTAGTAGGAATTCTTAGGTCCCACAAATCTAAACTAATGAAGGAAGGGAAAAATTGTGTCGAGCATGGGGTCATTAGCCCTGGTTGCGAAGGGAAAGAAGTTTGTAGAAGAAGGTTCAGATTCTGATCTTTCTTATTGCGAGCTAACAAAAGAAGAATACATTCTGATAGTGTCAAATCCCAGAAAGTCTGCTAAAAAGAATTTTGGATGCCTCAAAAAACATGAACTAGCAACGGAACTACAGTTCTGACAAAGCAAAGGATGAGAGCCTCAGCAACTCCCAAAAGGATGAGGTGAAGAAAGAAAAGAAATTGATGGGAGATTCCGGCTATGACTGCAACTATTGTCATGGCAAAAATCACTTGGCTAAGGAGTGCATGTAGAGAAGGTGTGAGAAGAAGGAGGAAGAAGACGATGAAGCTTATTATCTTCGAAAGTTAGAAGAGACTCGAAAGAAAAAGAGTGTTGATAATGCTAAACCTACTTTGATTGTGCAGGAGGACGATGATGAATTTGGACGTGTTGAGGTCTGGTCAACAGATTCAGAAGATGAGTAAGTTCGGAAGCCCACGCATGTTGGATGCTTCGTTGTGATGTCTGGAGTCCCTGAGTACGAGGGAAGATGTTTGATGGTCTGTGGTGATGTTTTGGAGCAGAGATGATATGCCACTGACAATGTGAAGGCCTCTGAGAGCTGTTTTGCTGCAAGACCTGTTTCGGAATAGGTCAGTGAATGTGAGTGGGTCATCAGTAAGGTACAATCTATTCTCCAGTCTCTTAATATTCCAGTCGCTCGTTACGAATTTGAATTAGATGATTTTAATTTTACTGTCTCTAGTTTTAGTGATAGTTTAAAAAGAACATGTCTAAATAATTCTAAACTAACTAATCAAATCAGCAGGATAACAAACAAGAGTGAAGAGAGACGGATGTGGATAGATAAGTTGGAGTTAGAGCTAACTAGGTCTAGGGATGATGTTATTTATTTGAAAAGAGACAATTTAGAATTGTTAAAACAAAGAAATATTTTTTGTTTGATTTCTAAGGGGTTATATTTTAACATTACCCAACTGCATCTTGACTATGAAATAGGGAAAAGATACACAAAATGACTTTACCCTTTCTCAATTTGAAAGATGATGAAATCGATGCATAGTGTTACATGTGTGAATCCATAGTGTCCTCGGATGATGTTTCTAAATCTTATAAAGTCGGACTTGACAAAATTGAAGAATACATTTGGTCCAAAGATCATAAAAGCATGCTAAAAAAATATTGGATGAAAATGATAAAGAGAAAATTAAATTTGATACTTTACAGAAATTTTACTCTTTATGCATAAAATTGAGTTCGGAAAACACTTTCGATACTGAGAATGTTTCCAAATTTGACAAAAGTGACATGAGTGAGATCTCTGTAGAGGATAAGATTGATTGTTTGACATTTGTGCAAAATGAGAATGCACCAAAGAAAATTTTGATTTCCAAAAACTCGGTTGAATATGTTCACATTGTTGGAAATAAGGCTTCGGATGTTTTAAAAGCAAAAGTTATTGTATTTCCGAAAGTTCAAACCATCCCTAATCAAATTTTTGTAAAAACCAGACTGAATAAAAATCAAACTTCCGAACTAACGTCCTTAGTAGATGATGATAATGCAAAAGGTTGCGATGAATTCTTTTGGTCAGGAAAACCAAAGGGAGATATGTCGCATAACCATTAAATAGTGTCAACCCTTGCAATGATAAATGTGACAACTGTCAAATTCAGGTCATTCTCGGACTCATGCATCTTTATAAAAACCATTCATGCACAACATGCCATGACCTAGTAGTATAAATTAGGTCAAAAATCTTGCATAAACTAGGATCCAACTAAGGTCAAGGACTAATATACTTGATACTTACAATTCTAGTAAGTTGCTTAGCTACAATAGGAAATGTCAATACTATAATTAGAATAAAGCTTCAAGCTTTGTTATAATTGAAATAGGGTATAAAACCCTAAAAATAAATTAAAACATTCTAATTATACTTCAACATGTTGTTGAATATCAAACAATATTCCAAAAACCCAAAAGAGCCAAAAATCCAAAGTTATAAATTATAAAGCTTAAAAACCTTATAAAATTTGGCTATAAACTTCCTAATATCAAATTGTTATTAATCAAATTATGGATTATACCAATGAAATAGAAATATAAATTATCATGCATTAATCATCATTAATTAGTTAAAAACAAGATATTTAAATAAATCAAAAATTTGCTTAAAGAATCACTTTTATAAAAATTAGATTTTTATAAAAATTAAGGAGGGATTTTTATAAAATTTGAATTGAGGAGAGAGAAGGCCCTAATCCACTCAAAAATCTGGCCATTCTCCCCTCCCCATGCTCCCTCTTCCCAAAAACTTCAATCATTAACTCATTTCCTACACTCTACCTCTTCTTTCTCCACTCTCTTACACTCCACTCTTCACACACTTCACTCTCTTCTTCCCTCTCTCTAAACTCACGAAAATCCTCTCATTCCTCTGCAAAATTTCGAGATTGTGAAGCCCTTGAAGTGTTCTTACTTCCCTCAAGATCATAACAAAGGTAAACAACATCATCTTCTTCCATAGTTACATGATTTTACTTCTTTTCTTTCTTAGTTTTCTCTTCTTTGCGGATTCTATGCCATTCCATGGCTAGAAATCTTTATGTTTTCCCTTGTGGTTTGTAGATTCTCACCATAACACAATGCATGTGTTAGAGATGGTGAAAATCCGGGATCAAACCCATGCAAGGAGTGAAAAAGATGCACATATGATCATGTGACATCAAAACCTAATATTTCATGTTCTTCTCCATTTCTTTTGTGTTCATGCATGAACAAAAGCATTTAAACCATTTCTATTACATCTTGGATGCTCATTCATTCCATGCATGTGTTAGAAATCGGGCCTTACCAAAGATATGCATGATGTTCTTGTTGAAATACCCTAATAATGCACACAAGCAAACATGCAATCTGCCAGATTACTTTGTTCGACTTTGAACGGCCATAACTCAGTCATTTCTTAACCAAATCATGATATTCTTTTTGTATTGGTTAGTTCCACGAGTTAACATTCAAACCCAACTGGTCTTACTGTAAATTATTAAATATCCGATTTTTGGCAATTTTTACAAAATTATTGCGCATACAGCTCTTTTTCTGTGATCACTATTTTTGTCTTGCATAATCAATGGCCTTAAACCCAACCATAAATCTGAGGAAAAATACCTTAGAAACTTAACATATCTAGTGAATGATGGTTGAAATATCGTGGCTTAAAACCTCACTGAATGGGCTACACAAATTCATGAACTTCAGCCACATCTACACTTCATGTATTATTGCATGCAACTTTTCTTAAATTGTTTGGAATCATTACCCTCATTTCTCTTCTGAATACATTTTTAACATTTTTCCTTTTGAAAGCCCTTGCATGCATGAGATAACCTGGAAAATTTCAAGAGCTTTTGTTATTTCTTTGATTTATTAGAGTTATTGCTAAAACCAAGGGCATAAATCATATAAAATACATCCAGAGGTCAATAAATCCTAAATAAATTTATGGATGATCCTTATGGGGAATAATGACCCGTCACCAAATTTCAGCAATTTTTGTTACTGTTTAATACGATTTATAATTTTCTTTTGTTTAGGACATGATAAATTACAAAACCACTTTAGAGGATATGAAAATTGTATCTAACAATTGTCGCATACCTTAACTGTGATTGGTGACTCCATAAAATAATTTCAATATTTTTCATCATGTCTTACTATTTTTTCCCAATTTTTGGTAATTATAATGGTCTAAAAATGGGAAAAATAGTTCTGATTATCCAAAATTCATGAAAATTTACCAGGATATCATATTATACAGTAGGAGGTTACATAAAACTTTTGAGGATTTTTCTCTACTGTAACCTATTTTTCTCTTATTTTCTAAAGTTAATTGCATTAAAATGCACTTAAATATACATAAATACCCAAAACCAGTTTATACATTATGAAAACCCCTTTTGATATTTTACCCAGGATATTTATTCTGTAAATGATGTTACAAAAATTTATGGTGATTTATTTTAACTGTTTAATATTATTTCTTCAATTGATGACTATTTAAAGGATTAAAACGAGGAAAAATAGAAATACCCACTGAAAAATATCTTTTATATTTTTCCCAGCCTATTTATGTACAATAACAGTTAGTTAAAAAGTTTGGGTAATTTTGGAAACTGTTTTCTATTTATTTCAATTTTTATTGAAATAAATGCTCAAAAATCATAAAATATAATTAAACAGCTTGAAAATCCATTTTTATAATTTTCCCAGCTTAGTAATGTGTAATAACAGTTAAATAAAAAGTTTGAGAATTTTTATCCTTTGAATGCTATTTTCATGAATTTATGTTGTAATAAGGACTTAAAAAAAAATTTGGAAAATTTATATGCCAATGTTGTAATTAATCGCCCGATATGTAGAATTTCATTACTTCAGAAAAAGTGTAACTAATTGATATAAAATCCAATACTAAAACATAAATTGGCATTTCCCTATATGTAGAGTTTAGTATATTAGCATTAGATATCGACATGGAAACTCACTAGTGCGTGTGTTTGATGTCGTAGGATTCCGGTAGTAAGACGTTGGTGCATCTCGAAGTACCGCTTGTGCCTACACAAAACTTCGTGAGTATTCACGCACTCCCCTATTTTCAGTTTTTATGTTTTGGGGTGGAAAAGCATGTCCAGAAAAACTATTGTTTGCATGTTGTATTTAAATTGATTATTATCAAACATGATTGCTATTGTATTGCTATGTTTCTTTATGTATGTCTATGCAACACGGAACATGAGACCTTATCATACTAAGGCCCTTCCCTTATCTCTAACCATTAACTCTTTGAGCCAATGGTCATTATGGATAACGCTATTAGGAATTGACAACTCCTCACTCGCCCGAATCGCTGGAGTGCATGATACCATATTCATCTATGGAACGATAAGCATAGATCTCGATAGGGCTTCAGTCATAGGTTTGGTTGAGACTCATTGTTTGCTCATATACATACAAACTCGTTTCTCGTTATAGCAATAAACTTGTACTCATTAATAGCAATCAACTTGTTTATCATTGAAGCAACGTACTTGTGTGTACGGAAAGCCTTGTTTTACGCTCGATTTTATAAACTTGTGAACTCACCAACTATTTTCATAGTTGACGCTTGTTTTACATGCTTTTTCAGGAAATAATTAGTAAGTGAATGTAAAGATTCATCATCATAGAGCATGCTGCATCGTGTTGAAGCTATTATGAAGTTATATTTTGATTAATGTTGTTTTGGAAAAACTTGTACTTTGTTTCTTTTAAGCTATGGGTTGTAAACTTTTAAATACTGCTATGGTGATGTATCTTTATCTTTTGCAATGAAACTGTTATCGCTGTCATACCTTGCGTTTCCGCTTTAGCGGGGTGTGACAATAAAGTTGGTCCGAGTGGAACCAAAAATGTCCCGAGTGAAACATCTTCCGAACAGACTGACTTGCCTGTTAGAAAACCAAATCCTATAGTCAAAATTCATACGTCAGCTGAGGAACATATGGCTAAGAAAAGACAATTAAACGCTAGATATCAGAAAAAATCTGAAAGGACAACTGTGATGGGTTTGAGCCATAAGAACATTCCTATGTGCACATACAAACCCTAATGCTTGGATCTAGGTTTCTCTAATTGAACATGCAATATATCCAAGACTTTGATTGATAAATCTAATGAAGAACATTCAAATCATATATGAAAAACAGATCTAGAAGATTATCTTGAGTTGCTTACTTGAATCTTCTTGTCGTTGGAGCTTAGAGTCACAATTGTCACTCCTCTAATGGCTTACAAACACCAACTTAGAAAGAGGATGATTAGAGAGTGAGAGGGGAGGGCAAGAAATCGGCTAGGGTTTCTTCAAAGGCAAGAGTGTCGATTTCCTTGACCCCATGGGTCTATTTATACTAGTGAGGCTCCTAGGGTTTCACCATTAAACCCTAATTGGATAACTTAGGCCCTAAGCAATCCAATCTCCCTAATGATAAGCCTTGGATGATTTCTAGGTCCTTCTAAACCCTAAAACCGTCCACCCCTTATCCATAAGGGATTATAGCCCAAAGTATAACTATCATACAATTGACAGTTTATGCCCTTTTATTTAATTAATCTCTTTAAGTCACCAAATTAATTCCTAATTAATTTATGACTTATATTAATCAAATAACAATATTATTATTCCTTATATTATTCCTATAATATATTAATAATATTTCTTCTCTCATTATAAATCATCCTGTCAAGTTGCTATGGTGAAGGCAACCCAAAAAGACCATGCACAATCGGGTCAAATACTTGCCTAATATAGTTGTAGCCTTAGACACTATTCCAACAGTCTCCCACTTGGATAAGTCTAGTAACTATATACACAAGTATAATCCGATTAGCAATCGTAGCTCTCAAAGACGCTGTCAAACTCTGATCTTATCAGGTAGTCCTTTAGATAAGGGATCGTATAGTCCTCTGTTTAGATATCATGCGGACAATTCTATGGAACCAATTATCCAGCAGTTGGTTTCTCGATATCAAATTTATTCGACATAGAACTTAATCGAACACATCAATTTAGTTCTGACCGGGCCCGGCACATAAGTCAAATCAAATCATCAAGCGGCCGAGATATTGCTTTTACCCTCTTAGGATAAAAGTAACAGATAAACTTTGACTTATATGCATTTATTTATTCATTAATCAACTATACACAACAATGCGTTTTATAACATCAAGTTACTGATGCGGTTTCACATTATCAATGTACAATCAATTAACAAATAACAAACCATATATCTAGGTTTTAAGACCATATGATATTATCGTCTTGCGATCAACCTTTTTCATCACATTCCATCAGGTGATTCCAGCAAGCGCTGGTTTGTTCCAATGCTCAAAACTAGTTCATAAGCACTCATGAACGTTGCAGCAAACTTTTTCTATGTCTAATACCATTTAGACAATCTACACACCAATTCATGACAATCTTCATTCATACCTACTTCCAACATATGAACGATTGTGGACAGTTTGAATAATTCGATTATTCTTAATAAACTCAATTATTCTGGAAGTCAAAACATGCAAAGTGAAACAATAGCTAAACAACTAACATAAGATAGTAACATTACTCATAAATAATACTCCTTTATTTAATCATCAAATGTTAATTACATTTATCTATTACATGTTTCTAATACTATCTAATATAAACTAATATCATCCTTCAGCCCAATACTCCTAGCATGCTGCAAGTGCTTAACCCTGGTCAGTCCCTTCGTAAGCGGATCTGCTAGGTTATCTTCTAATGATATCCTCTTAACCACGAGTTGTCCTTCTTCTACTTGATGTCTAATAAAATGATATTTTCTGTCGATATGTCGAGATCTACCATGATCCCTTGGTTCCTTGGTCAAGACAACCGCTCCTTCATTATCACAGAAAATTTCCATAGGCTCCTTTATGGCAGGTACAACTCCAAGATCACCAATGAAGTTCTTCAACCATATTGCCTCCTTCGACGCTTCGCTCGCTGCAATGTACTCTGATTCGCACGTTGAATCAGCTACAGTTTCCTGCTTGGAACTTTTCCAAGTTACTGCTCCTCCATTCAGGGTAAATACCCAGCCCGACTGCGAACGGTAGTTGTCCCTGTCGGTCTGAAAGTTGGCGTCACGATACCCTCGCACCTTCAAGTCATCACTCCCTCCGAGGACTAAAAACCATTCCTTGGTCCTCTGAAGGTACTTAAGGATATTCTTGACCGCAATCCAATGGGCTTTGCCAGGGTTCCCTTGATATCTACTAACCATGCTCAAAGCAAAGGCTACATCAAGGCGAGTACAAGTCATAGCATACATGATTAAGCCAACTGCGGAAGCGTATGGTACTCGCCTCATTTCTGCTATTTCGGCTTCGGTACTCGGACTTTGAGTCTTACTCAACTTGGCATTACTTTGTATCGGTAATTCTCCCTTCTTCGAATTTTCCATACTAAAACGTTTTAGTACCTTATCCAAGTAAGTGTTCTGACTAAGTCCTATTAGTCTCTTACTTCGTTCTCTCACTATCCTTATTCCCAAAATATAGGAAGCCTCTCCGAGGTCCTTCATAGCGAAGCACTTCCCGAGCCAGGACTTAACCTCCTGCAGTGTCGGGACGTCGTTTCCTATGAGTAGTATGTCATCGACATACAGAACGAGGAAGCTGACTATACTCCCACTAGCTTTGACATATACACATGATTCATCTTCGCTTCGTACAAATCCAAACTCTTTGACTTTCTCATCGAAGCAAAGATTCCATCTGCGAGATGCTTGCTTAAGTTCATAAATGGACTTCTCAAGCTTACACACTCTATTTGGATGCTTCGGATCAACAAAACCCTCTGGCTGAGCCATGTAAACATCCTCAGCCAACTTCCCATTAAGGAAAGAGGTCTTGACATCCATTTGCCAAATCTCATAATCATGAAATGCGGCAATAGCTAGCATCACTCTAATAGACTTTATCTTCGCAACTAGTGAGAAGGTCTCAGCATAGTCAACTCCGGGAGTTTGAGTAAAGCCCTTCGCAACCAATCGCGCCTTATATGTGTATACGTTTCCATCCACGTCGGTCTTCTTCTTGAAGATCCATTTGCACCCAACGGTCTTACGTCCGGGCACATTATCAACCAAATTCCAAACTTGGTTGTCATACATGGATTGGATATAAAGGAACCATTACAAATAACTCCATGAGTAACAAGTGAATACACCAAGGTTATATATGACAACGATCTAACAACCAATGGAATGTGTGCTATCCGCCTTACTTACTGTTCCCCGTTGGGTTGTGAGTTTAGGGCAGATGCGCACAATCGATTGTTTGTTTACTCTAAGTATATATAACTTGTACCCACTTAGTACGCATAGAAAGGCTTGTAGTGTCATTTTACTTAACTTCCATTAAAGTAGGAAATATAGGATTTTCTAGAGGAACAGTCGAACTTTTCAAAACAGAACTCACGGCTTACATCACCTTTACATATGCATTTTCAAACAACATTTTACAGCTTACTCACATCACTAAAATCTTATGAACTCACCAGCTTAATTGCTGATCAACTCTTTCAAATAACTTGTATTCTCAGGAGACTATTAGACAGGTGCTCGTGCTGGGGATTTAGAAGATGAAGCATTTCAGCTTCAAGTCTTATTTTGTTATTTGTGTATGAATTCTATGTTTTGTGAACACCCTTTGTAAACACTATCTTTTGAAATGAAATGGTTGTTTATTACTTGCTTACCATATACATATCTCGTGATACTTGACATGACGTCCTCCACCCCCGAACGTTTCCGCCGTTCCGGTTTTGGGGTGTGACACGGTGGTAGTGGTGGCTTTTCTCATGAAGTATGGCCAAGCAAACACATGTACGACATGCATACTAGTATCAGAAACACACACACACACACACCCATCTTAGCTCAGAATCTGAACACAACCACCCACCTGGTGGCATACGACGACGACAACAGGTGGAACAGTCGCTGGAGCGGCGACGGATGAGGCTAGAGCGTACGAATAAGCGACGACAAAACGAAGAGGGGGAAGCACTTGCGCCGTATCGAAATGGACAAAGTGGGTCACAGACATGATCTTTTGACTATACAGATATATGGCGTCCTTCGCCTTCGTTGACAGCAGTACCGGTGGCCACGGCTAACAGTCGGCGACATCGGGTGGCTTGACAGACGACGAGTTAGAGAAGGGAGGCTACACGACCCCAAAACAGTAGCCATAACAATTCTTGTCTTCATAGGCGGCAGGAGCTACAATGGTGGCATTGGACTGGTGGTTTGTGACCTCAATAATGGGAGTGGCGGCGCCAGCCAGAGGGTGGCGGCTGGAGAGAGTTGAAGTAGAGGTAGGGTTTCCTTGAGACGCATCCTTCAAGCAGGTAGGGAGGGTATCGGGTTTAATCCCGTTTCCATTCTCCCAAACTTCATAATAAAATTGACACAACGGGTCCCTCCCATACATAATCTTTTCAACATAAGCCCATAAGTTACCTTTCAGCCCTCAGCATTCCAAAATCCTTTCTTTTTAAGTCCAATAATTACCAAACACCCCCTGCCTTCAGAAATCTTCACAAATTCACTCCTAAATTAAATTTAACCCCCAATATTCCAAAAATTATGACATTTAACTCCCAAAACCAATGTCTTGCTGAATTACTACGAATTTAAGGCTACAATCATAAGAAAATGATATAATTTTACATCTTAGGGTCTAGGGATACTTATTTATTTATTTATTTCATTTAATTTAAATGGAATGTTACATCCGAGGTCTTGAAAACGAAGACCCACATAAATTCCTTAAGGAATTTCATATGGTTTGTTCACGAATGAAGCCACATGCGATAACTGAAGATCAGATAAAGTAAAAGACATTCCTTTTTTCACTTCAAGATTTAGCAAGAGAATGCCTATATGAGCTCCTATCCGGTTCCATTACCACTTGGACAGAACTTGCAAAGATATTTTTAGAGAAATACTTTTAAGAAACGCGAGTTTCCAGTCTCAGAAGAGAAATCCTTAGTATCAAACAAGGCAGATGTAACAACCTGAAAATCTTTCCGTTATCGATGTTAGCTTTCTGTTACTCGAAAATTAATTGTTGTAAAGATATTTCGATTCTAAGGGTATAGAACGAAATAAACTAAACAAAAAGGGTGTCAATAAATACCTAAATTAATTAATCAGACATATTTAACGAGTATATAATTTAATTAATTGTGTTTTTTTTAGAAATAAAGTATATATATAATTCATTAAAACGTATGAATGACATAGAGGGGTTAAAATGTCATTGAATGAAACTTGATTTATTAAAGAAATTGTTAAAAGGTTAAAAGAATTATTTTGAAATAAATCGAAGGACTTAAAGTGTAACATTTCTATTTTGAATTCAATTTAACCGATAGTTACGTATGTGTTTATTTTCTTCCGTTCCCTTCCAGTATAGCAATTACTTATAACCTTCAAGGGAATTGGATCGATTATTCTCCAATCCGTTTCCTCAGCATGTGGAATAAGATGTAACCCAAAAATCAAGCTTGCTTACTGTTCTTGCTTGGCGTCAACTGGGAAGGAACGAAAGAAAAAACAAAAGAAACGCGAATACAGGAAGGAGAAATTAAGGAGACGGTTGTGGTGGCTTAAAGTGGTTACAACAATGGAAACCGACAGAGAAAAACAACGAAAACCAACTCCGATGAGATCTCGATGCGGTATTTCAGTGAACCACGAATGGGAAGAAATATTTACACAAGCATAGTGCGAGGTGGGTAGGAGCTCTGTGGAAGGCGTAGATAGGTTGCATATTACATGTATTGGCCACTGTGAAGGACAGTGAGAGACACGTTGCTTCCCGTGAATATAAGGTAAAATCTTTCTACGTGTATTAGTTACAATTCATGGGATTAATCACATGCGTGGATATACATATATATATATATATATATATATATATATATATATATATATATATATATAATGAATGGATGGTGTGGGATTGGTGGAGTAAACAAGTAGTTTAACAAGATTTGTTAATTGTTTTTATGGACGGTGGATTATCTCATTTAAAATACAAATCGTACAAAAATGGGTATATAGATTCAAGAGTTTGATCAAGTGGACAGTGAGGTTTGGTGTTTAACAAAAGATAACCAATATTCAAAGTTTCTAGCAAACTACGAATTACTATTCAGGGAGCAAACCATGAGATCTTAATGCACTTATTCAAGGCCAAATTGGTGAAAATTTATGTATTCTTAATCCATTGGCTAAAGCCTTTACGTGTTTGTGTATTTTGGCAAATACTATAATTTTGCACAACAACTTTGTCCCATCTTGCGAGAGCTGTATCTGCTAATATAAGCATAATTGGCCGATACCCCTCTCTGGATAACATGTAGGAAATCGATTCTAGTTTTCAGAAAGTCCAGATTCAGGTTAATTGGAGTTACAGGTTCTGTTTTGTGCCCAAAACACTGAACGGGGGTCGGGCAGGGAGAATATAAAAATTAATATAACATATACTTTATTTGTTAATTGAATGTTATGTGTGGTGTTTAGGTGGAGTTTTGAGAACTTCAAGTAAGTTCAATACTTGGAATAGAAGGAAAATTTCATCAAGGCTAAAGGTGAGTTCATAGTTTTAACTCACTAAAGTTGCTTGATTGAAACGTGCAATCCGTAGATGGTGATTTGATTCATTTTAGGATGACCATGTCATTACTTGTGCTTGATGATGATATGATATTGGTTATGCTAATATATGCTTTGTGTTAATGCCATGATATGATGTAATTGCTATGTTGCTTACACTTTGATGCACTTGATGTATATGACATGCTAACTTAAGTTGCTTGAAATATGATGTACGGTTATGTTGTGATGTGTTGGTTAGAATACATTGCATGTTTAATACACATTCATAAGGTATGCATTATATGACATGCTTAATCTATAAATGACATTGCGGGGTTATGCGTAGAGGGTTTGGGTAGTTCATGATCTTTGCCTAAAACCTTATCCGGATCATTGAGGGTGCCTACTAGGTTGAAAGAGTACCTATAGGAAGAGCTATAGCCACAACGGTGATTAGTTGTCGGTCTTTCTAGATGACCGTGTGACACATGGTTTGCGGGCACTTCGGTGTTCGTGGGCTGGAGTGATGTTGGTCCCTCGTTCGCGGCCAACGCAAACATCACGTGGGAATCGGGAGGTGTATCGTTGGAATTGGCACCGTTTGTATCGATCATGAACGACACCGCGGGGTACTTGTACTTTGAAAAGTCGGAGTAGCGAAAGTGGAGTCACGAGGTTGGTGTTTCGGGTGGAAGTCATGAGCCACTTAGAGCATTCGGCTGGCCGTGCACACAAGAGTGAACGGGGTGTTTCTCTTGAGTTACGTAGCACTAAGAGACACTTTTCTATCAACTGGTTGGATAGATATAATAAAAGGTTGAACATGTAACAAACAGTTGTTTGCATATTAAAAGGTTGAATATATAACAAAGGTTGTTTATTAACAAAAGGTTGAACATGTAACAAAAGGTTGGTTGCATATTAAAAGGTTGAATATATATTAAAGGTTGCTTATTAATAAAAGATTAAACATTTAAAGATTGCTTATATATGAAATGTGATTAATTATATGCTATGCGGTTGCTTATGTGGTATTTGGTTGATCATATACGTTATGTGGTAGAATTGTGATTAAACATATATGCATGTATGCGGTTGAATAATTATGATATGCGATTGTTTTCTAAGTGGTAATGTCTATCATTTTTATGCTTCATCATAAAATGAATGATTGACCCATATGGGGTTGTATGTTTTATGTGCAACTTTTTGAACTCACTTAGCTGGGGCTAACACTTATATCTTTTCTCTTTTGTTCCTTATGATTGGTGCAGGCAGTTTAGAAGATTGGACTTGGTGAGAGGGGTTCTTATGGATAGTAGATTTATATTAACGATACCACTCTTGGACATGTTTTTGATTATTTACTTTAAAGTACTATTGTTTACATTTTAAATGGTTTGGAATTATGTTTGAATTTTTGAAGTAACGCTGTGGTTTCAAAAATGTTTTGAATAAAAAAACTAAGTCTTCTGCTAACGTATTCTGTTAAATAAATGTTTTAAAAGAAAAAAAAATTATGGTAAAAATCACGACGTTACAGCAGAAGAGAAGCTTTATACACTTACTGGTGTTGAGTTATTTATTGTGTTGTGTCAAATTTAATATGTATCTGTTTAGCCTTTATTAAACGGATTGGGCCTGTCTATCCGCTTTTATGGAGCTAGGGTTTGGCTATAAATATTGCATGCATGTTTTGTATTAGGGTTAATCAATTGGATTGCCCGACATCGTCTTTATAGAGAAGTAGAACTCTTCTAAGACGTTGATAATATAATCATTCGACACCTTTTTGATAAATTGCTCTTCTTGTTTCATTTACTTTACTGTTTTGAATCTATCGATCTACAAGTTTATTGTTTCAACAATTGGTATCAGATCAGGAGATTGTGTAATAAATATACATATCTTATGTCGAGCTTATTAGGGTTTTTGAGTTTTTGTAAGATCTGTTCTTGTTGTCTTCATCGATTGTAGACGTTAGATCTAGTTTCTAGTTAAGACCTAAAATCGATTATTATTTTACACATCTGATTCTTAACAGGTTTTTGTGAATCATCATGCAACCAGAAGATCCACACACTCTTTCCTTCAATCTATCAAGCAGCATCGGATCTACTACCAGGATCCCTATTCTTTTTCCATAATATTATGAAGTATGGGCGCTGCACTTTGAAGACTACGTGCTAGGTCTTGAAGATCATGGTTCATTAATATGGGAATCAATAACCAAGCAGACATTTGCTCACACTGCTACAAGAAAGATCATTACAACTCAAGCAGTATACAATGCTCTTCTCCTTGAACAAACAAACATTCGTTAATGAGTAACGTCAAGGAAATGAGGATAATCAGGTTCGCTCTTCCTCCAGACACGCTTCTTCTACAAACTTTATCCGAGTGACGCAGATCTTGAGCATTCAGTTCAAACATTACTTCTCTCAGATTTTTGTGCTTTTGTTCAAAAGCCAGAAGAGACATTAGATCAAACATTCCATCGTTTAATCATCACTTAAGCAGAATGTTAAAACATAAGATCAGACGTCAACCTATGCAGCAAAAAGTCACATTTATGAATGGTTTGAGGCCTGAATGGAAGGCACTTGTTTCAACAGTTAAAGCTCATCAACAGTTTAAGAATTATTCTTTGGCAAAGCTAGTAGGAATTCTTAGGTCCCACAAATCTAAACTAATGAAGGAAGGGAAAAATTGTGTCGAGCATGGGGTCATTAGCCCTGGTTGCGAAGGGAAAGAAGTTTGTAGAAGAAGGTTCAGATTCTGATCTTTCTGATTGCGAGCTAACAAAAGAAGAATACATTCTGATAGTGTCAAATCCCAGAAAGTCTGCTAAAAAGAATTTTGGATGCCTCAAAAAACATGAACTAGCAACGAAACTACAGTTCTGACAAAGCAAAGGATGAGAGCCTCAGCAACTCCCAAAAGGATGAGGTGAAGAAAGAAAAGAAATTGATGGGAGATTCCGGCTATGACTGCAACTATTGTCATGGCAAAAATCACTTGGCTAAGGAGTGCATGTAGAGAAGGTGTGAGAAGAAGGAGGAAGAAGACGATGAAGCTTATTATCTTCGAAAGTTAGAAGAGACTCGAAAGAAAAAGAGTGTTGATAATCCTAAACCTACTTTGATTGTGCAGGAGGACGATGATGAATTTGGACGTGTTGAGGTCTGGTCAACAGATTCAGAAGATGAGTAAGTTCGGAAGCCCACACATGTTGGATGCTTCGTTGTGATGTCTGGAGTCCCTGAGTACGAGGGAAGATGGTTGATGGTCTGTGGTGATGTTTTGGAGCAGAGATGATATGCCACTGACAATGTGAAGGCCTCTGAGAGCTGTTTTGCTGCAAGACCTGTTTCGGAATAGGTCAGTGAATGTGAGTGGGTCATCAGTAAGGTACAATCTATTCTCCAGTCTCTTAATATTCCAGTCGCTCGTTACGAATTTGAATTAGATGATTTTAATTTTACTGTCTCTAGTTTTAGTGATAGTTTAAAAAGAACATGTCTAAATAATTCTAAACTAACTAATCAAATCAGCAGGATAACAAACAAGAGTGAAGAGAGACGGATGTGGATAGATAAGTTGGAGTTAGAGCTAACTAGGTCTAGGGATGATGTTATTTATTTGAAAAGAGACAATTTAGAATTGTTAAAACAAAGAAATATTTTTTGTTTGATTTCTAAGGGGTTATATTTTAACATTACCCAACTGCATCTTGACTATGAAATAGGGAAAAGATACACAAAATGACTTTACCCTTTCTCAATTTGAAAGATGATGAAATTGATGCATAGTGTTACATGTGCGAATCCATAGTGTCCTCGGATGATGTTTCTAAATCTTATAAAGTCGGACTTGACAAAATTGAAGAATACATTTGGTCCAAAGATCATAAAAGCATGCTAAAAAAATATTGGATGAAAATGATAAAGAGAAAATTAAATTTGATACTTTACAGAAATTTTACTCTTTATGCATAAAATTGAGTTCGGAAAACACTTTCGATACTGAGAATGTTTCCAAATTTGACAAAAGTGACATGAGTGAGATCTCTGTAGAGGATAAGATTGATTGTTTGACATTTGTGCAAAATGAGAATGCACCAAAGAAAATTTTGATTTCCAAAAACTCGGTTGAATATGTTCACATTGTTGGAAATAAGGCTTCGGATGTTTTAAAAGCAAAAGTTATTGTATTTCCGAAAGTTCAAACCATCCCTAATCAAATTTTTGTAAAAACCAGACTGAATAAAAATCAAACTTCCGAACTAACGTCCTTAGTAGATGATGATAATGCAAAAGGTTGCGATGAATTCTTTTGGTCAGGAAAACCAAAGGGAGATATGTCGCATAACCATTAAATAGTGTCAACCCTTGCAATGATAAATGTGACAACTGTCAAATTCAGGTCATTCTCGGACTCATGCATCTTTATAAAAACCATTCATGCACAACATGCCATGACCTAGTAGTATAAATTAGGTCAAAAATCTTGCATAAACTAGGATCCAACTAAGGTCAAGGACTAATATACTTGATACTTACAATTCTAGTAAGTTGCTTAGCTACAATAGGAAATGTCAATACTATAATTAGAATAAAGCTTCAAGCTTTGTTATAATTGAAATAGGGTATAAAACCCTAAAAATAAATTAAAACATTCTAATTATACTTCAACATGTTGTTGAATATCAAACAATATTCCAAAAACCCAAAAGAGCCAAAAATCCAAAGTTATAAATTATAAAGCTTAAAAACCTTATAAAATTTGGCTATAAACTTCCTAATATCAAATTGTTATTAATCAAATTATGGATTATACCAATGAAATAGAAATATAAATTATCATGCATTAATCATCATTAATTAGTTAAAAACAAGATATTTAAATAAATCAAAAATTTGCTTAAAGAATCACTTTTATAAAAATTAGATTTTTATAAAAATTAAGGAGGGATTTTTATAAAATTTGAATTGAGGAGAGAGAAGGCCCTAATCCACTCAAAAATCTGGCCATTCTCCCCTCCCCATGCTCCCTCTTCCCAAAAACTTCAATCATTAACTCATTTCCTACACTCTACCTCTTCTTTCTCCACTCTCTTACACTCCACTCTTCACACACTTCACTCTCTTCTTCCCTCTCTCTAAACTCACGAAAATCCTCTCATTCCTCTGCAAAATTTCGAGATTGTGAAGCCCTTGAAGTGTTCTTACTTCCCTCAAGATCATAACAAAGGTAAACAACATCATCTTCTTCCATAGTTACATGATTTTACTTCTTTTCTTTCTTAGTTTTCTCTTCTTTGCGGATTCTATGCCATTCCATGGCTAGAAATCTTTATGTTTTCCCTTGTGGTTTGTAGATTCTCACCATAACACAATGCATGTGTTAGAGATGGTGAAAATCCGGGATCAAACCCATGCAAGGAGTGAAAAAGATGCACATATGATCATGTGACATCAAAACCTAATATTTCATGTTCTTCTCCATTTCTTTTGTGTTCATGCATGAACAAAAGCATTTAAACCATTTCTATTACATCTTGGATGCTCATTCATTCCATGCATGTGTTAGAAATCGGGCCTTACCAAAGATATGCATGATGTTCTTGTTGAAATACCCTAATAATGCACACAAGCAAACATGCAATCTGCCAGATTACTTTGTTCGACTTTGAACGGCCATAACTCAGTCATTTCTTAACCAAATCATGATATTCTTTTTGTATTGGTTAGTTCCACGAGTTAACATTCAAACCCAACTGGTCTTACTGTAAATTATTAAATATCCGATTTTTGGCAATTTTTACAAAATTATTGCGCATACAGCTCTTTTTCTGTGATCACTATTTTTGTCTTGCATAATCAATGGCCTTAAACCCAACCATAAATCTGAGGAAAAATACCTTAGAAACTTAACATATCTAGTGAATGATGGTTGAAATATCGTGGCTTAAAACCTCACTGAATGGGCTACACAAATTCATGAACTTCAGCCACATCTACACTTCATGTATTATTGCATGCAACTTTTCTTAAATTGTTTGGAATCATTACCCTCATTTCTCTTCTGAATACATTTTTAACATTTTTCCTTTTGAAAGCCCTTGCATGCATGAGATAACCTGGAAAATTTCAAGAGCTTTTGTTATTTCTTTGATTTATTAGAGTTATTGCTAAAACCAAGGGCATAAATCATATAAAATACATCCAGAGGTCAATAAATCCTAAATAAATTTATGGATGATCCTTATGGGGAATAATGACCCGTCACCAAATTTCAGCAATTTTTGTTACTGTTTAATACGATTTATAATTTTCTTTTGTTTAGGACATGATAAATTACAAAACCACTTTAGAGGATATGAAAATTGTATCTAACAATTGTCGCATACCTTAACTGTGATTGGTGACTCCATAAAATAATTTCAATATTTTTCATCATGTCTTACTATTTTTTCCCAATTTTTGGTAATTATAATGGTCTAAAAATGGGAAAAATAGTTCTGATTATCCAAAATTCATGAAAATTTACCAGGATATCATATTATACAGTAGGAGGTTACATAAAACTTTTGAGGATTTTTCTCTACTGTAACCTATTTTTCTCTTATTTTCTAAAGTTAATTGCATTAAAATGCACTTAAATATACATAAATACCCAAAACCAGTTTATACATTATGAAAACCCCTTTTGATATTTTACCCAGGATATTTATTCTGTAAATGATGTTACAAAAATTTATGGTGATTTATTTTAACTGTTTAATATTATTTCTTCAATTGATGACTATTTAAAGGATTAAAACGAGGAAAAATAGAAATACCCACTGAAAAATATCTTTTATATTTTTCCCAGCCTATTTATGTACAATAACAGTTAGTTAAAAAGTTTGGGTAATTTTGGAAACTGTTTTCTATTTATTTCAATTTTTATTGAAATAAATGCTCAAAAATCATAAAATATAATTAAACAGCTTGAAAATCCATTTTTATAATTTTCCCAGCTTAGTAATGTGTAATAACAGTTAAATAAAAAGTTTGAGAATTTTTATCCTTTGAATGCTATTTTCATGAATTTATGTTGTAATAAGGACTTAAAAAAAAATTTGGAAAATTTATATGCCAATGTTGTAATTAATCGCCCGATATGTAGAATTTCATTACTTCAGAAAAAGTGTAACTAATTGATATAAAATCCAATACTAAAACATAAATTGGCATTTCCCTATATGTAGAGTTTAGTATATTAGCATTAGATATCGACATGGAAACTCACTAGTGCGTGTGTTTGATGTCGTAGGATTCCGGTAGTAAGACGTTGGTGCATCTCGAAGTACCGCTTGTGCCTACACAAAACTTCGTGAGTATTCACGCACTCCCCTATTTTCAGTTTTTATGTTTTGGGGTGGAAAAGCATGTCCAGAAAAACTATTGTTTGCATGTTGTATTTAAATTGATTATTATCAAACATGATTGCTATTGTATTGCTATGTTTCTTTATGTATGTCTATGCAACACGGAACATGAGACCTTATCATACTAAGGCCCTTCCCTTATCTCTAACCATTAACTCTTTGAGCCAATGGTCATTATGGATAACGCTATTAGGAATTGACAACTCCTCACTCGCCCGAATCGCTGGAGTGCATGATACCATATTCATCTATGGAACGATAAGCATAGATCTCGATAGGGCTTCAGTCATAGGTTTGGTTGAGACTCATTGTTTGCTCATATACATACAAACTCGTTTCTCGTTATAGCAATAAACTTGTACTCATTAATAGCAATCAACTTGTTTATCATTGAAGCAACGTACTTGTGTGTACGGAAAGCCTTGTTTTACGCTCGATTTTATAAACTTGTGAACTCACCAACTATTTTCATAGTTGACGCTTGTTTTACATGCTTTTTCAGGAAATAATTAGTAAGTGAATGTAAAGATTCATCATCATAGAGCATGCTGCATCGTGTTGAAGCTATTATGAAGTTATATTTTGATTAATGTTGTTTTGGAAAAACTTGTACTTTGTTTCTTTTAAGCTATGGGTTGTAAACTTTTAAATACTGCTATGGTGATGTATCTTTATCTTTTGCAATGAAACTGTTATCGCTGTCATACCTTGCGTTTCCGCTTTAGCGGGGTGTGACAATAAAGTTGGTCCGAGTGGAACCAAAAATGTCCCGAGTGAAACATCTTCCGAACAGACTGACTTGCCTGTTAGAAAACCAAATCCTATAGTCAAAATTCATACGTCAGCTGAGGAACATATGGCTAAGAAAAGACAATTAAACGCTAGATATCAGAAAAAATCTGAAAGGACAACTGTGATGGGTTTGAGCCATAAGAACATTCCTATGTGCACATACAAACCCTAATGCTTGGATCTAGGTTTCTCTAATTGAACATGCAATATATCCAAGACTTTGATTGATAAATCTAATGAAGAACATTCAAATCATATATGAAAAACAGATCTAGAAGATTATCTTGAGTTGCTTACTTGAATCTTCTTGTCGTTGGAGCTTAGAGTCACAATTGTCACTCCTCTAATGGCTTACAAACACCAACTTAGAAAGAGGATGATTAGAGAGTGAGAGGGGAGGGCAAGAAATCGGCTAGGGTTTCTTCAAAGGCAAGAGTGTCGATTTCCTTGACCCCATGGGTCTATTTATACTAGTGAGGCTCCTAGGGTTTCACCATTAAACCCTAATTGGATAACTTAGGCCCTAAGCAATCCAATCTCCCTAATGATAAGCCTTGGATGATTTCTAGGTCCTTCTAAACCCTAAAACCGTCCACCCCTTATCCATAAGGGATTATAGCCCAAAGTATAACTATCATACAATTGACAGTTTATGCCCTTTTATTTAATTAATCTCTTTAAGTCACCAAATTAATTCCTAATTAATTTATGACTTATATTAATCAAATAACAATATTATTATTCCTTATATTATTCCTATAATATATTAATAATATTTCTTCTCTCATTATAAATCATCCTGTCAAGTTGCTATGGTGAAGGCAACCCAAAAAGACCATGCACAATCGGGTCAAATACTTGCCTAATATAGTTGTAGCCTTAGACACTATTCCAACAGTCTCCCACTTGGATAAGTCTAGTAACTATATACACAAGTATAATCCGATTAGCAATCGTAGCTCTCAAAGACGCTGTCAAACTCTGATCTTATCAGGTAGTCCTTTAGATAAGGGATCGTATAGTCCTCTGTTTAGATATCATGCGGACAATTCTATGGAACCAATTATCCAGCAGTTGGTTTCTCGATATCAAATTTATTCGACATAGAACTTAATCGAACACATCAATTTAGTTCTGACCGGGCCCGGCACATAAGTCAAATCAAATCATCAAGCGGCCGAGATATTGCTTTTACCCTCTTAGGATAAAAGTAACAGATAAACTTTGACTTATATGCATTTATTTATTCATTAATCAACTATACACAACAATGCGTTTTATAACATCAAGTTACTGATGCGGTTTCACATTATCAATGTACAATCAATTAACAAATAACAAACCATATATCTAGGTTTTAAGACCATATGATATTATCGTCTTGCGATCAACCTTTTTCATCACATTCCATCAGGTGATTCCAGCAAGCGCTGGTTTGTTCCAATGCTCAAAACTAGTTCATAAGCACTCATGAACGTTGCAGCAAACTTTTTCTATGTCTAATACCATTTAGACAATCTACACACCAATTCATGACAATCTTCATTCATACCTACTTCCAACATATGAACGATTGTGGACAGTTTGAATAATTCGATTATTCTTAATAAACTCAATTATTCTGGAAGTCAAAACATGCAAAGTGAAACAATAGCTAAACAACTAACATAAGATAGTAACATTACTCATAAATAATACTCCTTTATTTAATCATCAAATGTTAATTACATTTATCTATTACATGTTTCTAATACTATCTAATATAAACTAATATCATCCTTCAGCCCAATACTCCTAGCATGCTGCAAGTGCTTAACCCTGGTCAGTCCCTTCGTAAGCGGATCTGCTAGGTTATCTTCTAATGATATCCTCTTAACCACGAGTTGTCCTTCTTCTACTTGGTGTCTAATAAAATGATATTTTCTGTCGATATGTCGAGATCTACCATGATCCCTTGGTTCCTTGGTCAAGACAACCGCTCCTTCATTATCACAGAAAATTTCCATAGGCTCCTTTATGGCAGGTACAACTCCAAGATCACCAATGAAGTTCTTCAACCATATTGCCTCCTTCGACGCTTCGCTCGCTGCAATGTACTCTGATTCGCACGTTGAATCAGCTACAGTTTCCTGCTTGGAACTTTTCCAAGTTACTGCTCCTCCATTCAGGGTAAATACCCAGCCCGACTGCGAACGGTAGTTGTCCCTGTCGGTCTGAAAGTTGGCGTCACGATACCCTCGCACCTTCAAGTCATCACTCCCTCCGAGGACTAAAAACCATTCCTTGGTCCTCTGAAGGTACTTAAGGATATTCTTGACCGCAATCCAATGGGCTTTGCCAGGGTTCCCTTGATATCTACTAACCATGCTCAAAGCAAAGGCTACATCAAGGCGAGTACAAGTCATAGCATACATGATTAAGCCAACTGCGGAAGCGTATGGTACTCGCCTCATTTCTGCTATTTCGGCTTCGGTACTCGGACTTTGAGTCTTACTCAACTTGGCATTACTTTGTATCGGTAATTCTCCCTTCTTCGAATTTTCCATACTAAAACGTTTTAGTACCTTATCCAAGTAAGTGTTCTGACTAAGTCCTATTAGTCTCTTACTTCGTTCTCTCACTATCCTTATTCCCAAAATATAGGAAGCCTCTCCGAGGTCCTTCATAGCGAAGCACTTCCCGAGCCAGGACTTAACCTCCTGCAGTGTCGGGACGTCGTTTCCTATGAGTAGTATGTCATCGACATACAGAACGAGGAAGCTGACTATACTCCCACTAGCTTTGACATATACACATGATTCATCTTCGCTTCGTACAAATCCAAACTCTTTGACTTTCTCATCGAAGCAAAGATTCCATCTGCGAGATGCTTGCTTAAGTTCATAAATGGACTTCTCAAGCTTACACACTCTATTTGGATGCTTCGGATCAACAAAACCCTCTGGCTGAGCCATGTAAACATCCTCAGCCAACTTCCCATTAAGGAAAGAGGTCTTGACATCCATTTGCCAAATCTCATAATCATGAAATGCGGCAATAGCTAGCATCACTCTAATAGACTTTATCTTCGCAACTAGTGAGAAGGTCTCAGCATAGTCAACTCCGGGAGTTTGAGTAAAGCCCTTCGCAACCAATCGCGCCTTATATGTGTATACGTTTCCATCCACGTCGGTCTTCTTCTTGAAGATCCATTTGCACCCAACGGTCTTACGTCCGGGCACATTATCAACCAAATTCCAAACTTGGTTGTCATACATGGATTGGATATAAAGGAACCATTACAAATAACTCCATGAGTAACAAGTGAATACACCAAGGTTATATATGACAACGATCTAACAACCAATGGAATGTGTGCTATCCGCCTTACTTACTGTTCCCCGTTGGGTTGTGAGTTTAGGGCAGATGCGCACAATCGATTGTTTGTTTACTCTAAGTATATATAACTTGTACCCACTTAGTACGCATAGAAAGGCTTGTAGTGTCATTTTACTTAACTTCCATTAAAGTAGGAAATATAGGATTTTCTAGAGGAACAGTCGAACTTTTCAAAACAGAACTCACGGCTTACATCACCTTTACATATGCATTTTCAAACAACATTTTACAGCTTACTCACATCACTAAAATCTTATGAACTCACCAGCTTAATTGCTGATCAACTCTTTCAAATAACTTGTATTCTCAGGAGACTATTAGACAGGTGCTCGTGCTGGGGATTTAGAAGATGAAGCATTTCAGCTTCAAGTCTTATTTTGTTATTTGTGTATGAATTCTATGTTTTGTGAACACCCTTTGTAAACACTATCTTTTGAAATGAAATGGTTGTTTATTACTTGCTTACCATATACATATCTCGTGATACTTGACATGACGTCCTCCACCCCCGAACGTTTCCGCCGTTCCGGTTTTGGGGTGTGACACGGTGGTAGTGGTGGCTTTTCTCATGAAGTATGGCCAAGCAAACACATGTACGACATGCATACTAGTATCAGAAACACACACACACACACACACCCATCTTAGCTCAGAATCTGAACACAGCCACCCACCTGGTGGCATACGACGACGACAACAGGTGGAACAGTCGCTGGAGCGGCGACGGATGAGGCTAGAGCGTACGAATAAGCGACGACAAAACGAAGAGGGGGAAGCACTTGCGCCGTATCGAAATGGACAAAGTGGGTCACAGACATGATCTTTTGACTATACAGATATATGGCGTCCTTCGCCTTCGTTGACAGCAGTACCGGTGGCCACGGCTAACAGTCGGCGACATCGGGTGGCTTGACAGACGACGAGTTAGAGAAGGGAGGCTACACGACCCCAAAACAGTAGCCATAACAATTCTTGTCTTCATAGGCGGCAGGAGCTACAATGGTGGCATTGGACTGGTGGTTTGTGACCTCAATAATGGGAGTGGCGGCGCCAGCCAGAGGGTGGCGGCTGGAGAGAGTTGAAGTAGAGGTAGGGTTTCCTTGAGACGCATCCTTCAAGCAGGTAGGGAGGGTATCGGGTTTAATCCCGTTTCCATTCTCCCAAACTTCATAATAAAATTGACACAACGGGTCCCTCCCATACATAATCTTTTCAACATAAGCCCATAAGTTACCTTTCAGCCCTCAGCATTCCAAAATCCTTTCTTTTTAAGTCCAATAATTACCAAACACCCCCTGCCTTCAGAAATCTTCACAAATTCACTCCTAAATTAAATTTAACCCCCAATATTCCAAAAATTATGACATTTAACTCCCAAAACCAATGCCTTGCTGAATTACTACGAATTTAAGGCTACAATCATAAGAAAATGATATAATTTTACATCTTAGGGTCTAGGGATACTTATTTATTTATTTATTTCATTTAATTTAAATGGAATGTTACATCCGAGGTCTTGAAAACGAAGACCCACATAAATTCCTTCAGGAATTTCATATGGTTTGTTCACGAATGAAGCCACATGCGATAACTGAAGATCAGATAAAGTAAAAGACATTCCTTTTTTCACTTCAAGATTTAGCAAGAGAATGCCTATATGAGCTCCTATCCGGTTCCATTACCACTTGGACAGAACTTGCAAAGATATTTTTAGAGAAATACTTTTAAGAAACGCGAGTTTCCAGTCTCAGAAGAGAAATCCTTAGTATCAAACAAGGCAGATGTAACAACCTGAAAATCTTTCCGTTATCGATGTTAGCTTTCTGTTACTCGAAAATTAATTGTTGTAAAGATATTTCGATTCTAAGGGTATAGAACGAAATAAACTAAACAAAAAGGGTGTCAATAAATACCTAAATTAATTAATCAGACATATTTAACGAGTATATAATTTAATTAATTGTGTTTTTTTTAGAAATAAAGTATATATATAATTCATTAAAACGTATGAATGACATAGAGGGGTTAAAATGTCATTGAATGAAACTTGATTTATTAAAGAAATTGTTAAAAGGTTAAAAGAATTATTTTGAAATAAATCGAAGGACTTAAAGTGTAACATTTCTATTTTGAATTCAATTTAACCGATAGTTACGTATGTGTTTATTTTCTTCCGTTCCCTTCCAGTATAGCAATTACTTATAACCTTCAAGGGAATTGGATCGATTATTCTCCAATCCGTTTCCTCAGCATGTGGAATAAGATGTAACCCAAAAATCAAGCTTGCTTACTGTTCTTGCTTGGCGTCAACTGGGAAGGAACGAAAGAAAAAACAAAAGAAACGCGAATACAGGAAGGAGAAATTAAGGAGACGGTTGTGGTGGCTTAAAGTGGTTACAACAATGGAAACCGACAGAGAAAAACAACGAAAACCAACTCCGATGAGATCTCGATGCGGTATTTCAGTGAACCACGAATGGGAAGAAATATTTACACAAGCATAGTGCGAGGTGGGTAGGAGCTCTGTGGAAGGCGTAGATAGGTTGCATATTACATGTATTGGCCACTGTGAAGGACAGTGAGAGACACGTTGCTTCCCGTGAATATAAGGTAAAATCTTTCTACGTGTATTAGTTACAATTCATGGGATTAATCACATGCGTGGATATACATATATATATATATATATATATATATATATATATATATATATATATATATATATATAATGAATGGATGGTGTGGGATTGGTGGAGTAAACAAGTAGTTTAACAAGATTTGTTAATTGTTTTTATGGACGGTGGATTATCTCATTTAAAATACAAATCGTACAAAAATGGGTATATAGATTCAAGAGTTTGATCAAGTGGACAGTGAGGTTTGGTGTTTAACAAAAGATAACCAATATTCAAAGTTTCTAGCAAACTACGAATTACTATTCAGGGAGCAAACCATGAGATCTTAATGCACTTATTCAAGGCCAAATTGGTGAAAATTTATGTATTCTTAATCCATTGGCTAAAGCCTTTACGTGTTTGTGTATTTTGGCAAATACTATAATTTTGCACAACAACTTTGTCCCATCTTGCGAGAGCTGTATCTGCTAATATAAGCATAATTGGCCGATACCCCTCTCTGGATAACATGTAGGAAATCGATTCTAGTTTTCAGAAAGTCCAGATTCAGGTTAATTGGAGTTACAGGTTCTGTTTTGTGCCCAAAACACTGAACGGGGGTCGGGCAGGGAGAATATAAAAATTAATATAACATATACTTTATTTGTTAATTGAATGTTATGTGTGGTGTTTAGGTGGAGTTTTGAGAACTTCAAGTAAGTTCAATACTTGGAATAGAAGGAAAATTTCATCAAGGCTAAAGGTGAGTTCATAGTTTTAACTCACTAAAGTTGCTTGATTGAAACGTGCAATCCGTAGATGGTGATTTGATTCATTTTAGGATGACCATGTCATTACTTGTGCTTGATGATGATATGATATTGGTTATGCTAATATATGCTTTGTGTTAATGCCATGATATGATGTAATTGCTATGTTGCTTACACTTTGATGCACTTGATGTATATGACATGCTAACTTAAGTTGCTTGAAATATGATGTACGGTTATGTTGTGATGTGTTGGTTAGAATACATTGCATGTTTAATACACATTCATAAGGTATGCATTATATGACATGCTTAATCTATAAATGACATTGCGGGGTTATGCGTAGAGGGTTTGGGTAGTTCATGATCTTTGCCTAAAACCTTATCCGGATCATTGAGGGTGCCTACTAGGTTGAAAGAGTACCTATAGGAAGAGCTATAGCCACAACGGTGATTAGTTGTCGGTCTTTCTAGATGACCGTGTGACACATGGTTTGCGGGCACTTCGGTGTTCGTGGGCTGGAGTGATGTTGGTCCCTCGTTCGCGGCCAACGCAAACATCACGTGGGAATCGGGAGGTGTATCGTTGGAATTGGCACCGTTTGTATCGATCCTGAACGACACCGCGGGGTACTTGTACTTTGAAAAGTCGGAGTAGCGAAAGTGGAGTCACGAGGTTGGTGTTTCGGGTGGAAGTCATGAGCCACTTAGAGCATTCGGCTGGCCGTGCACACAAGAGTGAACGGGGTGTTTCTCTTGAGTTACGTAGCACTAAGAGACACTTTTCTATCAACTGGTTGGATAGATATAATAAAAGGTTGAACATGTAACAAACAGTTGTTTGCATATTAAAAGGTTGAATATATAACAAAGGTTGTTTATTAACAAAAGGTTGAACATGTAACAAAAGGTTGGTTGCATATTAAAAGGTTGAATATATATTAAAGGTTGCTTATTAATAAAAGATTAAACATTTAAAGATTGCTTATATATGAAATGTGATTAATTATATGCTATGCGGTTGCTTATGTGGTATTTGGTTGATCATATACGTTATGTGGTAGAATTGTGATTAAACATATATGCATGTATGCGGTTGAATAATTATGATATGCGATTGTTTTC
The DNA here is from genome assembly GCF_051521515.1 of Lactuca serriola. Classification (NCBI taxonomy): domain Eukaryota; kingdom Viridiplantae; phylum Streptophyta; class Magnoliopsida; order Asterales; family Asteraceae; genus Lactuca; species Lactuca serriola. The sequence goes on from NC_136412.1 coordinate 120,773,038, forward strand.
TAAGTGGTAATGTCTATCATTTTTATGCTTCATCATAAAATGAATGATTGACCCATATGGGGTTGTATGTTTTATGTGCAACTTTTTGAACTCACTTAGCTGGGGCTAACACTTATATCTTTTCTCTTTTGTTCCTTATGATTGGTGCAGGCAGTTTAGAAGATTGGACTTGGTGAGAGGGGTTCTTATGGATAGTAGATTTATATTAACGATACCACTCTTGGACATGTTTTTGATTATTTACTTTAAAGTACTATTGTTTACATTTTAAATGGTTTGGAATTATGTTTGAATTTTTGAAGTAACGCTGTGGTTTCAAAAATGTTTTGAATAAAAAAACTAAGTCTTCTGCTAACGTATTCTGTTAAATAAATGTTTTAAAAGAAAAAAAAATTATGGTAAAAATCACGACGTTACAGCAGAAGAGAAGCTTTATACACTTACTGGTGTTGAGTTATTTATTGTGTTGTGTCAAATTTAATATGTATCTGTTTAGCCTTTATTAAACGGATTGGGCCTGTCTATCCGCTTTTATGGAGCTAGGGTTTGGCTATAAATATTGCATGCATGTTTTGTATTAGGGTTAATCAATTGGATTGCCCGACATCGTCTTTATAGAGAAGTAGAACTCTTCTAAGACGTTGATAATATAATCATTCGACACCTTTTTGATAAATTGCTCTTCTTGTTTCATTTACTTTACTGTTTTGAATCTATCGATCTACAAGTTTATTGTTTCAACAATTGGTATCAGATCAGGAGATTGTGTAATAAATATACATATCTTATGTCGAGCTTATTAGGGTTTTTGAGTTTTTGTAAGATCTGTTCTTGTTGTCTTCATCGATTGTAGACGTTAGATCTAGTTTCTAGTTAAGACCTAAAATCGATTATTATTTTACACATCTGATTCTTAACAGGTTTTTGTGAATCATCATGCAACCAGAAGATCCACACACTCTTTCCTTCAATCTATCAAGCAGCATCGGATCTACTACCAGGATCCCTATTCTTTTTCCATAATATTATGAAGTATGGGCGCTGCACTTTGAAGACTACGTGCTAGGTCTTGAAGATCATGGTTCATTAATATGGGAATCAATAACCAAGCAGACATTTGCTCACACTGCTACAAGAAAGATCATTACAACTCAAGCAGTATACAATGCTCTTCTCCTTGAACAAACAAACATTCGTTAATGAGTAACGTCAAGGAAATGAGGATAATCAGGTTCGCTCTTCCTCCAGACACGCTTCTTCTACAAACTTTATCCGAGTGACACAGATCTTGAGCATTCAGTTCAAACATTACTTCTCTCAGATTTTTGTGCTTTTGTTCAAAAGCCAGAAGAGACATTAGATCAAACATTCCATCGTTTAATCATCACTTAAGCAGAATGTTAAAACATAAGATCAGACGTCAACCTATGCAGCAAAAAGTCACATTTATGAATGGTTTGAGGCCTGAATGGAAGGCACTTGTTTCAACAGTTAAAGCTCATCAACAGTTTAAGAATTATTCTTTGGCAAAGCTAGTAGGAATTCTTAGGTCCCACAAATCTAAACTAATGAAGGAAGGGAAAAATTGTGTCGAGCATGGGGTCATTAGCCCTGGTTGCGAAGGGAAAGAAGTTTGTAGAAGAAGGTTCAGATTCTGATCTTTCTGATTGCGAGCTAACAAAAGAAGAATACATTCTGATAGTGTCAAATCCCAGAAAGTCTGCTAAAAAGAATTTTGGATGCCTCAAAAAACATGAACTAGCAACGAAACTACAGTTCTGACAAAGCAAAGGATGAGAGCCTCAGCAACTCCCAAAAGGATGAGGTGAAGAAAGAAAAGAAATTGATGGGAGATTCCGGCTATGACTGCAACTATTGTCATGGCAAAAATCACTTGGCTAAGGAGTGCATGTAGAGAAGGTGTGAGAAGAAGGAGGAAGAAGACGATGAAGCTTATTATCTTCGAAAGTTAGAAGAGACTCGAAAGAAAAAGAGTGTTGATAATCCTAAACCTACTTTGATTGTGCAGGAGGACGATGATGAATTTGGACGTGTTGAGGTCTGGTCAACAGATTCAGAAGATGAGTAAGTTCGGAAGCCCACACATGTTGGATGCTTCGTTGTGATGTCTGGAGTCCCTGAGTACGAGGGAAGATGGTTGATGGTCTGTGGTGATGTTTTGGAGCAGAGATGATATGCCACTGACAATGTGAAGGCCTCTGAGAGCTGTTTTGCTGCAAGACCTGTTTCGGAATAGGTCAGTGAATGTGAGTGGGTCATCAGTAAGGTACAATCTATTCTCCAGTCTCTTAATATTCCAGTCGCTCGTTACGAATTTGAATTAGATGATTTTAATTTTACTGTCTCTAGTTTTAGTGATAGTTTAAAAAGAACATGTCTAAATAATTCTAAACTAACTAATCAAATCAGCAGGATAACAAACAAGAGTGAAGAGAGACGGATGTGGATAGATAAGTTGGAGTTAGAGCTAACTAGGTCTAGGGATGATGTTATTTATTTGAAAAGAGACAATTTAGAATTGTTAAAACAAAGAAATATTTTTTGTTTGATTTCTAAGGGGTTATATTTTAACATTACCCAACTGCATCTTGACTATGAAATAGGGAAAAGATACACAAAATGACTTTACCCTTTCTCAATTTGAAAGATGATGAAATTGATGCATAGTGTTACATGTGCGAATCCATAGTGTCCTCGGATGATGTTTCTAAATCTTATAAAGTCGGACTTGACAAAATTGAAGAATACATTTGGTCCAAAGATCATAAAAGCATGCTAAAAAAATATTGGATGAAAATGATAAAGAGAAAATTAAATTTGATACTTTACAGAAATTTTACTCTTTATGCATAAAATTGAGTTCGGAAAACACTTTCGATACTGAGAATGTTTCCAAATTTGACAAAAGTGACATGAGTGAGATCTCTGTAGAGGATAAGATTGATTGTTTGACATTTGTGCAAAATGAGAATGCACCAAAGAAAATTTTGATTTCCAAAAACTCGGTTGAATATGTTCACATTGTTGGAAATAAGGCTTCGGATGTTTTAAAAGCAAAAGTTATTGTATTTCCGAAAGTTCAAACCATCCCTAATCAAATTTTTGTAAAAACCAGACTGAATAAAAATCAAACTTCCGAACTAACGTCCTTAGTAGATGATGATAATGCAAAAGGTTGCGATGAATTCTTTTGGTCAGGAAAACCAAAGGGAGATATGTCGCATAACCATTAAATAGTGTCAACCCTTGCAATGATAAATGTGACAACTGTCAAATTCAGGTCATTCTCGGACTCATGCATCTTTATAAAAACCATTCATGCACAACATGCCATGACCTAGTAGTATAAATTAGGTCAAAAATCTTGCATAAACTAGGATCCAACTAAGGTCAAGGACTAATATACTTGATACTTACAATTCTAGTAAGTTGCTTAGCTACAATAGGAAATGTCAATACTATAATTAGAATAAAGCTTCAAGCTTTGTTATAATTGAAATAGGGTATAAAACCCTAAAAATAAATTAAAACATTCTAATTATACTTCAACATGTTGTTGAATATCAAACAATATTCCAAAAACCCAAAAGAGCCAAAAATCCAAAGTTATAAATTATAAAGCTTAAAAACCTTATAAAATTTGGCTATAAACTTCCTAATATCAAATTGTTATTAATCAAATTATGGATTATACCAATGAAATAGAAATATAAATTATCATGCATTAATCATCATTAATTAGTTAAAAACAAGATATTTAAATAAATCAAAAATTTGCTTAAAGAATCACTTTTATAAAAATTAGATTTTTATAAAAATTAAGGAGGGATTTTTATAAAATTTGAATTGAGGAGAGAGAAGGCCCTAATCCACTCAAAAATCTGGCCATTCTCCCCTCCCCATGCTCCCTCTTCCCAAAAACTTCAATCATTAACTCATTTCCTACACTCTACCTCTTCTTTCTCCACTCTCTTACACTCCACTCTTCACACACTTCACTCTCTTCTTCCCTCTCTCTAAACTCACGAAAATCCTCTCATTCCTCTGCAAAATTTCGAGATTGTGAAGCCCTTGAAGTGTTCTTACTTCCCTCAAGATCATAACAAAGGTAAACAACATCATCTTCTTCCATAGTTACATGATTTTACTTCTTTTCTTTCTTAGTTTTCTCTTCTTTGCGGATTCTATGCCATTCCATGGCTAGAAATCTTTATGTTTTCCCTTGTGGTTTGTAGATTCTCACCATAACACAATGCATGTGTTAGAGATGGTGAAAATCCGGGATCAAACCCATGCAAGGAGTGAAAAAGATGCACATATGATCATGTGACATCAAAACCTAATATTTCATGTTCTTCTCCATTTCTTTTGTGTTCATGCATGAACAAAATCATTTAAACCATTTCTATTACATCTTGGATGCTCATTCATTCCATGCATGTGTTAGAAATCGGGCCTTACCAAAGATATGCATGATGTTCTTGTTGAAATACCCTAATAATGCACACAAGCAAACATGCAATCTGCCAGATTACTTTGTTCGACTTTGAACGGCCATAACTCAGTCATTTCGTAACCAAATCATGATATTCTTTTTGTATTGGTTAGTTCCACGAGTTAACATTCAAACCCAACTGGTCTTACTGTAAAATATTAAATATCCGATTTTTGGCAATTTTTACAAAATTATTGCGCATACAGCTCTTTTTCTGTGATCACTATTTTTGTCTTGCATAATCAATGGCCTTAAACCCAACCATAAATCTGAGGAAAAATACCTTAGAAACTTAACATATCTAGTGAATGATGGTTGAAATATCGTGGCTTAAAACCTCACTGAATGGGCTACACAAATTCATGAACTTCAGCCACATCTACACTTCATGTATTATTGCATGCAACTTTTCTTAAATTGTTTGGAATCATTACCCTCATTTCTCTTCTGAATACATTTTTAACATTTTTCCTTTTGAAAGCCCTTGCATGCATGAGATAACCTGGAAAATTTCAAGAGCTTTTGTTATTTCTTTGATTTATTAGAGTTATTGCTAAAACCAAGGGCATAAATCATATAAAATACATCCAGAGGTCAATAAATCCTAAATAAATTTATGGATGATCCTTATGGGGAATAATGACCCGTCACCAAATTTCAGCAATTTTTGTTACTGTTTAATACGATTTATAATTTTCTTTTGTTTAGGACATGATAAATTACAAAACCACTTTAGAGGATATGAAAATTGTATCTAACAATTGTCGCATACCTTAACTGTGATTGGTGACTCCATAAAATAATTTCAATATTTTTCATCATGTCTTACTATTTTTTCCCAATTTTTGGTAATTATAATGGTCTAAAAATGGGAAAAATAGTTCTGATTATCCAAAATTCATGAAAATTTACCAGGATATCATATTATACAGTAGGAGGTTACATAAAACTTTTGAGGATTTTTCTCTACTGTAACCTATTTTTCTCTTATTTTCTAAAGTTAATTGCATTAAAATGCACTTAAATATACATAAATACCCAAAACCAGTTTATACATTATGAAAACCCCTTTTGATATTTTACCCAGGATATTTATTCTGTAAATGATGTTACAAAAATTTATGGTGATTTATTTTAACTGTTTAATATTATTTCTTCAATTGATGACTATTTAAAGGATTAAAACGAGGAAAAATAGAAATACCCACTGAAAAATATCTTTTATATTTTTCCCAGCCTATTTATGTACAATAACAGTTAGTTAAAAAGTTTGGGTAATTTTGGAAACTGTTTTCTATTTATTTCAATTTTTATTGAAATAAATGCTCAAAAATCATAAAATATAATTAAACAGCTTGAAAATCCATTTTTATAATTTTCCCAGCTTAGTAATGTGTAATAACAGTTAAATAAAAAGTTTGAGAATTTTTATCCTTTGAATGCTATTTTCATGAATTTATGTTGTAATAAGGACTTAAAAAAAAATTTGGAAAATTTATATGCCAATGTTGTAATTAATCGCCCGATATGTAGAATTTCATTACTTCAGAAAAAGTGTAACTAATTGATATAAAATCCAATACTAAAACATAAATTGGCATTTCCCTATATGTAGAGTTTAGTATATTAGCATTAGATATCGACATGGAAACTCACTAGTGCGTGTGTTTGATGTCGTAGGATTCCGGTAGTAAGACGTTGGTGCATCTCGAAGTACCGCTTGTGCCTACACAAAACTTCGTGAGTATTCACGCACTCCCCTATTTTCAGTTTTTATGTTTTGGGGTGGAAAAGCATGTCCAGAAAAACTATTGTTTGCATGTTGTATTTAAATTGATTATTATCAAACATGATTGCTATTGTATTGCTATGTTTCTTTATGTATGTCTATGCAACACGGAACATGAGACCTTATCATACTAAGGCCCTTCCCTTATCTCTAACCATTAACTCTTTGAGCCAATGGTCATTATGGATAACGCTATTAGGAATTGACAACTCCTCACTCGCCCGAATCGCTGGAGTGCATGATACCATATTCATCTATGGAACGATAAGCATAGATCTCGATAGGGCTTCAGTCATAGGTTTGGTTGAGACTCATTGTTTGCTCATATACATACAAACTCGTTTCTCGTTATAGCAATAAACTTGTACTCATTAATAGCAATCAACTTGTTTATCATTGAAGCAACGTACTTGTGTGTACGGAAAGCCTTGTTTTACGCTCGATTTTATAAACTTGTGAACTCACCAACTATTTTCATAGTTGACGCTTGTTTTACATGCTTTTTCAGGAAATAATTAGTAAGTGAATGTAAAGATTCATCATCATAGAGCATGCTGCATCGTGTTGAAGCTATTATGAAGTTATATTTTGATTAATGTTGTTTTGGAAAAACTTGTACTTTGTTTCTTTTAAGCTATGGGTTGTAAACTTTTAAATACTGCTATGGTGATGTATCTTTATCTTTTGCAATGAAACTGTTATCGCTGTCATACCTTGCGTTTCCGCTTTAGCGGGGTGTGACAATAAAGTTGGTCCGAGTGGAACCAAAAATGTCCCGAGTGAAACATCTTCCGAACAGACTGACTTGCCTGTTAGAAAACCAAATCCTATAGTCAAAATTCATACGTCAGCTGAGGAACATATGGCTAAGAAAAGACAATTAAACGCTAGATATCAGAAAAAATCTGAAAGGACAACTGTGATGGGTTTGAGCCATAAGAACATTCCTATGTGCACATACAAACCCTAATGCTTGGATCTAGGTTTCTCTAATTGAACATGCAATATATCCAAGACTTTGATTGATAAATCTAATGAAGAACATTCAAATCATATATGAAAAACAGATCTAGAAGATTATCTTGAGTTGCTTACTTGAATCTTCTTGTCGTTGGAGCTTAGAGTCACAATTGTCACTCCTCTAATGGCTTACAAACACCAACTTAGAAAGAGGATGATTAGAGAGTGAGAGGGGAGGGCAAGAAATCGGCTAGGGTTTCTTCAAAGGCAAGAGTGTCGATTTCCTTGACCCCATGGGTCTATTTATACTAGTGAGGCTCCTAGGGTTTCACCATTAAACCCTAATTGGATAACTTAGGCCCTAAGCAATCCAATCTCCCTAATGATAAGCCTTGGATGATTTCTAGGTCCTTCTAAACCCTAAAACCGTCCACCCCTTATCCATAAGGGATTATAGCCCAAAGTATAACTATCATACAATTGACAGTTTATGCCCTTTTATTTAATTAATCTCTTTAAGTCACCAAATTAATTCCTAATTAATTTATGACTTATATTAATCAAATAACAATATTATTATTCCTTATATTATTCCTATAATATATTAATAATATTTCTTCTCTCATTATAAATCATCCTGTCAAGTTGCTATGGTGAATGCAACCCAAAAGGACCATGCACAATCGGGTCAAATACTTGCCTAATATAGTTGTAGCCTTAGACACTATTCCAACAGTCTCCCACTTGGATAAGTCTAGTAACTATATACACAAGTATAATCCGATTAGCAATCGTAGCTCTCAAAGACGCTGTCAAACTCTGATCTTATCAGGTAGTCCTTTAGATAAGGGATCGTATAGTCCTCTGTTTAGATATCATGCGGACAATTCTATGGAACCAATTATCCAGCAGTTGGTTTCTCGATCTCAAATTTATTCGACATAGAACTTAATCCAACACATCAATTTAGTTCTGACCGGACCCGGCACATAAGTCAAATCAAATCATCAAGCGGCCGAGATATTGCTTTTACCCTCTTAGGATAAAAGTAACAGATAAACTTCGACTTATATGCATTTATTTATTCATTAATCAACTATACACAACAATGCGTTTTATAACATCAAGTTACTGATGCGGTTTCATATTATCAATGTACAATCAATTAACAAATAACAAACCATATATCTAGGTTTTAAGACCATATGATATTATCGTCTTGCGATCAACCTTTTTCGTCACATTCCATCAGGTGATTCCAGCAAGCGCTGGTTTGTTCCAATGCTCAAAACTAGTTCATAAGCACTCATGAACGTTGCAGCAAACTTTTTCTATGTCTAATACCATTTAGATAATCTACACACCAATTCATGACAATCTTCATTCATACCTACTTCCAACATATGAACGATTGTGGACAGTTTGAATAATTCGATTATTCTTAATAAACTCAATTATTCTGGAAGTCAAAACATGCAAAGTGAAACAATAGCTAAACAACTAACATAAGATAGTAACATTACTCATAAATAATACTCCTTTATTTAATCATCAAATGTTAATTACATTTATCTATTACATGTTTCTAATACTATCTAATATAAACTAATATCATCCTTCAGCCCAATACTCCTAGCATGCTGCAAGTGCTTAACCCTGTTCAGTCCCTTTGTAAGCGGATCTGCTAGGTTATCTTCTAATGATATCCTCTTAACCACGAGTTGTCCTTCTTCTACTCGATGTCTAATAAAATGATATTTTCTGTCGATATGTCGAGATCTACCATGATCCCTTGGTTCCTTGGTCAAGACAACCGCTCCTTCATTATCACAGAAAATTTCCATAGGCTCCTTTATGGCAGGTACAACTCCAAGATCACCAATGAAGTTCTTCAACCATATTGCCTCCTTCGACGCTTCGCTCGCTGCAATGTACTCTGATTCGCACGTTGAATCAGCTACAGTTTCCTGCTTGGAACTTTTCCAAGTTACTGCTCCTCCATTCAGGGTAAATACCCAGCCCGACTGCGAACGGTAGTTGTCCCTGTCGGTCTGAAAGTTGGCGTCACGATACCCTCGCACCTTCAAGTCATCACTCCCTCCGAGGACTAAAAACCATTCCTTGGTCCTCTGAAGGTACTTAAGGATATTCTTGACCGCAATCCAATGGGCTCTGCCAGGGTTCCCTTGATATCTACTAACCATGCTCAAAGCAAAGGCTACATCAAGGCGAGTACAAGTCATAGCATACATGATTAAGCCAACTGTGGAAGCGTATGGTACTCGCCTCATTTCTGCTATTTCAGCTTCGATACTCGGACTTTGAGTCTTACTCAACTTGGCATTACTTTGTTTCGGTAATTCTCCCTTCTTTGAATTTTCCATACTAAAACGTTTTAGTACCTTATCCAAGTAAGTGTTCTGACTAAGTCCTATTAGTCTCTTACTTCGTTCTCTCACTATCCTTATTCCCAAAATATAGGAAGCCTCTCCGAGGTCCTTCATAGTGAAGCACTTCCCGAGCCAGGACTTAACCTCCTGCAGTGTCGGGACGTCGTTTCCTATGAGTAGTATGTCATCGACATACAGAACGAGGAAGCTGACTATACTCCCACTAGCTTTGACATATACACATGATTCATCTTCGCTTCGTACAAATCCAAACTCTTTGACTTTCTCATTGAAGCAAAGATTCCATCTGCGAGATGCTTGCTTAAGTTCATAAATGGACTTCTCAAGCTTACACACTCTATTTGGATGCTTCGGATCAACAAAACCCTCTGGCTGAGCCATGTAAACATCCTCAGCCAACTTCCCATTAAGGAAAGAGGTCTTGACATCCATTTGCCAAATCTCATAATCATGAAATGCGGCAATAGCTAGCATCACTCTAATAGACTTTATCTTCGCAACTAGTGAGAAGGTCTCAGCATAGTCAACTCCGGGAGTTTGAGTAAAGCCCTTCGCAACCAATCGCGCCTTATATGTGTATACGTTTCCATCCACGTCGGTCTTCTTCTTGAAGATCCATTTGCACCCAACGGTCTTACGTCTGGGCACATTATCAACCAAATTCCAAACTTGGTTGTCATACATGGATTGGATCTCGCTGTCCATTGCCTCCTTCCATTTTGCAGACTCCGGGCCTGCCATGGCTTCCTTATAGCTATTAGGTTCATCTAGATTTATTAGTGTACCATCACTAATATACATGTCCCCTTCGGTAGTAATATGAAAACCATAAAACTGGGGTTGAACTCTAACTCTTTCGGAACGTCTAAGAGGTAAGGACTCATCAATCGGTTCAACCGGAGTTTCCTCCTCGGGTTGAGCACCAGCGGTAGAGGTTCCTTCATCAATCGATTCTTGAATCTCTTCAAGTTTGATTTGCCTCCCACTGTCCCCTTGGCTTATGATTTCTTGCTCTCGAAAAACCCCTCTCCTCGCAACGAAGACAACATTGTCCTTCGGTCTATAGATGAGATATCCAAAGGATTTCTGCGGGTAGCCGATGAAAATACATCTCTCACTATGAGGTTTGAGTTTCTCGTGAGTATCTCGTCTTACGAAAGCCTCGTAACCCCAAACCTTTATATGTGCTAACGAGGGAGCTTTCCATGTCCACATCTCGTGAGGTGTTTTGGAAACCTTCTTAGTAGGGACTCGGTTAAGGATATGGGCGGCAGTCTCTAAGGCATACCCCCAGAATGAGATAGGTAGTGAAGCACGACTCATCATAGAGCGGACCATGTCTAACAAGGTTCGATTATGCCTTTCTGCCACACCATTCAACTGCGGTGTCCTAGGTGGCGTCAATTGTGAAACTATTCCACACTCTTTGAGATAGTCGTGGAATTCAAGACTTAGGTACTCTCCTCCTCGATCGGATCGAAGCATCTTGATTTTCCTGCCCAATTGATTCTCCACTTCATTCTTGAACTCTTTGAACTTTTCAAGCGTTTCTGAATTTTGCTTGATTAAGTAGATATACCCATATCTACTATAGTCATCGGTAAAAGTCACATAGAAGCGGTTTCCATCCTTTGTGGTTGATCTAAAGGGTCCACACACATTGGTATGTATGAGGTCCAATAAACCCTCACCCCTTTCACCTGTGCTAGTGAAGGGTGACTTGGTCATCTTTCCAAGTAAACAAGATTCGCATGTGTCATCTTCCCTAAGGTCGAATGACTCCAACACTCCATCCTTTTGGAGTTGGGCTATGCACTTCTTGTTGACATGTCCAAGACGACAATGCCACAAGGATGCTCTATCCATACTATTGGAAGAATCCATGCACAAAACATCATTTCCTAGGTTATCTACAATCATAAAAGTTTCATAAATTCCATTACATGGCATTGCTTCAAAGTATAAGACACCATTTAGATAAGCATAAATTGAACCATTCTCATTATTAAAAGAAAATCTAAATCCTTGTCTAAACAAACCATGAAACTAAATGATGTTTGTTGCCATTTCTGGTGAGTAGCAACAATTATTCAAATCTAAACATAATCCATTACTAAGCACTAGAGAATACACTCTAATCTTGGTCACAGGCGACGATCTTCAGTTCCCCATGATTAGATTGATTCTTCCACGCTCCACATCCCTATTTCTTCTTAGCCCCTGCAATTCAGAACAAATGTGATAACCACACCCGGTATCTAGGACCCAAGAAATAGCATGAGATGAATCATTAGATTTAATTGTGTATATACCTGCGAAAGACGGCTTAATCTTTCCTTCCCTGATGGCTTGCAGGTATTCTGGGCAGCTTCTCTTCCAATGCCCTATTTTTGTGGCAATGGTGGCACTCTGCCTCCTTTGGGTTAGGGTTAGGCTTAACAGGATCAACTTTGGTCCCACTAGAAGAGGAACCATCTCAGGACTTTCCCTTGCGGTGGCTCTTAGACGGAGCCTTCCTCTTCTTGCCCCTTCCCTGTCCAATAGCCAAAACAGGAGCAGCGGGTGGATTGGGAGTTGGTGCAACAGACTTGTCCTTGAGGTTGATCTCAGCAACCCTAAGGAGATCTTGGAGCTTACTTAGGGTGACCTCTTCCTTGTTCATGTGGTAGGTCATCCTAAATTGATTGTAACACGGAGGTAAGGAATGAAGCACCATGTCGATAGCCAAATCTTCCCCAAAGTCGACATTCAACTTGCGAAGACGATCGACATACCTTTGCATCTTTTGCAAGTGCACGGTTAGAGATTCTCCATGTCTCATTTTAGCGGAGATCATGTTAGTGAAGATCTCGTAACGTTCCTGCCTTGCGTTTTGATGGTATCTCTCCATTAAGTCTTGATGCATCTCGTACGGGTACATGTCCTCATAGGACTTTTGGAATTTAGCGTTCATTTTGGCTATCATGATGCAATGAACCTTCGTTGCATCACGTTCATGAGTCTCAAAAGCAGTCATTTCAGCCGGAGTAGCGATTTCTGGATTGATCTTCTCGAGCTTCTCGTCAAGGACATACTCCTTGTCCTCGTAGCGAGCAATCGTGCGAATGTATCTTATCCATTCGCTAAAGTTCGTTCCATCGAAAGTCACCTTTTGGCAAAGGCTCATCAATGTGAATGAAATAGCAGCAGCGTTGTTCGCGTTCGACATCTACAAATAGAAAGGACAAAGATAGATTAGAATTTGAATCCCTAATTATCACCCAATAAGAAAAATTAGGGCTAGGATCTAACAACAATATTTACATATTAGAAAAGGGATGCCGTAATTCAACATGCAAACAATTTGAAGGTAAGTGAATGACGATTCACTAATTCTCCACCATGAAAACATAACCTTAAGTTCTAAATGTATTGAGAATTCCTAGTTTTAGATGAGATTCATTGAACTTTTCAATGGCATGTTTAAATCTCGATATGCCCCTCTCGTTTGTGACTGGGATAACGAGGATCACAAAGTGGGTGTGAATAACCATGCAAATCTACACGGTGCCTTTCATTGTAACAGTCACCTATTCGATGTGCCGGTAAACCACACACGCTCCATCGAACTATGATAAACAATGAATCACCCTTTGCCACCTTTGCTTAGAACCAATTAGTCTGCCGGTAAACCACACACACTCCACTAACTTCTTAGCAAGGGTGCAAAGTGTAATTTCATGGGATTGCATCAATTCACTTTTCCTAAAGTAACTAGGATTGGGAATTTGAAAAACTTGTAGTTACTTTGTATTTAATATTATACTTTTAATGAGGAGATAGAGTTGCCCTATCCTACCCGTTTGGCTAACGACCCTCCATCGATCAAGCAAGCGGTGGGTGTGAATGTACACCCATTAAGCGCCATTTTATAGGCCGCAACCTTATACCCACCTTATAGACCGGCTTCGTGAATGAGGCCTACTAACGGTAAGACTAGCATTTTAATTATACATACATATATATATATATATATATACATATATATATATATATACATATATATATATATATATATATATATATATATATATATATATATATTAAGCTTGTAATCATATAGAGTATAGGGTTGAATTTTAAACTTGTAAAATTCTAGGGTTTGAAATTTAAATTTGTCTAAATTAAACTTTTAATCACAAAACATAAATTTCAAAACTTGAGGACAAGTTATAAGCTTTTCATAACATAAGGGATCAAATAACAAATAATTCAAATTAACCATTTAATCTCACAATTATCTTTATTTGATTTATTTAAATGTTTCTTGCAAAACAATTTACCAATTTAATTAAAATAATCAATCAATTATCACATAAGGAAATCATTATTCAATTAATTGATAAATATCTTTAATTAGGTCAAGAATATACTCAAATATATGTTAAAATCGGATTTATATTGACCCATTAAGATAAAGGCAGGTTTCCATAAGATAAACAACAAGAAATCCCGAAACTAGCTCCTTCTGACGCTCGAACTCGCCGAGTACCACAATGGACTCGCCGAGTTGAGGCCTACTCGCCGAGTCCACCATGGAACTCACCGAGTTCATCAGGCAGAAGGACAAAATCAAATTTTGCAATCAACAATCAAGCAACCAATGCATCAATTCAATAGAAACCAATCAAGGCTCTGATACCACTGATGGGTTTAAGCCATAAGAACATTCCTATGTGCACATACAAACCCTAATGCTTGGATCTAGGTTTCTCTAATTGAACATGCAATATATCCAAGACTTTGATTGATAAATCTAATGAAGAACATTCAAATCATATATGAAAAACAGATCTAGAAGATTATCTTGAGTTGCTTACTTGAATCTTCTTGTCGTTGGAGCTTAGAGTCACAATTGTCACTCCTCTAATGGCTTACAAACACCAACTTAGAAAGAGGATGATTAGAGAGTGAGAGGGGAGGGCAAGAAATCGGCCAGGGTTTCTTCAAAGGCAAGAGTGTCGATTTCCTTGACCCCATGGGTCTATTTATACTAGTGAGGCTCCTAGGGTCTATTTATACTAGTGAGGCTCCCTAATGATAAGCCTTGGATGATTTCTAGGTCCTTCTAAACCCTAAAACCGTCCACCCCTTATCCATAAGGGATTATAGCCCAAAGTATAACTATCATACAATTGACAGTTTATGCCCTTTTATTTAATTAATCTCTTTAAGTCACCAAATTAATTCCTAATTAATTTATGACTTATATTAATCAAATAACAATATTATTATTCCTTATATTATTCCTATAATATATTAATAATATTTCTTCTCTCATTATAAATCATCCTGTCAAGTTGCTATGGTGAAGGCAACCCAAAAGGACCATGCACAATCGGGTCAAATACTTGCCTATTATAGTTGCAGCCTTAGACAATATTCCAACAAACTGGAGTGTGGCGTTTCAACAAAGTGCTAGAGATGGTATGAATGTTCAGCAGTGTTTGTTCTCCTTACCAGACAAGCATTTGTTTTCTACATCTTGCCTCAACTACATTTTGGGGATTATAGACAAGTGCAAAGAGAATGATGTTGCGGATAAGAAATGCTTTGCAGATATGATAAAATGTTACATTCAAGTTCGCAACACTTTACTTGGTCTGATATCGAAACTGTTCAAGGTTCAGAAGCGCCAACAACAATGAAGAATTGCTTTCCTTATTTGACACAAAGGGGGAGATTGTTGAGTTATTTACTATGTTGTGTCAAATTTAATATGTACGTATTTATCCTTTATTAAAAGGATTGGGCATGTCCATCCGCTTTTATGGAGCTAGGGTTAGGCTATAAATATTGCATGCATGTTTTGTATTAGGGTTAATCAATTGGATTGCCCAACATCGTCTTTACATAGAAGTTCACATAGAACTCTTCTAAGACTTTTATAATATAATCATCGACACCTTTTTGATCAATTGTTCTTCTTGTTTGATTTACTTTACTATTTTGAATCTATTGATCTACAAGTTTATTGTTTCAACAACGTGCCACGTAGAATTCTTTATGTGCTACGTAGGAAGGTAAAGGTTAGCGTTTCGAGATCAGAAGGGTTCTACCTATCTTTATGGTTTCTATAGAGAACCTCATCCAACCTGAAGTCGGCCTAGGACCCCCTATGTATAGCGAAGGATTTAAACCCTTAAAGGATAATTAACTTGTCACATGATAATTATCCTTATCTTTGGTAATTATCTGACTTTCAAATTCCTTTATATATAACCTTGTATATCACTAGATTTCGTTTAATTAATTAAATACTTAATTAATTAACAAACTAGATCCCTATAATTATTTTTGTGTCATTAGTTTCTTATTTATGTCCTTGTATGTAACCAAAAGGATCCTACTATTAATAGTAATATTACTATCTGTTGTGGGTGTGGGAACTATCTTCTAACACTATCTTTAAATCTTTACCATAACCCCTATCTTCTTAATAC
Organism: Lactuca serriola; assembly: GCF_051521515.1. Lineage (NCBI taxonomy): Eukaryota > Viridiplantae > Streptophyta > Magnoliopsida > Asterales > Asteraceae > Lactuca > Lactuca serriola. Next base: position 120,789,196 of record NC_136412.1, read on the forward strand.
TACTTCTTCATCGGTCATTATCTTTAATCTTCTATAAGTACCACCATTGATTAACCTATCTCTCTCTCTCTCACACTCACTCTCTCTCCCTCTCTCTCACTCACTCTCTCCCTCTCTCTCTCTCTCTCTCTCTCGATCTTATGATTCGGTTACAACCTTCAAATACTCTCTTTTAATTGACGCTTTCACAAAACCCTATCCATGATCAACCATTTCCACATTCTACAAGTCAACTACAACAACTCTTTATACTTTTATTGAACCATGCTCTCTTCCAGATAGATTCTTAAACTCTTACTCACCACCTTTAGAAGGACTAAATAATTTGAATCATCTACAACCATACCTAGTTCGTCTCCTTAATAGATTTTACCTAGCCTTAATGGTAAAGAACATAAAATTTTTATCCTATCATATTGGAGACGGAGAAAGGCAATATGTACCTTTGACTGATCTCTACAAATTTCATTTTCATTCTTATGAAGTCCTTGATCATATCATTCATGTGAAAGAACCCGAAACATATGTCTGAGTTATGGAAACATCTAGATGTTATAGTACTCCAACAGATATATGATATGATTTACAATAATCATCATTATATGGTTTATAAATTTGATTGTAGCCCTTAAAAGGTTGTCTAAAAAATCAATTCACTCATGTTGATATTGACATATTTTAAGATATTTTATCTTACTTCCAAGAATCATGGGCGGAGCTTTGTTAGGGATAGGGGGTTGTGCCCCCCCCCTCCACCCCCGATTTTTTGGTTAGAAGTAGTCCCTATACTTTAATTAACTTTATAAACATTAGGCCCAAAAATAAAAGAATTTGGTTGTGACCCCTCTCCGGTCCAATTTTTATCCATATTTTATTTCCTCCACCCCCCGCCCCCCAAAAATAAAATATTGAAGCTCCGCCACTGCCAAAAATTAAAAACTTTGCCTGAATAACTTACCAATATTGATACCATTATTTCAAATCATTTATTAATGCTCCAACTTGTAGCTGATATAGACAAATCATATGATAACACTGGGTGATAGGCTCATATGAATACAAGCATGATGATATTGAACTATAGAATAGTTCTACTACATATATTCACAACTATGATAATTATATAATACAACTATTGTAATGGTCTATAGTTTAAACCTTGAAGTACTTCCTTACAGACAACATTAATCGTTGTGTTTGATAAGTTGCCTTCTTTATCCATGCTTATCACCTTTATACAACTATCGCAATGATCTACAACCAATTGTCCATATATGAACACAAGTCATAGCGACAATAACCCAACTCTAGAAAGCAATTGACATTGGCTTTTATTAATTATCATTGCAAAATACTACACTAAGGAGAATTGTTTGTGGGTAAATTTAAATGACATTCTCTTGTCATATGGAGTTATACGGATCATGTGTATGAACATCCGAGCTCCAATATTATTTCTTAAAATGATTTATGTTTCAATCATATGTGTTACTAGGCTGATTACATTCATATGTGTTCCATTACATAACCCTAGAAACTGATCAAGATTGTGCAACAATATTGGAGCACCTACTTTTATCTTTAGTTCATGATTCAGTATGCTTGGCAATTTGAAGAAGTTTATGACACCAGTTAGGTATAACAATTCAGTCACAAAATTGTATTGTTCTAAATTGCATAATTTATCTGAACTTAAATATATGTGCAAAACACTTGGCATCAGATCAAGCATCTACTTGTTTATCTGAGCTACTTCTTCGGTTGTAGTTGCCAAAATAGCATGTTGATAAAAATAGGTGTTACTCTCACTATCTCACTACTTTATAATTCCTATAAGAAATAAGGATTTAAAAATCAACAATTGTTTGGATAGGACCACAAACCATAATGTACTATCAAATAAGTCTTAATTGAACCACAATCTACTATCAAATAAGTCTTAAAGGAAACATAAAAACATATAAACAACATTCATACTCGTCATTAATAGAAATGACTATTAAATACAATCATACATAGAAGTCATTTATCTTTATTTTTTTCAGTTGAAAGTTTGGGTAGTTGTATGCAAATTTTGTTTTATCTTTATCAAACCCTGATTATATTAAATACATCATAATCTATAATATCACGGTCACATTTCACGGTCTTTATCCAACACTCAGTAGCATGAATTTCTTTTTTCGTGTTTATTATCCAACTTCTTTTGACTTCAATGGTTGATGGCTTATCGTGCATTTGTTTTATATATAACTTAGATTTCGTATTTAGTTCTTAGCATTTTTTGTTCTTTAGCTTCTAACATTTTCCTTATAGATTCACAGATGTCTCGATACCTTAGCTCCTTGTTGGATGTTGAAGGATTGCTAGCTCTAGAATTAACTACCGGTTAGAAGACATTTTTAGATAATGGCTTAATGAATTTTGTCGTGAAATATGTTATGAATGACTTTTGGTGTGAATTATATTAGGGTCACAACTGGTTTAAATATATTATTAATATAGAGATAGATTAGAATTTTAATGAATTTGAGAGTTAGGTAGGAAATCACAAATAGGTTAGATGGTTATTTGTTTGATAATAAAGTGATAAGTGAGGGGTATTTGTTTGATAATAAAGTGATAGGTGAGGTTAAAATGGTAGGTAAGAGTTTGATAATTATTATAGTGTTAAGTGGATGATTTTGAATAATTTTTTCAAAATTACACATACCACCACATCAACAAAATCTCGTCTGTAAGGTAATGTTTGTTTTTTGTCTGCAAATCTGCGTGGCCTCTTCTGTCTGCGTCGCGCAGACCACGCGCAGACATTAGCCTTCGCAGACTGTTTGTTTTTTGGAAGACTGCAGACCTAAAAATGTCTGCGCGTCCTCTTCTTGGCGCAGATGTGGACCAGAGTCTTCTAACATCTTCAGACATCTTCTAGCTTAAAAACATATATATCATTATTATTATATATATATATATATATATATATATATATATATATTTGTAATTTATATTTTTTCCAACTTTATTAGTGATAAACAATTTGAAAAAAAATTACAAAACTTAAAAAAAACGTTCGACGATACAAACATGATATTTTTGACAAATTTATAAATAAATGTTTATTACAATAATAGTCGTTGAAGTTGTTTATATAAATATGAAAAAAAAATCATAATATATTCTTATATTTTTTTGCCAACTTTTGTAAAACATTATTTAATACAGTATCGTCATTTTCTCGAAAAAATATTTATGGTACGTTTTTAATGGATTTAATTGAAAAAATCAAAGTTTATTTCCATCTATTTACGTATCAAATTCTTTGATCACTAATTATTGTTTAGTTATAACTTTGCAACCAAAGTTGTTGTTTTTATCAAATATATACATTAATTCATATCATTTTTAGTTTTATTTTTTATACAATGATACATAAAAATTGATCTAGATTCGTTAATTATTTATAACAAAGTCATAAAAATATTAAAAAATCACTTTGAAGTTTAAAAAAATCAGTTTATTTAGATTTCAGTTTATTTTAGTAGCCCGCAGATGTTAAAAAAAACAAACAGTCTTCTTTTTTCAGACTACAGACGTTTGGTCCACCTCTTCTACTGCAGAGGTCTACAGATATGGTCCGCAGACTACAGACATTTTGCCTCAGAAAAAACAAACAACACCTAAATGTTTAAATCGAAACTTTGGAACGCCACTCTAAATCCGCACTATACTCCGGAATATAATCTTCGGTAGAAAATGGTTATTTTCAAAAAAACTAACAACTGTATAATTAGTTTAATCAATATATATATATATATATATATATATATATATATATATATAGGGTTAGATTCATTTGAGACCAGCTATATTTTGTGAGACCGTGAGACACATTTTTTTATTTTTTTTTTAATTTTTTTTTTAATTTTTTTAGTTAATTCAAGTTCCGAAAATAATACTTAGAAAAAGAATTTTTGGATTTTCCATTTATTTTGCATTTTAAAATTATTTTTTAGAATATGTACAGTGTAATATTCTATTAGAATATTTCACGTATTTTTAAAAAAAATGGAATTTATTTTTTTATTTTTATTTTTTTTAGTTAATTCAAGTTCCGAAAATAATATTTAAAAAAAGAATTTTTAGATTTTTCCATTTATTCTGCATTTTAAAATTATTTTTTAGAATATGTCAGTGTAATATTCTATTAGAATATTTCACGTATTTTTCAAAAATAATGGAATTTTTTTATTTATTTTATTTTTTTAGTTAATTCAAGTTCCGAAAATAATATTTAAAAAAAAATTTAGATGTTTCCATTTATTCTGCATTTTAAAATTATTTTTTAAAATATGTCAGTGTAATATTCTATATAGTTGAAATTTTTATAAATATATATTTTTATAAATATGACAATAACGTTGTTGTTAAATTTGATATAATAATTCGTATACTAAATTGACATAATATATTGATTATTTTCAATTATATGATAATATATACATCTATTATAACTGCATAATCTCAACCGTTTGAATGATTTCTACCTGCGAGTTACTAATGAATAAAATTAAATATAATATATGGTTTAATGTAATTTATAGTTGTTATTGTTAATTAATTTTTGAAATTTATTTATTTAACGTTTTAATTTCTACCATTATAATTATTTAAAACATCAAACATTGTTTTTTGATTTCAAATGTAACATTATAATCATTTATATAGAGTTATATTTAAGTATTGTTATTGTAAGTTACTTTAAGCTACTTATTTGAAAACTTTTAACGATTATACAAATATCTTTAGGAAATATTTTTGTTAAATTGAGATTATAATTCAATTTTTGTATTTAGCTCTACAATTTATCACTTTGAACTATTCACAAAATATTCATTGGGTTTTTTAAGTGGAACTGAAATTTATATTTAAGTTGACACTGTAATGTGATATTATAAATTAACAATTTAAGTATATTGTTCAAACTGTTCGAAAGTTGTAGCTTTAAATTTATAATGGTTTACATACAACAACATCTTAATCTAATAAATTAAGTATAATCTCTTAAAAATTAATGACATAACTTTATAAGTAGAAGTAAAGATGTTATTTTAATATTGAAATTTAGTTTATTTATAATTACACTTTAGATTTGATACTTATTTAACCTTATTAACCAACTTATAATCATTATTAAAAAGACACTACAATTTATTAGTTTTAACTATTTACAAAATCTTATTTGGGTTATTTAAGTTAAACTAAAATTTATATTTAAGTTGATCCTATAATGTTATATTTAAATTTATAATTTAGGTATTTTATACAAATTATTCAAAAGTTGTAGCTTTAAAATGATAATGGTTTACACCCAAGATTATATTAAAACTAATATATTAAGTATAACATGTTAAAAGTTAAAAGACATAACTTTATAAGTAGAAATAAATATATTCTTTTAATATTGAAATTTAGTTTGTATATGATTACACTTTATGTTTGATATTTATTTAATCTTATTAACCAATTTATAACCATTATTAGGAAGAAAGTGAAAAGTCATGAGAGTTTCAAATGAATGTGGTGAAAGGAAAAATGCATGGGAGTTTCAAATGAATGTGGTGAAAGAAAAATACTAGCTTTATAAGATATATATATATATATATATATATATATATATATATATATATATATATATATATATATATATATTTGAAAATTCACAATGTGAATCTAAATTCACACGGTGAATCCGAAAAATATATTTTAACATTCACAATGTTATGTTATGAATTTAGATATTTTTCGTTTTTTTTTCAATAAAGAATAAGCTCTAGAACTTGAAAAAAAATTGGTTCCTTGGAGAACCAATAATTATGGTTTTCTATTGAACTTTTCCATATATAGGATGAGGTTAAATAGAGAACCATAATTAACCAAGGAACCAATTTTTTTTTTCAATTTTTAGAACTTATTTTTTATTAAAAACAAACTAAAAATACAGAAATTCATAACTTTTTATCCTTTTTCCAATGATATCAAATTCGAAAAAAAATTCGTCAAATTCATAATGTGAACCTTTGAAAATTCACAATGTGAATCTAAATTCACACGATGAATCCGAAAAATATATTTAACATTCACAATGTTATGTTATGAATTTAGATATTTTTAGTTTTTTTTTTTTCGATAAAGAATAAACTCTAGAACGTAAAACAAATTTGGTTCCTTGGAGAACCAATAATTATGGTTCTCTATTGAACTTATATATATATATATATATATATATATATATATATATATATATATATATATATATATATATATATATGACATTCAAATAGAAATAAACAAGGACAAATATGGCAATAATATGAAGAACTTGTGCACGAACATCGATACATCAAACGAATCAAACTTATTTGTATGATCGATTTGAACACCTATTATATACATATATTAAATCCTAACACGTCTGGGAACAGTAAAGTTCTAAAATTTTAAAGTTTTACCATGTCACTTTGTATAGAACTACTATGTCGTCCTACTTTTACAACATCTTAAAATCTCATTCCACAAAACCACCAAATATCAGCTTGTAAATTCCTTGACCCTTTCTTTTTCAATCGACTGCGACTGTGAACGTTTCAATCTCCGAGCAACTTCTCATCCAAAGTAGAGGAATACGATCTCATCAAACAAGAAAGGAATTCGATCCCTCAATAACAATTGGTCTAACACTTATCAAATGACAAATGCATCCTAATATGAACTATGAACGGTATCCAGGTTAGAGGTACTGTTCAATCACCTAAATTAATCTATATATAATTAATAAAATGGACATATGCATATTCAAATATTCAACGGTTTGCACCCATAGAATCCTTTCCGTTTACACCCTTGGTCCAAAGATATGTGCGAGAAGGATATCTCAGTTTTTGCCTGCAATGTCAGTCTTTCTTTTATTTTTTTTCCCTCACCAAAACCCAGGGTGTGTATGGGAAGAATCTCATTTTATATATATATATATATATATATATATATATATATATATATATATATATATTTCATACATATTATATTTATTTTGTAGTGAATTAAAAACCATAAATTTTGATATAGTTTTTATTATTTTTTAATAGGTATATATTTTTATAAATATTAACAAAACTAAAAAAATACCAATCAATCATATGAGCACAAAGAGTAGGGCATAGACTCCCCTCACCCACGATATGATATTCCAGGGTAGGGAAACCTTTCCCTCACTCTTTTCCCGATGCACACCCACCAGCCTTACATTTACATATGTTGAATAAAGGATAAATTGCAATAAATAGCATACTTTACTTTTTTAAAATGTGTTGCTGTTTCAGGCAATTGGCAATGGAATAATCGTTTCCAAGACCAAACAATACAAACCAACATCAAGTATCACCACTTTTATGTTATTTCTGAACCGAAACAAATCGACCGGTTTTAAAAGATAAACCAACATCAAGTATCACCACTTTTATGTATTTTGCATAAGAAACATTGGTAGTCTTTTCACATATATTTAGATTTCTTTTATCAGTGTGTACATCTTTTGTTTGATATCAGTTTCAGTTACCTTCTTTGCAATTCACAAAGTGAATACGAGAACCATTTCTATATGAAATAATCAAATAACATTGGACTTGATTTCTAATGCTCATGTTAACTTTGTAGACTCTAAAAATAACAAATTACTCCTCCGGATATTTGATAAGTTTTTCTTTATAGCAGTTCAGTAAAAAAAACACGAAAATTCTAGAATTCGTTTGACCCGTTGATAGGAAAATGGGTAAAAAAAGAAAAAAAAGTAATGTAAACGTTGACAAATAGTGAAGTGATATTAAAAAATTTGAGTGTCTCCAATAAAAAAAGAAGAAGAAGATAAATACAGGACATGAAACGAATCAAACAAGAAAAGTAGAGGAGAAAAACCACAACTGCACACTTTTAATCAGCCACGTGGTGTGATCTTAAAGAATACACGTAGCCACATCTTTGTTTCATCAGTAATTCAATTTTTCTGAACTTCATACGGGTTTTTGTACTCAAACTCATCACTGCATTTGAAGTAAGAACAATGAATTAGCATAAAACGTGCAACTTACAAAATGAAGAATCTAACAAGGTACAATTTCCTATGCATGGTGTACAAGCACTGTGAGGCGCATGTATTCAAAAATTGAAACATACATACATGAATGTACATATAAGTAACTGTATACGTTATAACATTTATATACATTTTCATTTTCCTATAACTTATTACTTTTAAAATTTATATAAAAACTGGAATTTAATAAAGAGAAAGGAAATTTAAAGAATTTTAAAAATTACAAAAAAAAAAAATGCATCATATTTATTAGCCATTATAAATTTATATATGTAATATCGTTAAATAATTATACATTAAAAGAAAATTAAAAGGAAACTACAATGATTTTGGAAAAGGTCAAAGAAAAAGACAAAAAAGTTGAAAAAAAGACAACGGCTTGAATTAAATAATGAAGGGGAAAAAAAAAGACAAACTTTGAAAATCCGGTCCACCCAGTTATATTATATAGGCCTAAAGAATGCTGTGATTGTGTTAGAAATATTGACAATTTTTGCAAGTAATAAATTAGTAAATTACCTTCTTTTTATTGTTTACATTTTCATCATCATCATCCTCATCATCCTCATCCTCATCATCATCATCATCATCAACATCATCATCATCGTCGTCGTCATCATCATCATCATCATCATCCTCAAATTCATCATTCTGGGCAGCCTCACCGGTAAACCAAGAGACAGCATGAGGAATGATTTTGTCTCGAATTGTTGACCTGGAAAATACAAAATTTAGTAACATTTAAAGTCTCTGTGGTGTTTAAATGCTTCAAAATAAACATAAGAAAGAATTTAAATCTCAAATGTATGGAACAAACAATTTGGTTTCATATATTTAAGCAATCAGTTTAACCACACCCAAAATCAGCTATTTTTTTATAAGTAGAAACAAAGCGTAGAATACATATCTAAGGTGTTTGTTATTTTAACTGAATGATTTTTTCTTTGTTAGTGTTGTAAGGATAAATTGTCGAGTGAGTAAATGATGTCTATCTGGAGAATGTATTTGTATGAACAAAGATTTTTAATTAAATAACTGGATGAATTGCCTTAATGAGAGTAAATGACCATTTTGCCCTTCTGTGTAAGGGTAAGGAAGTAAAAAGTATTGAGGAGGGTTAAAGGTAAAGTACGAAAAAGTAAGCTATATATGATTGTTTCTTTTCGACTTTATAATGAAAGTCAAAGAAAGAAGGCTTTCCTCATTAAGTCATCACTTATTACAGATTTTCCCTCATTTATTTTTCCTTCCACTTTCCCAATTGTGTTTTTCTGAAATATTTTTAATACAAAATTTGATGGAAAAAAAAAGAAACAGGAAAATAAATTCATATTCACTCAAGTTGATCAATCTGAAGTTTTTTTTTCTGGCAAATAAAAGAAGAAAATGCATAACTCCAATGAATTTGTCATTTGAATTTCATTACATTATAGAATTGCACATTAATGAGTACCTACCCAATGTCATAATCATGTTCCATCTGATTCTGAAGCTGTTCAGCCTGTTTAAACAATATGGAGGAGAATCATAATACATTAAAAAAAAAGGGAGTTAAAGGCTATATTATATAGAGCTTTTATAACAAATATCTAAAATTAATAATGTTGTTATATCTTGTTACTAACTGGCAATAAAAAGCAAAGTACTAAATTCATTCCTTCATACTTTGACTTTAAAGTCAAACATGTTACTTTTCAATTTCAATTTGCATGTAACACTTTTCAAGCACAACCTACATATTTTATGAGCAATGATAAGTATTTACCAATAATATTATGCTGATGTGACATTTGTGGCAATGTTTATATCATTTTGCATTCAAGAAATCAACTTTTTACCCTTTCTGTTAACAGAATACTGTATGTATGAAGTGCAGAATGGATCAATGATGTCTGGAGAAGTATGTATGAACAGAGAGTTTTTCTTTTTTGGACCAAGTGGACCATTTGAATTAGAGTAAATGACCATTTTACCCTTCTGTTTAAGAAAGTACTGTGTGGTCAATGGATAAATAATGTTTTTCTGCAGTAAGTATATATGAACAAAGACTACTTTTTGGACTTAAAGGGACTGTCTGAATGAGAATACATATGACCATTTTGCTCTTCTGTTTAAAAACATAGTGCTAAACGCCTAAACTTACTGTTTAAATGACCATTTCACCCTTCTGTATAAAAAAGTATCATACAGAGATAATGTGGTAACTGGATAAATGATGTGTGTCTGGGGTTAATATTTATGGCCAAAGACTTTCTTTTTTCCACTAAAATGACCATTTTACCCTTCTCTTAAAAAAAAAAAAGAAGAAGCAGAGCTAAACTTACCGTATCCTCATCCATGTCATCTTCATCATCAGGGATTTGTGGAGGATTGAAAAAGTTGAAGAAGCTTTCACAATCTTCAGTTTTTGTAATTGGTGGCTTTGGGCTTCTTGAACCCTTCTTAGATTTCTTCCTCAGAACCTTTTGGGTCAAATTTTTCCCTGGATACCATTCGATCTCAGTCCTACAATTTTCCATGAAACAATAATTAATTACAAAGCAGAAACTTCTATTAAAAAAAAAAATTGGAACTTAAAAAAAGAACATATAGTATTAATACCCAATTGCTTTCTCTAAAATATGTTCTTCCTCGTTGATCATCTCATATGTTTTAGACAACACAGAGTTCTTAAAATAAGGATTGGGATCAAAAAAGAGTTGAAGCTTAAAACCCTTGGCACCAGTAATTCGAGACCACTTAACATCTTTTAGATACTGAAGAGCTCCTTCATCAGATTCAGAAATCTAAGGAATCAAAGAATGTAATCAATAACATATGTTTAAATGTAAGCAAAATAAAAATACAATATAAAATTATGAATTTTGATGTATCTTTGTACATAAGAATAAAGTTTAAGTTATAAACACATAAGCTTTATCAAAAAAAAGGCAACCAATGGTAGGCTCCCATATATGAAGTGGAAAGAAGCCAACCATAGGTATTGTTTTTCTTTTTAATTATTCCTACTTTGACTTACTGGTGATAAGTTGGATAAAGATCACCAATAAACATAATCTAATATAAAAAAGAATTTATGTACAATGTTGAAATAGATAGGAATGAAACTAGAAGAAATAAATAGATATATGTAAAACTTATAAAAAAATATGTGTGGAAAAGTTTGTGTGATATTCAGTCACCTCATCAGCTAGCACTTCATTGGACTTCATGGCAGTGAGCCAAAAATTTGGTACACCTTTATCTGTGTGTATCAAAATTCAAAAGTGTCTTAATGCTTAGATGTTTGTCAAAACAAAAGTACAATAGGAATCATCTATTGATTAAAAAAAAATGTTACCTCCCTTTGACTCGTTATTTTCCTTATCCACCAAAGTATCATCTGAAACTCCTTCAACTTCAGTCAAACCATTGACTATTTCATATCTCTGGAAGTGAACAAGATTTAATCTGGTAAGCTATGTATTGGTGTGCCTTTTTTTCTTTAATATAGAAAGAATATAGAAAAAGTCAGGTAAAGAAGGTTTTTTCTTTATTTTTCCCTTCTTTTGTCTCAAATACTTTTAAACATCCAGATACCACTTGATGGAAAAAAATAAATAAAGAATCTTGAGAGCATATTAAAAGCTTATAAAGTGATTGCCAAACAAAAATGAAAAGAAAAAAGATAAAATGATTTTGGATACCTTAGAATATAATGGCTCATACAACTTCATATACTTTGCTTCCAGTTCTGCCTTTTCTTCAAGATACTTAGCCTCCAGCTCATCATATTGACTCTGTATGAAGGAAGGTTTGTAATAATACATCATCATCTCAACTTACACTGGAATTAAGTTTTCATTTTGGTGCGTTTTCATGTCTATTTTCGTTCTCAAATTCATCAATTGTGAAAATTCAATAGAAATGTAATCCATAGAAGTTAATTGCAAAAATTAGGAATAAACAGCCCTGAAGTTTAAGTTGAGGATATGATCATATGAACTGAAAACAGATCAAAGAAATGCAGTGCAATAAACACATAGATTCAAGTCAAACCTGAAGATCCTTAAGAACACCAACACGCTGCCTAACATTGGATGAAAGAGTATCCAAGAAATCAGGATGTTTTCCAGTCAAATTCTCAAGCTTATTCTGTACAAAAGAGCAAATCAAGACATTGAGAAACATAGAAGTACGTACATACACATATCCATCGAAACAAAATGAAAATTCAAAACAAATCCGATTAAATCTGTTATCTGATTAATTTTAGAGTTCGCTTACCTTCAGGACGTTAACAAGTCCAGCACGATCCTCATCAGTAAAAGCTACAAAACATACAATAAAATAATAAAAAAATCAGTAACTAATGAAACACGAAGAGACTAGAGGATTAAGAAGTACCAGAAGTAGCAGAAGGGAGAGCGGAGCTAAGATCGGACATATTGAACTGATCTTCTTGATTACTGCTCATTGCAATCGATTTTCCGAGTGCAATTGAATTCTACAAGGAGTAATATGGGGGAGGGAAGAACAAACTAAAACCCTAATAATGTACAGGGAGATCGGGGTAGGAGATGACCCTAGTGAACTGGCGAAGTACCTTTTCTCTGCTGTATTGTGTCTTTCTTTGCTGGAAGAAGCGTAACCGACCAAAGGAGGGAACAGTTTTATTGGCCGTTTTGAGAGACAATAACTTTCAACTCTCTCCTCGTCCGTCGGAGGAAGTTTTTATTTACCCTTACTTTTCGAAAATATTTATTAAAATAATATTTCTTTTCATTTTTCTTTATTTTTCAGTTTTTCTTAATATTTTTTATTTAAAATATCCAACTTTTTTCTCTTTTATTTCACATTTTTACTTTTTGTTAAATAACAATTTTTATTTTATTTTTTTTACCTTTTTTTTATGTTTTTTTAACTAAATTTAAAAAATTTATAGTATATAAATTTAAAAATTTTAAAATTTTTTTTATGTTATGATTTATAGTATATAAAAAAATTTAAAAAGAAAACTAAATTCACTTTCATAAGAATAATTAAATGGCCCAATTGAGTAATGCTTTAGTTTTCTAATATATTATATAATACGAATTTAAAGACGTTTGTTATTTTAGTTTTCATATAATTAAACAATGAAATATATTTTCGTAGAAAATAAATAAGCGTAGATCAAGTGTAAGGGGAAGCATAATTATTTTTTCATGTAAGGATGTTGTATATAATAATATTTTATTTTGTAAATATGCAATCAATATGGTAAAAAAAACTAATAAATTGGTAGCGAATTCAATATGATTGTAGAAATTGATTACAAAATTAATTTGATATAAAATTAGTAAAATAAAATAAAATACAGTAACTAGTTGCATTATTTAGTGTTTTACCAAAAAGAGAAATCCATAACACTGAATTATACAAAACAAATAAAAATTAATTTTAATGGTTTATTTGGACCAATAGAATAAAACACTAAATAAACAAAAGATACAAGATAATAGAATATGACATGTATTCTATTTTTTAATTGTGGTGTTTTATTAACGGACAAGAGTTTTTTTTAACCTTAAAAATAAAAACATTATATGTGTAATGCAAACTACATTAAAACAAATTCATTTAATTTTAAAAGAAAAAAACATTATGTCCGATTGAATTATATAAACCTTCTACACGTGCTCTACGTTTATTGATTTTCTACGAAAAGATATTTCATTGTTTAATTATATGAAAACTAAAATAGCAAACGTCTTCAAATCCGTATTATATGTTAGTATATGGTCTTCGTTTTCGTCCTTAAGAGGTTCCTGTAAAGAAAGATTAGATGCAAACGATGTAAGCCTTCCATGCAATGAAGCTTATAAACCTTGTTGAGTTTGGTCTCTCTAACAATGTGGGACTCATTCCCACATTCCTCTCTTTTGCTAAACTTATTCTCAAATACTCATCTTTGAGTATCGATATCTCATTCACTTATACTCTATTTTGGACATATAATATATCGTTTCGAAGTCCTCATGGAGGAGAACACAAACCCACTTAGAGTTTGTTATATATACAACGTATGTATATATTTATATATGTCCAAAGTTAGTAAAAAATGTAAATAATTTTACTAAATTTCCAACAATCCCCCACATGAATGGAGATCAATCTCTGCACATCCAATTTCCAGATGAAATTTTCAACAGTTGAATCCTGCATAGGATAGGTAGGTATTACCCTTTGAACCTTCCCTTAAGATGTTACACTTAATCTCCTAGCAGTTTAGTAGATCTCGATGTCTTTGAACTAAGCTACCATTTATGTAGACGACAATGTAAATCTCACAGGACTCTCCTTGACAAAGTCATATCCTCATAGACGTGTTCGTTTTGGTCATGAACACTAGCCTGGTTCTGCAAAAGCTTTAGGAATTTTTGCCCTTATAATTCCCTTCGAAGCGACCCCACTTCTCTCTCACATAGGTGATTCCAAGAATCATTAAAAACCATATGTTTAGCCTAATTTTGTCACTACATAAAGGAATGGACTAAGAGGAAGTGTTAACTCCCCCCACAGTGACCTGCCTCACTCATACAATTAGGTTATCCTTTTGAACCCAGATCTTGGGATCTCCAGTCTTCTGGGTAAGGTTTCCTTCGTATGAATTTATTCATTCATGGGCTTTAGTCCCATTCCTCTTGACGACTTATACACTACATCTCTACTCAAGCCTTTTGTAAGCGGATCCGCGATGTTATCCTTTGACTTCACCCAGTCAACCGTGATAACCCCCGTAGAGATTAGTTGTCGTATCGTTTTATGTCTACGTCTAATGTGCCTTGATTTCCCATTATACATTGTACTTTGAGCTCTACCAATTGTTGATTGGTTATCACAATGTATACATATGGCCGTTACCGGCTTAGGCCATTCGGGAATGTCCTCTACAAATTGACGTAGCCACTCCGCCTCTTCAGCACAAATATCTAAGGCGATAAATTCAGATTCCATCGTGGATCTAGATATAACTGTTTGCTTGGACGATTTCCATGCTACAGCAGCACCTCCAAGTGTAAACACATATCCACTTGTAGATCTGGAATCTTTTATGTCAGATATCCAATTTGCATCCGTGTATCCTTCGATAACTGTTGGATGTCTGCCATAATGCAGTCCATATTCTCGCGTGTATCTCACATACCTCAACAACCTAGTAATACTCTTCCAGTGTTCAGAACTGGGTTTACTAGTGTATCTACTTAGTCTACTCACAGTATATGCTAAGTCAGGTCTGGTACAACTCATTAGACACATCAGACTGCCAATAATTCTTGAATATTCCACTTGATTTACACTATCACCTCTATTTTTACGTAGATGTTGACTAGTGTCAATTGGAGTTCTAGCTATGCTAGTGTCTCCCTTAGCAAATTTTTCAAGAATTTTATCCACATAGTGTGTTTGACTCAAAATCAAACCACTTTGGGTTCTTGTGATCTTCACTCTAAGTATCACATCTGCTAAACCCATATCTTTCATGTCGAACCTAGATTTTAACATATCCTTCGTGGATCTTATTATCTTGTCATCACTACCTATGATAAGCATATCATCAACATATAAACACAAGATGACATAACCATGAGTGGTGTTTTTCACATAGATACACTTATCACACTCATTGATTCTGAAGCCACTTTCCATCATGACTTGATCAAATTTTTGATGCCATTGTTTAGGAGCTTGTTTTAATCCATATAGAGACTTAACAAGTTTACAAACCTTGTTCTCTTGTCCTGAGGCAATGAATCCCTCAGGTTGCTCCATATAAATTTCTTCTTCCAACTCCCCATTTAGGAAAGCTGTTTTCACATCCATTTGATGAACTTGCAAGTTTCTGATAGCTGCAATGGCAAGAACTAATCTAATGGATGTTATCCGCGTTACCGGCGAATAGGTATCAAAGTAGTCTAGACCTTCCTTTTGTCTATAACCTTTGATTACTAGTCTTGCCTTGTATTTATCAATACTTCCATCAGGTTTCATCTTTCTCTTAAAAATCCAACGGTAACCTAGTGGCTTGCTACCTGGAGGTAGATCCACTAGTTCCCATGTATGATTTTGTAAGATAGATTCTACCTCATTTTTGATGGCTTCTTTCCATTGAGGTCCCTCAGAAGAAGTTACCGCCTCTTGGTAGGTTTTAGGTTCACTTTCCACCACATAGGTGAAAAAATCATCACCAAATGATTTTTCAACTCTAGCCCTCTTACTTCTTCTGGGTTCTATCTCTTCCTCCTCGGATTGAGCTTGTTCTTCCTCTCGAACAACTTCGTTATTTGGTAAACACGGGCTTTCAACTTCCTTGTTCAAACAAGGAAACACATATTCAAAGAATGAAGCATTCCTTGATTCCATTATAGTATTCTTGTGTATTTCAGGATTCTTAGAATCATGCACAAGGAACCGATAAGCACTACTACTTTGTGCATACCCAATGAATACACAATCCACTGTTTTAGGCCCTAACTTTTGTACCTTAGGTGGTGGCACTACCACTTTAGCTAGGCACCCCCACACTCGTAAGTACTTTTACGATGGCTTTCTACCCTTCCAAAGTTCATACGGTGTTTCATTCTTTTCTTTGCGAGGTATCTTATTTAAAAGATAGTTAGCTGACAAAATAGCTTCCCCCCACATTGACTGGTTTACACCTGAACTAATTATCATGGCATTGACCATTTCTTTCAAGGTACGGTTCTTTCTTTCAACAATTCCATTGGATTGAGGTGAATAGGGTGATGTGAATTCATGACAAATTCCATTTTTAGCACAAAAATCAGCATAGGGAGAAACATATTCCCCACCCCTATCACTTCTAACCACTTTAATTCTCTTGTTGAGTTGATTCTCAACTTCATTTTTGTACAAGACAAACTTGTCTATTGCTTCATCTTTACTCTTAAGTAAATATATGTAGCAATATTTCGTGCTATCATCGATGAATGTAATGAAGTATTTGTTCCCACCTTGAGTAGGAATTGACTTTAGATCACACACATCAGTGTGAATTAAATCAAGAGGTTCGGTGTTTCTTTTTATTGTTTGGAAAGACAATCTAGTTTGTTTAGCTTCAACACATGTGGGGCATTTGTGATTTGAGTCAATATTAAGTTTTGGTATGTATTCTAGTTTAATTAATCGCTTAATTGAGTTGTAATTTACATGTCCTAAGCGACCATGCCAAACATTTGAACACTCAAGCAAATAAGCAGAACTAGAACTTTCATTATTCATTTTGTTTGTCACCATTACATTCAATTTGAACATGCCATTCAAGGCATATCCTTTTCCCACAAACATACCATTTTTTGACAAAACAAACTTGTCCGACTCAAACACTAGCTTAAAACCAAATTGGTTCAACAAACCACCCGACACTAGATTCTTACGAAGTTCAGGAACATACAAGACATCCCTAAGCTTCACTTCTTTCCCCGAAGTCATTTTTAGAATGACATCACCAACACCTTTGATATCCGCAGTAGCAGCATTTCCCATGTAGAGCTTTTCACCATCCTCAACTTCTTTGTAAGTGTTGAAAACACTTTTGTCATGACACACATGACGAGTAGCTCCCGTGTCAATCCACCACTCCTTAGAATTTGTGTTCATAAGATTCACTTCAGAAACCATAGCCGTGAGATCAGTTATCATGGCCACCAACTCCATGTTATCATTCACCATGTTTGCTTGACGGTTTTCCCTCTTAGGTTGAGGGCACTCCGAAGCCTTGTGACCCGGTTGGCCACAATTGTAGCACTTGAACTTCTTCTTGAAAGTTCCTGCCTTTGGGCCTAGATTTTTTGCCCTTTGCTTTCCCTTTGTGAGGTCCCTTGCCTTTGCTTTTGGAAGTTTGACCAACTTCCACCATATGAACTTTGAAGATTCAACTTCACTGCCTTTCTTCAAGGCCATTCTATTGTCTTCTTCAATGCGAAGACGCACCACCAGTTCCTCCACAGACATCTCCTTTCGCTTATGCTTAAGGTAGTTTTTGAAGTCTATCCAACCAGGAGGAAGCTTTTCAACCATTGATGCAACTTGGAATGATTCATTAAGATTCATCCCTTCTGCATTGTTATCATGTATGATGACCTGAAGGTCTTGGACTTGACTCATAACAGATTTTGAGTCAACCATTTTGTATTCCAAGAACTTAGCAACAACATGCTTCTTAGTTCCAGCATCTTCTGTCTTATACTTCCTTTCCAACGACTCCCATAGTTCTTTAGCAGTTGCAACTTTACAATAAACATTGTAAAGTGCATCTGTTAGCCCATTCAACACATAGTTGCGGCACAAAAATTCTAAATGCTTCCATGCATCCACAGCAGTCACAGATTGAGCATCAGCCTGCCCCTCAGCAATTACAGGAGCAGTTTCTGTTAGGAACCGAGCCAGGTTCAAGGTGGTCAAGTAGAACAGCATCTTCTGTTGCCACCTCTTGAAGTTCAGACCAGAAAATTTTTCAGGTCTTTCAGCATGGTTAGCCATGATGTTTGGAACCGGTGCATTTGGGTTCACAGCAGGGGTAGCACCAACAACAGGAATTCCAGTACCAACGGGAGTTGCAGACATACTGAAAGAATCACAACGACAATCAAATATATTATTACAGGAAAAAAGAAAAATCGATAGAAACTCGATTTTAGAATAGAAGAACAGAAAAACGAAATTTTGTAGAAGAAGGAATAAATCTGTTTAAGACTGTTAGTATATGGTCTTCGTTTTCGTCCTTGAGAGGTTCCTGTAAAGAAAGATTAGATGCAAACGATGTGGCTGAGGCTCGAGTTGGACTCGATTCCCTTAAACAGATTCGCCGTCTGTTCCCAGGGTACAACAACCTAAACAGTATTGTGTACTGCCGGAGATAACTACTTGCCTGAAAGAATCGCCGGAAGCAGAAATGCAGAGAAGGAAGAAGAAGAGCAGTAGTAAATTCATCCGTGTGTCTGAATGAGAAGGTAATGGTCTTCTTTTATAGTCGAATTATGAAACGGAAAGAAATCACTAATTGATTGAGCGGTTAATGGCAATAAATGTCATTAATTACGCAATTAATGCATCCGTTACAAAATTAGCAAAAACGAGGGTAGCGCTCGCCTGAGTTTTCGGAGCTGCATTCATGTCCGCAGGTCGCGCCCATGCACGAATTCGGTGTTTTTGGTCTACAGAACCAAGATTTGCATCCCCCCCCCTGCGCGTGGGTAGAAATTGTAGCATAACCATAGACACAAGCTTGTAAGCCTTCCATGCAATGAAGCTTATAAACCTTGTTGAGTTTGGTCTCTCTAACAATGTGGGACTCATTCCCACATTCCTCTCTTTTGCTAAACTTATTCTCAAATACCCATCTTTGAGTATCGAGATCTCAATCACTTATACTCTATTTTGGACATATAATATATCGTTTCGAAGTCCTCATGGAAGAGAACACAAACCCACTTAGAGTTCGTTATATATACAACGTATGTATATATTTATATATGTCCAAAGTTAGTAAAAAAATGTAAATAATTTTACTAAATTTCCAACATTATATAATATTAGAAAACTAAAGTTTGACTCAATTGGGCCATTTAATTATACTTATGAAAGTGAATTTAGCTTTTCTTTTTTACTTTTTTTATATACTATATATAATAACGGATATTTAAAATTAAAAAGAAATAAAAATGATAAAGAAAACTGTTAGTTAAAAAAACAGTAAAAGAAAGGTAAAAAAACTGAAATAAAAATTGTTATTTAACAAAAAGTAAAAAGGTGAAATAAAAGAGAAAAAAAATTGAATATTTAAAATAAAAAATATTAAGGAAAGCTGAAAAATAAAGAAAAATGAAAAGAAATACTATTTTGGTAAATATTTTTGAAGGCACACTAGAATGGTAAATATTTTTTTTAATCATTTTGTTATGGTCAAAAACTCGAATTCTTTCGGTCTTAAAATTATTGTCTTGTTATAAATAATTGGTGGATGATACAATAATTGGTGCATGGTAATTTTGTCACATTTCTTACTAGTTACCATTAAATGTAGATAGTAACATTTGTAGTATATATACTCTTCTATTGTAAACAATTGGATGCACAATTAGATGAATTTTCACAAGATAAAGTATTTCATATTCCTTCTAAATCTTCTTTCTTCTCCATCAAATTTCTTTATCAAAGCTACTAGTTTGGTTTGGTTTAAAGTTACATTAATTACGCTTAATTTATAACACGTTATCAACACGAAAGCTCTAATCAAGTCTATTAAACAAGTGGAAATCACATCTATCTTAATCAATGTATGTATTACTTATTAAAAACACTATTAATTATAAAAACCTCTATCATCTTAAAATAATAATAATACTAATGAATTAATGAAACTTATACATTATGGACTACTAACAATTTTTATTTCTTATACTAACATTTCTTTATATATTCTAATATTTATACTAAAATTTACATTATGCAACTAATTTTTATTTATACAAACTAACATTTACATTATACAACTAACTTTTATTTATGCATACTAACATTTATATTATGCTACTAACTTTTATTTATGCATACTAACATTTAAATTATACTTATTTATACATGTCAATGTTTATTTATATTTTAAATACTCTTCATAATTTTATCTAAACATTTGCTAATATTTATTTATGTTTCTAATTAGTAAAATTATACCACGTAAAGTTATGTATTAGTTATAAGTCTTATTAAATTATTTATAAAATACATATACATATATACACAACGGATATATATATATATATATATATATATATATATATATATATATATATATATATATATATATATATATATATGCTTAGGTTATTCTATTCTAACTAGTTATTGTGTGGATATTATATGCTATAAGAATTACTAAGAGAATAAGTTATTTATCAATGCGAATACGTTCAATCTTACATAACTATTGCCATTAACACACTGTTAAATGCCATTTTTTTTACATCTTATAGGGTAGTTTTTATTATCATTTTAGCATCATGTTTTGTACATTTGCATGTCATTTGTTTAAATAATGTTCAACTCATGTCTTTCGTTAGAATTCCCGTACTACTCATGTTTTTATGTCAATTTCAGATAGTTCGAGTGGAGTAGTGCTTTGGGAGCAGTTGGATGCGCGTTTGGAGCTTAAAGTGGAGTTTTGGAACTTATGGAGTATGTTGCTGAATGACTGGAAGATGCTTTGGTCAAGAAACATTCGATCGAATTGATCACACGAAGATAGTATATACAATCTAAAGTTACAGGATGTTGTTGGCAGCTTTGACCCCCTGTCAGTATTTTGACCATATCTCATGAACCGTAACTCCGATTGACTTGATTCAAAATGATTTGGAAAGTAGACGAATTTCAGACGTCTTAGGCACAACACGTAATAGCATGTTGCCTTCATGAGATCGCATGGAGCCTTTATGTGATCGCAGGTTTGGTCGCAACTTGTCTTCGAGGTTTTTTTGTGCCAAAAATTCATCCGGGAGTGAAAACCCACTACATGCGATCGCAGGTTGGTCAAAATTTCTCGAAATGGTATTATACTTCATTAAAAAGGCCCATTAAGCGTTTTTGGTAAAACATACGATCGCGGATTGTGCCCATGCGATTGCATGCGCATCGTTTTTGCTACTGGACGTATAAAAAGACCCTGATAACATTCCAGTAACCTAAGTTGGCGATTCCAGAGGCTCTAGACGACGAAAAGACGATTTTGGAGGCGTTTCTTCTCCGATTTCAACGATTTCTAAAGATCTGAAGACTGTGGATCATGTTAAGGTCGAATTGTTGTAATAGTCGAAGTTTGTATTCATTGTCTTTGAACATGTAATGTATTTTACTAGGGCATAATATTCGAAGCATAATGTCTAGTCCTTAGTATATTTTTTGTACTCTTTCCTCTCCTATAAATAGGAGTGGTTACTAGTGTCTTAGTAACGAAGTTTTTATAGAATATTCATTGTACTCTGTAAACTTGTAAGAGCGTAATACGAGCCAAACAGATCATATTTAAATTCTGTGTTCAAATCTCGCACTCATACTTTGAATTCATTTTCTAATTCATTTGATACTTGATTCCTTGATTCATCAATTGGTATCAGAGCAGGAATTATATCTCTGATCTGATTTTCACTCTATTCAAAAGGTTTTTGAATCAACTATTTGATTCAAAAGTTTCCACACTTTTTAAAAGTGAAAAATTGCTTAGATCTAAGTTTGTGATTCGATTCTACACTTAATTCATTGAATTGAGTGTTCTTAGAGTGATTGTGATTTGAATCATACAGTTTGTCGCCAAATTCTCAAAGTTTCTTCAAAAATTCTCAAAGTTTTGTTCCGTACAACAATGGCGTCATTCAATCTGAATTCCATGACTTCATTTTCTCATCTTCTAGGATCATCCACCAAAATTCCTATGCTCATCCCTGAGTATTACGATCAGTGGGTTGATCGTATGCAGGATTATCTCAACGGTTTGGATGAAGAACTCTGGAACTGCATCACTGGCAATCTGAATCCATCGTTAAATGTTCAACCAATTGGTTCTTCCTCTGGTAATTCTGAAGTTGAAAATCAATCTGATCGACTGAAAAAGCTGGAGAAAAGGTGTGTAAGAGAGCTGAGAGGAGCTTTGCCTCCTGTTGTTTACAACTATGTAAGAAGTTGTACAACAACAAAAGATATATGGAACAATCAAAAGGAAAATTTTCAGGGAAGCGAGAAGACGACGCTTAATTCTGTCAAGCAATGTTTAGTGGAGCTGAAAGACTTCAGAAAGAAAGATGGTGAAACAATTGAAGTCTATTATGATCGTCTTAATGAACTGATCTATCGATGCAATCGATATGGGATCGCCAGATCATCCATGGAATTCAATCTGATATTTGTAATGGGACTTCGAAAGGAATGGCGGAGTGTAAGCATGATGGTGAAGAATCAACAGAGTTTTGACACATCTACTTTGAATGACTTGTACAACCAGCTTAAGACACATGAAAGCGAAGTGAATGAAATAGCTGAAGAATCGAAGACTATGTTGGGAGGTCCATTAGCTTTGGTGTCAAAAATCTCTGAGAAAGATGCTGAGAAAGACGCTTCGGATGAAGATGAAGGGTTCATCATGAACTCAGATGATGATGCAATTGCCTTTTACTCAAACAATCGGGTGAAAAAGTTCTTTAAAAAGCCTTTCAATCCAAAGGCAAAGTCGGCTGAGACAAAAGGCAACTTTCAGAGTAAAAGTGCTGGGGAAGAGAAGAAGAAGGGAGAGAAGATAGATTCGAAGGCTATTGAGGGAAAGACTGAGAAGAAGCTAAAAGGAGATGCTGGGATTGATTGTCATTATTGCAATGATGCCAATCACCTTGCAAATGACTGCATGCTTCGAAAGAAGGATGAGAGAAAGAAGACGATCAAGGATGAAGCATACTATGCTGAAAAGTTGGAGGAGGTTCGTGCGAAAGCCAAGAATTTGTCTCTGGTTGCAATGGGTGCAGATGATGAGGAAGATGGTACTTATCAAATCTGGTCATCTGGATCAGATGATGAGGAGATGCGCAATCCAACCCATGGAGCCATGTTTGCAAAGATGGAGGAGGAATCAGAGGAGGATTCATACGAAGTGCATGGAAGATGCTTCGTATCAAAGGCTACTGACAAATCACCAATGACAACAAAGGTACGAAACATTCTTGAATCCTTTAATATTCCAGGACATGCTTATAATTCTGAATTAGTATCTTTTGATGAAACTGTTACTTATTTTGATTCGATTGTGGTATCTGCTAGCAATGAGGCTAAGAAGCTGTCAATGCAATTGCTTGAGACTCAGAAGAAGTTAGATTTGAAAATCACTAGGATAGATTGTCTAGAACTTCAAATAACGAACATCATGGTAGATAGGGACAATTTATCTAGTGATAATAAATTGTTATTAGCACAAAGAAACATCTACTGTAATGCTGCTAAGAGATTATATGGAAAAATAACTGAACTTCATCATTCGTGCAAAATTAGTAAAGAACAACATAGGAAATTGCTGCCATTTTTAGCTTATGAAAGAGCTAAGGTAGACAACATTTCGTATGATTGTGAAAAAGAGAGCTGATTTTGACAAAGTTCCAAATGACAAGTATAGATATGGAATTGTCAAAGTTGATGAATGTCTTGATTCGAATGATTTAGTTAACATTGTAAATGATACTTTGACTAAATCTAAACAAATTCACATTTTGAAAAAGACTGAGAATTCAACATATGATTCTCAATCTAATTTTGCTGATATTGAAGATAACTCTGATAATATTAGTGAAATTAGTAAGCTTGAAGATGTTGATTGTTCTCAGTTGACTATTGTTAATGTTGCTTTGAATTCTAAAGGGAAAGAAAAAGTTAAAGATTTGATAGTTGAGAATGAAACTGATATACCCTCAACTTCGAAAGTTGATGAAATGAACTTCAAGGATCTCAAAGATTACCAAACTGATGATAGTGATGATGAAGAGGTTGAGAAAGTTTCGAAAGAAAAGATATCCTCAAAGGAAGAAGAAATCCCACAAATAGTTGTTGACCAAGTGTATGGTGATACACAAAAATTCGAAGAAGTGATGAATGAAAAAGGTCCACATTATCTTGAAACAAACACGGTGGTTTTTCCAAATTTCAAATGCACAGATGATGTCATTTTTCCAAATCAAGTTTTTGTAACTAAAGGAAATGTTGAGAATATCAAACTAGAGTTAAAGAAGATGGTTGAGGAAGATAATTCAAAAACAATTGAGCAAGGTTTTTTCGCAAATCAAAACACAGTTGAAAACACCTTAACAAAGAATTCGTATATTTTTCAACGACAAAAATCACAAAAACAATGGGTTGAAAAATCAAAAGTTGAAAAAGAGAAAATGAAAAATGTTGAAAAAGGAAAAGAAAATGTTGTCAAATTAAACTCTAAGGAATTTAAAGATCAAATTGATAAATTTTCGAAAGAAAACAAAATTTCAAAACGACAAGCAAGAAAGAAAATATTTTGGCAAAATGTTGAGTCTCAAAAGATGTCTGAATCACAATCCACTAAAAATGTTTTCAAAGCTAAAAATGCTTCTTTTTCAAAAACTCAACAATCATCTCAATCAAATCAAACAAGGTCTGAAGTAAATATGCAAACAAAGTTTTCGAAAATTTTTGAAACCAACAAAACAAGAGATTTTTCAAAAAGATCTAATGTCAATCAAAAAGTTTTTCAACGTCAACATTTTAAATCAAAAGTTGATACATCATATGCTTACTCTTATGTCACAAAACCCAAAGTTGATTTTGTACCTCAAAAGCCAAATTTTCCTAATAACACAAAGAAAGAAACTATGAGGACGTCTCGAGAAAAAGGAATGAGTTCAAGAAAGAACGTTGATCATTGGCTTGAAGGAAAAGGAAAAATGTATCAGTCGAATAAATATTCAAAAGAGCAAATTCATGAAGCATATGAAAAGTATGTAAATACTTCTTCGAATGGTAACTCATCATCCAGGGATTTGAATATTTCTGTCAAAGCTTGGAGACCAGTCACAAAAGCGAAGACAGTTCAATCATTAACTCAAGATGCGAAGGGTAATGTCAGTAAACATTCGAAACTATCAAACACTTATGTTTCAGTTCCTTTAGATGATGAAGTCAACTTAATTGATAGCCTCAAAACTAATGTTTGTGATTGGGTTAAAAGTTCTTCATTCCATTCGAAGTTGAAATCTAATTTCCAAGGACCCAAAAAAGCCTTGGGTACCTAAATTTTTCCATTGATTGCAGGTATTATGTGACGAGTAATATGATAACAAGTAGTACATTGATAGTGGTTGCTCTCGTCACATGACTGGGAAGAAGGAGAATTTAAGAGATTTCCGAAGTCTAAAAAATGCAGGAGTAGTAAAGTTTGGGAACAATAAAAAGCGTCAAGTCAAGGGATATGGAAAAATCACAAATGGACAATTCACAGTGAATCGTGTTGCATATGTTGAAGGTCTTCAACATAACTTGATAAGTGTTTCTCAACTTGTTGTGGGCACTGGCAATCAAGTTCTTTTCAACAAAGAAGGAAGTATTATTTCAAATGTTAACACAAACGAAATATTACTGAAATCTAAAAGGAAAGGTGACATGTTCATTTTGGACATCAATCCAATTGTATGCAAACTAGCAGTATATCTTCTTTCAAAAGCTACATCTGATTTGAGCTGGTTGTGGCATCGAAATCTTTCACATCTCAACTTTCGAAACATCAGTAAACTTGTGGTACAAGATCTGGTAAGAGGTTTACCTGTACTTAAATTTGACAATGATTCTTTATGTGTAGCTTGTGAAGTTGGCAAGCAACATAAACAAGGTCATCCAATCACAATTGATTCGAAAATTGTTGCACCACTGGAGTTATTACATATCGATTTGTGTGGTCCTTCGACTGTTTCAACTCTCAACAATAAACAGTACATTTTAGTTATTGTTGATGATTTTTCAAGATTCACGTGGGTTTATTTTCTCAGGCTCAAATCTGAAGTTGCACAAATAATGATTGACTTTATCAAAAAGATGGAAATCACGTTGAAGAAGATTGTTCGTAAAATCAAGAGTGATCATGGAACTGAATTTAAGAACAATGTTCTTGATTCATTTTTGGTGGAAAAAGGGATTTCGCATAATTTTTCATCTCCATACACACCACAACAAAATGGTGTTGTAGAACGAAGGAATCGCTCATTATGCGAAGCAGCAAGAACCATGTTGGCATATGCAAATTTACCTCAATATCTTTGGGCTGAAGCTGTTTCAACTGCATGTTTTACTCAAAAGAGATCGTTTATTCATCGTCGATTTAATATTACACCATATGAAATTCTGAATAATCAAAAACCTAATGTGAAGTTCTTTCATGTTTTCGGATGTAGGTGCTTTATTATGAATCTCAAGGATTATCTTTCGAAATTTCAAGCAAAAGTTGATGAAGGGATTTTTCTTGGATATTCGCACAATTCAGTGGCATATCGAGTGCTAAATAAGCGAACACGAAAAGTGGAAGAAACATTCAATCTCACATTTGATGATTATTATGTTAAAACAAATGAGCATAAATTTTCGAATCATCAAATTTTACAAGAAACACAAGTTGAAACTGAATCTTTACAAATGGTTGATATTGATTATGATTTAATTTTTGGAATTTCAGATCATGCAGTTGATGCTGAAGTTCATGCTCCTGATAATCACATACCAGAGTTTTCGAAACTTACTGATGATTCACCATCGACTCCTCAAGTAGACGAAACTATGCATGATAGTCCACTGGAGGGGGAGCAATTGGATTCAAATACTTTGAATGATGAAGATCATTCTTTTGAGGGGGAGAAAGAACAATTGAATGCTGAAATTGAGGGGGAGCATGTAGTCAAGGGGGAGTTTGTTGTTGAGGGGGAGCATAATGTTGATGATGCTTGTTCGAATGCAGGCTCAGAAAATGATGAAACATACGAAGATGCGCCTTTGGTATTTGATCCAGCTTATCCACCCATGGAAAAATGGACAAAAGATCATCCGAAGGATCAAGTGATTAGGAATCCACAAGAGGGAGTAATGACAAGAGCTCAAATTCGTGCATAGAATGAGGTATTGAATACTCATCAAGAATTTTGCATGTTTAATGTTTTCATCTCTAAAATTGAACCAAAAACAATTAAGAATGCAATGGAACACTCAGATTGGGTTGTTGCAATGCAATCAGAGTTGTCTGAATTCGAACGAAACAAGGTTTGGAGATTAATTCCTAAACCTGAAAATGTTTCGATTGTCGGGTTAAAATGGATTTTCAAAAACAAAACCGACAAAGATGGAAACATTGATCGAAATAAAGCCAGGCTTGCTATAAAAGGATATTCACAACAAGAGGGAATCGATTATGAAGAAACATTTGCCCCTGTTGCAAGACTCGAGGCGGTTCGAATATTTCTGGCTTATGCAGCTCACAAAGATTTTGATGTTTATCAAATGGACGTGAAGTGTGCATTTTTAAATGGAGAGCTTGAAGAAACAGTTTATGTCGAACAATCCCCAGGTTTTATTAACGAAGAATATCCTAATCATGTTTATATTTTAGATAAGGCAATTTATGGTCGGAAACAAGCACCTCGAGCATGGTATGCAACTCTAACATCATTTTTGAAACAATCTAAATTTAAACAAGGATCTGTTGATCCCACATTATTTCGAAAGAAAGCGGGGAATCATCTTATGCTTGTCCAAATTTATGTTGATGATATTATTTTTGGCTCGACTGACCCTGCTTTGTCTAGAGAATTCGAAGGTTTGATGAAAAGCAAGTTTGAGATGAGCATGATGGGAAAAATCAATAATTTCCTTGGATTGAATATTCGTCAAAATAGAGAAGGGATTTTCATCAATCAGGAAAAATATAAGAAAAATATGTTAGAAAAGTTTGGATTGACAAATAGCACAAAGCTTCGTGTACCAATGGCAACTGGCATAAAGCTAACACCATCGTTAGACAAACCTGCTGTTGATATAATGTTGTATAGGAGCATGATTGGTTCGTTACTTTATCTTATAGCCACTAGACCTGATATCATGTTTTCTGTGTGTAATTGTGCTAGGTATCAGTCTAATCCACGTGAACCACATCTCACTGCTGTGAAGAATATTTTTCGTTACCTTAAAGGAACAACTTTGTTAGGATTGTGGTATCCTTCGAAAACAGGATTCTTCGTGTAAGCATACTCAGATGTAGACTTGGGTGGTTGCAATCTTGATCGAAAAAACACAAGTGGTGGATGTCAATTTCTTGATGGCAAATTAGTTAGCTAACAGTCGAAAAAGCAAATGTGTGTGTCAATTTCCACAGCTGAAGCAGAATATGTGGCTGCTGCTGCTTGCACTTCACAAATAATTTGGATCCAAAGTCAATTGCGTGATTATGCAATTAATATGAAAAAGATTCTATTATATTGTGATTCTCAAAGTGCAATAAGAATTTTTCATAATCCTGTGCAGCATTCGAAGACTAAACACATAGCTCTTCGTTATCATTTCATTAAAGATCACGTGGAGGATGGGAACATTGAAGTACATTTCGTGAAAACAATGGATCAGTTAGGTGATATTTTCACGAAAGCTTTGGATGAAAAGTCATTTATGCGAATAATTGAAGGTCTTGGCATGATCGATGGCACTTCTGTTCCATGCGAAAAAAGCAGAATGATGGGTGAAAAAGAATGATTCAGAGGCGCTGAATAAACAATAACACAAAGTCATTCAGCATTCAGCGGTTACTGTTCATATTCAACGCTTCGACCACTTTGAATTTGCATGTTTGTCATTGATCTTCAGCGTTGAGTCAGTGGTTACTGTTCATGGTCAATGCTTCGAACGCTTTGAATTCGTATATTTGTTACTCTTCATGGAATGCCAACTATTCGTCTGTTTGCAACAAATTCATTTTTTATTTTCGAAAAATCAAAAATCCAAAAAGATTTTCTTTTGTTTTGTTTTTATTTTCGAAAAATCAAAAATCCAAAAAGATTTTATTTTGTTTTGTTTTTATTTTCGAAAATCCAAAAATCCAAAAAGATTTTATTTTGTTATGTCTTTATTTTTCGAAAAATTCAAAAACAACAAAAATATTTTTACTTCTTTTTAGAATTTTGTTGCAGATTATGGTGTTAGGGTGCAAAGTCACTCTTGGATGTGGTGTTTTAGGCTTTTCCCTCTTGTATGTGTAAATGGGTTGAATCTTTCCTATGAATAGGAAGTGAGTGACTCCCATTATGTAAGTGAATCCATTTGGAGTGTTAGACTAGAGAGAGAAACTTTGTACAAACCAATTTGTATATTCTTTCTAGATCTAATAAGAGCTAACAAAGATTTATTTACTCCTTGTGTTCTTGATTTTACATTATGATTCACTAGACCTTTCTAATTCCGCACATGCCATCATAATCAACACCACTACAATTGGTATCAGAGCGAGTGTTCTTGATTTGATCAAGAATTGATCCTTGATGGCTATTTTGATTTGGTGATTCTTCATGTTCTTATTGATCTTCGTGTTTTGAGAGTGTTTTGTGTTCTAGAAATTGAATTTTTCTTTGATTTGATCCATAATTCGACTTTCTCTCTCTAGAATACTTGTTTGTATCACTTTCTCTTTCTAGAAAATCCATTTGAAATTACTTTTTCTCTCTAGAAATCTTCAAGTTCTAGTGATCAATAATGGCGGTTTACTTGGAGTATGATTCTTGGATTGTGATCGTTAAAGATGTAAAATACAAAATCGGTTTAGAACAATTCATTGGATTAATATTGAAAGGCTTGGTGATTTCATGGGATACTTTGATTTCTTATGGAGGTTTGAAGGATGATCACAGAGGATTGATTTTTCAACCACTTTCAAAGATTGAATGCTTGACTAAAGTTTGCCATAACTTGACGAATGAGAGAGATAAAAAGGAAAGAAAGGAAAAAGAATTGTTTGATAAGTATTTCATTTCTCTTGTTGAAAACCCAAGTGATCTTCAAGCTCTTATGTTTGTTGAAGATGTTCTTAATGATCATCATGTTCTTGATGTTCAAGAAAAAGGAGTTCAAGTTGATTCTCAAGATGAAAAAGTTTTTTGCTCAATTGGAGTTCAAACTAATAATATTTTGTGTTCTTGTGATTCGTTTGAAGGAATGATTCCTTATCGGAAGCCGGTGATCCAAGAAAATCACAAGTATCAAACTCCAAAAGATTTGATTCAAACTCAAAATGTTCATGTTGTGGAAAGTGGGTTTGTTCATGGAATCAAGTCTTCAAGATGCAAAAAGATGAGAAAGAAAAAGAAGAAGAAGATAAATCACAAAAACAAGCGGATTTACTCACAAAAATCGTTAAATGTTGTGAAGACAAAATCCGTGAAGCAAATTTGGGTTCCAAAGCAACAAAATCCAAAGGCTGCATTGAATTTGAAGTCAAAACCCAAAATTGTTGGTGGTTCTTTTGAATATGTTCTTGGATCGTTGAAGAACACGAAGAACACGAAGAACGAGTTGTACATCTCGCATGGTGGGTGGTACAATGTTCGATTTGGAGATTTTCTCATTCCGACAAAAGAACCAAGATCTTCCAAATTTGATTCGTTCATTGAGAATGGATCTCGATTCGTGAAAAAGGTAACTTACATCCTCAAATGGATTCCAAAACATCCATGATTTCTATTCGTATTGAGCATTTTTCAATTTTGGATCGATTTGCCTCATTGGATCTAATTTGTTTCAACCCCATAGTTGATCCAATTATTCTTGTTAAGATCAAAATTCCAAAAATCAAAATCATATTTCCAAATTTTTTTCTTTTCAAAAGTTTGAAGTCACTATTCATGTCCGATTTAAGTCCAATATTCAATTCAGTTCTTGTTACTGTTCGTGATCTGTTTGAGCCCAAATAAATGATCTGTTACTGTTCACTTGATTGCGTTCATCATCAAATTAAGTCAACATTTCGGTGTTCAGACGTATTTCACTTTTCGTTTGTTCTTAGGTCAGAAACTTTGTTCTTATTTCCTCAAGTTTGTCGATCGATTTGGATTTGTTTGAAGATATAAAACTTGTGAATCGATTTAATTCTGATTGTCTACTATCTCTAAATCGATGATGACCAAGTTTTAGGTAAGAAATTGAACAAGTGAATATTTGATTTTGATGAAATTGTTGATCAAGAACACTTGAATGTGTGAAGAACAGTTGGATAATCACTTTTTGATCCAAAATTGGCCATTTGAATCATCAATTTCGTGTTTATGTTCTTTGACTTTGAAAAGTCAAACTGGGAAAAGTCAATGTCGATGTTCTTGATGACGGATTCTAGTTGATTAAAATCAATGGCGAAAGATTGAATGCGAAGTTCTGTTGATCGATGGTTGATAAATTGAATGGGTATCTGATTGATTTTGATAGAGGCTTGGTATTGAATCATTGATCAATTTCTATGTAGTCAATGTTTTGGATATGGATTTTGGTTTCAATCAAAAAGCGAATGCTGATTTGAAATAGATTTGTGATTCAATTGTTGATTTGGATTTAAGCTTTGATATTGGTGTCAAAAAGCGAAGTCGTCGTTCACTAGAAATCGTTTGTTGAATCAATCGGGTTGATGACGATTTGAAGGTTGTTTTGAATGAAAAAGCGAATCCAGTGGGTTATCAATTGTCGACTGATTTTGTAAAGATCGAATTGACTTGGAATGTGTTCGCATCTGAAAGGTTTGATGGGTTGATGTGTGAATGGTTCCTGTAATGTCGATGATAGCCTGGTAATAGCGAATGACAAGGTGTTTGACTAGAATAGCTACAGTGATGTTTTGGGTTAGTCTCAACAAGCAAAGTGAATATCAAAATCGAGTTCGCATCTATGGATCGATTCTGATGATCACTTGGATTCTCATATGGGTGAATCAAAATCGAGTTCGCATCTGGGTCTCAAAATGGTTCGCATATAAGGATGTGATATGGAGTTCGCATATGGGTTTCAAACATGAGTTCGCATTTGGTTAAACAAATTTGAGGTCAATAACGATTCGCATATAAGGTCAAAAATGTTCGCATTTGGTTAATTGGGTTAGAAATGCGAAGTCTTTTCATCCATGGTTCGCATCCATGTTTAAGTAATGTGCGAAGAATTAACGATGCGAAATATTTCACTGGTTAGTGAATTAGGGAAGAAAACAGAAGTTTCGAAAAGAGTCCCTGCAGTTTCATAATATTGGTAGTTTATACCCAACTTCGCAAATGGGAAATAAAAGCTGAGAAATTGCAGAATTTTCAGTTCTGGTCCCTGCAGTTTGTGCGAATTTACGCTTTATGCCCGGTTTCGCAAATGAGCTAGAGTTTCGCATATTTGACTGTTTTTGGCGCAACGGGTCCCTGCAAGTTTTAGAAAGTGACAATTTCTACCCGGTTTTTGAAAAATCTTGCAACTTTCACTCAAAAAGTTAAAAAATTTCATAAATTGGAAATTTTTTTGTGGCTTTTCGTGATTGTTTTTTCGTGCAAGATTTTTGGTGATTCATTTTTGGTACACATCAAGGGGGAGTATTGTGAAGTCTATTCCTCGGGCGCTTCTCATCCTTAGTGGGTTTTATAATCAATTGTTGATTATAAAAAGGGGGAGAATGATGGGTATTCGAAGCTTCTCGGGTTTGTCGAATATTCATTTGCGGATTTGAAGACCGGTGTTACTTCGAGGGGGAGTTTGGTCTTGATCGCGCTAGCTCGTTGGAGATTGAAGCCGGACATCCAATCCTAACTTTGAGGGGGAGAATGTTAGGGTGCAAAGTCACTCTTGGATGTGGTGTTTTAGGATTTTCCCTCTTGTATGTGTAAATAGGTTGAGTCTTTCCTATAAATAGGAAGTGAGTGACTCCCATTATGTAAGTGAATCCATTTGGAGTGTTAGACTAGAGAGAGAAACTTTGTACAAACCCATTTGTATATTCTTTCTAGATCTAATAAGAGCTTACAAAGATTTATTTACTCCTTGTGTTCTTGATTTTACATGATGATTCACTTGATCTTTCTAATTACGCACATGCCATCATAATCAACACCACTACATATGGTGATGATTCAGAGATGACAAAGCAAGCGGTATAAGGGTCAGGTAAACATTTTTTCGTATGAATCGACATGTTTTCATTATTCGAACTAGTTAGGATGTCCCTAGAAGCATGCTGCTGCATGTCGACCAAAGCCTCCATGACTCAATGTGTGTGTACAAAAGCCTTAATGAACTTTTCATATGAAGCTTTCTTCCCAATCAGGCTTGTATTTAGAGGTGGCAAAAATTGACACGACACGAAACCCGACACGAAATAAACGGGTTTGGGTAAGATCTTTCAACCCGTTTAAATAAACGGGTTGACACGACACGACACGAAAATTAAATGGGTAAGGTTAGGGTTAAGAATTTCAACTCGAAAATGACCCGTTTATTTATATGCAAGTATTTTGAATTACTTAAGTAAACTAGAAAGATACACATTCAAAACCATAAGTAAAAAAAAGCCTTCGAATTGAATTGTTTTTTTTTATGTTGAAATGACTTAGCCGTCTAGATCAAGACTTCATTTCAATTTTTCCATTCTCTCTCAAACTACCCAGTCTCTTTCACCACTATCGCATCCTCATGACCTTTGTCATCCACTTCCCCAACTCCCACTCTTTTAATTTTGTCATCTGAACTTGCTATGACTTTATCTATTCTGCCTCCAAACTATTAGCTTTTCCTTTTTGCCTACCTAACTCTTACCCTTTCAACATGCTCAATCTTTTAACCTCACATGACATGACATATTTCGAGGTATAACCCTAATCCGAAACCCGAAACGAACCCGACATGAAAATAAACAGGTTGACACGACACGACATGTTAATTAAATGGGTCGGGTTAGGGTCAAACACTTTCAACCCGTTTAGTGTTTCGACACGAAACAACACGATTGCCACCTCTACTTGTATTCACATTAGTCTCCTGAGCTACCTGACTCTTCTCATATGAGTAAAGAGTTTACTGTTTGGTCCAAATCTTAACAGAGGTACACTTTGTGTCTTATACCAATCTTTTTCATCTAAACATTCTTACACGGTCACACACAAAGACGTATGTCCGAGAGGTCTCTAATTAAACCCATCAAGACTTAGATATACAAAAATTCTGTGTTACTGATCTGACATCATGAGTCTGTGATGAAGGTGAAACCCAAACATCTTACAACTTAAGGAATTGACGGGGAACATTGTTCCAGATATTGACGAAACTTTTGTTTCAGTACCAAAGTTCAAAACTCCAAATCATATTCATTTTGCATGCGTGGTCTTGATCAATCATTCGAAACCCACGATGTTTGTTACCCAACAAGATCCAGTACACAAATTTTTTTATGAATATGATTTCTGTGTGAGTTTCATTCGAATGTCCTTGTCATGATAAAATTTTTCAAAGCCGACTTGTCACTGACTACACTGGTCATACAAGTAATTTCTGTTACAATTAATCACCTTATGTTTAGGTTGACATGTAACGAAATTTTGAACCTACCCACAAAGAATTTTCAAAAGAAGCCCTTTGATACTTATCAAAAAGTATTCGATTGTAATTCACAGGAACATACACAAGCTGTTGATCATCTCTCTTGATGATTAACGAAGCAACCTTTGCCCGGGGTTTAACTGCCTTCGTGTCAAATTAACTTTTTGACATCACCATATTCCAAAAAAAAAATTTGAATTGTATCTTGTCTAACTTTCTTTGGAACACTGCACTCACAAAATCCTTGAGGTTCTGAGTAATACCAACTCAGGCTGATGATTTCAAACATCTGGCATATGACTTCGCTTTTCATCCCAAAAGTGAAAGAGCCTTGCCTCCATTCGAAGGGTTCTAACGGTTACAATTCAATAAAGGGGATACTGACAAGCTGTGTATCTGTGACGTATGGTATTCTGGCCGGTTTTCTAGGTGACGTCACAACTGCTTTTTGACGCATGACTAACTTTTCGCAGTAATAGTCCGATTTTCAAGGTGCCACGTTGGATCTCATTAAATGCATCCCGCTTCAAATTCAAATCAATCAGGGTTACTTATAAAAGGGGGTTCAAGAGTGTTTTATACGATTACGCGATCAAACTAAAAAATTCCCAAATTCTCTGTTCTTCATCTTCTTCAAACCCTAACAATGGCGATTTCTGCGCATGTCGATCCTTCTACTGACGACATTTCCTCTGCACCAGTTATGAAGATTCAATCTACCAATTATTATGTGGAAGGTGCAATTTCTCAATGTCCTGAGGAATTCAAGATGCTTATTGTTGCTTTAAAACACTCTGTTTTATCCAAAGCGATGTTCAATTCCTTCTATTTCGGTATCATGGCTTTCTCAAGCAGGATCTACAGCCACATACAACAAAGCCTCTGATACGATTACTTTCCACCTAATCATTGACAAAAAGGTTAGGCCTTCTCAGAGATTGTTTTGCCAGATTCTTGACATTCCAAATACACCTCCTTTTGTTGAATTCCAATTTTCCCGAATTATCCACATGTTTAATGAAATGGGATATCAGCCCCCATTGACAAAGATAAGTGACTTTAAGAAGTCTGGTCTTCCAAAAGTATGGAATTTCTTGTTTGGGATCTTTTTGTGTTGTTTAACTGGAAGAACAGTTGGGTTAGACAAAGGAAGGATGGAGCTCTATGCCATGGTGGCTGGTTTATACTATGATCTTCCTGCAGATTACTCTACACAGCTATGGAAGGAATTCAAAAAGGATTAGAGCTTACGAATGTTGTTAATGGCATTTCGTGTGCTAGGTACTGGAGCCTTATTCTACAACATTTTTACAACAAAGAAGGCATTTTGGTTCCAAATGAAGAACAGAAGGTTATTTTTCAATCTTATCACTTGCCGAAGGAGGTTGTTGACAATGCTGATGAATTTCCACATGTTACTCGGATTTCCGATGCAATGCTCAAAAGGATGGATCCTACGAATCCTGTGTTGATTGTCTACTTGAAAACATTTGATCCATTTATTTCAACAGGAATTTTGTTGCCAAGGGAAGAATCGAAATCGAAAAAGTCAAAAAAGTCGAAGAAAGCTGATCCCGCTTCATCAGAAAAGAAATCGAAGGTATCTACATCCTACAAATCCCCAAAGAAGGTTGTTGAAGAGAATGTTGTTGTGACAGTTAAAGCAATACAAGTGATTGAGCCAATAGTGGAAGAGACTCAAGAGAAAGTCGTTATTCCTTCGAAAACAGGGATGTTTCGAAGAATCAAGATGAAATCAACTCATAAACATAAGTCACCTGCACAAAAGCTGATTCGAAAGCATCAGATTTCTCACCAAGGAGTTTTGATTCGTGAGGTACCTATTCTAGTTTCTCCGGGTTCGAAGAAAAGAGCAGCAGAAGATATGGCAAAACACCTGGCTCAAGGAAAGAAAAAGAGGAAAACTCGAAAGATTGTTTTGTCTACTGAGTCTACAGAGGAGGATGAACGAATACCAGAAACTCCAGAATTCATCTCTATTCTTACAAGTTCTATTCCTGAGACGACTGTTATCATAACACCCGAAGTTTCAATTACCAAGTCAATTCTTGAGGAGGTGCGAACTTCAGACATCACTACACAAGTATCTGATACGAATGCAAATGTTAACATGAGTGAAGGAGGTTCGAAAGATGCAGATCAAGGTCCATTCATCTCTACTCTTTTCGAATCATTAGTTTCTGTTACATCAACATCTACCATTCCTATTTCATCAACCACTATCTCACCAACCTTCGAACACATCCTCAATCAACCGATTACTTCCATGTTTTCATCTCAATCCACCGATATACCCAAACCATCTTCACCCACAGAAACTGATCATGAAGGGTTTGGTGGAACATTCGAAGATCTGGAGTTTCAAGATGAAGAAGAATATTTTCTTGATCACATGCTAATGACCATGAAGCAATACAAAATTCTGAATCAAAAGTTGAACTCCATCATTCAGTCCCAAGCTGATCTTGGAGGGGTTCGTCCATTTCTAGTTTGGAGATTGATTCAATGTTGAAGCTATGTGAGTCAAGGATTATTACCAAGGTGTCGGGTATGTTAAAAGCTTCTGAGTCAGTGCTTATGGAGAAAATTGATTTCACGGATCAGACAAATGAACTTCGAATTAAAAATCAAAGATCTGATTTTATGGGAGAAGTGAAAGACCTACGAACCGTAACAAAAGAACGACATGTTCTTTTTGTTCAGGAGGTTAAGAAAGTAAGGGAGGATTTTAACTCCAAAATCTAAGAACTTCGTGAAGACATGAACAAGGAAATTCTATCGGTTCAACACGATTATGTGTCTTTAACTCAGAAGGTCGATATCATATGTGATGCGGTCACCAGATTTGTCAAGCTATACGAAGGTTTGTGTCCTCAATTAACTCAATCTCCAAATTTGAAAGTGAAAATTTTGACGGGGTGATAAAGTTGTTGAACGAGATGAAGGAAATATCAACGAAACCTGTTTCGTCTTCGTTGATCACTCCAGAGTTTTTATCACAACAATTTGTGCAGTTCGAAGCTATTCTTAGCAAAAAACTTGCTCCACTCTTTCGTATATCTAGTCTTCTTCCAACAACAACTGCTCCTCCTGTTTTCACATGGGTGCAAGGGGGAGAAAGGAAGTCCACAGAAGAAGATGCGAAAGTTGTGGGCAAGGTATTTCCATCGAACTTCCCGTCATCAAAGCCAGTGTTTGTGTCTGCTCAACCTGTGACTTCAACTATCGTAACTACATTGCCAATTACACGAACAATTTCGAAAGGAATTGTAATTGGTAAACCTTTGGAGTCTGGTGGGAGTAGTTCGAAGCCTAAAGATGTAACTGAAAAATCTGCTTCGAAAGACAAAGGTAAATCAGTTTTGGTGGAAAAGTCTAAAGAGGAAAAGAAGGATGAAGATGAAGCAGAATTGGAGAAAATGAGGCTAATTCAAAGCATCATGACTCAGAGGGCTGGTGATCCGAAGGGGATGGATAAAGGTGATCCAACAAAACACTACAACTATGAAACAATCGAA
Source organism: Lactuca serriola (assembly GCF_051521515.1). Lineage (NCBI taxonomy): Eukaryota > Viridiplantae > Streptophyta > Magnoliopsida > Asterales > Asteraceae > Lactuca > Lactuca serriola. Next base: position 120,828,046 of record NC_136412.1, read on the forward strand.
GCCACGGTTGCCTTTAATCACATGTACTCATTTAAAAAGAAGCCAAAACAGAGTTATGTGGTTACAAATACTGATGCATGCCAGTTGGATTTCCCTATAAATGAGATGATGTTCATCATGCCTCAATTCAAAGCTAAAGGGAATTTCAAAGAAAAATATGAAGGTACTCATATGAATATTCATTTTCATGCAGTACTTGGCAAAGTCCCTGAGGATGTTTGGTCCTTGATAAAGATCAAGAAGGTTATAAGCATGAAAAAGGATGTTATTTTTGAAAACAAAATCCAAAACATCAAGTATTTTGTGGCCAGGGCGGATGGAAAAACATGTGAATTCACCATTACAAATTTTCCTCTGATGAACCTGTCTGATCTTATACAAGTTGCATTGCTCCTAAAAGACAAATCTTTTTCTTATCTACAAAACACTGATCCAGAGGAATTCAAACTTGGAATTTCTCAAATCAAAATTTTTATTGAAAATTATTATGAGTGCCTTGCACTGAGTGATGTGGAGCTAGCTTCTGCGAAGGGGATGGAAGTTAAAGTTCCAATGGCTCCTTCATTGACTCAGACAGAGTTAAAGAAGTATGCTGATAGGGAAATATGTTTAAAGCCATTTGGAATAGTTTTTGCTGGAAAGGATAAGGATGGAAAAGCGAAGAGGTTTTGTTTCAAGCTTGCGAAGTGGAGAGATATTCTACATCTCAGTATACGAACTTGATTGTTCGTATGAACCACTGCAAAAAGAACAATGAAGGAGACAAGAAGGAATTGAAGAAAATAATTTCATGGTACACTGAAGTTCGAAGAGTTTTGTTGTACTCCATAACTCTACTTACAAACTGAAGACTTCGACTTTGATTACAAAGGGGAAGATTATTAAGGTCGAATTGTTGTAATAGTCGAAGTTTGTATTCATTGTCTTTGAACATGTAATGTATTTTACTAGGGCATAATATTCGAAGCATAATGTCTAGTCCTTAGTATATTTTTTGTATGCTTTCCTCTCCTATAAATAGGAGTGGTTACTAGTGTCTTAGTAACGAAGTTTTTACTGAATATTCATTGTACTTTGTAAACTTGCAAAAGCGTAATACGAGCCAAACAGATCATATTTACATTCTGTGTTCAAATCTCGCACTCATACTTTGAATTCATTTTCTAATTCATTCGATACTTGATTCCTTGATTCATCAGATCATCTCCTACGTTTAGTTTAGTAAGATTTAGTAGTTTAATGTTTCTTTTTATTGTTCTAGATCAGATTTTAACCATGATTTTAACCATGTCTGGCTAAAACCTTAGTTTTCAGTTCTGCAAAGACAACTACTTTCCATGTGATTGATCATTAGATCTGGTTTTTGATTTGTGTTTCTATCTAGATTCTTTAGTTTTGTTTTTAATGAATGTTTGATTTTGATTCTTGATAGTCTGATCACCTAGCTAGGGTTTTATCATTCCAGTTAATTAGTTATAGAATCCGTAATTGTTCTAATTAACTGGTAGTAAGTAACAAGTAATAAATCGGTTCCGTGTTTGGGATTTGATTTTATTATAAACTAAAAAATCATATCTTTATGCTTTCGAGCTTGTGATAAGTATTGGGTATTGCTGGGAATTTTACATAGATCTTAATGCAATTTTTCTGATTTAATTAAGAGCTTGTTTAATTAGACAGTAAAAAGTTAGGGTTATTCAAAGAGCTTATTTTGATTAACTAATTTAGTTAAAAGAGAAATAACTAGAGCTTGTTAGTTTTTCTCAATACTAGCTTAGATAGAACGTATCTCAAATAATCAGATCTGGATCAGTTACATGATTAGGAAAGCTGTAGCAAAACTGAAACCGATTTTATTATTGATTTTCGTTTAGTTTAATATCACTACATTTTTAGTTTTTACTTTTTAATTAAAACCCCTTCTTTTATATTTATGTTTTGACTAGATGTGCCTGATGCAAAAAGGCATTGACCATTAGGCTGTGTCCCTGAGGATTCGACCCTGGTTCCCTATGCTATATTTTTAGTGCAATCAGCAGTGATAACTTTATTTGTTTAATACGTGCATGACAACATGTTAACACACACATTCTCACTAATTAAATTGTCTATAAGGTTATTATATACTTATTATTATTATTCTTAGTTCTGTCGGAATGTTTGTCACAATGTTTATTGGTTCGTATTCTGTCATAATGAAAATGAGCGAAAAACGATGTGTGAGAACAAAAATAAATAATAATTAGCGAGAATGCATGAAAATGACGATATTTTTCTAAGGTTGAACGTATTCGCATTGCTAACAACGTATTCTCTTAATATAGCATACGATATCCGCACAATAATTAGTTAGAATACTTAAACCTAGTTCTGTGTGTGTGTGTGTGTGTCTATATATATATATATATATATATATATATATATATATATATATATATATATATATATATATATATGAACCGATTATAAACAACAAAAACAACGACTATATATTTTTACCATAAATAAACACCTTTACCCTGCTTATTTTACCCACAACAAATATTTCTCTCTTCAATCAAACAAATCAATTTCAAGAAATCAAACTTCAAGATGATTCATCCTTTTGTGATATTCATGACTATAATAGTCATGTTACTTTCCATCCTAATCCTTAACATCAAAGATAATATGGAATTCAATCTACTTTTAGGCTTGTATGCAATGTTAGCTTTACCGCTTTTTTTTGTGTAATATTTATTGAAATAAATGGATTTTAATTTTAATTTTGTTTAAAATTTATAGTTAAAATATGTCCAACATTGCAAAGCTTGAGTTTTTCTCACTTAAAGTTAGTGGGAAAAACTATGTGCCATGGATGATAGAAGTAAAAATGCATCTTGAGTCCTTGGGAATCTCAAATGCTATATATGAATATAATAATTGATTGGCACAAGACAAAGCAAAAACACAAGTTTTCCTTCGTAAGCATATTGATGAAATGTTGATATTTGAATATCTTGATGTTACTGATCCATGTATTCTCTGGAATCGTTTGAAAAAAAAAATTTTGATCATCAAAAGGAAGTTATACTTCCAAATGCTAGAGATGAATGGAGAACATTGAGGTTTCAAGATTGTAAGAAAGTAAATGAATACAACTCAGCTTTGTTCAGAATATGTTCACAACTCATGTATTGTGGACAAGAAGTTACTGATGAAGATATGTTGGGGAAAACTTACTCCACATTTCATGTAACAAGCATTACCTTGATGCAACAATATCAGATGCAAAAGTTCACAGATATTCTAAACTGAATGCATGTATGCTTGTTGCAGAGAAAAACAATGAACTCTTGATGAAAAACCATGAATCCCGTCCAACAGGATCAGTAGCACTTTTTGAAGCAAATGCTACAAATACCGATGGTCATCGAAACAGTACATGTGGACGAGGTCGTGGTTGTGGTCGTGGTCGAGGATGAGGTCGTGGATATTTTAATCTAAACCGAAGGCATAATCAGAACCATAATTTTTCTCTTGGACAAGGTAATAATCGTGGTTGTGGCCAGAAAAGGAATAATTACCAATCTTCACAAAGAAACAATGTCCATACACAAGATAAGGCCAAAGTGGCAAGGCATGATACTAGGACATCACAAAAATCTGATGGTTCATGTTATAGATGTGGTGGCACAGGCCATAGGTCAAGGACCTGTCGCACACCTGCACATCTTTGTCAACTTTATCAGGAGCCAATTAAAGGAAAAGGAAAAGAAGCAAACCTTTTGATAATGTTGAATTCACTCTGCTAACTTTTGCTGATTTCTAGAATGACATGGAAGACATAAGCTAAAAATTTCTATTATTGTTCTAAGAAACTTGTTTTTCCTTTATCTGTTTTTCATGTAATGCCTTTCCTACAATAAATGAACTTTCTTTATAATAATAATTATTATGATTATGTTTATTCGCTTATTATTTCTTTCATGTGTGAAGTTTATATTGAATCCAAATGGAGCACAACACCAAGAAATGGTTGAAGATCTTTGTATAGCAGATAATGGTAGTACGCATACTATTCTGAAATCAAAGAAATATTTTTCAAAATTAGTACCAAAAAAAACAGTCATACATACAATATCAGGTCCTACAGACTTGATAGAGGAAACTAGGAAAGCTTATTTATATTACCAAATGGTACAAGCTTTTGTATAGAAAATGCCTTATTTTCTCCAAAGTCTAATAGAAACTTACTAAGTTTCAATTACATATATTTCAAAGGATATGACACAAAAATGTGACCATTGAAAATAAGAAATATATATGTATATTGTAGACAAAAACCATGTTCTTGAAAAACTACCAACACTTGATTTTGGTCTGCATCATACATATATAAATATGGTTGAATCAAATATGGTAATCAAAGGAAAACTTTGTGATCCTGGGGCATTCATTTTATGGCATGATAGGTTGGGCCACCCATTATTAACAATGATGCGAAGGATAACTGAGAATACGCATGGGCATCCATTGAAGGACCAAAAGTTCTCTCAATCCAATAGCATAAAATCATGTGCATCTTGTTCCCTTGGAAAGTTAATGATAAAACACTCTCTAATGAAAGTTGAAAGGGAGTCGCCTAGATTTCTAGAAAGAATTCAAGGTGATATATGTGGACCAATTCACCCACCATCTGAACCATTTAGATACTTTAGGGTCTTAATAGATGCATCCAGCAAATGGTCTCGTGTTTGCCTTTTATCAACTCGTAATATGGCATTTGCAAAGTTTCTTACCTAAATTATTAAATTAAGGGCACATTTCCTTGATTATACTATCAAGGGTGTGAGACTTGATAATGCTGTTGAATTTACTTCACAAGCATTTAATGATTATTGTATGTCTGTAGGAATGGCTATTGAGCATCCAGTTACTCATGTACACATACAAAATGGTTTAGCTGAATCACTGATTAAACGTCTCCAACTAATAGCTAGACCATTGATAATTAGGACCAAACTTCCTATTTCTGTTTGGATCATTGATACACATGAGACCAAGTTCATATCATGTATATTCTCCACTACAACTTGCTTTTGTTTAAGAGCCAAATATATCCCATTTGAGAATTTTTGGATGTGCAGTGTATGTCCCTATTGCACCACCTCAACGGACAAAAATAGGTCCTCAAAGAAGGTTGGTAATATACGTTGGTTATGAGTCAGTCTCTATCATAAGATATCTCGAACCATTATTAGGTGATGTTTTTACAGCACACCTAGCAGATTGCGAATTTGATGAGGCAAATTTCCCATCATTAGGGGGAGAAAAGAAGATTTAGGAAAATGATGTGTCTTGGCATCAACCTTCTTTATCATATCTTTACCCTCGCACAAAGCAATATGACATGGAAGTTCAAAAGATAATGCATTTCCAAGAAATGTCAAATCAATTACCTAATGCATTTACTGACACAAAAAGGGTGACTAAATCATATATACCAGCTGTCAATGTTCCAGCTCGAATTGAAATTCCACATGGACAATATAATGATAAAGTCACTCAAGAGTCTAAAACACACCTGAAGTGTGGAAGGCCATTTGATTCTAAGGATAAGAACCCATGAAAAAGAAGAGGAGTAGAAAATGCACTAGATCATGTGGAAAGTGTTCCTGGAGAAATACGAATTATTCAAATTCCCCCCAGGAAAGGAGGATAATGCACATAATTTTGGTCAAACAAATACAATATGTGACCAAAATGAAACTGACAATATAGGTGCAATATTTTCTTATTCAGTTGCATGTGATATTATGAGATGATGATCCTGAACCACAATCTGTCATTGAATGTCAAAGAAAAAATGATTAGGCTAAATGGAAGGAAGCTATGCAAGTTGAATTAAATTCTCTTAACAAGAGAAATGTTTTTGGGACCATTATCCTCACACCTGAAGTTGTGAAACCATTAGGATATAGATGGATTTTCGTACAAAAAAGAAATGAGAGACGAAATTGTAAGATACAAGATCAGGCTTGTTGCTCAGGGTTTCTCTCAAAGACCTGGAATTCATTATAAAGAAAATTATGCACCGGTAATGGATGTAATCACTTTCAGATATTTAATCACCTTGATAGTATCTAAAAATTTAGAGATGCGTCTTTCGGATGTTGTTACAGCTTGCTTGTTTGGATCACTTGATAGTGATATCTATATGAAAATCCCTGAAGGATTTAAAACGCTTGAAGCATTAAGTGCAAAACCCAAAGAAATCTATTCTATAAAATTACAAAGATCTTTGTATAGGTTAAAAAAAATTAGGCGCATGTGGTACAATCGTTTAAGTGATTAATTTTCAAGTAAAGGTTATAAAATAACACTATTTGTCCATGTGTATTTAATAAGAAATCAACATCCGAATATGTGATCATTGCTGTCTATGTTGATGCTCTAAACATTATTGGAACAAATAAAGAAATACTTGAAGTGATTGAACTTTTGAAGAAAGAATTTGAAATCAACGACCTTGTAAAAACCAAATATTGTCTTGGTTTACAGATTGAGCATATGCCAAACGGAATACTTGTGCATCAATCAAATTACATAGAAATAGTCTTGAGACTTTTCAATATGGACAATGCTAATCCTTTAAGCACCCCCATGGTTTTTAGATCATTAAATATTGACAAGGATCCATTTCGTCCATGCGAAGAAAATGAATAAGTCCTTGGTCCAGAAGTACCATACCTTAATGCAATTGGAGCTCTTATGTATCTTACCAAGTGTACTAGACCTAACATTTCTTTCGCTGTAAACTTGCTAGCAAGATTTAGTTCAGCCCCAACAAAAAGACATTGGAATGGAATCAAACATAATTTTTGATATCTTCGAGGAACGAGTGATTTAGGGTTATTTTATCCTAACAATTCAAAACAAGGCTTGATTGGTTATGCAGATGCAGGTTATTTTTCTGATCCACATAAAGTTAGATCACAAACTGGATACGTATTCATGAATGGAGTTACTGCAATTTCATGGCGTTCTCAAAAGCAAACACTTGTTGCCACATCCTCAAATCATGCTGAAGTAATTGCACTAAATGAAGCTAGTAAAGAATGTACATGGTTAAGATCGATGACACAACTAGTTTTAACTTCATGTAGATTTGAAAAGGATATAGGTCTAACTTTAATTTATGAAGATAACTCAACATGTGTCACTCAAATGAAAGAAGGATATATCATGAGCGACAGCACAAAACATATACCTCTGAAGTTTTTTTAGTACACTCAAGAGCTTATAAAGAAACATCAAGTTGAAATCAAATATGTTCAATCCAGTAACAATACAACAAACCTTTTTATGAAGGCACCTCCTACTGTAATCTTCAGGAAACATGTCCATGGCATTGGAATACGACATTTGCATAGAATATAATGTGACATATGTCTAAATAAGGGGGAGTCAACTATACACTGCACTCTTTTTCCTTCGCTAAAGTTTTTTCCCACTTGGTTTTCTTTAGCAAGGTTTTTAATGAGGCAGTACTTCAGAATTGATCTCTAATATGAAATGATGTCATCCAGGGGGGAGTGTTGTAAATAATTGGTGGATGACACAATAATTGGTGCATGGTAATTTTGTCACATTTCTTACTAGTCACCATTAAATGTAGGTTACATTTGTAGTATATATACTCTTTTATTGTAAAGAATTAGATGCACGATGAGATACATTTTCACAAGATAAAGTATTTCATATTCCTTCTAAATCTTCTTTCTTCTCCATCAAATTTCTTTATCAAAGCTACTAGTTTAGTTTGGTTTAAAGTTACATTAATTACGCTTAATTTATAACATGTCTAATATATATATATATATATATATATATATATATATATATATATATATATATATATATAGTCTCATTTGAAACGAATGATATTTTGTGAGACATGGGGACAACGTCTTATCCTTTGATCAAAACTAATCTGGTGGCTCATAAAGAACGTGATTAACACTAATTAATTTACTTGATTAGATAATTAGGGGCAGATTAGTCATTAGGTTAAATATAACATCTTCACCAGATCTGATAGATTATTAGCTTCATATTCACATCATCAAGAACATACTAATCTGCTTCGATTCTGTAACATCCCATTTTTTTCCAGTAGCTTCAAATTCATCCCTCAGATTTTAATTAGGTCATTTTGTCCCTTCATTTAGAAGGAAATGGCAAAATGGTAAGTTTGGAAACTTAAGTAGTACGTCGGGTGTACATGTGGTACACTAAGTGTACTAGGGCGTGCCCTAGTACGTTGGGCGTACACATGTGTACGTTGGGCGTACGTGTGTCAGGATGGAACCCTAACTTTTAGGGTTTCTGGAGTATTTAAACACCTTATGGACCATACCCTCTCATCTCTTTCAGCCTCAACACCTCCCTCAACCTTCTTAAGAGAACCCTAGCCTCCTAGTGATCATTCTTGAGCTGATAAGTGTGTTTTTGGTGCCTTCAAGAAGTAGATGTTGCATCAAGGAGTTGGAGAAGAAGATCAAGCTTGTAGATATGAAGTTAGTTTGTGCCCTAGAAGCTCCAGAAGGTAAAAAGCTTGGAACTTTATACTTTTATGTGATAGATCTAGTCATTTTAGCTTTATGGAAGCATTCTTGTCCCAAAAGTCCCAAAATGGTGCATGTTGTGATTTGGACGAAATGAGGTGTCCTTTTAGACTCTTGAAGGGGCTTTAAGTGATAAAAATGAGGTCCCACTGGCTTAGGATGTCGCATGCATGGAGTAGGAAGGTCTTAATGGATTAAGACCAAGTATTAAGAGCTTTCTGGATGTCAAAAGTGATAAAGTTCGTGACTTTATGGGTCCTAGGCATATTTGGTCATTGGATCTGAAGTTTGGGCTTAAGTGCTTAAGCCATTAAGCACTTTTGGTGAAACCCCGTGTACGTTAGCGTAAATCCAGTAAGCCCAACGTACTAGGTCAACCACCCCGATGGTGGTCAACATCAAGCGAGTACGCCCCGCATACCAGAGGAGTACACCCTGTGTACGTCCTCTATTGGGCCTTTGGCAATTGGGCTTCGGGTTTTGGGTTGTTTATGGACTAGTTGGATTTAGGCCTTTGCTGGACTTTATGAATATAATGATTTGGGCCAAGTGTTGATAATGGATCTTGGAATGAGGCCTAATTAGGGAGTTGGGACCAATTTGGTAAATTGGGCCAAGAATGGGACCATCTTCGGATCTCCCTTCTGCCGTTCGTCAAATCTCCAGCTGCACACTTCGTTCCCGTTTCCGATTGAGCTAGACTGTCAGACGCAACCGCTCTAGCCTCCGCCACCTTGTCATTGAATGACATCGTCACCTCCTTTGATGCTCTGGTGAAATCGCGAATGGACGAAGAAACCCCACCAAGAACGAAGTCAGAACTGTGACCGGCATACACAAGTCGAGTGCGATTGGAATGCTCGCGGTGAAGCAATCTTTCACCTCTTTTATCCCTTTTAGCTATTTGAGGCCATAACCTCCGTTGGTTGTCATTCAGTGGCGTTCCGGTGGTGTTCTGCCACCTTGTAGGTGGCTGAATGTTCGTGTGTTCACCGTTATAGGCTGTTTGCGGAGCTAATAGTGGAGTGTGAGCGTTGTTTTGGACAGGGAAGCAAGATAACCCGCCACCACCACCACTATGAAGTGGTGGTTGTCATCGCAAACCACCACCATGAATCATTGCTACAGCTTTTCGTGAGTTCATGTGGGTGTGATTCTGATTCAAGATTCGGTGTAGGGGAGGCTGTTCGACTGGGAACCCAAAGGAACCACCGCCACCACCCCGAGGTGGTGGTTGCCGATGTGAAATCACCACTATCGCCGCCATACGCCACCAAATTGGTGGTTGGCTTCCCTCTCTAAGCTGAAGGTGTGATGATGTGTGTGGGTGTTGGCTGGATTTCTCGAAAAGGCATCACCACCACCATAGGGTGGTGGCTGCTGCCACTCGCTACCGCCGGCCACCACAGGTGGTTATGTGTGTGTGTTTTGCCTAGTTGTGTGTGTGTGTTATTTTAGAGATTATTATTGTAAAATGTATTTAGAAATGTGAATAATAGAAAGAAACCCTAACTACCACCGTGAGGTGGTGGTTGCCGCCTCCTACCGCCTCTGGCCGCCTTGTCGGGTGGCGGTGTGCTTGTCTCGTCGAGTTGATTCGTTTGGGCCTTGTAAGCCCTAATGGGCCCAATGAAGCCTAATGGGCACAAGGAAAATCCCTAATGAGCTTAATGATATTCTAGTGGGCCTAATAGGCCCAATAAAGCCCTAATTGACCTAAAAGCCTAATAAATTGATAAATGGGCTAGTATTTGGGTTGGAAACCCTAATTAGGGTTTGGAAAACCCTAATGCAATGAAACCCTAATTTGGGGAATTAATCGGGGCACATGAGAATTATTTGCTAACTTGAAATATTGAATAATAATCATTGGCAGAAACTAATCTAAGCAATATTGGACTTAATGGATTAAGTCCTTAGTGGATTAAGTCCTTAATGGGTTAAGGGAGAAACACTTAACCCTAATCGTCATTTTATGTGAAACCCTAATTTCACTAGGGCCTTGAGTTGGGCCTTTCCATTGGGCTTTGGTAATTGGATTGTTAATGGGCCATCCAAGAATAATCTTATGAACTAGAATATGTTGATGGGCTTAGGGTAAGACCCATATGAGGGTTTGGGCCTAATTTGGAAAATTGGGCCATAGATGGGCCATAGTTTGGGCCTTTGTGATTATGAGATATTGGGCCGTTAAAAATACCAAATGATGGAATGGACTATTGGTTGGGCCTTAGAATGAGACCATGCAAAGGTTTAGGCCCAATTTGGAAAATTGGGCCATATGTTGGGCTTTGATTCCTAGTTGACTTTGGGCATATAGATTGGGCCTTGGACTTGAATAAAGCCAACGTTGGGGTGATGTAGTAATTATCCAAGTATGTATTTATGGTTATGTGTTGGGACCCAATTATTATATTGGGTGTTATTTTGGTGTTGGTAGTTTGAGAATCTGTCATCCAACAGCTGGGGTTGAGTCTGCGGGACTTCAGCAGCGTGAGGTGAGTTACCTTCTAGTAGTGGTGGGTCTACGGCCACAATGTCGGCCCACCAGTAGAAGTTGTATGTTAGATGATTTTCTTTGTGATATTCATCTAGGTTTGCTACTACCTGATATGTTATATGCAGGCATTATATGTTATATGTGATAGTGGTAGAAGGGGGAGAATAGTCCCCAAGTTCGGTTGTTAGGACCGAAAGGTAGGTCGATCACCCCAGATATGTCTGACAATATGTTATGATATGTTTATATGCTGGCATGATATGTTATATGTGATAGCGGTAGTAGGAGGGGAATAGTCCCCAAGTTCGGTTGTTAGGACCGAAGGGTAGTTCGGACACCCCAGATATGTTTGATAGTATGTTTATGTTATGATATATGTGATAGTAGCAGTAGGGGTGGAATAGTCCCCGAGGTTCGGTTTTTTGGAACGATGGGTAGGTCATTGTAAGTCCCCAAATATGCTTGTGTATCAATCAGATCCGTTTGATGGTGCGGAATCCCATTTAAACGGATGATGTCAGATAAAATAGAAGAGAAGGAGAAGAAGAAGATGATGAATCTTGTATGAATTGATATGAATGAAGATCTGGATACAAGATTCACACACATTAACACACACTCTCTTTTCTCTCTCTCTAGAACACCTTCAAATTCACACACTTAAGCTCCTATATTCTATGTGTTCATTAATCTCTTCCTCACACCCCTCACCCCTATATGTGTGTGTGTGTATATATATATATATATATATATATATATATATATATATATATATATATATATATATATATATATGTACACGGGAAACATGGGCCTTTAAATGGGTTTACGGCCGTAAACACCCATCAGGCCATAAATAGGGTTTAAGGCCGTAAACCTGTTTACGACCGTAAACACCTATATGATATTACATAAAAATACAATTTCCTAGAAAAGCAAAGTATAAACCATAATATTGACCCAACAATCTCCCCCTTGGTTTATAGCTTTCTTTTCTTTTCTTAAATGACCCAACAAGCTCCCCCTAAAAAGTAGCTGGTTTTTCTTGTTATTCTTCATTGGGAACTTGGCTTCAACATTAATCTTCAAATTCTTCACAGCTTCAAGATGAACTCGATAGATCTTTAATGAATGACTTCATATTGAGCGGTTGGGCTTTTCTTCAGAATTTGTCTTTGAACGCACGTCGGGTGAGGAGGCTTGATGTACTGATTCTTGAAAGATAGCGATTTCCGCTTGAGAATCTTCAAAGAGAACATCAGAGAGAACAAATCTTCTGGATCACTTCAGCAGGTTTAAGATAGCAGCAGACTTATTGAGGAGGCTTCGATGCAATCTGTCACATAATCTTCAAGTCAGCTTGACCTTTCTTATGGGGTTGAAGGATTGAATGTCGAAAGAATAATCTTCATTTCTTGCTCCTTCGAATGTGAATTCTTCGATGCTCACGGATGAAGCCTTGGCTCAAAAATTTTCTACACAAACTCAGTAAGTCTCATCTACACCTGAATTCACTTTTCAAGACAAAACAAAACTAAAAGAAAAATTTAGCACACGATATTATTTATTTATTTATTTATTTTTATTTTTATTTTTATTTTTTTTTGATTTTTTATATTTTCTGAAAAAGAAATAAAATAGAAATAACACTATTTTTTTTTTAATTTTCTGATTTTTGTTTGGTTTTTAAATTTTTTAATTCTCCCCTAATATTTAAATTAGAAGAAAACTATGAACAAATTTAACAAAAATAAAATGATATCTAACTTTAAGAATGATTTGATACCAACTGTAAAGTCCAAATAAGGATCTTTACTAGCAATCAAGCAATAAACAATCATAGAATAAGAACAAGATGAAAAGAAACCAAGCTTGCACACGATTATATTCAATAAATCGTCAGGTATAACTTCATGGACTGCTCTGTAAACTCTATGGCATCAACCACTACAAAAGACCAACTCCACCACTATTTATACTCGACTAGACTACAAACTGTGTTTGCGACCGTAAACTCTGTTTACGGTCGTGAACACACAAAATGACCAAAATACAATAAACAACTCATAAACTGTATTATAGACTCATGCCAAACAAAATACACTGAAATCCTAGACCAAACCATTAACTGGACTCTTCAATCTCCCCCTTCGTTTGGTGCTAGCTTGGACTCAGTTGTCGACCACCAGTATGTGACATCCCCAATTTTACGGCCAGAAAAGACCAATTTCGTTTATGCTTTTTAAAAGAAAATCAGAGTAATCATTTCATTAAAAGTGTTGCAGAATTTGTTCCCAAAGTCAAACATGATAAAAATTTATCAAAACCTTGCTTTAAGAAATATATATTTTTATTTCATAACAAAACCTCGGGATGTCATGTTCCGATATAGATCAAAAGCATAAACAAGACATTATAAGCCTTACAATAGTTATTTATAACTAATGGCCTATAATCCAAAATCACTCATCATCATCATCCGACTATGCTCGGGGTCCACTACCTGTAATCATAAAAAGCTGAGTGGGTCAGGCTTCGAAGCCTGGTGAGCATATAGGGTTTTCAACCCACAATACATGAATTTATTATGTTTAAACATCAATCAGTCAACCAAATTACCCTAATTACCCATTCCCGTTATCCTCACGTTACGTCCCTAAAACAACTATCACAAGGAAAGTAGCCTAAGGATTTTCATTAGCGGTGACAACATTTCTTTCCTCAACAATTTATGTCAAAGGGTGACAACATTGCTTTCTCAGCAATTTATGCCAAATAAAACAAACATCGGGGTGACAACATTGTTTTCCTTCAACAATTTATGTCAAATAGGCACGAAGTCACATTGTCGCCAAGATTTATCTAATCGGCACGACGTCACATCGTCACCAAGATTTACTCAACAGGAACTAACAACATCGATCCCCACATACTAACTTTATACAGTGATCTTACTAGATCTAGCCTAAAGAATCGATATGAACAACTAACTAACTAAACTGCTTCAGAAATCCTCTAGCAGTAAACAATGATCGATAAAGATATTAAATGAATGGACTAAGTTTAACTACGAACCTTTGTTCGTAAAAGAAAGAACCACAAGACAATTAAGTCAGGGGTAGTTATCAATGCCTAGGCTGTGGTCTGAATATCATGAGGTATATAACCCCCAGACGCACCCTATCCAACATCAAACTTTGCCTAGGCTGTGGTCTGAATATTGTGAGGTATATAACCCGCAGACGCACCCTATCCGGCAATGGAAACACTAACTGATGCCTAGGTTGTGGTCTGAATATCGTGAGGTATATAACCCCCAGACTCACCCCTATCCGGCATTGGAAAGGAAAACACTGACTCATGAAGCTTGTCCGATCACTTCACAAAAGAAACGAAGACTCCAAATCTCTTCAAAATAAAAGCATAGGGAAAATACTAATAAAGTACTCCCGTACGCTCCCGTACCCCGACACGTAATAGTGTCAAAAAGAAGAATTAATGGATGAACACATAGTTCAAAAACACCTAAGGAACATATAGTTCAAGAACACTTTATGAACATATAGTTAAAACATATGTACCGATTACGAGTCTACTAACGTTCCACTGGACTATCTAAAATAGTCTGTGGCCGTTGTTTATACTCTGTTAGATGACTAGATCATCTTAAACATCGATACCTCTCATCACTTTATTTTATCACACACCAACTAACTACCCATGGTCTACCCAACATATTTGTAGATAAAAATATATATACAGTTTAAAACTTGTATAGAATATCAACACAACAGTCACCTCAAATAAACAATTAATATATTTACACGTAACACGTATTTTAAGGTAAATACTTCATATCTATGTGTAAGTTGAAAGTGAATATACACTCACTTGATTTGATGATAATCGGGCAGCAATTCGTTTCCTAAAACGATCGTTTTTAATAAAACCGGGAGTTTTATTAAGAAATCGGGCTCTGCGAAAAGTCAGGCTTCGAAACCGAAAAGATAAATTTTCCGGGCTTCTCTGGCATTTCGTGGAGTATTCTGGGCTTTACAATCGATACCGGGGCTTTGCGGGATGTTAAGGTGAAGAAAGGGGTGAAAAGTGGCAAATTTCCAAAGTTACCCGGGAAGGCTCGCAGCCTTCTATTTATAGGGAAGACCTTCTGATCGGATGGTCAGGAGTCTTCTGATCCGACGGCTGAGAAGGCTCGCAGAGGGGGAGGCTCGCATGAGGGTTGCGTGTGCGAAGGAGCTGCTGGCGGCCTGCGATTGGACCGAAGTTCGGATCCGATGAGGGAAGCACGTGGCTTCTGCGAGGGCTCGGACACGAGGGAGAAGGCACGCGTCGGATCTTCACTGGACCACTTCGGATAGGGCCATGTGCTCGGATGACTCAGCAGCTTCGTGACTCAGCAGTCTGGTGACTCAGCAGCTTCGGTGACTCAGCAGCCTGGTGACTCAGCAGCCCGATGACTTAGCAGGACACGTGTCACATGCGAGGCGAGGGTGACGTGGCAAAGTGTGACTATGCGAAATTTCTCGGTTTTCGCGCCAAAACTTCTAAAATCCATAACTTTCGCATAAGAGCTCCGTTTTTGATGTTCTTTATATGCACGCGTAGCTAAAATTACGATCTACAACTTCCGTTTAGACTTCGTCGGCTATTTTTGAATTTAAATTTTATATTATTATTTTTAACTGACCGGGACAGGAAATCCATTAAAAATTCATAACTTCTTCATCCGACGTCCGTTTTCATCAGACTTTTTACCGTTGTGCTCCTAATAACGAGACCTTCAATTCTCGTTTAGGTTGTGTCGGCTAAAAATCGCTCGATCTAAAATTCGAGTTTTTAGCTGTCTACTGCTACGCTGAAACTTCAAAAAATCATAACTTCCTCATACGAAGTCAGATTTGGGCGTTCTTTTTATCGAACTTCTCGTTTTAACGAATACTACGACTTTCGTTTAGATTACTAAGGCTAAAAAGTATTTTATCAAAAACTCACTTTTTAGGACACTCGGCACCGTGCCGGTTTTGTCGCGAAACTTCGACAAGTCATAACTTCTTCGTTATAACTCGGATTTCGGCATTCCTTATATCCCCGAAATCCTTGTTTCGACCACTACAACTTTATGTAAAGATATCGGGCTTATCTAACACTTTAATTTTGACGCTTATTTTTGTTTTTAATTAATTAAACCCTAATAATTAAGCATAAAACACATATTTCATATAAAATTCACATAATTCCTTTTCATTTCTTCTAAATGAGTTAGAAAGATTAACCTAGACCGTTATGTCAATATTAATGCCTAGCCTAGAAACACGGGCGTTACAAGTCTCCCCCCCTTAGGATGATTCCGTCCCCGGAATCACACAACGACAAACAACTACGGGTAGCGACTCACTATGTCACTCTCCGTTTCCCAGGTGGGATTTGGCCCATTTATAAGTTTCCAACGTACAGGCACTAAATCGACTATCTTATGTTACAACTTCTTAGTCTTACGGTTAACGATTGCCTCAGGTTCTCCAATTAACTTCTTGTTCTCGTCCAACCTTAACTCAGAAATGGGAATTATGTCGGGCACACCTCCCGTGAACTTTCTCAAATAACACACATGAAAGGTGTTATGAATACCCTCTAGTTCTTCCGGTAACTCTAGCTTGTAAGCTTGATTCCGGATTCTCTGAAGAACTTTAAATGGTCCAATAAACCTTTGACTCAACTTTCCCCTTCTACCAAATCTTATAAGTCCCTTCCACGACGAGACTTTAAGTGAAACTGAATCTCCAACTTCGAATGATATCGGTTGTCTTTTCTTGTCAACATAGCTCTTTTGAGCAGCTAACATCTTTTTCCCTAATCACTTACAACTTTTCGGCAGTCTCATGGACTATTTCAGGTCCTATAAACTGCTTTTCCCCAGCTTCCAGCCAACATGATGGCGTTCGACACTTCTCCCCATACAAAGCGTGATAAGGTGCCATCTTAATGCTTGAGTGGAAACTATTATTATAGGAGAATTCTACTAAAGGTAAGTGTTCCTCCCAGTTACCTTGGAATTCTAGGGTACATGCTCTCAGCATATCCTCCAATGTTTGAATCGTTCGCTCGCTCTGACCATCGGTTTGCGGATGGTAAGCTGTACTCAAACACAACTTGGTACCCAATTCCTCTTGTAGACTCCTCCAAAACCTTGAGGTAAAACGGCTATCACGATCGGACACAATCGTTAACAGAACACCGTGAAGCCTCACAATTTCCTTCACGTAAGAATTCGCAAGTTTATCGATAGACCATTTCTCTTTGGCGGCTATGAAATGCGCACTCTTAGTGAAGCGATCAACGACCACCCAAATCATGTCGTGACCGTTCCTTGTTCTAGGTAGTTTAGTCACAAAATCCATAATGATATCTTCCCATTTACCCATGGGTACAGGTAAAGGTTCTAAACTCCCATATGTTTGCTGATGTTGTGCCATAACCCTAGCACAAGTTACACACTCGGCCACATACTTAGTAACATTGAGCTTTATCGTGGGCCACTAGTAATAGGGTTTCGGATCCCTATACATTTTTGTACTGCCGGGATGAATCGAGTACATGGTCTTGTGAGCTTCTTCTATCAGAAGATCTCTTACTCCTCCCGTCTTAGGTACCCAAATCCTATCTTGGAATACCTTCAACCCTTGGTTGTTTGTACCGAACAGTAACGTTTTGCCCAAACGTTCTTCCTTTTGGTCATTTTTCTCCAAAGCTTCCGCTTGAGCTTTCTTTATACTTTCCAAAATTATCGAGACAACTTCAATTCTCAACGCTCTTGGCCTTTTCTTTTCAAGACTTACCTTCCGACTGAGAGTATCAGCAACAACATTTGCTTTACCAGGGTGGTAATGTATCTCACAGTCGTAGTATTTGAGTAATACTAGCCAGCGTCGTTGCCTGATGTTAAATTCCTTCTGATCAAAGAGATATTGAAGACTCTTATGATCAGTGAAAATTTTACACTTTGTGCCATAAAGATAATGCCTCCATATCTTTAGGGCGAATACTACCGCTGCCAACTCCAAATCGTGAGTGGGGTAGTTCTTTTCATGCTCTTTCAATTGCCTCGATGAATACGCTATCACCTTATCCCTTTAGGTCAGAACACATCCTAACCCAACTCCAAAGGTATTACTATAAACTGTGAAGTCATCAAATCCTTTAGGTAATGAAAGAATCGGTGCTTCACATAATTTCTTCTTTAACTTCTCAAAGCTTCCTATGCTTCTCATTCTAAGTATAGACAGCTCCTTTGTGGGTCAAAGCTGTCAATGGAATCACGATCGAAGAAAAGCCTTGGATAATTCAGTAATAATATCCAGCTAATCCTAAAAAGCTTCAGATCTTTATAGGACCTTCAATCACAACCTTCGAGTTACAAATAATTCCTTATTGAGGACTCCTTCTTCTTCTTGGAATAAGTACTTTCCTTCATTTATTGTAACAGACCGATGGGTCATGTTCTAATGATCTCTTATTATATACTGCACTACTTAGACTCAGATCTCCTTGGGACAATTTTCAGAACAAACTACACCTTCCTTCATGTTCTAATGTGATACAATCACAGTTCAACATGTATTATTCCTAAATATCAACTTCTTTAACAATGAGTGCGATACTTCTGTTGATCGCTTTGATCAACCTTTACTTCAATTCGGCTTAAGTCAACTGCTACATCGAACTTGGTTCTCTGAACCACATAACCAACTCATCGTAGTCGGACTCAATTCGATATGACCACTAGGGTTGGAATAACAATCATCTTCTTAGTCATTACCGAAACGATGGTAACAATAGATTCGAACAAGACGGAATCAAATAATAGCTTCTTGGTAACCTTGTGACTTTCCCTGATCCAAGTGCGAGTCCTGTGCTTCCAGTAGTATAGATCTCTACTACTATTCACACCTACTCATACTCGTCCCAAGTACTGTCTCGCAGTCCCTAAGTCCTAAAATCACAAAACAATTTAACACATGCAAATGTGTCCAATTAATCATAAAATTTGCCTAGACTCTACTAGGACTTCTTTCATCTGTTCACCTAACATCGTACGTACCATTGCCTGCACTCCAGTCATCGTGATTGGCTCAGGCTATGGATTATCACTTTCGAACCCACTTTGAGTACTCGGAATTTCGATCTATACACCAATCGTAGGTGAATTTAGATCCTCATTTTTGTTAGATGTTAAATCTTTGAAACGTTTATTTGTTAGTTCCAATACTGTAGTCATACGTTTAGAATCCTACACACATAAGGTTTCCAGATCCGGTCGGCAACAGACCATAGATCCGTACAAATAATGGCACACATGGCAAACACATAGCATTTAGCACATAAGGGCATTTTAGGCATCTTCCCTAAAATAAACTAGTGCTCGTGTCTAAAATATGGTAGACACTCATCTCACAATCATCACTTAGCATTCTAAGTTTAAGTCTAGAAATTCTACAATTTCTTAGTTCGCTTAAACTAATGCTCTGATACCAACTGTGACATCCCCAATTTCACGGCCAGAAAAGACCGATTTCGTTTATGCTTTTTAAAAGAAAATCAGAGTAATCATTTCATTAAAAGTGTTGCGGAATTTGTTCCCAAAGTCAAACATGATAAAAATTTATCAAAACGTTGCTTTAAGAAATATATATTTTTATTTCATAACAAAACCTCAGGATGTTATGTTCCGATACAGATCAAAAGCATAAACAAGACATTATAAGCCTTACAATAGTTATTTATAACTAATGGCCTATAATCCAAAATCACTCATCATCATCATCCGACTATGCTCGGGGTCCACTACCTGTAATCATAAAAAGCTGAGTGGGTCAGGCTTCGAAGCCTGGTGAGCATATAGGGTTTTCAACCCACAATACATAAATTTATTATGTTTAAACATCAATCAGTCAACCAAATTACCCTAATTACCCATTCCCGTTATCCTCACGTTACGTCCCTAAAACAACTATCACAAGGAACCTAGCCTAAGGATTTTCATTAGGGGTGACAACATTGCTTTCCTCAACAATTTATGTCAAAGGGTGACAACATTGCTTTCTCAGCAATTTATGCCAAATAAAACAAACACCGGGGTGACAACATTGTTTTCCTTCAACAATTTATGTCAAATAGGCACGAAGTCACATTGTCGCCAAGATTTATCTAATCGGCACGACGTCACATCGTCACCAAGATTTACTCAACAGGAACTAACAACATCGATCCCCACATACTAACTTTATACAGTGATCTTACTAGATCTAGCCTAAAGAATCGATATGAACAACTAACTAACTAAACAGCTTCAGAAATCCTCTAGCAGTAAACAATGATCGATAAAGATATTGAATGAATGGACTAAGTTTAACTACGAACCTTTATTCGTAAAAGAAAGAACCACAAGACAATTAAGTCAGGGGTAGTTATCAATGCCTAGGCTGTGGTCTGAATATCATGAGGTATATAACCCCCAGACGCACCCTATCCAGCATCAAACTTTGCCTAGGCTGTGGTCTGAATATTGTGAGGTATATAACCCGCAGACGCACCCTATCCGACAATGGAAACACTAACTGATGCCTAGGTTGTGGTCTGAATATCGTGAGGTATATAACCCCCAGACTCACCCCTATCCGGCATTGGAAAGGAAAACAGTGACTCATGAAGCTCGTCCGATCACTTCACAAAAGAAACGAAGACTCCAAATCTCTTCAAAATAAAAGCATAGGGAAAATACTAATAAAGTACTCCCGTACGCTCCCGTACCCCGACACGTAATAGTGTCAAAAAGAAGAATTAATGGATGAACACATAGTTCAAAAACACCTAAGGAACATATAGTTCAAGAACACTTTATGAACATATAGTTAAAACATATGTACCGATTACGAGTCTACTAACGTTCCACTGGACTATCTAAAATAGTCTGTGGCCGTTGTTTATACTCTGTTGGATGACTAGATCATCTTAAACATTGATACCTCTCATCACTTTATTTTATCACACACCAACTAACTACCCATGGTCTACCCAACATATTTGTAGATAAAAATATATATACAGTTTAAAACTTGTATAGAATATCAACACAACAGTCACCTCAAATAAACAATTAATATATTTACACGTAACATGTATTTTAAGGTAAATACTTCATATCTATGTGTAAGTTGAAAGTGAATATACACTCACTTGATTTGATGATAATCGGGCAGCAATTCGTTTCCTAAAACGATCGTTTTTAATAAAACCGGGAGTTTTATTAAGAAATCGGGCTCTGCGAAAAGTCGGGCTTCGAAACCGAAAAGATAAATTTTCCGGGCTTCTCGGGCACTTCGTGGAGTATTCCGGGCTTTACAATCGATACCGGGGCTTTGCGGGATGTTAAGGTGAAGAAAATATGAAGAAAGTGGTGAAAAATGGCAAATTTCCAAAGTTACCCGGGAAGGCTCGCAGCCTTCTATTTATAGGGAAGACCTTCTGATCGGACGGTCAGGAGTCTTCTGATCCGTTGGCTAAGAAGGCTCGCAGAGGGGGAGGCTCGCATGAGGGCTGCACGTGCGAAGGAGCTGCTGGCGGCCTGCGATTGGACCGAAGTTCGGATCCGATGAGGGAAGCACGTGGCTTCTGCGAGGGCTCGGACACGAGGGAGAAGGCACGCATCGGATCTTCACTGGACCAATTCGGATAGGGCCATGTGCTCGGATGACTCAGCAGCTTCGTGACTCAGCAGGACACGTGTCACATGCGAGGCGAGGGTGACGTGGCAAAGTGTGACTATGCGAAATTTCTTGGTTTTCACGCCAAAACTTCTAAAATCCATAACTTTCGCATACGAGCTCCGTTTTTTATGTTCTTTATATGCACGTGTAGCTAAAATTACGATCTACAACTTCCGTTTAGACTTCGTCGGCTATTTTTGACTTTAAATTTTATATTATTATTTTTAACAGACCGGGACAGGAAATCCGTTAAAAAATCATAACTTCTTCATCCGACGTCCGTTTTCGTCAGACTTTTTACCGTTGTGCTCCTAATGACGAGACCTTCAATTCTCGTTTAGGTTGTGTCGGCTAAAAATCGCTCGATCTAAAATTCGAGTTTTTAGCTGTCTACTGCTACGCAGAAACTTCGAAAAATGATAACTTCCTCATACGAAGTCAGATTTGGGCGTTCTTTTTATCGAACTTCTCGTTTTAACGAATACTACGACTTTCGTTTAGATTACTAAGGCTAAAAAGTAGTTTATCCAAAACTCACTTTTTAGGACACTCGGCACCGTGCCGGTTTTGTCGCAAAACTTCGACAAGTCATAACTTCTTCGTTATAACTCGGATTTCGGCATTCCTTATATCCCCGAAATCCTTGTTTCGACCACTACAACTTTATGTAAAGATATCGGGCTTATCTAACACTTTAATTTTGACGCTTATTTTTAGTTTTAATTAATTAAACCCTAATAATTAAGCATAAAACACATATTTCACATAAAATTCACATAATTCCTTTTCATTTCTTCTAAATGAGTTACAAAGGTTAACCTAGACCATTATGTCAATATTAATGCCTAGCCTAGAAACACGGGCGTTACATAGTACATCGGACTTTCCCATTGCTCCGTTTCATATTTTTTCACTATAATTGCAGCCACCATCGAAGTGTATTCTTTTGCACCAAGCTCAAAGATATCTTCAGCCACCACAATCTAATGAGCAACGAGATAATGTATGTACCACTTGCCAAATTGAAGCAAATCCCTTTTGTCATACAGACGGATGCAATCTTCCTTAAGCATGATGACAACAGCATCTGTGGATTCATCATACACCCAATATTGCATGGATGCAAGAGAACTATCTGAATAATTTTGAAGAATAGGAATGTGATTAACTTGAGCAGTAGCAGGCCACATCACTGAACGAAGTGGCTGACTTGTTTTGGGATCAATAACCTTTTTGTGGACCTTGACAAAAGACTCCACAGTCTTCATTGACGGAAAGCCCTTGGCCACTTGATCTTCCAAAAAGGATTTGAACTGACTCGCCCTGGGATTGCCTGATGGATTTGAGAAAGAAGCATTGGACAACTCAATAAGATCAATCTTAGTAAAAGAATGAAAGTCGTGAGCATATTTGTATAGTTCTTTATTGCCGCTCTTTCTCCTCACCATAAACATATTCATGGTGTCATGGAATCCCCACGAGATGATTCTTGACCTATCGCTATACATATCTTTGAAACGATGCACGCCCAGATCCGTAACGGTGATCTGTGGACTATCCCAGGGTGCCTTATGATTTACGCTCCTTTTGAATAGAAATTGAACTTTGTCAGAAGACTTGTCTATTTTAGCACGTTTTAATGCTGCTGCACTTGGAGCATGATCCGGTTCCCTTTCAAAATGGTCCTCGATGATGGTGGTTCTGGTAGGTTGAGGAACAATGGGAACATCTTGGTTGGGAATGTAAATCTGTGGCTCGTCAACAGATGACTTGAATTCTTTGCCAAATTTATCTTCCAACTTTTTCTTCAAATCATAGTAGCTGGCGTTCAACAGGCCAAAATGTGTCTGAAGATCTGTAATCTGCTTTGTCTTCAGAACTTTATCCTTATTAAGTTCGGCCACTTGAATATTGAGCTCTGTGTTTTCAGTTTGAAGGTCTGCGACCTTGATAACAAGCTTAATATTTCTCTGATCAAGATCAATATTCTTCTGATTTGGTACGTCGATCTGTCTTTGGAGTCCAAGAAGTGAGGGAATCTCTTCTCCTGAGCTGTCACCCACAACAAAAATTCCTTTGCCGCGTGGGGGTGGTGTAGAAAATTTTCTTTTGCCAGGACCCTAGCTAGCCTGACCGAGGCAGTATCATCCTCTGTCCTGGGAGGAGAGAAACTTGTTGGGAATGAAGAGCCACCAGCTTCATAGAAAGTACTAGGACCTTCACTGACGGGTTCAGCAGAGACTATGACAGGTGTGGTTATTGGTGGAGCTGTAACACTTTGAGTTGCCAGTCTAAGGACGAGTCTGCGTCTTTTACTTGGAGGAGGAGAGGCTTGAGTAGTGGTGTGATCACTTTCCACTGGTTCAGATGTAGGTAAGACAACATCAAGGGGAGGAATCCCTGATATTGTCACCATAGGAGTTGCTATTTCTGCCGATGGATTGGTAGGAGTAGGAGTGGCTTCAAGAACATCGTCTTCTTCCCTTGTCTCTATTGTCGGATGAGCAACTTCAACGACATTATCAAGCAACTTGTCGAGGCTTTCTCTGGTCATGAAATCTTCATTGTTACCAATGTTTAAGGGAATTTCATCATTATCGAATCCTGTTAGGTCGAGATCTTCATACAATTCAGTTTCAGCCCCCGACCCTTCATTGTAATCCCTTTGAACCTGTACCAACTGCAATTCGTGTTCCTCGGCGACTTGGGCATTTGCAGCTGCAGTTTCACCGGCATCATGATCTAAAATGGTGATGACATCATCAGAAACAACCCTTTCAGAGGAAGTGGGCTTAGATGATGCTTTTATCAGATGTTCCATGAGACTCGGAAGATTCATCAAGCTCAACAAATTTACCGAACTTCACCAGGGGATGTAATCCTTGAAAAACAACCTTGCCCTTCCGATTTTGTTTAATAAGACCAACAGTGTGAGGCCCCAAGGATTTTATGTCCAACTTGTCACCATCCTTGACCATCTCTAGAAATTGATTGTCAATGAACACTTGAATAAACCTCGGATATAGCAAAAATACATCTTTGGTTCCCCGGGTCATGGCATTTATGTTCACCAAGAACTCATCAAGAATGAACGTTGATAAGTTGAATTTAATGCCAGCAGCCAAAGAGACAATCGCCCCTATGTTTCTGAGAGAGATTTCGTCAGCTCCAGATCTCCTGCCTGAGATGCAGCTCACGAACACGTGTGCTAGGAATCACCAGTAAGGACGCAAGAGCTTTTTCACTGTGGGAGGGTAGGAACCCTCGTATCCCATCCTCTTAAGAATCCGTTGTACATCATCAATCCCAATTTCAGTAGGAAAATTGGATTCATCAGAGTATCTCTGATGTACTGCTCCGTGATTCTAATCTTGAAGCCCTTAACCACAACTTCGATCGACATCTCTTGAGACAACCCGAAATTTATTCCGTCATTTTAACCTCTCCTTTCGTTAATAAGCCTCGCTTTATTAAACTATCCGTTAACCTTTTGGAATAGGTTAATTAAATTGGGACTTTTATTATGACTTCATAAGGGTTGGAACAAATTAGAAACACCCTCAATATTCCCTTGAAAAAAGTTTTAGTTTCTACCAAGTCGAATTATGACCATTTAATCGGGTGCGACCAAAAGCCCCGTTTAACGTTAGTATCGGGTAAAATTTCCTCCGAGCCAAAAACTCAAATCCTATATAAGGGTGAGTTGACTCCATTTGAAACTTTCCACTCTCTCTCTCTACTCTCTCTCTCTCTCTACAAGTTGCTTTTGATCCAAAAAACGCCCATTTCGAGCTCCAAAACCGTAGGTAATTTATCCTAACTTGTTGTGTAGCTTATTTAACATGCAAATTCGTGTTTCAGACATCCAATAGGAGCCAAATCATGTGTTTACGGCCCAAGAACACTCTTGGATCGTAAACACCCATAAGTGGGGTTTTGAAGCCCCAAAACCCTTCTAAATCACTCCTAGGGCTTAGATATGACTTATAGGCTTGCAGGTACGAGCTTAGAACACCAAAGCCTCATCATATGAAGACTAAACACGAGTTCACGGCCGAGGAACACTCTTGGACTGTAAACCCCTCTTCTTGGGCCGTGAACACCTTTTAAGGTGTTAAACTTGCCCTCAAACACCTCCTATGGCCTGGGAAAATGTCTAGAATCAAACACAAATGAAGTAGGGGCTTTAAACATCAAAGAAACCAAGGACCTAGGAGTTTACAGCCGTAAACCCCCCAAGGATTGGTCCATGGGCCATAAACTCCCAAAATGAGGCCAAATGATGCCCTAACTTCCCCATTTGACTTGGAAAAATGCATAGAACTTTATAATTTATCATTTAAGACCTTAATTCAAGAAGGAAATGACAAAGGTGAGAGTTTACGACCGTAAACTCTAGGTTTACAACCGTGAACTGCCTTAAATGGTCCATTTGGAGCCTTAAACCCTTCATATGCACGAGTGATATAAGACCTTAAAGCATCCAAGAACACACCACCCATGAGTTTACGACCGTAAACTCATGGGGATATCGTCTTAGGGCCGAAAAATCCATAAGGAGTTTACTCTTGAAGAGTAAACTCCGTAACTAGGCCATACACTCCCTTATTGCAACCCAATAGCCTCCTAGCACTTGACCAAAGTGTTTTCCGCACAATAGGATGCTTACACGTGTTTAATTAGTATTACAATTACTAATTGTATGTAAACATATGTCATCATATGTTAATAGGTCACTAAGTGTGTTCAAGTCTTACTTGACGCCGAGCACCCAACCGGCACCTCCATCCGATCCACTTACAACAGGTGAGTTCATACCCCTGAATTAACCTTTTAAATGATTTTAACTGCTTTTATAGGGGGGAGATTCAAGTTGAACTGTACAGTTATTAGATAAATCACATGTGATTAATAACTGTATAGCAAAATAGATTTTTACATGGTAACTGTTTTAACCAGCTTCAGATGTTCCAATCTCGCTTTCAACTCTTGTTAATGGTTTTCCAAAGGTTTTCTTCACTTAATCTGTTTTATACAAATCATTTTCAAAGTTGTTATGAAAGGTTTTTCAGAGGATTCCAAAGATTTTCAAACTCATTTTACAAACTGACATCAAGTCGTAAATTTCTTATGTGTAAAGTTTTTCCAAAGTCTTCTTCAGAGTTTTCTTCTATGCTTTTATTTCGTTAAATGCATGCATGTATTTGTATAGTTATATAAATAATGTTTGAAAGACTTAGGAAGGCTAGTTCGCCCTATTTCCTTTTCCTTGTTGGGATGTGGTCTGGTGGGTATCGGTTATCCGTCCGATGG
This sequence comes from Lactuca serriola, assembly GCF_051521515.1. Classification (NCBI taxonomy): domain Eukaryota; kingdom Viridiplantae; phylum Streptophyta; class Magnoliopsida; order Asterales; family Asteraceae; genus Lactuca; species Lactuca serriola. The sequence continues at coordinate 120,855,252 of NC_136412.1, forward strand.
TCGTTCAAACATTAGTTATATATTATGTATACATGTATAGACATAAAGGTTTCCATCGACCAGTTCATTTCCCCTTTGGTAGCAAGGGCATCCTTCCAGTCATCGTTCATAGACCAGAGACACTAGTAACTATTATAGGAATAGTTAGGAGATTCTATTTACTCTTTTTAGTACGCGAATTCCAAAGGAGTCAGTTCATTCGTGAGTCTATATCGTTACTTCCAGTACTTACATTAGAATTCAAAATACGAGATGTATATTCAAGACGCGGATCTCCCCGTCGTCAAGTTGGTAACCAGAGTCTCCTGGTGGGAGAGCGGGCATTGTGTGTATAGATCTATACAGGACTGACACTCCCGCACCCTGACTGCTAGCTACAGTCCTCGGCCTACCAAGCCAAGGGGTGACAAATGTCACAATTATTCTGATGCTTGCAGGGCGTCTAGTACTCTAGTGTCAATCAGTATGGTTACGAGTATCTCCATGTTTACCTTATAATTCATGGCCTTAAGGTAATGAGAATCAACACTATATTTTGAGACATTCCACTTAGGATTACCGGACGTTTTAGACTTTACTAGCTGTTTAGTTCATTCGATACTGTCTGTAGTCTGTATTTCTTTGTTTTAAGACCTTGCTAGCTGTATCGTTCATTTGAAACTGTCTGGGGTTTGTGTTTCTTTGTTTTAGACCTTGCTGGCCGTATCGTTCATTTGATACCGTCTGGGTTCTGTGTTTCCTTTTGTTAGACTGAGCCAGGCATATTATTCATTTGATACTCCCCTAAAGTCTATGATTTCTTTTGCCTTAGTCAACATTATTTCTGCTGAGGCATATGTTACTTTCCCCTAGGATTTTTACTAGGGATATTCTCATACTTTCTTTAAAAGTCAAATACTGTTTTTATGATAATGATAGTATTTCGGGGAAAATTACTCTTTAAAACATAACCCTGTCAGGTCTTGGTAGAAGATTGCTTTTATTTAGAAAATATAGGATTTTCTGGAAAGGACGTTGATACACCGTAGATTCTAAACTACTACTTTTCGTAAAGCTATTTATAAAAAAAATTCTTACTTACACAAATGACACTAAATACTTATGAACTCACCAGCATTTATAAAAATGCTGATACTCGCTTTCAAAATAACTTGTATTCTCAGGTCAACGATAGACAGGTACACCCGGGAGCTTTTGCGAAGCCAGCCTAGAACCGAGCTGCATCTATACTAGTTTATGTATTACTTTTATGTCTCTATAAAATGTAAGTTATGTAAAACTATTACTATTAATGCAATGGTTGTTGTACTTTGATTACTATACTCTATATGTTGTGATACTTGACATGACGTCATCCACCCCAGAACGTTTCCGCCGTTCCGGTTTTGGGGTGTGACAGATTGGTATCAGAGCATTGTTTATAGTGAACTAAGTATATCAATTCAAAAAAGATATACAACCTATAAATACATAGGGATAAAACACTCTGACCAAGAATTATACTTTAAAATATAACCATATTTTACCAAAGTATAAGAACATCCAGAATCTAAACACTCGAACACAAGTATCACAAGAAGACCAAGAATAAAAGTCTTCGGATGTTGAGCATTACCGTCAAACTTGGGCAGTTATGTAATCGTAAGCTGGAATAAATGTAACCTGATCAACTACATTTATTCGAGATGCGATGAACGTGTGCTTGGGAGTGATAGTGGTGTTGCAACAAGTCTGAAACTTACCAAATAGGAATGCTAGAGCCAAACATAAAGTTTAAAATACTATGGGAGTATTTTGGAATGCTAAAAGACTCACATTAATCCCAGAATCATATTCAGAAGTTAAGAATCAAACAAGAAATTAAAATATCATAGGGGTATTTTAGCATCCATAGACAACCTTGTGTGAAGAACTAAAAAGATCCTTATTGATATACCTACGATTACAAAGGGTATACTCCCAAGGTTATATATAATAAGGATCCCATAGGCTAAGAATGTGTGGTTTCGCTCTACTTCCTTTTCCTTGTTTGGATGTGGATATAGAGTAGTATCACATATTAGAAGGCCTATCGGATCTAAGCTATATTTGATTTGTATACCCTATGTAATTGTAGCAGGACTCGATATGGAACACCGAGTGAAATGTTAATAATCTCTTAGGATTCTTTAAACATTTCCATTATCGCACGAACCCTGTAGAAAAACCTATCCACTTCAGTGCTCGCCAGAAGAGTTGATGCAGACCCAGAAGAGGTTCATTGAGAAGATTTCCAGTTCGGAAATAAATGAACTAGGACGAGACTATTGAAACCATCAAGTGCCTATACCTTTTAGGGACATCGGTGAGAAATTCACCTGAACTTCCGAGATTTCAGTCATCCACCATGCAACGATGACACTCAAAGTCAGAATCGAAAGTAAGACGGACTAGAGATTAAGTATGTCTACACGAGAAGAGAACCCTAGGTAACTACTCGAAGAGAACCAACGCCAGTCCCAGTCCAAGATAAGAGGTAGACAGAGGGAACCAATACATGGAACCCGAGAAGTGTCTTTTCCTCGTTATTGTCGCGCTAATACACCCATAAAATAATACAATTTAGTGAGTTAGTGATTACACTACTCACGCTATGTGCTAGGTAAATCGCCTTTTCCCGTTACAAGTAATACGATTAGAGTGGATCCCAACACCTCGATTGAGAGTGTTTAGCCATAAGTCTTCATGAGCCTTTCTTTCTGCAATCTTCGTTCCAAACTGTCCTCAGATCTTTCCAAGCCGGAGAGTGAACCTTTCCAGCATAAAGATAACCTAGTAGGAACGACTTCCATTTTATGGATTTCCGATATTCTTACTCCTACCTTGAAACCCGGACCACATCATAGGGATGTAGGTCGACACTCAGATATCCAATATCCAAGGCACGGGAAAAATTTATGCCTATTATAGTAAGGATAGATATGTCCAGGGTTAACCATCGTCTCTCATCAGCTTGTGTTCCTTTCCGTGAATGAAAACCATGCCTCCGAAGAAACGTAACCAATCCGCTGGCAAGAAACCGACTCTCCTATTCGATGAAGCTACGTTCCAAGCTGTAGTCTCAGTAGCCGTAGTAGCTTTCATGGCTCAACTGAATGCTAACAACGCCAATGTTAGCAAGAGCCCTATCGGGAATCCCGATTCTAGTAATGGTCGGTAGCAACCAACTTTTGTGTACCCAGTCACCCAAGAACCCCAACCAAAACCACTGAAGAGAAAGTTCAAGAACGAGGAGGGAAATATCTCGGCTCAAGGACCTTCTGAAGAGCAACGAGATGAGACAGCCAATACCCTTGTCAACCTTTCCATCCCGACTTCAAGGAGACCATACCTAGGAAGCCTTCCCCACTACAGAAAGTGTAGTTACCATCATCATGGTATCTGTCGAGATGTCACACCCCGAAACCGATGGAGGAAACGTTCCGGGGCGGAGGACGTCATGTATATCGTAACCAATATACATAGTAAGCGTAGTAAACACAACCATTACATTACATAGAAATATTTACATTGTTTGAAAACAAAGTGTTACAAGTGTTATACATACATATATATATATATATATATATATATATATATATATATATATATATATATATCATATGATCAAAAACTAAGACGAGTCTTCTATACGCTCCGTCTTCTCCAAAATATCGTGGTGTACCTGTCTAATGTGGACCTGAGAATACAAGCAGTTTGAAAATCAGCATAAAGCTGGTGAGTTCATAAACGGTTTATGTTTGAAAAAGAAGAAGTTTCCTTTGGTTTTCTAAAAAAGTCGTTATCCAAGAAAATCCCATATTTTCTTATAAAGAAAGTTTAGTTATCCAATCGTTACATAATTTAGTTAAGAGCAGTTATGTTATCCCAGGAAAAAACCTGTATTTTCCTAATAGTCGATGATTTGTTCTTGATTCAGAATGCAACGTATTAGTATCTACCATACTTGCAGTTTTAGTAAGGTATTCAGTTATCCTAGTTATCCTACACGCGAATGTCGAATATCTACTATACTTAGCCGTATTTTCGAATATTTGGATACACTCAGAAACGTACATTAACTGTATATTCGATGTTCTGGTGACTTCCAAAAGCATACTTTAGACGTATTTCCAAAGCTCTGTCGACATCCAAAGGCGTATGCTTTCGAAACTCTGTCGATATCCAAAGGCGTACTTTCGAGTTATTTCCGAAACTCCGGTGACACTCAAGGCATACACTAACTGTATTTCCGAAGTCTTGATGTCATCCAAAGGCGTACTTTCATATTCGTCTTTCATATTCGTATTCGTTCTATTACTTTCGTTGTTCTATTCCTAGCTGTACTTTCGTCGTTCTGTTCCTAGATGTACTTTCGTCGTTCTTTTCCCAACCGTAGTTTCATCGTTCTGTTACTATCCGAAGGCGTATCTTATTAGTATTAATCCTAAATAAGGATTAGTATGAATCCTTCGCAAATTATGAAATATAACATAGTTTATAACAATTTATCAAGAAATCTATGATTATTCTGAAAGCTAACTCTACAATTCGAACTATTGGTTAATATGGTTTTCGATATTAAAAGCATACATAATATAAACATTTGAACTGAAATAGTAAGTTTGAGTACAAGATTTCTTTTTACTTTTGCTTGTATTCCCCCGTGAAAACATTTGAAAAAAACACGGAAAAAGAGTAGGGGTATGAACTTACCGGACGGGAAATGTGTCGGTTTGGGTGCTAAACGTCAGTTCGGGGCTTGAATGCGAGCGAGGTTCCTATGTAATATGAAAAGATACACATTTGTATCTAATTAGGTTTTGAACCACTAATTAGTTGAGGATATACACTTCTAGTCGCGAAAACACTTCATTACACGTGTTTGGAGTGACCCGGGTGACATCCATGGACGTATATGGCTCGGATATGGAGTTTACTCTTCAAGAGTAAACTCATAAGAGCATTTACGGCCCTAATGACCCACTCCCCATGAGTTTACGGCCGTAAACTCATGGTGGGGTGTTCTAGGGTGCTAAATGGCCTTATAACATTTGAGGGATGATGCTAGGCTTGGTTTTGAAGGCATTGGAATGGGATTTGAAAACCATAGGGACCATTTGAGGAGTTTACGGTAGTAAACTAGGAGTTCCCGGCCGTAAACTCTTATGTGCCCATTCAAAGTGTGTTTTGGTGGTTCTAGGTCAATCACATGTGATTCTAAGGCATTAAACAAGCCATGGGATGAATTTAGGGCATCATTTGACTAGGATATAGGAGTTTACGGCCCAGGAACCTATCCTTGGGGGTTTTATGGCCATAAGCTCCTATAGAGGTGGTTTTCATCAAGTTTAAGGCCTCTAACTCATTTGTGGTTGCTTCTAGACTTTAATCCAAGGCTTAGGAGGTGTTTAAGGGGCTTCTTAACACCTTAATAGGCGTTTACTGCCCAAAGAAAGGGTGTTTATGGTCCAAGCATGTGCTTGGGCCTTAAACTTAGGTTTACTCCCTAAATGATGAGTTTAAGGTGTTCCTAGTCCATTCAAATAAGTCCTTAAGCCATTTCCAAGCTCCAAGAGTGATTTGGGAGGGTTTTTGGGCTCCAAAACCCATTATCTGTGAGTTCACGGCCTAAGACTGTTCTAGGGCCATAAACTCATGATAATGGTCCTATTTCATAGATTAAACACGAATTTGAATGCTAAAGATGTTATACTATGAGTTAGGATTGTTACCTTGATGATTTGGAGCTTTAATTTGATGATTTTGGACCTAGAGCTTGGATTGGAGGAGAGAGAGTAGAGAGAGAGAGAGAGAGAGAGGAAAAGGCTTCAAATAAGGCTTACTTAACTTCATATATGGTTCGGGTTTGAAACACAGTGGAATTCTACCCGATACTGACGTTAAGCGAGGCTTTTGGTCGCACCCGATTAAGTTGTCGTAACCCGATATGGTCGAAACTAAAAAATTTTCTAATCATTAGTTTGGGGTGTTTTCTTGAGTTTCTAACATGTTTGGACACCCATTAAATCATAACAGAAGTCTCGAAATAATTAACTTAATTTAAAAATGTAAACGGAAACGATTTGAGAAAGACGAATTTTATGGACGGAGACGAGTTACGGCGATGGAGCAAACTTCGGGTTGTCACATTATCCCCTCGTTAGAGGGAATTTTGTCCCAAAATTCAAACTTTAGATACGACTCAAGGATTTGGAAAGAGATACAGATACTTCTGTTTCATCGGATCTTCACGCTCCCAAGGGAACTTGGATCCTTCACTTATAGGGACATGTCTTTGTTTCGTACGTTTAATCCCTCAATCTATGATTTCGATTGGTTCTTCCATGGGGTTCAGAATTTTGTTGATTTCGGTCTCATCAAAGGGATTACTAGGGTTTTGTCGAATGGGCACTTCTTAAGGACAGAGACGTGGAATACCGGATGGATGTCGCTAAGTTCTGAGGGTAGTCGGAGTTTGCAGGCTACGGGGTCGATCCTAATGAGGATCTTGAAAAGTCCTATGTACCTCGGGTTACGCGTTTCAAAATTTAGCATGCCTTCTTCGCTTACTACGTGACCAAACGAAATGGTTAGACTGAAGGGCATCACTACATCTTCGTAGTGACCATATTGAGTCCTGAATGCTGTTTTGGAAACATCATTCCTGTGAACTCGTAGCTGATGGTCCCTTGACCTAAGGTCTATCTATGAGAGGTTGCTGGCTTTTTGAAGTTGGTCGAAGAGGTCATTTATTCGAAGAAAAGGATATCGGTTTTTAAAGGTCAACTTATTCAGCTAACGGTACTCGATACACATTCGAAAGGAATAGCAATACCGGGGTTCCTCGGGGTGAAGAACTTGGCCTGGCGAACCCTTTGCTGAGTAGCTCATTAAGCTGACTGGAACGCTCCTATATTTCTGTTGGTGCTAATCGATATTGAGACTTAGATACAGGGTTAGCTCCAGGAATTTGATCGATATGAAAATTGGAATTAGGTTTGTCGCCGTAGATCATAAGAGTCGGGTCAGAAGGGAGATTGAGACGGATGGCCTTTTCAAAACCAAGAATATCAGTATGATTGGACTCAGTCAATCCATTCCAATGATAATATCAAAGCTCTTCATGAAAAATTGGCATTAGGTCGAATGGAAAGGAATAGTCGTCCGAGGTAAGGATACAACCTATGGATATGTTAACGTTCTATTTCTCATTGTTAGCCATTTCGACGGTAAATGTTTCGGTTACTAACGAAGAACTAAGTTTAAGAAGGTTTTTGAATGAATATAACAAGTTTTCTTTCAGCACTAGAATTGAAAAGGATTACAGGCATAAGATTTATCGAGGAGGAACATACATGTGGCAACGGTGGGGTTGGCGGCTGCCTCATCTTGTCCTATAGCTAGGACTCTCCCGGTGTTGCCAGTTGTTGCTGCCTTGGGGCAGTTTCGCTTATAATGCCCGACTTCACCGCAACCGTAGCAGGCCGGACTCATACCCGCTCCGGAAGCTTGACTGGTTGGTGTTCTACAGCTTCGCGCAAGGTGACCCTCTTGGCCACAGTTTTTCCAAAACTTCTCATGACATGGACCAGGGATACGATGGTGGTAACTGCACCTGTTGCACCATGGAAGAATGCCAACATATCCAGTGACGGGTGCTTAGGCTGAGGAACCAACGATAGAAACAACAGCAGGGGTAGTGGCAGCGTGGACTGCCACTATTTGTTGTTTCTTCGAGGAATCCTGAGAAGGCTGACTCTTCTTCTTGTTTTTCCAAAACTTTCTTTTCTCACCACTTTTCTCTGTCGACTCAGGAGAGGTGGTTGCTTCCTCTAGGTCATCACTATGGTCGATCAGGGTTTGCGCTAGGCATTTGGCGTTGTCGTAGGTATCCGGCTTCACAGCTAAAACGTTCCCTTTGGTTGGCTGGGTCAACCCCCAGATGAACCTCTCATTCTTCTTACTCTTTGGGGTAACCATTACCGGACAGATTAATGCCAAGTCATCGAATCTGGAAGTGTAGGCGGTGATATCGGAACCCATCATCTTCAGGTTCCAGAGTTCATGCTCCGACTTCTGTATTTCTCCCCGAGGGCAGTACTCCGCAAACAGAAGTTCCTTCATGACTTCCCAACCCATAGCATTGGCTACAGGTAGGGTTAGAGATTTGACTTGGCCGTTCCACCAAGTTAGGGCTTTATCGGTGAACGTGCAGGCAGCGAATTTCACCTTGTCGGATTCCGAACAGGCACAGATCTCGAAGATAGATTTGATTTTCTCTAACCACCGAGTTAGAGCAATGACACCTCCTGTGCCATCAAAGAATGTGGGTTTTGCGTTAATAAAGTCCTTATAGGAACACGCCTTCCGGTGTTCCTGGCCACCTTCCTGGTTTTGGGGCTTTGGACCACCTCCTTGCCCACCTAAACCACTGAGGTTCAATTGTGATATGGTAGCAACATTAACAGCTGCTTGAAACATGACAGGATCAAATTGAGGAGGAGGTGGTGGCGGAGGAGGATTGTTATTCTTTGAGCTGGGTCTTTTCCTCAGAGGCATCTTGATCTAAAAAGATCAGGAAAGAGAGGATGGTAAGTCCTCTGAATTGAATCAAGAGATATGGAATAGGGATATCTTATTAAGACAAATATAGAATTCTATTAAGCGATAAAGCAGGAAAGAGTTATCAAAGCAGATAAACTATCGCTAAAGGAATGATTGAGGAGCAACGCTGGAATGAGGATTTCTATAAAGGATTTGGCTCGAGAAATACTCCCATAGTATTTCATGTTTCGATGTGACGACGGCTCGTTGTTTGGGTATTGGGTAAGTTTTAGGCATGCCGCATACCACAGTCACTCCCAAGCACATGTTAGTCGTGTCTCGAATGAATATAGGTGATTAGGCTATATTGATCCTAGACACGACTACATAACTGCCCAGGTTTAACTGCAGCGTACAACACCCATTTACTTAAGTTTTGTTCTACTTGTAGTTACGGATTTCTACGGTTAGGTATACTTGTATACTTTTGAAACTTATAATTTTTAAGTATACTTTTAGTTCAGAGCACTTAGGCCCCTTAGTGTTTATAGTCTTATACCATGTAAGGTTTGGTATACTAGTTCACTATAAACAAGGGCTCTGATACCAATCTATCACACCCCGAAACCGATGGCGGAAACGTTCCGGGGAGGAGGACGTCATGTATATCGTAACCAATGTACATAGTAAGCGTAGTAAGCACAACCATTACGTTACATAGAAATATTTACATTGTTTGAAAACAAAGTGTTACAAGTGTTATACATATATATATATATATATATATATATATATATATATATATATATATATATATATATATATCATATGATCAAAAACTAAGACGAGTCTTCTATACGCTCCGTCTTCTCCAAAAGATCGCGGTGTACCTGTCTAATGTGGACCTGAAAATACAAGCAGTTTGAAAATCAGCATAAAGCTGGTGAGTTCATAAGCGGTTTATTTTTGAAAAGAAGAAGTTTCCTTTGGTTTTTTGAAAAAGTCATTATCCAAGAAAATCCCATATTTTCTTATAAAGAAAGTTTAGTTATCCATTCGTTACACAATTTAGTTAAGAGCAGTTATGTTATCCTAGGAAAAAACCCTTATTTTCCTAATAGTCGATGATTTGTTCTTGATTCGGAAGGCAACGTATTAGTATCTACCATACTTGTAGTTTTAGTTAGGTATTCAGTTATCCTAGTTATCCTACATGCGAATGTCGAATATCTACTATACTTAGCCGTATTTTCGAATATTTGGATACACTCAGAAACATACATTAACTGTATATTCGATATTCTGGTGACTTCCAAAAGCATACTTTAGACGTATTTCCAAAGCTCTGTCGACATCCAAAGGCGTATGCTTTCGAAACTCTGTCGATATCCAAAGGCGTACTTTTGAGTTATTTCCGAAACTCCGATGACACTCAAGGCGTACACTAACTGTATTTCCGAAGTCTTGGTGTCATCCAAAGGCGTACTTTCGTATTCGTCTTTCATATTCGTATTCGTTCTATTACTTTCGTTGTTCTATTCCTAGCTGTACTTTCGTCGTTCTGTTCCTAGATGTACTTTCGTCGTTCTTTTCCTAACCGTACTTTCGTCGTTCTGTTACTATCCGAAGGCGTATCTTATTAGTATTAATCCTAATTAATGATTAGTATGAATCCTTCACAAATTATGAAATATAACATAGTTTATAACAATTTATCAAGAAATCTATGATTAGTCTGAAAGCTAACTCTGCAATTCGAACTATTGGTTAATATAGTTTTCGATATTAAAAGCATATATAATATAAACATTTGAACTGAAATAGTAAGTTTGAGTACAAGATTTTCTTGTACTTTTGCTTGTATTCCCCCCTAAAAACATTTGAAAAAAACACAGAAAAAGAGTAGGGGTATGAACTCACCGCACGAGAAACGTGTCGGTTTGGGTGCTAAACGTCAAATCAGGGCTTGAACGCGAGCGAGGTTCCTATGTAATATGAAAAGATACACATTTGTATCTAATTAGGCTTTGAACCACTAATTAGTTGAGGATATACACTTCTAGTCGCGAAAACACTTCATTACAAGTGTTTGGAATGACCCGGGTGACATCTATGGACATATATGGCTTGGATATGGAGTTTACTCTTCAAGAGTAAACTCATAAGAGAGTTACGACCCTAATGACCCACTCCCCAGGATTTTACAACCGTAAACTCATGGTGGGGTGTTCTAGGGTGCTAAATGGCCTTATAACATTTGAGGGACGATGCTAGGCTTGGTTTTTAAGGCATTGGAATGGGATTTGAAAACCATAGGGACCATTTGAGGAGTTTACGGTAGTAAACTAGGAGTTCCCGGCCGTAAACTCTTATGTGCCCATTCAAAGTGTGTTTTGGTGGTTCTAGGTCAATCACATGTGATTCTAAGGCATTAAACAAGCCATGGGATGAATTTAGGGCATCATTTGACTAGGATATAGGAGTTTACGGCCCAGGAACCAATCCTTGGGGGTTTTACGGCTGTAAGCTCCTATAGAGGTTGTTTTCATCATGTTTAAGGCCTCTAACTCATTTGTGGTTGCTTCTAGACTTTAATCCAAGGCTTAGGAGGTGTTTAAGGGGCTTCTTATCACCTTATAAGGAGTTTACTGCCCAATAAAGGGTGTTTACGGTCCAAGCATGTGCTTGGGCCATAAACTCAGGATTACTCCCTAAATAATGAGTTTAAGGTGTTCCTAGTCCATTCAAATATGTCCTTAAGCCATTTCCAAGCTCCAAGAGTGATTTGGGAGGGTTTTTGGGCTCCAAAACCCATTATATGTGAGTTCATGGCCTAGGACTATTCTAGGGCCGTAAACTCATTATAATGGTCCTATTTCATGGATTAAACATGAATTTGAATGCTAAATATGTTATACTATGAGTTAGGATTGTTACCTTGATGATTTGGAGCTTTAATTTGATGATTTTGGACCTAGAGCTTGGATTGGAGGAGAGAGAGTAGAGAGAGAGAGAGTGTGGAAAAGGCTTCAAATAAGGCTTACTTAACTTCATATATGGTTCGGGTTTGAAACACGGTGGAATTCTACCCGATACTGACGTTAAGCGAGGCTTTTGGTCGCACCCGATTAAGTTGTCGTAACCCGATATGGTCGAAACTAAAAAATTTTCTAATCATTAGTTTGGGGTGTTTTCTTGAGTTTCTAACATGTTTGTACACCCATTAAATCATAACAGAAGTCTCGAAATAATTAACTTAATTTAAAAATGTAAAAGGAAACGATTCGAGAAAAACGAATTTTATGGACGGACACGGGTTACGGCGATGGAGCCAACTTCGGGTTGTCACACGAGAACTCTTTTGTGCTAGGTGCAACATGAAGGAGCATAACTCTTGTGTCTGCAGAACCCCAGTTCAGTTTATTACATAAACCACCAATGTGGCGACCAATTCAGTATGCCATCTATGTGGTGAGATTGGGCATCTAAAGCGAGACTGCCCAACTGAAAGGAACGACAATGGCGCAGGAGGAGTCTAACTCTAAATGCCTAGGGAGAAGCATCAAGGAACCCGGTAGATTTTGGTACATCTCTCAATCTCAGATAACTAAACAAAAACATTAAAAGGCAAATTCTAAATTTAATTACTCTCCCGATAAGACGAAAGTCGCAGCACTATCGTAAGAATTCAAAGTTTCATCAGGTAAAGCTATAATGGCTCAGTATATACGTTAAGGCCAGGTATAATTAAGATGGATAGACCTCGAGTGAGTGATGTTGCCTCATTTCCTGCTCCTCGTTTGGTTGTGGATTTAGGGCGGAGTCGCTCAGTCAACAGTCCTCCCCACCTTAATTATACATGACTAGTGTATACTAGGTGATTATAGAGAGGCCTCATGAGAATCCATTCATGAGAAGTACATTATTCCAAAACCTCAGGACCCTCTATAGTTCCGCGTCGACTCTATCAGTCCAGGTTTCCGCAATAGTGATACACGAGACTAAACCCGAGACGCCAAGAACTTGTGTGTCCGTTCGGCACATGGCCCTATCGACCCTCATTCTATTTCATGTCGATGTATGCCAATTTCGACGCCGCTATCTATCATGGTTCGACTTAATACAACCATGTGTAAATTCCTAGTGCTGTGTAAAAGGAAATTTCAACATAGCCATTTCGGCGAATAAAGGTTCTTCTGAACCTAATAATAAAACCTAATGCGATCCGTCGGTCATCGCTCTTATCTAAAACCCCTCTGAAATACCCCCTGAGTAGGGTATTGCGCGCTGTCAACCAACCCTTCGTAGATAGATAGAACCCGAAGCGAAAGACACTATAGGTATTCCAGAAGACGATAACCACCCGAAACCTACTCCGTAGATCTCCCAGAAAGACCCTTAGCACCTCACAATCAGGTTCGTGAATCAAGAGGATAGAACTCATGGGACTGACTACCATAACTAAGTATATGCACAAGAGTGGTATATAATTCAGATAAAAAAGATTTAAGATGTGTGCTTCCTCCCTACTCCCTGTTCCTCATTGGGTTGTGGGTCTGGGGTAGAGTCGCACAACTGAACATCCTGCCGACCTCAATTATATACGGCTTGCATACACCAAGTATGAGTGGTTAAGCCAAGTATGAGCTCTACCACGAACCTCATAGTAAAACCCTTCATCCTATCCCCTAGAATAGGAACTAGAGTCAAGAGAACCTCTGCGGGTTGAACTACTATAATGACCACAAATCCGAAATTTGTTGTCATCCCGGTTAAGCCAACATAGTAGCTAACACCCTCAATTGGTAAAGAAATCTGAGTCGTAAGAGTCAAGGACATTGACTACGACCATCTACTCACGCTTAATCCCACGAATTAAGCATCTCAGCGGATATCTCGGAAACCTGGGAGTTGCGATAAGTTAAACTCTGAGAAGAGTGGATGAGGAGATTAGAAGTTCCGAGTGACTGAACCGGATACTTCTAGACCTAATCTAAATCAAGAAAACTCGGAACCACCAGAAGAGTAGTTGCAGAAGATGCTCGCACTACTCAGGCACTTTGTCCACCCCGTTACTGACGAGTAGTGCCTAGGACGCTCCGCCTCCTCAAGTGGAGAAAGTCACCGTCGCCCTATAGACAATAGACTGCATTCTCCGAAGTGAATCCTAGAATGCCAAGAACAGCAGGATAACCTCCGCAGCCAAGAATACTTGAATAAAGTGTAAAAGTAGGTTACGTTAAGCCTTATAACCCAGATCCCGAAGAGATTATAGACTTGACACCAGTCTAGGTGTTATTCGATGGGTTATACAAGAACACGTGCTTTCTGCTACTGGAATAAACCGACGCCTTAAAGAATAGGGCATGTCTTAGAGATTTATTGGACTACTAGGTGTTCCATGGATACTATCTCACACAGAAATAGTAGAACCACCTCCCGAGATAGTCCAACACTTCAGAAGAATTCTCTAAGGATTGAGTTAGCCCTGAGCAGAGCTTGCTATTCACGAAATAGCAAAGCAAGTAAGAGCATGATTCTTTCCCGTTAGGAATCATATTGTGAAAGCGTCAACTAGACGATGATGAAAAGTTTAAAAACTTTATAAACAATCGTCTGGTAAAACCCTATCTCATCGACTACGAGAGTTTTTCGTTAGAAACATCTAAAGAATCAGAAGTGCAGGTTCATTTTGCACAGGATTGAGATAGTCACCCTGCAGCAAACAGATACCCGTAGACATCCAATTCATCCGATGACCCAGAAAACCTCTGAAAGCCAATCGACAGGAAACACGAATCCAAGGACAACCCAAGCTTTCTAAGAACCATCCAGAAGGACTACACTTCCAATATGAGAGAACGTTTGGACCTTCAGAATGGCGATCACGCCAGTGATGATCTCACCATAGAAGTACAATATGTTCTGAGAATGGAAAAGCTCTACCTTTCCGAGAGCTTAGGACCATCCGAGATTCTTTACAAAAATTGGTCCAACCCTCGTCAAACCACGACTACTTTCGGAAATTCCATCAGTTTCACCCCAAATCAAATCCACTTCTTAGACTTGAAAAGTGGTTGCCCGACGTCATTCTTTGTATCCCACTCATCTTGAAAGAAATATTTGGAAACCCTAACTTCGTAGACGAACCTGTAGGAATCGCAAACTAAATGAAACGGAATCTGCATCCCGTAAGTGAAGGTTTGTTAGAATGCCAAGCAAAGGCCAGAGTTCACTTGGGAGTGCGAGGACCAACCGAATAGGAAGTAACCTCATCTCTCTACCTGATGGTTCATGCCACTTCCTTACCTAAACCCTAATTTTGGGACGAAATTCCCTCTAACGGGGGGATGATGTGACAACCCGAAATTTATTCCATCATTTTAACCTCTCCTTCCGTTAATAAGCCTCGCTTTATTAAACTATCCGTTAACCTTTTAGAATAGGTTAATTAAATTGGGACTTTTATTATGACTTCATAAGGGTTGGAACAAATTAGAAACACCCTCAATATTCCCTTGAAAAAAGTTTTAGTTTCAACCAAGTCGAATTATGACCATTTAATCGGGTGCGACCAAAAGCCCCATTTAACGTCAGTATCGGGTAAAATTTCCTCCAGGCCAAAAACTCAAATCGTATATAACGGTGAGTGGACTCCATTTGAAACTTTCCACTCTCTCTCTACTCTCTCTCTCTCTCTCTACAAGTTGCTTTCGAACCAAAAAACGCCCATTTCGAGCTCCAAAACCGTAGGCAATTTATCCTAACTTGTTGTGTAGCTTCTTTAACATGAAAGTTCGTGTTTAAGACATCCAATAGGGGCCAAATCATGTGTTTACATCCCAAGAACACTCTTCGACCGTAAACACCCATAAGTGGGGTTTTAAAGCCCCAAAACCCTTCTAAATCACTCCTAGGGCTTAGATATGACTAGTAGGCTTGTAGGTATGAGCTTAGAACACCAAAACCTCATCATATGAAGAGTAAACATGAGTTTACAGCCCAAGAACACTCTTGGACCTTAAACCCCTCTTCTTGGGCCGTGAACACCTTTTAAGGTGTTAAACTTTCTCTTAAACACCTCCTATGGCCTGGGAAAATGTCTAGAATCAACCACAAATGAAGTAGGGGCTTAAAACATCAAAGAAACCAAGGACCTAGGAGTTTACAGCCGTAAACCCCTCAAGGATTGGTCCATGGGTCGTAAACTCCCAAAATGAGGCTAAATGATGCCCTAACTTCCCCATTTGACTTGGAAAAATGCATAGAACTTTATACTCTATCATTTAAGACCTTAATTCATGAAGGAAATGACCAAGTGAGAGTTTACAACTGTAAACTCTAGGTTTACAACCATGAACTCCCTTAAATGGTCCATTTGGAGCCTTAAACCCTTCATATGCCCTAGATTTGAACCTAGCCTAATTCTACGAGTGATATAAGACCTTAAAGCATCCAAGAAAACACCACCCATGAGTTTAAGGCCGTAAACTCATGGGGATATGGTCTTAGGGCCGAAAAATCCATAAAGAGTTTACTCTTGAAGAGTAAACTCCCTAACTAGGCCATACACTCCCTTATTGCAACCCAATAACCTCCTAGCACTTGACCAAAGTGTTTTCCGCACACTAGGATGCTTACACGTGGTTAATTAGTATTACAATTACTAATTGTATGTAAACATATGTCATCATATGTTAATAGGCCACTAAGTGTGTTCAAGTCTTTACTTGACAACGAGCACCCAACCGGCACCTCCATCCGATCCACTTACAACAGGTGAGTTCATACCACTAAATTAAACTTTTAAATGATTTTAACTGCTTTTATAGGGGGGGGGGGGATACAAGTTGAACTGTATAGTTATTAGATAAATCACATGTGATTAATAATTGTATAGCAAAATAGATTTTTACATGATAACTGTTTTAACCAGCTTCAGATGTTCCAATCTCGCTTTCAAATCTTGTTAAAGGTTTTCCAAAGGTTTTTTTCACTTAATCTGTTTTATACAAATCATTTTCAAAGTTGTTATGAAAGGTTTTTCAGAGGATTCCAAAGATTTTCAAACTTGTTTTACAAACTGACATCAAGTCGTAAATTTCTTATGTGTAAAGTTTTTCCAAAGTTTTCTTCTATGCTTTAATTTCATTAAATGCATGCCTGTATTTGTATAGTTATATAAATAATGTTTGAAAGACTTAGGAAGGCTAGTTCGCCCTATTTCCTTTTCCCTGTTGGGATGTAGTCTGGTGGGTATTGGTTATCCGTCCGAAGGTCGTTCAAACATTAGTTATATATTATGTATACATGTATAGACATAAAGGTTTCCATCGACCAGTTCATTTCCCCTTGGGTAGCAAGGGCATCCTTCCAGTCATCGTTCATAGACCAGAGACACTAGTAACTATTATAGGAATAGTTAGGAGATTCTATTTACTCTTTTTAGTACGAGAATTCCAAAGGAGTCAGCTCATTCGTGAGTCTATATCGTTACTTCCAGTACTTACATTAGAATTCAAAATACGAGATGCATCTTCAAGACGCGTATCTCCCCGTCGTCAAGTTGGTAATCAGAGTCTTCTGGAGGGAGAGCGGACATTGTGTGTATAGATCTATACGGGACTGACACTCCCTCACCCTGACTGCTCGCTACAGTCCTCGGCCTACCAAGCTAAGGGGTGACAAATGTCACAATTATTCCGACGCTTGCAGGGCGTCAAGTACTCTAGTGTCAATCAGTATGGTTACGAGTATCTCCATGTTTACCATATAATTCATGGCCTTAAGGTAATGAGAATCAACACTGTATTTCGAGACATTCCACTTAGGATTACCGGACGTTTTAGACTTTACTAGCTGTTTAGTTCATTCGATACTGTCTGGAGTCTGTATTTCTTTGTTTTAAGACCTTGCTAGTTGTATCGTTCATTTGATACTGTCTGGGGTCTGTGTTTCTTTGTTTTAGACCTTGCTGGCCGTATCGTTCATTTGATACCGTCTGGGGTCTGTGTTTCCTTTTGTTAGACTGATCTAGGCGTATCATTCATTTGATACTCCCCTGGAGTCTATGATTTCTTTTTCCTTAGTCAACATTATTTCTGCTAAGGCATATGTTACTTTCCCCTGGTATTTTTACTAGGGATATTCTCATACTTTCTTTAAAAGTCAAATACTGTTTTTATGATAATGATAGTATTTCGGGGAAAATTACTCTTTAAAACATAACCCTGTCAGGTCTTGGTAGAAGACTGCTTTTATTTAGAAAATATAGGATTTTCTGGAAAGGACGCTGATACACCGTAGATTCTAAAATACTACTTTTCGTAAAGCTATTTATAAAAAAATGCTTACTTACACAAATGACACTAAATACTTATGAACTCACCAGCATTTATAAAAATGCTGATACTCGCTTTCAAAATAACTTGTATTCTCAGGTCAACGATAGACAGGTACACCCGGGAGCTTTTGCGAAGCCAGCCTAGAACCGAGCTGCATCTATACTAGTTTATGTATTACTTTGATGTCTCTATAAAATGTAACTTATGTAAAACTATTACTATTAATGCAATGGTTATTGTACTTTGATTACTATATTGTATATGTTGTGATACTTGACATGACATCATCCACCCCAGAACATTTCCGCCGTTCCGGTTTTGGGGTGTGACATCTCTCCATTGACTTTTGACATCTTAGCCGTCTGCCAGAACTCCCGGATAATATTCTGATAAATGACAGGATTCATAGTAA
Source organism: Lactuca serriola (assembly GCF_051521515.1). Lineage (NCBI taxonomy): Eukaryota > Viridiplantae > Streptophyta > Magnoliopsida > Asterales > Asteraceae > Lactuca > Lactuca serriola. The sequence goes on from NC_136412.1 coordinate 120,873,573, forward strand.
TGGCACACGCTAAGCAGCACTCTCTCAGTCTGTAGATCATTGATTTGAATTCTACATGAGCGACCGGAGGATCATCCAAGACAATCGCCAGGTTATGCATGTCTGCAAACTTAAGATTTGCCATTGATCTGCACTAAATAGGCCAAGTAAGAAAACAAAGTATTTAACAATTTAAAGCTTTAAGTTTTCTTAATTAAACAATTTTATTTTGGCCTTTTTAAAAAATAGTTTGACTACAAAAGATTAGAGTTTACGGTCAAAATTAGTCAAACAGGGTTTACAGTCAAAGTTGGTCATCTGACCGTAAACAGACTTTACGGTCGTAATGCCAAACCGATTTTACGGTCGTAAGGCCAAACTGAGTTTACGGTTCTTGAATATCCCCAAACCGTAAACCCCTCAAGAACAGTAAACGTCGACGAACTTTTAAACTCAGATTACTCCTCCAGTTTTGGTCGGATCGATGAACAGAAAGCATATTCCTAGTCGGTTTTATCATACCTTCGAAGTAGACTAGGTCGATTTCACAAAAACTCAAGAAATATTTTCGAGGAGAGAGAGTAGAGAGAGAAATTTAGCTTGCGGCTGAAAAGGGAGAGATGGAAGTGAAAAAGGGTTTACGGTAGTAAGCCCCTCCTTTTATACTTCCATTGAAATTACCTTTCTCCCACACAGTTAAAATCACAGTCCTAATCCCGATTAAATTTTCAAAAATAAACATTTTGCGGATATTAAAATTAAAATTAAACTAAAATTAAAATAAACTAATTTCTAAAATTTAATAATTAATATATTTAAAAATTAAATTTTTGACAATTATAAAAATAAAATAAAAATAAAATTAAAATTAAAATAAAATGAACACAGACAAAATTTATCTCAAAATTTACTGAAAATTTTCTTGTGATGCTAGGATGAAAGTTGTTAGACAGCCTTAACCCACTTGTCGGTACCTTTCATCTTTACATATTTGTCTGGTCGATCGCCGGTATTGTGGTCCACTTAAACACGAAAAATTGTGACAATTTTTAGGACATACTAATAATTGTAAGACAAAGTGATCCTAAGTTCCTAGATACTATATCTGATCCTAAGTTCCTAGATACTATATCTTAAGGACCATTCAGCTGACGACGACCAGGGATATTGTTGTCCCCCTAAATTGAGCAGCGAGATCTATAGACAATCTTAGAGTGTTCAATTTTAATTGTACTGGAACATGTTTCCCGCTTCCTGATATGCCATAGTAATCAAGGATTTACAGAGTACTCCTTACATCGGGTAGCAGACAATCATTAAGAGAGAAGATAGATTTAGATTATTATCAATTATAGTTTTTAGAGGGATTGAGAAGTAGAAGGTTGCATATGCTGTGTACCAGGTCGGATTGTTAATCACACAAAGGAGACAGCATATGGCTAACAGATAAGAAGAATTTCATAGATATAATATGCAGAGAAATGGATTTGCATATGTTGCAGTCTAGGTCAGATCTCTTCCAATCACGTAAAGGAGGCAACGTATGACTAATAGACAGAAGGAGAGAGAAAACAATTTTCTACAGACCTAATTCATCGGAGTTTACCAGTCGCCCCATCAATACCGGAATTAAGGATATAATCCGCACATCGAGGAAAACTTAAACCACGGTTCCAGATACAGGTTCATTTAATGTGACGAGTAGATTCCCATATATATCTCCCTGCTCAATCTATCCAAGCGCCATATTGTCAGACTAAACGGATCTAGCTAGGTTAAGATTTGTGAAGTCTATGAATTCCTTAAGTTTAACTCTGCCTAGTCATGTCCATTTAGAATCTTTTGTGCCTACCACACATCAAACCCAGAGCATAGACCCTTCAACTTTGGGTACGTTACTCAGACTCAGATTGCCTGTTATCACTTGATAATATCACTTCCCAGCCCTTCATCAACAAGCAAAACTTTATGCCACAATCTTTTTGATTTTTTTGAATTTTTTTAATGTTTTTGGATTTTTGAATGTTTCCTGAAAAAAAAATAAAACAAAAGCATAATGTTTTTGGATCTTTTTAAAAAAAAATTTAAATTTTGTTTGGTTTTGTTTAGTTCTCCCCTTAAATTTGTGCATGGGAGAGAATGAAATAACTAAAATGCTCAAATTTAAACTAACTTAATTAATAACAAAAAATTAATCCTCAAAACTAATCATTTTACAAAATCCCACAAGCACATCGAATCGAGTTTTGTTAAACGGCTTAGCGAACAAATCCGCCACATTATTGGAAGTGGGAACCTGTTCTAGCCGGATGAGCGAACGCTCATAACAATCTCTGATAAAGTGAATTTTGATGTCAATGTTCTTGGTTTTGGAATGTTGGACCGGATTTTTAGTGATTTGAATAGTAGACTCATTATCACAGTGAATTGGGGTTTCTAGATAATTCAAACCGTAGTCCAACAGCTGATGTTGGATCCAGATAACTTCAGAACAACAAGCTGATGCAGCAACATATTCCACTTATGCTATTGAGGTAGAGACAGTATGCTGTTTCTTGCACTTCCACGACACCAACCTATCGCCAAGGAATTGGCACCCTCCTGATGTGGATTTCCTGTCAAGCTCACAGCCTCCATAATTACTGTCAGCAAAAGCATATAAATCAAATTCAGAATTCTTTGGATACCAAAGACCCAATTTTGGGCTGCCTTTGATATACCGAAAAATCCTTTTGACAGCAATAAGATGTGAAATTTTAGGATTAGCCTGATAGCGAGCGCATTGACACACTACAAACATGATATCGGGATGGCTTGCAGTGAGATACATCAGGGAACCGATCATCGATCTATAGTGAGTCTGATCTACGGATTCACCGTCAATATCTGGGTTCAGCAGGGGTCATTCAGCCATTGGTGTCGATGCAGGCTTTGCGTCTTCAAACCCGAACTTCTCAAGAATATCCTCCACATACTTAGCTTGATGTAGCAGGAATCTGGTTGAACTTTGTTTGACCTGAAGCCCCAGAAACATGATCATTTCACCTAGAGAACTCATCTCGAATCACTTCTTCATCACACCTTCAAACTCTTTGCAAAGCTTTGAACAGGTAGACCCGAAGATAATGTCGTCAACATAGATCTGAACTAGTATCTGATCATTACCCACATGCTTGATGAATAAAGTTTGATCAATAGTGTCGCGAGAGTATCCATGCTTGAGCAAGTGCTTTGTTAGAGTCGCATACCATACTCGAGGAGCTTGATGTAACCCATACAACACCTTGTCCAACTTGTAGACATGATTAGGGAACTTTGAGTTAACAAACCCAGGGGGTTGATTAACATAAATTTCTTCCTTTACCTTGCCATACAAGAAGGCAGTCTTGAAATCCATTTGGTAGACCGTGAATTTCATGTAGGAAGCGTATGCGAGAAACATAAGAATAGCCTACAAACGAGCCACGGGAGCATACACCTCAGTATAATCTAGACCCTCGATTTGTCGAAACCCGCAAACCACCAACCTTGCTTTATTATGCACTATTATACCCGAATCATCCTGCTTATTACGATAGACCCAACGCGTGTCAAGAGACCTGTTTCCCTTTGGTAACTCAACCAACTTCCAAACCTCGAGCTTTTCAAACTGATTTAGATCTTCATGTATTGCATCTACCCAGTTGGGCTCATTCAAAGCCATGTCAACGTTTTTGGGCTCTATTTGAGATATAAAGCAAGAGTAGAGACATGCATTGACATCTCCACTTTGACTTCTGGTTTTAACTCCATCACCCAGCTGGCCAATGACATTATCGATCGGATGATCGCGTTGAATTCTTGAAGGTATGTCTTGGCTGACATTATTGAGTGAAACAGGAAGAGTGTGTATGTTGAAACTTCCATCATCTACTGATTGATTCACATTAGATGAATCTGCTACAAACTCATTAGCAATTTCTTTAGGAAAGAGTAGTTCCATAAAAGTTAGATTGACAGCGGAAGCATCTCTAGACATGAACTCTCTCTCAACAAGTGTAAGAGGTGTAGCATCATCATCAGGAGTTTCATTTGTAACCTTAGACTCTGGACTATTTGGTTGATTAGATGACTCCCCCTCAGGTGGAGCAGAGGACGCCCCCTCAGATGGAGCAGAGGACTCCCCCTCAACCGTTGGAGGTCTGTAGACAACTTCTTCATCTTCATCTTCAGAAACAATCTTCAAACCAGAAGAGGATCCACTTGAAATATCTATAGACACATTTAAAGATTTGAAAAGTGATGTGTAGTCAAATAACCAGTCGGAACCCACTCGAGCGTCTGTTTCATTCTCTTCCAACCAGCATACGTCATAAGATTCTACTATCTGCTTAGTCCTTCTGTTGTAAACCCTATACGCGGTGCGCGAAGCATACCCTACAAAGTAACAATCATCGGCTTTGGCATTGAATTTTGGGTTAGATTCCAAGTGAAGAAGTGTGCAAGGGCAGCCAAATACACGGAAATGGCTGACAGAAGGCTTATGTACGTAGAGAATCTCATACGGTGTCTTCATCTATGCTTTGTTGATTAGAACTCGATTCTGCACGTAGCAAGCAGTGTTAATCGCCTCAGCCCAAAAGACAACAGGTAGTTTGGAATCACAAAGCATTGTCCTTGCGGCGTCTTTCAAAGTTCTATTTCTCCTTTCAGCTACACCATTTTGTTGAGGCGTGTAAGCAGAGCTATATTGACGCACTATCCCCTTTTCTGCACAAAAATGGTCAAGAACTGCATTCTTGAACTCAATTCCATTGTCAGTACGAAGCGCCTTCACTTGGTTGTTGGTTTGCTTCTCAATCATCACGACGAACTTCTTTATCAGATCAGCAACCCCCGCTTTGTTGGATAAGAAGAAAACCCACATAAACCAAGAGAAATCATCGATCACAACGAGACAGTACGAGCTTCTATTGATGCTCAGGACGTTGATCGGACCAAATAAGTCCATATGCAATACTTGGAGCACTTGACTAATTGAGTTGACTTGCTTGGGCAGGTGTGGTTTCCGATGATGTTTGCCTTGAGAACAGGAAACACACTCCTCAAATGTAATAAAATCTCTGACGGGTAGGCCTCAGACTATCTCGTTAATAGCAAGGCGATTCAGGTTTTTCACGTTAGCATGACCGAGCCTCGGTGCAACAACATTGCATTTTGTTCGGAGACTTTTGAGAATAGGCAAGTGACTTGTTCAGGTAGGTTACTATTCATATCAATAATGTAAGCATTCCCATCCTGCTTAGATTTGACTAGAATCCACTCTTCCGGGATGACAATGCCTGGCTTGAGAATCATACATTCTTTATCGGTAAAATGGGTAGAGTAGCCTTTGTCGCAGATTTGAGAAACACTCAACAAGCTTTGCTTTAACTCAGGAGCGAAGTTGAAATTCTCAAAGCTTAGCACTCCATTTGTAACGGTTCCTCTTTGTGTGATCTTGCCACCATCTCCGCCCGCGAAGGAAACATAACCCCCATTAAAAGATTGAATTTCGCTCAGTTGGGAGATGTCTCCTGTCATATGCCGGGAGCAGCTGCTGTCGACGTACCAAGGACGAACGACATTCCTCCGCAACTGTCCCTGCAAAATGAGCATAATCATTTAGATTTAGGAACCCAGGTCATCAATGTCCTGGGTTTCCTTTTCGTTTTCTCTGATTTATCCTTCAATATTTTCAAATTGGGATCCTCATTCTTAATCACCTCAGAAGATATTAATGATGGATTAGAAAGTGATTTGGGCCTCCATTGATATTTGGGTTTTACATCATTCTCAGGTGGTTTTGAAATATGTTTCTTAGGAGTTTGCACTGAGCCTCTGGATTTTCTACCAGAAGTGGTGGAAGATCCAGAATTGCTTTTTGATGAAGCCGATCTTAGAGGAGCCTTGTTCGGTTTTGGCAAACTATTTTGAGCTTTGTTAGTAAAAACCTTTTTATTTTTTTGAAAATTAGCCCTTTTTATGCTTCGATCATCTTTCCAATCATCATTTTGAGAATGAGTTCTTGAGGATTTTCTAATTAAAGACCTTCCTTGAGATTCGTTCTCTCCTCTTGGTGACAAGTAGTTTACAAAGATCCTATTTTGACAATTCCTAGCTATATGACCACCAACACCATAATTAAAAACAAATATGTTTATTATTTGAACTTGTACTGCATTTTTCAGATTTTTTTTCTTGACAGACACTCTCACTCTTCTCAAAAGAACATGCATGAGGGATAGATTGACAGATAAGTGAGGGTGTCTCAGTTTTGTGACTTGAGGAATTGATGGTGTTTCATGAGTATCACAAGTATCAGAATTACGAAACCGTTCATCAAACATATCAAATAAATCAAATGCAACAGAATCAGATGTGGAAGCATCACACGAAACATTATTAGTCTTAACATTAGAAACATAAACGTTTTCATTTGAAACAGAAAATTCAGAATTAGAAACAGAAATAGAAACAGGTCCTCCGACTCCATGCTTTGCCTGGTCTAAGGGTTGATCTGCAGGGGAAGTAGAAATGTTAGTACTTTAAACGTTAATAAATCCGCCTGAAACAAAACTAGATGGCTTGCCATAAACCATAAATGGTTTGTTGGCAATCTCTTCCTTGGATAGGGGTTGATATAGATATGTATGATTATAAGGAGGAGGAACACTATCATATCCTAAACCCTTATACTGATTTCGTTTAAAATGCATGCAATGATCAATCATGGTGTTAACTACCTCGCTTGATCCATCAAATTTTTGAAATGCAAAGTTTGCAGAATCAAAATCCCTTTTTAATGTATCAAGCTTAGTAATTAACTCATCATTTTGTCTCTTAACATAATCATACAATTCACATTTTTCACTGTATTCTGTTTGAATCCTTCTGAAATCTTTGTTTTAGTTTCTAACTGGGCCTTAAGTGGTTTTTGTCCTTTCCTAAGTTGGTAGCCCTCATATCTAAGGTCCTATACTTCTCTACGTAATAATTGGATTTCATCACAAAGAATTTTAACATATTCTTTACATGCATGAGAACAAGATGGTAGGTTTACCTCGCTTTTCTTGGGCTCGGAAGAAGTAGACACCATTAGGGTAAATTGCAGCTCCATCATTTCTGCTTCGGGATCAACATCATCATTCTTCAAGGTAGCATCATCAATCTGAGCTAGGTGAGCATTTTCTGGCCCTGAGATATTCAAAGCCTGAATCGGGTCCTCCCAGTCAAAGGATTGAGCGACCATAGAAGTCTCACCATTAGCTGTAGCACCTGTACGGTTGTTTCCCGCTGCTACCATTTGCCTGTTGCTGTTGATCCTACGATCTGGCTTAGGGCATTCACGAGCAAAATGACCTGACTCGTGGCAGTTGAAACATATCAGCATGCCCTTGTTAAATCCCACCTTCTTATTAGCATTCATGCCCCAGTTGCTCTTCCCTGTCTTCTTAGCAAACTGCTTGGCCCTGAAAACAGCCATAGCAATCTGCCAAGTAATGTCCATCTCTTTTACGTCTTCAGGATGAATCTGATCCAAATCAGCAAATGACAGTTGAGGTGGAAGATCTTCAGCTACAAGAGCATTGTAACAGTTAACTAGCCCAGTAGCTAGAGTCAGATTTTCATCAGAGTCTTTAGAGTTTGAGGAAGAGGCTACAGCTGGCACATTTGGAGCAGGGACAACTTATGGAGTAACAAATGTTTGATTTTGATGGTGAGGGATAGATGATGCAGCAGCGAAGGTCTGAATCTGAGGTTGTTGAGCTGCAAAGGCTTGACCTGAGGAAGACATAAATGATGAGAGAGCATTTTTGTATGAGATTCCAAGATTTGCAGTAGAGTATGAGTTCACATGATTAATCTCTCTCTGTTTATCATCAATGTCACAAGCTTTGATGATCGCCATGATTTCAGCAAGAGTGAGGCGATTTAAATCCTTAGTTTTCTTAATCACAGCAACATTCATATCCCAAGATCTAGGAAGAGCATTCAGAAGCTTCTTGTTGATTTCTGACTTGGTCAAGAAAATCCCGATATGTTCATGTTAGTTGTGAGAGTTGTGAACCACTGCAGCTGAGCCTCAAGAGTCTCTCCTGGAATGTAGTTGAACATATTGAATTTTTGTCTCAACATGTCCTGCCGACTCTCCTTCATATCTTCATTGCCCTCATAAAATTCAATTACGGCTTCCCATAGATCTTTAGCCGAAGTATAATCATGAAAACCTTGAGCAATGTCGGGAGAAAATGTCATGGTTAAGGTGGCTAAAGCCCTTTCCTGCTCCTCATTTTTCTCAAACTCCTCATCAGTGTAGTTCTCAACAGCCTTGTCAATTACCTGTCCTCCAACTGCCATAATGATTCTAATAGGACCTCTAAGAATGCTTCTCCAGACTTTGAAATCTTTCATCTTAATGTATTTTTCAATTATGTACTTCCACTCGGGAAAACCATCTGCAGACATCAATCTTGGAATACGCGTAGTAGTGCCCATGACAGTATCAAGTTTGTGAAAATGATTTTGACTTTGTGAATCCATTTGAAATTAAAGCAATTTAAAATCACAAAGGTGTTTACAGTTGATGAGTTTACGACCGTAAACAGGGTTTACGGTTTCTGAGTTTAAGGTTTAAGAGTTTACAGATCTTAAAGTTCTTGAAGCCTTGTTTGCGGTTTTTGAAGATTCACAGTTTACGGTTGATGAAGATCTTGAGTTTAGAACTGTAAAAGGTGTTTACGGTTGGCAGTAAACTCCTAAAAAGCTCTCAAACACACGTTTTTGCAATAGATTCAGATCCTTTAACCACTTAGAATACCAAAACCAATGTTTGAACAATAAGAATATCACTTTTAAGCACCTCAAATCTCGATTGAATGAAGCTTGACACCGGTTACTGCTCTGATACCAATTGTAAGTCCCCGAATATGCCTATGTATCAATCAAATCTATTTGATGGTGCGGAATCCCAACCAAATGGATGATGTCAGATCAAATATAAGAGAAGGAGAAGAAGAAGATGATGAATCTTGTATGAATTGATATGAATGAAGATCCGGATATAAGATTCACACACACTAACACACACTCTCTTTTCTCTCTCTCTAGAACACCTTCAAATGCACACACGTAAGCTCCTCTATTCTATGTGTTCATCAATCTCTTCCTCACACCCCTCACCCCTATATATATATATATATATATATATATATACACACGAGAAACATGGGCCTTTAAATGGGTTTACGGTCGTAAATGGGTTTACGGCCGTAAACACCCATTGGGCCGTAAACACCTATATAATATTACATAAAAATACAATTTCCTAGAAAAGCAAAGTATAAACCATAATATTGACCCAACAGTCAGCACCCTAGAACGGCTTAACACGGGTATGTCAGCACCCCAGAACGGCTTGACACGGGTAGGTCAGCACCCCAGAACGACTTGACACGGGTAGGTCAGCACCCCAGAATGGCTTGACACGGGTAGGTCAACACCCCAGAACGACTTGACACGGGTAAGTCAACACCCCAGAATGGCTTGACACGGGTAGAACGGGCACCCCAGAATTGCCCAGTAGTATGCAGGCTATGTGATTGTATGGTATGTGGTATGATGGGGGAACTCACTAAGCTTCGCGCTTACAGTTTACAGTTTTGGTTTCAGGTACTCGTTTCCAAAGGAAAGAAGCCAGCTTGATCGCAGGACATCACACTATGTTTTCCGCACATGAGATCTTTGGGATTACACTCTGATATGGTTTTATGATAATATGTTTTGTTTATTTGACACTTTGGTTTTGACATGAGATATTAATATGAATGTTTTGATACTGATGGTTTTATATAATAACTTAATTAAAACAAAATTTTTGGTCTTGAATTTTGGGATGTTACAAGTTGGTATCAGAGCCTTAGTTTGAGAGATTCGGGCACACTCCCGGGTGTGTCTGAACTCAAACTAAAGACTTGGTTTGAAAATTTTCAAAAGTAAAACTTTTTTTTAAAGAAGGTTGAAAAGAATTTGAAAAGAGAATAGAACTTTGAAAAGAATAAGGTGTGTGATGCGTGCAATTAGCCGAACTCAAGTAAGTTTTCCACAAGATACCCATACATGTGATGTTATGATATGATATGATTATGAGAACTGCATGCTAGATTAGGGTTGAGGATCTAGGAGGATGACTTATATGCCTATTGTATGTGCTTGTAGACTTTCATGCTAGTACTGATCAATCATTGATTGGATAGCCTGTTTAGGCTATGCCTGATTGTATGAGCCTTTGAATTTCATGTACAGATTCCTAATTAGACAATAAAATAGTTTGATTGGAATATGATGGTTAGATTTTTCCATTGTCTGAATGTTGCTTGCTTTGTGCTTTGTGGGACTCTTAGTAATGTGAGCTAGTTATTAAGTGAATATGCTAGGTCACATGTGGCAGAGGCTGGATAATCTCAAAGTGATAGATTTGACCCTATTACGTAGCTCTTGTTCGATTCCAACCGTTCTAGGTATGGGTCTATTACTCAAAGGATTATCTGATCTCTGTTGCATGTGGCTATATTCATGAGGTAGCTAGTTAACATTACTGGGAATCTTTCAGCAGCTGAGGACTGGGTGAGTTTGGGAACCTAGGAAAGCCTAGGATATGTTTAAATGGGTTAGTAGTGAGGCTCAGTGAGACTTGGGTGTACCAGTTGAGGAAGTGACTTGGAGGATCCGGGAGGATTGCTAAGGAAAGTATGGATAGGTGTGGAAGGTAGTATTGGGCCCATACTACTGAAAGCATAGGATGCATACTCGAATCGGTGAGAGTCTTGGAGAATCTGAGAAGCTTCATGGAAGAGTTTGTGACCCAGTTTGGGGACATAGGATGTTCCAGTTGTTGCAGCTTAGCCATGGGCAAGTGCGTTAGTGAGCGTAGCAAGGTGTCAGACCCTGAAGGATATGATTTCCAGGAAGTTGCAGATGCAAGATCGATTTGGAGCACCCTGGAAAGAGAGGGTTGTACTAGGTGCTTATAGTAGAGGGTCCCGTGAAGAGACCCATGACTTCTGATCATCGGTTGAAAGGCCAGCAGGGCCTGAGTCAGTGCAGCACGTACAAGATAGTGCACAAGGGAGTTTTTCTCTTTGAGGATTTAGGCTACTACAGGGTAGCGGGGTTGGTCATGTCAGTAGAAGGTGATTAGTATTCCTCCAGACGTTGCGTGTATGTCATCTTCTGTTGCTACTAGATGGATGTTGGGGATACGTATCGCGTTGGAGTTATGAGTGAGTTTGGATAAGTTAGATATCGGGTCGGTTTCCTGCTAGTGTTTGGGTTATTAAGGATCATATATGCCATCCTGCATGCCAAAAAGTCATTGATGAACCCACAGAGAGATGCATCTTGTAGAGCGGGTTCTGCGTGTACCGTTATCATTCCGGATCTTTGTCGAGATCTGTGCAGGAGTATTGTTTGGAAGATCCTAGTCAGAGTTAGAGTGATAGTTCTCCAGTGAATTCAATGTTCAGGGGTTCTATCATCGTTTAGGTATGGTCGGTAATTGTCTATGGATGAATTTTGGAGTTCAAGGCACTTCCGTTGCTAGGATAGAGTTAGTGACATAAAATGGGTAGTGTTTGTCGCGGGTGTTAGATGCATAAGTGGTTGGTCATCGCATGTTCAAGAGAATTGTAATTTCACATGGGCTGTGTTCGGTTAGAGTTCAGTTGTACTGCAAGATTGGAAGTGGGAACGAGGATTCGTTAGCCAAAGTGAAGATTGAGACTTTCAATTGACAGCATGGTAGATGGATTGAGGTGTCAGATTAGACCAGATTTCAAGAGTACTCTTTAAGATTTCAGAGGATGGGCAATCTTAAGGTTTGACTGGTGACGGATCACTAGCACTGGTAAGTACAGGTTATCGTCAGTGGACTATTAGGAATTAAAAAGGATTGGGAATCCTTCAATTCTCGCGTACAGTGAAGGCTTAGTCGAATCTAAGTGGGGGAGACACTTTTCGTAAAGTTCTATGAATGTGAGTTCTGGTTGCGCGAGGTGCAATCTCTTGGACACCTTGTCAACCAGAAGGGCATTCTGGTCGATCCGGCCAAGATAGAGGTTGTGATGCAGGGGGAGATTCCGAGGTTTCCAGTTGAGATTCAGAGTTTCCTGGGTCTAGAGGGTTATTACCGGAGGTTTATAAGAGACATCCATTTGAATCAAAACTCTTGAGTGAAGTCCAAAACCTAATTTAATACATCTCAGATACTCAATTGTGGGTTTGAAACCCTAATGTTCCGGTTCAAACTCAATATGGACCAGGATCCTTTTATTGGGCCTAATGGACCGGTAAACTTTTCATTTGATGATTTTGGGCCAAAGAACCCCATTTAGGGTTCAATTGGACTCACATTCATCAAACCATAGCATTTGGGTCATGTTGGGCCTAAAATTAGTCACTTTATTATCATGGGCCTAATGGGCTGTAAATGGGTTCACAAGCCCTATTGGGCCGTAAACCCCATTCCTTCATCACCTTTGGGTCGTAAACCTATAAGAAGGGCCCAATGGGCCAAGAACCATCTTATTGGGCCTATTATATCGAAAATGTTCAATATTAACCCAAGTTATCCTTTTGCTTTTACTTCTATCCCTTATTCTCGATATATATATATATATATATATATATATATATATATATATATATATATATATATATATATATATATATATATATATATATAAACATGAAGAAAAAAAAGTGGAAATAAAATGGGAAATTGTAGGGATGACACCTCACCATTGCATGGTGAGTATCCATACTTAATATCCCTCATGTATCCACGGAAAACTCATGCATCTAGGTAAGTCTCATCACCTCTCTTCCCCCTCCTTCTTATTCTCGGCCAAGGACAAGAACAACCAACAACACTTTCATTTTATATCAAACCCTCTCATTTCCATCTAAATCCTCAAAGGAAAAATCCTCCTAATCTTCCCTAAAATGGTGTGGGTGTAAGGTGTGTTCAAAAGATCTTTCGTCCAAGATCACTTCAAGCTTCACTCTTGTGGTAAGATCTTGTAAACTTAAGTTGGTTTACTTCATTTTGTAGCTAAATCACTCTTCATAAACACATGTTTTCATGATTCTTGTTTCCTAGAACTTCCTAAGTTCGGAATCCACTCAAGAAAGCTTGTAAAGGCCAAGATCTCATCCATCCTTCATCAAAAACCGAAAACTCCAAAGCAATGTGAGTTCATACCCCCTATTTTCGGTTTTTACTATATTTTGGGGGAGAATACAAGTTGTTTTTTGTAGATCTATGTGTGTAATGCATGATTTTGTGTGTTTTTCATGATATATGTGTGATTATGTGTTATGAGCTCCATGAACTTGAAGATCTACTAAAATGTGATGATATTTGTAGAACATCACACTTATTTCAACTTATTATGCAAAGAAAAGGTTTTAAAATACATCAAAATCACTTAAAACTATGAGATTTGCATAAAAGGGGATAAAAGTGACAAAATAACCAAAAATGGGGTATTTTATATAATTCATGGCTTTAAGGGACCAAAAAGAATGTATTTTGATTAATATGAATCTTTTGATATTTGTGACCTTAAAAAGGGCTAGAAGTGTAAAAGTTCATTAATGGGCTTCTTTTGGGCTTTCTCGAGCTTTGGGCCAAGTTTGTAAAATTTTGGACTTTTGTGGGCTTAAATGTCATTTTCAACAAATTTGTGCCAAAAATATAAATTTTTGATAAGGAGAACGAAAAATCTAAATTTATTAAAACTTGGGCCAAAAAGATGAATTTATTTATAAATGGGCCGAAAATGTATATTTTCATAAATTCAAGCCAAAAATGATATTTTTGACAAAAGTGAGTTAAAATGTTATTTCTACTTAAAACTAGCCTCAAATACAAATTTTTTCCTTAAAGGACCTAAATTGTCACTTTTACCAAACATTTGCCAAAATTGTAAATTTATGGTTTCTAGGACCAAAATTGACCTTTTACAAAAAGGTGAGCTTTTTACGTCACATTAGTAAACAATGCAGCTTAAACAACCAACGTAAGAAACCACAGATCGATTTCCGTATTCACGTTCTTATTGGGCCTAGAAATAATATACATGTTAAATGGGCCTTAGTTGTCATTTTTTCATGTATATTGGGCCCGAGACATATATATATATATATATATTCTCATTCCTTATTGGGCCTGGAAATAATATACATGTTAAATGGCCCTTAGTTGTCCTTTTTCATGTATATTGGGCCAGGACACACACACACACACACACACACACACACATATATATATATATATATATATATATATATATATATATATATATATATGAAGGGTTTTGAGCATACTAGCACTCCTAAGGTGTACATGCAAACCTAGAAACCTTGGATCTATGTTTTACTATGATACATGCAAAATTGATTTTCCAAGGTTTTTAACCTATCTAGCATACCATGGGGAACTTTTAAACATAAATGCTAGAAGAAGAACATACCTTTCGTAGTTTGGATTTCTTGAGAACCTTGTGAGACTAGCACCTCAAGTGTGATGCCTCAAATGTATCACACAACACTACAACTCTTGGAATAGACTTGAGAGAAGTTCACTTACACCTCAAAATTGGCTAGCCCTCTATCTTGTACAAGTAGTGCCGATTTTTCTAGACTAGGGGTCTTTATATAGTTGTGGCACTAGTAGGGTTACACCATGTAAACCCTAATTGTCATGGCTTTTCATATTCCATGATCCATGGGTTTGTAACCAACATGGATTATCCATGGAGCACCTCATGGGTTTTAGCCCAATCTATAGAAACCATGGATCATTAGCCCACTATATAAGAGTAGATTTTTTACACAACCAACCCCATATATTTAATTAGTCTCTTTTTGATCACTTAATTAATTCCAAAATAAATTCTTTTATCACTACTAATTAAATAATATTATTAATATATTAGAACTTATAATATATTAATAATCCTTAAGTGTCCTTTCTCTCATTTGGTTTATCCAAGTGTTGCAATGCCATGCAACCCAAATGGACGATGCCAACTGGGTCAAGTATATCACATAAATAGTTATGAACTTAGACACCTAATCCAACAGTCTCCCACTTGGATAAGTCTAATAACTATATATATATACAATAATAACTTCAGGAACCGATCAGCAATCGTAGCTCTTTCAAGGTCTCGTGTAATTGAGATGATGATGATACGCCATTTAAGATAAGTGATCATATAATCCTGTATTCTAGATATCAGCCGGACAAATACATGGAACAATGTCTTACTTATTGTCCAGTAGTTTGTTTCCCGATTTCCGATTTGTTTGACATTGAACTTAATTAAACACATCAACTTAGTTCTGACCGGGCCTGGTACATGGGTCAACACAAAGTCATCGAGGGGCCCAAATATCGCTTCTAATCCAAGAAGGAACAGATAAACTTCGACTCATATGCTTGTTCTACTACTTGTTGAATCATACACAAAGGCACATTTTATAACATCGAGTTACCAATGCGTTTTCGTACAATCAATGTATAACCAACTCATAGGCAACAAGTCATATCCCTAGGGTTGAAGACTTATATGATATTACTGTCTCAAGATCACTCGAGATAAATTCCATGAAGTGATACCAGTGAGCGTGGGTTGAAACCCATACTCAGAACTTATGAGCACTCATGAATGTTATAGCAACTCGTATTATGTCCCATACCTTGGACATCTACAATCCAACTTCATGTCAGTCTTGATTCATTTCTACTTCGAACATATGACCGACTGTGGATGGTTTGAATAACTTAGTCATTCGGGAAGAATGACCTAGTTATTCTGGAAGTCAAAACTGATGGGTTTTGGCCATAAGAACTTTCCTATGTGCGCATGCAAAACCCTAATGTTTGGATCTAGGCTTTCTAATTAAACATGCTTTGAATCCAAGACTTCTAATGACTAATTAGGTGTAATAACAATATTGAAAAAGATCCAGAATCATACCTTTGAATTCCTTGTTGATCTTGTTGTCTTGGAGCTTCTAGAGTCATAATTGTCACTCCTCTAATGGCTTACAAACACCAAATAGCAAGGAGAATGATTTGGGAGTGAGGAGAGGGGAGGAATTCCGCCAGGGCTTCTCTACTTTAGGTGAAGTGCCGATTTCCCTTAGCTATGGGGTCTATTTATACTTGTAGACTCCTTAAGGGTTACAACCTAAACCCTAATTGGATAATCTTCTCTTAAGGCTATCCAAATCCATTCCATAGATAACCCCTTGGACGATTTGAAGCTATCCTAGCTTCTAGAATCCGTCCAATGCATATCTATTAGGATTTACAGTCTAAAGTTTAACTATCAAGTAATTGATAGTTTATACCCTTTTATTTAATTAATCTCTTTAAGTCACCAAATTAATTCTAATTAATTCTATGACTTATATTAATCAAATAACAATATTATTATTCTTTATATTATTCTCATAATATATTAATAATATTTACTCTCTCTTAATAAATCATCCTATCAAGTTGCTATGGTGAAGGCAACCCAAAAGGACCATGCACAACCGGGTCAAATACTTGCCTAATATAGTTGCAGCTTTAGACACTATTCCAACAGTCTCCCACTTGGATAAGTCTAGTAACTATATGCACAAGTACAATTCGGTTTGCAATTGTAGCTCTCAAAGACGCTGTCAAACTCTCATCTAATCAATCTTGTCCTTTAGATAAGGGATCGTATAGTCCTCTGTTAGATATCATGCTGACAATCCTATGGAATGGTTAGTCAAGCATTTAGGTTTCTCGATCGCTGATTTATTTGACATAGAACTTAATCGAACACATCAATTCAGTTCTGACTGGGCCCGACACATAAGTCAAATCAAATCATCGAGCGGCCGAGATATCGCTTTTACCTTCTTAGATAAAAGTTACAGATAAACTTTGACTTATATGCATTTACTTATTCATTAATCAACTATACACAACAATGCGTTTTATAACAACGAGTTACTGATGCATTTTCGCATTATCAATGTACAGTTAATTAACAAATAACAAACCATATATCTAGGTTTTAAGACTATATGATATTATCGTCTTGCGATCACCCTTTTATATCACATTCCAGAAGGTGATTCCAGCAAGCGCGGGTTTGTTCCAATGCTCAAAACTAGTTCATAAGCACTCATGAACGTTGTAGCAACCCTTTGCTATGTCTAACACCATTTAGACAATCTACACACCAATTCATGACAATCTTCATTCATATCTACTTCCAACATATGAACGATTGTGGACAGTTTGAACAATTCGATTATTCCTAATAAACCCAATTATTCTGGAAGTCAAAACATGCAAAGTGAAACAATAGTTAAACAATTAACACAAGATAGTAACATTACTCATAAATAAAACTCCTTTATTTAATCATCAAATGTTAATTACATTTATCTATTACACGTTTCTAATACTATCTAATCTATGCTAATATCATCCTTCAGCCCAATACTCATAGCATGCTGCAAGTGCTTAACCCTACTCAGTCCCTTCGTAAGCGGATCTGCTGGGTTATCTTCTGATGATATCCTCTTCACTATGAGTTGTCCTTCTTCTACACGATGTCTAATGAAGTGATATTTTCTGTCGATATGTCTTGATCTACTATGATCCCTCGGTTCCTTGGTCAAGGAAACCGCTCCTTCGTTATCACAGAAAATCTCCATGGGCTCCTTTATGGCAGGTACAACTCCAAGATCACCGATGAAGTTCTTTAGCCATATTGCCTCCTTCGACGCTTCGCTCGCTGCAATGTACTCTGATTCACACGTTGAATCAACTATGGTTTCCTGCTTGGAACTCTTCCATGTCACTGCTCTTCCATTTAGGGTAAATACCCAGCCCGACTGCGAACGGTAGTTGTCCCTGTCGGTCTGAAAACTGGCGTCACTATACCCTCGCACCTTCAAGTCATCACTCCCTCCAAGGACTAAGAACCATTCCTTCATCCTCCGAAGGTACTTAAGGATATTCTTCACCGCAATCCAATGTGCTCTGCCAGGATTCCCTTGATATCTGCTAACCATGCTCAAAGCGAAGGCTACATCAGGGCGAGTACAACTCATAGCGTACATGATTGAGCTAACTGCGGAAGCGTATGGTACTCGGCTCATTTCTGCTATCTCAGCTTCGGTACTCGGACTTTGAGTCTTACTCAACTTGGCATTACTTTGTATCGGTAATTCTCCCTTCTTCGAGTTCTCCATACTAAAACGTTTTAGTACCTTCTCTAAGTAAGTATTCTGACTAAGTTCAATTAGTATCTTACTTCTTTCTCTTACTATCCTTATTCCCAAAATGTAAGAAGCCTCTCCGAGGTCCTTCATAGCGAAGCACTTCCCGAGCCAGGACTTAACCTCCTGCAGAGTCGGGATGTCGTTTCCTATGAGTAATATGTCATCGACATATAGAACGAGGAAGCGTACTATACTACCACTGGCTTTGACATATACACATGATTCATCTTTGCTTCGTACAAATCCAAACTCTTTGATTTTCTCATCGAAGCAAAGATTCCATCTGCGAGACGCTTGCTTAAGTCCATAAATGGACTTCTCAAGCTTACACACTCTATTCGGATGCTTCGGATCCACAAACCCCTCTGGCTGAGCCATGTAAACATCCCCAGCCAACTTTCCGTTAAGGAAAGCGGTCTTGACATCCATTTTCCAAATCTCATAATCATGAAATGCGGCAATAGCTAGCATCACTCTAATAGATTTTATCTTTGCAACTGGTGAGAAGGTCTCATCATAGTCAACTCCGGGAGTTTGAGTAAAGCCCTTCGCAACCAATCGCGCTTTATATGTGTGTACGTTTCCATCCACATCGGTCTTCTTCTTGAAGATCCATTTGCACCCAACGGTCTTACATTCGGGCACATAATCAACCAAATTCCAAACTTGGTTATCATACATGGATTGGATCTCGCTATCCATTGCCTCTTTCCATTTCGCAGACTCCGGGCCTGCCATGGCTTCCTTATAGCTATTAGGTTCATCATGATTTATTAGTGTACCATCACTATTATACGTGTCCCGTTCGGTAGTAATATGAAAACCATAAAACTGGGGATGAACTCTAACTCTATCGGAACGTCTAAGAGGTAAGGATTCGTCAATCGGTTCAACCGGAGTTTCCTCCTCGGGTTGAGGGCCAGCGGTAGAGGTTCCTTCATCTATCGACTCTTGAATCTCTTCAAGCTCGATTTGCCTCCCACTGTCTCCTTGGCCTATGAGTTCTCATTCTTGGAAAACTCCTCTCCTTGCAAGAAAGACAACATTGTCCTTCGGTCTATAGAAGAGATATCCAAAGGATGTCTGCGGGTAGCCGATGAAAATACATCACTCACTTCTAGGTTCGAGCTTGTCGTGAGTATCTCGTCTTACGAAAGCCTCGCAACCCCAAACCTTGCTATGTGCCAACGAGGGAGCTTTCCCTGTCCACATCTCGTTAGGTGTTTTGGCAACCTTCTTAGTAGGGACTCGGTTAAGGATATGGGCGGCAGTCTCTAAGGCATACCCCCAAAAAGATATAGGTAGTGAAGCACGACTCATGATAGAGCGAACCATATCCAATAAGGTTCGATTACGCCTTTCTGCCACACCATTCAACTGCAGTGTCCTAGGAGGCGTTAATTGCAAAACTATTCCACACTCCTTGAGATAATCGTGGAATTCAAGACCTAGGTACTCTCCTCCTCGATCGGATCGAAGCATCTTGATTTTCCTGCCCAATTGATTCTCCACTTCATTCTTGAACTCTTTGAACTTTTCAAAGGTTTCTGACTTTTGCTTGATTAAATAGATATACCCATATCTACTATAATCATCGGTAAAGGTCACGTAGAAGCGGTTCCCATCCTTCGTGGTTGATCTAAACGGTCCACATACATCGGTATGTATTAGGTCCAATAGACCCTCACCCCTTTCACACGTGCTCGTGAAGGGTGACTTAGTCATCTTTCCAAGTAAACAAGACTCGCATGTGTCATCTTCCCTAAGGTCGAATGACTCCAACACTCCATCCTTTTGGAGTTGGGCTATGCGTTTCTTGTTGACATGTCCAAGACGACAATGCCACAAGGATGCCTTATCCATACTATTGGAAGAATCTATATTCAAAATATCATTTCCTAAGTTATCAACAATCATAACAGTTTCATAAATTCCATTACATGGGATAGCTTCAAAGTAAAAGACACCATTTAGATAAGCTAAAATAGAACCATTCTCATTATTAAAAGAAAATCTAAAACCTTGTCTATATAAACCATGAAATGAAATGATGTTTCTAGCCATTTCTGGCGAATAGCAACAGTTGTTCAAATCTAAACACAAATTATTCCCAAGCACTAAAGAATACACTCCAATCTTGGTCACAGGTGATGATCTTCTGTTCCCCATGATTAGATTGATCCTTCCTTGCCCCACATCCCTACTTCTTCTTAGTCCCTGCATATTAGAACAAATGTGGTAACCACAACCAGTATCAAGAACCCAAGAAATAGCATGATTAGAATCGTTAGATTTAATTGTGTATATACCTGCGAAAGATGGCTTGATCTTTCCTTCTTTGATTGCTTGCAGGTACTCTGGGCAGCTTCTCTTCTAATGTCCTATCTTGTGGCAGTGGTGGCACTCTGCCTCCTTCGGGTTAGGGCAGGGCTTAGCGGGATCAACTTTCGTCCCACTAGAAGAGGCACCATCTCGGGCTTTAACCTTGCGATAGTTCTTCGATGAAGCCTTCCTCTTCTTTCCCTTTCCTTGACCAATAGCCAAGACAGGAGCAGCAGGTGGATTGGGAGTTGGTGCAACAGACTTGTCTTTGAAGTTGCTCTCAGCGACCCTCAATAGACCTTGGAGTTTGCTTAGGGTGACCTCTTCTTTGTTCATGTGGTAGGTCATCCTAAATTGATTGTACATCGGAGGCAAAGAGTGAAGCACCATGTCGATTGCCAAGTCTTCTCCAAAGTCAACATTTAACTTGCGAAGGCGGTCGACATACCTTTGCATCTTTTGCAGGTGCACGGTAAGAGATTCTCCATGACCCATCTTAGCGGAAATCATGTTAGTGAAAATCTCATAACACTCTTTTCTCGCGTTCTGGTGGTATCTCTCCAATAAGTCTTGATGCATCTCGTACGGGTACATGTCCTCGTAGGACTTTTGGAATTCGGAGTTCATGGTGGCAATCATGATGCAATGTACCTTCGTTGCATCTCACTCATGAGTTTCAAAAGTGGTGATTTCAGCCGGAGTAGCAATTTCAGGGTTGATTTTCTCGAGCTTCTCATCGAGGACATACTCCTTATCCTCATAGCGAGCAATGGTGCGAATGTATGTTATCCATTCGCTAAAGTTCGTTCCATCGAAGGTGACCTTTTGGCAAAGGCTCATCAACGTGAAAGAACTAGCAGCAGCGTTGTTTGCGTTCGACATCTACAAAAGAAAAAGGACAAAGATAGATTAGAATAAGAATCCCTAATTATCACCCAATGAGAAAAATTAGGGCTAGGATCCAACAATAACATTTACATAATAGAAAAGGGATGCCGTAATCTAACATGCAAATAAATTGAAGGTAAGTAAATGACGGTTCACTAATTCTCCATCACAAAAACTTAAACTATTAGTCCTAAGTGTATTGAGAATTCCTATGTTCGGATGAGAGTCATTGAAACTATTCAATGGCATGTTTAAATCTCGATATGCCCCTCTTGTTTGTGACTGGGATACCGAAGATCACAAAGCGGGTGTGAATTACCATGCAAATTCACATGGTGCCTTCATTGTAACGATCACCTATTCGATGTGCCGGTAAACCACACACGCTCCATCGAACTATGATAAACAATGAATCACCCTTTGCCACCTTTGCTTAGAACCAATTAGTGTGCCGGTAAACCACACACGCTCCACTAACTTCTTAGCAAGGGTGCAAAGTGTAATTTCATGGGATTGCATCAATTCACTTTTCCTAAAGTAACTAAGATTGGAAAATTTTAAAAAAATGTGTAGTTACTTTGTATTACTTTTTATACTTTTAATGAGAGGATGAGGTTGCCCTATCCCACCCGTTCGGCTAACGACCCTCCACCAATCAAGCAAGCGCTGGGTGTGAGTGTACACCCATTAAGCGCCATTTTATAGGCCGCAACCTTATACCCACCTTATAGATCGGCTTCGTGAATGAGGCCTACTAACGGTAAGACTAGCATTTTAGTTATACATACATATATATATATATATATATATATATATATATATATATATATTATTCTTGTAATATTATATTAGTATAAGGTTGTATTTTAAACCTTTTAAAATCTAGGGTTTGAAATTTAAGTTGTCTAAATTAAAACTTTTAATCACAAAATATAAATTTCTAAACATGAGGGCAAGTTTTAAACATTTAAAACATGGAGGATCAAATAACAAATAATTCCAATTAACAATTAATATCCTAATTAGCTATATTTGATTTTATTCAAGATTTCTTTCTAAGATAATTACCAAAATAATCAAAATAATTAATTAATTATCATATAAGGAAATTAAATATTTTATTAGTTGATAAATATCTTTAATTAGATCAAGATTATAGTCATATATATCAAAAAATCGGATTAGGGTTGATCTAATATGATTAAGGTAAGTTTCCATAAGATAATTATGAAGAAATCCCGAATCTGGCCATTCCTGACGCTTAGACTCACCGAGTGCACAAAAGGACTCGCCGAGTCCATGACTTAGAAACACAAAAATCAAATTTTGCAGTTATGTTTCATACAATTAAGCAACAATTTAATGAAAACCAAGCTAGGCTCTGATACCACTGATGGGTTTTGGCCATAAGAACTTTCCTATGTGCGCATGCAAAACCCTAATGCTTGGATCTAGGCTTTCTAATTAAACATGCTTTGAATCCAAAACTTCTAATGACTAATTAGGTGTAATAACAATATTGAAACAGATCCAGAATCATACCTTTGAATTCCTTGTTGATCTTGTTGTCTTGGAGCTTCTAGAGTCACAACTGTCACTCCTCTAATGGCTTACAAACACCAAATAGCAAGGAGAATGATTTGGGAGAGAGGAGAGGGGAGGAATTCGGCCAGGGCTTCTCTACTTTAGGTGAAGTGCCGATTTCCCTTAGCCATGGGGTCTATTTATACTTGTAGACTCCTTAATATTTATACTTGTAGACTCCTTAAGGGTTACAACCTAAACCCTAATTGGATAATCTTCTCTTAAGGCTATCCAAATCCATTCCATAGATAACCCCTTGGACGATTTGAAGCTATCCTAGCTTCTAGAATTCGTCCAATGCATATCTATATGGATTTACAGTCTAAAGTTTAACTATCAAGCAATTGACAGTTTATACCCTTTTATTTAATTAATCTCTTTAAGTCACCAAATTAATTCTAATTAATTCTATGACTTATATTAATCAAATAACAATATTATTATTCTTTATATTATTCTCATAATATATTAATAATATTTACTCTCTCTTAATAAATCATCCTATCAAGTTGCTATGGTGAAGGCAACCCAAAAGGACCATGCACAACCGGGTCAAATACTTGCCTAATATAGTTGCAGCCTTAGACACTATTCCAACAAAAACATGCAAAGTGAAACACAAGAATAATCAAATCAAATATGGTCTCAGAACTTATGAATATAAATAGAACATCTTTTATTTATCACCATATTGATTACACATTATTCATTGCATACTGTTTTAAACTATCAACTTTATACTTGAATTAAAACAATAGTTGCCCCATGCTCCAAGCATGTACACTATGGTTTTTTCTAAACACTAGTCATGCCATACACCAAGTATACACACTATGTTTTTCCAAACATTAGTTATGCCATACATCAAGTATGTACACTAAGTTTGTCTATGATCTTTATTCTGTGAAATAGATAGAGTGAACATAATTCCAATGATACTCATTTCACAATCCCAAATCCTTAACGCAAATGCAAGAATTCCAAATTCCTGCCATTTACCTAAATCTGTTAGATTCTAAACTTATATGCATTGTTCCTCTTGTAATGATTATGCACAAAGTCACAAAGACTTGTCAACAGACATTACATAGTATTCCAATGGAGATCAACCCCATGGAAACGAAGTCTCATATTCAAAGTTCATTGCTTTGAACATGCTTCTTGCATTAAGTTTCCTAATCTTACACATATTTAATGAATAACTTCCACCTATGGGAACATTTCCATATTCCCCTTTTGACTATTACTCCTGAAAAAGAGTTGACTCTTTTCAAAATACGTCAATATATGGTCCTTCCAAAATTAACACTATATTTTCAACTGTCCCTGAGCAACCAATCTTTGGTAAACCTTAGATTGTCCTCGACAATTGCTTAATCAAATTAGTCATATCTAGTTCTAGTACTTTTTCCCTCTTAATGCTCTGGGCATTTGGAAAATTTTTAGAGCAGATGAATATTATAGCACCTGCAACCGATCCTATATCGGAAGCATATGGGACACGATTCATAAAGACATGATAGTAGACCAGCCTTTTGCTATAATATTTCTATTTCTATTTGCTAAGTTCTCATAATTCAGATTATGAAAAGGGATGCCGTCATCATAATCGAATTTTAGAACGCAAATAATGGACTCATATATAGAATTTCCTTATCTTGAGCCACTCCAACATAAACTTCATATATATATATATATATATATATATATATATATATATATATATATATATATATATATCCTTGACTGAAGATGATTAAAACCTTAGTCTAAGCTTCTAGAATTGAAATGAAGTATAATTTCCTCTCCCTTAATTATAGCAAAACAACTTTTTCCCAATTGAAACCTTTTGTTTTCTATAATTAACATTGCTAACTTGCAACAACTATTATAATTATCATGCTCCCACTTGCATGATGATTATTAGCATAACACTTAAGTAATCGGGCTATTTATGGGCTAGCTAGGCTTGGGCCATGACTGAACATTATGGATGGAGTAAATTGGACCCAATAATTATTATGGACCTTGGATCTAGGCCCGTTTGAAAAGGTGGGCCCAGTTTAGTAAATTGGGCCAATATTGGGCTTTGCATGAGGATTTGGTCTTTGGTCTTCGCCCAATAAGAGGATAATAGACTTAATGAGTGTTGTGGGCCCTTGGCCTAGAAAGTCATGATGGATTCTAATGTGATGATTTGCATATGATAGTTGGGATTTCTGGTGAGTCAGTAGTAAGAGATTTGCAGGATTTCGGTAGTTGCAAGGTGAGTTATCCTCACTGTACTCAAGGGTCTAAGGCACCACGTCCGGCCCTTTGAGTTGTTGTTTAGAGCTTGTTATGATATGTGATGATATGGATGCTAGTATCCTGGTAGATAGGATATTTATGTGAGGATATGCATTGTTATCATAGTATCCTAGAGGAATGGATAGTTAAGTGATGGCTAGTTCTGTGGGATCAGCAGCCTAGTAGATGGGTAGCGGTTATGAGTATAGACCTGTAGTTGGTGTTGCCTTATGTACGCTGGTAGGAGGTTACTTGCGGGTTATGTATGTTGAGCAATAGCAGAGGGAATTCCATCCCGGTAGGATGATAGGGCCCTAGTATGTTGGTTCTATAGAGTGTTATGTGGTTGACTGTTATGTGTGCATGTTTACTAATGTAAATTGGCATTCCAACCCGATGGTTGTGGGTCAGGAGTATTCCATCCAGGTAGAATGATTCGACTCAAAATAGTTTGGCATTCCAACCCGATGGTTAAAGGGCCTGGGGTATTCCACCCCAAGGGATGATTGGACCCATAATAGTAGTAGTTACCGTATGTATAGGAAGTGGGGCATTCCAACCCGATGGTTGTGGGCCAGGAGTATTCCATCCCGGTAGGATGATTGGGCTCATAGTATGTTGGCATTCCAACCCGATGGTTGAGGGGCCTAGGGTATTCCATCCTGAGGGATGATTGGACCCATAGTAATTATTGTTGTATGTATAAGTGTATGGGCATTCCAACCCGATGGCTGTGGGCTGAGAGTATTCCATCCCGGTAGGATGATTGGGCTCGTAGCACGTAGGCATTCCAACCCGATGGTTGAGGGCCAGGGGTATTTCAACCGGTAGGCTGTTTGGACCCGTAGTATGTTGTTCTTTGATGTATGCATATGTTTATGTGTGTATGGGTACTTTGGGGGAACTCACTAAACTTTCGGGCTTACAGTTGTGGTTTATTGTTTCAGGTGCTTCAGGAGATCGTGGCAAGGCGAAGACGTGATCGTACCGCTCCTCATGTTTTATGATTTATGTGATATGATTCTGGGGGATACTCTGATGTTTAAACTATTTTGAAAACAAGATGTATGAACGTAATGGTTTTTGAATGAAATAAAATGTTTTAAATTGGTTGAAATTTTTGGTCGTTACAAGTTGGTATCAAAGCCTTGGTTTGAGTGAATTGAAGGAACATTCGTGTGAATCCAATCTCAAATCAAGGAGAAAATTTCAAAAAATGGTTTTCAAAAGGTTTTGCAAAATAAGTAGAGGAGGACGCAGATTGTACGATCAGCCGGAGCCAGTAAGTTACCCCAATATACCATAAAAGTTGTTTGCTTATGTGATATATTAGAACATCATGCTAGTACTAGGCTAGGGATCTTTAGGAATTGCATGATAGAATTGCCTGCATTATGATGCCTGCTAGCCTAGGGTTTCCTTGATATGAGCTATTCAATATTCCTCTAGGGTTGAGGATTGAGTGCTTGCTATGTATGTTCATGCTTAGGGCGTTGTGGTGATACTTGAGACAAATATGGGTAGGTGTGGAAGGTAGTATGGGCCCATACTATTGAAAGCACAGGACCCATACGCGTGTGAAGGAAATCAAAACGCCTAGGTTGTTGGTTAGAGGTTAGTTCCCGGCGGTTATGCGAGGTATATGAGATTCCTTTGGTTCATTTCAGTATGGCAGATGCGAGACGTTTCGAGTCAGGATCTGGTTCGGGATCAGGATCAGGAGAGGGTGGTCAGGATGTATCAGCACCACCCGGGGTTATTGGTCAGATGAGTACGGATGAGTTGGATGCTAGGATTCATGACATCCTGCATGATGAGTATTTTGATGAGCGCTATGCGACGCTTGCAGAGACAGCGGCCGCGACAGCCGCATCGGCTGTGGCAGCGGCAGGTGGTAGAGCCAGTCGGGGCTTTCTGTATCAGGATTTCGATAATACAAAGCCCCTACTTTTGATGGAATTCAGGATCCGATCGTTGCTATGAGATGGTTGTCAAACGTGGAGGGTTGCTTCTTCACGTGTTCATGCCATGTGGATCAGAGGGTGAGGTGTGCTCTGAAACTTTTGAGGCTCGGGGCGAAGGATTGGTGGAGGTTGACCATGGGATCTTATTCTGATGCGCAGCGGGCTGTGGTTTCGTGGGATCAGTTCCATGAAATGTTCAGTACTCGTTATGTTCCTCAGGTTGAGAGAGAAAGGTTGGCTCAGGACTTCCTGGAACTGAAGCAGGGTTCAGATTCGGTGACGGAGATCACCAAGATGTTAACTGAGAGGGCTATGTTTTGCCCGGAGTTTGCTTCGGAGGAGGCGCAGATGTCTCGATATCTAAGTATGCTCAAGAGGGACATCAGGCAGTTTGTATCCATGCAGAGGTGTAGTACCTTTTTAGAGTTGTAGGAGGCCGCCAGGAGGCGCAAGTTAGAGATTGAGCTCCAGTTGAGAGAGCAGAGGCAGGCCCCAGTGCAGTCGCAGCCTGCACCGAAGCGGATGAGGCCCGCTGATTATCGACGGGTAGGTCAGAGGAGTCGCACTTGTGGGAAGTGCGGCAAGGTGCATGAGGGAAGTTGTCGTTCTTCTTCTGGGTGCCACAAGTGTGGCAAGGAGGGCCGCATAGCTAGGGATTGCAGGCAGCAAGCTCCAGCTGCCGGAGTTTGACATTGTCATCATTGTGATTAGGTGGGCCACATGAAGGCCCAATGTCCTCTGCTAGCTGCCAGGTCAGTGCATGCCCCAGCGCCAGCCACTTTGAGACTTACTAACGGAGGTCAGGGTCGAGCGGAGCCTCCAAAGGCTCCAGGGCGTGCTTATCAGCTTGTGACCGAGGAGATCAGATCTGAGCCAGAGGTGTCATTCGGTATGTATTCTGTCTTATCTTGTTTATGTTGTGATTATGAGATGTTGTTTCTTACATGAGATATTAAAGTGTTGTATGTGATAGAGAAGATTTAATATTGAGGATTAATATCCGGTGTGGGATTCGTGAGAGAGGAAGGTTATGGTTCGAGAATTCGGGAACTTTCAGCAGGAACTTAGGTTCCTTGATGTTCGGAGTATTAGTGGGTCCGATTGAGCAGCGTGTTAGCTTCGCCGCTAGTGGATGGTGGTTAGTGCCCTAAGTGGGGGAGAATTGGAAATTCGCGGATGAGCCGCTGGTTGTAGAAGGTTGCCTGGCGCATTTTGAATGTCGGTTATTGGAGTGGTGCGATGAGGCGGTTCAGTTATAGTAAGGGCTTACCATGTGTCGTGGATCTTCGAACCAATAGCGAGAATGGTGTTATGAGATAGCGGCTAGTGGGGTTGTTCCCGGATGGTGGAGATATCGAGGAAATGCGGCAGGCTATGTATGGGTTGCTGGTTATGCGATCAGTCTCTAAGTATGTAGGCATGTTATGAGATAGCGGTGAGCACCACTAAGGGGTGATGTATAGCGAGGATCTGTCACTGTGGCAATGTTGGATGATGCGTAGGCATGCTTTCAGTCTCCTTAGAAGAGGAGGGGGATAGTGGCTCCATATTGGAGGTTTGGACAGAGGAAAGTGAGATAGCAGGTTAATAGACTCGGGAGAAGTATGAACCAGTGATGAAGATTGTGTAAAGATAGTACAGTCGGAGGTCAAGGACCTAGAGATCGTGATAGGGAAGTGTTAGGGTCTAAATGTTGTAATATGTCGAAGTGTTAGTTAGTTTGTTATGAAGGATCTTTTGTCTTCGTAAGAAGTGTCTTCGGATGTAATGTTATTTTTTACTAAGGCATTATAATAAATAGTCTTAATGTCTAGTCCTTAGTATTTTGTTATGCTTTTGTTCTCCTATAAATAGGGTCTGTACTAAGTGAGTAGAACAACTTTTCACTCAGTCTTTTACAGATTATTCCTTTGTACTCTGAAAAAATCAAAAGCATAATATGAGCTGAACAAAGATTTATTTACTCTCGTGTTCATCGTTTTTCTTCTTTTCTGAATTCTTTCATAAATTGATCTTAAACTCGATTACAAATCTCATCAATTGGTATCAGAGCAGGAATCCTTTCTGTGATCTGATTTTCATACGATCAAAAAGGTTTTTGAATCTACTGTTTGATTCAAAAAGTTTCTGTCCTTTTTGAAATTGAAAAATTCTTCTTGATCTCAATCTAGGATTTGATTCTGCAAAAATATTTGTTAATCGAGTGTTCATTGTGTGATTCTGATTTGAATTATACAATTTGATTTCAATATTCTCAAAAGTTTTTGTATCATCTTGAAGTTTTTGTCCGTACAATAATGGCGTCATTCAATCTGAATTCGATGACATCATTTTCTCATTTTCTCGGATCATCCACAAAAATTCCAATGCTTATTCCAGAATATTATGAACAGTGGTCAGATCGTATGGAAGATTACTTGAACGGATTGGATGAAGAATTATGGAAATGCATCTCAGGTGAAATCAATCAACCTGCACAAGTTCAGCCAATCGGTATGTCTTCAAGCAGTTCGGAAGTCGATAATCAACCGAACGTTTAAAACAACCGGAGAAGAAATGCATGAGGGAATTAAGAGGTGCGTTGCCTCCTGTTGTGTACAATTATGTCAGAACATGCACAACAGCTAAAGAAATCTGGAATAATCTCAAAGACAAATTTCAAGGAAGTGAAAAGACGAAGATCACATCTGTGAAACAATGCCTGGTGGAACTCAAAGACTTCAGACAAAAAGAAAATGAGTCTATTGAAGCGTACTATGATAGGTTCAATGAGCTAATCTATCGTTGTAACCGTTATAGTATAATTAGGTCACCAATGGAGTACAATTTGATATTTGTAATGGGACTTCGAAAGGAGTGGAGGAGTGTTAGTATGATGGTGAAAAATCAACAGAGTTTTGATACTTCGACTTTGAATGACTTGTACAATCAATTAAAATCTCATGAAAATGAAGTTAATGAAATAGCTGAGGAAGCAATAGCAAGTCTTGGTGGTCCATTGGCTCTAGTTTCGATGGTTTCAGAAAGAGAGAATGAAAAATCGAAGTCTGATGAAGAAGAAGGTTTTCTGATGAATTCTGATGATGAGGCTGTTGCATTTTACTCAAACAATAGAGTAAAGAAATTTTTTAAGAAACCTTTTAATCCAAAGAAGTCATCAGATTCGAAGGGTAGTTTTGAGAACAAAAACAAACTGGATGAAAAGAAGAAAGAAATGAAGACAGATTCGAAGAATGAGTTGGAACAAATGAAGATGATACTGAAAGGTGATATAGGGATTAATTGCCATTATTGCTATGGAGCAAATCATTTGGTAGTAGATTGTTTGTTGAGGAAGAAGGAGGAAAAGAAAAATAAAACAAAGGATGAAGCATACTACACTGAGAAACTGGAGGAAGTAAAGAAGAAAGCAAAGAATTTGTCATTGGTGGCTCGTGGAGAAACTGAATCGGATGGAACATATCAAATATGGTCTTCGGGTTCAGATGATGAAGAGATGAAAAATCCAACACATGGAGCTATGTATGCAAAGATGGTAGAGGATTCAGATGATGAACAGACTGACGAAGTGTGTGGGCAATGCTTCGTTTCGAAGTCTACTGACAGGTCGCCCATGACTACCAAGGTACGTAACATTCTTGAATCTTTTAACATTCCAGTTTCTGCATATAATTCTGAGTTAGTATCTTTTGATGAAACTGTTACTTACTTTGATTCAATCGTTGTGTCTGCTAGCAATGAAGCGAAAAAGTTAAGTGATCAATTACTAGAGACAAGAAAAATGTTGGATTCAAAAGTCACTAGGATTGATTACTTAGAATTGCAAGTTTCAAATATTATGGAGGATAGAGAAAAATTAGCAAAAGAAATAAACTTGTTGTTAGCATAAAGAAATATTTTCTGTAATTCTGCAAAAAGATTGTATGGAAAATTAACTGAGTTACATCATTCGTGTGAAATAAGTAAGGAACAACATAGAAAATTACTACCATTTTTAGCTTATGATAGAGCTAAGGTTGATAGTATTTCATATGATTGTGAAAAAGAAATTTTTGATTTCAACAAAGTTCCAGATGATAGGTTTAGATATGGAATTGCTAAAGTCGAAGATTATCTTGATGCTAATGATTTAGTAAAAATTGTAAATGAGACCTTATCTAAATCAGAACAACTTCGAATTTTGAAAAAGACTGAGAATTCTACATCTAATTATGAAACTAATATTGCTGATATTGAATATAATTCTGATAATATTAGTGAAATTAGTGATTTAGAAGATGTAGATTGTTCTCAATTGTCTGTCATAAATGTAGCAAATTCATTTAAAGGGAAAGAAAAATGTGAAGATTTATTAATAAAAATTGAAACTGATAAACCCTCAACTTCGAAAGTTTGTGATATGGAGTTTGTGGAAATACATGAGAGTCAAACCGATGATAGTGACAATGAGGAAGAAAATACAAATTCGAAGCCAATTCAAAGGTCGAAAGAAATTGAAATTCCTCGAGTGGTTGTTGATCAAGTCTATTTGGATACACAAGAATTGGAGAAAATTCTTAGTGAAAAAGGTGCTCATTATCTTGAATTGAATATTGTCGTTTATCCAATCTTCAAATGCACTGATGATATTGTGTTCCCAAATCAAGTCTTTGTAACAACAGGTAATGTTGAAAATATAAAGCCTGAATTCAAAAAGATGATTGAGGAAGATAATATGCAAACATCAAATGAAGGATTCTTTTCAAATCAAAGTACAGTTGAAAACAATCTTACAAAGAATTCATATAAATTTCAGCATCAAAAACCAAAAAGGGTATGGGTTGAAAAGTCAAAAGTTGAAAAGAAGAAAGTTAACCCAACTGAAAATGTGTTTACAAAGCACGAAGGTGTTAAAACAGATGTTAAAACAATCAACAAAGCAATAAAATTAAATTCAAAAGAATTTAAAGCTCAAGTTGAAATTTTTTCAAAGGAAAATAATATTTCGAAACGTCAAGCAAGAAAAACAATTTTTTGGCAAACTGCTGAGTCATCAAAAATGATATCAACAAATTTTTCGAAAAGAAGAAATGTTTTTAAACAAAAATCAAAGTCTCAAATTTTTGAAAAGAAAAATGCTTCGTTTTCAAATAATGAATCAAAAGTTTCAAATGGAACAAAAACAACAATACCAAGAATTTTTTTTTAGAAAAAGGTTGGAACACAGACTTCAAAGTTACAAAATAAGACATCTTATCATGAATCATATCTTTCAAAACCAAAAGTTGATTATGTTCCAAATTCAGCAAAATGTTATAATCCTTTGAAGAAACAAGCTGACAAAGTCTCATATGCAAAGGGAATAACAACAAAAAGAAATATTGATCATTGGTTAGAAGGAAAAGGAAAAATATACCAATCAAGTAAGTTTTCGAAAGAACAGATACAAGAGGCGTATGACAAGTATGCTAATCCTTCAACGAATGGTAGTTCATCATCCAAAGAGTCAAATATACCAGTTAAAGTTTGGTAGCCGGTCACAAAAGCAAAAAGTGAAAAATCACAAACTCAAGATGCGAAGGGTGTAATTAGTGAAAATTTGGAAATAATAAAAACTCATATAACTGACCCTTCGAATGAAAATGTTAAATTTATTGACAGTTTCAAAACCAAAGTTTGTGATTGGGTTAATAGTTGTACTTTACAATTGAATCACAAAACTAATATGAATGGACCCAACAAAGCTTGGGTACCTAAATTTTTCCAATGATCGCAGGTACTTTGTGACGAGCAATATGATAACAAGTGGTATATTGATAGCGGTTGCTCACGTCACATGACTGGGAAGAAGGAAAACTTGCGTGATTTTCGAAGCCTAGAAAATGGAGGAGTGGTTAAGTTTGGCAATAATCACAAATGCAAAGTCAAGGGTTATGGAAAGATAACGAATGGAAATTTCACTATCAACAGAGTTGCATTTGTTGAAGGTTTACAACACAATTTGATAAGTTTCACAACTTGTTGTGGGCACTGGAAATCAAGTTCTTTTTAATGAAGAAGGAAGTGTCATTTCGAATGTTAAGACAAAAGAAGTTTTACTTAAGTCAAAAAGAAAAGGTGATATGTTTACATTGGATATTGTTCCTATTGTAGGCAAACCTGTTGTGTGTCTACTTTCGAAGGCTGCTGCCGATGTTAGCTGGTTATGGCACAGGAGATTATCACATCTCAATTTTCGAAACATCAACAAACTTGTCATACAAGATCTGGTAAGAGGTTTACCCATTCTTAAATATGATAATGACAGTTTGTGTGCAGCTTGTGAAGTAGGAAAACAACACAAACAAGGTCATCCTATCACAATAGATTCGAAGATTGTTGAACCCTTCGAACTCTTGCATATTGATTTATGTGGTCCTTCAACAGTTGCTACTCTTAACAAGAAAAGGTACATTTTGGTAATTGTAGATGATTTTTCAAGATTTACGAGGGTTTATTTTCTCAGGTTAAAATCAAAAGTTCCACAAATGATGATTGATTTTATCAAGAAGATGGAAGTTTCATTGAAGAAGTCAGTTCGAAAAATTAAAAGTGATCATGGAACTGAATTCAAAAATCGTGTCTTTGATTCATTTCTGGTGGAAAAAGAAATTTCGCATAATTTTTCATCTCCTTATACACCACAACAAAATGGTGTAGTTGAGAGAAGAAATCGATCATTATGTGAAGCTGCAAGAACAATGTTGGCTTATTCGAATTTACCTCAATATCTTTGGGCTGAAGCTGTTTCAACTGCTTGTTTTACTCAAAATCGATCATTCATTCATAGACGGTTTAATGTTACTCCTTATGAAATAATCAATAATCGAAAACCTAATGTCAAATTTTTTCATGTTTTTGGATGCAGGTGTTTCATAATGAATCTTAAGGATAATCTTTTGAAGTTTCAAACAAAAGCAGATGAAGGAATTTTCTTGGGATATTCACACAATTCAGTTGCTTATAGAGTGTTAAATAAGCGAACTCGCAAAGTGGAAGAAACTTTTAATTTGACATTTGATGATCATTACATTAAAAAGTCTAATCATAAATTTGCGAATTATCCTATTTTACAAAATTCTTCAAATATAGATGATTCAATTGAAATGGATGATGTTAATTATGATTCGATTTTTGGTATTTCAGATCAAGCAATTGATGCAGAAAGAAATGCAACTGATAATCAAACATCAAAAAATTCGAAGCATAACAATGATTCAATTTCGAATTTGAATCTAAACACAAATGAACAAGCTAATGATCCAGTGGAGGGGGAGCACTTGGATTCAAATAGTTTTGTTGAGGGGGAGCGTTATAGTGAAAGAGATAACATGTCAACAAATGTTAATGTCGAAGAGGAGCCAATTCTTGAAGAAGAGCCGATCAGTGAACCAGAGCAAAATATCGAAAAGGAGTCAATCATCGAAGGGGAGCCCATACTTGAGAATGATCCAATTCTTGAAGAAGGACATTTTGATGATGCTGATGATTCAATTTCCATAAATGGATCAGAAACAGATGTTATGTTCGAAGATGCACTTTTGGATTTTGATCCTAATTATCCACCATTGGATAAATGGACAAGAAATCATCCAAAAGATCAAATTCTTGGTGATCCACAAGCAGGTATAATGACAAGGGCACAACTTCATGCACGAAATGAGGTACTGAATAATCGTCAAGAGTTATGCATGTTTAATGTTTTTATTTCCCAAATCGAACCAATGACAGTTAAGGTTGCAATGGAACACTCTGATTGGGTTGTTGCTATGCAAGCTGAATTGTCTGAATTCGAAAGAAACAAGATTTGGAGATTAATTCCAAAACCTGTAGATGTGTCAATTGTTGGACTCAAATGGATTTATAAAAACAAAACTGACAAAGATGGAAACATTATTCGAAATAAGGCTAGACTTGTTGTTAAAGGATATTCTCAACAAGAAGGAATTGATTACGAAGAAACATTTGCCCTTGTCGCAAGACTCGAGGCTGTTCGTATTTTTCTGGCTTTTGCAGCTCATAAAGATTTTGATGTCTATCAAATGGATGTAAAATGTGCATTCTTAAATGGAGAACTTGAAGAAACGGTGTATGTTGAACAACCTCCAAATTTTATAAGCACAGAACATCCTGATCATGTTTATATTTTAGATAAAGTTGTATATGGGTTAAAACAAGCACCAAGAGCATGGTATGCAACTCTAACATCATTTTTAAAACAATCTAAATTTAAACAAGGATCAGTTGATCCTACTTTATTTTGAAAGAATGGAAATCATCTGATGCTTGTTCAAATTTATGTTGATGATATAATTTTTGGCTCAACTGACCCTGCTTTATCTAAAGAATTCGAAGAACTGATGAAAAGCAAATTTGAAATGAGTATGATGGGCAAAATTAATAACTTTTTGGGTTTGAATATTCGTCAAAACAGGGAAGGCATCATCATTAATCAAGAGAAATATACGAAGAATTTGTTAGAAAAGTTTGGAATGACGAATAGCACAAGGTTACGAATACCAATGGCAACGGGCATAAAGCTAACTCCTTCGTTAGATAAATTTGCTGTTGATATTACTTTGTATCGAAGCATGATTGGGTCTTTATTGTATTTAACTGCAAGTAGACCTGATATTATGTATTCTGTTTGTAATTGTGCAAGGTATCAATCAAATCCACGTTAACCACATCTAACTGCAGTAAAGAATATTTTTCGATATTTGAAAGGCACTGCTTCGTTAGGATTGTGGTATCCTTCAAAAACAGGGTTCTTTGTACAAGCTTATTCGGATGCGGATCTTGGAGGATGCAGTCTTGATCGTAAAAGCACAACTGGTGGATGTCAATTACTAGATGGAAAGTTGGTCAATTGGCAATCGAAGAAGCAAACATGTGTTTCAATATCAACCGCTGAAGCTGAATATGTTGCTGCAACTGCGTCTACATCACAAATAATTTTGATTCAAAGTCAATTAAGAGATTATGCAATTAATATGAAAAAGATTCCTTTATATTGTGATTCACAAAGTGCAATAAGAATTTGTCATAATCCTGTGCAGCATTCGAAGACCAAGCACATTGTTCTTCGATATCATTTCATCAAAGATCATGTTGAAGAAGGAAATATTGAAGTTCATTTTGTAAAAACAAAAGAGCAATTGGCAGATATTTTTACAAAGGCATTGGATGAAAAATCGTTTCATCGTATCTTAGAAGGATTGGGAATGATTGATGGAAATTCACTTCAATCTGATAAAAGAGAAGAGTGATGGGTCTGAATCAATTGGTGTATGGACGGAAAGGGTGATTCAGTGTTCAGAGGTTACTATTCATGGTCAACGCTTCGAACGCTTCGCATTCGGAAGATTTATTTCTTGTTGAAATACATAATCAGAGGTTACTGTTCAGGTCAACGCTTCGAACGCTTCGCATTCGGAAGATTTATTTCTTGTTGAAATACAAAATCAGAGATTACTGTTCAAGTCAACGGTTCGAATGCTTCGTATTTGTGCACATTTCAACTAAGGTTAGATTTTTAGTTTGTTTAATTTTTTTTAAAAGAAAAACCTGAAAAATCAAAAATATTTTCTTTTATTGAAAAATTAAAAATTCAAAAAGATTTTGTTTCACTTTGTCTTTAATTTTTTTTTGTTTTTTGAAAAATTTCAAAAATACCAAAAATATTTTTTATTTTTTTAGTTTTAACATGTGTATTGTGAGTTTTGTCAAGTTTCAAATACGAAGAATTCATGCGTCTGGTTTCTAAGGAAGGTATGATCTCGATATACTTTGGCTTAGTTAGAATGTCCCTAGAAGCATGCTGCTGCATGTTGTCTCAAGCCTCGTATGATTCTATGTATGGGAAATGAAAGCCTTGATGAAATTATCTCATGAAAATTTCTTCCCAACAAGGCTTGTATTTGCATAAATCAACAAGAGCTACCTTACTCTTCTCAAATGAGTTAAGAGTTTTCTGTTTTGTCCATTATAACAGAGGTACCCTTCGACTCTTATCCAATCTTTTTAAACCAAACCATTCTTACATTCCAAATATTAGAAACAATTTGTCCTTGAGGTCTTTGATCAAACCAATCAAAACCTAGACAAATCACAACTCTGTGTTTATGATCTAATATCATGAGTCCGTGATAGAAGTGAAACCCAAAATATCATAAACCTTAAGGAATTGACGGGGAACCATGTTCTAGATCTTACGAATCTTTTGCTTCAGTACCTTTTATACTCCAAATCATATTCATTTCTTTTGAGTGGTCTTAATCAAACATTCGAAAACTACGATGTTTGTTCCCAACAAGATCCAGCATAAATATTTTTATGAATATGATTTCCGTGTGAGTATATTTTCAAAATTCTAGTTACTTCAAATATCATTCGCAACCAAGTTGTCACTGACTAAATTGGTTATACAACTAATTTTGTTTACAATTTCTCACCTTATTTTAAGGTTGATATGTAACGAAATTTTCGAAGCCACCCATTTGACCAATAAAAGAAACCCTTCGAAACTTCTCTACAAGTTATCGATTGTAATTCACGGGAAACCAAACAAGCTGTTAATTATCTCTCTTGATAATTTTCGAAGATATCTTTGCCTGGGATAAAATTGTTTTTGTGTTAAAAGAAATTGTTGACATCACAAGTTTTCAAATTTTTTTTTCTTTGTTTCTCATCTAATTTCTTTTGGAACACAGCACACACGAAATCCTTGAGGTTTGAGTAACACCAACTTAAACTGATGATTTCGAAATTCTGGCAAATGACTTCGCTTTTTAAACCTCAAAGTGAAAGAGCCTGACCTCTATTCCGAAGGCATCCGACGGTTACAATTCTTTTAGGGAAGATCAAACAGTCTTATCTCTTGATGACGCATGGTGTATGATAAGCGTGTAAGGCGTGTTGACAGTTACGATTGTTACTTTTTGATGAGTACATTCCGTATTTCAAGGTGCCATCCAGCAAGCATTTAATGTATCCCGCTTCAAATTAAAAATTCTAGGGTTACATATAAAAGGGCAAATCAGAACTCAATAACACTTTATGCGATCAAATTCTCTGAAACACAAAATTCTCTTTGCAATTCATCTTCTTCATACATTCTTTACTCAAATCATCAACAATGGCGACTACTTCATCACCAACTACAGACGAAATCATCAGTGTTCCGATTCTGAAGATCCAAGGTTCCAACTACCAAGTCAAATCGGATTTGTCAAAGTATCCGGAGGAACTTCACATACTTGTGGTTGCTTTACAGAATTCAGTTCTGTCTAAAGCTATGTTTGATTCATTTGCTGCTCTGATGTCCTGGTTATCAAAGGCGGGTTCTACTGCTTCATACAACAAGGAGACAGATTGTGTGGAATTCACAATGGTAAATGATACGAGAATTAGGGTCTCCAAGCAGTTATTTTGCAAGATTTTGGGAATTCCGAATTCTGGCCCGTATGATGAACTTTCTTCTTCACAAGTGGTGTTTATGTTCAATGAGATGGGTCATCAACCTCCATTGACGCGTATCAGTGATTTCAAGAAGTCGGGGTTACCAACAATCTGGAATTTTTTGTTTGGCATCTTTCTTCGATGTCTTGCTGGAAGAACTGTGGGGCTTGATAAAGGAAGGATGGAAGTGTATGCAATGGTAGCTGGGTTGTACTATGATTTGCAAGTCGATTACTCTGAACAATTATGGACAGAGTTCTTAACAAGCATTTCGAAGACGAGTGCTAAGCAGGGGATTTCTTGTGCACGATATTGGAGTCTGATAGTCCAATATGTCTATCAGAAGGAGAAAATCGAAGTTCCGGAATACGAAGAGAAAGCAGTTTTCCACATGTATGGTAGTCCGAAGGAGGTACATGATGATCCGGCTATCTTTACAACAATTGCTCGCATTCTGGATGCAATGCTCAAGAAGGTGGATCCAACGAATGATGTGTTGGTGTCATATTTGCAATCTATTGACACAACAGTCATTACTGGTATGTTACAACAAGAAGAGAAGAAGAAGTCGAAGAAATCAAAGAAGACAGAGGGTGAGTCTTCGGAAAAAGGGGTGAAAGCAGAACCAAAGATTCAAGAGCCGATAGCTACATCTGGTACTGTCGAATAGGTGTCTCCCATTTTAACATTAGTGGCTGATACACCAGTAATCGAAGCGTCTTCATCAAAAGAGACAATTCCTTCGAAGACGGGTGTTTTTCAAAGAATAAAAATCAAGAGAAAATCTCAGTTGGTGAAGAAAACACGGGTTACTCATCAAGGGGTCACAGTTCGAGAAATTCCAGCTCCGGTGTCTCCATCTTCTAAGAAACAAAGGGCTGAAGATATGGCAAAATTTTTAAAGAAATCCCAACGAATCGAAGAAGTGGATCAAGTTCCCGAGACTCCCAAAGATGAAATTCCTAAAGAAGTAGAGATCCTTCAGTCTACTGAAATTTCAAAGCCTGCTGATGTAAAGCTCATTGAACCAACTTCTTTACCTCAGGTTACATCCATAACTGATTCTCCAACATTTCAACCAATTATGGATCAACCTTTCACCACTATCTTCTCAACACAATCAACCGATCCACCCAATCCAACCTCACCTATTGCTGAAACCATGGTTGTTGATGAGGAAACTAATAACGAAGGCTTTGGAGGAACATTCGAAGCTTTTTCTTTTGATAAAGCTAAAGAAGAATTCCCTGATCATATGCTGATGACCATGAAGCAGTTCAAGATTTTGAATTCAAAATTGAATTCTATCTTGCAATCTCAAGAAGATGCGGGAAGTGCTGGAATTACCATCATGGAAGTTGATTCCATAATGAAGGAAATGGAAGGCAGAGTTATTTCGAAGGCATCAGGATTAATTCGTGATTCTGAAAGCCAAATTCTTGAGAAGACTGATCAGAATGATAGTTCTATAGAGAATCGAATAAATTCTCTGAGGTCTGACTTTCTGAAGGAGGTGAAGGATTTGAAGACTGTTACGAAGGAGCGTCATGTGCTCTTCGTACAAGAAGTTAAGAAAGTTCGTGAAGATGTTAACATGCAGATTCGCGAACTTCGTGAAGAAATGACGAAGGAGGTTCAACATATTCAACAAGGGTATGAATCAGCACATCAGAAGATCGACATTATTTGTGATGCGGTCGTTCAGTGTGTTAAAATGTTTGAACAAGTGAATCCTCAGATGATCTCTCTTTCAACCAAAGAACAAAATTTTGGAGAGTTGGTGAAACTGTTGAAAGAACTCCAAGAACTATCTTCGAAATCTTCCTCTCCAATTATTTTTCAAGAATTTCTTTCTCAGAAATTCACACATTTCGAAGCCATCCTACACAAACACCTTGCTCCGTTACTTCGTATATCAAGCCTTTTACCAAGCGTATCAGATGCCCCACCTGCTGTCATGTGACAACCCAAGTTGCCCCGTTACATTTCCCCGTTACCGTTAACGGAATATTCCACTGTATAAAAGTTCCGTTAATTAGAGGGCGTCAGTTTAATAAACATTCCATTTGATTACCTTTAACATGCCATTAAGTCGTGATAAAAGGAAATAAAAACACAGGACCCACATTTTCATTCATTCGGAAAATGTCAAGTTTTATTATTACGACCACTAAATCGGGTGCGACCAAAAGCCCCGTTTAACGGCAGTATCAGGTAAAATTTCACTGAGCCCCGACTGTGAAACCTATATATGGGTGAGTAGAGTCCATTGGAGACTTTTTACACTCTCTCTCTATAATCTCTCTCTCTAGACCCGTTTTCGCCCCGAATTCGCAACCAAACGCTTCCAAATTGTAAGTCCGCTTACCCTAGCTTATTCTAAGCGTATTGATTTATGTTTAAAGCCCAAAAACCATCCAAGAAGGCATAGGATAAGGAGTTTACGGCCCAGGAACATCCTAGGGCCGTAAACCCCTAAAAAGGTGCTAAATATGCCTTTAAACTTGACCATAAGCTTAGAATCTATTAAGGGATATAACCTAGGAGTGTTTAAACACTAAAATGCATGGGTTTAGGACTCAAAGAAGAGTTTATGGCCCAAGCACATGCTTAGGCTGTAAACTCCACAAGTCATGGTCCCAAATGTGCACCAAACTCATCCTAGGGCTTATTACATAATTTAGGGACTTATTCCTTTGAGTTTAGAACACTTGAACACTCCAAAATGAATTAAAGAAAGGAGTTTACGGCCCAGACTTGGTCAAGGCCGTAAACTCCCTAAATCATGCCCAAAAGTGTGATTTTGCCCCCCTAATGGCTTTAGACAATTACCATAAAATACTAGGAGGGGATCTAAGGACTTAAACCCAAGAAAATGAGGGATTTCTTGGAGTTTACGGCCCAAGCATTTATCTAGGCTGTAAACTCCCCAAAACCCCCTCAAATGTTGGTTTTAATCACCCAAAATAGCATCAAACTTCATAAGAAAATTCTAGAAAGGCATTAGAGGCTTGAAAC
Organism: Lactuca serriola; assembly: GCF_051521515.1. Classification (NCBI taxonomy): domain Eukaryota; kingdom Viridiplantae; phylum Streptophyta; class Magnoliopsida; order Asterales; family Asteraceae; genus Lactuca; species Lactuca serriola. The sequence goes on from NC_136412.1 coordinate 120,915,455, forward strand.
TTCACAAATCACTAAGGGTGAGAGTTTACGGCCGTAAAATCCCTTGGGAGAGTCCTTAGGCCGTAAACAATTATAAAATACCCTTAGAGGCCTCAATCCCACTCATGCCTTTTGGGAAAAGTGCTTAGAATAATTCTATGAACAAGCTAGAAGCATCAAACACCCAAGAAATTGACCTTGGGAGTTTACAGCCGTAAACTCCCTTAGGTTGGGCCGTAAACTCCTTGTTTGGTCCATGTTGATGCTTTAAGTCCATTCACACACTTGATAATTGAGTTTAGCAAAGTTCCACAACTGATAGGAGACCCTTAGCACCCTTAAACGCTACCCGGGACCCCAACCACTCAACTAAAAGTGTTTTCCACTCCTTTGAGTGTGTATAATTGTTTAATTAGTATATTCTATGCTAATTGTATGTGAACATATGTTATCATATGTTAAAATAGGTCCTTGTGTGTGTTCAAGTCCTTGCGTGACCCTGAACGCCTAAACGGGACTTCCGTCGGACCTACTTACACCAGGTGAGTTCATACCCTTGAATGAACCTTTTAAATGCTTTTAAATGTTTTTATTGGGGGAGATTACAAGTTAAACATGCCATTTATCATATCAATCACATGTGATTGATAACCCGCATGCACAGGATTTTACCACTGTACATGGTTTTACCGAGTAGGACACTGTAAATGGCTTTCAAAAAGGGTTTTTAATTGTTCAAGTTCTTACTTTCATAGCTTATCAAAGATTCATTTTCAAACTGATTTATAAAAGATTCCCAAAGATTTCTAAAGGTTTTCACACCTATTTGATCAAAGAATACAAATGCGATTTTCCTGAGTAATAAACTCTTCAAGGGTTTTCATGAATACTTTTAATTGTTAGATACCACTGCTTCGCTTATACTTATTTTATACTCCTACTCTGTAATGCTTTCGCTTATACCTGAAGTCACTTATACCTGATAACGCTTATACTTATTCACCCTCTTACTTAGTGATACGATCCTTCTTCGCTTATACTCGATAACAACTCTATTTCACTTATACTTGATACGCTTTCGCTTCACTTAGCGTCGCCTCTACTTCATGATACGCTTATACTTGTGCGACACTTCTACTTCACTTGCGAACGTTTTTACTTCACTTATTAGGCGCTTCTACTTCACAAGGATCACTTCTACTTGAAACGCACTTAGTCATAGTTAGATGTATGTCCGTACTTATATAGGTATATATAAGTAATGATTGAAAGACTTAGGAAGGCTCGTCGGCCCTATTTCCTTTTCTTCGTTGAGATGTGGTCTGGTGGGATCGGGTAGCCGTCCGAAGGTCGTTTGGTCCATTAGTTAAATACTATGTATATGAGTATGGACATATAGGGAATTCTCTAGTCAAGTAAATTAAGAGTCTCTTCCTCTATTCTACACTTACTTTAGAAACACACTACCCACTGTTTGGAAGTCTCTACCTCTAGTATATCACTTACATTAGAAACCCACTCCCCTCTAGAAAAACACTATCCTCTATTTGGGATGCATCTTCGGGACGCGGCCTTCTCCGTCGTCTAGTTGGTAACCAGAGTCTCCTGTAGGGAGAGCGGACATTATGTGTATAGGCCTATACGGGATTGACAACCCCGCACCCTGACTGCTAGCTACAGTCCACGGCCCACCAAGCCAAGGGGTGACAAATGTCACATTCTATAGATGCTTGTAGGGCGTCTGGAACTCTAGTCAGTATGGTTACGAGTATCCTAGGTTGCCTTATAATTCATGGCTTTAAGGTAACGGTATTTCGTCAGCAATTTACACTGTATGCTGATGTCACTTTTCAGATTTTCTTTGTTTTGACCTTGCTAGCTGTATCTTCGTTTGATATTGTCTGGGGTCTATAGTCTTTGTTTTGACCTTGCTAGCTGTATCTTTCATTTGATACTGTCTGGGGTCTATAGTCTTTGTTTTGACCTTGCTAGCTGTATCTTTCATTTGATACTGTCTGGGGTCTATAGTCTTTGTTTTGACCTTGCTAGCTGTATCTTTCATTCAATACTGTCTGGGGTCTATAGTCTCTGTTTTGACCTTATTAGATGTATCTTTCAATTGATACTGTTTGGGATCTGTAGTCCTTGTTTTGACCTTGCGAGATGTACTTTGCCTTTGGTGTCGTCTGCGGTCTATATTCACTGTTTTAGACCTTACTAGCTGTACCTTCCACCTAGTACCTTTTGGGGTCTGTGTCTCCCCTTTGTTAGACTGAACCAGGCGTGTCGTTAGTTCGATACCCTCCTGGAGTCTATGATTCGTTGCCTTAGCCAGCAGTCCTCACTGCTGAGGCATATGTTATTCCCTGATGTCTCTTGCTTTCTTTAATAATCAAATTCAGTATTTTGGTAATAATAGCAATTAAGGGAAAATACCTCTTACCACAATACACTGAACAGACTTGGTAGAAGGCTGCTTTATTTAAAGAAAATATAGGATTTTCTGGAAAGAACACTGATGCTCAGAAAACACTTAAACTACTACTTATCAAAGTTATTTGACTAAATGACATTAAATACTTATGAACTCACCAGCATTTGTAAAAATGCTGATACTCGCTTTTCAAATAACTTGTAATCTCAGGTCAGCAATTAGACAGGTACATCCCCGGAGCCGCTGATGAAGATGGCTTAAGTACTTTGCTGCATTTTATATATTTTGCTTGTATTACTTTGATACTATGTAATGTAACCATGTAAAATTATTACTATTAATGCAATGTTTTGTTGTACTTTGATTACTATATGCATGTGTTGTGATACTTGACATGACGTCATCCACCCCAGAACGTTTCCGCCGTTCCGGTTTTGGGGTGTGACAGATTGGTATCAGAGCATTGTTTATAGTGAGCTAAGTATATCAATTCATAAAAGATATACAGCCTATAAATACAATGGGATAAAACACTCTCACCAAGACTTATACTTTAAAATATAACCATATTTTACCAAAGTATAATAACATCCAGAATCTAAACACTCGAACAAAAGTATCACATGAAGAACAATAATAAAAGTCTTCGGATGTTGAGCACTACAGTCAAACCTGGGCAGTTATGTAATCGTAAGCTGGGATAAATGTAACCTGATCAACTACATTTATCCGAGATGCGATGAACGTGTGCTCGGGAGTGATAGTGGTGTGCAGCAGGTCTGAAACTTACCAACTAGGAATTCTAGAGCCAAACATAAAGTTAAAATACTATGGGAGTATTTTAGAACGCTAAAAGATTCACACTAATCCCAGAAGTCATAATCAGAAGATAAGACTCAATCAAGAATTAAAATACCATGGGGGTATTTTAGAATCTATAAACAACCTTGCGTGAATAACTAAAAAGATCCTTGTTGATATACCTACAACTACAGAGGGTATACTTCCAAGATTTTATATAAAAAGGATCCCATAGGCTAAGAATGTGTGGTTTCGCTCTGTTTCCTTTTCCTCGTTGGGATGTGGTCCTAGAGTAGTATCACATATTCGAAGGCCTGTCGGATCTAAGCTATATAGGATTTGTATACCCTGTGTAATCGTAGCAGGACTCGATATGGATCATACTGTGAAATGTTAATAATCCCTTAGGATTCTTTAGACATTTCCATTCTCGCGCGAACCCTATAGAAAACCCTACCCACTTCAGTGCTTGACAGAAGAATTGATTCCGACCCCGAGGAGATTCATTGAGAAGATTTCCTGTTCGGAAATAAATGAACTGGGTCGAGACTATTGAATGCACCAAGTGCCCATATTCTCGTAGGGACAGTGGTGAGAGATTCGCCTAAACTTCGGAGATTCCCAGTCATCCATCCTGAAGTGATGACACCCACAGTTGGAATCAGAAGGAAGGCGGAGTAGAAATTCGATATGTCCATATAGGAAGAGAACCCTAGGAAACTACCCCAAAGGAAGCCAACGCCGATTCTAGTCAAAGATACGAGGCAGATCGAGGGAGCTAGTACATGGAACCCGGGAATTGTCTTTTCCTCGTATTCGTCACGATAATTCACCATTAAAATGATGCAGTTTAGTGAGTTAGTGGTTACACTACTCACGCTATGTGTTAGGTAAATTGTCGTTTCCCGTTGCCAGATACACGATTAGGGCAGATCCCCGCATCTCTATTGAGAAAATTTTAGCTATCTGCCCTTGTGAACCTCTCTTTCCATGGTTTCGTTCCGAACCGTTCTCAATTCTCTCCAGGCCGGAGAGTGAAACCTTTCCCAGTATAAAGGTAACTTAGTAGGAACGACTCGCATCTCATGGCCTTTTTCCGATACTCATACTCTTACCTTGATTACTAGGACTACATCATAGGGATGTAGGTCGACACTCAGACAATCAGTACTCGAGGCATGGGAGAAATTTATGCCTAATACGTTCAGGACAGAAATGTCCAGGGTTAACCATCGTCTCTCATTACCTTGTATTCCTTTCCGTGTAGGAAAAACCATGCCACCGAAGAAGCGTAAGCAATCCGCAAGCAAGAAACCTGCCCTCTTATTCGATGAAGCTACATTCCAAGCTGCAGTCTCAGCAGCCGTAGCAGCTGTCATGGCTCACCTGAATGCTAACAACGCCAATGTTAGCAAGGGCCCTGTCGGGAATTCCAATCCTGGCAATGGATGGCAGCAACCCACTCTTCCACACTCAGCCACCCAAGAACCTCTACTGAACCCACTAAAGAGAAAACTCAAGATAGAGGAGGGAAGTACCTCGGCTCCAGGACCTTCCGAAGGGCAACGAGTTGAGGCAGTCGATACCCCTGTAAATCCTTCCCTCCCGATCTCAAGAAGACCATACCTAGGAGGCCTTCCCCACTGCAGCAAGTGCAGCTACCATCATCATGGTACCTGTCGGGAACTTTATTGTGCTAAGTGCCACATGCTGGGGCATACTGCTCGTGTCTGCAGAACCCCGGTTGAGTTCATTACACCAACCACCAATGTGGCGACCCGTATAGTTTGCCACCTATGTGGTAAAATGGGACACTTTAAGAGAGACTGCCCAACCGAAGAGAAAGACAAAGACACAGAAGGAGCCTGACACTACTGCTTAGGGAGAAGCAGCAAGGAAACTCATTAGATTTTGGTACGTCTCTCGATCTCGGATAACTAAGCTAAGAACAATAAAAGACTAATTCAAATATAAATTCTTCCAGTAAGGCGAAAGCCGCAGCACTGTTAAAGAAATTTAAATTCATTAGGTAAAACTATAATGGCTAAACATATATGTTACGGCCATGTATATTTAGGATGGACAGACCTAAAGTGAGCGAATGCCGCCTCATTTCCTGTTCCTCGTTTGGTTGTGGATTTAGGGCGGGGTCGCTCAGTCAACAGTCCTCCCCACTTTAAATATACATGACTAGTATATGTGAGGCGATTATAGAGATGCCTTGTGAGAATTCGTTCATGAAAAGATACTCTATTCGGAAACACTTAGAACTCCCTATAGTTCCGCGTCGACTCTATCGGTCCAAGTATCCGCGGTAGCGATACATAGGACGGAACCCGAGACGCCTAGAACTTGTGTGCCTGTTCGGCACATGAATCTATCGATCTTCACTTTATATCATGTCGAAGTGTGCCAACTTCGACGACTCTATTGAGCACAATTTGACTTCGTGCAACCGTGTGTACATTCTTAGTGCTGTGAGCTTTCTCCATGGCCATATCGGCAAATAAAGGTTCCTCCGAACCCGATCATAACACAAATAATCACATCTAATGCAATTCGTCAATCGTCCCTCTTATCTCAAACCTTCCGAAGTACTCAAGTGAGGGTACCCCACGCCGTCGACCGACCCCTCGTAGTCAAATGAAAACCGAAGTGAAAGGCACTGCAGATACCTCAGAAAACGACAACCATCCGAGGCATACTCCGTTGAGTCCCCTGGGAGACCCTTCTCACCTCGCACATCAGGTTCGTGAACCCAGAGAATAGAACTCATGAGGCTGGCCACTATGACCAGGTATACTGTTGGCATCCATCAAGTATTGACGGTTAAGCCAAGCATGAGTTCTACCATGAACCTCTTCGCAAAACACTTTCACCCCATTCGATAACATAGGAGCAGAAATCAAGAGAACTACTGTGGATTGAGCTAGTAAAGTTCCGAGTGAAGAGACCCTATACCCACTAGATTTAACTTAGACCGAGAAAAACTTAGAACCTTCGGGAGAGTAGTTGCGGTAGGTGCTCGCACTACTCCTGCACCTTGTCCACCCAGTTATAGACCAGTGGTGCTTATCATTCTCCACCCTCTCGCAAGGAGGAAATCGTCGTCGCCCTGTAGACGATAGACTTCATTCTCCGAAGTGAACACTAGGATACCGAGAACCACAGGGTAACCTTCACAGCCAAGAATACTTGGTCAAGTGCGAAGGTAGTTGCGTTAAATCTCATGACCCGGATCCCAAAAAAGATTGTGGACTCGACACCAGCTTTGGTGTTAGTCGAAGGATTATGCAGGAGCACGCACTTTCCACGCTAGAATAAATCACAGTCTTAGAGATTCCTTGGACTAATAGGTGTTCCCCGAATACTATCTCAAGCAGAGATAGTAGAACCACCTCCCGAGATAGTCCAACACCCGTTGGGTGAAACCCTATCTCCCCGATCCTCAGGGTTTCCGTATCTCAAGCGTCGTTAGTGTAGGCCCATTTTGCACAAGCTTGGGATAGACACTCTATAGCAAACCGATAACCATAGTCGCGCAACCCACTTGACGATCTAGGAAGCTTCTATTAGCCAGTTGGAAGAAAACATGAAACTGGAGACCACTTGAGATTCTTAAGAACCAACCCGAAGGACTACACTACCAGTACGAGAGAGAACGTTAGGAACTTCGGAATGGTGATCACGCCAGTAATGATCTTGCCATAGAAGTGCACTATGTTCTAAGTACTGAAAGGCTCTACCCTTCCGAGAGCGTAGGACCATCCGAGAATACTCATGGAGGCTTGGTCCAACCCTTTCCAGACTGCCACTACCTTCGGATATGCCACTAGATTCACGCCCGATCGATCCACTTCTTAGACTTGATACGTGATTTCCCGAAAACACTTTCATACCTCACTCATCTTGATAGAATCCATCAAGAACCCTGACTTCATAGATACACCAGTCGGAACCCACTAGCTACACTAGACGGAATCCACATCCCGTATGTGAAGGTCTGTGAGAAGGACAAACACAGACTAGAGATCACTTGGGAATGCGAGGGCAACCATATAGGAAGTACTCCCTCATCTCTACTTGGCCATTCATACCTACTTCCTTGTCTAGATTTGAATTTCGGGACGAAATTCCCTCTAACGGGGGGATGATGTGACAACCCAAGTTGCCCCGTTACATTTCCCCGTTACCGTTAACGGAATATTCGACTGTATAAAAGTTCCGTTAATTAGAGGGCGTCAGTTTAATAAACATTCCATTTGATTACCTTTAACATGCAATTATGTCGTGATAAAAGGAAATAAAAACACAGGACCCACATTTTCATTCATTCGGAAAATGTCAAGTTTTATTATTACGACCACTAAATCGAGTGCGACCAAAAGCCCCGTTTAACGGCAGTATCGGGTAAAATTTCACTGAGCCCCAACTGTGAAACCTATATATGGGTGAGTGGAGTCCATTGGATACTTTTTACACTCTCTCTCTATACTGTCTCTCTCCAGACCCGTTTTCGCCCCGAATTCGCAACCAAACGCTTCCAAATTGTAAGTCCGCTTACCCTAGCTTATTCTAAGCATATTGATTTATGTTTAAAGCCTAAAAACCATCCAAGAAGGCATAGGATAAGGAGTTTACGGCCCAGGAACATCCTAGGGCCGTAAACCCCTAAAAAGGTGCTAAATATGCCTTTAAACTTGACAATACGCTTAGAATCTATTAAGGGATATAGCCTAGGGGTGTTTAAACACTAAAATGCATGGGTTTAGGACTCAAAGAAGAGTTTACAGCCCAAGCACATGCTTAGGCCGTAAACTCCACAAGTCATGGTCCCAAATGTGCACCAAACTCATCCTAGGGCTTATTACATAATTTAGGGACTTATTCCTTTGAGTTTAGAACACTTGAACACTCCAAAATGAATTAAAGAAAGGAGTTTATGGCCCAGACTTGGTCAAAGCCATAAACTCCCTAAATCATGCCCAAAAGTGTGATTTTGCCCCCCTAATGGCCTTAGACAATTACCATAAAATACTAGGAGGGGATCTAAGGACTTAAACCCAAGAAAATGAGGGATTTCTTGGAGTTTACGGCCCAAGCATTTATCTAGGCGGTAAACTCCCCAAAACCCCCTCAAATGTTGGTTTTAATCACCCAAAATAGCATCAAACTTCATAAGAAAATTCTAGAAAGGCATTAGAGGCTTGAAACTTCACAAATCACTAAGGGTGAGAGTTTACGGCCGTAAACTCCCTTGGGAGAGTCCTTAGGCCGTAAACTCCTATAAAATACCCTTAGAGGCCTCAATCCCACTCATGCCTTTTGGGAAAAGTGCTTAGAATAATTCTATGAACAAGCTAGAAGCATCAAACACCCAAGAAATTGACCTTGGGAGTTTACGGCCATAAACTCCCTTAGGTTGGGCCGTAAACTCCTTGTTTGGTCCATTTTGATGATTTAAGTCCATTCACACACTTGATAATTGAGTTTAGCAAAGTTCCACAACTGATAGGAGACCCTTAGCACCCTTAAACGCTACCCGGGACCCCAACCACTCAACCAAAAGTGTTTTCCACTCCTTTGAGTGTGTATAATTGTTTAATTAGTATATTATATGCTAATTGTATGTCAACATATGTTATCATATGTTAAAATAGGTCCTTGTGTGTGTTCAAGTCCTTGCGTGACCCTGAACGCCTAAACGGCACTTCCGTCGGACCTACTTACACCAGGTGAGTTCATACCCCTGAATGAACCTTTTAAATGCTTTTAAATGTTTTTATAGGGGGAGATTAAAAGTTAAACATGCCAGTTATCATATCAATCACATGTGATTGATAACCCGCATGGACAAGATTTTACCACTGTACACTGTTTTACCGAGTAGGACACTGTAAATGGCTTTCAAAAAGGGTTTTTAATTGTTCAAGTTCTTACTTTCATAGCTTATCAAAGATTCATTTTCAAACTGATTTATAAAAGATTCCCAAAGATTTCTAAAGGTTTTCACACCTATTTTATCAAAGAATACAAATGCGATTTTCCTGAGTAATAAACTCTTCAAGGGTTTTCATGAATACTTTTAATTGTTAGATACCACTGCTTCGCTTATACTTATTTTATACTCCTACTCTGTAATGCTTTCGCTTATACCTGAAGTCACTTATACCTGATAACGCTTATACTTATTCACCCTCTTACTTAGTGATACGATCCTTCTTCGCTTATACTCGATAACAACTCTATTTCACTTATACTTGATACGCTTTCGCTTCACTTAGCGTCGCCTCTACTTCATGATACGCTTATACTTGTGCGACACTTCTACTTCACTTGCGAACGTTTTTACTTCACTTATTAGGCGCTACTACTTCACAAGGATCACTTCTACTTGAAACGCACTTAGTCATAGTTAGATGTATGTCCGTACTTATATAGGTATATATAAGTAATGACTGAAAGACTTAGGAAGGCTCGTCGGCCCTATTTCCTTTTCTTCGTTGAGATGTGGTCTGGTGGGATCGGGTAGCCGTCCGAAGGTCGTTTGGTCCATTAGTTAAATACTATGTATATGAGTATGGACATATAGGGAATTCTCTAGTCAAGTAAATTAAGAGTCTCTTCCTCTATTCTACACTTACTTTAGAAACACACTACCCACTGTTTGGAAGTCTCTACCTCTAGTATATCACTTACATTAGAAACCCACTCCCCTCTAGAAAAACACTATCCTCTATTTGGGATGCATCTTCGGGACGCGGCCTTCTCCGTCGTCTAGTTGGTAAGCAGAGTCTCCTGTAGGGAGAGCGGACATTATGTGTATAGGCCTATACGGGATTGACAACCCCGCACCCTGACTGCTAGCTACAGTCCACGGCCCACCAAGCCAAGGGGTGACAAATGTCACATTCTATAGATGCTTGTAGGGCGTCTGGAACTCTAGTCAGTATGGTTACGAGTATCCTAGGTTGCCTTATAATTCATGGCTTTAAGGTAACGGTATTTCGTCAGCAATTTACACTGTATGCTGATGTCACTTTTCAGATTTTCTTTGTTTTGACCTTGCTAGCTGTATCTTCGTTTGATATTGTCTGGGGTCTATAGTCTTTGTTTTGACCTTGCTAGCTGTATCTTTCATTTGATACTGTCTGGGGTCTATAGTCTTTGTTTTGACCTTGCTAGCTGTATCTTTCATTTGATACTGTCTGGGGTCTATAGTCTTTGTTTTGACCTTGCTAGCTGTATCTTTCATTTGATACTGTCTGGGGTCTATAGTCTCTGTTTTGACCTTATTAGATGTATCTTTCAATTGATACTGTTTGGGATCTGTAGTCCTTGTTTTGACCTTGCGAGATGTACTTTTCCTTTGGTATCGTCTGCGGTCTATATTCACTGTTTTAGACCTTACTAGCTGTACCTTCCACCTAGTACCTTTTGGGGTCTGTGTCTCCCCTTTGTTAGACTGAACCAGGCGTGTCGTTAGTTCGATACCCTCCTGGAGTCTATGATTCGTTGCCTTAGCCAGCAGTCCTCACTGCTGAGGCATATGTTATTCCCTGATGTCTCTTGCTTTCTTTAATAATCAAATTCAGTATTTTGGTAATAATAGCAATTAAGGGAAAATACCTCTTACCACAATACACTGAACAGACTTGGTAGAAGGCTGCTTTATTTAAAGAAAATATAGGATTTTCTGGAAAGAACACTGATGCTCAGAAAACACTTAAACTACTACTTATCAAAGTTATTTGACTAAATGACATTAAATACTTATGAACTCACCAGCATTTGTAAAAATGCTGATACTCGCTTTTCAAATAACTTGTAATCTCAGGTCAGCAATTAGACAGGTACATCCCCGGAGCCGCTGATGAAGATGGCTTAAGTACTTTGCTGCATTTTATATATTTTGCTTGTATTACTTTGATACTATGTAATGTAACCATGTAAAATTATTACTATTAATGCAATGTTTTGTTGTACTTTGATTACTATATGCATGTGTTGTGATACTTGACATGACGTCATCCACCCCAGAACGTTTCCGCCGTTCCGGTTTTGGGGTGTGACATGTCACAGGGGTGCAAGGGGGAGAAAAGGTTGGTCATACAAAGGCTGGGGAACATGAGAAGACAATTGAAGATACGAACGTGGTAGGAAAAATATATCCTTCGAAAGTTGTTGTAAAGTCAACAATTGTTTCATCTGCTCCGGTCATTTCGACTGTAACTACAACAGTTCCAATTTCAAAACCTATTGCAAAAGGGATTGTAATTGAGAAATAGAGTGATGTCTCTTCATCAAAGAATATAGCTCCTTCGAATGTTAAAGACAAGGGAAAAGGAGTTTTGGTTGAGAAAACGAATAAAGAGAAGAAAGCTAAGGTGGCTACTGAAGTTGAAAGAATGAGGCAAGTTGAAAGTATAATGAGACAAAGAGCTCTGGAAGGTTCAAATGTTGATAAGGGAGATCCTTCGAAAGTATACAATTACGAAACAATAGAATCCAGGGTGATGTTCGATCACATGTATTATTTTGAAAAGATTCCGAAGAAGAGCTTTGTGGTGACAAATACTGATTTTGGTCAACTTGATTTTCCTATCAATGAGATGATGTTCGTTATGCCACAATTCATGGAGGAGACACAGTCTATGGATATCGAAGAGGGGAAGAAGATGAAGATAAGATTTCATGCTGTGTTAGCAAATGCTCAAGAAGAAGTTTGGTTCTTGGAGAAAATCAAGAAGGTGATATCTATAAAAAAGTGATGTTATTTTCGAAGGGAAGTTTCAAAATCTGAAATATATTGTGGCAAGAGCAAGTGGAAAGTTACAAGAGTTTACTGTGGCAGACTTTCCTTTGATGAACACTTATGATCTCATCAACGTTGCTTTGATTCTTAAAGACAAGTCATTTTCTTTTCTCCAAGAAACAGAGCCAGATGTTTTCAGTCTTGGGTGTAGGCACATAAAAATATTCTTGGAGAATTATTTTGAGTACTTAGCTCAAACTGATGTCGAACTTGCTACTGTTAAAGGCTTCGACATAACTGCACCAATGGCACCTACGAAGAAGCAGGTTGAGTTGAAAAAGTACGAAGACGGTGAAATATGTTTAAAGCCATTGGGGATTGTTTTTGCTGGAAAAGATAAAGCTGGAAGAGCTAAAAGATTCTTATTTCAAACTTCTGAAGTGGAGAGATATACAAATTCACAATATACGAACTTAATTGTTCGTATGAATCATTGCAAGAAGAAATCAGAAGCAGACAAGAAGGAGATAAAGAAAGTTATCTCTTGGTACATGGAAATCCGAACAATGCTGATGTATGTTGTTCAACTACTAACTTCATGAAGACTTCGACCTTTATTCCAAAGGGGGAGATTGTTAGGGTCTAAATGTTGTAATATGTCGAAGTGTTAGTTAGTCTGTTACGAAGGATCTTTTGTCTTCGTAAGAAGTGTCTTCGGATGTAATGTTATTTTTTACTAAGGCATTATAATAAATAGTCTTAATGTCTAGTCCTTAGTATTTTGTTATGCTTTTGTTCTCCTATAAATAGGGGTCTGTACTAAGTGAGTAGAACAACTTTTCACTCAGTCTTTTACAGATTATTCCTTTGTACTCTGGAAAAATCAAAAGCATAATATGAGCTGAACAAAGATTTATTTACTCTCGTGTTCATCATTTTTCTTCTTTTCTGAATTCTTTCATAAATTTATCTTAAACTCGATTACAAATCTCATCAGGAAGTATGAGTGGATTACACTCAGTTGTGGCAAACCAAAGGTTTCGAGGGTGATGCAAGGACAAGGTCCTTGGTTCCAAATATGGTTATAGGTTTGGGTTATGTATGAGGAGGTATTCGAATATGGGGTATTCCATCATGAGGATGACCGAACCCTATGATTAATTGGACCTGATGTGTTTGGTATTCCAACTCGAGGGTTGATTGGGCCAAATATGTGTATGGATGCGAGGGTATTCCAACCTAGGGATGAGCGGACCCGTCGTAGGCATGCCTGGTATTCCAGCCCGAGGCTGATTAGGCCAGGTTTGAGTGTTGGTTTTGGTAAGGGTATTGTTGTATGTACGTTTGGGTATGAGTTAAAAAGAGAGAGCAGGTGTGGCCGACAACAGAGTATGACTCGTGGTCCTGTTTTCAGGTTAGGAATTCAGGTTCCCACGATTGAGTAGTCCCTTTTTATAGCAATGGGAAGAGGTCAGGGGATGATTAGTTGGACGGCCTATCTGGGAGACGGATCCAATCTAACTTTCCAGGTTCAGGGCTTTCCAGAGAGGTAGGTATTTGAGTCTGCATGAGAAGGAGTAGGTATCTCTTCGAGAAGCAGTGCCAGTAGGGTTGGCCTCCCTTGGTGGTCGTCACGCTTTAGGGGCGTGAATGTGACTTTCGGGATTTTGGGTAGCCAGAGTTGGCAATTGGCGATTTCGAGGGTGAAATCATATTTAAGTGGGGGAGAATTGTAACGCCCCGTTCTAAAAGTAATTATTTATGGATCCCCAAGATCATGAGTAAGGGCGTTTCGGTCTTTTATGGGCAATGGGTCCTATTCGAGAAGGTTTCGGGTTGGGGTGTGTTGCTAGAAGCATAGGGCTTCTCGCCACCTTTTCGTGGATATAAAGTCCGTCGTAAACGGACTTAGACTGAAAAAAAGGACGAAAAATCATCATGGATCTCTTTGGAAAGAGGACGAAAAATTGTGGATCTTTTTGGAAAGAGAACGAAAAATCTTAAACAACTGTATACTCGTTTTTTTTTTCGATAAAAACATGGGCTAAAAAAATTTAAAAAAAAAAAAAAAGAAGTGAGTTTTGCTATAATCCGGCGCATGTCCATCCATTGTAAAAGTCTACAACCCTTCATTTTGCCGTTGATCGCTTTAAATTTTGACGCTTTGGATTGGTTCCTTGGTTTCTTGATTAATAATGATTTTTTTATTGAATATATATATATATATATATATATATATATATATATATATATATATATATATATATATATATATATGACAAGTCATAACTAGTTATTAAGTAAACAAGAAGAAAAAAGTTACCTATTTTTTGTTTATGTTTTTTCACTACATGATCTGTCGGGATTCTTGTGTGTGTGTATATATATATATATATATATATATATATATATATATATATATATATATATATATATATATATATATATATATATATATATATATATTAAGGTTTTCGAGAAAAGGAATAGTGAATTTATCATTTTTTTGACAAAATTGGTCCTTGTATTATTGTTGGGATTCAAAGTTAGGAATATTAAATGTAGATGTTTTTTTGTCAACTTTGCTCCTTATTCTTTACCTATTTTGACACTTTTGGTCTTTGCAATCAATATTTTTACAAATTTTAGGAACCTTTTAATATTTAAAATTTAGCCACAAAACTTTAACGGTTTGACAACTTTGATCTCTTTTCTAAATAGTTGCTAATTTCTACTCCTTTAATTCTTTAGACATTTTGACACTTTTGGTCCTTGCAGTCAAAACTTTTACCTTTTTTTTCTAAAAGCATGAAAAAAATGGTCCGGGGCAAAGCCCGAGCTTTTCATCCTTGTACTTACGTCTGTCATATTTGTCGATTCGGAAACAACATTGAAAGCTTCTGTCCACCTCATAACGAGGGTAACCCTTCTAGTTATTTAATTATTACTTCATTTGTTTTCAATTAAGATTGGTTTTTAAAAATGTTACAATCAAACAATTAAACAACTGACGACTCAAGTGATATCGGGCACATCACACCACTGTTTATATTAAAATAGTAAGAAACGTACATAATTTTTTTTAGAGAAATTAAATATCATTTTTTTTACCTACTATCTTTCTACTAACTTTAGGTGGTGACATGTTTCATTTAATTTAATTTAAACTAGGTTACGACCCATGGAAACCACTGGTAAGATAGAAAAAAACAATATTAATAATTAAAAATGGTAATAGAAAATCAAAGATTTAAAAAATTCAATAAAATTAATAAGATATATGTTTTGTTTACTAGGTTATTTTGTTTTCACTATCTATTGTGTGCATGTATGACTGATTCTGGACCAATCATTTTAGTTATTTTAAGAAAGTAATTAATGCATATTACATGTTGAAGATATAATAGGTATTAATTACATCTTCAGCATTTAATATGCATTAATTACTTTCTTAAAATAACTAAAATGATTGGTACATAATCAATAATACGGGCACACAATAGATAGTGAAAACATTTGAACCTAACTCCACTTCTATATTAGTAATTATTTAGAAATAGATTGTAAAAAGAAGTTAATAACTTGTTACATTTTTTTGTATTTTTTCAAATTTGGTCCTATGTTAACATGAAATTTTACAATAAATAGCAACTAAATTTTACATTTTTCGTGTATGTTGAAAATATATGCATATAATATAAACTTATAAACCATAAATGGGAACATATATCAATTATCAATTAATCATATATTTAGGGATTGTGATTAGATAGGCACTAATTATCGCTGAAATTAGCATTTTTTTTTTATTGTGCCAAAGATAAAATGAAACTGATTTTACCATTTTTGCCGTTAGTAATTTGAATCCCTGCACACACGGTTAGCAAAATAGAATTTGACATGTAATCTATATAGTGCAATTCCTATAATTTAGGAATACGCTCTTATCTTCCAATTTTAAATCCGAATTTCCAGCAAAAATAAATTAACTTAATTGCAATCTATATCATACCTTATATATTGAAATCTATATCAAAGAGGGGTAAAAACGGTATTTAACATTGGATGAAATCAGTGTTTTTGAAGGGACACGTGGCATATTACTTTCGTTTATTAGACAGGGAGATTTGATTGAGAAGTTACATACATTTATCATTATCTTATATAGGTAGAAAGAAAAATAGAAACAAAAGAGAGGAGAATATTTAATTTTTTTTTTAAATAAAGATTTCGAAGAGAAATATAACCTGGAGCAATGTCGAGTTGAACATGAAAAGAAAACAAATAACAATGTAAATTTATCATTAATAGTTTGCGTTCATCTTATCAACTCCATGAAAAAGAAAAATAAAACATAAATTATTAGATTTTTTTATTTAAATAATATATATAATAAAATTTAATACATAGTTGTTTAATAAGTTGACATAAATTGTTTTAATACGTTGTCCTTTCAGGTTTTGACCATTTAATTGGGTGCAAATAAGAGCACCCAACATTGAACCGTAATAATTAAATGCTTTTCGATTCTAAAATTCTCTAATTTTTCTTTATTTGCTTTTGTTATTATATGCCGCATGAGATGAACATGGAGTATGACAACTGTAATAACCCAAAATTTAGTGATATTTGACTTTTACTCAATTATTGATCGAAAGAGCAATTTGGCGATCAATAAGAGCAATTTGGCCATTTGGAGAAACAGATAAGTTTATGAAGTTGCGACTTTTTGAAAATAGCCAATATAAGTTTAAGTCACTTAGAGAGGTATGATAATTAACTTAAATATGCATTTTTTTTTCTAAAATGGTAAAAAAGAGGAATTTTATGTTTTTATGCCAACTTTTTGATTTTGGAGATTTGGGGGCGGGGCGGGGGCAATAACTGATTTCGGGGACGGGGCGGGCGTAGCTATTTCTGCTTCCATTTTATCCCGTTAACATCCCTAATTAAGACTTGTATTAAGTCTGTAAGAAACAACTTAATAGGGTTGTATAATATATCCCCATGTTCGTGTGTGTGTGTGTGTGTGTATATATATATATATATATATATATATATATATATATATATATATATATATATATATATATATAAACATCATAGAAAATGGGTTAGAAACAAAGAAGTTATGAAGGTTAGAAGATGGAAGAAAAGTTGTCCCCTAGGCTAGTATGGAATCAACAATCTAGTTGATGATCTACAGCTACCACGACGAGGCAAAAAGATTGGCACAACGAGGTAAGGGTGAAGATGTTTTGGAAGAGACTCTTCATCGTAAGTAGATGGAAATATACTTTGCACCAACGTGTGGTATATAGGTACCATGACATAATGGGCAAAAGTAGGGTGATGTAAGTGGAAAACACCACGAGTTGGATAGAGGCTGGCTACACCCTAATAGCACACACCACGACATAGTGTACATCATACCACGATGCAATTTTGTTCTCATAGAAAAAATTTAATGGTTTAATGGCTCATTATCTTACCATTTCTTCCCTTAATCAATGGAGAGATGCCATGGGGAGATTTTTGTGCCAAGAATATGCCAAGAAAAGCTAGAGATGGTCAATTTCTAGGATTATCATCCTCTCCATATTAAGGTAGTGATTCTCCATTGTCTTAGGCTTTGAGCTTTAATATTAAATATGTAACGCCCTGTTCTAAAAGTAATTATTTATGGATCCCCAAGATCATGAGTAAGGGCATTTCGGTATTTTATGGGCAATGGGTCCTATTTGAGAAGGTTTCGGGTTGGAGTGTGTTGCTAGAAGCATAGGGCTTCTCGCCACCTTTTCGTGGATATAAAATTTGTCAGAAACGGACTTAGAATAAAGGAGTTATGACACTTTGAAGATAGTGTCAATAATGGTCCCTAAAGGAAATATTTGGCAAAGGGTCCTAGGCATGCAAAGAGTGCACGCGTGTGATTGGCTGGGTACGCCCAGCGTAAGCTAGGTTACGCCCAGCGTTGGGGACGTACGCCCATTGTACGTCCAGTGTCCAGAAACCCTAATTTTAGGGCCAACCACTATATAAGGAACATAATGGTTCCAACCCTAGCATCCATGTCTGCCCTCTTACCCTCAGAAACCCTAAGTAGCCGTTCTTCTTCCATTTTTGTGGATATTTGACCTTGGGGAGCTTGGTTTGGCAAAGGAGAGCCTAGAAGAAGAAAGAAGAAGTTTTCAAGGAAGGAGTTGGGTGGCTGGAGCTCGTAGATCTGGGAATGCATCATCTTCTGGAGCCCTTTTGAGGTATAAAGTCTCTTGCTTGACAATTTTTTTGTGTAGATCTAAGTGTTATGAATTTTTGACACCATTTCTTGTCCTAAAAACCCCAAAGTGATGCATGATGCGAGTTGGTTGAAACTAGCTGTCCTTTCAGACCTTAAGAGAGGTATTGAGTGAGAAAAATGAGGTCCCAATGGCTTTGGTTGTCTCACGTATGATGTAGGTAGGTCTTAATGGATTAAGACCTTGAGTTAAGAGCTTCCTGGACGTCCTAAGTAATAAAGTTTGAGACTTTATGAATCCTAGGCATGTTTGGTCGATGGATCTAAAGTATGGGCTTAAGTGCTTAAGCCATTGAGAACATATGAAGAATTTTAGTTCAGCGAGATTATGCCCTGCGTAAGTTTATGAACGCCCAGCGTCCCGTTTCCAGTCCGCAAGAATCGAAATACGCCCAGCGTACCAAGAGGGGTACGCCCAGCGTACTCCCTCTATTGGGTTTTCAATTTTGGGCCTTAAGTAATTGGGCTGTTTATGGGCTAGATGGGCTTGGGCCGTGACTGAACATTATGGATGAAGTAAATTGCACCCAAAAATTATTATGGACCTTGGATCTATGCCCGTTTGGAAAGGTGGGCCCAATTTAGTAAATTGGGCCAATATTGGGCTTTGCATGAGGATTTGGTTTTGGGTCTTGGCCCAATAAGAGGATAATGGACTTAATGAGTGTTGTGGGCCCTTGGCCTAGAAAGTCATGATGGATTCTAATGTGATGATTTGCATGTGATAGTTGGGATTTTCGGTGAGTTAGAAGTCAGAGATTTGCAGGATTTCGGCAGTTGCAAGGTGAGTTATCCTCACTATACTCAAGGGTCTAAGGCACCAAGGCCGGCCCTTTAAATTGTTGTTTAGAGCTTGTTATGATATGTGATGATATGCATGCTAGTATCCTGGTAAATAGGATAATGATATGAGGATATGCCTTGTTAGCTTAGTATCCTAGAGGAATGGAGAGTTAAGTAATGGCTAGTTATGTGGGATCAGCACCCAAGTAGTTGGGTAGCGGTTATGAGTATAGACCTATAGTTGGTCTTGCCTTATGTATGCTGGTAGGAGGTTACCTGCGGGTTATGTATGTTGAGCAGTAGCAGAGGGTATTCCATCCTGGTAGGATGATAGGGCCCTAGTATGTTGGTTCTGTAGAGTGTTATGTGGTTACCTGTTATGTGTGCATGTTTGCTAGTGTAAATTGGCATTCCAACCCGATGGTTGTGGGCCAGGAGTATTCCATCCAGGTAGGATGATTGACTCATAATAGTTTGGCATTTCAACCCGATGGTTGAGGGGCCTAGGGTATTCCATCCCAAGGGATGATTGGACCCATAGTAGTAGTAGTTACTGTATGTATAGGAAGTGGGGCATTCCAACCTGATGGTTGTGGGCCAGGAGTATTCCATCCCGGTAGGATGATTGGACTCATATTATGTTGGCATTCCAACCCGATGGTTGAGGGGCCTGGGGTATTCCATCTTGTGAGATGATTGGACCCATGGTAGTAATTGTTGTACGTATAGGTGTATGGGCATTCCAACATGATGGTTGTGGGTCTAGAGTATTCCATCCTGGTAGGATGATTGGGCTCATAGTATGTAGCCATTCCAACCCGATGGTTGAGGGCCAGGTGTCTAAAATCTTTAACAAGCTTTATGGGTGATTTCCATGGTTAAATCTACCCAATGAGAGTCGGGATTTAGAACCATTATTAGTGAGATTATGATTGATGCAATAATGGTTCGATAATAATGAATCGGGTAGTATGGTATGTTTAATTCACTGGTTAGAGTAGATTTGGAATTAGAAAATGAGAAGATATAATTATGATCCGTTGAGTGATCGCTTCGACAAAGTAATTCCTTAAGCTCTTAATAGGCTAAGATAAATTTTAAGAAACTTGATTATGTGTATGAATAGGCCTAAGGAAAAAGAAGAAGTAGCAAGATGAATCAATTGAATAATGGAGCTTAGAATAGTTAGTCTTCACTAAGAAACAAGATGAGTTATATCACTCTCTCTCTTTCTCTCTCTCTCACACACACACTAGATTATATATGCAAGGTTATATATATATATATATATATATATATATATATATACTAGTTTTTAACCCATGGAAACCACGGTTACAAAATTAATTAAACTTTTTTAATGAAAACTCAAAAATTATTAATTAATTATTTTAAATAAGTTATTAATTAAAAGATATTTTTTTAGTTATATAAAATTATAATCGTTAATTTAAATAAATATAGAAATATTATATCATGTATAATTTGTATCAATTTTATTTTAATTTTATTCTAATTTTATTAATTTAATTTAATTAGAGTGAGAAATTTAAATTTTGAAATTTGAAATGGAGAAGTAATAGATTGACAAATGGTATGCATTAATTATGAGACCTAATATGATGACACATGGCAAAAGATGAATAAAATATGTATTAATTAGGAGGCCTAATAGAATGACACATGTCAAAAGGAGATTAAAACTATTCTTTTATTAGAATAGGGATATATTATATATATATATATATATATATATATATATATATATATATATATATATATATGCATGTTTTTTGGAACTTGAGGCACTAAGTGAATGCGTTCAAGTTATTAGATGAAGCTAGAATAAGAATATATGTTCAAAATCATGTAACAGATCATGTATGTATATTTAGAGAAGGTATGAGGTATACATTTAGAAATATGTATCGTTGCATGTATACCTAGAGAACGTATGATTTTATGAGAAAGGTATTTTTGTTAAATACCTAAGAGATGATATGTACAGATAGAATATGATTATATGCAATTTATAAATCATATAGATGAGTATGTATGTATGTGTTGATATAAATTATATTATGTAGAATAGCTAAGAGATATGAGAAGAAGAATTAGATTTTGTACTTAATCAGTTTAGTACTAGATAAGTAGAAAAAATCTCTTCATGAGATGAAGAGATAGCATGTCTATAGGACGTGTAGAGAAAGATTACAAAAAGAATAGAAAGATGATTCATTCGGTAATGAGATAGAGGTTTCTTTGGGAATAAAGAATATGATTTATATGTGAATAAGAGTATGGTCCCTTCGGGGGGGGGGGGGGGACGTGGATAGATGATTGAGAATGAGATTGTGTATTGTTACAGAAAATAGAGGAAAGGTTCTGTGAGTAGAACAAAGCAAAAGAGTTCTTATAAGAACTTAGATATAATCTGTGAGGGATTAGGAGTAAAGAATCTATGGGGGATTCAAGAAAAAAAGAATGTTAAGGGATAAGTGAGTTATCAGCAGGGTATTATGTTCGAATGGTTATTCCCGATAAGATTCAAGGTATTTTGTTCTCCTACATGATAATGTAGTTATGAAGTTTAATTAAATATTTGGATCCTTACAGCGAAAATGGAGACGTATGTGCAGGAAATCCAGATCCTTACAGCAAAAATAGAGATGGAGAGGAGGGCAAAAATAGCAATCTGAAAAGCACAATATAATTCTTTTTTGGGCTGAGTTGCGGTATTGTTTATTTATTTATTTAAAAAATATATCTTTAAAAAATTAATATAATGAATTGGGATAAAATTATCTTTTTATATGAAAAAAGAACCAATCTTACAAGAAACATATCATTTCCTATATTATGGATGTGAGCTCATTCATGGTTCCTTCATTCACTATAACAACTATAACTACCTTGGTTCGGAGAATGAAGAATATGACCGAGATTATCTTATCTTCTATTGTGTTTATCTTATATTTATTTATTCATAGTTTCCTGATAGGTTATGATCTATTTTTTCATGTTTATCTGTTTGGGTCTTTGGTATATATATGTACTCTTTATCAATTGAATGAAACACACGACCTGGAACTAATTATTCCAGTTGAACCCTTTTTAGATTTCTATATGGTATTAGAGCGGGTCCTCTTATCCGCCAAAATCGCAAAACCAGAAACCTTTTCCATGGCAGGACCAACAGATGGCGTTGAAGGGAGTGGGAAAGACAAAACCAAGAATCCTTCTTCTGATCCAGACTCTCCGTATTACATTCACCCCAATGATTATCCACGTCAGATGCATGTGAATGATACTCTAAACAACAACAACTACGCAGATTGGTCTCGGGAGATGAGTGACTTTCTTATCGCCAAGAATAGGGCCGACTTCATCGATGGAACTCTTCCAAAACCGGCAGAGGATGCACAAGACTACAAAGCATGGCTGCATAGTGACTCCATTGTGAAGGGATGGATCACTACCGCCATGGAAAAGGAAATCAGAAATAGCGTAAAATATGGAACGACTGCTAGACAGATTTGGGAAGACCTCTAAGAGAGATTCGGAAAAGAAAGTGCTCCGAGGGTTTATGAGTTAAAACGAACTCTAACAACTATAAGACAAGACAATCAATCAGTTTCTGCCTACTACACAATGATGAGAAGAATATGGGATGAAATTGATTATGTCTCGCCTCCACCAACATGCACCTATAACAATTGTTCCTGCAATTTAGGAAAAAGACTCATGGAGTCCAAAGAAAAGGAACATATATACAAATTTTTGATGGGCCTTGATGACAGCTTTGGGACCATTAAGACCCAAATTCTCAGCACTAAACCCATACCAAGCTTGGGTACTGTCTACCATTTGGTATCCGAAGATGAACAACAAAAGAACATCAGCACAACAAAGAAAACAGTGGTGGAGGCGACAGCTTATCAGATACGAGCACCACCAAAAATTGAAGCCAATTATCCTGAAAAAAACGCGTCAGTCGTTAGAACCTTAAGTGTAAGCACTGCAATAAAAGCGGACACACGATTGATGGATGTTTTGAAAAGATCGATTATCCTGACTGGTGGGAAAATCGACAATGAAGAGCTCCAAACGATCAGAAGAAACCGATAAAACCGAAACCCAAGGCTGCTACAGTTGGAGTTGAATTCAATTCCATTCCTGGGCTTAATGTTGAACAATATATAAGGTTGCTGCATCAGTTAAGCAGCGAAACTAAGCATGAGGCTAACATGGCTGGTAAGATTAGCTTTCATCGGCCATGGGTCATCGACTCGGGAGCAACCGAACACATCACTTGTGATGATTCCGTACTAATCAATTTAAAGGAATCACCTGATGGTGCTCCTGTTAAAATACCAAATGGTGACAGTATCCCTGTTCAAGGAATAGGGTGTGCTTGCTTGCCAAGTGATTTTAGTGTCGATAATGTCCTTTACATTCCAGATTTCAAATGCAACCTTTTGTCTGTTAGTAAATTCACTAAAAATCACAATTGTTTTGTAACATTTTTCCCGGATTTTTCTTACATACAAGACTTACACTTGAGGAAGCTGATTGGCATGGGGAGGTGTAAGGATGGTCTTTACAACATGGAAGAGATGGATGCAAGCATCAAGGCTATGGCAGTCAAGGTTGATGCTGAAATCTGGCATAGAAGGTTGGGACATGCTTCAAATTCTACTAGACTTCAACATATTAGTTTTTTGAATAGTTTAGAAGAAATAGATCATTGTGATTCGTGTATTAAAGCTAAGCAAACTAGATTACCTTTTAAAGATAGTTTTATTAAAACTTCTGCACCTTTTGACTTAATTCACTGTGATATATATGGGGTGGCTATCGAGTTCCTTCGCTTTCTGGGGCCCGATACTTTCTTACAATTGTTGATGATTATAGTCGTTCCACTTGGGTCTATTTGTTAAAGCACAAATCAGATGCAAGCTCGGGTCTTGTAACTTTCTACAAAATGATCGAGACCCAATTTGAGAGAAGAATCAAAAGAATTAGAAGTGATAATGGAGGAGAGTTTGTTTCAAACTATATGTAGAAATTCTATCAAGAACATGGGATTTTGCTCGAAACTTCATGCATCCATACCCCACAACAGAATGGAATAGTTGAGAGGAAACATAGACACCTCTTAGAGATAGATAGAGCTTTACGTTTTCAAGCTAGTCTTCCTATCGAGTTCTGGGGTGAATGTGTTCTTACGGCCACTTATATCATAAATAGATTACCTTCTCGATCCATCCAAAATAAAACCCCATATGAAATTCTTTTTAAAAGTAAGCCTTCATATGATCATATGAAAGTTTTGGGTTGCTTGGCATATGTCAAGGAGAGTAAAGCTGGAAAGGACAAGTTTGAAGAAAGGGGGAGTCCTTGTGTTTTCGTAGGATATCCACAAGGAAAAAAGGGGTATCGAGTTTTTGATATCCAAAACAAAGGGATCATTGTTTCTCGAGATGTGAAGTTCGTAGAAGGCATTTTTCCTTTCCAAAATATTGAGGATGAAAATCAAAATAAGAACCATACAGGTTCAAATCCTTTTGAAAATACTTAGGATAATGAGACAGCTTCCATTCTTGATACTGCTGATCATGCGTCTGTTGTTGATCAATCGGTTCCAAACAGCTCTTCGAGTGTTTCTGCTAGCTCACAACACAGCCCAGACAGGACGTCTTCTACCGATGGGTCAACATTAGCCCAAACAAGTCAATCTGATATTGACCCAGCCCGTCATCCAGCCCAAAACACTCGTCCTAAGCGAACTCGAACCAAACCTGCACGATTACAAGAATTTGAAGTCGAATTACCACGTCCCTTTGACCATTCTCACTCCTATGTCAACACGGCTTTTTCAACGGTACATCCTTTATCACATTTTGTGTCTTATAAGAATTTTACTAACTCCCACAAGGCTTACTTGAGTGCCATCTCTTCTCAAGATGAGCCCAAACACTTTTCTAAAGCAGTTAAAAGTCAGCATTGGAGGGATGTTATGCAAAGGGAGATTCAAGCTCTTGAAAATAACAACACATGGACATTGACAAATTTGCCACCTAGAAAGAAAGCCATCGACTCAAAGTGGGTTGACAAAATCAAATATAAACCGACTGGTGAAGTAGAGCGCTACAAAGCAAGATTAGTTGAAAAGGATTTCACCCAAATTGAAGGCGTTGACTTCCATGAGACGTTTGCACCGGTCGCCAAGCTAGTGACGGTCAGAACCATATTAGCAATTGTTGTTCAGAAACGATGGGTAATTCACCAACTCGATGTAAATAACGCCTTTTTACATGGAGATTTAGATGAAGAAGTATATATGAAGCTCCCACAAGGTTTTGCAAAGGAAGGGGATACTCGAGTTTGTCGTCTACGAAAGTCTTTGTATGGTTTACAGCAAGCCTCACGAAATTGGTACAACAAGTTCACTGAAGCACTTTTGCAAATTGGTTTCAAACATTCTAAGGCTGATCACTCTCTATTTATATTTAAGCAAAAGGATATCTTTATTTCAGCACTCATCTATGTGGACGATGTTATTCTTTTGGGAAATAATGATCGTCACATTGCTAAAATTAAAACCTTTCTCGACAGCAAGTTCAGCATCAAAGACTTGGGAACGCTGAAATATTTTCTTGGAATTGAGGTGGCCCGGACACCGGATGGAATGGTTCTTAGCCAAAGGAAGTATACTCTTGATATACTTACTGACAATGGTTTGGAAGGATGTAGACCAAGTTCTTTTCCTATGGAGCAGAATATTCGTTTGACTACCGAAGATGATTCACCCCTAGTTGATGCTGGGAAGTACAGGCGACTTGTTGGTCGTCTTCTATACCTACAAGTCACCCGACCTGATATTGCATTTACCGTAAATACGCTCAGCCAGTTTGTTTCGGCCCCTCGGGAAACTCATTGGATCGCTGCTCTTCGTGTGTTATGATACCTTAAAGCTACGCCTAGTCAAGGCATTTTTCTTCTGGCTCATAGTGATTTAACATTGGTTGCTTATTGTGATTCCGGTTGGCTTGGTTGTCCTTTCACGAGGCGTTCAAAGACCGGTTATTTTATTACTCTTGGAGGTGCTCCTATCTCTTGGAAAACAAAGAAGCAGTCTGTTGTGTCCCGCTCTTCTGCTGAAGCTGAGTATAGATCCATGGCCACTACAGTGAGTGAAATTTTATGGCTTCGTTGGTTATTAACGGACCTTGAAGCTTCTCAGACGGCTGCTACTCGACTTTATTGTGATAATCAAGCTACACGGCATATAGCTAACAACCCGGTATTTCACGAACGTACTAAACATGTTGAGATGGATTGTTATTTCGTTTAACAGCGACTTGAGTCTGGGGAAATATTTCCAGCTGCTATTCACACCAAAGATCAACTAGCCGACCTTTTTACCAAACCACTTACGACTGATAGATTTCGTTCTCTGTTGGGCAAGATGGGCGTTCGTGATCTCCACGTTCCATGTTCAGGGGGAGTGAAGAATTTGACCGAGATTATCTTATCTTCTATTGTGTTTATCTTATATTTATTTATTTCTAGTTTCCTGATACGATTATGATCTATTTTTATATATATGTACTCTTTATCAATCGAATGAAACACACGACCTGGAACAAATTATTCCAGTTGAACCCTTTTTAGATTTCTATAGAGAATCGGAGATGGAATTTAGATTTCCCAAAATTTAGATCTTGGTCAAATGAAAAAGTTATGACTAAATCTATATTTTTGTGCAAAACAAAAGACTATGTAAGTTTGTCTAGCAAAAATGGTTAAACGAAAGTAAGAGCGTAGATTCCTACAACATGAGAATCTGAATCTCTAAGCACATTCACAAACTAAAAGTGATCCACATTAAATTACGAGTCCTATTTAACAGTATCATTACATCACAAAACAGATTCCTTACCACTTTTTAGTTTATTAAATTCAAACGAAATATTACTGTTAAGGACAACATATCTTAATAAAAGATAAACATGTGGGTAAGCTCATTCAACATATATGAATGCAGGGGTCTATTCAAATTATATCTATGGAGAATAGTTCAAAAAGCTAAATAGAAAATTTTAGTTGTAAAATGAATCTGATCAAACGGATCTATAGTTATACAAAAGATATTTACATTTATATAAAATATTTTATTTAAAAAAATAAATTATTATTATAATAATATAAGCATATAAGTATAATTACCATATTTAGTATATTCTTTGTAAAAATCCTTCTATTTGACCGAAAAACAAAACATCAATGAACCTAAGATTTGAAACCCGATATTTGTTTATATGTTAATATGTTAATATTTGTGGGGTTCTCTGGTTACCTTAATGGGGAAGTCTGGTAGACATTTTCTCTTCACCTTACGTTACTTATAGCTTTTTTAGTATGACATTATTCTATTAATTTTCTTTTTGGTCATCCATGGGTTAATTGTAAAGTGATATTCTTTTGTTTTTATACCAACTTTACACCAATGGTTTATAATATCGATTACTAGATCAATAATATTTGATCTCCTTTTTCAAGTTTTTTGTTTTTCAAGTTTTTATGAATAATATATAGGGAAAATGACTTATAAGCGCAACGGAGTCTTCAAACTGTTCAAAAAACCTAATTATGTTTTGTCTGTTAAAGAAAATCCAACGAACTTAACCTTTTGTCTAAAAAGGCTCAACTAACTTACACTTCCGTTCACTTCTCATTTAGGTCAACCGGCTAATGAAAGTCAACGAATGACATGACTTATGACGTATAATTAAATATCGAAAAATGAAATGTAAGACCAATGAAGTTACAAAACCGTTCAAAAAACCTCAATTATGTTTTGTTTGTTGAAAAAAAACCCAACGAACTTACGCCTTTGTTCAATTCTCATTAGAGGCAACCAAATTCATTAGGTATACAACTAGTTTGCAAATGACATGACATTATATCAAATGACATGGAATAAACAGATTAGAATTGCCCTTTATATATCGATTTAGGGCTTGGAGAAGAGAAAAACGAACGACGTCTGTGTTCGATCTCTTGTAATAGCTACTTCTTATTCTTCCTCTCAATCGTTGATGTCCAACTCAAGATCTATAAAGAAGATATTTGACGATGAAAACCCTTGTGGATGTGGACGTCCTTCTTGGATTTGGACATCTAGAATAGACGATCATCAAGAGAAAAAATTTTAGGGCTTGTTCGAACAAAGTTCAAGGTTTGTTCGAATAGATGGGTAAGTGTAATTGAAAGCTTTATCATGTCTATTTTCTATCTATTGTTTGGTTTCTTTCAAAAACAAAAACTTATTAAAATGGACATGATAAAGCTTTCAATTACACTTACCATCTGTTCGAACAAGCCCTAAGCATTATCTCTAGATGATCCTCCATTCTAGATGTCTGATTGTCCGCTTGTCGGCATAGCTCTTCTACCGAATTTGTGATGTCTGAAGTCTACCCCGAACCTTCTGAATCGAATCAGTAGTCTTGAGTACCACCTCGGTACTCCTCATGACTCGCTGAGCAACCTCACCCCAACATATCGGGGTCCTGCATTTCCTCCCATAGAGCATCTCAAAAGGAGGTCGATCGATGTTGGCATGACAAATACTGTTATACGAAAATTCCGCCAAAGGGAGATACATATCTCAACTCCCACTGAAATCCAATAAACAAGCCCGAAGCATATCCTCTAAGGTTTGGATAATCTGCTTACTCTGTCTGTCAGTCTGCGGGTGGAAAGTCGTGCTGAAGTGTCGAAAAGTACCCAACTTCTCATGGAACCTCTTCCAAAACGTAGAAGTAAACCAAGTATCCATGTATGATACCACATAAACCGCCACCTCATGTCATGCCACAACCTTGCTGATGTATATGTCGGCCAACTTCTCTGTAGAGTTTCTCTCCTGAATTGGAATAAAATGTGCGCTCTTGGTCAATCTATCCAGGATAAACCAAATAAAATTCACTACGTGCGATGTCTAAGGCAACTTTGTAATGAAATTCATGGTAATCTCTTTACTTTTCCAAACAGGAATGTCTAACGGCTGCATCTTTCCGTGAGGACCCTGATGCTTAGCCTTGACTTTCCTCAAGTCAAGCACCTTTTTACATACCAAGCTATATCCCGCTTCATACTGGGCAACCAATAATTAGGACGGAGGTCTCTATGTTGGATTTAGTGTCTAAGCCCATAACTATAATTGGTATATACTTGAACCGAGAGTAGCATGGTCCATTCGGGTTCCATGGCACTGAAACAATTTGTAAGGATGGACTTATGAGAAGAAGATATTTATGATTTATTAATATAGTATAAGTTCTAATATATTAATATGAAATCATATTATTTAATTAGTATCGATCAAGAATTAATTTGGAATGAATTTTGTGATCAAAAGAGACTAATTAAATATAAGGGGTTGATTTGGTAAATCATTCATTCTTATGGTGTTGGCCTGTGATCCACGATTTCTTATGTTGGGCTAAACCCATGGATGATCCATGGAGGTTTAAATCCATGGAGCATGAGGAATGTGGAAGGTCATGCACATTAGGGTTTATAGGGTGTAACCCTAATTTTGCCACACTATATAAGTGTAACATACACGTTCAGTTATCGTGTATTATAAATTATAAAAGTGAATAATATTACGAAATGTTATGTGAATTTGAATCTTGAGTTCTAACAGATGGTTTTTACAAGAAATGAAATAAAACTATGCTTAGAATCATTCAGAAAGTATTGGAAGTCTTATGAGATTTCAATCAAAAGGCAAATAGTGAAATTTAACGAAAATATAAAATTTGAAATAAGTACAATTTTAAAAATAGAAGTTGTAGATAATCTCGTTAGAAACATTTAGGCGAAAACCTCATCGAAATCCGAGTTATAACGAAAAAATTATGACCAATCGAAGATCCGTGACAAAACCGGCACAACACCGAATGACGTAAAAAGTGAGTTTTTGATAAGCTACTTTTTAGCCTTAGTGATCTAAATGAAAGTCGTAGTATTCGTTAAACTGAGAATTTTCATGAAAAGAACGCCAAAATCTGACTTCGTATGAGGAAGTTATGATTTTTCTAAGTTTCAACTTAGCAGTAGACAACTAAACACTCGAATTTTAGATTGAGTGATTCTTAGCCGAAACAACCTAAATGAGAATTGAAGGTCTCGTCAATAGTAGTACACCGGTAAAAAGACTGACAAAAATGGACGTCGGATGAAGAAGTTATGAATTTTTAACGGACTTTTCCTGTCCCGACCCGTTAAAAATATAATAATAAAAATGAATTCAAAATTTGTCACACCCCAAAACCGGAACGGCGGAAACATTCTGGGGTGGATGACGTCATGTCAAGTATCAAAACATATGCAGTATAATAATCAAAGTACAACAACCATTGCATTAATAGTAATAATTTTTACATAGTTTACATTTCATAGCAACATCAAAGTAGTACAAGGAATAATATAGATGCAGCTCGGTACTAGGCGGTCTTCACAAAAGCTCCTGGGATGTACCTGTCTATCGCTGACCTGAGAATACAAGTTATTTTGAAAGCGAGTATCAGCATTTTTATAATGCTGGTGAGTCCATAAGTATTTAGTGTCATTTGTATAAATACGCATTTTTATTCAAAATAACTTTATGAAAGGTACTAGTTTAGAATCTATGGTGTGTTAGCGTCCTTTCCAAAAAATCCTATATTTTCTAAATAAAAGCAGTCTTCTACCAAGACCTGACAGAGTTACGTTTTAAGGAGTAATTTTCCCCGAAATACTATCATTACCAAAATACAATATTGACTTTAAAGAAAATATGAGAATATCACTAGTAAAAATACTAAGGGAAAATAACATGTGCCTCAACAGTAATACTGCTGATTACGGCAAAAGAAATCATAGACTCCAGGAGAGTATCGAATGAATGATACGCCTGACACAGTCTAACAAAAGAAGCACAGACTCCAGACAGTATCAAATGAACGACACCGCTAGCAAAGTCTAAAACAAAGAAATACAGACTCCAGACAGTATCGAGTGAACGATACAGCTAGCAAAGTCTAAAACAAAGGGTGAATGTGAACCTGTATGTAACCATGCTGATCGACGATAGAGTATTTGATGACCCTCCAGGTCACGCGTAGAGGTAGTGACATTAAAGGTAGTGGCATTATGTCACCCATGGGCCTTACCAACGCGGACTGTAGCTAGTAGTCTGGGTGTGGGAGTGTCAGTCCCATATAGATCTATACACATGATATTTGCTCTCCTTCCTGGACAATCTCTTGTTACACAGCGTTGGCGCAATGAAGCGTCGTAGAGGGAAATAGTGTGTCACATTCTAAAGTAAAAGAGAGAGAGAGAGAGAGAGAGAGAGAGAGATAGAGAGAAATAGAGATAAAGATGGAGATAGAGATAGAGATAGAGATTGAGATTGAGATAGAGATAGAGATAGAGTCTCCTATCTATTCCTATAATAGTTACTAGGGTTCTAGAAACATGAATAATAGAAGGATGCCTTTACTACTCAAGGCGATGAATTGGCTGAGAGAGAGAGAGAGAGGTTTTATGTCCATACATGTATACAAGATATATAATTAATGTTTAAACGACCTTCGGACGGGTAACCGATACCCACCAGACCACATCCCAACGAGCAAAAGGAAATATGGCGAACTAGCCTTCCTAAGTCCTTTAAACATTATTTATATAACTATAAAAATATAGGCATGCATTTAACGAAATAGAAGCATAGAAGAAAAACTTTGGTAAAACCTTTGGAAAACCTTTAAAAATAAGAATTTACGACTTGATGTCATTTTGTAAAATAAGCTTTGAAAACTTTTGGAAATCCTTTGAAAAACCTTTCATAAACAACTTTGAAAAATGATTTGTATAAAACGGTTTAAGTGAAGAAAACCTTTGATAAGAAATCATGACTGGATGTCTCTTAATTAAAAAAACTTTGAAAAACATTGGATAACCTTTAATGATCTAAAAAGGGATATTCATACTCTAGCAAGATTCGAAAACATGATTTGGAAACCTTTAGTCTGGATAAACAGTTTAACATGCTAAATCTATTTTGCTATACAGTTATTAATCACATGTGATTTATCTAATAACTATACAGTTCAACTTGTATACCACCTTATAAAAGCAG
Source organism: Lactuca serriola (assembly GCF_051521515.1). Taxonomy (NCBI): domain Eukaryota; kingdom Viridiplantae; phylum Streptophyta; class Magnoliopsida; order Asterales; family Asteraceae; genus Lactuca; species Lactuca serriola. The sequence goes on from NC_136412.1 coordinate 120,947,706, forward strand.
TTAAAATCATTTAAAAGGTTAATTCATGGGTATGAACTCACCTGACGTTGGCGATTCGGATGAATGGATAGTATAGGATGCTAAGTGTCAAGTGAGGACTTGACCATACACGCAAATCCTATTTAACATGTAATGATACATTTAAGTATCTAATTAGTCATTTAATAACTAATTAAGCAAGTAAGGATGTCCTAATACATGAAAACACTTTGCTACAAGTGTTACGAGTACAAAGGGTTGCGTATAAGGAGAGTATGGACTCACATTGGAGTTTACTCCTCAAATAGTAGTGTCTAGGGGTGTTTACGGTTTTGGAACCATATCCCTCATGAGTTTACGGCCGTAAACTCAATGGAATGGTGCATTTGTGTGCTTTAAGGCTTCATGCTTGACAAATAAGGGTCCTAGAGTTGATTCAAGGGCTATGGAAGTGTTTTGGGGCTTGAAATGGACACTTTATGGAGTTTACGTTCCTTGGACCACTCCTTTGGGAGTTTACGGCCGTAAAAACATGAGTTTACGGTCGTAAACTCTTGTTAGCCCATTTCTCTTGTTGTTTGGTGGTTCTAACTCATGCATGCAAGGTTCTAGTCCAATATACAAGCCATAGAAGGAAGTTAGGGCACCATTTGACCACTTTAAGGGAGTTTACAGCCCATGGACCAATCCTTGGGGGGTTTATGGCCGTAAACTCCTAGATTCATGGTTTCCTTCAAGTTTAAGGTCCCTAATGCAATGGTGGTTGGTTCTTGACATTCATGGAAGCTTTTGGAGGTGTTTAAGGGGTAATTTAACACCCAAAAAGGTGTTTATGGTCCTTGAAGGTGTGTTTACGGTCCAAGTATATTCTTGGGCCGTAAACTCATGTTTACTCCCCATATGTTAAAATTTTGGAGTTCTAAGTCCATTCATGCAAGCCCCTAAGTCATTGCTAAGCATTAGAAGTGGTTTGAAAGGGTTTTTGGGCATCAAAACCCTATTTATGAGTGTTTACGGTCCAAGAGCGTTCTTGGGCTGTAAACACATGATTATGAGGGTTTTGGGTGATTTAAACACGAATTTGCAGGTGTGATAAGCTAAACAATAAGTTATGAAGGTTAACTTACCGATTTGAAGCTCGAAGTGGCAATTTTTGACCAAAACCCGATTTGTAGAGAGAGAAAGTAGAGAGAGGAGGTGTCTAAGGTGTGAAAAAGGTTGGGATGAAACCCACTCAACCCTGACATAGGGTTGAGTTTACAACCTGGGTGGGGGTCCACGCAACACCAACCGCAAACGGGGTTTTTCAGGACTTCCGTTAAACACAACAAATTTTAAATTATACCTCCTTACTTTTGGTTCGTTTGACGAATATTATTTAAAATACTCCAACGGGTTTAAATCCGGTCAAAAATATTTTGGGATAAATTTGGCTAACTTTTGACATATTTATTACAGCGTTAAAACAAACGGAAATTTCGGGTTGTCACATCATCCCCCCGTTAGAGGGAATTTCTTCCCGAAATTAGAGTTTAGGCGCAGAAGTAGGCGTGAACAATCAAGTAAAGAGATGAGGGTACTTCCTATTCGGCTGATCCTCGCACTCCCAAGTGCACTTCGGCCTTCGCTTGGCGTTCCAGCGAACCTTCACTAACGGGAATGCAGATTCGGTTCGTTCGCTTCGTGATTCCTACAGGTTCCTTTACGAAGTTAGGGTTACCAATGATTTCTATCAAGACAAGTGGGATTTTAGAGAGTTACGTCGGGCAAGTACTTTTTCAAGTCTAGGACGTGGATCGATTTGGAGTGAAACTTATGGAATTTCAAAAGTAGTTGTGGTCTGACAAGGGTTGGATCTATTCTTATAAAGAATCTCGGATGGTCCTAAGCTCTCAGAAAGATCGAGCTTTTCATCACTTAGAACGTAACGTACTTCTATGGTGAGATCATCACTGGCATGATCGCCATGTTGAAGTTGCAAAAGTTCTCTCTTACCGGAGTGTAGTTCTTCAGGTTGGTTCTTAGGGGACTCAGGTTATTCTCGGATTCGTATTTCCTACTGATTGGCTCTCGGAGGTTTTCTGGATCATCGGATGTATTGGCTACACACTGGCAGGTATTGGTTTCGTGGCATCTATCTCGACGTAGTGCAAAATGGACCTGCACTTCTGATTCTTGAGGTGTTTCTAACAGAAACTCTCAGGGGTCGATGAGATAGGGTTTTTACCAGACGATTATTTAGAAAGTTTTTAAACTTCTCATCATCATCTAGTTGACACTTTCCCAATATGATTCCTAACAGGAAAGAATCACGCTCTTACCTGCTTCGCTGTTTCATGAAGAACAATCTCTGCTCAGGGCTAACTCAGTCCTTTGAGATTTTCTGAAGTGTTGGACTATATCGGGAGTGGTTCTACTATTTCTGTGTGAGATAGTATTCTTGGAACACCTAGTAGTCCAATGAATCTCTAAGACATGCTCTATTCTCTAAGGCATCGGTTTATTTCAGTTGCAGAAAGCGCGTGCTCTTGTATAACCCATCGACTAACACCTAGACTGGTGTCAAGTCTATAACCTCTCCGAGATCAGGATTATAAGGCTTAGCACCACCTACTTTCGTACTTTATACAAGTATTCTTGGCTGCGGGGGTTATCCTATGGTTCTTGGCATTCTAGTATTCACTTCGGAGAATGCAGTCTATCGTCTACAGGGTAACGGTGACTTCTACCACGTGAGGAGGCGGAGTGTCCTAGGCACTACTCGCCGGTAACGGGGTGGACGAAGTGCCTGAGTAGTGCGAGCATCTTCTGCAACTACTCTTCCGGTGGTTCCGAGTTTCCTCGATATAGATTAAGTCTAGGAAGTATAGGGTTCCGTCACTCGGAGCTTCAAATTTCCTCATCCATTCTACTCAGAGTTTAACTTATCGCAGCTTCCAGGTTTCCGGGATATCTGCTGAGATGCTTAATTTGTGGGATTAAGCGTGAATGGATGGTCGCAGTCAATGTCCTTGACTCTTACAACTCAGATTTATTTACCCACTGAGGGTGTTAGCTACTATATTGGCTTAACCGGGATGACAACAAATTTCGGATTTGCGGTCATTTTAGTAGCTCAACCCGCAGTGGTTCTCTTGACTTTAGTTCCTATTCTATGGGATAGGATGATAGGTTTTACTATGAGGTTCGTGGTAGAGCTCATACTTGGCTTAACCACTAATACTTGGTGTATGCAGGCCGTATATAATTGAGGTTGACATGATGTTCAGTTGTGCGACCCCACCCCAGACCCACAACCCAATGAGGAATAGGGAGTAGGGAGGAAGCAAACAACTTAAATCTTATTGATTTGAATTATATACCACTCTAATGCATATACTTAGTAGTAGTACGTTAATCGTATGAGTTCTTTCTCTTGGTTCACGAACTTGGTTGTGTGGTGCTGAGGGTCTTTCTGGGGGATCTACGGAGTAGGTTTCAGGTGGTTATCATCTTCTGAAATGCCTGCAGTGTCTTTCGCTTTGGGTTCTATTTGTCTAAGGAAGGGTGGGTTAACAGCGCGCGATACTCTACTCAGGGGTATTTCGGAAAGTTTTAGATAAGAGAGACGACTGGCGGGTCGCATTAGGTTTTATTATTAGGTTCGAAATAACCTTTATTCGCCGAAATGGCTACGGTGAAAGTTCTTTTTACACATCACTAGGAATTTACACATGGTTGTACTAAGTCGAACCATAATTGATAGAGGCATCGATGTTGGCATACATCGACATGAAATAGAATGAGGGTCGATAGGGCCATGTGCCGAATGGGCACACAAGTTCTTGGCGTCTCAGGTTTCGTCCCGTGTATCACTGTTGCGGATACTTTGACCGATAGAGTCGACGCGAAACTATAGAGGGTCCTGAGGTTTTGGAATAATGTACTTTTCATGTATGGATTCTCATGAGGCCTCTCTATAATCACCTAGTATAAACTAGTCATGTATAATTAAGGTGGGAAGGACTGTTGACTGAGCGACTCCGCCCCAAATCCACAACCAAACAAGGAACAGGAAATAAGGCAGCATCACTCACTCGAGGTCTATCCATCTTAATTATACATGGCTTTAACGTATATACCGAGCCATTATAGCTTTACCTGATGAAATTTTGAATTCTTACAATAGAGTTGCGTCTTTCGCCTTTACGGGAGAGTAATTACATTTAGAATTAGTCTTTTAATGTTTTCAGTTAGTTATCTGAGATTGAGAGACGTACCAAAATCTACCGGGTTCCTTGATGCTTCTCCCTAGGCATTAGAGTTAGACTCCTCCTGTGCCCTTGTCGTTTATTTCAGTTGGGCAGTCCTTCTTGAAGTTCCCAATCTCACCACATAGGTGGCATATTGGACTGGTTGCCACATTGGTGGTTGATGTAATGAACTCGACCGGGGTTCTGCAGGTACGAGCGGTATGCCCTTTCTTGTTGCACCCAGCGCAAAAGAATTCTCAACATATACCATGATGATGGTAGCTACACTTGCTGCAGTGGGGAAGGTTTCCTAGGTATGGCCTTCTTGCAGTCGGGAGGGAAGGCTTGACAGGGGTATTGACTACCTCAGCTTGTTGCCTTTTGGAAGGTCCTTTAGTCGAGGTACTTCCCTCTTTGCTCTTGAATTTCCTTTTCGGTGGATCTGGTTGAGGTTCTTGGGTGGCTGGGTACGTAGGTGTTGGTTGCTGCTGTCCATTGCTTTGATCGGGAATCCCGATAGGGCTCCTGCTAACCTTGGCGTTGTTATCATTCAGATGAGCCATGACAGCTGCTATGGCTGTCGAGACTGCAGCTTGGAAAGTAGCTTCATCGAATAGAAGAGTCGGTTTCTTGCCAACGGATTGGTTACATTTCTTCGGAGGCATGGTTTTCCTATACGGAAAGGAACACAAGCTGATGAGAGACGATGTTTAACTCTAGACGTATCTATCCTTACTATAATAGGCATAAATTTTCTCGCGCCTCGGATAATGGTTATCTGAGTGTCGACCTACATCCGTATGATGCAGTCCGGGTATCAAGGTAGGAGTAAGAATATCGGAAAGCCATAAGATGGGGGTTGTTCCTACTAAGTTATCTTTATGCCGGAAAGTTTCACTCTCCAGCTTGGAAAGATTTGAGGGAAGTTCGGAACGAGGATCACGGAAGAAAAGGGCACATGAAAACTTATGGCTACGCACCCTCAATCGAGGCTTTGAAATCCGATCTAATCGTATTACTTGCGACTGGAAGGGCGATCTACCTAACACATAGTGTGAGTAGTGTAATCACTAACTCACTAAATTGTATTATTTTATGGGTGTATTAGCGCGACTAATACGAGGAAAAGACACTTCTCGGGTTCCATGTACTGGCTCCCTCTGTCTACCTCTTATCCTTGACTGGGATCGACATTGGTTTTCTTCGGGTAGTTACCTAGGGTTCTCTTCTCGTGAAGACATATTGAATTTCTATTCCGTCTTACTTCCGATCCTGACTCTGAGTGTCATCGCTTCATGATGGATGACTAAAAATCTCGGAAGTTCAGGCGGATTTCCCACCGATGTCCCTAAAAGGTATAGGCACTTGGGGGTTTCAATAGTCTCGTCCTGGTTCATTTATTTCCGAATTGGAAATCTTCTCAATGAACTTCTTCTGGGTCTGAATCAACTCTTCGGTCGAACACTAAAGTGGATAGGGTCTTCTATAGGGTTTGTGCGAGAATGGAAATGTCTAGAGAATCCTAAGAGATTATTAACATTTCACTGGGTGATCCATATCGAGTCCTGCTAAAATTACATAGGGTACACAAATTATATATAACCTAGATCCGATAGGCCTTCGCATATGTGATACTACTCTATATCCACATCCCAACAAGGAAAAGGAAGTAGAGCAAAACCACACATTCTTAGTTTATGGGATCCTTATTATATACAACCTTGGAAGTATGCCCTTTGTAATCATAGGTATATCAATAAGGATCTTTTTAGTTCTTCACACAAGGTTATCTATGGATCCTAAAATACCCCTATGGTATTTTAATTTCTTGTTTGATTCCTAACTTCTGAATATGTTTCTGGGATTAATGTGACTCTTTTAGTATTCCAAAATACTCCTATAGTATTTTAAACTTTATGTTTGGCTCTAGCATTCCTATTTGGTAAGTTTCAGACCTGTTGCAACACCACTATCACTCCCAAGCACACGTTCATTGCATCTCGAATAAATGTAGTTGATCAAGTTACATTTATTCCAGCTTACGATTACATAACTGCCCAGGTTTGACTGTAATGCTCAACATCCGAAGACTTTTATTGTTGTTCTTCTTGTGATACTTTGTTCGGGGGTTTAGATTCTGGATGTTCTTATACTTTGGTAAAATATGGTTATAATTTAAAGTATAATTCTTGGTCAGAGTGTTTTGTCCCTATGTATTTATAGGTTGTATATCTTTTATGAATTGATATACTGAGCTCACTATAAATAATGCTCTGATACTAATTTGTCACATCCCAAAACCGGAACGGCGGAAACGTTCTGGGGTGGATGACGTCATCTCAAGTATCACAACATATGCATAGTAATCAAAGTACAACAACCATTGCATTAATAGTAATAAATTTTACATAGTTTACATTTCATAGAAACATCAAAGTAATACAAGGAATAATATAGATGCAACTCGGTACTAGGCGGTCTTCACAAAAGCTCCCGGGATGTACCTGTCTATCGCTGACATGAGAATACAAGTTATTTTGAAAGCGAGTATCAGCATTTTTATAATGCTGGTGAGTCCACAAGTATTTAGTGTCATTTGTATAAATACACATTTTTATTCAAAATAACTTTATGAAAGGTACTAGTTTAGAATCTATGGTGTGTTAGGGTCCTTCCCAAAAAATCCTATATTTTCTAAATAAAAGCAGTCTTCTACCAAGACCCGACAGAGTTACGTTTTAAGGAGTAATTTTCCCCGAAATACTATCATTACCAAAATACAATATTGACTTTAAAGAAAATATGAGAATATCACTAGTAAAAATACTAAGGGAAAATAACATGTGCCTCAGCAGTAATACTGCTGACTAAGGCAAAAGAAATCATAGACTCCAGGAGAGTATCGAATGAATGATACGCCTGACACAGTCTAACAAAAGAAGCACAGACTCCAGACAGTATAAAATGAACGACACCGCTAGCAAAGTCTAAAACAAAGAAATACAGACTCCAGACAGTATCGAGTGAACGATACAGCTAGCAAAGTCTAAAACAAAGGGTGAATGTGAACCCGTATGTAACCATGCTGAGCAACGATAGAGTATCCGATGACCCTCCAGGTCACACGTAGTGGTAGTGGCATTAGAGGTAGTGGCATTATGTCACCCATGGGTTTTACCGGCGCGGACTGTAGCTAGTAGTCTGGGTGTGGGAGTGTCAGTCTCGTATAGATCTATACACATGATGTTCGCTCTCCTTCCCGGAGACTCTGGTTACACGACGTTGGCGCAATGAAGGTTCGTAGATAAGGTGAGTAAAGGTCTCATTTTGGGTCACATTGAATAAATGAAAGGAATTGAGGTATATAAGGCCTAGATGGATGTTATTCAAAGCTTACCTTACCCGACTGGTGTTCGGGAAGTTCGTTCTTTTTTGGGCCATGCAGGTTTCTACTGGAGATTAATCAAAGATTCTTCGAAGATAACAAGACCAATGTGCCAACTCTTGCAAAAGGATGTTGATTTCGAGTTCAATGAGGCGTGCGAAGAAGCTTTCGATAAGCTCAAAGAGTTGCTTACATCCGCCCCCATCATGCAAGCACCAAATTGGGATCTCCCCTTTGAGATCATGTGTGATGCAAGCAACTATGCAATAGGCGCCGGTTTGGGTGAAAAGAATGGGCGAGCCTCCCATGTGATCTACTATGCATCGAGGACACTAGACAATGTGCAAAGCAACTACTCTACTACGGAGAAGGAGCTAATGGCCATAGTGTTCGCCTTGGAGAAATTTAGACAACATCTACTTGGTACCAAGGTAGTTGTGTATTCGGATCACGCAGCTCTTAAGTACTTGATGACGAAGAAAGATGCAAAGCCTAGACTCATCCGGTGGATTTTATTGTTTCAAGAATTTGATTTGGAAATCTGGGACAAGAGTGGATGTGAGAATCTTGTTGCTGATCACCTAAGCCGGATCACTTCAAATGAAACTCCTCTCCCTTTGTGGGACTAGTTTATGGATGATCATCTCTTTTCCCTTACTCAATCTACTACTTGGTATGCCGATATGGTTAACTTTTTGGTCACAAAGAGGTATCTCAACATATTTTCACGTGCTCAAAAAGACAAGCTCCAAAGTGATGCAAAATACTATGTGTGGGATGAGCCTTATTTGTGGAAACATTGTCTCGATTAAATCATTTGGCGATGTGTGCCCCAACAAGAGCATCAATCCATTTTACAATTTTGTCATGACTTTTCTTGTGGGGGACACTTCGGACCTAGCTGGACCTTGAGGAAGGTCCTTGAGTGTGGTCTATTTTGGAAAACCATGTCACGCGATTGTTACTTGTTTTGCAAAAGTTGTGAACGGTGTCAAACGACGGGGAACATTTCACCAAAGAATCAAATGCCACAAAATCCCATCCTTGTTTATGAAGTTTTTAATGTATGGGGGATTGATTTCATGGGCCCATTCCCCGTTTCGTTTGCAACATTTACATCTTGCTCGCGGTTGACTATGTTTCTAAGTGGGTTAAAGCCAAAGCTACACTATCGGACGATGCCAAAACGGTTATCGAGTTTTTGAAATCTAATGTTTTTGTGAGGTTTGGTGTGCCTAGGGATTTGACTAGTGATAGAGGGACACATATTTGCAATAAGATGACGGAGGCCTTGCTGAAAAAGTAGAATGTGACCCATCGTCTCTCTACTGCCTACCACGATCAAACAAACGGTTAAGCAGAAGTTTTGAATCGCGAGGTGAAGATTCTTGAGAAAACGGTAAATCCCTCAAGGAAAGATTTGAGTTTAAGGCTTGATGATGGCTTTAGGCCTATCAGACCGCTTACAAGACCCCGATAGGAATGTCGCCCTTTAGGTTGGTTTTTGGAAAGCCATGTCATCTACCCGTGGAATTAGAGCACTGTGCATTTTGGGCGGTCAAGCAATGTAATTAAAATATTGATGAGGCGGGAAGGCAAAGGAAGCTTCAACTTCAAGAGTTGGAGGAGTTGAGAAATGACTCCTATGAAAACTCAAGAATTTACAAGGAGAGAACAAAGCTTTTCCAAGACAAGTCCATTACCCGCAAGCATTTCGAGACGGGACATAGGGTTTTGCTTTACCATTCGTGATTGAAATTATTTCCTGGAAAGTTGAGCTCAAGATGGATAGGTCCATTTTGTTGTGTTAAAAGTCTATGAGCACGGAGCGGTTGAGATCCAAAGTGAAGAAACGTGGCAAATCTTTAAAGTCAATGGGCATCGTTTGAAACCTTTCTATGAAGGTTTTAACGCAAATGTGTTACATGTCATCCAATTGGATGCCCCGGTGTATTGAAATCGTAAGGGAAGCACGTCTCGCCAAAGACGTTAAAGAAGGGCATTTTTAGAAAACTTAAAGTTTTCATCTTTTCTAGTTCCAAATAAATGTCGTAGATAGATCCTTTTTGCATTTAACATCTCTTCTTCTTCCTTCTTGCAGTAAAAGAGTGTTGGATTTTAAGGCCCGGTGTTCATATTGGTCAAAGACCAAAAATTGAGAAAAAATTGCAAAAAAATCCACGCGGACCGCGTCTACTCCAAGGGTCGTTCGCGTTAATAAACAAATGGTCCGCATGTGGTCCCCTAAAGTCTCCGAGTCCATCATCAGAAAACAAAAGAACTTCAGGCCTATTCACATGAACCGCGTGTAATCACAAGTCCGTCCGCATGGTTTATTAAAACGGACCGCGTACTACTTCTAAGATCGACCACATGAACATAACGCAAGACAGAATAGCTTCAGGGTAATACACGCGGACCGCGTGTACTCGCGTCCGCGTCTGCATGAGTTGTTGACCAACGTTGACTATCCTTTTGACCAGGTTTGACCGCAACTTAACCCCAATCATACTCCAGTCGGTCCTTTTTCCTTCCCACTTCTTCTTCTTCCTTTCCCTTAACCTCCATTAGAGCACCTCCATCTCAACCACTAAAACTCAGTTTCCCGTCAAACCGTCGGTCAAAATTTCGTGATACCACCGCCATTCTTCACCAATTTCCGTGCTCTAGTAAGCCCACCTAAAATCCTGTTCGATCTGTGGCCGGAATTCCGGGCGCCACCACCACTTAACCGCCACTTTCCGGCCATTTTCCGGCTAACTCCGGCCACCTCTCGCAATTCCGACACCACCATTGTGCTCCTCTTGGACAAGGCTACAAACCCCACCAAAATTATCTCTCAAAGCTTGCCGGAAAATTTCGACGGAATTTCAAGCCATTGCCAGATTCCTCGGATTTTCGCGGTAAAGTTCTCCTCATGGGATATTGAACAAAACTTAAAGCTTGGGGTAGAGAGTTGCAAGATTTTTAAATCTCAAATTTTCGCGCGCAAATTTTGAACTTTCAACAAAAACGGGTACTGTCTTTCCTTCATTTTAATTGAACAATCAGCATGTCTCAGAACAACAATTCATGTGCTATTGCATCAAATGAGTCTAGGAATTATTTCATGCTTTGATTTTTACATTTCTTTCAAAGTCTATAGGGAGTCGGTTGGTGATTTGGATTGAAATATCATTTGTTGGAATTGTGGTTTGTGTATTGGTTATTTTTTTCATGCAGGTGGACCATGTCCACATCTAGGAAGCGCCCGACTGCCGCCCGATGCAAAGCCCCAACTAGAAATCAAATTGATGCGTACGACATTCCAAGATTTCGGGATGCCAAGGCGGCCAAAAACAACCTGAAAAGCCTGCCTAGAAAGATTGCATCCACGAAGTTTGTGTGCAAACCCACGCTCACTTCGCTAGGGGTTCTTGAGGGGGTCACCCAATTGTTCTTGCCGATTGCGGGTTCGATAGTGAAAAGAGAAAAGCGGCATTCTAGATTCTGGGGGACCGAAGGTATATTGATTTTGCAACGATAAACGACATCTTGGGCTTACCTTCCTTGAACACATCCACGGTTTTCGACGTCTTGCCTGACGAGTTCAACCATGATACCTTTTGGACGGAAATCACCGGGGGTATTTTTCATGTGCTGGCCGGGATAAAGCAACCTCCATCAGTCACCTGTGCCTCCGCATTGCCCATCGCATTTTGGTGTGCACTGTCTGTAGCATCCATAAATTTTACGCCAAATTTAAACTTTTCAATCATAAATAAAAATGAAATAGTGTTGTTTACAAAAATGTTTTAAAATCAATATGCATCAGAGTATCCCAAAATCATATCATAAGGATGAGGAGCGGTACAATCACGCCTTCGCCTTGCCATGATCTCCTGAAGTACCTGAAACAATAAATTGAAAACTGTAAGCCCGAGGGCTTAGTGAGCTACCCCCAAAATACCAATACCACAGAGACAAAGCCATATCAGTGACAATCAATCACTCAATCACTCAATCAATCAACATGCATACTGGGCCATCGGCCTGACCAGACTGCCCTACTGGGCCTACAGTCTATCTAAATCTATCCCGAGCCTTTAGCATGACCGGTCCGCCACGTGGGCCTGCAGTCTCCCCGGATCGCTCATAGGGTATGTTGGCCTTCAGCACAAAGCAGGACCGCCTCAACCCAACCAACAATCAAATAATCATGTGCACATAACTATAATATATTGGCATATACAATCATCAAACATGTCTATCTCACTAATCATAAATCATAGAATTCTCCCGTCGCTAGATTACCGACCTAGCAGGTCACTAACATACCAATCCTTACGGATCATAAGAGCATAACATACTGTCTACCCTGATTCCGATCTAATAGATCATAACCACATGTAGCATACCATAACAATAACAACTAAAGCGCCATCCTTGGTGCCGTAGACCCTATCGATATAGTGAGGATAACTCACCTTGCAGATGTCGACTCGGAAGATAAACTTTAACTCTCGGATCACTTGACACATGCTCCACCACCTATGATCATAATACAATATACTCATAAGTCCTTGACCTTATAAGGTACTCCATAACCCACTAGTCAACCCCTGGTCAAAGTCAAAGTCCTCAGTCAAGGTCAACAGTCCATGTTGACCCCCAACTCGCCGAGTACCCTCGGCTACTCGCCGAGTTCCTTGAAGCACATTCCAACTCACTGAGTCATCGGGGTGACTCGTCGAGTTCCTTCGATTTTTGACCAAACTTTAAGGCCACCCGTTCCGAAGAAAACAAAGGTTTTTTTTTATTATTTTACTCTTCTATAGTTGCCGTTTTCTTTCCATTACTTGCAAGATGATCCTTGTTGGGTTGTAACTTGTTTATAATTGTTTAAAAATTCAAGTTTTCCATTTAGCATATTTATGAGGTTTTGAAACTAATTTTGAACAAAAATCCAACAATTGGTATCACGAGCCACCTTTCAAGTTTGGTTAAATTTTATTATTTTTGGAAATCTTAGTTTTTTGGAGAATCTGGATAACTTGGTCTTGTTTAAAAAACAAGTTTACACATATTTTCTTTTACAACTTCTTAATTGTTATTTTTTATGCGACAAAAACTTTTAAGTACTTTTGTCACTTAAAATTGTCTTAGAAAAAAAATTATTTTATGTTTATATGTATTTTAGAGTGCATAAACAAGCTTTGCACCATTTGTGTTGTTGTTTATCTGATTTGGAAAAAAATTGTTTGTAATATTCTTTTATTCATAAAGTATGTAATAAATGTAGCTAGTTTTTATTCTTTTTATTTTTATGTGATAAATTAGTTTTACACTACATTATTTTAGGAAACATCTAACAAGATTAGGATGGAGGCTGTTTTTGAAGAAATCAAGAGAAAGCCATAAAGATTTTATAAAAGTTCATAACGTTTATAATGTTTTTATAAAGTTGCAACAAAGTTAGATGTTATTGAAAGTGGGAACTTGAAGATCACATGAAGAACAAATTGTAATATTTGGTCCCTTTGTCCCATAGGAAGGACTTAACACTTTTTTGAGCCAACACAAAATAAACATCACATGGAGTTTGTTTTCCAATTTGAAAAATACGAACATGAAATGATACAAGTTATAACCTTAAAATAAAAACCGGTTTTATTAAATCGTTAATAACGAAAAGTTTTGAAATTATAAAATTATAAATCTAAAGTGGTGATTTTATGACTTATTCAAACTCCAACATATTAATAATAAAAGGAAGTTTTATTAAGTAATATAATAAGGTTCTACATGGCTCAAACTCAAACTTAATATTGGAAAATATCATTAAAAACATAATATTGGAAAATATCATTAAAATTGAACTGCTTCAAAATATAAAACCGGGTTTTATATTTGAACCTTAAAAGTGATTTTTTAAAATTGATACCATGATTAATTGGATGCATGCAATTATCATGATATCACATGTTTTAAAATAGAATATTAAAACATCCAAATCCCTTTTTAAAAGGCAAGTCTATGCCAATCAACTTTAAGAACATTTGCGCACCATTTAAAATTAACAAGTTATAGGCCAGTTATACAACTTTCTCTACTTCTGTTATTTTTTGGTGGCCAAGGTATTTTTGTGATTTCTATAACCAAGTTATAGGTAAGTTATACAAGTTTCTCTACTTGGATGACTTGATTGGAAACCTCTTGTGATAAAGGTCACATACACAAGACTGTTCCAAGACATAAATGAGAACAGACATGTAAAATTAACAAACTGTTTATTAATGGTCTTATACATTTAGGAATTACAAATTCTGTAGTTAATAAAAGCTACTTACCTTGTTAAAATTCAATAAGTGGGATAAAGGTCTCCTAACCATTTATTTAATTTGTAACTTGGATCCTAGACTTTAAATTAATAAAGTTTTGGAAACAAAAGGGTATTGCTTTTAAAGAATTAAATACTAAATAAGACTTTGTTAAAACTTTGTAGATGGCTCCACCATCCAATGTAACACACTACCACCCAATAAACATTTGATCCATGATTGACAAAGAAACACTGACTACTCACAGAAATTTGAGAATAGTTTAAAAGAAAGAGAAGAAAAGCAATGTCCTTGAATCGCAAGTCTCAGAAGAACCAACTTCTGTCCCAAAGGCTTCACATGATGCATTGCATAAGCATGTGTGTGACATCCCAAATTTCACGGCCAGAAAAGACCGATTTGTTTATGCCTTATTTTAAAATTTGAGTAATCTTTTAAAGAAAACAGTTGCTGAATTTGTTCCCAAACAAAATTTGATAAAACTTTATCAAAACATTTCTCAAAGTGAATGTACTTTTCATTAAATAATTAAACCTCGGGATGTCATGTTCCGATACAGACCAAAAAACACAAACAGTACAATTTAACCTTACAACAGTTATTTACAATTACTGGTCCATAACCTAAAATCTCTCGTCAAGACAACCAACATATACTTTTGTGCCATTACCTGTAATGCAAAGAAAACTGAGTGGGTCAGGCTTGGGAGCCTAGTGAGCATATAGGGTTTTCGACCCATAATAATATAATATTATATCCAATCATCAATCAATCAATCAATCAATTAATCCAAATTACCCATCCCCATTATCTCCTTTATTTCCTAAGGATTTACCCTAAGAATCAACTATCCTTTATTAATTTATTCCTAAGGATTGACCTAAGGAATTGACACAAATTCCACCACTGCCAACATCCTCAAATTACATCCGGTAAACACTTAGTTCCACATACTTAGCGAAAACCTAGTTCTAACACTCCTACTGGGCACTTAATTCAAAACATTTGGTAAATACTTAGTTCTAATACACTTAGTGAACACACTCAGTTTAACAACACCAAGTGAACACATCTAGTTCAAAAATACCTAACGAACACATTAAATTCAAAAATACCAAGTGAACACATAAAGTTCAAAAATACCTAATGAACATATTGAGTTCAAACACCAAGTGAACACATAGAGTTCAAAAACACCAAGTGAACACCTAGAGTTCTAAAATACCTAATGAACACATTGAGTTTAAAAACACTTATTATTTCCTCTCTCGTCAACTATTTCATCTACCCATGTTCTACCCAACATATTTGTAGATGCAAACGCATATACAGTTTAAAATTTTTAAAACCTGTATAAAACATTAATTTAAGATCCATCTCAAGTAAGCAAACAATGTATAAACACATAGCACATACTTTATAGCAAATACTTCATATCTAGGTGTTAGAAGAAAGTAACTACACACTCACTTGATTAGACGATGCTCGGACAGCACTACGACTCCTCAAGTACTTATTCTTCGGTGAAACCGGAATGTTTTCTCAGAAACTGGACTTCTTGTAGGCAGAGTTTCGGCTCGACAACTCTATTTCTTGGGATTTTCGGGGCTTCAGGACTCGCTTCGGGTGTCCAGAGGATACTGGGACTTCAGGGATACTTCGAGATAGCTATAGAGGGTATCGGGTGTGCGATAGAAGAGATGGAGCAACCAAATTTGGCTGATGCTCGATTTCTATTTATAGGGCTGATTTACCAATCTCACGTCGGTAGATTCAAGTGCTCACGTCGTGAGCTTAGTCGTCACTGCGTTCGTCACTCGTCCACTTTCTTTGGAGGGTCTCCAGTCTCTGCTCACGTCGTGAGGACCCTGCTCACGTCGTGAGGACCCTGCTCACGTCGTGAGCTCTGACACATCCTCGAAATTTGTTTTTCGAACTTCAGAAATTCATCTCTTTTGTATACGAGCTCCGTTTTCGATGTTGTTTATATCCACGCATATGTGAGATTATGCTCTACAACTCTCATTTAGAATCCGTCGGCTTATTTTGAATTTATTTTATAAAATTATTTTTAGTAGAATGGGACAGGAAAACTTCGTTAGAAATCCATAACTCCTTCATCTGACGTTTGTTTTAGTCTGTCTTTTTACCATTGGGTTGCATATTGATAAGTCGAAACTTTGAAAAATCATAACTTCGTCATACGAAGTCAGATTTAGACGTTCTTTTCATGCACACTCTCGGTTTAATGTATTCTACAACCTTCGTTTAGATTAATAAGGCTAAATATCGCTCTATCGTAAATTCACTATTTATGTCACGATGTGTCGTGCCGGTTCTGTCGCAAAACTTCGACAAGTCATAACTTTTTCGTTATAACTTGGATTTCGGCGTTCTTTATATATCCAGAATCCTTGTCACGACCACTACAACTTAGTTAAGATTATTCATTATAAATAATCTTTTATCAAAAAGTAATTTTTGACATTGATCGTCTCTAAATTGACTAGCCCTGATCTACGGGCGTTACAACTATCTCCCCCTTAGGATGACTACGTCCCAGAATCATCAATGAAATAGGGCATGTATGATGATTCCATACGTTATCTTTTCATCCTAAGTAATAACCGTGACGCTAAATATTGCATCTGCTCTTCGTACTATGTTGGACTTTCAATTGTAACCTACAAGTTACAAAATAAATCCTTATTGAGTACACATTCTTCTTCTTAGGATAAGTATTTTTCTTTATCTATTGTAACAGATCGATGGATCATGCCCTAATGATCTCTCATCATATGCTGCAACGCTTAGACTCAAGTCTTTTATAGTCAAATTCCAGAATGGAATATACCTTCCTTCAAATTCTAATGTGATATAATCACATTTTTGTATGTAGCATTTCTAGCTACAAGCTTCTTTAACAACGAGCGCGATGATATTGATCGCATTGATTTCAATCTTCTGACTTAAGTTAGATGTTACATCGAACTTGGTTCTATGAACCACGTAACAAACTCATTGTAGTCGGACTCAATTTGATATGACCACTAGGGTTGGAATAACAATCATCTCATTAGTTATTACCGAAACGATGGTAACGACATACTTGAATAAAACGAGACCAATCACTAGCTTCTTGGTAACCTTGTGACTTTCCCTGATCCAATGTGAGTTATGTGCTTCCAGTAGTATAGGCCTCTACTACCATTCACACCTACTCATACTCGTACTAAGTATTGTCTTGCAGTTCCCAAGTCACCATATAAGAAAATCACATAATCATTCAACACATCATATAACAAAACTAGGGTTTATATTATTTCTTGAAACTATTACACAAAAGTTCAAGTTCACCCTATATTATGCCTCTAATAGGCTACACTTCCAGATACTAGCCATATCTTAATACGAACTTTTCATCCTTGATTTCTCGTATTGGCATCTACTTCGTCAAGGATCATGTGGAATGCCTTTGGCTTTGCTGGTGCTTTCTTCTTTGGGCAATTGATCGAGATATTCCCTTTTTCGTTACACTCATAACACTCTTTCTTACTAGATGCACACTTATTGGTGTAGTGACCAGACTTTCCACACTTGAAACATGTGACCTCCTTGCCACATCTTCCCAAATGTTTCCTCTTGCACTTATCACAACATCTTTCTTCATCTCTTCCTCCTTCAAACTTTTTCGAACCAGACTTTGAGAATTTTCCCTTCTCGCCGGATCTTGGGGATCCCTCAAACTTTCTTTTCTCACCAACATCAACCTTCTTGGTGGTTCTGCCCTTGATCATTTCTTCAATAGACTTAGCAAACCAGATGACCGTCTCAAGGGTACGTGTCTGGTGTACTGGCATTGTGTACTCCCATGGTAGTCCCTTTGCATACCTATCTATCTTTGCCAGCTCGTCTAGGACAATACACAGAGCAAACTCCATCTTATATGTGAAGGCATTGGTGTATTCATCAATGGACACGTTGTCCTTCTTTAATGTCAGGAATTGGTTCTCTGGTTCTAGTAGATCTTGGGCCGAGCAGAACTTTCGTTTGAATTGCACCAAAAATTTTGCCCAGGTCAGTTGTAGTGGCTCGTTGGGACTTATGGTTTTCCCCAGTGTGTTCCACCAGCGAACAACGCTGCCTCTAAACTGACGCACTGCATATCTGGTTTGTAGCATGCCCTTGCAACCACATGTTATGAACGCCAACTCCGTCTCCGATATTCAATCCATAACTCCAATTGGATTTACTTTTCCTGTGAAATTCGATGGCTTGCAAGTTAGAAAATCTTTGTACTTGCATTCGTTTATTTTGACCCCGTCGTCTTGGTTGTTTCTCCTAATCATTGGCGGATCACCTTGATCAACGATCCCACTGTAGTTCCCTCCTTCCGACCGGCTTCCATTCACTTCGGGCTCTTCAACTTGTATTAAAAGTTCTTCACGATTATGCCGAAGCATGGGTCTAGTTTCTTCCATCTAACGATCCAACATTGTTTGAATCATCAATTATAGTCCAACCATCGTTATAGGCTCAGGTGCTGCTGCTGCAACAACTACTTGCTCGATCATAGGTGGTTGATTCTTGTTTTTGCTCATGTTTCCAGCTCCAATTATGGTTCTTGCCAATTTTGATCTATACACCAAATAAGGTGAATTTAGATCTCTATTTCGATAGACGTTCAAATCATCCTTATTACTCTGAAACATTTACATGCTAATTCTAATACCGTAGTCGTACGCTTAGAATCGTAAACACATAAGTTTTCCAGATCTGGTCGGTAACAGACCATATATCCGAACAAATAACATCATATATGGCAAACATATAATATTTAACACATAAAAGCTTTTTAGGCATCCTTCCTAAAGTATACTAGTGATTGTGTCAATTTAGGTGTACTATCTAACATATTTTAGACACACTCCTGATGACCATCACTTAGTATTCTGAGTTTAAGTCTAGAAATTTCCTACAAATTCCTACTTCGCTTAAACTAGTGCTCTGATATCAACTGTGACATCCCAAATTTGAAAGCCAGAAAAGACCGATTTGTTTATGCTTTGTTTTAAAATCAGAGCAATCTTTTAAAGAAAACAGTTGCGAAATTTGTTCACAAACAAAATATGATAAAACTTTATCAAAACATTTCTCAAAGAGAATATACTTCTCATTAAATAATTAAACATCAGGATGTCATGTTCCCATATAGACCAAAAAGCATAAACAATACAATTTAACCTTACAATAGTTATTTACAACTACTGGTCCATAACCCAAAATCTCTTGTCAAGACAACCAACTTATACTCTTGTGCCATTACTTGTAATGCAAAGAAAACTGAGTGGGTCACGCTTGGGAGTCTGGTGAGCATATAGGGCTTTCGACCCACCATAATATAATTATTATATTCAATCATCAATCAATCAATCAATCAATCAATTAATCCAAATTACCCATCCCCATTATCTCCTTTATTGCTTAAGGATTTACCCTAAGAATGAACTATCCTATATTCATTTATTCCTAAGGATTGACCTAAGGAGTTGACACAAAGTCCACCACTGCCAAGGTCCTCAAATTATGACCGGTACACACTTAGTTCAACATACTTTGCAAACACCTCGTTCTAACACTCCTAGTGAACACTTAATTCAAAACATCTGGTGAATACTTAGCTCTAATACACTTACTGAACACACTCAGTTCAACAACACCAAGTGAACACATTTAGTTCAAAAAAACCGAATGAACACATTAAGTTCAAAAATACCAAGTGAACACATAGATTTCAAAAATACCTATTGAACACATTGAGTTCAAACACCAAGTGAACACATAGAGTTCAAAAAATACCTAACGAACATATAGAGTTCAAAAACACCAAGTGAACACATAGAGCTCAATAATACCTAATGAACACATTGAGTTCAAAAACACTTATTATTTTGTCTCCATGTCAACTATTTCATCTACCCATGTTCTACCCAACATATTTGTAGATGCAAACGCATATACAGTTTAAAACTTTTAAAACCTGTATAAAACATTAATTCAACATCCATCTCAAGTAAACAAACAATGTATAAACACATAGCACATACTTCATAGCAAATATTTCATATCTATGTGTTAGAAGAAAGTAACTACACACACACACATGTTAGACGATGCTCGGACAACACTACGGCTCTTCGAGTAGTAATTCTTCGGTGATAACAGAATGTTTGCTCAGAAACCGGACTTCTTGCAGGCAGAGTTTCGGCTCGACAACTCTATTTCTCAGGATCTTCGGGCTTCGGGACTCGCCTTGGGTGTCGGGATTATACAGGGGCTTCGGGGGTACTTCGAGATAGCTATAGAGGGTATCGGGTGTGCGAGAGAAGAGATGGAGCAACCAAATTCGGATGACCCTCGATTTCTATTTATAGGGCCGATTTACCAATCTCACGTCGTGAGATTCAAGTGCTCACGTCGTAAGCTTAGTCGTCACTGCCTTC
Source organism: Lactuca serriola (assembly GCF_051521515.1). NCBI lineage: Eukaryota > Viridiplantae > Streptophyta > Magnoliopsida > Asterales > Asteraceae > Lactuca > Lactuca serriola. The sequence continues at coordinate 120,968,125 of NC_136412.1, forward strand.
GTCACTCGTCCACTTGCTCTGGATGGTCTCGAGTCTCTTCTCACGCCGTGAGGACCCTCCTCATGTTGTGAGCTCTGACACAACCTCGAAATTTGTGTTTCGAACTTCATAAGTTCATTTATTTCACATCCTAGCTCCGTTTTTGACGTTCCTTCTATTCATGCGTAGGTGAGATTATGCTCTACAACTCTCGTTTAGACTCCATCAGTTAATTTTGACTTTATTTTTATTATATTACTTTTAGTAGACCTGGACAAGAAAACTCCGTTAGAAATCCATAACTCCTTCATCTGACGTCCATTTCCGTCTGTATTTTTACCGTTGGACTACTATCAACGAGATCTTCAATTCTAGTTTATATTGTTTCGGCTAAATATCGATCGATCTCATATTCGAACTTTGGGCTGCATACTGCTAATTCGAAACTTCGAAAAATCAGAACTTCCTCATACGAAGTCCGATTTAGACGCTCTTTTCATGCACGATCTCGGTTTAACGTATTTTATGAATTTCGTTTACATTACTATGGCTAAATATCACTCTATCGTAAATTCACTATTTATGTCGCGCTGTGTCGTGCCAGTTTTGTCGCGAAACTTCGACAGGTCATAAATTCTTAGTTAAGATTATTCATTCTAAATAATATTTTATTAAAAAGTCATTTTTGACGCTGATCGTCTCTAAATTGACTAGCCCTGATCTACGGGCGTTACAATGTGGATGATTCACTTGATGTTTCTGAAGGGTGTTGAGCATCCTAACAACCTTATGGTACACATACAATCCTAAATGCTTTGGATCTATGATTTCTCTAATTATACATGAAAAATGATTTTCCAAAGCATTTCCCTAACTAGCATACAAACTAGGGTACTACTATAAAAAATCTAGTTAGAACACATACCTTTTCTTGTAGCTTGATTCCTAGGACCTTCAAGAGCCTAGCACCCTAAATGTGATGCCTCAAATGCTTCACACAACACCACCAACAATGGAGGACTTGATAGAGAATACTTGCACTCAAAATCGGCTATGGCTCTTCCAAGAATACTAGGGTGTCGATTTTAGTAGCTCATGGGTTTCTTATATAGTGTGGAAAAAATAGGGTTACACCATGTAAACCCTAATGTGGATGACCTTCCATATTCCTCATGATCCATGGGTTTAACCCTCCCTGGATCATCCATGGGTTTGTCACAGTGGTTTAGCCCAACATAAGGAATCATGGATCATTGGCCCACACCATAAGAATGAATGATTTACCAAATCAACCCCTTATATTTAATTAGTGTCTTTTGATCACAAAATTAATTCCAAATTTATTATTGATCAATACTAATTAAATAATATGATTTCATATTAATATATTAGAACTTATAATATACTTAAAAATCATAAATATCCTCTTTTCATAAGTCCATCCTCACAAATTATTCTGGTGCCATGCAACCCAAATGGACCATGCTACTATCGGGTCAAGTACATACCAATTCTAGCTATGGGTTTAGACACTAAATCCAACAGTCTCCCACTTGGATAAGTCTAATAACTATAACTGCAAGTACGACTTAAAACACCAATTTGCAATCGTAGCTCTTAAAAGCCTATGTCGAACTAACACCCTCTATTTTAGATAAGAGACCATATAATCCTCTAATCTCAATATGTCAGTCGGAAAAATACATGGAACAACGTCATACTTATTATCCAGCAGTTTGTTTCTCGATCTCCGATTTGTTTGACATAAAACTTAATCGGACACATCAATTTAGTTCTCACCAGTCCCAGAACATAGGTCAAAACAAAATCATCGAGGGGCCCAAGATATTGCTTTTAATCCTCTGAAGACTAAAAGGAACAAATAAACTTCGACTCATATGCTTGTACTAACTACTCATCAAATTGTACACAACATCATGTTTTATAGCATTAAGTTACTGAAGCGGTTTCGTACTATCAATGCACAACCAACTCATAGTCAACAACTCATATCTCTTGGTTTGAACACTTATATGATATTATCATTTCACGATCACTCGAGATAAATTTCATGAAGTGATACAAGTGAGTGTGGGTTTAATCCAATACTCAGACCTTATGAGCACATATCAATGTTGCAGCAAACTTTGCTATGTCTAATACAATTCAGACAAATCTACAAGCCAAATTCCTTATAGTCTTGCCTCAATACCTACTTCCAACGTATGATTTGTTGGATTAATGTCTAAGTCCATAACTATATTTGGTATGTACTTGCCCCGACCCGGCATGGTCCATTTGGGTTGCACTTCACCAACACAATTTATATGGATAGTCTTTTGAGAATAGTATATTTATGATTTATATTAATATATTATAAGTTCTAATATATTAATATATAATCATATTATTTAATTAGTATTGCTCAAGAATTAATTTATAATTAATTAAGTGATCAAAATGAACTAATTAAATATGGACTCTTATATATATGGAATGGGCCAAGTTCATTTAAGTTGGGCTAAGCTTTCATGGATAGTCCTTGGAGTGTTTAACCCATGGATCATATGAAATGAAAGGTCATGGGTTTAACCCTAGTCTCCATACTATATAAAGATGTCCTTGGTTGGTGAAATTGGCACTAGAGTGAGTACACTATGAAGGGCTAGCCGATTTCACTAGATAGAACCAAGTATTCATATTCTCTAAAGTCTTCCAAGGTGTCTTGGTGATTTGTGATTCCAGTTGAGGCTTCCACACTATTGGGGCTAAGCTCTTAAAGCTTGAAGACATCAAGCTACATCAAAAGGTATGTCATCTAACTAGTACTTTGTAGTATAATAACTTCATAATATGCTAGTTAGGATTTAAGCCTTGGAAATTTCTTATTTGCATGTATGATAGAGAAAACATAGATCCAAGGTTTATAGGGTTGCATGTACACCATAGGAGTGTTAGAATGCTCAAAACCCAACAGTGGTATTAGAGCCTAGGCTTGTTTTCAATTATACTTGATGCAAATTGCTGAAAAAATGCTGAAAAAAATCTATTTTCTGTCTTTCTGGGCATTGGACTCGCCGAGTCCACTGATGAACTCGCCGACTCCTTGAGTAAAATCATACTACTCGACGAGTAGGAGCCCCAGACAACATATTTTCGAGGTTTTCGGCTAGAAATGGACTAGGAACATTACCCTAAGTTGTTTTTGAACTTATAAACTTGTTTTTGATGTGGTAATGTTCATGCTAATCCAATTTCAAAGATAATTGTCAATAGATTCATGTTTTGAATTATTTTAGTGATTAGGCTAATTACATGAAAAAGTTTGATTTGAATTATTTTGTTCTTATGAGTAGCTTAGATTAATAGAAAGTTATGTGAATTATTGTTTTCAATCCAAATTAATCTAAGAGTTGATTCTAAAATGTGTTTTTGTAACTTGTCCTCAAGTTATATGAAAAGTCACATTTAAGTTTCATAAAACTCATAAAAATTGGCAATGGTTACAAAAGATGAAGAGTCTTGTCCTTAAGTTATGGAGGTTCAAGAGTCACTTCATTAAGTAATAAAATATGTAACCTTAATTAATTCCATAAGTTACAAAATAAAGAAAAAGTTACATTTTTAATAATTTAAAGTCTTCCATAACTTGTCCTCAAGTTATGGAACTTGAAGAGTTTTTGGATTAAAACTACTTTAAACACATAAGTTATGGAATTAATTAGATTTGAATCGTTTCGAAACTTGCCCTCAAGTTTTGGAATATACTTTAATTCCAAGTTAGCCCTTAGAATTTTAAAAGTTAAAATTCAACCCTTATACTTTATAATATTATAAGTTAATAATATATATATATATATATATATATATATATATATATATATATATATGTATAAGAGTAAAGTCAGTCTTACCATTAGTAGGCCTCATTCACGAAGCCGGTCTATAAGTGGGTATAAGGTTATTGCCTATAAAATGGCAGTTTAATGGGTGTCCACTTTCACCCACCACTTCCTTGACTAGCGGAGGGTCGTTAGCCGAACAGGTTTGACAGGACTATAATTCTCCCTTCATTAAAAGTATTAATGATAAATACTAAGTAACTAAACTCTTAATAATACCCAATCTTAGTTACTTAGGAAAATGTGAATAAGGTGCTAATCCATGAAATTACACTTTGCACTTGGTTTAAGTCGGTTAGTGGAGCATGTGTGGTTAACCGGCACACTAACTCGTATTTAACAAGGTAGGCAAAGGGAAACTTAATGTTTATCATAGTATCGATGGAGCGTGTGTGGTTAACCGGCACATCAATTGAGAGGTAAACATTTAAGGGTAACAAGTAATTTGCATGGTTACTTCACACCTTGTTTTGTGATCCTCGGCATCCCAGTCACAAAACCTGAAGGGCACACTCGAGATTGAAACATGCCATTGAACAGTTCAATGAATCTCAAAAGATCTAGGAGTTTCAAAAACAATTAAAACCTAATAATACATTTCGTTTATCTTGGTGGAAATTGGTGAATCGTCATTCACCTACCTTCAAATATTTTATAGCTTGGATTACGGCATCCCTCTTCTAAGTTATAAAATAGTTTGTTGGGTCCTAGCCTTAATATTTCATATTGGGTTTCATATTAAGGACTTTAGATCAACTATCTTGAATATCTTCCAAAAGATGTGTAGAGTATGTGTATTGTAAAAGTCGAAGTGGTTGTTTCTTTTGTAGTTTCGCATATTAGTTATTTTACTAAGTCACAGTTTTATGCGAAGTGTATTTTATTAGACTTAGTATTTTTTTGTACACTCAGATTTCCTATAAATAGGGGCTGAGGATAGAAGTAGAAAGAACTTTTTGAACTCGAGTATTCTTTCTGCTTAAAGCATTGTAATCAGTCTTCATTAATATAAGATCTGATTAATATTTACTCATTGTGTTCTTACTTTTTAATCATTCAATCTTAATTGCTTTCATAATCTCGATAACAATTCTCTTCAATTGGTATCAGAGCAGGATTCAAACTGCATCGATCTGATTTTCGTGTTAGAATCATTTGCTTTTTGAGTAGTAACTTTACTCAAAATTTTCCGCGCATTTTGGTTTTGAAAATCACATTTGATCTTCAGATTTGAATCGATTCTTCCTTTGAATTGTTTAGTCGAGTGATCGATTAGCAATTTGTGATCATTTCAGTTGATCAATTCGCAAATTCATCAAGTTTTTCAAGCTTTCTGAAATTTTCATGTTCATCAATGGCAAACTTCAACATGAATACAATGACTTCTTTCTCTCATTTTCTTGGTTCTTCAACCAAAATTCCGATGTTAATCCCTGAATACTATGATCGATGGGCTGATAGAATTGAGGATTACTTAAATGGAATAGATGAAGAACTTTGGAATTGTATCAATGGAACAGTTCAAGCTCCTGCTAATGTTCTGTCAATTGGACCATCTACTACTTCTGCTGAAGTTGCTGAACAACAAAATCGTTTGAAGAAGAATGAAAAGAGATGCATGAGGGAACTAAGAGGTGCTCTACCTCCTGTGGTTTACAATTACATCTGTAGTTGTAAAACAACCAAGGAGATCTGGATCACTCTGAAAGAGAAGTATCAAGGTAGCGAAAAGACAAAGATCAACTCTGTGAAGCAATGTCTTGTTGAACTGAAGGAATTCAGACAAAAGGATGCTGAAACTCTTGAAAGTTACTATGATTGTCTGAATGAGCTTGTGTATCGCTGCAATAGGTATGGAATCACTAGGTCTCTCATGGAGTTCAATTTAACATTCATCATGGGCCTTCGCAGGGAATGGCGAAGTGTGAGTATGATGATTAAGAATCAACAGAGTTTTGATACAACCAGCCTGAATGATCTCTACAATCAGCTGAAAACACACGAAAGTGAAGTTTCAGAAATGTACGAAGAATCAAAACAAAGTATAGGAGGACCTTTGGCTCTTGTTTCAAAGGTATCAGAAGTCGAAATTAATGAAACAGATGATTCCGACAATGAAGGTTTCTTAATGAACTCTGATGATGAAGCTGTGGCATTCTACTCAAACAACAGAGTTAAGAAATTTTTCAAAAAGCCTTTTAATGCAAAAGGAAAGGCAAATGATGCAAAGAGTGTAGTCACAAAAGCTCTAGGAGAGGAGAAGAAGAAAATGGAAAAAGTTGATGAAAAGCAAAAGTATGCTAAAGATGTGAAGAAACTGAAAGGTGATACTGGAATCTACTGCCACTACTGCAATGGTGTGAATCACGTCGCAGCTGATTGCATGTTGCGAAAGAAAGAGGAGAAAAAAGAACAAAGTGAAAGATGAAGCTTACTGTAACACTCGTGTTTCTAGCCTAGGCATTTATATTGAGTTGATAGTCTAGGTTAACCTTTGTAACTCATTTTGAAGAAATGAAAAGGAATTATGTGAATATTATGTGAATTATGTGTTTTATGCTTAATTATTAGGGCTTAATTAATTAAGAATAAAAATAAGCGTCAAAATTAAAGTGTGAGATAAGCCCGATATCTTTACATAAAGTTGTAGTGGTCGAAACAAGGATTTCGGGGATATAAAGAATACCAAAATCCGAGTTATAACGAAGAAGTTATGACCTGTCGAAGTTTCGCGACAAAACCGGCACGGTGCTCAATGTCGTAAAACGTGAGTTTTTGATAAACTACTTTTTAGCCTTAGTAATCTAAATGAAATTCGTAGTATTCGTTAAACCGAGAAGTTCGATAAAAAGAACGCCCAAATCTGACTTCGTATGAGGAAGTTATGATTTTTCGAAGTTTTAGCGTAACAGTAGACAGCTAAAAACTCGAATTTTAGATCGAGCGATTTTTAGCCGACACAACCTAAACGAGAATTGAAGGTCTTGTTATTAGGAGCACAATGGTAAAAAGTCTGACGAAAACGGACATCGGATAAAGAAGTTATGAATTTTTAACGGATTTCCTGTCCCGGTCTGTTAAAAATAATAATATAAACTTTAAATTCAAAATTAGCCGACGAAGTCTAAACGGAAGTTGTAGATCATAATTTTAGCTACACGTGCATATAAAGAACGTCAAAAATGGAGCTCATATGCGAAAGTTATGGATTTTAGAAGTTTTGGCACGAAAACCGAGAAATTTCGCATAGTCACAATTGCCACGTCACCCTCGCTTAGAATGTGACACGTGTCCTGCTGAGTCACCTGGCTGCTGAGTCATGCGAAGCCACGTGTCATCTTTTGATTCGACCGAGGAGGAGGCCCAATCCGAAGCTGCCACCCTTCTGTACGAACCTCGCACCCAGCTCCGAGCCTCGCACGTGCGCCAGCAAGCCGCGGTCCACTTAGAAGCCGCCAGCGAGCCCTCGCATGTGCGAGCCATGCGAGCCATGTGCGAGCCACCCCGCTCTGCGATCCTTCTTAGCCATCGGATTAGGAGACTTCTCAGCCATTGGATCAGAACTTCGGACCCTATAAATAGAAGGGTACCTGCGAGGGTTCCCGGTTACTTTTGGAATTTTGTCACTTTTAACCCCTAAACCCATATTTTCTTCATCTTAACATCCCGCAAAGCCCCGGTATCAATTGTAAAGCCCGGAATACCCCACGAAGTGCCCGAGAAGCCTGGAAATTTTATCTTTTCGGTTTCGAAGCCCGACCTTTCGCAGAGCCTGGTTTCTCAATAAAACTCCCGGTTTTATTAGAAACGATCGTTTTAGGAAACGAATTGCTGCCCGATTTTCACCAAAACACGTGAGTGTGTAGTTACTTTCAATTTACACATAGATATGAAGTATTTACCTTGAAATACGTGTTATGTGTAAATATGCTAATTGTTTATTCGAGGTGATTGTTGAATTGATGTTTTATACAAGTTTTAAACTGTATATGCTTTTTATCTACTAAATATGTTGGGTAGAACATGGGTAGATGAAATAGTTGATGTGTGTTAAAATGGTGAGAGGCCTCGATGTTGATGTTGTTGTTGTTGTTGTTGTTGTAGTCATCTAGCGAAGTATAGATGACGACCACGGACTTTCTAGATAGTCCAGTGGAACACTAGCAGGTTCGCAACTTGTAAGTGTTGATGAATTCAATGTTCATTGGCGTACTTCATCCCCCTCATGGTTGCCTTAAGGACATGTATGGCTGAGGAAACCTCTTAGCAGTAGTGTCCATCCCGATGATATTCCTTAGGCTAGGTCCCTTGTGATAGGTGTTTAGGGACGTAAAGTGAGGACAACGGGAATGGGTAATCAGGGTTATTGTTGATTGGTGAACTTAATAAGTATATTATTATTGTAGGTTGAAAACCCTATATGCTCACCAGGCTCCCAAGCCTGACCCACTCAGTTTTATGATTACAGGTAGTGGACCCCAATCATAGTCAGAGGATGACGAGAGATTTTTGGATTATATGCCAGTAGTTGTAAATAACTGTTGAAAGGCTTATAATGTCTTGTTTATGCTTTTGATCTGTATCGGAACATGACATCCCGAGGTTTTGATATATATATGGAAAATATATACCTTCTTAATGAAGGATTTTGATAAACTTTTATCATATATTGTTTGGGGACCAATTCCGCAATATCTTATAAAAAGATTTCTCTGATTTTATTTTAAAAAGCATAAATTAAATCGGTCTTTTCTGGCCGAGAAATATGGGGATGTCACAGTTGGTATCAGAGCATTAGTTTAAGCGAACTAAGAAATTGTAGAATTTCTAGACTTGAACTTAGAATGCTAAGCGATGATTGTGAGATGAGTGTCTACCATATTTTAGACACGAGCACTAGTTTATTTTAGGGAAGATGCCTAAAATGCCCTTATGCTATGTGTTTGCCATGTGTGCCATTATTTGTTCGGATCTATGGTCTGTTGGGGACCGGATCTGGAAACCTTATGTGTGTAGGATTCTAAGCGTATGAATACGAGATTAGAACTAACACGTAAACGTTTCGGAGTGATAAGGGAATTGACATGTCTAACAAGGATAAAGACCTAAATTTCGCCTTATTCGGTATATAGATTGTAATGGAAAGAACTCGGAGTGGAGCTGGAAATGCAAACAGAAACCAACAACCTCAACCTCTAGTGGTGGAACAGGTGCCTATAGTAAGAGCTGCACCCGAACCCATCACCTTGGAGGAATTGAGGCAAATGTTGCTGAACGACAAGGATGAACCTTCAGTTGGTCATAGTGAACCGCTTGTGGTTGGGAGGAATAACCACGAGGGTAGAGTGGAGAGAAATGGGTGCAAGTATAAGGACTTTATGACTTGCAAGCCATCGAACTTTAATGGAAAAGAAGATCCTGTCGGAGTAATGGACTGGATCTCGGAAATGGAGTTGGCTTTCATGACTTGTGATTGCCAAGGCAAGTTACAAACTACGTTTGTAGTATGTCAGTTCAGGGGTAGTGCTGCCCGTTGGTGGAGCACTTTGGGGAAAACCCTAAGCCCTAACGAGCCACTGCAATTAACTTGGGCAGAGTTCTTGGTGCACTTCAAGCGTAAGTACTGCTTGGACCAAAACGTACTTGAGTTAGAAAACCAATTTCTAACGTTGCAAAAGGGGAGTATGACCGTTGACGAATATACAAATAACTTCACAGACAAAATGGAGTTTGTTTTGCGTATTGTCCCAGATGAGTTGGCAAAAATAGACAGGTACGCAAAGGGACTTCCATGGGAGTATGCGGTGCCAGTACGTCAGGCACTTACTTTGGAGGCAGCTATATGGGCTGCCAAGTCTGTTGAAGATATGATAAAAGGGAGAGCCGCCAGCAAGGTTGAGGTTGGCGAAAAGACAAAGTTTTAAGGAACTTCAGGTTGCAATAAAAAGAACAAATTCTCGAAGACTGGTTCGAGAAAGTTTGGAGGAGGAAGAGAAGCCAAGTGGTGTGACAAGTGTAGGAAGAAACATGCTGGGAAGTGCAGCATGGAAGTCACTTGTTACAAATGTGGAAAGCCAGGGCATTATGCCAATGAATGCACCTTCAATAAGAACGTATGTTTTGGGTGCAATGAAGAAGGGCATATTTTGAGGGACTGCCCGAAGAAGAAGGACGCAGCAAAACCGAATCTACCACCAAAGCCGAAGGTGAGAGCCTTTCAAATGACACTCGAAGCTGCGAAAGAAGAAGCCGATGTTGCTTCAGGTACCTTTCTCGTAAATGAATTGCCTGCCCAAATTTTGTTTGATTCTGGAGCCAATTACTCCTTTATATTGCATGAATTTGGTAGAAAGCTAGCTTTGCCTGTAGATATGCTAGTTAATGCCTTATTAGTCGAGATTGCTAGTGGCAAGTTTGTACCTGTTAGCCATCGTATGAAAAACATCCTCATTGACTTGGATGGGAATAAGTTCCAAGAGGAATTATTGCCTATCGAGTTAAATGGATTCGACATAGTTTTAGGAATGGATTGGCTTAGCGCCAACGACGCAGAAATACTATGTAAAAAGAAGATAGTAAAAGTAAACCCGCCAGGGAAAGAGTCGTTCATGGTGTATGGAGACAAACGCAGAGTAAACTCTGGAATCATTTCCCTAATGAAAGCCAGAAAGTGTTTGGCCAAGGGATGTACATCATATATAGCGTTCGTGATCGATGCCAAGATGGAAAAGAAGGAGGTGCAGAATATTCCGGTGGTGTGTGATTATCCGGAAGTCTTTCCCGAAGATCTTCCCGGATTGCCCCCTGATCGACAAGTAGAATTTCGTATCGACTTGTTACCAGGAACGACGCCGATAGCGAAAGCACCTTATCGATTAGCGCCAACCGAAATGAAGGAACTTATGACACAACTTCAGGAGTTATTGGACAAAGGTTTTATTCGACCTAGTTCATCACCCTGGGGAGCCCCTGTGTTATTTGTAAAGAAGAAAGACGGAAGCATGAGAATGTGCATCGATTACAGGGAGCTGAACAAAGTGACGATAAAGAACAAGTACCCATTGTCAAGGATCGATGACTTGTTCGACCAGTTGCAGGGTTCGAGCTATTTCTCGAAGATCGATCTTAGGTCGGGATACCATCAACTAAAGGTGAGAGAGCAGGACATCGAAAAGACTGCTTTTAGAACGAGATATGGACACTATGAATTTTTGGTCATGTCATTCGGACTAACCAATGCCCCAGCAGCTTTCATGGATTTGATGAATAGGGTTTGTTAACCATTCTTAGATAAATTCGTGATAGTATTCATAGATGATATCTTGATTTATTCGAAAAGCAAGCAGGAGCATGAAAAGCATCTGCGTGAAGTGCTAGAAGTCCTGAAAAAGGAGAAGTTGTATGCAAAGTTCTCCAAGTGTGAATTTTTGATTCAAGAAGTCCAATTTTTAGGTCATGTGGTTAACCAAGAAGGGATAATGGTCGACCCAGCAAAGATTGAAGCTGTAATGAAGTGGGAACAACCAAAAAGTCCTACGGAGATTCAAAGCTTTTTAGGATTAGCTGGATATTACCGAAGATTTATCCAAGGCTTTTCTTCGATTGCTACTCCATTAACAGCTTTGACCCACAAAGGAGCCACTTATGCTTGGAATGAGAAGCATAAGGAAGCCTTTCAGAAGTTGAAGAAGAGATTGTGTGAAGCACCGATTCTTTCATTGCCTGAAGGAGTTGATGACTTTGCAGTTTATAGTGATGCATCCGGAGTTGGGTTAGGTTGTGTTTTGACCCAAAGGGATAAAGCGATCGCGTATGCATAGAGGCAATTGACGGAGCATGAAAAGAACTACCCCACTCATGATCTGGAGTTGGCAGCGGTAGTATTTGCCTTAAAGATATGGAGGCATTATCTTTATGGCACCAAGTGTAAACTTTTCACTGATCATAAGAGTCTCCAATATCTATTTAATCAGAAGGAATTGAACATGAGGCAACGACGCTGGCTAGAGTTACTCAAGGACTACGACTGTGAGATACTTTACCACCCTGGTAAAGCAAATGTTGTTGCCGATGCTCTCAGTCGGAAGGTAAACCTTGAAAAGAAAAGGCCAAGAGCGTTGAGAATTGAAGTTGTCTCTACAATTGTGGAAAGTATAAAGAAAGCTCAAGAGGAAGCTTTAGAGAAAAATGACCGAAAGGAAGAACGTTTGGGCAAAACTTTAGTGTTCGGTACAAACAACCAAGGGTTGAAGGTATTTCAAGATAGAATTTGGGTACCTAAGACGGGCGGAATAAGAGATCTTCTGATGGAAGAAGCTCACAAGACCATGTACTCAATTCATCCCGGCAGTATGAAAATGTATAGGGATCTAAAACCCTATTATTGGTGTCGACGATGAAGCTCGATGTTGCTAAGTATGTGGCCGAGTGTGTAACTTGTACTAGGGTTAAGGCACAACATCAGAAACCGTATGGGAGTTTAGAACCTTTACCCGTACCCATGGGTAAATGGGAAGACGTCACCATGGATTTTTTGACTAAACTGCCCAGAACAAGGAACAGTCACGACATGATTTGGGTGGTCGTTGATCGCTTCACTAAGAGTGCGCATTTCATAGCGGCAAAAGAGAAATGGTCTATGGATAAACTTGTGAATTCTTACGTGAAGGAAATTGTGAGGCTTCATGGTGTTCCGCTAACGATTGTGTCCGATCGTGACAGCCATTTTACCTCAATGTTTTGGAGGAGTCTACAAGAGGAATTAGGTACCAAGTTGTGTTTGAGTACAGCTTACCATCCGCAAACCGATGGTCAGAGCGAGTGAACGATTCAAACATTGGAGGATATGCTAAGAGCATGTACCCTAGAATTCCAAGGTAACTAGGATGAACACTTACCTTTAGTAGAATTCTCCTATAATAATAGTTTCCACTCAAGCATTAAGATGGCACCTTATCACGCTTTGTATGGGGAGAAGTGTCGAACGCCATCATGTTGGCTGGAAGCTGGGGAAAAGCAGTTTATGGGACCTGAAATAGTCCATGAGACTGCTGAAAAGTTGAAAGTGAAAGGATGTTAGCTGCTCAAGATCGACAAAAGAGTTATGCTGATAAGAGAAGACAACCGATATCCTTCGATGTTGGAGATTCGGTTTTACTTAAAGTCTCGCCGTGGAAGGGACTTATAAGATTTGGGAAACGAGGGAAGTTGATTCCAAGGTTTATTGGACCATTTAAAGTTCTTCAGAGGATCGGGAATCAAGCTTATAAGCTAGAGTTACCGGAAGAACTGGAAGGTATTCATAACACCTTTCATGTGTGTTACTTGAGAAAGTTCACGGGAGATGTGCCCGACATAATTCCGATTTATGAGTTAAGGTTGGATGAAAACAAAAGGTTGATCGAAGAACCTGAGCCAATCGTTGACCATAAGACTATGAAGTTATGACGCAAGATGGTCGATTTAGTGCTTATGCATTGGAAACATACGAATGGACCAAATCTCACTTGGGAAATGGAGAGTGACATGATGAGTCGCTACCCGCAGTTTTTTGGTGATATGTGATTCCGGGGATGGAATCATCCTAAGGGGGAGAGAATTGTAACACTCGTGTTTCTAGCCTAGGCATTTATATTGAGTTGATAGTCTAGGTTAACCTTTGTAACTCATTTTGAAGAAATGAAAAGGAATTATGTGAATATTATGTGAATAAAAATAAGTGTCAAAATTAAAGTGTGAGATAAGCCCGATATCTTTACATAAAGTTGTAGTGGTCGAAACAAGGATTTCGGGGATATAAAGAATACCAAAATCCGAGTTATAACGAAGAAGTTATGACATGTCGAAGTTTCGCGAGAAAACCAGCACGGTGCTGAATGTTGTAAAAAGTGAGTTTTTGATAAACTACTTTTTAGCCTTAGTAATCTAAACGAAAGTCGTAGTATTCGTTAAACCGAGAAGTTCGATAAAAAGAACGCCCAAATCTGACTTCGTATGAGGAAGTTATGATTTTTCGAAGTTTCAGCGTAGCAGTACACAGCTAAAAACTCGAATTTTAGATCGAGCGATTTTTAACCGACACAACCTAAACGAGAATTGAAGGTCTCATCATTAGGAGCACAACGGTAAAAATTCTGACGAAACCGGACGTCGGATGAAGTCTAAACGGAAGTTGTAGATCGTAATTTTAAAATAATAATATAAAATTTAAAGTCAAAATTAGCCGATGAAGTCTAAACGGAAGTTGTAGATCGTAATTTTAGCTACGCGTGCATATAAAGAACGTCAAAAACGGAGCTCGTATGCGAAAGTTATGGATTTTAGAAGTTTTGGCACGAAAACCGAGAAATTTCGCATAATCACAATTGCCACGTCACCCTCGCTTAGAATGTGACACGTGTCCTATTGAGTCACCTGGCTGCTGAGTCATCAGGATGCTGAGTCACCGAGGCTGCTGAGTCATGCGAAGCCACGTGTCATCTTTTGATTCGACCGAGGAGGAGGCCCAATCCGAAGCTGCCAGCCTTCTGTCCGAAGCTCGCACCCAGCTCCGAGCCTCGCAAGTGCGCCAGCAAGTCGCGGTCCGCTTAGAAGCCGCCAGTGAGCCCTCGCATGTGCGAGCCATGCAAGCCACCCCCCTCTGCGAGCCTTCTTAGCCGTCGGATCAGGAGACTTCTCAGCCATTGGATCAGAACTTCGGACCCTATAAATAGAAGGGTACCTGCGAGGGTTCCCGGTTACTTTTGGAATTTTGTCACTTTTAACCCCTAAACCCATATTTTCTTCATCTTAACATCCCGCAAAGCCCCGGTATCAATTGTAAAGCCCGGAATACCCCACAAAGTGCCTGAGAAGCCCGAGAATTTTATCTTTTCTGTTTCGAAGCCCGACCTTTCGCAGAGCCCGGTTTCTCAATAAAACTCCCGGTTTTATTAGAAACGATCGTTTTAGGAAACGAATTGTTGCCCGATTTTCACCAAAACACGTGAGTGTGTAGTTACTTTCAATTTACACATAGATATGAAGTATTTACCTTGAGATACGTGTTATGTGTAAATATGCTAATTGTTTATTCGAGGTGACTGTTGAATTGATGTTTTATACAAGTTTTAAACTGTATATGCTTTTTATCTACTAAATATGTCGGGTAGAACATGGGTAGATGAAATAGTTGATGTGTGTTAAAATGGTGAGAGGCCTCGATGTTGATGTTGTTGTTGTTGTTGTAGTCATCTAGCGAAGTATAGATGACGACCACGGACTTTCTAGATAGTCCAGTGGAACACTAGCAGGTTCGCAACTTGTAGGTGTTGATGAATTAAATGTTCATTGGCGTACTTCATCCCCCTCATGATTGCCTTAAGGACATGTATGGCTGAGGAAACCCCTTAGTAGTAGTGTCCATCCCGATGATATTCCTTAGGCTAGGTCCCTTGTGATAGGTGTTTAGGGACGTAAAGTGAGGACAACGGGAATGGGTAATCAGGGTTATTGTTGATTGGTTAACTTAATAAGTATATTATTATTGTGGGTTTAAAACCCTATATGCTCACCAGGCTCCCAAGCCTGACCCACTCAGTTTTATGATTACTGGTAGTAGACCCCGAGCATAGTCGGGGGATGACGAGAGATTTTTGGATTATAGGCCAGTAGTTGTAAATAACTGTTGAAAGGCTTATAATGTCTTGTTTATGATTTTGATCATTATCGGAACATGACATCCCGAGGTTTTGATATATATATGGAAAATATATACCTTCTTAATGAAGGATTTTGATAAACTTTTATCATATATTGTTTGGGGACCAATTCCGCAATATCTTATCAAAAGATTTCTCTGATTTTATTTTAAAAAGCATAAATTAAATCGGTCTTTTCTGGCCGACAAATATGGGGATGTCACACTTACTATTCGGAAAACATTGAAGAGTTGCGTGCAAAGACAAAAGGAATGTCACTAGTTGCGAAGGGTGAGTCTGATGAGGAAGAGTGTGGAACATATCAGATCTGGTCTTCAGGATCTGATGACGAAGAAATGAGGCATCCAACTCATGGAGCTATGTTCGCAAGCTTTGAAGAAAATTGCGAAGAGGATGTTTCAGGTCGGTGCTTCGTATTCAAGTCAACAGACAAATCTCCAATGACCACCAAGGTACGTGCTATTCTTGAATCCTTTAATATTCCTTTATCTGCTTATGATGCTGAAATTACTTCTTTTGATGATATTGTTGCTTATTTTGATTCTGTTATTGTGTCTGCTAGTACTGAAGCTCAAAATTTAAATATGCAACTAGTTAAGACAAGAAGAGAGTTAGAAATAAAACGAAGCATAGTAGACAAACTTGAACTACAAATCAATAATGTAATTTGTGACAGGGACAATCTTGGAAATGAAGTTTGGTTGTTGCTAGCACAATGAAATATATATTGTAACTCTGCTAAGCGTTTGTATGCAAAATTAACTGCTTTACATCATTCATCTGACATTAGCAAAGAACAACATATGAATCTTTTACCTTTTCTTGAATATGATCGTGAAAAAGTTGATGTTGTGTCTTATGATTGCGAAAACACAATTGCTCAATTTGACAAAATACCTGATGATAGACTCGCATATGGTATTGTCAAAATTGATGAATTTTTGAATGCTGATGAGTTGGTTAGTATTGTCAATGAAAGTTTGATAAAGAATGAACAAGTGAAAATCTTAAAGAAAACCGAAACCTGAACTCTTGATTCTCAACTCAATTATGCTGATGTCGATGACAATTCAGATAATGTAAGTGAAATCAGTGCGATTAAGAGGAACAAGAGGTTGATTGTTCTCAATTGTCAATCATTAATATCACATCTAAGATCAAAGGTAAAGAAATTATAGTTGATTCGAAAGTCAAAGATGAAATTGAAAAACCCTCTACTTCTCAACATTGTAATTTTGATAATGTGGAAGTTGAAAGCTGGATGTCTGATGACACTGATGAACACAGAGAAGATGTGAAGGATTCACATGAAATACCTCCACAAGTTGTGGTTGATCAAGTGTTTGGAGATACAAAAGAATTCGACAAAACTCTAAGTGACAAAGGCGCACATTATTTGGAAACTAACACTGTGGTTTATCCAAATTTTATATGCACTGATAACACCATTTTTCCAAATCAAAATTTTGTCACTACTGGGAATGCTAAGAAAATTAACCCTGAATTCAACAAAATGGTCGAAAAAGATAATCAAAGGTCAACTACTGAAGGTTTCTTCACAAATCAAATCACCATAGAAAACAATTTACCTCAAAATTCTTATGTTTTTCAAAGACAAAAATCATCACAAAAATGGGTGGTTAAAGGTGAAAAATCAAACAAAGTTTTTAAAAAGTTGAAAAACCAAAGGTTGAAGTGAAATTAAATTCTCATGAATTCAAATTGATGGTTGGAAATTATTCAACAGAAAATAATGTTTCAAAAAGAAAAGCAAGAAAAGCAATCTTTTGGCAAGTTGTGTCTAATGATAAATCAAAAGTTGGAAAAGAACAAATTTCAAAGTCAAAATCATCAAAATTTCAAAGCAGAAATAAACAAAAGGATACAAGTTTTCATAAACCAATAAATTCTGTTGACAAAATTCCAATGAAAAATAATGATAAACTTGTTCGCAAATATGAGAACAATCGAAAATTTGAGACTTCGCAAAAATTTATGAAAAATCAAAAGTTTCATAATGTTGACAAATTCAAGAATAATTCATCATCTTTGAATGTCACAACTCAAACAAAAATGAAGTTTTCACCTAAACAACCAAATTTTCCAAATCCTTCAGTCTCAAAACTGACCAAAGTTTCGTATACAAAAGGAAAATCTGATGTTTGTATGATCAATCGTTGACTTGAAGGGAAAGGAAGACAATATCAAAATGGGAAGTTTTCAGAGCAACTAATAAAGAATGCATTTGACAAGTTCGCAAATAACTCTTCCACTGGTAGTCCATCATCTTATAATTCGCAAGTTCTAGTACAAAAATGGAAACCAGTTATCAAAGTTGCAAATGTTGTGAAAGATGAGATGAAATTCAATATCTCGATCTGATGATGTTGATATAATGGATAGTGTCACAGACAATGTGAAAACATGGTTTTTAAATTCAAAGCATTTGTTCAAAAATACTAATGGGGGACCCAATAAGTCTTGGGTTCATAAATTTTTTCAATAAATGTAGGTGATGTGGGACGAGCAATATGATGTGAAATGGTATATTGATAGTGGTTGCTCTCGTCACATGACTAGAAGAAAGGAAAACTTGCGAGATTATCGAAGCTTGGAGAATGCTGGAGTAGTCAAATTCGGAAATAATAAAAAATGTCAAGTAAAAGGCTATGGGAAAGTCACAAATGGACAATTCACTGTTAACAGGGTTGCTTATGTTGAAGGTCTTCAACATAACTTGATTATTGTTTCGCAACTTGTTGTGGGTACTGGAAATCAGGTTGTGTTTAATGCAGAAGGAAGTATCATTACAAATATGAACACAAATGAAGTACTAATCAAAACCAAAAGATATGGTGACATGTTTACACTAGACATCAAACCAATCGTGGGCAAACCTGCAGTGTGTTTACTATCAAAAGCTTCTAATGATATTAGCTGGCTTTGGCATCGAAGGTTGTCGCATTTGAACTTTCGCAACATTAACAAACTTGTCACTGCAGATTTAGTTCGAGGTTTACCAGTATTAAAATTTGACAATGATACTTTGTGTGCAGCTTGCGAACAAGGAAAACAACATAGAAAAGGTCATCCAATTGTAATAGATTCAAAAATTGTGGAACCATTGGAACTTCTTCACATTGACTTATGTGGACCGTTAACTGTTGCTACAATCAATAAAAAGCGGTACATTTTAGTTATTGTTGATGATTTTTCTCGATTCACATGGGTATTTTTTCTCAGGTTAAAATCTGAAGTTGCTCAAACGATGATTCCTTTTATCAAAAAGATTGAGATTAGCCTTAAAAAGAGTGTTCACAGAGTTAAAAGTGATAATGGTTCTGAGTTTAAAAATCAAACACTTGATTCATTTCTCACAGGCAAAGTAATTTCGCATAATTTCTCATCACCATATACTCCACAACAAAATGGAGTTGTAGAAAAAAGAAATCGATCTCTATGCGAAGCAGCCAGAACCATGTTAACATATGCGAATCTACCTCAATATCTTTGGGCTGAAGCAGTTTCTACTGCATGCTTTACTCAGAATCGATCATTCATTCATCGAAGATTCAATGTTACTCCATATGAAATACTCAACAATAGAAAACCTAATGTCAAATTCTTTCATGTTTTTGGTTGCAAGTGTTTCATAATGGATCTCAAAGATAATTTGACAAAGCTCCAAGCTAAAGCTGATGAAGGCATATTCTTAGGATATTCACAAAATTCAGTTGCATACAGGGTGCTAAACAAGCGAACAAGAAAAGTTGAAGAAACTTTCAACTTAACTTTCGATGATTACTATCTTAAACAAATGGATAGTAAATTTGAAAATAAATCAATTCTTGTTGATTCAGATACTCAAATTGATAATTCTGAAATAAATGATTTTGATTATGACTTAATTTTTAGAATTCCTGACAGGGCAATAGATGCGGAAACTAATGCTCCTGGTAATCAAACATTAGAATCCTCAAAACATACTGATGATTCAACAATCATTACAAGTTCAATATCTTGCAAAAGTGTGCCTGTAGTTCGTATGGAGGGGGAGCATACGATTAACAATGAACATAGACAGCCAACTTTCGAGGGGGAGAATGAAAATATGAATCATCAAGTTGAGGGGGAGCATTCGCAATCTCAACAAAATCATCATGTTGAGGGGGAACATTCGCAAATTCAACAGGATCATCATTTTGAGGGGGAGCATCAAGATGAACATTATGTTGAGGAGCAACATGATACAACAGAGACAATTAATCTTGATGAGAATGGTGAATTTCATGAATTAAATGATAATTTTTCTGTTGCAGGATCTGAGAATGAAGATGTGTACGAAGATGCACCATTGGAATTTAATCCTGATTTTCCACCACTTGAGAAATGGACAAAGAATCATCCCAAAGAACAGGTAATTGGGAATCCACAAGACGGTGTGTTGACAAGAGCTCAAATTCGTGCGAAAAATGAGGTACTTAATGCGAACCACGA
This sequence comes from Lactuca serriola, assembly GCF_051521515.1. Lineage (NCBI taxonomy): Eukaryota > Viridiplantae > Streptophyta > Magnoliopsida > Asterales > Asteraceae > Lactuca > Lactuca serriola. Next base: position 120,988,202 of record NC_136412.1, read on the forward strand.
ACTATGTATGTTTAATGTCTTTATTTTGAAAATATAGCCAAAGACAGTAAAGGATGCTATGGAACACTCAGATTCAGTTGTTGCTATGCAATCTGAACTGGCTGAATTTGAACGAAACAAGGTTTGGAGATTAATTCCTAAACCTTCTGATGTTTCAATCGTCGGATTAAAATGGATTTTTAAAAATAAAACCGACAAAGATGGCAATATTATTCGCAATAAACCTAGACTAGTTGTTAAAGGTTATTCGCAACAAGAAGGAATAGACTATGAAGAAACATTTGCTCCCGTTGCAAGACTCGAAGCAGTTCGCATAATTTTAGCTTATGCAGCTCACAAAGACTTTGTTGTTTTTCAAGTGGATGTTAAGTGTGCATTCTTAAATGGAGAACTTGAAGAAACAGTCTATGTTGAACAACCACCAAGATTTATAAATGATGAACATCCTGATCATGTCTACATTCTAGACAAAGCAGTGTATGGGTTAAAACAAGCACCAAGAGCCTGGTACGCAACACTTACAAATTTCTTGAAACAATCTAAATTTAAACAAGGATCAGTTGACCCCACTTTGTTTCGCAAGAAAGTTGCGGATCATCTTATGATTGTTCAAATTTATGTTGATGATATTATTTTTGGCTCAACTGACCCAACATTGTCAATTGAATTTGAAAATCTAATGAAGAGTCAATTTGAAATGAGTATGATAGGAAAAATTAATAATTTTCTTGGATTGAATATAAGACAGAACAGGGATGAAATTTTAATCAATCAAGAAAAATACACGAAGAACTTACTTGAAAAGTTTGGAATGACCAACAGCATAAAACTAAGAGTACCAATGGCAGTGGGAACAAGACTAACTCCTTCATTAGATGCTCCTGCTGTTGATTTAACACTTTATCGAAGCATGATAGGGTCTTTATTGTACTTAACTGCAAGTAGACCTGATATTATGTTTTCGGTATGTAATTGTGCTAGATATGAAGCTAATCCCAGAGAACCTCATTTGACTGCAGTGAAAAATATTTTTCGCTATCTTAAGGGGACAGTTTCGTTAGGACTTTGGTATCCTTCGAAATCGGGATTTTTCATTCAAGCTTTTTCAGATTTTGATCTAGGAGGATGTACTTTGGATAGAAAAAGTACAAGTTGTGGATGTCAACTGTTGGATGGGAAGTTGGTGAGTTGGCAATCGAAGAATCAAACTTGTGTTGCTATATCAACTGCTGAGGCTGAATACATTGCAGCTGCTGCTTGCACTTCGCAAATCATTTGGATTCAGAGTCAACTTCGTGATTATGCTATCAATATGAAAAAGATTCCTTTGTATTGTGATTCTCAAAGTGCAATTCGCATTTGTCATAATCCAGTACAACACTCAAAGACAAAACACATAGCTCTTCGATATCATTTTATCAAAGATCATGTGGAAGATGGGAATATTGAAATTCATTTTGTTAAAACCACAGAACAACTTGCTGATATTTTTACTAAACCTCTTGATGAAAAATCATTTATAAGAATTTTAGCAGGTTTGGGGATGATTTAAGTGAATTCAGTTTCAAAATCAATAATTCAAGGATGAAAGGTCCGTTTAGAAGCTCTGAGTCGGAATTATTCAGAAGTTACTGTTCATTCAGAGGCTTCGCATGGCTTCGCATCCACATTTTTTCGCATTCACACACATAACAACTAAGGTTAGGTTTACGGTTCATTTTGTGTTTAAAAAAAAATTAAAAACTTAAAAAATCAAAAATATTTTCTTTTAATTCATTTTCATTTTCGAAAAATCAAAAATCCAAAAAGATTTTATTTTGTTATGTTTTTTATTTTTTAAAAATTTAAAAATCACAAATATATATATATATATATATATATATATATATATATATATATATATATTAAGTATTGTTTATTTTGAGTTTAGTCTAGGGCTTAATGCGAAGAGGTCATGCTTATATGTTTCTATGGGAAGGTATGAATTCTTTCAAATTTGTACTAGTTAGGATGTCCCTAGAAGCATGCTGCAGCATGTTGACTTAAGCCTCATATGACTCTATGTGTGAGAAAAGAAAGCCTTAATGAAATTATCACATGAAAATTTCTTCCCAATAAGGTTTGTATTCGCATAAGTCAAAAGAGCTACCTTACTCTTCTCATATGAGTTAAGAGTTTTGTGTTTAGTCCACAAATAACAAAGGTACATTCGATCTGATAACCAATCTTTTTCATCACAAAATTCTTCACACAAATCACACACAAAGACATATGTCCGAGAGGTCTCTGATTAAACCCATCGAGACTTAGATATACAAAAATTTTGTGTTTATGATCTAAAATCATGAGTCCGTGATGAAAGTGAAACCCAAAAATCCTACACTTTAAGGAATTGACGAGGAACAGTGTTCCAGAAAATGACGAAACTTTTGTTTCTGTACCACAATTCGAAACTCAAAATCATATTCATTTCGCATGCGTGGTCTTGATCAAATATTCGCAACCCAGAATGTTTGTTACCCAACAAGATCCAGTACAACAATTTTTTTTTATGAATATGATTTCAATATGAGTTTCATTCGCATATCCTAGTTATGATAAATATTTTCAAAAACAGACTTGTTACTGACTACACTGGTCATACAATTAATTTCATTTACAATTTCTCACCTTATGTTAAGGCTGATATGTAATGAAATTTAAACCAACCCAACAATTATTTTTTAAAAGAGGCCCTTTGATACTTATCAAAAAGTATTCGATTGTAATTCACGGGAACATACACAAGCTGTTGATCATCTCTCTTGATGATTAACGAAGCAACCTTTGCCTAGGGTTTAACTGCTTTCGTGTCAAATTGAATTTTTGACATCACAGAATTCCAAATTTTTGTTTATCTCTTGTTTCTTATCTTATTTCTTTGGAACACAGCACTCACGAAATCCTTGAGGTTCTGAGTAATACCAACTCAGGTTGATGATTTCGCAACTCTGGCATATGACTTCGCTTCTCATCGCAAAAGTGAAAGAGCCTTGCCTCCATGCGAAGGGTTCTAATGGTTATAATTCAATAAAGGGGGATAATGACAGGCTATGTACTCTTGACGTCTGGTATTCTGCCCGATTTTCTAGGAGAAGTGACTGTTGCTTTTTGACGCATGGTTACCTTTTGCAGTAAAAGTCCGATTTTCAAGGTGCCACATCGGATAACATTAAATGCATCCCGCTTTAATTTCAAATCGATTCGGGTTACCTATAAAAGGGGGTTCAAGATCATTGTATACGGTTACGCGAACAAACTCTCACAATCCTAAATTTCTTCAAACTTCTTCATCTTCATCTTGTTCAAACCCTAAAAATTGTCGGTACTCAATCCAACACTGATGAAGTTCTCTCACAATCACTCATGAAGATTCAAAGCACTAGCTATTAGGTCGATCCTAATGTCTCATCCTACCCAGAAGGATTGAAGATGTTGATAGTTGCACTGAAAAAGATCTCCACTGTCCACCGCCATGTTCAGTTCTTTCTCAGTTCCGATGACATGGTTGTCATTGGCAGGATCATCGGCTTTCTACAATTATGCCACTGATGTCATTACATTCAACCTGATGAACAACAAAAGGGTTCGACTTACAAAGAAACTGTTCATTGAGTTCTTGAACATTCCCAACAACCCTCCATTTTTCAAACCTATCAATTCCCAAATCATCTTTATGTTTAATGAGATGGGTCATCAGCCAACACTTGATAAGATCAGTGATTTCTGAAAAAAAAATTTACCCTGTATGTGGAATTTTCTTTTCGGCATTTTCTCAGGTGTTTGACAGGACGAACAGTTGGTCTTGACATGGGACGTATGGAAGTTTATGCTATGATGATGGGTTTATATTACGATATCAGTGTGGATTATGGCACTCAATTATGGAAGGAATTTGTAAAAAGTCTGGAAAACACAAATTCTGAGAAAGGCATCTCTTGTGCAAAATATTGGAGTCTTATTTTAGAGAAGGTGTATGAAAAGGAAGGAATTCAAGTTCCAGAGGGTGCCGAAGTTGCTAAATTCTCATTGTATCAATCTCCGAAGGTGGTTGAAGATGATGAAAATATATTTACACATGTTGCTCACATTCCGGATGCGATGCTTCGCAATGTCTCTTCATCTCATAAAGTTTTGATTAGATACATGAAGACGTTTGATCCAACAGTGCAGACTGGAGTACTGAAGTCACTGCTGAAACCTCAAAGAAGAAGAAGACCACTAAGAAGGATGAAAAAGTTCAATCTTCAAAACAAACTCAAGAAGAAGAGGTTCAAATAGAGGAGACGTCTTCAAAATCGAAGAAGGAAACTATACCCTCCAAATATGGGGTACTGAAAAAGCTTCGCAAATTCTCTCCTATTCGCAAGACAGAAGTCAGCAGTAAGGGGGTAACATTTAGAAGTGTTCTAACTCCTGTTTCTCCAGGCTCAAAAAGAAAAAGAGCTCAGGATGTTGAAAAACAGATGCAACAAACACTTCTGAAGAAGCGAAAGTTGATCATTCGCAACGAGTCTTCTGATGAAGAGGTGGTTCCAGAGACTCCATCTGTTTCTACACCGGTAACCGTTTTTCTTCCACTTGTTTCAATTACACCTACTTCGCAATTTTCCACACAATCCATTCCACTTGAAATAATTACTACCAAATCAGTTTCTGAGGAGGTACCTATTTCTGATACGGTTGTCAACGTATCTGATACGGGGGCACCTATCACAAGTGTTGAAACCATCTTGCCCATTAGCCTATCTGTTTCATTACCCTTTTCATCTGCGAAGGTATCTACTTCCTTACCACCATTTTCACTTCCAACTCCTACACTTTCTACCTCATCCATTTTTGACCATCCTCTACAAAATCCATTCACAACCTTATTTCCATCACAATCACCCGAGACTCCTCAACCTTCGCATCCCATGTCCGATGATGAAACCGAAGGAGGAGGTTTTGGAGGAATATTTGAGGATTTACATTTTGATTCAGAGGAGGAGGAGATACCTGATCATATGCTTATGAAAGGAAAGCAATTCAAAATCCTGAATCAAAAGTTGAATGCCATTATTCAGTCACAAGCTGATTCTGGTAGAACGTCATCTATATCAGGATTGGAGGTTGATGTTATGATCAAAGCTGCTAAAAAGAGAATAGTTGATAAAGTTGATCAGTCAGATAAGAATAATGAGCTTCGCATTCAAGCTCAAGCGAGTTCATTTAATGGTGTTGTTAAGGAATTGAAGAATGTTGCAATAGAACGTCACGTTCTTTTTGTGCAGGATGTAAAGAAGGTTAGGGAGGATGTCAACTTTAAAGTTGAGGAATTAAAGACAGAACTTGCGAAGGAGATTCAAGATATTACTTCTCAAAATTTGGAAGTACAGAAGAGGGTTGATGTGATTGCAACAGCCCTGAACAAAGTTATCAATGATTTTCGATCTCCTGCTCCGATTCTTGAAGTCAATCAGAAAGAAACCAAGGAGAAATTTGATACGTTGATTCAACTGATGACTGATTTCAAAACCTTGGTTTCGCAATCTACATCTCAAACAATTCTCACTCCTGAATTCTTGTCTCTCAAAGTCAATACTTTGGAACAAGCAATTCAGAAGGCACTTGCTCCTATTGCTAACTTTACCTCTTTACTACCGAAGAATGCCCCACCTGCTTTCACAACGGTGCAAGGGGGAGAGAAGAATACAAGTAAAGAGGATGATGCGAAGACTATGGGGAAAGTGATATCCACTCAGCTCAAAACTACTCTTCCAATCAAAACTATGCCGGTTTCCTCAACAATAATGACCACAAGACCAATAGCCAAAAGAATATCTATTGGGTCAAAAGAAGGAGGAAGTTCTAGTGCGAAACCTCCAACTGATGATGTGGGAAAAGGGAAAGGGATTATGTATGAAAAATCGAAGGAGGAGAAGAAAGCTGAAGCAGAGGCTGAAATGGAAAGGCTGAGGCAAGTTCAGAGCATAATGAGGCAAAGGGCGAGTGATCCTCCCACAATGAATAAAGGAGATCCTGCGAAGCTTTATTCATATGAAACTATAGAGTCGAAAGTGGTGGGGAGAGAGATGTACGAATTCGAGAAAAAGCCAAAAAGAAGCTATGACATTGCAAATTCGGACAAATGGCAGTTGGATTTTCCGATTAATGAAATGCTTTTCATAACGGCTCAGTACAAGATTAGCGAGAAGTTTGATAATGCTGATGACTACATACACATGAAAATTAGATTTCATGTTGTATTAGGAAAGAATCCAATTGAAGTATGGTCCTTAATGAAGATTAAAAAGGTGTTGACGATTAAGAAGAATACGATGTTTGAAGACATGCTTCAGAATTTTTGCTATTTTGTGGTTCGAGCTGATAGCAAACAATATGACTTCACCATAGCTGACTTCCCTCTGATGAACTGCAATGATCTTATCCAAGTAGCTCTTATTTTAAAATACATGCAAGGTCACAAGCTCAAAGGATCTGAAATCGAAGTGTTTAGAATCGGTTTCGCACATGTCAAGACTTTTATTAATAACTACTTTGACTGTTTGGCATTAACCGATGAAGAACTCGCATCGACCTTGTGAAGGGAAGTGAATGTTCCCTGGGAAGATACCTTGACCCAGTCAGCATTATCTAAGTATGCTGTTGGTGAAATATGCCTGAAACCTTTTGGCATGGAATTTTCAGGGAAAGATACGAAGGGGAAGCCTAAGAAATCTTTGTTCAAGGTCTCTGAAGTTGAAAGATATACTTCTTCGCAATATACGAATTTTATTGTTCGTATGAATAACTACAAGAAAAATAACGAAGGAGACAAGAGGGAGCTAAAGAAGGTGATTTCTTGGTATGGTGAAGTGCAAAAGACAATGCACTCAGTTGTTCAGAGGGTTATGGACTGAATAGCTTCGACTGTTTACAAAGGGGAGATTCTAGAGTATGTGTATTGTAAAAGTCGAAGTGGTTGTTTCTTTTGTAGTTTCACATATTAGTTATTTAACTAAGTCATAGTTTTATGCGAAGTGTATTGTATTAGACTTAGTATACTTTTTGTACACTCAGATTTCCTATAAATAGGGGCTGAGGATAGAACTAGAAAGAACTTTTTGAACTCGAGTATTCTTTCTACTTAAAGCATTGTAATCAGTCTTCATCAATATAAGATATGATTAATATTTACTCATTGTGTTCTTACTTTTTATTCATTCAATCTTAATTTCTTTCATAATCTCGATAACAATTCTCTTCAAGATGTCTAGTTTAGACATTTATGATCTTACCAAATCTCTTGAATCAAGCTTTCCTAAATGAAGATGATGTCCCATGGGAATCATACTTCTTTCACCTCCTCCAATTATTCTCCCTAACCCACAAGTTCAAGGTCACTCATGCCCTATTGGCAAGGCAAGGTCTAGGTGTGATCACATTTTGGAGATGCAGTCACATATTGACAAGCCGGGAGAGTTGGGTGTCAAAGTCTTGAGAAAGTTGGTGGTTCAATCACTTTCTAAGTCACATAGTGAGCTCCTTTGGGACTCCTATAAACCAGACTATGACAAGACCCTTAATGATCTTATTTATTTGCTAAGATCAACTTCCTAAAACTTTATGGACATTGACAATGATGACATTGGATATCCAGTAAAGCTCTCTCTTCCCAATGGAAAGGGATCGGCCATAGTCAACTGTGTTAACCAAATGGTAAAAAGAAAAGCTAAGTCTGTGATAGTCCCGTGTACCACTACCAAAGGGTCCATATGTTTATATTGCCAAAGGAAGGGGCATTGGTTACGAAGCTGCCAAATTTACCTAAGGATGTTAAAGTCAATAAGTGTGACTCTACTTCAGGTAAAGTCCACTATCTAACTCTGCTAAGTTTCTGCTCTGAGATTCTTGATACACGATGTGACTGGGTCATATGTTGATGTTTTAAGAATCATAGAAAAGTGAAGAAACTTAAAGAAAGAATATGCTGAATCTGGTCGCGTAGATGGATTACTATCGCATAGTTTGAAAATTGGATTCTTGAGCTACTTCTTAAGAGTTATGATATAGATAACAACAAGTTTTCATGTGCTTTTGCACTGTAAGGATAGTTTTTCCGCAAAGTTTTAAAATAAAAGGAAAAAATTTAATTTTATTTATTTTAAAATATCCTTACAATGGCATTTGTGAAAAGTTTTGTTGCTTATAAGATTCCATTAAGAGCAAGAGTGGAAATATGAATTTGATTCTTTCATTTGTGGTAGTGTCTAAATTTACCAAATAAGGAAAGATTCTCGTCACTGAAATTTCAGTTAGATAGAAAGTTGGAATCATGCAAGGTCAATAGCATGATGAATGAGAACTTTCAAGTATTGGAAAAATTAAGACTATTTACTTGTTCACATGGATGTGTGAGCCATGCAAAGGACTAAGGGATCGAGTACACATTCTTGTACACTGTTCAAGTCCAACACAAAAGATCGATAAGATTATTCGTCATAATTTACTAAAGCTCAGTAAATATGGTTATACTTACAAGCTTAAGTGTAATACTAAGACATTGGAAAAGGTTCCAATGTAAGGCAGAGCGAATAAGAAGAATCAAATTAGGCAGAAAGATAAAAGTTTCTCAAATCTAAAAAGATGGGAGAGTACTTTAGTATCAGTTTTGTGATCATCTTAATGATTCAGAAACCATAACACAATTAGTTCTCTAAGGAAATCTTAGTGCATTCTTATGACTAAGAAGAGGAACTTGAATTATTGAAATGGTTAAATCAAGAAGATGAGTCATACTTCGTTCCAATACAAGTCTTAGAGTCATACTCCAAGATTGTAATTTGAGTGATATATCTTAAAGAAGGTTTAAAACACTTGTCAAATGTAAGAGTAAAAGTTTTCTACTCTTGGACATTTGAAATTGGTAAGTTGTGATGTTTTGGATAACACAAAGACCAACTAAGGCCAATTGTGTGAAGTGTTTGTCTTTATTAGAATCCACACTATTTCTTGAATATTTGACAAGGGAGTCTTATATGTCAAGAGGACAGTGGGAGTCCTAAAGGTCTTGAAAGCATCAAGAACTAATTAAGAATAAAAGCTGAAGTTCTTCACTAGCACATTACTTGAGGTTTATAACCTTTCGTGTTGACATATTCTGTGCCCATTCCAATTAAAGTTGGCTTTGCATATGAGTTCTTAGAGTTCTCAATTGGTAGCATAACAACTTGGAAGCAATGGCAGGCCCTTGAGCTGCCAGATGGCAAGAAATTGAGATTGAGTTCAGTCCGTATGAGTTTGGATTAGTCATTACCCTTGTCTTGTGACTATGGTTTTGACAATTCACATAGATAAGAACACATACACCAGTAAATCTAAGGGTCATAAGGTTTCTCTCCGATTCATGAAAATGATGGTGAGGAAACACTTTCACTAAGTAGATTTTTAGCTAGATAGAAATTGTAATATTTGCATTCTTAAAGTCGTTAGTGGAGTGTGTGTGGTTTACCGGCACACTAACCTGGACTTGTGAGAAGTGGCAAAAAGGTCTAACCATTATGATTACGACATCCCTCTTCATAATTGTTTAGACACACAAGTGTGCTATCTAAGGCAAGGTGTATGATTTTGATAAAGTTTTATCAAAACAATCTAGTATCAGAAATCTGAACTTTGGTAAGAAAGTTAGCTGATTTCTCGGTACATGTCAAAGCTAGTGGGAGGATAAGTGTTATGCTATTAATCATCATGTTAGTGGGAGCATGATAATTATGATAAAGGTTGCAAGTTAGCAATGTTAATTATAGAAAAACAAAAGGTCTCAATTGGGAAAAAAAATTGTATTGCTATAACTAAGGGAGACGGAATTATACTTCATCTCAAATCTAAAAACTTATATTGAGGTCTTAATCGTATTTAGTCAAGAATATATATGAATTTCATGTTGGAATGGCTCAACATAAGGAAATTCTATATATGGGTTCATTATTTGCGTTCTAAAATTCGATTATGATTACGACATCCCTTTTCATAATCTGAATTATGAGAACTTGGCAAATAGACATGGAAATATTATAGCAAAAGACTGGTTTAGTCTTTATGTGAGACATCATGAATCGTATCCCATATGCTTCGGATATAGGATCGATTACATGTGCTATATTCATCCTTTCTAAAATTTTCCAAATGCCTGGGGCATTAAGAAGGGAAAAGGTCTAGAATTGGATATGACTAAAAGGATTAAACAATTGTCGAGGACAATCTTAGGTTTACCAAAGATTGGTTGCTCAAGGACAATTGGAAGTATAGTGATAATTCTGGAAGGACCATATTGACATAATCTGTAAGGAGGCAACTCTTGTTCAGAAGTGATAGTCAAAATGGAATCTGGAAATGTTTCAAAGTTAGAAAGTATTCAATCTGTATGATTAGGAAACTTAATGCAAGAAGGATGTTTCCAAGGAGTTGATCTCCTTTGGAATACTCGGTAATGATTGTTGACAAGTCTTTGTGAATTTATGCATAATAATTACAAGAGGATCAATGCATATAAGTTTAGAATCTAACAGATTTCGGTAAATTGCATGAATTTGGAATTCTTGCATTTGCAGTAAGGGTTTGGGACTGTGAAAAGATGATCATTGGAGTTATGTTCAATCGATCAAAGTCACAAAGTAAGGATCATAGACAAACATAGAGTGCATACTTGGTGTATGGAAAAGCTATTGTTTAAGAAAAACATAGTGTACATGCTTGGAGCATGGGACAACTAGTGTTTTTAATTCAAGTATAAAGTTGATAAAACCGAAACAATGAATAATGAGTAATCAGTTTGGTGATAAATAAAAGTGTTTATTTATATTCATAGGGTTTGATACCATATTTGATTCATTTATTCTTGTGTTTCACTTTGCATGTTTTTACTTCCAGAATAAACTAGGTTATTTTTCCGGAATGACTAAGTTATTCAAACCATCCACAGTCAGTCATATGTTGGAAGTAGATATGAATTAAGACTGTCATGGGTTGGCTTGTAGAGGTCTAAGATGTTGGACAAAGGGCTACAACACTCATGAGTGCTCATAAGTTATGAGTATTGGATTCAACCCGCGCTCATTGGAATTACTTCATGGATTTTATCACGAGTGATCATGAGACGATAATATCTTATATTCTTCAAACCTAGAGATATGAGTTGTTACTATGAGTTGGTTGTACATTGATTGCACGAAAATGCATTCAGTAACTCGGTGATATAAAACGTGCCTTTGTGTATGATTCAACAAGTAGCAGAACAAGCCATATGAGTCGAAGTTTATCCATTCCTTTTACCTTCGGGATAAAAGCGATATCTGTTAGCCCCCTCGATGATTTAATGATGACACATGTGAGTGCTTGGCCAAGCCAGGACTGATTTGATTTTTTCAATCAGTCAGTCGTCATGAATCGGAAATCGGGAAACAACAAATGGACAAAGAGAATGATTATAATCCATGTCTCAGTCCATATGATATCTACAATGGAGGAATATATGATCCCTTATCTAATGGACAAGTTCGTTGACAAGATCAGAGTTCGACAGCGGCTTTAAGAGCTACGATTGCCAGTTAGGTTTTGAAGTCATACTCAATAATAGTTTTAGACTTATCCAAGTGGGAGATTGTCGGATTAATGTCTAAGTCCATAACTATATTTGGTATGTACTTGACCCGACCCTGCATGGTCCATTTGGGTTGCACTTCACCGAGACAATTTATATGGATAGTCTTTTGAGAATAGTATATTTATGATTTATATTAATATATTATAAGTTCTAATATATTAATATATAATCATATTATTTAATTAGTATTGATCAAGAATTAATTTATAATTAATTAAGTGATCAAAATGAACTAATTAAATATGGACTCTTATATATGTGGAATGGGCCAAGTTTATTTAGGTTGGGCTAAGCTTTCATGGATAGTTCATGGAGTGTTTAACCCATGGATCATATGAAATGAAAGGTTATGGGTTTAACCCTATTCTCCATACTATATAAAGATGTCCTTGGTGAAATTGGCACTAGAGTGGGTACACTAAGAAGGGCTAGCTGATTTCACTAGATAGAAACCAAGTATTCATATTCTCTAAAGTCTTCCAAGGTGTCTTGGTGATTTGTGATTCCACTTGAGGCTTCCACACTATTGGGGCTAAGCTCTTAAAGCTTGAAGAAATCAAGCTACATCAAAAGGTATGTCATCTAACTAGTACTTTGTAGTATAATAACTTTATAATATGCTAGTTAGGATTTAAGCCTTGGAAAGTTCTTATTTGCATGTATGATAGAGAAAACATAGATCCAAGGTTTATAGGGTTGCATGTACACCATAAGAGTGTTAGAATGCTCAAAACCCAACATGATCGACTATGGATAGTTTGAATAATATAATTATTATGGATGTCAAAGCATGAAAAATGAAACAATAGTAAATGATTGACATAAGATAGTACCATACTAGTAAATAAAAAGCACCTCTTATTTAAGCATCAAATGTCAATTACATTTCGACTATTACAACTTTCGAAAGATATCTAATCATTAAAACTAATATCGTCCTTCAGCCCAATGCACCTCGCATGCTATAAGTGCTTAACCCTACTCAGTCCCTTCGTGAAGGGATCTGTTGGGTTCTCCTCTGTCGATACCCTCTTTGCCACAAGGAGTCCTTCTATTCGATGTTTAATGAAGTGGTATTTTCTGTCGATGTGCCTGAATCTGCCATGATCTCTTGGTTCCTTGGCTAAGGCAACTGCACTCTCGCTGTTACATAAAATCTCCAGAGACTCCTTTATAGTTGGTACAACTCCAAGGTCTCCGATGAAGTTCTTCAACCATCTCGCCTCCTTCACTGCCTCGCTAGCTGCTATGTACTCTGATTTGCAAGTTGAATCAGCTACTATCTCCTGCTTGGAACTTTTCCAAGTTATTGCTCCTCCATTCAGAGTAAAGACCCAGCCCGGCTGAGAGCGGAAATTATCTCTATCGGTTTGAAAGATAGTGTCACTATACCCCACCACTCTCAAGTCATCACTCCCACCGAGGGTAAGGACCCAGTCCTTAGTACTCCGCAAGTACTTGAGAATGTTCTTTACCGTAGTCCAGTGAGCCTTTCCCAGATTCCCTTGATATCTACTGACCATTCTCAAAGCAAAGGCCACATCAGGGCAAGTAGAAGTCATAGCATACATGATCGAGCCAACTGCGGAGGCATATGGTATTCGACTCATCTAAGCTATCTCAGCCTCTGTACTCGGACTCTGAACTTTACTTAGTTTGGCATTGCTCTGTATCGGTAAGTCACCTTTCTTGGAATCCTACATGCTGAATCTTTTCAACACCTTATCTAAGTAGGTGCTTTGACTATGTCCAATTTGTCTTTTACTCATGTCTCTCAATATCCTTATCTCACGAATGTAGGCAGCTTCTCCGAGGTCCTTCATAGTGAAACAGTTCCCAAGCAAGGACTTAACCTCCTGCAATGTTGGGATGTCATTTCCTATGAGTAGTATGTAATCCACATACAATACCAAAAAGCTAACTATGCTCCCACTAGCTTTGACATATACACATGACTCATCCTCGCTTCTCGAAAAGCCAAACTCTTTGACTTTCTCATCAAAACTAAGATTCCATCTCTGAGATTCTTGTTTCAATCCATAAATGGATTTCTCAAGCCTACACACTCTATTAGGGTACTTTGCATCGACAAAACCCTCTGGCTGACTCATGTAAACATCCTCAGCCAACATTCCATTAAGGAAAGCGGTTTTTACATCCATTTTCCATATTTCATAATCAAGAAATACAGCTATCGCCAGCATAACCCTAATATACTTAATCTTTGCTACTGGCGAGAAGGTCTCGTCATAATCAACTCCCGGAGTTTGAGTAAAGCCATCCGCAACCAGTCGTGCTTTATAAGTGTGCACTTTCCCATCCATGTCGGTCTTCTTCTTGAAGATCCATTTGCACCCGACTGTCTTACGACCTGGTACATTATCAACCAAGTTCCAAACTTGATTTTCATACATGGACTGAATCGCGCTGTCAATCACATCTTTCCATTTAGCAGACTCGGGGCCTGCATGGCTTCCTTGTAGTTGTTAGGTTCATCCAAATTTACCAGTGTGCTATCACTAATAAATGTCTCACCTTCTACAGTAATATGGAAACCATAAAACTCAGATGAAACTCTAACTCTACTAGAACGCCTTAGAGGTACAGACTCGTCAATCGGCTCAATAGGAGTTTCCTCCTCAGGTTGATCGCTTGTGTTTGAGGTTCCTTCACCGCTTGACTCTTGAAGCTCTTCAAGCTCAACTTTCCTCCCACTGTTTCCTTGGCCTGTGAGCTCTCCCTCACGAAAGACTCATCTCCTCGCAATGAAGACAACATTGTCACTCGGTCTATAGAAGAGATAACCAAAGGATTTTTGTGGGTAGCTGATGAAAATACACCGCTCACTACGAGGTTCGAGCTTGTCGTGAGTCTCACATCTCACGAAAGCCTCGCAACCACAAACCTTGATGTGGACTAACGTGGGAACCTTCCCAGTCCATATCTCGTAATCTGTTTTGGAAACTTTCTTGGTAGGGACTAGATTAAGGATATATGAGGCAGTCTCTAAGACATACCCCCAGAATGAGATAGGTAACGAAGCTCGAATCATCATGGAACGAACCGTGTCTAACAAGGTTCGATTGCGCCTCTCTGCCACACCATTAAGCTGTGGTGTCCAAGGTGGCATCAACTATGAGACAATTCCACATTCCTTAAGATAGTTAAGGAACTCGATACTAAGATACTCACCACCCTGATTTGATCGGATCATGTTTATCTTCCTGCCCAACTCATTCTCCACTTCTTGTTTTAACTCTTTGAATTTCTCAAAGGTTTCTGACTTATGCTTGATTAAGTAAACATAGCCATATCTACTGCAATCATCAGTAAAAGGCACATAGAAGCAGTTAGCATCCCTTGTGGCGATTCTGAAGGGCCCACAAACATCGGTGTGTATGAGATCCACAAACCTTCACCCCTTTCACAAGTACCAGTGAAGGGTGATTTTGTCATCTTTCCAAGAAAACAAGATTCACAAATGTCATCCGACCTTAAGTCGAATGACTCCAAAACTCCAGCCTTTTAGAGTTCGCCTATACGCTTCTTGCTAACATGTCCAAGACGACAATGCCACAAGCATGCTTTATCCAATTCATTGGAAGAATCGATATGCAACACATTATTTCCTAAGTTGTCTACAACATTCACAGTTTCATATACACCATTACAAGGTAATGCTTTAAAATAAAACAAACACCATTATAGTAAGCATTTATAGCACCAATTTTATTATCAAATGAAAAACTGTAGCCTTCTTTGTACAAACCATGAAAGGTAATAATCTTTCTTGCCATTTCAGACGAGTAGCAACAATTATTCAAATCTATTTCTAACCCACTACTAAGCAATAAAGAGTAAACTCCAATCTTGGTGACAGGTGAAACCTTCCAATTCCCCCATGATCAAGTTTATCTTCCCATGCTCCACATCCATACTTCTTTTTAGGCCCTGCACATTAGAACAAATGTGAAATCCACAACATGTGTCATGAATCCAAGAGTTAGAATGTGATGAGTTTTTAGATAGAATAGTATAAATACCTGCATGGGTGGGTTTAACCTTCCCATCTCTGACATCCTGCAACTATTTGGGGCAGCTTGGCTTCCAGTTCCCTTTCTCGTGATGGTAGAAACACTCTGCTTCCTTAGGAATGGAAGAGGGAGCAGCAGAACCAGCCTTGGTCCCACTTGAAGAGGATCTATCAAGAGACTTTACCTTGCGAATCTTTGAGGGAGCCTTCCTCTTCTTCCCTTTCCCTTGTCCAATTGCCAGAACAGGGTTAGTTGTAGTAGGAGTAGAAAGAACATTTTTACCTTTGAGACCAATTTCGGCAGTCCTCAAAAGCCCTTGAAGTTTGCTAAGTATGACCTCTTCCTTGTTCATATGATAAGTCATGTGGAACTGATCATAACATGGAGGTAAGGAGTGTAAAATGATATCTATAGCCAGCTCCTCAAGGAAGTTCACATTTAACTTTAGCATCTGGTCTACAAACCTTTGCATTTTCTACAAGTGGCCCGTGATGGGTTCACCATCCTTCATCCTGGTTGTTATCATGGAAGAGATGATTTCATACCTCTCTTGACGAGCACTCTGATGGTAACTTTCCATTATGTCCTGGTGCATCTCAAAAGGTATAAGTCCACATAGGACTTTTGGAGTTCAACTGACATAGTGGCAAGCATGATACAAGCTACCTTGATGGCATCCTTCCCGTGTGCCCTAAACTCAACAATCTCCTCAGGAGTAGCATAAGACTCATCGATTTCTTTAAGCTCCTTGTCTTGGACATATTCCTTGTCCTCATAGAGAGTGACCATCCTAATGTTGCTAATCCAGTTATTGAAGTTGGACCCATCAAAGATGACTCTCTTACATAAGTTCATGAGAGAGAAGGAGCAAGTAGGGTTTGATCCAGAAGCAATGTTGGAAGACATCTGGAAAGAAAGAAGGACAAATTTTAGATTAGATAAGAGTCCTTAATATAACACCAAAAATGAAATATTAAGGCTAGGACGCAACACAATATTTTAAAATTTGGAAGAGGTTTGCTGTAATCCAACTTGCAAAATATTTGAAGGTAGGTAAATGACGATTTACCAATTTCCACCATGAAAAACGAAATTGATTATTAAGTTTTAATTGGATTAAAACCCCTAGATCCTTTGAGATTCATTGAACAATTCAATGTCATGTTTGAATCTCGATGATACCCTTTAGGTTTGTGACTGGGATACCAAGGATTACAAACAAGGTCTGAATAACCATGCAAAATGTGCTTGGTACTCCCGATGTCATTTATCAGACAATCAATTTGCCAATTAACCAAACACGCTCTATTGATCTTATGATAAACATCGAGCCACCCTTTGCCACCCTTACTAGTCCAAGTTAATGTGTCGGTTAACCAGACACGCTCCATTAACGACTTGGCAAGGTGCAAAGTGCAATTTTCGTGGATTAGCATCAATTTCACATTTTCCTAAGGTAACTAAGATTGGGAATTTAATAAAAGGTTTAGTTGCTTTATAATTATCATTATTCTTATTGAGAATTAATGTCCTATCCTACCCATTCGGCAAACGACCCTCCACCAGTCAAGGAAGCGGTGGGTGAGAGTGGACACCCATTAAACTGCCATTTTATATGCAGTAACCTTATACCTCCACCCTTATGGCTCGGCTTCGTGAACGAGGCCTACTGATGGTAAAACCGACTTGATCTTATACACAAACACACACATACACACACACACACACACACATATATATATATATATATATATATATATATATATATATATATATATATATATATATTATTAAACTTATAATACTATAAAGTATAAGGGTTGAATTTTAAACTTTTAAAATTCTAGGTTTTAGAATTAAATTATCTTAAGTGTGACTTTACAAATTCCAAAACTTGTTGACAAGTTTTGACACTATTAAATAGTTTAATTTTCTATAACTTACAAGTTTTAATGACTTTTCTGAAAAAGACTTTTGGAATTCCATAACTTGAGGACAAGTTATGGAGTCCATTAAAAGGCATTTAGATCAACAATTAAGCTAATAAGAAGTTTCAAATAATTTCTATGATCAGGACAAACTCATAAGAAAAGATAATTCACGTCAACAATTTTCAAGAAATCATATAAACTAATTTAAATCTTGAAACTTTGACAATTATCTTTTAAGAGAAATCTCCAGAAAAAGTCCTAAAATTTTAGTCCAATTTATGGAAAAGTCCCAAAATAAATTTTATTTACAGAAAAGCACAGGATACTGGTTAAAACTTCGAGAAAACCCTTTTCTGCCGGTTTCGTAGATTTTGCCGATATTCTGTCCTTTTTCGTTAGTTTGCTCAAAATTTTGGGACTTTTCCGAAAATTACATAATAACCAAAATATTGGGACTTTTTTGAAAATTACCATGAAATTAATGGATATTATTATTAACAAATCATTTATAAACGTAAAAAATATGTTTATTATGAAAAAAAAAGAAATACATTTGTTGCTAATTTCTAGAAATAAATTGATGGCCTAAGTACTCCTCTGTTGCTTCCTAACCACTCAAATTCTCTACGTTCTTGCTATGCATTGTTGTGGGTATGATGGTGAAATGAACTTAGTTAGCATTCCTCTAATGTTGGTGTTCCTCTTATGTTGTTTAACCTAACTACCAACCAAGATTCATACCTTACATGTTAGCAACCATCGGCTAACACACATCTATAAAATATGAAAAGTGAACCATGAATGATAATTTATATGGAAACACGTGAATGGTGATTATCTATTTAAATTTTCATTCAAAGCTTACTTTTTACTCTAAATAGATGTGTGTAATTTTATGGTTGTTACCGGGTAATGTTTGGAGGTTAGGTGGTAGTTAGGTTAAAGAACATAATGAAAGATCTATATGTTTGTGTAATGATATTTTCTAACAACACGTGATCATATAGCATCATGCCTAATAGCAAGTAGTCACTTATTGATTGTGTATTAATCAATATTATCAACTCTTGTATTGGTCACGCCTAACAGAGTACTTTTCAATATGACACCCACAACGATACATAAGAAGAACATATAGACTTTGAAGTGGTCAACAAACTACAGAGAAGTACATAGTCGACCATTATATTCATACAAATTAGCAACAAATGTATTTCCTTTGTTTATATAAAAATATTTTTTATGTTTATAAATGATTTGTTAATAATAATATCCAATAATTCCATAGTAATTTTCAAAAAAGTCCTAATTTTTTGTTTATCGGGTAATTTTCAGAAAAGTCCTAATATTTTGAGCAAACTAGAAAAGGGACAGAATACCGGCTAAATCTACAAAACCGGCCAAAAATGGATTTTTTTGAAGTTCTAGCCGGTATTCTGTGCTTTCATGTGAACAAAAATTAGTTCGGGACTTTTTTATAAATTAGACTAAAATTTTAGGACTTTTCTGGAGATTTCCCATCTTTTAATTGGAAAAACATGATCATTACCTTATGAAAAAATAGGTTTCATGGTTCAAAAAACAGTTCGGGGTAATGATCCTAATCCAATTTCAGGCCAAAAGTCGAATATCTGCCCACTGGAGCACCAACTCGGCGAGTACATGAACTGGACTCGTCGAGTTGGTCGTTTAACAAAGGGACTCGGCGAGTCACCCAGTGGACTCAGTGAGTTCACTGGGCAGAAGGTAGAAATTCGATGTTTTACACTTTGAAAATCCATATAACATCAAATATAATAGAAAACAATCCTAGGTTCTGATACCACTGATGGGTTTTCAGCATCCTAACAACCTTAAGGTGCACATACAACCCTCAATGATTTGGATCTATATTTTCTCTAATTATACATGCAAAATGATTTTCCAAAGCATTTCCCTAACTAGCATACAAACATGGGTACTAGTATAACAAAAATCTAGTTAGAACACATGCCTTTTCTTGTATCTTGATTCCTTGGACCTTTAAGAGCCTAGCACCCTAAATGTGATACCTCAAATGCTTCACACAACACCACCAACAATAAAGGACGTGAGAGAGAATAATTGCACTCAAAATCGGCTACGGCTCTTCCAAGAACACTAAGGTATCTATTTTATGAGCTCATGGATTTCTTAACAAAACTAAGATTACACCATGTAAACCTTAATGTGCATGACCATGGATCATCCATGGGTTCGTTACATGGGTTTCAACCTCTATGGATCATCCATGGGTTCGTTACATGGGTTTAGCCTAACATAAGGAATCATGGATCATTGTCCCACACCATAAGAATGAAAGATTTACCAAATCAACCCTTTATATTTAATTAATCTCTTTTGATCACAAAATTAAATCCAAATTAATTCTTGATCGATACTAATTAAATAATATGATTTCATATTATTATATTAGAACTTATAATATATTAATAAATCATAAATATCATTTTCTCATAAGTCCATCCTCACAAATTGTTTTGGTGCCATGCAACCCAAATGGATCATGCTACTCTCGGGTCAAGTAAATACGAATTATAATTATGGGTTTAGACACTAAATCCAATAGTTTCATGCATTATTCTTGCCAAAGAAATTCCTGATCTTCAGTGGGATCTGGAACTCTTCACTGCCTTTGACATGATTGAACATAGTATTGAAAGATTTGAAACTGTTCGAGCTCTTCATGCCTGTAAGATGGAGAAAACTGGAAATGTGAGCACTCATTTTCTCAAGATGCAAAGTCATTTGGATCAATTGGAGATATTGGGGTCTCCATATCCACTAGACTTGGCCACAGACTTAATTCTGAACTCATTGCCTAAGTCTTATGATACTTTCATCATGAAATACAATGAATGGCTGGGATAAACCTATCTGTAAGGTGCACAGGATCCTCAAAACTATAGATAAAAACATACCATGGAAAACCCCCCAAGTGCTCATGATCAGGGCGAGACAAGACAAAAAGAAGAAACAAGGCAAGAACTCCAAAGGGAAGCCACAAGCTGGAAAGGGCAAGGGGAAGAAAGATCCCCAAAACCCACCACTTAAGAAGAAGAAAAATGTGGCTAAATACAACACATGCTTTGAGTGTGGTTTCGTGGGGCATTGGAAAAGGAATTCTCCTAAGTACCTTGTGGAGTTGAAGAACAAGAAGTTTTGGGATGGAATTTCAAGTATATCTGTTTTCATGATTTAAGTGCTAATGTTTACTTTTCATCAAATACTTGGGTATTTTATATTGGATGTGGAACTCATATATGTAATTTGTTGAAGGGGTTTCAAAAAAACTAGGGAACTAAAGACGGATGAGATGCTTTTGCATGTTGGCAATGGAGCACGTGTTGCACTCTAAACGTTTGGATATTTTGATTTGTGCTTACCATCTAGTCTGTACTTAACATTAAACAATGTGTTTTTAAATACTTCTATCACTAGAGATATTATCTCAGTTTCACATTTAAGGAAATCTGGTTATGAATTCAAATTTATTGATGATAATATTCATTCCTTATTTAAAGGAAGATTCTATTTTTAGGCTAGACCAATAAATATAATTTATGAGATGACCTAAATGAAACTTCAAACGAAAATTCCCTTTATCATGTTAACACCATAAGGATCAAACAAGGTTTGAACCAAAGATATCTCTGGCATTGTCGCCATCGACACATAAACAAGAGGCTAATATCACAACTTCAAAAGAGTGGACTTTTGGGGGAAAACGAAAGTGAGTCATTTGACATATTTGAGTCTTACTTATGTGGTAAGATGACAAAGTCCCCTTTCTGTGGAACTAGTGAAAGGGCAAGTGTTTTATTAGGCATCACACACATTGATGTATGTGGTCCTTTCAAAACAATGTCAAGATATGGTGAAAGATCTTATATGACCCTCACTAACGATTTCAGTTGATTTGGTTATATGTATTTGATGAAACATAAACACGAAGCATTTGATAACTTTAAATTGTTTCAAAGTGAATTTGAAAGTCAACTCGATAAGGCTGTCAAAGTCCTTCGTTCAGATAGAGGTGGTGAGTAATTAAGCCAAGAGTTCCAAGATCATCTTAGGAGTTGTGGGATTATCCCACAACTTACTCCACCCTGAGCACCATAACTTATTGGTGCGTCAAAAAGAAGAAATCAGATTTTACTTGATATAGTCTGATCCATGATAAGTAGGAGTATTGTCCCTTTATCCTTTTGGATTTATGCCTTACTCACCAAAGCCCGTATCTTGAATATGGCACCAACTAAGAAGGTAGACAAAACACGTGATGGGATGTGGTATGGGAAAGCTCCATCCCTATCTTATATGAATGTTTGGGGTTGGGAAGCCTATATTAGACAAGACACTTCCAGGAAACTCTAGCATAGGTCTACCAAGTTAATCTTTGTAGGATATCCTAAATATTCTATATGATATTACTTCAACATCCCTAGTGAGAATAAGATCTTTATTTCATGAAAATTTGAATTCTTGGAAAGAAATTTTCTAATGAATGAAGCAAGTGGCAGGTGCGTAGAACTTGAAGAAGATCAAGAACCACGGCCTTGTGCAACTCAAGTTGGCACTAATACTGAATAAGAGGTTGTTTAAGATGAAGATGTCATTACTCTTCAACCTGTTGAAACAAAAGGCTTTCGCATATCCGGTAGAATTCTTCAAGAACTTCATAGATATGGATGCCTCATTAATGAATGCTTCATGATAATGAATGTTGATGATCGTGTCACTAACCGAAATGCAACGACAACTCCTAAATATGACAAATGGCTTGAAGCCAAGGATGTTGAGATGCAATCCATGAGAGAAAACTAAGTTTGGGATTTGGTTGAACTTCCTCCCCAATGTAATACTGTATGGAGTAAGTAGGTCTGCAAGAAGAAGACTGACATGGATGCCAATTTACACATATTCAAAGCAAGACAAGTTACTAATGGATTCACTCGAACCCAAGGGGTTGATTATGATGAACTTTTTTATCAGTTGCTATGATTAAATCTAGTAGGATACTACTTGCAATAGGTGTATATCATGACTATGAGATATGGAAAATGGATATCGAAACTGCTTTTCTAAATGTACACTTGGAAGAAGATGTCCATATGGTTCAGCCCGAAGGTTTTATCGAGATAGATCAAAACGATTAATAGATTTAAGTAAAAGTACATATATTGAAAAAGTCTTAAAAAAGGTTCAAGATGGAAAACTATAAGATAGGAATTGTACTTATAGTGCATGACACAGTACTAAGTTCATCCCAATGTCCTAGCACAAACGTTGAGCTGGAAAAGATGAAAGATGTTATGTATGCTTAGGTAGTTGGATCCATAATGTATGCCATGAATTGCACAAGAATTGATATTGCTTATAGTATGAGCGTGACAAGAAAATAACAACGAAATCCAGGGGAGAATCACTGGATAGCTATGAATAGCATCCTTAAGTACTTTCATAGAACTAAGGATATGTTCCTCGTCTATGGAGGCGTGGAAGAAAGCTTAAGTGTAAAGAACTACACCGATGCTTCCTTCACACCAAATTGAGATGATTGCAATTCACATTCAGGATATGTTTTCATTATCAATGGGGGTGTAATTTCTTGTAAAAGCTCCAAGCAGAGTGTTGTTGCAGAATTCACTACAGAATCCGAATACATCGTTGCTATAAAATCTGCACAAGAGGCTGCTTGGATGAATAAATTCATTAGAGATCTAGGTGCGGTTCCATCCATTCAGGATCCCCTAGAAGTATTAAGTGACAATGAGGGTGCAACTACTTTGGCAAAGGAACCCAGATCACACAAGAAGACCAAGCACATTAGCCGAATATTGAACTTCATTCAGTATAAATTTAATGATGGTGATATCAATATTCGCATAGTTCACACTTATCAAAATTTGGCGGACCCTTTCTCAAAGCCCCTTCATGAAGCAAAGTTTGGTGGACCCTTTCAAGATCACTTCATGTATCGTTGTCATGAATGATACTTGATAAAAGGTAATATCTGTATATGATTACCACCCTAGATACATATATGGGTCTTAAGTGTGGAGAGTTCTGTGCTTTGATATAGTCAAATGTTGTTCTTTAATTAGGCAGTTATAAAGTCTATCATCAAGTATGATATAAACCATGCATGAGGCGTATGTAGTCAAGACGAGATTTGTTACACTTATTCGCTAGGAGTTAGACATCTAAGGCCATATGTAAAGTTGAACACTTAAATGAGATTGACGGGGATCTATATCTCTTGTTCAACATGATGTCTGTAGCAAATGGAAAACTGATAAACTTACCTTATACACTAATTGTAGCCTTGGCCTTGTGGAAATTGGGTGTTAATAGAATGCCACAAAGTCTTATGTTGATGGGGGCAGTGCAATGTTGTTAGATGTTCACCACTGTCTATATCAATCTAATATGAGTCTTGCATAAGTGGGAGATTAAAAGATATTGTATGCTCAAGAGTCATTAAAATCATATTGTTAATTAACATATGATCCTAAGGGTCACACTAACAATAACTTGATACAATTGATTATTTATTAGAAATCGATTTTAATAAATATTCATAAACTTTTATAATAAATTGGGAAAATATTTATTTCATGGAAATAATTATTTTACAATAACAAGTAACATATTATTTCATACGGTATGAATTAATAATTCATGTACATTATTTTGGCCTAGAAAGACTCTTTTGTCTTTTTTCTAAAAGTTTAAGTTTATATCTTATAAAGAGTTATAAGAATTTTATAAACTTTTCTTCTCTTTTTATACAAAAAAAAAAGGTGAGCTAGTTTCTAGGAAACAAGACATGGTATTTTGAATATAATAAGGGAAAGTAAACATGGGTTAAAAGGTATAGCAGACAAGTAGGCTTTAGGATATGGATTACTTAAAGCGTTAAGAACTTTTAGGTAATGATTTAGCTTTACGATGGCTTTCATACCTTCATTTTTTGGTGGAAAAATTGTAGCTCCTCCTCCCTCATTCTATCATTGTTCTTCCATAGTGTTAGGAGAAGTGACATGCTCTCTTTAAGTCAAACTTTGGTTTCTGCTTAAAGCTTAAGATTTATGACTAGCATCTCTTCAAGTTGGTTTATTGTTGGTGTCTTAAAGGTTCCACATTTTTCATCAACCTCCTAGCCTCCCCTTGAGGATCCAAAGAAAACAATGGTTGTTTATTCTTTTACTCTTCTATGGTTGGTGTTTTCTTTCCATTACATGCAAGATGATCCCAGGTGGGTTGTAACTTGTTTATAATTTTTCAAAAATTCAAGTCTTCCGTTTTCCATCTTTATGTGTTTTTGAAACAAATTTTGAACTAAAACCCAACACTTGGCCCATAGGCTTATGAATCATGACAACCAATCCAATCTTCCATGTAGTAGCTTTTGGAACATTCATCATTTATATGCATTGCAAGAGCATCAACAATCCACCACTAGAACATCAGGTGTCATTGCATGGAACACCTTGTCACTTAGTGGCACCTTCCATCACTCTGTGGTACCTCAAGTGCATGACGTATCATCGAGGTGCCATGACTGCACATCAGTGTGACATTTAGTGGCAATTTCAGACTTAATGATGCCTCCTATGCATGTAACTTCTTCAAGGTGCTATAGAGTTTTACATCATCGGCTTCTCTATTATTTTATGTTCCATTGAGTGAAACCGACACCCCCGAACCAAAGTCCCTGAGAATACAAGTCGTTTTGAAAAGTGCCAACATAGAATGTTGGTGAGTTCATAAGCATATTTGTAGGAAAAACTTTGAAATATCTTAGTTTATAATAAGTTGCAAAACTCTAGAAAATCTAATATTTTCTAAAAAAAAAAAAGTAGTTATGAGTCTCGTTCCCAAAACCATGTACAATTGCATGCATATTTCCTGTTTTCCATTGTTTGTATTTGAAAAGAGTGTGTCCCCAAAAAAATCCTATATTTTCTTATATATATAAAAAGTTGTAGTCCTAAAACCCTAAGACAGGAGTGGTGATATTAGTTTACAAAACATACGAAACATAGTTTTGTATTTTATAAAACGAGTAGAGTGTCCATTCTTCGTAAATTCAAAATATTATAGTTATTCCCTATATGAGTCGTTACAACCATGCTAATGCGACTAAAGTGTCTGTCTTGACGTTCTTCAGGCGTCGGTTTCTAATAAGATATTTGACACCCTAAACTGGCCCGTCTAGCTGTAGCGAACAGCTCAGGTGTGGGGGTGTCAACCCCGTATAGATCTATACACAATTACTGTGCTCTCCCTCCAGGAGACTTTGGTTATAACTACATGACTTACGGTGTACAATAGGTAGGTACGGTGAAGAAGTGTCTCACAAGAGCCTCACCAAACAATTACGCGTATTTATTGAATAATGCATATGGCTATCTTAGTGTAAAATTATGATTGCAGTTTTACGACATGCGCTTAACGTCTTTATGACATACAGCTTAACACTTGTATTTTTAAAGCTTTATGTTGGTCATGTTATGACACACGGATATCCTATCTTAAAACTCTATTTCGCATACCGGTTATATTAAATTATTTATAACGATATTTATAAATAATTACTAATAGCTTGTCAACCTACAATATGTGTTGTAAATGTAACAAAATACTATAGGTTTTAAACCTTTGAAATAGTTCAACCTTTTACGATTATTTTACTAATAAATAAATCATATTTTAGTAAAATATTCAAGTGGGATGGTGGGTTTTTAACACACCAAAAATTTGTTTGAGTGTTTTGTAACACCAAAAATACTCTATTTTGCGACTAGAACTTGTCACATTTTACACAAAATTACAAAAAACCTTGAAATTTATTATGTTTTAACAATTTAACAAGTATTAGTATCTAACCCTTAATCCTTTTTTTTATTAGCCCAACCGGCCCAAGGAGGTTCTCGGCCCAAGTTTGGCCCAAAATAATTAGTGGGCTTTGCTTTGGCTTGACCCAATAAAGATTTTTGGCCTAGTAATGCTTAATAAGGGGTTTTTGATTCAAAGAGTCCAAAAATAGGAGTCCCCGGCCCAACCAAGCCCCAAGTATGGGTTTTCGGCCCTTATAAAGGCCAAATGGAAGCTATCGGCCAAAAAAGGCCCATTAGAGGAGTTTTTGGACCAATATAATGTCTGATAGAAGTTTTCAGCCCATTAGGGCCCAAAGAGGGGTTTTCAGCCCAACAAGACCAAACGAAAAAGTTATCGGCTCATTAGGGCCCGATAAGGAAGTATTGCTCCAATAAGGGTTTTGGGTTGAAAATTTATGGGCTAAGGCCTAAAAATGATTGGACTTGGTTGATTGGAATGAGTTTTAGGCTTATACGAGCTTGTTTCGACTTGAATGAAAATTTATGAAAGTATGAACTTAATAGCATTGAAGTTTGAATTTCACTAGATGAGATGTTGCAAGATTAGACAAGAAGATTATATTGTACAAGGATCATCATCTTAACCCTAATTTGCTAGTCGTCACATGATCCCCTCGTTAGAGGGAATTTCGTCCTGAAATTTTTTTTGGAGTAGCCATCAAGAAATATGGAAAAGATGGGGGTATTTTACATCATCTAATCTTCGCGTTCCCAGGTGAATTCTAGTCCTTGCTTGGCGCTCCATCGGACCTTCACAATGGGAATGCGGCTTTTCTTGGTTCGCTTCACTTTTGTGTCCATGATTTCAACTAGCTCCTCAAGGAAATGGAGATTTTCATTCACTTCAATTTCATTGAGCGGGACAACGAGGGTCTCGTTAGATAAGCATTTCTTAAGATTTGACACATGAAAGACGGCGTGTACATTGCTGAGCTCCGGTGGTAACTACAACTTGTAAGCTACCAGACCGATCCTTGCAAGGATCTCGAATGGTCGAATGTATCATGGATTTAACTTTCCCCGCTTTCCGAACCTTATCATCCCTTTCCAGAGAGAGGCTTTTAGCAGCACGCGATCACCTACTTGAAATTCCAGGGGCTTTCACCTTTTGTTTGCGTAGCTCTTCTATCGATCTCGAGATGCCTGTAGTCGCCCCCTGATCTGAATAATTTTCTCGGTTGTTTCCTAGATAATCTCGGGCCCAGTAAGAGTGATGTTTGGTACCTGCCCTTTTGCCAATTGTGTGTCTCTTACCTCCGCCCAATAGAGAGGTGATCAACATTTTCGTCCATAAAGGGACTCAAAGGGAGCTACCTTAATGCTTGTGTGATAGTTGTTGTTGTACGAGAATTCAAATAGGGACAAATGGGTATCCCATGCTTTACCGAAGTCTATCACACATGCTCGGAGCATATCTTGCAAGGTTTGGATGGTCCTCTCACTTTGCCCATCTGTCTGGGGATAGTAGGCGGTGCTCATATCGAGCTGAGTTCCCAACGACCTCTGTAGTGATTGCCAAAACCGAGAGGTAAACTTGCTATCTTTGTCCGAGATAATAGATATTGGTATGCCATGTAATATCACAACCTCTTTTATGTAAATTCCGGTCAGCTTTTCCATCTTATATGTTTCCTTAATTGGCAGGTAATGGGGGGATTTGGTCAACCAATTGACAATCACCCAGATTGCATCCAAACCGTCTGTCATCTTGGGCAATTTGGTTATAAAATCCATTGTGTTCCTCTCCTATTTCCACTCGGGTAACTCTGATTGCCAGAGGAGTCCTGAGGGCTTTTGATATTCTACCTTCACCTTGGCACAAGTCAGGCACTTGCCCACGTAGGTAGCAATTTCTGCTTTCATATTTGGCCACCAATATTATTGTTTGAGATCCAAGTACATCTTGTCGGACCTTGGATGGACAGAGTATCATGTCTTGTGTGCTTCATTCATGACTACGTCTCTAAACCCTCCAAATTTTGGGGTCCAGGTCTGGTCCATGAGATTGTATGCTCTGTCCTCTTTGATTGTGAGATTCTTGTCCATTCCATGCAAGGCTTCGTTTGCGATGTTCTCTGGCTTCAAGGCTTCCAGTTGATCCTCCTTGATTTGAGAAGACAAGTGGGAATGGATGCTCATCGTTAGTGTTCTTACCCGACGACTCGAGTATTCCTTTCTGCTTAGGGCATCAGCCACCACATTGCCCTTGCCCGGATGATACCTGATCTCACACTCATAGTCATTCAACAACTCAACCCGTCGCCGATGTCTCATGTTTAATTCTTTTTGGTTCAGGATATGCTAGAGGCTTTGTGGTCTGTGAGAATGGTGCACTTTGCCCCGTAGAGGTAGTGCCTCCAAATCTTTAGAGCGAAGACCATGACTCCCAGCTCGAGATCATGAGTGGTATAGTTCACTTCATGGGTTTTCATTTGTCTGGATGCATAGGCTACAACTTTTCCACACTGCATAAGCGCACATCCTAGTCCTTGATTCAATGCGTCGCAATATACCAAGAAGTTATTTGTTCCCTCTGGAAGAGACAACATTGGAGTGCTACAGAGGGTTTGTTTCAGGGTTTGAAAAGTAGCTTCTTGTTTCGCACTCCAGGTGAAACGTACACCCTTCTAGGTTAGAGTGGTGAATGGCTTGGCGATCATGGAGAAATTCTAAATGAACCTCCTATAATAACTAGCAAGGCCCATGAATTGCCTGATCTCCGATGGGGTTCTCGAGGTTGCCCAACCCTCAATCACTTTGATCTTGGAAAGGTCAACATGTATCTCTTCTTCATCGACTACGTGTCCCAGAAAATCCACCTTGCGGATCCAGAACTTGCACTTGGAGAATTTTGCGTATAACTTTTTCGCTCTTAGAGTCTCCAAAACCTATAGTAGCTGTTGGATGTGTTCTTCCTTGCTTCGAGAGTAAACTAGTATGTTGTTTATAAAGACTATCACAAATTTGTCAAGGATCAGCAAACTCGGTTCATCAGGTCAATAAATGTCGCCGGTACATTTGTCAGACAAAAGCGCATCACGAAGAATTCATAGTTCTCGTAACGAGTTCGGAAGGCAATTTCGGGGACATCTTCCTCTCGGGCTCGCAATTGACGATATCCGGACCTCAGATCTATTTTCGAGAAGTAACTGGCCCATTGTAATTGTTAAAATAGATCGTCGATCCTAGGAAGAGGGTATCGATTGTTGACAGTGAGTTTGTTGAGTTCACGGTAATTGATACATATGCAAAAAGAACCATCTTTATTTCTGACAAACAAAACTGAAGCACCACAAGGAGAGAAGCTCGGTCTGATGAACCCTTTGTCTAGCAATTCGCTCAATTGGAAAGATAGCACTTGCATTTCTCCATGGGCTAATCTATACAGAGACTTGGCAATTAGCGTGGCTTCGGGCACTAGGTGAATTCGAAATTCGACATGTCGCTCAGGGAGTATTCCTAGGACATCTTCAGGAAATACGTCTGGAAAATCGTGCACCTCTGAAATGTCCTTGAAGTTCTTTTTCTTTTTCTGTTTGTCCACTACGTTGGCTAGAAAGGTGTGATTCTTTTTATGCAAGCACTTTTATGCCTTTGATGCACGAGATAAGACGGAGGTTTGCACCAGGTTTATCTCCATATATAATTAGGGTTTCGTCGTTGGGTAGGTGAAGGCGAACGACCTTCTCGCGGCACATAATATCAGCATGGTGAAGGCTTAACCAATCCATAATGATGATCACATCAAAGCTTCTAATAGTAACCGACGTTAAGTTAATTTGAAAATAGTGATTATTTAGTGTTAGCGTGCACCCAAGAAATACATCATTGGTTGTTTCAGTTTTCCCATTAGCCATTTCAACCATGAAGGTTTCGTTTAACTTTTGGGGATTTTGGTTTAGCAAATGTTTAAACTAATGGCTCACGAAACATCGTTCTGCCCCACTATCAAATAAGATGCATGCATAGATGTTGTTGAGGAGGAACGTACTGGAGACTACCGTTGGGTCCTATACGGCCTACCCTTGTCCCATTGCTAGGACTCTTCCTTATCCACCTACACCCCGAATGTTGGCCTTGGGGCACTTCCGTTTGTAATGGCCAGTCTCTCTGCAACCGTAACAATCTTGACTAGCCCCAACATTGTTGGGTTGGTTATTTATTTGAGGCTGCGCTCTACAATACCGGGCGGTGTGCCCTTTTCGGTTATAGCTGGTGCATTGCAGGTCTCAGCGTACGCCATTGTGGTGGAAACTACACTTATCGCATTTTGGAAGAGAACCTGCATATGGTTTTGCTGGTGTTGGTGCAGCGGTGGTTGTTGTAGCAGGAGTGGTAGCAGCGTGAACTGCTACGAGTTGATGTTTCTTCCCTGATTCTTGCGCTTGTTGTCCCTTTCTCTTCTTTCCCCAGTTCTTCTTTTTGTCCTCTCGTTTCGTTGTTTCAAGGTACAACAGCCTTTTTCCCCTTTGTTTCCCCATGGTCATAAAGCTTTTGTGCCAGACGTTTCGCACTATTGAAGGTTGAGGGGTTAGCGGCAATCACATTCCCTTGAATTGGGGGAGTTAGTCCCTATGACAACCCGATACTTCAAATCAATGTAATGACCTAAGAGTCAAGGATTGTAATCTACTTTTGATATAATAAAAATATCGTCAAAAATAAAATGTTCAAAAGTCTCGATTGGGTTGCATAATGTAATAGATATCGTAACAAGGTTTTCAGAAATGTAAAGAACACAAAATTCCAAGTTATAACGAAGAAGTTATGACCAATTAAAGATTCTGCAAAAAAACTGGTAAAACACTGTTAAGCGTAAAATGCGAAATTTCAATAAAATACTTTTTAACCTTAGGTATCCAAATGAAAGTCGTAGATATCATTAAACTGTAAACGTACATAAAAAGAACGTCCAAATCTGACATCGTATGAGGAAGTTATGATTTTTCTAAGTTTCAGATATAACAGTAGACAACTAAAAACTCGAAATAGAGATCGACCAACTTTTAGACAAGGCAACCTAAACGAGAATTGAGGATCTCGACAATTATAGTACAACGGTAAAAAGACAGACAAAAACGGACGCCGGATGAAGAAGATATGAATTTTTAACGGACTTTTCCTGTCACGGACTATTAAAAATAAATAATTATAAATAAATTCAAAATTTGCCAACGAAGTCTAAATGAAAGTTGTAGAGTATGGTCTCAGCTACGCGTGGATATAAAGAACGTCAAAAAAGGAGCTTGTATGCGAATGTTACGGATTTTAGAAGATTAGGGCACAAAAACCGAGGGGGGTACGCCCCAGCGTATGACGGTACGCCCAGCATACGCAATGCAGGGCCTCGGATTGACCACATCTTCCAATTGCCTTCTAGCCCATCCCATCCGAAGTCTGGTATCCGACGAAGATGTCATGCATGACGTACGCACCGCGTACACGAGTACACCCAACGTACGAGGTCGGTTCCCATCCTATAAATAGCATGCAAGGCTTCCGAACTTATTTGCGAATTTACAGCTTCTCTCCCATATTTTCTCACTTTCGAGCTCCTCGAAACCAAACCAACGCCCTGGTTACGTATCCAAGCTCCGACGAAGGCCCGAAGCTCCGAGACTCCCGAGAAATTTCCACTTTCCGGTCGAAGTGTTGCCCGAGAAAAGTCTCGTTTTCTTCAAATCGTCACACTTACTAGGTGAGTTCATACCCCTATATTTTCACATCTTTACTATATTTTAAGGGAAAAATACAAGTGAAACGCAAGAAAAACTTATGTTAAAATGCAAATCGTTACATATAGTTTCTAATGCTTTATCTACATTTTGTGTATAAATGTTAAATAAGTAAAAATAACGTTATTACAAATGTCATAATTTACATGCATTGTTGGTAATACACCAAGGTTTATCATTCAAATGAAACACACTTTTTGAAAAATTATAATAGGTTTAGTTTACGAGATATTCATGATATTTTACATACTATAAACACTATAAAGAGGAAATACTTACATTTACAAGAAAAATGGACTTTTCATACGTAAATCTATTTGATACTAACTTTTGTGAGACATTTGACTTCACGTACTTTCAAGTACTCATTTCAAGTCATGTGTTATAAACCAAAATCTCTTGTAGGGAGAGCGTGATACTTATGTATAGATCTATACGGGATTGATAATCCTGCACCTAAACTGTTAGCTACAATTTGACCGGCAGGTCTGGGGTGACAAACACCATAACACTCCAAGGCCTGGAGAACGTTGTTACAGGCAGTCTGGGTTAATAGTACGGTTATAAAACTCACATGAAGTATTAAAACATTTTGTTTTACGGGGCTATCAAACGCCTTAGGGGTTATATATACATATATAAATCTACTTACACTATATTAGGTATGGAAAATACTTATGCATTCCAGTTTTTGGAACTTTTAAAACTACCATTCATTTATGGAAAATATTGGATTCTATAGAAACAAACTCAGTTACTTTATGCAAAAAGGCATACAATTCTTATACAAAAACACTTATGAACTCGCCAACTTAATTGTTGACACTTTTTGAAAACTACTTGTATTTCTCAGGGATTCAGTAATACATGTAAACAACAGCTTTTGGGGAAGGGACGCTAAGGTGTCAATTTGAAAACTTATTATAACATTATAATGTAATTTATTTTGAAACATGTATTACAAGTAACAATGTAACTTTTAAATTATATTTATGGTGGTTGTGTTTGCTTTCTTTACTATTTACTCAACTATTATGATACTACATGAAGTTATCCGCCCTCGAACGATTCCGCCGTTCTAGTTTGGGAGTGTGACACTCCCCAGATGAATCGTTCGACCTTCTTGCTCTTGGAAGTAATCATCCCTGGGCACAAGAGCACCAGATCGATGAACCTTGAAATATAAGCTTCGATGCCATAATCCTTTACAATAAGATTCCATAGTTCTTGCTCAAGCTTCTTCACTTCACCTTAGGGGCAATTCATCGAGCATCACGTTTTTGAGTTCTCCCCATGCCATTGCGTTTGCTACCAGCAGAGTTAGGGACTTGACATGGCCATTCCACCATGGAAGTGCCCTGTCAGAAAACATACAGGCAGCGAACTTTACTTTGCTTGGTTCGGGGCAGCCACAGATTTCGAATACAGATTCGATCTTCTTGAACCATCGAGTGAGGGAAATCACACCTCTGCTTCCATTAAATGGTCTTAGTTTTGCATCGGTGAAGTCCTTGTATGTGCACGTTTTCTAATGTTCGGGGTTATCCCCGTGATTGGAACTCCTCGTTCCATTTTTGTTGCCTCCCCCGTTGGTGCCGTTGTTGATGTGAGTTAGTGATGCAGTAACTTCAACAGACACTGTCGCCTGAAATGCAACAGAATTCATCTCGGTGGAGGCAGCGGTGGTGGTGGTTCTACTGTAGTGTTTTTGCGGATATTCCTTCTAGGCATTTCCTACTACGAAGTAGGAATGGCGATGAGTTTATGGAAACCCCTTATTTTTTTAGTGGTTACGGTGGTTTGATTGTACTTATAACTAAAAATGTATTACATCAAGTAAAAATGAAACGCGAGGACATAGCAGATAACAACATCACAAATAAAACACATCATCGTTTCATTAATGATAAATTTTTAGTACATAATGCATGAAAATTGACCTTTGAAAGGTCTACAGTACATAAAGAATAAAATCTGACAGCATAATGACCCTGCGAGTAGTGTAATCACTTAAATGTAGGGTCGATCCTACATACATGAAGGGAAGAGAAAAGGTAGGATGAGCCCTACACATGACGAGTGGTCCTGGGTGGTGCCTGTGATGAGGTAGAAGCGCCCTGATACTCAGCTAATATGCGCTCAGCGACTCACACCCTCGTCTCCAGCGCAGCCTGCCGCTCCTGAAACTCCTTCACGAGATCCTGAGTGTGCCACTCCGCACGATCCATTGCGGCTCTCATCTCGATCATCTGGTTAGCAGTCACCTATTCCTGATTGCCAATTTCCCTACTCGAACCATAACGGGAAGAGCGCGATCCGCCGGGCCTCCTTGCTAGAGGTTGTAGAATCCCCGCTCCATTCCGAAGGGCAGGCACTGGCCCTAGTGTCGGCTCCACCTCTCTATGTCGAGTGCCCAGGGGGCGTTAGGTCATTGTAGCCCATCCAGTGTGTCAGCATCCTCGCCATGTAGGGTGGATTGATGACTTCGGACTCTAAGTCCGAGTCATCCTCCTCATCCTCCTTTACATCCTCGTCAATGTCCTCTTCTTCAAACTCTACTGCTAGCTCTTCGGGGTCCTCCACAAGCTCCACGGGATCCTCTTCCGGCTCTGCCTCCAGCCATCCCCCATTCCGCTGATTGGGGAAGTAGGGGTCTCCTAGAAAATGGAGCCAATCCATTTCGTCTGTACGAAAATATAAGTACTAAAAAAGAAAATTAATACATACCTAAAGGTTACATACCTAGTCAAAATACTCCTATAGTATTTTAATTGTTTATGTTCGATTCCTTAATATTTTCTAGTATTATGTTGGTAAATTTTTAGGCTCGTTGTCCACCCCGACCACTCCGAAGCACATATTGGTCCTATCTCGAATAGATATAGTTGATCAGGCTATATGTACCCTAGATATGACTACATAACTGCCTAAGTTTAGTCACGAAGTCCAACTCCTCTAAAGACTTTTTTTTTCATATTAAGAATCTGTTGTCACTGCACTCACAGGTAGGTATACTTTTATAAAATACTTATATTTTTAAAGCATACTTTTAGTTAGAGTGTTTTAGTCCCATTGTATTTATAGATGTATATCTTGTATGGTTAGATATACTAGCTCACTATAAGCAATGCTCTCATACCAATCTGTCACACTCCCAAACCAGGACGGCGGAAACGTCCGGGGTGGATGACGTCATTGTGTAATAGCATCGCAGTTGAATATAAATGATACATAGTAACCAAACATCATACATTACAATATACCAACATTCATTGTTTACAAATTGTACTTGTTCTTCCATTACACAAAAATAACATGAACTATGATGTCTCAAAAAGATCGCAAAACATCTAGATCCAAGGCTTGAGTACCTGTTCACTGAGTCCCTAAGAATACAAGTCGTTTTGAAAAGCGTCAACATAGAATGTGTGTGAGTTCATAAGCATATTTGTAGGAAAAACTTTGTAATATCTTAGTTTCTAATAAGTTGCAAAACTCCATAAATTCCAATATTTTCTAAAAAAAAAAAAAAACAGTAGCTCTGAGTCTCGTTCCCACAACCGTGTATAATTGCATGCGTATTTCTTGTTTTCCTTTGTTTGTATTTGAAAAGAGTGTGTCCCCAGAAAATCCTATATTTTTATATATATATAAACAGTTGTAGTCTTAAAACCCTAAGACCGAAGTGGTGATATTAGTTTACAAAATAGACGAAACATAGTTTTCTATTTTATAAAAAGAGTCGAGTGTATATTCTTCGTAAATTCAAAATATTATTGTTATTCCCTATATGAGTCGTTACAACCAAGCTAATGCGACTAAAGCGTCTGTCTTGACGTTCTTCAGGCTTCGGTTTCTAATAATATATTTTCCACCCTAGATTGGCGCGTCTAGCTGTAGCGAACAACTCAGCTGTGGGGGTGTCAACCCCGTATAGATCTATACACAATTACCACGCTCTACCTCCAGTAGACTCTGGTTATAACTACATGACTTACGGTGTACGCTAGGTAGGTATGGTGAAGAAGTGTCTCACAAGTGACAAGAGCCTCAACAAAAAATTACGTGAATTTATCGAATAATGCATATGGCGTTCGTAGTGTAAATTTATGATTGCAGTTTTTTGACATGCGCTTCACAACTTTATGACATACAACTTAACACTTGTATTTTTAAAGCTTTTTTTTGGTCAGATTATGACACACGGATATTCTTGTCGTAAAACTCTATTTTGCATACCGGTTATATTAAATTATTTATAACGATATTTATAAATAATTACTAATAGCTTGTCAACTAACAATATGTTTTAAATGTAACAAATTACTCTAGGTCTTAAACCTTTGAAATAGTACAACCTTTTACGATTATTTAAAAAAAAAAATCATATTTTAGTAAAATATTCAAGTGGGATGGTGGGTTTTTAACACACCAAAAATTTGTTTGAGTGTTTTGTAACACCAAAAATACTCTATTTTTATTGTGACTAGAACTTGTCACATTTTACTCAAAATTACATAAAACCTTGAAATTTATTATGTTTCAACAATTTTACAAGTATTAGTGGTAAAATTTTATATATCCAAAGTTTATCATTTTGAGTGTAAACTCTCATATTTTACCATCTTTCACACATTAAAAGAAACCCTTTTCACTTAGCAACTTCTTTCATTTGTAACATGATACCAAAACATGTGAAACTACACCAAGATAACTTTGCTTACCTTAAGGATTTTTGAGATGTAGAAGAGAATGAAGAAGGATTTTCGAGCCTAGATTGTTCTCTTGGTAAGATTCTCAAAATGGTGGTGCTCTAGGGTTCATATTCACGAAGATGAGAGTGTAAGAGGAAAGATCTTACTATAAACTTGATACAAAACAATGGAGTTCAACCTTGAACTTACAATTATGACCCTTTGAAGAAGATTCCTTGAAGCTAACACATGCACACACCCACAAAATTTTTGGGAGGAAAGAAGATGAGACAAGTGTTGAATGTTTGATAGGAAATGAGTTGAGAGTGAAATTTAAATGAGAGTGGGAGGAGAGGGGAGATCGGCCGAGAGGTAGAGAGAGAGGGGAGAGAATAGGAGCTGACCAATGCAGGGTGATAAGATGATGTCTTGATACATGCAACATCTAGTATGGATATATGGGGGGTAATAAGAAGGTGGCACCCTTATTATCCACCCCTTAATCCTTTTCTTTCTTTCTTTTTGAATAGCGCAACCGGCCCAAGGAGGTTCTCAGCCAAGGTTGCCCTAAAATAATTAGTGGGCTTTGCTTTGGCTTGACCCAATAAATATTTTTTGCCCACTAATGCTTAATCAGGGGTTTTGGTTCAAAGAGTCCAAAAATAGGATTCCTTGGCCCAACCAAGGCCCAAGTATGGGTTTTCGGCCCATATAAAGGCTAACTAGAAGCTCTCGGCCCAAAAAGGCCCATTAGAGGAGTTTTTAGCCCAATATAATGTCTAACAGAATTTTTCGGCCCATTAGGGCCCAAAGAGGGGTTTTCGGCCCTAGAAGACCAAAAGGAGAAGCAATCGGCCCATTAGGGCCCAATAAGGAAGTATTGATCCAATAAGGATTTGGGTCGAAAATTATTGGGCTAAGGCCCAATATTAATTGGACTTGGTTTATTGGATTGAGTTTTGGGCTTATACGAGGTTGTTTCGACTTGAATGACAATGTATGAAAGTATGAACTTAATAGCATTGAAGTGTGAACTTCACTAGTGAGATGTTGCAAGATTACACAAGGAGATTATCTTGTACAAGGATCAACATCTTAAACCTAATTTTCTAGTTGTGACATAAACCACCGGTGCATGGCACTTCTTCGAGGTCCCGCTAAGTGGAACCTCTAGTCCTTGACACATCCGTCGATGCTCTAGTATTATATTAAACGCCACATCCTAAACAGTTTCATCATACACGAGGAGTGCCATCATATCAAAGTGTGTCATCGCATTCAAGTGTGTCATCACAACCAAGTGTTGCATCGCATCCAAGTGTGCCTTCGTATCCAAGTGTTCCATCGTATCTAAGTTTAACATCATATCTAATTGTGCCATTACATCTAATTGTGTCATAGCATCCAAGCGTGCCGCATCACATCCAAGTGTGTCATTACATGTAATTGTACCATTCCCTCTAAGTGTACCATCATATCAAAGTGTGCCATTGTATCCAAGTGTGCCACTATATCCAAGTGTACCATTAGAATGCTTTAAATGTTCACGTGACATTTAACACACACACATACACACACACACACACACATATATATATATATATATATATATATATATATATATATATATATATATATATATATATATATATATATATATATAGGCCATTTGTATAAACATTGTTGTATATATTTTGGCAAATATCAACTATAAACAGTAGGTAGAATCGGTTAAAGTTATGATTAGCCATCCGAAGGTAAGTAATATTAAGCTATCTTTCTAACATCTGAAGTATGGATATGTTATGGGTATAATTAATAATAATTATGTGAGACATTTGAAAGGTGTAATATATAATAGTAGAAATGTTATGCTTATGTATTTAGTTTTGGTTGATGATGATCAAGATCTAAGAGTGATGAATTGGTTGATATCCGACGGAAACCATTTCAGTGGAAGAGGAAGCAACAATGTAGTGTGTTTACCAATCTACGAAGACAAACGTGTTGCTAAGGCTCCTATAATTTAGTTTGCTTCTCTAAGCTTCTTATTTACGATATGTATTAATACTTACATTTGCGATGAAAAATATGACAAAGTTGACAACCATAATTTTTGGCTTTTAAAAATTTGTTAACTATTTTATTTAGAATTTGTATGCAATACGTAAATATTGGTTGAAATATACATGGTGTAAACATTGGTTGAAATATATATGCAAGATGTAAACATTAGTTTTAATATATAATTTATTTTATAAAATATGAAATTGTATCTTGTTAAATAATATTTCACGTCAAAGATCAGTATTTGAGAAACTTTCACCTAAAAAGTTAACAAATTAAAAATATAGATAAATATTGTTCTTTTACAGTTTTATATAAATAAAAAATTACAACACAAATTTCAAACAAAATTCTACAAAAATCTTACCTTATAGAGAAAAAACAAATTGATATTTATACTGATAAGTTGGAAGAAGGTGCCATCAAAAGTTTCGTACTGCAACACACACAAAATAACGAAAAAAAAAACCATATTATTCGACCTTTTGCATTAGTTCTATGTGGAAAAGATGATAATTCCATAGAAGACCGTATACGTACTCGTTGATCATTATTTGAAGAGGCTTTTTTTAATCATTTTTGGCAATTGCAATTGGGTGTTACTTGGTAATTTTTGACAAAATCTGTTTTTAAGGTTATATGATGTCGTTGAGTTCTTATCGCTAACAAGTTGATTGGGCGGACTTTACTAGCGGTAAACACTGCCCCATGTCGTTTTATTTACCAGCGGTATAATAGTGTTTGTATGTTTCCATTGTGAAAGGTCCATTATTCTCAAGAGTCATATTGAAGTGATACTCTTAAATAACATATGATACTATTGGGTCACACTAACAATATCTTGATACAATTGATTACTTATTAGAAATTGATTTTTAATAAATATTCAAAAAACTCTTATAATTAAAATAGAAATTATTTATTTCTAGGAAATAATAATTTTCATTAGCAAGCAACATAATATATCATATGGTATGATTTGTTAGTCATGTACAAACTTTTAGACTAATTGAATCCTTTTGTCTTTTTCCCAAAGACAAAGTTTATATTTTATAAACTTTGAATTTATAAAATTTAAATATAACCTTCTCTTTTTCCTCACCATGACCGAAAGTTGAAGGCTAGAGGAGCAATATGGGTTTTTGACTTGTTTAATCATGTTTTAGAAGCATGCATGGACATTATTATGACATGGAGATAAGTTTCTCTAAAGTTGAATGAACTAATGGTTAATAACTTTATTTTATGCATATAAATAAAAGGGCTTGCATTTGGCTAGATTTCTCATTCTTCCCTTGATGCATATGGTCGAAACTTGTTCCCTCTCCCTTTTTCTCTCTAGTTTTGGTTAGAAAACTTGAAGAACACTTGCGTCTTCAGGCCCTCTTTAAGTTAGTATTGGTTATGAACTTAAAGCTTAGGGGTATAAGAGTTTTGGACTAGCATCTACATCAAGTTGAGTCATTATTGGTGTCTTAAAGGTTTCACATTTTTCATCAACTTCCAAGCCTCCCAAGAGGACTCAAAGAACTACAAAGGTTGTTATTTTTCATCCTTTCTTTGGTTGGTGTTTAAATTTTTCTATAACTTGCAAGAAGATCCTTGGTGGGTATAAAATAATTATGTTACTTCAAAAATTACAGTCTTCCATTGCTATATTTTTCTAGTTTATGAAACTATTTTTGAACTAAAACCCAACAATTGATATCATAGCCATCTTGCAGGTTTGCTTAGATTTTTTGATTTTTGGTAATCTTAGTTTTTGTAGAATATGGATAACTTGTTTTTGTATAAAAATAAGTTCATACATACTACCTATGACAAATTTTTTGTTATTTTATGTGACAAAATTTTCATACATCTTTTGTCATTTAAAGTTGTCTTAAAAAAACAAAGGTTATTTTACAAAATAGTTGTGTTGGTTGTTTTACAAAATGGTTGTAATAATTTATTCATATGGTAAGTAATAAATTAAATACATTAGTTTTTCTTGGTTATTTTTGTAAAGTAGTAGATTACTTTTTCAAATTAATTTATATGTACAAAAATGTAACAAGAAATCAAGATGGAACCATTTTTGAAGACAAAAGAGCAATTTTCAAGGCTAAAAGGTGTGCAGGATTTTCAGTGACACTTTTCTTAAAAGCGTCACTATTGCTATTAACAAAGGGTTGTTGGACATTTAGCAACAATTGCTGAATT
Source organism: Lactuca serriola (assembly GCF_051521515.1). Classification (NCBI taxonomy): domain Eukaryota; kingdom Viridiplantae; phylum Streptophyta; class Magnoliopsida; order Asterales; family Asteraceae; genus Lactuca; species Lactuca serriola. The sequence goes on from NC_136412.1 coordinate 121,029,496, forward strand.
TTAGCCTTCACGAAGTTTTTCCTACCTTTGGCAACCAATGGGTGTTTACTCAAGTGAGAGTTTCTACAACAACATTACAAGAAGATTTTGGGTCCCCTTAAATGTCCCTTTAGGAATGGACTTGGCATTTTTGTATTGGCTCACAAAAATGTCATTAGTTGGTTATGTTTATGCATATATCTTTTTATGCATGTTTGTGTTGTTTACTTTATGCATTATTTTGTGTGGTTGATAAAATTAGTTTTTCACACGCTAAAATAGTTTTGGACAAAATAAACATCAAATGGAGTTTGTTTTTTCAAAATTAGACATAAGATGTAACAAGTTATTAATTTTAAAATAAAACTCGTTTTTATAAAATCGTTAATAACGGCAAATTTTGAAATACTCCATTATAAGTTTGAAATGGAGATTTTTGTAACTTATACAAACTCCAAATATATCAGTAATAAAAATAATGTTTTATTATATATATATATATATATATATATATATATATATATATATATATATATATATATAAGGTCCAAATGCATTAAAACATAATAGTGGTTATTAAAATTAAATTGCGTCAAATTATATAAAAACTAGATTTTTATATAGAACTTTTAAAAGTGATTTTCTTTTGAAAATTGATACCATGGTTTATTATATGCATGTAATAACCATGATAGAATATGTTTTTTAAACTAGAATTATAAAACATATAAAGACCCTTATTTTACAAACCTCAAATCTTTGCAATCCTTTTGAAAAACGCTCACACATCTCATGTATGCACTAGTGGGAAAAATGATACTTAACCGCTTAGTGTTGTCTTTTAATGGACGGGCTGTCTTCGCGATTTCTAAAACCAAGTTCTAGGTCGGTTACACAAGTTTTTCAAATTAGACGATTTGATCGAAAATATTTTGTGATAAAGGATACCTAAGCAAGAGAGATCTGAGACATAGATGGGATCAAACATGTCTAATTAAATTTGTTATTAGTAATTCCATAAATCTAGTAATTATATAGTGAGATATAATTGATAATCGATATCAACTGGGTTGAATTCAAATGGATGGCATAAAGGATACCTAACCATTTATTAGTTTTGCAACTTGGATCCTTGACTTTGATAATTAATGTTTTTGGAAACTAAAAGGGTATTAATTATTAAAGATTACATATTGAAAATACTAAATGAATTTTGTTAAAATTTTGTAGTTACATAATCCATTCTGATTATCATGAATTGTCATTTTCTTTAATGATTTAATAAAACAATAACATTCAATAGATACAATTTCAATGAATGGGTTCATGTCTTAAGAGACAATTTTGTAACAGATATGAAATTATATACACTTAAAGGTTCTAGTCCTAAACTATTTTCTTTGAGCAATGAACCTGAACATGATACCTAGTAAGGTATCACTATGATGCTTAATATGCTTCTAGCATCAACCTAGGAATAGTTATTTATGACTTCTATGAAGTCTTGGATAATTTAAACATACACACACACACACACACACACACACACACATATATATATATATATATATATATATATATATATGTATGTATGTATGATATAAGAGGTTAAGCAAGATTCCAGTAAATACATTGATATTTTATTTAAAGCTAGTTTAAACATTAGAATAATGCAAAGCTAAAAGAGTCACCTAGTGTGATCTAAGCGGCCCATGATTTATGGATTTAATACCTTTAAGCCCAAGAAATCTACTAAAGCCCACATGGATGGATCTTGTTTCTTTTAAGAAGAAACTGGACACTGGAAGAGGATTTACTCCTCTTATTTAGAAAGAATGTCTGGAAGAGACTAGTACTTCTAGTATCTACTAGATAGAACTCATACTTTTCAAATAACACTTAGGTACTTGGTACATAAATGTTAATCAAATACTTGTAAATGGCTTGGAAATATTTATTGAAGAGTAACCAAGTTGAGCACAATCAAGTTGGAACTACACTCTAGGAGTATAGTCTATTTATACTTGGAACAAAAATTACTGTTAATGTAAGACAACATTTTTTTCAAACAATGTATGTTTTAATTTAGCATGTCTAAATTTGTGTCTCAGTTATTTTATTCAAATGTTTGATGATTTACTTAATCGTTTTTCATAACGATAATATTAATATTCTAAAATGATTAACATCTATTTATGAGACTAGATATCTTAATAGAATTATGAAGTAAATATAAACATTATATAAATAAAATCAAGTTCTATATACAAGTACTTTTGACTTAAACTTGTTTTAAATAAAACTTATCTTTGACATTCTTATCTTTATTATATAAATGGCATTCACATATTTCAACTTCAAGAAAAGGATCTTCGAAGGGAAATAATGTAGTTTATTTGACATATGTGAACCTTATTTGTATGTAAAGGATTCCTAATGATATTTTCACTAAGGTGTAGAGAAAATAATTAAGGAACTATACACTTTGGTGTATGACTACCTTTCTAATGAATGTTTGAGATTAAGCACAAGATACCAAATCAACTTTATCAACAACTATAGTAGCTTTAATTAGATTTTACATGGTAAATCATAATTTTGAAATCTTTGTTGAAGGTTTCTAAAGTTGAGATATAAACCAGTAAGAACCATCTAAGGCGTTAATGATATTAAAGGATTAAATCTTACTTGGTGTGATTTACATTCTAATCGGTACAAATACCGTCCTTTAATCTTTTTGGTATAGTACTTCAATCACTATTAATTGTATCTTGAATACAAATACCAACTAATAATTAGATTAAACACTTTATAAGATTTAGTAAGGAAGGGCTCCATCCTCACCTTACTTAATGTTTTATGGATTTGAAGTCGATGTTGGACTAAAGCTTCTAAACCCATAATCTAATAAATACATATATGTGTGATACTCTAAATGTGGCTTAGATTATCATATGCAAACCCACCAAGAATAAGTTCTTTTACTCTTGTGAAAGCTAAGTTAGTAGAAAGCAAGCTTCTAATGAAAAACCAAGTGGGAGGTACATGGAAGATGAAGCAGCTCAAGAACCATAACTTTATGTAGTAATAGTTGGCACTAGTTTTAATAAGGATTGTTAAACCTGAATAATAACTATTCGCAAACACAAAGTGTTCGTATTAGTGGTAGAAATCATCTATGACTTGCGAAATGTGGAATCTCTTATTGATGAGCTTTTATTGATGGTTTCTGGAAAATCCATCAAATACCAAGTTGCTATGTCAGATCTTGAATCTGATAAATGATTTAGATTCGTAAACATGAGATGAAATCCATGTATGAGAATCAAGTATGGGCTTGATTAAAATTTGTCCCAATAGCAAGGATAGAAGGAGAAAATGAATGTTCTAGAAAGAATAAATTACATGGATAACCATACACATTTAAAGAAAGGCTTGTTGTAAAAGGTTTATCTCATACTCATATCATTGATTATAATCCTCATCATACTTATGACATTGACTGTGATCAAAAAATTTCACACGTAACTATGATTAGATTAACAATGATAATATTTACTATAAATTCATATTCTTAATATGAGATATAGCAAATAGATTTCAAGAAAGACCATTTTTCTAAATAGACATCTAATAGAAGATATCTATCTATCTATCTCTCTCTCTTTCTCTTTATATATATATATATATATATATATATATATATATATATATATATATATATATATGTTAGCCTAGAGGTTTAATTAATCCATGTTATCCTAACAAAATGTGTAGAGCTTGTGATCCACTTCTAGATATAAAGGAAACATCTCAATGTTATAATCATCATTTTATATAAAACTGCAAGGTGTATTTTTATATCAAAATGAATAGAGCATGTGTTTTTACTAATAACTAGTGGGTGCATAGTGAAATTCCTAATCTTGTATGAATGAGACATACTTAATCATTTGAAATTACATTCTGACTAAGCAAGGTCATTTTCACCTTGACTTCGAAAGTGTTTCAAAAATGAAAGACTTAGGAAGCAAAAGATACATTCTTGGAATATAAAATCTATAAGGGACAGACAAAATGAATGTTAACATTTTCATGTCCTTATATATATATATATATATATATATATATATATATATATATATATATATATATTCACAATATCTTGAAAGGGATCAAGACACAAGATTCTTTTAGTGAACTCTTGGCATTATCATATGGCACCATTGAGCTAGCCTCAAAAGTACTTAGTTTATAGGCTTGAATTAGAATAAATGATTTACATGATATTTCGCTTGACAAATGAATTCATCATTTACGCCATATTATGCATACGCCATGGTATTTAATCATGCTATAAGCATTTTATAGGATACTAATTGAATACATGGTTAAAGTCATTGGATGACTAAGACATCATTCTATGAGTACTTTAGAAGAACTAATAGAATGTATATGAGACAATCAGTTTAGAGAGGATCTTTATGGAAAGATCTACACAAGATGTTAATTTCAAAACAGCTATAAATAATTATGAATTATAATTGTATTTTGACTTCATTATGGAATGAAGGGTAAGTCTTGTTGGAATAAGGTCCAAGCAAATCATAATCAGATAGTATACTACAAAATAAGAATACACTACTTTAGAAGTTGAATTCAGACATAATTGGATGAATGTGATCATTGAAAAACGTACTATGTTGATTTTTGCCATTCAAAAATCACATAGAAATCTTTGTGACTTCGAGAGTATACTTAATCAAGCTAAGAGACTCTATGTCACGAAAGAACACCAATCATATTCTCCAAGATATTTAACTATACTTAGAGTAAAGTTAAGTGTGAAGATGATAGTATTCAGAGAATTCACACAACTTAAATTTTGACAGATTCATTGATAAAGTCATTCTTTTGAGCTAAGTATAAGTGGTCACAATTCAGCTATAATACTTTATTATTGTAGAAATGGATTTTTGATTTGGATTTAGTATTTGGGTATTGGAACATTATAACAAAAACTACTAGAAAATGTTATGATATATTGGGATATAGTCATCATATTGATACTCTTTGTGTTCTATATTAACATGTTGAATCCATGAATAATTTTATTATTCTAAAGGTTCATAGTTGGTTATAATTGTGGGAGCAATTATGAAATAAGACTCATATGAATTGGATTGGTTGACTCTCACTAGATGAAAGTAGCCAAGTGGTTGTAACCAAGTTTCATAGGTACTTGTTAAAGAACTAGTATTGAACGGACCCGCATCAAGATCATCTAATGGATCACTATCATGAATAATATTTGATTAAAAGGTACTATCTTTGTATCCTTAATACCTGCGATACTGTCACACCCCCAAACCAGAACGGCGGAAACATTCGGTGCAGAGGACATCATGCTCAGTATAATAACAATTACATAATAGTAAAACAAGCAACAACACCCAATGTATATAAAATATAGTTAATACATGTGTGTTCTTTGAGTTGAATGTATGCACCAAAAATTTAAAGCAATATAAAAGAAGGCCTTGAGTAAGCTCCATCTTCTTAAAAACTTGCATGAGTGTACATGTCTATTCGTTCCCTGAGAATACACGTTATTTTGAAAAGAGAGTATCAACATTTAAGTTGGTGAGCTCATAAGCATTTATTGTTTGATGTTTGTACTTGTTCCATGAAAATGATAGTAAGTTCCCCAGAAAATCCCATATTTTCTCTATTTAAATGTAAAGTAGTCTTATACTTTAAGACCAATATGTTTTGTATGTTATTATACTCTGAAATAGTGTGAGTGTGTGTGTTTTTGATAAATGTATGTTTTTCTTTGATAGAAAATAGTGTACTGCACTTATACGAACTCCATAGTGTATTAGTACTTGGAAAATAAGGGTAAGAAGTCTTATTACTTAAAATAAAACCACTAAAGTAATGTTTCTTTTGTTAACCTAAATTTTTAGTTAATGCTTAATGTGAATGAGAATATAACCATACTAAATTGCCTACTAGTCCACACGACATTCTTCAGGCGTCAAAAAGTTATGACATTTGTCACCCATAGACCTGCCGCTCCTAACTGTAGCTAACAGCCAAGGGGAGGGATTGTCAGTCCCATACATATCTATACACAAATTCACACTCTCCCTCCAGGAGACTCTGGTTATAAAACATGACATAGCAAGGATATTACTAAGCACCATGAAGTAGTATCTCACATTCTAGTATTAACTCGTTACGTATAGCATGTATATGTTTTTCTTGTTCTTTTAAATGAATAATGTACTAGAAATGAAAAGTAGTTTATACTTATATATTGACTCATATAATGTATCTTTGAACAAGTAATAGTGTGAATTGGTCTCAAAACTATACCTATAATAGTTTCCTAATGTTATGTTTGTACTGAACTGATTGAAAATGTTATTGAAATAAGTTTAATACTCATATATATATATATTCTTGGCACGTATAATTAAGGTTTAACTGACAGTCAGACAGGTGATCCTACCCTAAGCCCACAACCAAACAAGGAACAAGAGTCAAGGTAAAACCAATAGTCCTAAGTTTATTAAATCCCAATTATACATAAGGATATATATGAATATTATTTGACTAAAAAGAACAATTTAAGAGTTTGAAAATAGTTTTAAAATAGTTTAATAAGTTTATAAAAGCATTGGTATCTTAAAAATGGTTTGTAATCACATGTAAGTGTTACCACAAATATTTTGTGCTCTACTAGTATTCCCCCCTGCAAGAATTTAAAAATGGTAAAACATAGGGGTATTAACTCACCACAGCTAGATCCCTTAACAAAACTGAGTCCTAATAGCATTTTCATGCAATATATATGTATATAATTAGTGAATATAATGGTAATTATGTTAAGGAAATAGTTTAAGATGTAAGATTTACTCACAACAGGGAGTGTTTGAAGTAAATCGAGAGGCTGTTTGAGTTTTCGGTCAGCCTTTGTGTTTTCGGTCGGATGATGATTCAAGCATGTTCTTGGTATTCTTGGTGAAACCAAGAAGATCAAGGTGTTTTCGGTTGGTTTTAAGGAGATTGGATGAGGATTACTTGATGGTAGGAAGAACACTTGAAGAACTCGGTATGATCCTATAAAGATTCAAGTGATCTACGGATGATACTTGAGAGAGAATGGTGAGTTTTGGGTTTGTGTTCTTGAGAGAAAAGGGTGAGTTTTCGGCTGGAAGGTGTAAAAGTGATGGATTGTTTTTGGTCCAAGCTATTTATAGGAAGACATGACATGAAGTGACACTTGCATGGGTTTGCGAGCCAAGTGGATAGTACCGAGGGTTCTTGGTCGGAAACAGTTTGCGGTCCGAGATAGTGACCATGCGAGGGTTTTCGGCAAAAAAGTGTATTTGGTCCGAAGAGGGTTTTCGGTCTGAGGCTTGATGTTGCGAGGTTTCTCCGTTTGAGTGTTTTTACTACCCATTCTCTCAACACACTATAAAAAACGTTTATGTAAATTAAGATTATTAATTTAACTTTAAATAATTATCAAAACAACAAAGTTGACTTTTATTTGACATGTTTGACTTTGGTTGACGTTTTTTACTTTTACAAGATTGAAAAATAACGAGTTGTCACATCATCCCCCTGTTAAAGGGAATTTCATCCCAAAATTAAGTCTAAAATGAAACACACGGACTAGGGAAAAAAGTGTGGATTCTTCTGTTTCATTTGATCTTCTCGCTCTCAAGTGAATTCAAGTCCCCGCATGGCATTCCAGTGAACCTTCACTATGGGTATACGGCTTTGTTTGGTGTGTTTGACTTCCCTATCCATGATTTCTACTAGTTCTTCCATGAAGTTAAGGCTCTCATTGATCTCGATTTCATCGAGTGGGATTACAAGAGTCTCATCAGAAAGGCACTTCTTTAGGTTAGACACGTGGAAGGTAGGTTGTACTTTGTTAAGTTCTTGGGGTAGTTTGAGTTTATAAGCCACTAGGTTGATTCTAGCGATAATCTCAAAAGGCCCAATGTAGCTTGGATTCAGTTTGCCACACTTTCCTAAGCCTATCATACCCTTCCAAGGTGAGACCTTCAATAGAACGCGGTTACCAACCTGGAATTCCAAGGGTTTTCGTCTTTTGTTTGTGTAGCTCTTCTTTTTGTCTCTAGAGGCTTTCAATCGTTCATGAATCTGAACAATCTTTTTAGTCGTCTCTCTGATGATTTTCGTGCCAGTGAGAGTGCTGTCAGGAACTTGTCCTTTAGCTAGTTGTGTGTCACCCACTTCAGCCCAGCACAATTGGATCTGCACTTTCGGCCATAGAGGGCTTCATATAGAGCAACTTTGATACTGGTATGGTAGCTGTTATTGTATGAAAAATCGACCAATGGTAAATGGACATCCCACGCTTTACCAAAGTCGATCACACAAGCTCTCATCATGTCTTCTAATGTTTGAATCGTTCTCTCACTTCACCCGTCGGTTTGTGGATGGTAGGCGGTGCTCATGTCCTGCCTACTTCCTAGGGATTTTTGTAGTGACTGCTAGTATCTTGAGGTGAATCTACTGTCTCTATCGGAGATAATAGATATGGGCACACCATGCAGTCGTATGATTTCTCTGATGTATGTTTTGGTCAATTTCTCCATCTTGTCAATTTCTTTAATTGGTGGGAAGTGTGCGGATTTGGTTAATTTGTCCACAATCACCCAAATGGTAATGATACCACCCATTGTCTTGGGTAACTTGGTTATGAAATCAATTGTAATCCGCTCCCACTTCCACCTAGGTATCTCCGGTTGTTGTAGTAAACATGAGGGCTTTTTGTATTTTATCTTAACCTTTGCGTCAGTAAGACACTTGCCCATGGAGGTAGCAATCTCTACTTTCATTTTTGGCCACCAATAAAATTTTTTGAGGTCCAGATACATCTTGTCTAAACTTGGATGAATGGATATCGACTATTGTGGGCTTCGCTCATGACGACGTCTCTGAACCCACCGAACTTCAGTGTCCAGATTCGTTTCATGAGATAAAGAAATCTGTTACCCTTGACTTCTATGTTCTTATCCAACCCTCTTAAGGATTCACCTGCCACATTCTCTGATTTCAAAACTTCCTGCAGATCCGCTTTGATTTGTGTGGACAAATGTGAATGGATGTCATAGTCAATGCTTTGACTCTACAACCTGAGTACTCCTTCCGACTAAGGGCGTCAACTACCACATTGGCTTTACCGCGATGATAACAAATTTTGAATTTTTAGTCATTTAGTAGCTCGACCGACCGTCTCTATCTCATGATGAGCTCCTTCTGGTCGAATATATGTTGAAGACTTTTGTGGTCTATAAAGATAATGCTCTTCGTACCATATAGGTACTGTCTCTAGATCTTCAGAGCAAAAACTACTACTCTTAGTTCAAGATCATGAGTAGTGTAGTTGACTTCGTGTGTCTTAAGCTATCTCAAGGCATAAGCGATGACATTTCCCCATTGCATAAGAACACAGCCAAGCCCTTGGTTGGATGCATTGCAGTATACTATGAAATCTCTTATCCGTTATGGGAGTGATAATATCGGTGTGCTGCATAAGCTTGCTTTAGTGTTTGGAACGCCTTTTCTTGTTTCTCTTCCCAGTCAAAGGTCACACCCTTCTGGGTCAAGGTGGTGAGTGGCTTCGCGATCTTTGAGAAGTTCTGTACGAATCTGCGATAGTCGCCAGTGACACCTAAGAATTGACGGATTTCCATAGGCATCCTTGGTGCTGACAAGTTCTCGATGGCTTTGATTTTGGAAGGGTCCATGTGAATTCCCTCTTCGCTGACCACGTGACCTAGGAATTCAACTCTCTGAAAGAAAAATTCACACTTTGAGAACTTTACATAAAGCTTTTCTGCTCGTAGAGTTTCCAAAATCCGACGTAAGTGCTGACTATGTTCCTCCTTACAGCGCGAGTAGATAAGTATGTCGTCTATGAATACTATCACGAACTTATCTAAGTAAGGACGGCACACCCAGTTCATTAAATACATAAACACCGCAGGTACATTGGTTAATCCGAAAGGCATCACTACAAACTCGTAGTTAGCATAATGAGTTTGGAAGGCTGTTTCGGGAACATCTTCCTCGAAAACTCGTAAGTGGTGATACCCGGATCTTAAGTCAATCTTTGAAAAGTAGCTTGCTCCTTGAAGTTGGTCGACCAAGTCGTCTATCCGTGGTAGAGGGTACCGGTTCTTAATGGTTAGTTTGTTTAGCTCATGGTAATTGATGTACATACAGAACGATCCATCCTTCTTCTTCACAAATAAGACCGGTGTTAGTGCTAGACGATAAGGCGATTTTGCTACATGGGTAGCTCTAGGAATTAAGTGGATTCTAAACTCGACTTGGCATTCTAGTGGTACTCCAGGGAGATCTTCGGGAAAGATGTTGGGAAAATCACGGACTTCAGGAATGCTTTTTATGTCTTTCATTTCCTGTGTTCTGTCAACCACGTGCGCTAAGAACGCATGGTATTCCTTTTGTATGTACTTCCGAGCTTGGATCCACGATATGATTCGAAGGTTCATGCCTGGTTTGTTGCCATAAACTACTAACATTTCACCACTCAAAAGGTTAAAGCAAACGGCTTTCTCATAACATAGGATGTATGAACGATGGGGGCTCAACCAATCCATGCTGATGATCACGTCGGAACTTTTTATTGAGACCTACATAAGGTCGATTTGGAAATAATAGTTATCTAGAGTGAGCGTGCATCCTATATATATTGTTAGTGCTCTCAGTCTTTCCATTAGCCATTTCTATGACAAATGTGTTTGAGATTGTTTTTTAAATAAATGCTTAAATTTGTGGCTTACGAAACTCCTCTCCGCTCCACCATCAAAGAGTATGCATGCATAAGAGTTATTGTGTAACATCTCAAAAATCATGACCAAAAATTTCTTTTTAACACATTAATAAAATCATAAGTATCAATTCATTTCATCCATAAACAAAGATTTAGATATCAAATCAGAGTAAAACATCCCAGGCTAAAACTTATTGGTGTGTGCCATGCGATCATACCATGTTCTTCGCTCAGCTACCAAAGTACCTGAAACCAAAACTGAAAACCATAAGCACGAAGTTTAGTGAGTTCCCCAACCTACCACCTACCACATACCACATACACATAACCACATACTGGGCCCCCGCCCGCTACATCGGGTGGTGCCCAGCATCAGGCCCGCATGGCATCGATCCCTACTCGATATACAAATATGTCCCTCTTAGGCCCCGCCTGTCTATGAGACTGGCCAGCTATACACATACATACAATCAAATAGCATACTAGCACATAAAGAAAACATACTCTACCAAACTCCTGTACTAGGCCTCGCCTATCTTGGACCCTGCCCCTGGTCTGCTACTGATGAGTTGTGGAACCCCGTCCACACTCCTGATGTTAGTGAGATATGGCCCCCGCCCATACTCACTTCACTCCTATCACAGGCCTCGCCCCTACTCTACTAATATTGAGATAAGAAACCCCATCCATACTTAGCTAGTGATGAGATACGGGACCTCGCCCACACTCACCTCCCTACCCGCACATACAAGTATCACAAAGACAACATGTATAATCTAACATGCACTTATAAATCTTCCCCGGGCTTGCCCTGGCATCGGACCCTAGTCCGGAACATACTACCATATAAATGTACTTTGGGCTTACCCCGGCATCGGACCTTGGTCCGCAACCTATTGTACTGACACATGCAAGAATCACAAAGACTTCTATCATACTAACATTCCTCGGGCCTCGCCAGATATCAGATCGTAACTCGGAACATATACAATAAGTGCCTAGGGATAACCCCTTGGTCTTCCTACGATACATAAACATAATGGGCCGGCATTGTAGCTGTAGACCCATGCACACGGTGAAGAGAGTCACTCGCACTGCTGAAGACTAGCTGAACACTTCTGACTTCTAACAAGAAACTCCTGAACTTCTGATACTTCGGCTCCCCGAACTATCGACACCTAAAATAACACTTAGACCACAATACCCTATTAAGTCAACCCAGGTCAAACATGGTCAAAGTTAACGGTCAAAGTCAATGCTCCGAGTTGACTCAACTTGCCGAGTTGACTCACTAACTCGTCGAGTCCCACAATCCACACGTAACTCTGGACTTCGCTCATACTCGTCGAGTCTTCCTTGAGCGAGTTCACCTTTAAACACGCCAGGATCCATTTACAACTGACTCGCCAAGTTCACCTTTGAACTCGTCGAGTCCATCTTCATAAGTTAGGGATATTGCCTTAGAATCGCCGAGTTCATTCCTTTAACTCATCGAGTACGATGATCTTCAAGTCCATAATGAACCCAACTGGCTGAGTCCTCCACCAACTCAACACACACCCGCTAACAAAAGAGTTTTGGGCAAGAAAACAGCCTGACTCACCGAGTCCTAAGAGAAACTCGTCGAGTCCTCCTAAGTCCAATTCAATTCAGACGATCTTAGTCGAGCACAAGGCATCCAAAACACAGATCTAGAACTAACCACTTCATAACAATGCAAAGCTCCTGCCTTTTTCCTCCACTCGTGGCCTTTTGAGCTAAAAAGGCCAAAAAAAACACTTGTTATGTTTGCATGGAGATTCCTATGGCATAAAGCTTGCACCTTTATGCCATAATAGCCCTTAATGGTGCTAGATCTGAAAACATACGCCTTTGGGATGTCCATTCCTCTCTTGCTTGGGTTCTTGTGTGACAACCCAAGTTGCCCCGTTACATTTCCCCGTTACCGTTAACGGAATATTCCACTGTATAAAAGTTCCGTTAATTAGAGGGCGTCAGTTTAATAAACATTCCATTTGATTACCTTTAACATGCCGTTAAGTCGTGATAAAAGGAAATAAAAACACAGGACCCACATTTTCATTCATTCGGAAAATGTCAAGTTTTATTATTACGACCACTAAATCGGGTGCGACCAAAAGCCCCGTTTAACGGCAGTATCGGGTAAAATTTCACTGAGCCCCAAATGTGAAACCTATATATGGGTGAGTGGAGTCCATTGGAGACTTTTTACACTCTCTCTCTATACTCTCTCTCTCTAGACCCGTTTTCGCCCCGAATTCGCAACCAAACGCTTCCAAATTGTAAGTCCGCTTACCCTAGCTTATTCTAAGCGTATTGATTTATGTTTAAAGCCCAAAAACCATCCAAGAAGGCATAGGATAAGGAGTTTATGGCCCAAGAACATCCTAGGGTCGTAAACCCCTAAAAAGGTGCTAAATATGCCTTTAAACTTGACCATAAGCTTAGAATCTATTAAGGGATATAGCCTAGGGGTGTTTAAACACTAAAATGCATGGGTTTAGGACTCAAAGAAGAGTTTACGGCCCAAGCACATGCTTAGGCCGTAAACTCCACAAGTCATGGTCCCAAATGTGCACCAAACTCATCCTAGGGCTTATTACATAATTTAGGGACTTATTCCTTTGAGTTTAGAACACTTGAACACTCCAAAATGAATTAAAGAAAGGAGTTTACGGCCCAGACTTGGTCAAGGCCGTAAACTCCCTAAATCATGCCCAAAAGTGTGATTTTTCCCCCTAATGGCCTTAGACAATTACCATAAAATACTAGGAGGGGATCTAAGGACTTAAACCCATGAAAATGAGGGATTTCTTGGAGTTTACGGCCCAAGCATTTATCTAGGCCGTAAACTCCCCCAAAACCCCCTCAAATGTTGGTTTTAATCACCCAAAATAGCATCAAACTTCATAAGAAAATTCTAGAAAGGCATTAGAGGCTTGAAACTTCACAAATCACTAAGGGTGAGAGTTTACGGCCGTAAACTCCCTTGGGAGAGTCCTTAGGCCGTAAACTCCTATAAAATACCCTTAGAGGCCTCAATCCCACTCATGCCTTTTGGGAAAAGTGCTTAGAATAATTCTATGAACAAGCTAGAAGCATCAAACACCCAAGAAATTGACCTTGGGAGTTTACGGCCGTAAACTCCCTTAGGTTGGGCCGTAAACTCCTTGTTTGGTCCATGTTGATGCTTTAAGTCCATTCACACACTTGATAATTGAGTTTAGCAAAGTTCCACAACTGATAGGAGACCCTTAGCACCCTTAAACGCTACCCGGGACCCCAACCACTCAACCAAAAGTGTTTTCCACTCCTTTGAGTGTGTATAATTGTTTAATTAGTATATTATATGCTAATTGTATGTGAACATATGTTATCATATGTTAAAATAGGTCCTTGTGTGTGTTCAAGTCCTTGCGTGACCCTGAACGCCTAAACGACACTTCCGTCGGACCTACTTACACCAGGTGAGTTCATACCCCTGAATGAACCTTTTAAATGCTTTTAAATGTTTTTATAGGGGGAGATTACAAGTTAAACATGCCAGTTATCATATCAATCACATGTGATTGATAACCCGCATGCACAAGATTTTACCACTGTACACTGTTTTACCGAGTAGGACACTGTAAATGGCTTTCAAAAAGGGTTTTTAATTGTTCAAGTTCTTACTTTCATAGCTTATCAAAGATTCATTTTCAAACTGATTTATAAAAGATTCCCAAAGATTTCTAAAGGTTTTCACACCTATTTTATCAAAGAATACAAATGCGATTTTCCTAAGTAATAAACTCTTCAAGGGTTTTCATGAATACTTTTAATTGTTAGATACCACTGCTTCGCTTATACTTATTTTATACTCCTACTCTGTAATGCTTTCGCTTATACCTGAAGTCACTTATACCTGATAACGCTTATACTTATTCACCCTCTTACTTAGTGATACGATCCTTCTTCGCTTATACTCGATAACAACTCTATTTCACTTATACTTGATACGTTTTCGCTTCACTTAGCATCGCCTCTACTTCATGATACGCTTATACTTGTGCGACACTTCTACTTCACTTGCGAACGTTTTTACTTCACTTATTAGGCGCTACTACTTCACAAGGATCACTTCTACTTGAAACGCACTTAGTCATAGTTAGATGTATGTCCGTACTTATATAGGTATATATAAGTAATGACTGAAAGACTTAGGAAGGCTCGTCGGCCCTATTTCCTTTTCTTCGTTGAGATGTGGTCTGGTGGGATCGGGTAGCCGTCCGAAGGTCGTTTGGTCCATTAGTTAAATACTATGTATATGAGTATGGACATATAGGGAATTCTCTAGTCAAGTAAATTAAGAGTCTCTTCCTCTATTCTACACTTACTTTAGAAACACACTACCCACTGTTTGGAAGTCTCTACCTCTAGTATATCACTTACATTAGAAACCCACTCCCCTCTAGAAAAACACTATCCTCTATTTGGGATACATCTTCGGGACGCGGCCTTCTCCGTCGTCTAGTTGGTAACCAGAGTCTCCTGTAGGGAGAGCGGACATTATGTGTATAGGCCTATACGGGATTGACAACCCCGCACCCTGACTGCTAGCTACAGTCAACGGCCCACCAAGCCAAGGGGTGACAAATGTCACATTCTATAGATGCTTGTAGGGCGTCTGGAACTCTAGTCAGTATGGTTACGAGTATCCTGGGTTGCCTTATAATTCATGGCTTTAAGGTAACGGTATTTCGTCAGCAATTTACACTGTATGCGGATGTCACTTTTCAGATTTTCTCTATTTTGACCTTGCTAGCTGTATCTTCGTTTGATACTGTCTGGGGTCTATAGTCTTTGTTTTGACCTTGCTAGCTGTATTTTTCATTTGATACTGTCTGGGGTCTATAGTCTTTGTTTTGACCTTGCTAGCTGTATCTTTCATTTGATACTGTCTGGGGTCTATAGTCTTTGTTTTGACCTTGCTAGCTGTATCTTTCATTTGATACTGTCTGGGGTCTATAGTCTTTGTTTTAGACCTTACTAGCTGTACCTTCCACCTAGTACCTTCTGGGGTCTGTGTCTCCCCTTTGTTAGACTGAACCAGGCGTGTCGTTAGTTCGATACCCTCCTGGAGTCTATGATTCGTTGCCTTAGCCGGCAGTCCTCACTGCTGAGGCATATGTTATTCCCTGATGTCTCTTGCTTTCTTTAATAATCAAATTCAGTATTTTGGTAATAATAGCAATTAAGGGAAAATACCTCTTACCACAATACACTGAACAGACTTGGTAGAAGGCTGCTTTATTTAAAGAAAATATAGGATTTTCTGGAAAGAACACTGATGCTCAGAAAACACTTAAACTATTACTTATCAAAGTTATTTGACTAAATGACATTAAATACTTATGAACTCACCAGCATTTGTAAAAATGTTGATACTCGCTTTTCAAATAACTTGTAATCTCAGGTCAGCAATTTGACAGGTACATCCCCGGAGCCGCTGATGAAGATGACTTAAGTACTTTGCTGCATTTTATATATTTTGCTTGTATTACTTTGATACTATGTAATGTAACCATGTAAAATTATTACTATTAATGCAATGTTTTGTTGTACTTTGATTACTATATGCATGTGTTGTGATACATGACATGACGTCATCCACCCCAGAACGTTTCCGCCGTTCCGGTTTTGGGGTGTGACAGATTGGACCAAAGCCCCCCTAAAAGTGACAAAGGAGAGATCTATGTGCATAATGGTCAAGATTGAAACTTTCTTACCAGATAATGGAGGAGGATGCAAGAGGTTTCTGGATCTACTAGTCTCTTCTTGTATCCCCAAGGCTTCACCTTCTTCTTCAAGCTCCAAAACACTCAAGGATGCTCACAAATGGCTCACAAGCTCATGGAAGGCACGAGGTGTTTCGCTCTGGACTTGACAAAGCATTAAGGTGGCTGAGGGAGTTTTATAATGTTCTTCAAATAGGGTACAACGCCTGAATTTAGGGTTTTCCAAACCCAGACCAACTCTCCAAGTCGGTCCCCCGACTCATCGAGTAGGTCACTTAACTCGCAGCCCACAACGCGCTCCTACTCGTTGAGTCATCCCATCAACTCGACGAGTCGCCTATGGATTGGGGGTGTTAAAACTCTCCCCCACTTAAACTAGATTTCGTCCTCGAATTCTGCTTCGGTTAACAACCTGCAACCTCTCCCAACATTTCTAACTGTCACATACCTTGCCTGCTCGGTCCAATCCTTGAATATATCATTTTGAGAACAATCCAATCACTACAACCCACGAGTACAACACTCTTACTCAATCGGTAATCCTTCTAGTACTTCCTGAGCACTTACACTTGACATCCAAGCGGTTCACCCCCTTTACCCTGCGTTGTCACTTGCCTTCCCAAGGCAACTTGCCATAAACAACAAACCTTCCTTATCTCCATCAAGGATAAACCTTCTGCTGAAACTGCAATCCTGGCCACTCCCACTGTCAGCCATTACACCATTACCCACTAAATAATTTCGGTTACCATGCTCCAATGTTGTAAGCTCCACCAAGCATGTGAATCAGATAATCCTTCGAGTAGAAGATTCCTATCTACAATGGTTAAGACTCAGACAAGAGCACGCTACAGAGTCAAATCAATCACTCTGAGATTATTTAATTCCGCCGTGAGTGACTTAGCATTTCCTGATCAGCTCACTGCTCTACGCACGAAATCCCTTATCCTCACTCCTGCCTGAAATCCTACTGACCCTCATCCGCCTTCCGGATGAACGGAGACCATCCTGGTCCCAACTGATTTACCATTACCCAATATACCGGTCCCCCACCGGTTACCAAATTCAAGAACAATCTCTTAGTGGCTCTCAGCGACTTCTGAATATACTATGACTACCTAAACTGCTCTACCAATCTAGCCACTCTGGCTCTAGAAGATCTGGGATCCTCGATCCCCTACCTTAACCCTAAGGTCTCTACCAGGTCCCACCTGCTACTATAAGTACACGGCCTCACCCACGGGTCTCATCCAAACTATACTTCGGAGCGGCCTCTCCTGCTGGTCTCACCTATCCAAGGCTATGTAGGCTTACTCCTCCTCTAATCTCAACTTGCTCTCCTTTCCTGATTCTTATCATGCTAATTCGGAGATATGGTCCCCTGCCCACACTCCGCGAACTAGGAGATATGGGACCTCGCCCCCACTCTGCGAACTAAGCTACTAATGAATGCTATGGCTTACCCGCAGCCTCACAACACTTCCCTTGCTGACTCACCACTGGGGAATACTGCGACTATCCTGTAGTCTTAAATCATGTCTAAGCCCGCACCTTGTCGGAATTCTCCAACGTTGTTCCCAACCCAGTCATCAACTAATCGTGAGGACAGGAACTCAATGTGGGGAAGTTTCCTAAACTCCCAACTCATGTGGCCCTTAATCCAAACAACCACTTAAGTTGCTTCTTCCTTACCAAGAATACGAGCTCATCCCAGTCTTGCACTTACTTCTGCCCTTGGCCACTCAGGTGGCCCTCCCCCACTTTGATTCAGCTAGTTTCTCATAATTCACAGCTTGGAAGAATTTCCCAATTCTTGCTATCATCCTCTGGCCACTCTGCTGACATTCCACACTACCACTGCTAGTGATCTAACTGACCTATTCGCAATCAATATCTCCCATGAAAACTAGAGAGACACACCCGAGTCTCACACGTGCATGATCACTACTAGAAAAAAAGCCTTTTACGACGCTCATTGCGTGTCGTAAAAGGCTTAGACGACGCGCAAATGCGCGTCAAGGAAGGCCCTGTCATAAAGGAAGACGACGCGCAATTACGACGCTCATTTACGACGTGCAATTACGACGCGCGTTTACGACACACAATGCGTATCAAGGAAGGCCCTGTCATAAAGGAAGACGACACGCATTCGCATGTTGTAACCTTACGACGCGCGTGTTAATGACACGCAATGCGTATCAAGAAAGCCCCTGTCAAGAAAGGCCATGTCATAAATGAAGATGACACACATTTTTGCGTATCATAATTTTAAATGTTTAAAAAAAGTATTATTTATAGATTTACTAATTTTCAAATTAAATAATACCTTAAAAATCTCATAATACAAAATAAAATACCATAAATAACAAAGATAATTCATTTCACTAATATGTCAAATACAAATAATTATTCCAAAAGTGAGTAAATGTTATAAAAAAATGAACTCATTTATATACAATTGCATTAACTAGCTTACTATGTGCCAACAACTCTCTGTGTGTTTACTTTTGCTTGAGTCTCATTTCCTCCAAAGCTTCTAGCCATGCCAAAATATGATATCTTAGGGTTCATGTCCAAATCAAGTAAAACATTGCTAGCTTAAATTCATCAGGTCCTTGGCATCAAGTCTTAGATAGAAGCTTAACTGCAATCTCCAATCCTTCTAGCAGACCCTAAAGATCATTATTGGCCATGTAGCAGGATCAACCTGCAATCTCTTATTACTTGCAGCATCTTCTGCCTGTTTGACCAAGGTTGTGCCTTCAGCGGCAACATGCTGCATTGCGTCAAAAAGATAAAAACAGATGACAACAAATACAAATAACTACATTCTACTTCAAAAAAATAGAATCTAACTCCTAAATCACAAACCTTTTTAAACATACTAGAGACATGATCCAATCCATGGGGTATTTTTGGAAAATAGTCTGAACATTCTTGACAAATCATCGACCTGCAAGTGAAGGGTAGAAAGGGAATTGAAGCTTAGTGATGCTCATGCTGGCAATTGAAGCTTGGAATTGCTTTTCCAACTGTACGTACACATACACATGAGATGAGAATAAGAAACTATTGTATTTGATTTGGTTTAGCTAATAATAAGCAAAGGAAAGGGAATGTGCTAAGAAGTTATTATGTATAGAATGAGAAAGAATAATAACCAAAAATCCTGTCTTAGACTTATTAACTTTTTCACCTATTTGTCTTTCTTCCTAAAAATATTCATTTCATCTGAATAAATATTATGAAACTTGGTTTATTGAAAGCAAGTATTAAATGGTCATGGTCATGGTCATGTAATTTAGTAGTAGTCTTATTCAGTCTGGAAAATTGCAAATTTTGTCCCACTGCCACCCAGGCGAAGAGTAAAGACGTAAATGCCCTTCCTTATAAATCATGTGTTATTATGATTATGCTTAAAGTAAAAGACAGAACATAAAGAATGGGAATGGAGGTTGAGTACTTTATGAAGTAATAGTAGAAAAAATCAGCATAAAGAGCTATTTGTATTAAGCCAGAGAAATAGGCTGAAAACAAACAAAACAAAAGTCAAATGAAATACATGTATAGACAATAAGAATAAGAGAAAAGCCAGAGAAATAGGCTGAAAACAAATAGATTTTCATTCATAGCATCCTATTTTCTAAATGATTATTATACTATTTTTGATCATTTAAAAAACCATTTTTCATGGTTATCCAGCTTCATGATGATATCATGCCAAAATATAGAAGGGAGAATACCCAACAAAGAAAACATATTGACCGGTCAAATTGTCAACATTTCCACTTCGCTGCAGCAGAACCAACTGTGGGAGAATAGCAACAGCTTCCAAATAGATAGAAAATGCCCAACATATCTGCACATTCCTAATAATATTAAAACTATCCAACCTTATCTGTTGCTACATTTTTATATCTTTATAACACTCCAATTAGGCTAAGCTTTTTTTGGGGAGGGCATTTAGGTCTTTTGGACAAGAGCCAGTCCATATTAAAATAGCCGTTTATATCCCTTCTAATTATACTCCTGTGGAACATGTGCTTCAAATGTACTCCACCAGCAATCAACCATTACACCATCAACATTAATCACTGTGTGTCATGGTTCGCGCATCATTAAAGGCCTATATTCTAGTAGTGGCTATAGTTACTGCATCCTAAGTAACATGCTCTAAAAGGGAACGATCTCTAATTATCATTATAAAATCCAGGGTATGCAGATGGCTTATAACTCTATCACAAGCAGACCACTAAATACAGAAATACCTTTACCAATACTGATGCAAAACAATAACATTAAAATCATAACATAAGCTGACAATGAAATGAAACATACATATCTAACACATCGGGCAGCTCATGCCTCCTCTGAAACCAACTGATACGCCCTGCTCCTCCCTGCAGGCACCTCTGTCTGGCCCTGACGACCATCAATGATCCTCAAGGTTGCAGGGGCAGGTGCTATCACCTGTCCTGCTGAAAGCAAACTCAGACATTGGGCCTTCTCGTGGCCCTTCTGATTACAATGGAAACATATTAGGTTTGATCCTTGGGTGGTGGTAGCAGTACAATCTTTGCTAAAATGACCGATCCGGCCGCACTTGAAGCAACCTGAATCACCACCACTGCCACTCCTACACGCACCCTCGTGCGTCCTGCCACACTTGCCACAGCGGCCCCGATCCTAATGACCTCTCGACCTTGAATTCGATGTCTTGGGCCTCTTTCCCGGACCCATAGATACTTGAACCTCTGCCAGCTTCCTCTTTTTTTGTCTCTAGATCAATCTCTCTCTCTCTCTCTCTCTCTGGCTCGAGAATCTTCCAGCGTCCAATCCGCCCATCAGTCTCTTACTCAACGTCACCATGATGAAAACATGACATAACAACCATCAGAATACCCATCACTATTGAGGGATCACACATGCACTACAAGTTCCCTAGTTTTATCTTGGACCCTCTTGAATTGAGTACGGATCCTCTAGTTTCAGTAGTACGGGCCCATACTACCTTCCACATCAATTCGTACTTTCCTCAAGATTTGCCTCGACTCTACCAAGTCCCTTTCACTACCACTACTGCCCCCAGCACTAAACTCATCCTAGGCTTACCCTAGGGAAAAATCCAACCTAAACTCAGTCCTTAGCTACTTAAGGTATCTATTAATGCCAAATTAGTCATTACTTAAATACCATCACATGTGACGAGGCTCAGATAATCCTTCGTGTAAAGGACTCATCCCTACAACAGTTGAACTCAAACTGGAGCTGCATAGGAGGGCCAAATCCAGTACTCTGAGATTATTCAACCCTGATCACATGTGACTTGGTGTATTCACCTAATGGCTAACTCCCATCAATCTGATTCCCACAAAGCACGAAGCAAGTAGCATTCAGACAAAAACGAAAATCTAACCATAACATAAGCAAGCAATCATATTCACATATCAAGAATCTGCACTAGCATGCGATATAAGCTCATATAATCAGGCATAACCTAATCAGGCTATCCTACCACTGTCTAACCAACACCAACATGAAACTCAAAAAAACACATATAAAAGGCATACAAGGCATCCTTCTTAGATCCTCAGCCCTAAATCTAGCATGTTGATCACATAATCATAGCATAAACTTGTATGGGTAATTTAGGAGAACTTAGTTGAGCTCGGCTAATTGCATGCACCACACCCTTTTCTTTTTTCAAAACTCTTCTCCAATTCTCAAAATGCGTTTTTATAAAAATGATTTTCTTTTGAAAATTTTCATACAATGTCCTCAGTTTGAGTTCAGTCACACTCGAGAGTATCCCGAATTCCTCAAACCAAGGCTCTGATACCAACTTCTAATATCGCAAAAATCATGACAAAAAATTTGTTTTTAACACAATAAAAAAATCATAAGTATGAATTCATTTCATCCATAAACAAAGGTTTATATATCAAATCAGAGTAAAACATCCCAGGGTAAAACATCTTGGTGTGTGCCATGCGATCATCCTGAGCTCTTCCCTCTGCTACCAGAAGTAGCTAAAACCAAAACTGAAAACCGTAAGCACTAAGCTTAATGAGTTCCCTAACCTACCACATACCACATACGCATAACCACATACATAACCACATACTGGGCCCCCGCCCACTGCATCGAGCAGTGCCCAGCATCGGGCCCCACCTGGCATCGAGCCCCGCTCGATACACAAATATGTCCCTCTTAGGCCCTACCTATCTCTGGGCCTCGCCCGCTGTACACATACATTTAACAAAATAGCATACTAGCACATAAAGAAAACATACTCTACTGTACTCCTATACTAGGCCTCGCCTATCTTGGACCTGCCCTTGGTCTGCTACTGATGAGTTGTGGAACCCCGTCCACACTCCTGCTGTTAGTGAGATACGGGCCCCCACCCATACTCACTTCTCTCATATCATGGGCCTTGCCCCAACTATGCTAATATTTAGATATGGAACCCTACCCATACTCAGCTAGTGATGATATACGGGACCTCGCCCACACTCACCTCCCTACCGGGAACATACAAGTATCACAAAGACAACAAGTATAATCTACCATGCACTTATAAAAATTCCTCGGGCTTGGCTAGGCATCAGAACCTAGTCCAGAACATACTACCATATAAACATACTTCAGGCTAACCCCGACATCGGCCCTTGGTCCGGAACCTATCGTACTAACACATGCAAGAATCACAAAGACTTCTAGCATACTAACATTCCTCGGGCCTCGCCCGACATCAGATCATAACTCGAACATATACAATAAGTGCCTATGGCTAACCCCCGGGTCTTCCTACGATACATAAACATAATGGTCCGGAATTGTCATCGTAGACCCATGCACACAATAAGGAGAGTCACTCGCACTACTGAAGACTAGTTGAACACTTCTGACTGCTAACCAGAAACTCCTGAACTGCTGATCCTTCGGCACCCCGAACTATCGATACCCAAAATAACACTTAGACCACAATACCCTAAAAAGTCAACTCAGGTCAAACTTGGTCAAATTCAACGGTCAAGGTCAGCGCTCCGAGTTGACTCCATTCACCGAGTTAACTCACCAACTCATCAAGTCCCACAATCCACACGTAACTTTGGACTTCGATCCTACTCGTCGAGTCTTCCTTGAGCTCGTCAAGTTCACCTTTAAACATGCCAAGATCCATTTACAACCGACTCGCCGAGTTCAACTTTGAACTCGTCGAGTCCATCTTCATAAGTTATGAATATTGCCTTAGAATCGCCGAGTTCATTCCTTCAACTCATCGAGTACGATGATCTTCAAGTCCATAATGAACCCAACTGGCTGAGTCCTCCACCAACTCAACACTCACCAGCTAACAAAAGAGTTTTGGGCAAGAAAATGGTCTGACTCACCGAGTCCTAAGAGAAACTCGTCGATTCCTCCTAAGTCAAATTCTATTCAGACGATTTTAGTCGAGCACAAAGCATCCAAAACAGTGATCTGGACCCAACCACTTCATAACCATGCAAAGCTCCTTCCTTTTTCCTCCACTCGTGGCCTTGTGAGCTAAAAAAGCCTAAAAAAACACTTCTTATGTTTGCATGGGGATTCCTATGGCATAAATCTTGCACCTTTACGCCATAACAACTCTTAATGGTGCTAGATCTGAAAACATAATCCCTTGGGACGTCCATTCCTCTCATGCTAGGGTTATTGGACCAAAAACCCCCAAAAGTGAAAAAGGAGAGATCTATGTGCATTATGGTCAATATTGAAACTTTCTTACCAGAAAACGGAGGAGGATGCAAGAGGTTTTTGGATCTACTAGTCTCTTCTTGTATCCCCAAGGCTTCACCTTGTTCTTCAAGCTCCAAAACACTCAAGGATGCTCACAAATGGCTCACAAGCTCATGGAAGGCAATTGGGTTTCGCTCTATTCTTGAGAGAGCATTAAGGAGTTTGAGGGAGTGTTATAATGTTCTTTAAATTGGGTACAAGGCCCGAATTTAGGTTTTTCCAAACCCAAACCAACTCGTCGAGTCAGTTCCCCGACTCGTCGAGTAGGTCACTTAACTCGCGGCCCACAACGTGCTCCTACTCGCCGAGTCATCCCATCAACTCGACGAGTCGCCTCCTGATTTTTGAGGTTTTTTGACCTTTCTAGGTCTTCTGAATTCGGGGTGTTACATATTGAGGAGAAATGTACCTGTGACCACCGTGGGATCTGCCACAGCTTCCTCATGGCCTATCACCAACACTCTCCCGACTCCACCAGTACTCCTTGCTTTTGGACAGTTCCTCTTGTAGTGTCCAACTTCACTGGACCTATAGCAGGCATGGCCTACTCCAATACTAGGGACCTGTGTGATTGGTCTAGTCGGTGCTTTACAGAAACGGGCAGTGTGCTCCCTTCATGTTGCAGTTAGCACAGTGCATCTTCCAGCAGGGTCCGTTGTGATGGAAGTTTCACTTGCTGCATTTCGGCAGATTTCCAGCACATTGTTTTGGCGGTGCAGGGGCAACAGGGGTCGTTACAGCATGGACAGCCACGATCATCTATTTCTTGGTGGGGTTCTATGCCGATTGGTTCTTCTTTCTGTCCCAAAACTTTCTCTTGTTGTCGATCGCTTTGGCTTGTTCGGGGACACGGGTTGATACTTGTGGACGGACTCTATGGTCTATGAGTCTCTGTGCCAAGCATTTAGCACTATCGAATGTAGAGGGGTTTGAAGATAATATGCTCCCTGAAATGGAGGTAAAAATCCCTAGATGTACCTCTCAATCTTCTTACCTTCCATGGGGACCATCCCCAGACACAGAGCTGCTAGATCACTAAACCTAGTAGTGTAAGCTATTATGTTAGAGCCTTTCATAGTAACGCCCCAAAGTTCCTGCTCTAGTTTCTGTACTTCACCCCTCGGGCAGTACTCCCCCATCATCAGGTCTTTTAGTGTCTCCCAGCCCATTGAGTTAGCCACTGTGAGTGTAAGTGACTTGACATCTATTCCACCATGTGAGGGCCCTGTCAGAGAAGGTGTAGGCAGTAAATTTTACATTGCTTCCTTCAAGGAAGGAGCATATCTCGAAGATAGACTCTTTTCTCGAACCATTGCGATAGAGTAATGATCTCTCCACTCCCATTAAAGGTCTTGGGTTTATAGTTAGTGAAGTCTTTGTATAAACACTCCCTAGGGTGTTCATGGCTATCACCGTGATGTCAGTTGGTACCGGTTCCAGCCCCAGTAGTACCGTTAGCGTTGATTTGGGTCAAGGCTGTTGTCACAGCCGCGGATACTGTAGCTTGGAAAACTACTGGATTGAATGGAGGCGGCGGCAGCGGCGGAGTTGGAGTTATGGGAGGATTGTTGTTGTTGCACCTAATTGATTTTCGTGGCGACATCTTTTAGCTATAATGCTTATGAAGATGATATGATGGTAAGAATTCAATAGTGATTATAAATCAAGATACTTTGAATTAAATTCACACAAATTCAATACGTATTCCGCGAGGAGTTTGAAATAGAGTCTAACACAAGTAGTAATCTGTAAAGTAACTTCAAGATTTCAATAGTGACTTTTCCAAAGAATAGAGAATACATGTCAATTTCATTGGTATATTAGATGTATGGAGTTCGGAAAATGTGACCTTGAAGTAGGTCTATAACATACCAACTTAAATGAGAAAACCTTGACAGCATAAGGACCTACCGGAAATGAAATTTCAAGGTCTAACCATAAACAGGAAAATAACACTAGAGTCTATAAGTAGACCTAATCAATATCCAATAGAGTGAGTAAGGTATGCCCTACTCATGAGGAGTGTGATGCTGCTTTGTACTAGCTTCAGCCTTGGATTCAGCCAACTGGTGTTCTATTTCCCACACACGCCTTTCCAACGCTGCTTGGCGCTGCCGATGTTCTCTAACCTCAGATCGGTTGGCAGCCAATTCCCCCTGTAGTGCATCAGTGTGAGTCCTGGTTAACTCTGGGTCTTCACTCAGGTGGCGGAGGTGAATTGTGTAGGCTATCGTGGTAGCACCAACCTCCACAACTCGGTGGATGGCTGCTCTTGCTTGCTCATCGTTACGAGAAACCCGACGTACTAATACAGGGAAGGGTCTGTCTGTTGAGCCTCCCTCATTAAGGTTGTAGAAGCTTCGGTCCCCATTAAATGGAAGTTGTTGACCTTGTTCACGAGTCCATCCCTTTAAGTTCACTGCCCACTGAGGTGTTGGACCTTGCAAGTCCTGACGGGGATTGGGGTGTTGGGCAACTTGAGGTGGATCATAGACTTCTGGTTCTGAGTCAAAGTCTTCTTGAACATCCTCTTCCTCCTCTTCCTCTATGTCTTCTTCTATTAGAACCATAGGGTTATCCTCTGGTTCATCTTCGATCCAACCACCGTTTCCTTGATTAGGAAAGTACGGGTCTCCCGGTAAATGAAATTCGACAATGTTATCTATGCGAGAATAGGGGTGTAAGAGACATCTAATAGACTTATTTAAAGGAAATTAAACAAATTCAAGTTTCCATATAAGAAACTTATAGTTAACAGTTAATGTATTCTATATGGTATGACTCATATTGGGTCCTTCTATAACCACATAGTGTATACTAATTATATATAACTCGGGTCAAATAGACCTTCGAATAAATGATCTAACTCTACCAAACAAGGAAAAAGGAGTAAAGCTAAACCACACACTCTAAGTCTATAAAACCTTAATTATATATAATCGTAATGTATGCACTTAGTACTTATAGATCTACCAGCAAGGTTCCTTTGTTTTTACATAGTTGTTTCTTAGTATTATAGTGCCTAAAATACTCCTATAGTATTTTAACTTTATGTTATGTTCTATAGATCTTCTGTAAGAGTAGAGTTGGTAGGTTTTAGACTTATCGCAACACTACCATTACTCACAAACACATGTTGGTCGTATCTCAAATAAATATAGTTGATCATGCTATATTTATCCCAAATATGATTACATAACTGTCCAAGTTTAACTGCAGGGTCCAACATCCAATTACTTTTATGTAGTTATGACTGTGATACTGTTCTTGTATGTATGAGTGTTATTATACTTCTTATAAAAATACTTATATTTTAAAAGTATACTTTTAGTCAAAGCGCTTCAGTCCCATTGCATTTATAGTTGTATATCTTTTATGGTTTAATATACTTAATTCACTATAAATAATGCTATGATACCAATCTGTCACAACCCCGAACTGGAACGGTGGAAGCGTTCGAGGGCGAGGACGTCATGCTCAGTATCATAACAATTGCATAATAGTAAAACAAGCAACAACATCCATTGTATATAAAATATAGTTAATACATGTGTGTTCTTTGAGTTGAATGTATGACACCAAAAATTTAAAGCAATATAAAAGTAGAGCCTTGAGTAAGCTCCATCTTCTCAAAAACCTTCATGAGTGTACCTCTCTACTAGTTCCCTGATAATACAAGTTATTTTGAAAAAAGGGTATCAAAATTTAAGTTGGTGAGTTCATAGGCATTTAGTGTTTAATGTTTGTACTTGTTCCATGAAAATGATAGTATGTTCCCCAGAAAATCCTATATTTTCACTATTTAAATGAAAAGTAGTCTTAGACCTTAAGACAAAAATGTTTTGTATCTTATTGTACTTTGAATTAGTGTGAGTGTGTGTGTGTTTTCCATAAATGTATATTTTTCTTTGATATTAAATAGTGTACTACACTTGTATG
Source organism: Lactuca serriola (assembly GCF_051521515.1). NCBI lineage: Eukaryota > Viridiplantae > Streptophyta > Magnoliopsida > Asterales > Asteraceae > Lactuca > Lactuca serriola. The sequence continues at coordinate 121,057,840 of NC_136412.1, forward strand.
AATTCCATAGTGTATTAGTACTTGGAAAATAATGGTAGGTAGTCTTATTACTTAAATTAAAACCACTTAACTAATGTTTGTTTTGTAAACCTAAATGTTTAGTTAATGCTTAATGTGAATGAGATTATAACCATAATTGACTAGTATTTTGCACGACGTTCTTCAGGCATCGAAAAGTTATTACATTTGTCACCCGTAGACCTGTTGCTCCCAACTGTAGCTAACAACCAAGGTGAGGGATTGCCAGTCTCGTATAGATCTATACACAAATTCACGCTCTCCCTCTAGGAGACTCTGGTTATAAAACATGAGTTAGCAAGGATATTAATAAGCACCATGAAGTAGTATCTCACATTCTAGTATTAACTCGCTTATGTATAGTATGTATATGTTTTTCTTGTTCTTGTAAATGAATAATGTACTTGAAATGAAAAGTAGTTTGTGCTTATATAGTGACTCATATAATGTATCTTTGAATAAGTAATAGTGTGAATAGATTTCAAAACTATACCTATAATAGTTTCTTAATGTTATGTTTGTACTGAACTGATTAACAATGTTATTGAAATAAGTTTAATACACACACACACACACACATATATATATATATATATATATATATATATATATATATATATATATATATATATATACTCGGCATGTTTATTAAGGTTTAACTGACAGTCGGACAGGTGATCCTACCCTAAGCCCACAACCAAACAAGGAATAGGAGTCAAGGTAAAACCAATGGTCTTAAGTCTGTTAAATCCTAATTATACATAAGGATATATATATATATATATATATATATATATATATATATATATATATATATATATGAATATGATTTGACTAAAAAGAACAATTTAAGAGTTTGAAAACAGTTTAAAAATAGTTTAATAAGTTTATAAAAGCATTAGTATCTTAAAAATGTTTTGTAATCACATAGAAGTGTTAACATAAATATTTTGTGTTCTGATTGTATTCTCCCCCTGAAAGCATTTAAAAATGGTAAAACATATGGGGTATGAACTCACCTTATGTGAGTAATCGAGTGAAGATTCGAAATGGAAGAGTTAATTCCATAGTTAGATCACGTAACAAAACCGAGTCCTAATAGCATTTTTACGCAATATATATGTATATAATGAATGAATATAATGGAAATTATGTTAAGGAAATAGTCTAAGATGTAACATTTACTCACAATAGGGAGTGTTATAAGAAAATCTAGAGGCTATTTGGAGTTTTCGGTCAGCCTTTGCGTTTTCGTTCGGATGATGATTCAAGCGTGCTCTTGGTGTTCTTGGTGAAACCAAGAAGATCAAGGTGTTTTCGGTTGGTTTTAAGGAGATTTGATAGGGATCGCTTGATGGTATGAAGAACACTTGAAGAACTCGGTATGATCCTATGAAGATTCAAGTGATCTTCGAATGATACTGGAGAGAGAATGGTGAGTTTTGGGTTTGTGTTCTTGAGAGAAAAAGGCTGAGTTTTCAGCTAGAAGGTGTAAAAGGGATGGATTGTTTTCGGTCCAAGCTATTTATACGAATACATGACATGAAGTGACACTTGTGTGGGTTTACGAGCCAAGTGGATAGGAGCGAGGGTTCTCGGTCGGAAACATTTTACGGTCTGAGATAGTGACCATGCGAGGGTTTTCGGCCAAAAAGAATTTTCAGTCCGAAGAGGGTTTTTGGTCCGAGGCTTGATGTTGCGATGTTTCTCGGTTAGAGTGTTTTTACTACCCATTTTCTAAACACTTTATAATAAAGGTTTATGTAAATTAAGATTATTAATTTAACTTTAAATAATTATCAAAACAACAAAGTTGACTTTTATTTGACATGTTTGACTTGTATTAACTTTGGTTGACTTTTTTTGACTTTTACAAGATTGAAAAATAACGGGTTACCACAGATACATAGTGGGATTTAAGTGTAGGGAGTACTATGCTTTGATAATGGTCAAATGTTGTTCCTAACCGGTCAGTTATAAAAGCCATTTTCAAGTATGGTGTGAACTATGCAATAGGATTATGTAGTAGAGATGGGATTTGTTCCTCTTATGTGTTGAAAGTTAGACATCTAAGGTGCCTCACCAAAAGTTGAATAACTAAAGAGATTGATCGAGATCTGAATCTCATGTTCAACATGATGTATGTAGCAAAGGGATAACTAATAAACTTACCTTATACACCAATTGTAGCTTTGAGATTTTTGGGAATTAGGCATTTATAGAATGGTACAAAAAGTTGTATGGTCTTGGGAGCAGTGAAATGTTGCTAGATGTTCACCACTGTCTATATCAGTCTAATATGAGTCTTGCGCAAGTGGGAGATTGAAAGGTACAGTATGCTCAAGAGTTATATTAAAGTGATATTGCTAAATAACATATGATACTAATGGGTCATACTAACAACAACTTGATACAATTGATTATTTATTAGAAATTAATTTGAATAAATATTCAATAAAACTCGTATAATTAAAATGGAAATTATTTATTTGTAGGAAATAATAATTTTTATTAGCAAGTAACATAATATATCATATAGTATGAGTTATAAGTCATGTACAAACTTTTGGACTACTTGAATCCTTTTTGTCTTTTTCCCTAAAGACAAAGTTTATATTTTTAAAAACTTTGAGATTATAAAATTCCAACATAATCTTCTCTTTTTCCTCACGATGGCTAAAAGTTGAAGGCTAGACGAGGAGTATGGGTTTTTGACTTGTTTAATCATGCTTTAGAAGCATGCATGGACATTATTATGACATGGAGACAAGTTTGTCTAAAGTTAAAGGAACTAATGGTTAATAAATTCATTTTATGCATATAAATAAGAGGGCTTGCATTTGGCTAGATTTCTCATTCTTCCCTAGATGTATATGGCCGAAACTTGTTCCCTCTCCCTCTTTCTCTCTAGTTTTGGTTAGAAAACTTGAAGAACACTTGCATCTTTAAGCCCTCTTTAAGTTCATATTGGTTATGAACTTAAAGCGTAAGGGTTTAAGAGTTTTGGACTAGCATTACATCAATCTGAGTCACTGTTGGTGTCTTAAAGGTTCCACATTCTGCATCAACTTCCAAGCCTCCCAAAAGGACCCAAAGAACTACAAAGGTTGTTATTTCTTGATCCTTTATTTGGTTAGTATTTAAATCTTTCTATAACTTGCAAAAAGATCCTTGCCGGGTATAAAATGTTTATGTTACTTCAAAAATTAAAGTCTTCAGTTGCCATATTTTTCTTGTTTATGAAACTATTTTTGAACTAAAGCCAAACACATTGGTGGCAAACTTTACTTTTTTTGAACGTTGGAGGAAAGGACCATTGGCTGTTATTATTATTTTTTTTACTTTATTAACACTACATAATATTTTATTAAATTTAAAAATATTACATTTGATTTAATGGATTTGCCATTTTTTAAATGATTTAAAAAAAAATTGGTAATATATATATATATATATATATATATATATATATATATATATATATATATATAAAAGCTTGGGGAATATATGGCAGTTATTTACCTAATATTATGTAAAAAAACCATCAAAAACTACATAGTTTTAACAAAATACAATCAAATCTTTTTACCATCTTTCTTGTATCCTTAATTAGACTAGATGATAAACTTTGTACATATTTTTATAAAGTTTTAAATATTTAGTTTTGCACCTCAAACCATGTATAAGAATACATTATCAACTACCTATAAGTCTTCATATTCAAATTTAATATAGAAAACTATAGTGAAAGATTGAAATTGTTCATTAAAAACTTAATAAATTTCTTTCCATAACACATCAAAAAGAACCATGAAAGTATACATATGGTAGGTGTCCAAGAAAGTTATAAAGCCTACTAGATGTCTAATATAAATAATAAATTCGAAATACATAGATGTTGGGAATAAATTATAAAATCAAAAATAATATAAGCTCAAAAGAAATAAAAAGAAGCCAACAATGAGAAAAAATTGTTATATATATATATATATATATATATATATATATATATATATATATATATATCCTATCTTTTTTATAAAAAAAAATTGACAAATCCATTAAATCAAATTTAATATTTTTATATTTTAATAAAATATTATATTGTTTTAAATAATATTTACGTTTTTTATTTTAATAGTAATGTTAAATTTAACGGGCACAAACATTACCTGATTCTACTCATAGATAAATTATGGAAAAAATAATAAATATTTATATAGTGCTTAGGTAACATATTTTTTTCATAGGCAAAACATTTAGGATATCCTTTATCCTAAGGTTGTGGGGAGTGGATGCGTTATTACCGAACCTTAGCCACTGTTTCAAGGAAGAACAAGGTTACGTGAAAGCGATTTCAAGTGCAGTTTGAATGCCAGTGGTAGTAGAGAGTCTCTCTCTCTCTCTCTTTATATATATATATATATATATATATATATATATATATATATATATATATATATATATATATATATATATATATATATATAAGTTCTCACACATTTCTAGTAAAGAACCACATTTTATATGATATAATTACCATAACGCCTACGTGGTTAGGAGGAAATATGGTTTTTATAGAACCACACCCTCCAACCTATTTTTGATATTGTATGATTCGTATCGATTGTTTTTTACGGGTATAGTCATTCACACCAAATTTTTAGTCAAAACCATACTTTGGAAAAAATGAAAACCACCTTTACTTCTTAAACCCAGTAAACCCAAATTGACATGACTTTTATATATTTTTTATGTAACTTTTTAATCTCATATTTTACGAATTCTTTATATTTTTTACTTTATTATCTATTATTAAAGATTAATTAATTTTAACATTTTTACCCCCTTATAGTTAAAACATATATTCAATTTATATCCTTCTCTATTTTAAATAAATTACTTTCGATCCTTACTAATATATTATTAATATATCGATATTTAAACTTTTTCACACACATATACACACGAATGGTCCCTGTGGTTTGGGATAATTTACGAGTTTGGTCCCTAACTTTTTTCATAACTCGGACGGTCCCTATTACATCTTTTTGTTGCGCGGTTAGTACGAACTAAAAAGAATATTATTCTCTTATTAACTATTTTAATTAATTTATTGTTTATAAATTATTTATAAAATTAAAAGATAATAACACTCCCCCCATCTCTTCCATTTATCTTCATCACTACTTGCAATTGATCTCATGTCTTTTTTTCATTTTTTGAATATAAACAAACCAAATATGATATTTTTCATATTAGGCAAAACTAATAACTATATTTATATTTATGGTCTTTTAACTTATCATATATTTACAATAAATACCCTATCTTTATTTCAGTGCAGTGTAAATGAATACCACTACGATCAAATCAAAATAATATAATTATGTTTACATTTATGGTCCTTTAACTTACCATATATTTACAATAAATACACTATCTTTATTTCAGTGCGGTGTAAATGAATACCGTTACGATCAAATCAAAATAATATAATTATATTTTCATTTATGGTCCTTTAACTTATCCTAACATTTACAATAGGGTCAAATCAAAATAATATAACTATATTTACATTTATGATCCTTTAACTTACCCTATAATTTATATAGTATTCCTTTTCATGTCTAAAGTTTTACTATAAATAAATGTGTCTCAAACTTCATTTTCATTGTACGATAGTTTGAAAAAACGATAGGCTAAGTAAAAAAAATGAGTTGGCCAGAATATTTGTCATAGTTTGATAAACTAAATTACGAGGTATGTTTGTTTATTATTATTCATATATTTATGTTTTTATATATCACATATTTATATTTGTATGTATTAATTAGGCTAATGATATTTACACAAACAATGCATCTCAAGATGACGAGAATGAAAATACTTACTTCATCAGTGACACATAAAAATTTGAAACTAGCATGGAATAAAGTTTTAGATTTATTAATATTGTTATTAATCAATAAGTTTACTTGTATCTAATAAAAAAAATATTTTTTAGGTATTTAATTCTCGTCAGCAACTAATAGACTAGGTGCAAAATACGGGGCATGGACTTGGTTACGTTATTGTAATATCACTGCTAACTTAAATATTTTTTTTCAATATGATCGCAGCGGTACATACAAAAGTAAAAAAAACTTCCACAAAAAATACCAGTACCATTAAAATTAACTGTCCATTTGCCCTAAAAGTCAAATATTCATCAAAAGATAATTGTTGGTCATTAAAAGCCATATATGAAATACATAATCATGATTATTGCACGACATCGTTTCGTCCATCCAATTTTCAGATATTTGGTCGGTAATGTTTCAATTTATGCACTTGAAATTATTTTCAAGGAATTTGAACAAATCAAATTCCTTGAAATTTGTGGATGTCAACTGCGTACTAGTCACGGACTACCATGTGCGCACAAACAAGCGGTATATTTAAAAAATGAAAATCCAATACCACTTGATTCCATTCATAACTTTTGAAAAAATTTAATTTAGATTCATGCATCCGACTAGAAGATGATGATGTTGATGATGAAGGTCAAACGTCTAACACACAGTTGAAAAAACAATCAAGATCTAGTAAGTTCAGGTGGGTGCGGAAGTTAAAACATATATTTTCACCATTAACAACTTCGCTTTGGGAACCTACGTCTCACAAGAAATGTACCAAATGGATGTCTACGGTTGAGTACTGTAACGCATGTGTTTCTGGGCTTGTCATTAATGTTGATATAATAGTCTAGGTTAACCTTTGTAACCCGTTTTGAAATAATAAAAGTGTAGTATTTGAGTATTATGTGTTTTGTGCTTAATTGTGTGTCTTAATGTAATTGAGAATAAAAATAAGCGTCAAAATAAAATGTTAGATAAAGCTGATATCTATGTATAATGTTGTAGTAGTTGAAATGATGTTTCCGAATATATAAAGAATGCCAAAATCCGAGTTATACCGAAGAAGTTATGACCTGTCGAAGTTTCGCGAAAGAACCGGCAACGCTAAATGACGTAAAAAGTGAAATTTACGTTAGAGCGATATTTAGCCTTAGTAATCTAACTGAAAGTCGTAGAGTTCATTAAACCGAGAGCGTGCATAAAGAGAATGCCAAAATATGACTCCGTATGAGGAAGTTATGATTTTTCTAAGTTTCGACTTAACAGTATGCAGCCCGAATACTCAATTCGAGATCAAGTGATTGTTGGTTGAAACAATCTAAACGAGAATCGAAGATCTCGTTAATAGTAGTAAAGCGATAAAAAGATAGACGAAAACGGACGTCGGATGAAGAAGTTATGAATTTATAATGGAGTTTTCTTGTCCCGGCCTACTAAAAATAAATTCAAAATTAGCCGACGGAGTCAAAACGAAAGTTGTAGAGCGTAGTCTCACCTACGTGTGGATATAAAGAATGTCGAAAACGGAGTTCGTATGAAGAAGATATGAGTTTTCGAAGTTTATTAAATAATTAAAATTAAAATTTAATTATTAAATGCCGATATTATCCGAAGGAAGGGGGGAGTCATCGATCCGATCCGAACTACGCCCAGCGTAGTTGAGTACACCCAGTGTACCCCGATGCATGCACCGCCTCGGACACGAGTGCTCCGATGACGCATGCAATGACGAACCGAGGCATACACCCTGCGTAAAGCTGTACGCCCAGCGTACTACGAGGCCTCAGCCTCCTATATAAGGGTTGCGAGGGCAGCCGACTCCATTTGCCAAATTCTATTCTTTCTCTCCCGTTTTGCCTCGTTTTTCTTGCCAGAAGTATCCCAAAGCCCCGGTATCAATCCCGAGCCCCGAACCAAGTTCCGAAGCCCCGAAGATCCCGAGAAGTGCAATTCCCAAGCCGAAGCTCTGCTCGCGAGAAGCCCGGTTTTTGTGAAGATCTTCCACATCTACTGAAGAATACTACTTCTGCAAGTCGTAGTGCTGTCCGATCATCTTCTGATCAGGTGAGTGTGTAGTTACCTTCTTCTAACACATAATTATGAAGTATTCTATACAAAATACGTGTTAGGTGTATATTTTGTTGTTATATGCGTGAATGTATATTCACTTTCTTCTATCTCATAGATCTGATTTATTCTTTATGAAATACGTGCTATATGGGTGTGCCTCATCTGTTATGTGGAACATGTATTGATTGAACATGATATACAGGTTTTAAACTATGTATAAAAATATATATTTTTATCTACTAATATTTTGGGTAGAACATGGGTAGATAGTTGATGTGTGATAAACAGACGAGATGCCTCGATGTTGTTGTTGTTGATCTAGTTATTCAGCGGAGTATGGATAACGACCACGGACTCTTTCTTGACAGTCCTGTGGAACACTAGCAGGTTCATAACCTGTAGGTGTTGTGAACGATGTGTTCACCGGTGTACTCTATCCCCCTCATGGTTGCCTTTAGGATATCTATTGTTGAGGAAACTCCTTAGCAGTAATGTCCGTCCCGATGAAAATCCTAGATTAGGTCCCTTGAGATAGATGTTGTTTTAGGGACGTAAAGTGAGGATAACAGGAATGCGTAATCGGTTTATTTTTGGTTGGTGAAATTAAATATAATTTATTTATTGTTGGTTGAAAACCCCTATATGCTCACCAGGCTCCCAAGCCTGACCCACTCAGTTTTATTTGTATTACAGGAGGTGGCGCAAGGGCATAAGATGGATGAATCATCGAGTTGTTTTGTTTACAAGTATGTATATGTATATATTTGTTGAATGACTTGTAATGTTATCATTTATGCTTTATGGTCTGTATCGGAACATGACATCCCGAGTTTTGATTATATAATGAAAATGCATCTCTTGATGAAATGCTTTGATAAATATTATTTTATCATATTTTGTTTTGGGAACAAATTTCGCAACTTTTTTAAATCAAAAGGATTTACTATGAAATTATTTTAAAATGCATAAATGAAATCGGTCTTTTCTGGTCGAGATTTTGGGGATGTCACAGTTGGTATCAGAGCATTAGTTTAAGCGAACTAGGAATTTGTAGGATTTCTAGAGTTAAACTTAGAATGCTAAGTGGAGATTGTGAGATGTGTGTCTGTTATATTATAGACACGAGCACTAGTATATTTTAGGAAGCTGCCTAAAATGCTTTTATGTGCTAAATGTTATATGTTGTCATATATGATATTATTTGTTCGGATCTATGGTCTGTTGCCGACCGGATCTGCAAACCTTATGTGTGTAGGATTCTAAGCGTACGTCTACGGTATTAGAACTAACATGTAAAAGTTTCGGAGTAATAAGGATGATTTGAATGTCTGTCGTGATTGAGGATCTAATTTCACCTTATTTGGTGTGTAGATCAAAAATGGTGAGAACAAGGAATGGAGTTGGAAACGCGGATGAAAACAGGAATCAACCGCCAGTGATTGAGCAAATACCTGTTGTAGCAGCAGCACCAGAACCAATAACAATGGTTGGGGTGCAAGCCACGATTCGGGCTATGTTAGCCGAACAAAGGGATGAAATGCAACATATGTTGCATGATAATAGGGACGAACCTATCATACCTATTGAGGGAATCCGAATTGATTCCTGAGCAATCGGAGGAAGGGAACAATAGTCGCATGGTGAGTCAAGTTGGGACTCAAGGAGAACGAAGGAACGACCTGGAAAGGAGAAACAACGAGGACGGGCGAATGTACAAGAACTTCTTGGGTGCCAAGCCGCCAAGTCTTTCTGGAAGCCCAAAGCCTGTTGAGATTATGGATTGCATCTTCGAAATGGAGATGGTATTTGAAAGTTGTGACTGTAGCAACAAACAGAAGGCTGTCTTTGCAGTTAGACAACTGAAGACTGGAGTCTTGAGTTGGTGGAAGTTGTTGGCAGATACTATGCCATGAGGAGAAGCCCGGAATATGTCATGGGAGGAGTTCTTGGAACAATTAAGGGTGCAGTATTGTTCAGAGATAGATCTGATTGATCTGAACAATGAGTTCCAAAACTTAAAGAAAGGGAGAATGAGCATAAACGACTATGATACTGCATTCACTGAGAAAATGAAGTTATTTCTGTACCTAGTGCCAACAGAACTCTCCAAGATTGAGAGGTTTGCTAATGGACTGCCTGCCGACTTTGGTCCGACAGTCAAGATGGCAACTACTCTGAAAACAGCTGTTCGAGCAGCTAAGAATGTGGAGGCCCAGCAGAAGGAAAAGGGTCTAGAAAGGATAGATGTTGGTGAAAATAGGAAGTTCGATGGAACTTCCGGATCCAACAAGAAAAACAAGTTCTCGAAGTATGGTTCGAGGGGAGGTGGAGGCGAAGCCAAGTGGTGCGACAAATGTAAGAAGAAGCATCATGGAAAATGTGAGGTAGTGGCCACATGCTACAAATGTGGAAAGCCAGGGCACTATGCCAATGAATGCACCCTCTCTAAGAAAGTTTGCGATGGTTGTGGTGAGGAGGGACACATGTCGAGGGACTGCCCGAAAAAGAAGGAGGCAGCAAGACCCAACATTCTGCCAAAGCCGAAGGCGAGAGCATTCCAGATGATATTGGAAGCTACTAAAGATGAAGCTGATGTCGCTTCAGGTACCTTTCTCGTAAACAAATTGCCTGCCCAAATTTTATTTGATTATGGAGCCAACTACTCCTTTATTTCGCATGAATTTGGTAGGAAACTAGCTTTGCCTGTTGATAGACTAGATAATGCCTTATTAGTCGAAGTTGCTACTGGTAAGTTTGTACCTATTAGCCATCGTATGAAAAACATCTTAATTGACTTGAATGGGAATAAGTTCCACGAGGAATTATTGTCTATTGAACTAAACGGTTTCGACATCGTGCTTGGAATGGATTGGCTTAGAGCCAATGACGCCGAAATATTGTGCAGAAAGAAGATAGTCAAGGTAAACCCGCTAGGGAAAGAGACATTTATGGTGTATGGGGACAAACGCAGAGTAAGTTCTGGGATCATTTCCCTAATGAAAGCCAGAAAGTGTTTGACCAAGTGGTGTACATCATATTTAGCATTCTTGATCGATGCTAAGAAGGAAAAGAAGGTAATGCAGAATATTCCTGTCGTATGTGATTATCTGGAAGTATTTCCCGAAGATCTTCCTGGATTACCGCCCAATCGGCAAGTAGAATTCCGTATCAACTTGTTGCCCGGAACAACGCCGATTGCAAAAGCACCTTACCGACTAGCACCGACGGAGATGAAGGAGCTGATGATGCAACTTCAAGAGTTATTGGACCAAGGTTTCATTAGACCTAGTTCATCGCCCTGGGGAGCTCCGGTGTTATTCGTGAAGAAGAAAGATGGAAGTATGAGAATGTGCATCGATTATAGGGAGCTGAACAAGGCAACGATAAAGAATAGATATCCGTTGCCGAGGATTGATGACCTGTTCGATGAACTACAAGGTTCCAGTTATTTTTCAAAGATCGATCTGAGGTCAGGATATCATCAGCTAAAAGTAAGAGAGCAGGATATAGAGAAGACTACATTCAGAACACAATATGGACATTACGAGTTTTTGGTTATGTCGTTTGGACTAACCAATGCTCTAGCAGCATTCATGGATTTAATGAACAGGGTTTGTAATCCGTTCCTTGATAAATTTGTGATAGTGTTCATAGATGACATTATGATTTACTCGAAAAGCCAAGAGGAGCATGGCAGACACTTGCGAGAAGTGTTAGAAGTTTTGAAGAAGGAGAAGTTGTATGCAAAGTTCTCTAAATGTGATTTTTGGATTCGAGAAGTCCAATTCTTGGGTTACGTGGTCCACCAAGAAGGGATAATGGTTGATCCAGCAAAGATTGAAGCTGTGATGAAGTGGGAACAACCAAAAAGTCCCACTGAGATCCGAAGCTTTTTGGGATTAGCCGGATATTACCGAAGGTTTATCCAAGGCTTTTCTTCGATCGCTAGTCCATTGACAGCTTTGACCCACAAAGGAGCTACTTATGCTTGGAGTCATAAGCATTAAGAAGCACTCGAGAAGCTAAAGAAGAAGTTATGCGAGGCACCAATTCTTTCTCTACCCGATGGAGTTGAAGACTTCGCTGTTTATAGCGATGCGTCTGGAGTTGGATTGGGTTGTTTTTTGACCCAAAGAGATAACGTGATCGCGTATGCATCTCGACAGCTAAAAGAGCATGAAAAGAACTACCCGACTCATGATTTGGAGTTGGCAGCGGTAGTTTTTGCTCTAAAAATATGGAGGCATTACCTCTATGGCATGAAGTGCAAACTTTTCACTGATCATAAGAGTCTCCAATATCTCTTTAATCAGAAAGAATTGAATATGAGGCAACGACGTTGGCTAGAGTTACTTAAAGACTATGACTGTGAGATACTTTACCACCCCGGTAAAGCAAATGTTGTTGCTGATGCTCTCAGTCGGAAAGTCAATCATGAAAGGAAAAGGCCAAGAGCGTTGATAATTGAAGTTGTCTCGACCATTGTGGAAAGTATAAAGAAAGCTCAAGAGGAAGCTTCTAAGAAGAATGACCGAAAGGAGGAACGTTTGGGTAAAACGTTGGTGTTCGGTATAAACAATCATGGACTGAAGGTGTTCCAAGATCGGATTTGGATACCTAAGACAGGAGGAGTTAGGGATCTTCTGATGGAAGAAGCTCACAAGACCATGTACTCGATTCATCCCGGTAGCACTAAAATGTATAGGGACCTGAAACCCTACTACTAGTGGCCGACGATGAAGCTTGATGTTGCAAAGTATGTGGCCGAGTGTGTGACTTGTGCGAGAGTTAAGACACAACATCAGAAACTGTATGGGAGTTTGGAACCATTGTCTGTGCCTATGGGTAAGTGGGAAGACATTGCTATGGATTTTGTCACTAAACTGCCCAGAACAAAGAATGGTCACGGCATGATTTGGGTGGTCGTTGATCGATTCACTAAGAGTGCGCATTTCATAGCAGCCAAGGAGAAATGGTCTATGGAAAAGCTTGTGAATTCTTACGTGAAGGAAATAGTGAGGCTTCACGGTGTTCCGTTAACGATTGTGTCAGATCGTGACAGCCGTTTCACCTCGCGATTTTGGAAAAGTCTACAAGAGGAAATGGGTACCAAGTTGTGTTTAAGTACAGCTTACCATCCGCAAACTGATGGTCAGAGCGAACGGACGATACAAACACTTGAAGATATGCTGAGAGCATGTACCCTGGAATTCCAAGGTAATTGGGATGAACATTTACTTTTGGTAGAATTTTCCTACAATAATAGTTTCCACTCGAGCATTAAGATGGCACCTTATCAAGCTTTGTATGGACAGAAGTGTCGTATGTCGTCTTGTTGGCTTGAGGCTGGGGAAAAGCAGTTTATGGGACCGGAGATGGTCCATCAAACTGCTGAAAAGTTGAAAATAATTAGGGAAAGAATGTTAGCAGCTCAGGATCGTCAAAAGAGCTATGCTAACAACATGCGAAGACCGATGACTTTTGAAGTTGGAGATTCGGTTTTGCTTAAAGTCTCGCCGTGGAAGGGACTTATAAGATTTGGTAAAAGGGGAAAATTAAGTCCAAGGTTTATTGGACCGTTTAAAGTTCTTCAAAGGATTGGGAACCAAGCTTACAAGCTCGAACTACCAGAAGAACTGAATGGAATTCATAACACTTTCCATGTGTGTTATTTGAGAAAGTTCACGGGAAATGTTCCCGACATGATTCCACTTTCGGAGTCGAGAATCGATGAGAACAAAAGGTTGATTGAAGAACCAGAGGCAATCGTTGACCGAAAGACTAAGAAGTTACGACGCCAGATGGTCGAGTTAGTGCTTGTCCGATGGAAACACACGAATGTGCCGAATCTCACCTGGGAGACGGAGAGTGACATGATTGGTTGCTATCCGCATTTGTTTGTTGATGTGTGATTCCGGGGACGGAATCATTCTAAGGTGGAGAGAATTGTAACGCCTGTGTTTCTGGGCTTGTCATTAATGTTGATATAATAGTCTAGGTTAACCTTTGTAACCCGTTTTGAAATAATAAAAGTGTATTATTTGAGTATTATGTGTTTTGTGCTTAATTGTGTGTCTTAATGTAATTGAGAATAAAAATAAGCGTCAAAATAAAATGTTAGATAAAGCTGATATCTATGTATAATGTTGTAGTAGTTGAAATGAGGTTTACGAATATATAAAGAATGCCAAAATCCGAGTTATAACGAAGAAGTTATGACCTGTCGAAGTTTCGCGACAGAACCGGCAACGCTGAATGACGTAAAAAGTGAAATTTACATTAGAGCGTTATTTAGCCTTAGTGATCTAAACGAAAGTCGTAGATTTCATTAAACCGAGAGCGTACATAAAGAGAATGCCCAAATCTGACTTCGTATGAGGAAGTTATGATTTTTCTAAGTTTCGACTTAGCAGTATGCAGCCCGAATACTCGATTCGAGATCGAGTAATTGTTGGTTGAAACAATCTAAACGAGAATCGAAGATCTCGTTAATAGTAGTAAAGCGATAAAAAGATAGACGAAAACGGACGTCGGATGAAGAAGTTATGAATTTATAACGGAGTCCCGACCTACTAAAAATAAATAATAAAAATAAATTCAAAATTAGCAGATGGAGTCTAAACGAAAGTTGTAGAGTGTAGTCTCACCTACCAGTGGATATAAAGAACATCGAAAACGGAGTTCGTATGAAGAAGATATGAATTTTCGAAGTTTATTAAATAATTAAAATTAAAATTTAATTATTAAATTCCGATATTATCCGAAGGAAGGGGGAGTCATCGATCCGATCCTAACTACGCCCAGCGTAGTTGAGTATGCGCAGCGTACCCCGATGCATGCACCGACTCGGACTCGAGTGCTCCGATGACGCATGCAATGATGAACCGAGGCGTACGCCCCGCGTAAAGTTGTACGCCCAGCGTACTGCGAGGCCTCAGCCTCCTATATAAGGGTTACGAGGGCAGCCGACTCCATTTGCTAAATTCTCTTCTTTTTCTCCCGTTTTTCCTCGTTTTGCGTGCCAGAAGTATCCCGAAGCCCCGGTATCAATCCCGAGCCTCGAAGCAGGTTCCGAAGCCCCGAAGATCCCGAGAAGTGCAATTCCCGAGCCGAAGCTCTGCTTGCGAGAAGCCCGGTTTTTATGAAGATTTTCCAGATCTACTGAAGATTACTACTTCTGCAATTCGTAGTGCTGTCTGATCATCTTCTGATCAGGTGAGTGTGTAGTTACCTTCTTCTAACACATAATTATGAAGTATTCTATACGAAATACGTGTTAGGTGTATATTTTGTTGTTATATGCGTGAATGTATATTCACTTTCTTCTATCTCATAGATCTGATTTATTCTCTATGAAATACGTGTTATATGGGTGTGCCTCATCTGTTATGTGGAACATGTATTGATTGAACATGCTATACAGGTTTTAAACTATGTATAAAAATATATATTTTTATCTACTAATATGTTGGGTAGAACATGGGTAGATAGTTGATGTGTGATAAACAGATGAGATGCCTCGATGTTGTTGTTGTTGATCTAGTTATTCAGCGGAGTATGGATAACGACCACGGACTCTTTCTTGACAGTCCTGTGGAACGCTAGCAGGTTCATAACCTGTAGGTGTTGTGAACGATGTGTTCACTGGTGTACTCTATCCCCCTCATGGTTGCCTTTAGGATATCTATTGTTAAGGAAACCCCTTAGCGGTAATGTTCGTCCCGATGAAAATCCTAGATTAGGTCCCTTGAGATAGATGTTGTTTTAGGGACGTAAAGTGAGGATAACGGGAATGGGTAATCGGTTTATTGTTGGTTGGTGAAATTAAATATAATTTATTTATTGTTGGTTGAAAACCCCTATATGCTCACCAGACTCTCAAGCCTGACTCACTCAGTTTTATTTGTATTACAGGAAGTGGCGCAAGGGCATAAGATGGATGAATCATCGAGTTGTTTTGTTTACAAGTATGTATATGTATATATTTGTTGAATGACTTGTAATGTTATCATTTATGCTTTATGGTCTGTATTGGAACATGACATTTCAAGTTTTGATTATATAATGAAAATGCATCTCTTGATGAAATGCTTTGATAAATATTATTTTATCATATTTTGTTTTGGAAACAAATTCCGCAACTCTTATAAATTAAAAGGATTTACTCTGAAATTATTTTAAAAAACATAAATGAAATCGGTTTTTTCTGGCCGAGATTTTGGGGATGTCACAAGTACACAAACAAGACATATTGTTACGCCTACTCGAGATCCAACGACTCAATATCCTCGTAGACATGGTTTTGCGACGTCTATGTCAGATTATAATGGGTCTAATCAGTTTGATTTAAACCAGGAACCAGAGAGGCACAATACATTTTCGTTTCAACAACCTTTAATATTTTATTCAAATTCACTTATGAGTGAAATTCCAAATGAATTTCATCCATACATTACAAACATTGAAGATGTGGAGGGAGATGAAAATTGTGGATTTCGGGCAATAATTGTCTTCCTCGGGTATAATAAAAATTATTAGCGTCAAATCTGCTCAGAATTACACAACGAGTTATTATAAAATTAGGGACGATATGCAATGATTTTTAAGGATGATATAAACAACGTACATCACTCGTTGAGTTTCACTAGATTGGGTTCTGCACAAAGTGAATATTGGTTGATTATGTCGGATATTGGATTCCTCATTGCTAATAAGTATGGTGTAATTGTCTATTTTTTAGACAAACAAGGTTCGTCGACATGTTTTCCATTTTGGCATGGCCTGCAAGACATCTCACATCATAGATCTATTGTTATCGCCTTCGTTTATAATGGTCATTATGTAAAAATTGGTTTACAAGAATCACATCCAATGCCTATAGTTTTGTCACTTTGGCGTCACCACAAATCAGAATGTACCGCTGGATGGGAAATATTGTATAACACTCGACTTAATGCATATATTCAACCAAATGCACCATGTAATAATTGTAATATTCATGTAGTTGATGTCCCTGATAATTAATAAAATTAAAATATGACAGTGTTTGACAAAAAAATAGTAATTGAAAATGATAATTTTATTTGTTATAGTTGTGAAAAAATATCATATTATATTTTTTATTGTTCGTTTAATTTCTTGTGATCGTTATTTTTTATTGTTCGAAACGTAAACAAACTCGAATTTAAACCGAAAAATTTATAATTAATTTGAAAAAATAAAAAAAATATATCTGAAATCTATACAAACTTTATTAAAATAAAGAACAAATAAAATTGTTATATTATAATAATAATAATAATAATAATAATAATAATAATAAATTGTAATATGAAACAAAGACTAAAAGCGTAATATATTCCTAAACCATAGGGATACAACTTATTAATTTTTAAATTAGGGAACAAAACCGAAAATGAAACGAAAGCACAAGGACCATTTTTGTATTTTACTCAAAACAAAAACATTCCAACAGTTTTGAAAGTCTTTATCGATAATCTGTCATTCGTATATACTATTAATGGTTGTAAATAAGTGGTTTTTACTTTTTTTTCTCGGGTGTATTTAAAATCCCCCGTTTTTAACATTTGTGGTTGTAGGCTTGTTGGTGATGTCATCATCGGAAAACATTAAACGGTTTGAAGTCAAGATGACATCACCGTCGATCCCACATGCGGCAATGTTTTGCCATTTCATACCCCACCATATTACGTTAGTACTCCATTAACGGTTCTCACGCGTGCCTTTTTGGAAGCATTGGAGATATTTTTTCTGGCTTCTTAACTAGTCCATGGAGCATATGTCATCCTCCCACAAACCCTCTTTTTTACCTATAAAGCCTATGTCATTAAATTAGTGTATGATTATATTTCTATAATTTTATAATATATATATATATATATATATATATATATATATATATATATATATATATATATGTAGATATGAAACCATGTCTATTTTATATTTGATTTATTGGTTAATCTAAATTAAATTTAGTTGGTAAATATATAATGTAACATTGAACAAACAAGCATATAATAAACGTCATTTTTATATTATATAATAAGATAAAAATATTGTTCCCTTTTACCTTAAGAACATGTTTTCTTCTCATTGTTTCTTTTTTTTTTTTACTTTTCTGTTATTTTTGTTCCTATTGGCTCCATTATTTTGTTTTTTTTTCTCCGGTTAAAGGGAATGTGTGGGTCGTTATACGTGTCCTCCCCATCAGACACCACATCTAAGGTACAATAATAGTACTCCACATATTTTCAGAGCACCGACTAAGCCCTAAAACCATTGTACTGTCGATTGTGCCCTCCGGTTCATCTCCATTTTCTCCTACCTTTGAGTCATTCATTCTTCCATCCAATATACGCTCCGCCTTCCAAACCACTTTCCAGTTCCTTCCACTGCTCCCTTTTTCCTTTGAGTCCACCTCTTCCAGCGCCGTTTGCAGGTCTGAATTTTGGGATTAATCGGTTCAGGTATCGATTCCAGTTCAACATTCGTTATAGAATAAGTAGTATGTCGAAGCAATCCAAGAATCATGAGGTATGTTTTTGTAATTTCAGTTCAATTTTCAAATGTTGAAAAAATTGGAATCTTTGACCTCACTTCAATCAAGTTTTTGTAGCTTTTCATTCTTTAGGTTTAGTGATAGAACTATGGCTTTGATTATTTGGAGTAGCTTTGCTCCTCCTGTAAGTTCTTTTTCTCAGAAGTTTTTGATGATGTTTTGGTTTTCTGCTGAACAAAATCATCGATTTTCACGATTTGGGGAAGTATGAATAAAGATCTAAATCTACTATGTGTTGTCGGTAAAGGGTATGGGTTATTTTTTATCAATATTTAATCTCGTTTATCATCTTTTTTTTCCTTCGTTTTTATGATTTATTTAACTGATTTGCATTTTTTTTGTCGTAAATGTTCAATTGTTAGTAGTATCTGGCTCTGCTACTTGACATCAAGTAAATTAAGGTACATGGTCCGCAAACTTTAATGTTATATGTTACTTTTTTAATTAATAGAATGAAGATAAAAGGTAAATTATGACTTTTATCGACAAATAGGTTATATTTCAATTAATTTTGACTTATGTGGTAAAATTTATTGGTATATTTTGCATTTTGTAGACAAAGTGATGAATTTTCAAGTCATTTTCAATTTAAATATTAAAAAATTAAAGAAAAGTATCATGCATGTTGTGCTCTTTACTTCGACTTGTATTGATGTTTTTGGATTCCCTGCCCCCTTTAATCAACATCTTACACTAAAAAATTGTTGCTAATAGTTTAGAATTAGTCATAAGATATGTGACATTGGCATCTTTTTAGCCCATCATCATACATGCTTCAAACTGAGAATGATCAAAGCTAGAACTTCACAGAGTATTCATTCATGGATAATGGTAAGCTTTTCGCTTCTTTATCTCAAATTTTCATGCTTAATGTACAATAAAGATTGATTATCCAATTTTTATTTTTGGTTTGTAGTAACAAATGTGAGTAGTGAATGCAATTCTATTATATATCCAAATAACATGTTTGAACAGGTGTCTGAAGAATTGAGAAAGAGTGGTTTAAACCCCATAGGAGCAACTTATGGTCTTGCAATGGAATTACGCTCATGAGGGTAAATTCGGAAAAAGCCTCACTTCCTACACTTTTGTGTATAGATTAAGTAAAACATAAATTATAATAAAAAGATTATAGGTAATGATAGCATCCTGGAAGTATGATCTTGTGCATGACTACTTTGAGAAGATGAAGAAATGTGGGAATGCTCCAAAATCCCTTACTTATAAAGGTACCGATTATCCTTTCAAATGTATCATGATTTCACATATAATAAAATGGGAAAATGATTTAGAAATGTATAAAAAAGTTTCAAAAACGTTCAGAAAAGACCATCAAAGTTTTATATGTTCAAAAAACACCATCTAACTATAGACTTTGTATAAAAAACACCAACCAACTTTCACTTTTGTTCAAATCTAACTGGTTCGTAACTAACATCTTTCAATAAAAAAAAGGACATGATCCTTTTTATAAACGAAAATTCTAAGTGACATGGCATTTGTTTTAGTCTTACGTGGATTAATTGGAATATATAACGATTTGAACAGCTTTATTTCACAAAATCAAGAGGTAGTGAACATAGAACTCTCTCTATTGGTGACATCCATTCCTCCTCAGCCTTATGCATATGTTTGGAATGAATATTATCTAGGTTTTCTGCCCTTTAAATTTGTTTGTACGTCCAATATTTTATAATATGTTTTATGGTAAAAATCATATTCTATTTTATAGTAAAATATATTGAGTTTAACAATTTTGTCTAATTTGCTAGTACATAATTTTTTTTGATAAAAAAATAGTGATTGTAACATATTTTTGTCCAAATTGCCCCTTTATAATGTTTTTTAGATAAAAAAATTATTTTAACAGTTTTGACCAAACTACCCCTACATATTGTTTTTTTGGTAAAAAATAATAGTTATTTTAACAGTTTTTGTCCAAATTTGTGACAACCCGAAATTCTCATTCGGTAAAACCCTAAAGTCAATCATTTCAAATTATAAGCCAAGTTCACTTTTTTTTTTTTTTTTAGCAAATTTAAAGTTCGTTTGATTATTTTAATAATTATTCTTTAAACGAACGGGTGAAAGGAAGTGTCGTCTTGAGTCTTGAAATTTTAAAACCGCAAGTACCACGTAGTTAAGAAATTCACGGCCAAACTTTTATGTGTGGGCCGAAAAATTTCTCCAAACCATAAACTCATGCCTTAAGCATGAGTTTACTCCCCAAAATACCTCATTTCTTACTTGCAATCTCAAGAGAAAACTCCAAACACTCTTAACTACCATCCCGTCTTTCACACGATTTCCCGAGAACGTAAGTACTTCTTGGCTTGATTTGTTGTTATATCATTACAACTAGTGATTGTACATCTTTTAATCCATCAAATTTCATGTTTTGATTCGATTTCCAAAACACCAAGAACACCAAGAACACACACTAGTGTTCTTGGACTTTTAGCTCATTTCAAGCTTCCAACTAGTAAGTATTCCTACCCTAGTTTATTGTAAGGCTTGTTATACATCTTTACATCAAGGAAATGTCCCAAGAACACCAAGAACAAGGTGTTCACGGTTCAAGAAGTCCTTGAACCGTAAACACCAAGTAAAGGTGCCAAAGGATGCCTTAGGGTGCCTTAGTCCTTCACAATGCCTTAGGGACATGTCTAGATCCTTCATTGATGTGTTTATCACATAAAAAGGCACAAAAATCTCTCATTTATATGTGTTTACGGTTTGGGGAGCTCCCAAAGTGGGTATAAATGGCCCATATTCCTTCCTTATGCCTCGAATCTAACCTAGACTATTACCTTGAAGTGTTTAGGACTTGAAAACATCATAAAACCATGTTCCATAGGAGTTTATGGCAGCAAACTCATGGAGAAATGGTCCATGGGTCGTAAACTCCATTTAGGAGTGTATTTATGCCACAAAACATTTCCTAAGGCTTAAACATGAAGTAGGAATGCTTGGAATGGCTTAGAAGTCTTCAAACAACAAATGGTCAAAAAGAGTGTCATCTTACGGCCATAAACTCAAGGGTTTACGACCATAAACTCTTTTGGTTGTGACCACAAAACCGTAAACTCCCTAATGGAGTTTTCCTTGAACCCCAAGCACACTAGCCTTTCCCTACAACATTTAGATGCAATCCTTGGGACTTATAACACTTGTATAAGGTGTTTAGCATGTCCTAGGGTGTCTTGACTTTGTTTATTAGTTTTTTAAGGGCTAATTGGATACATATATGTGATATTATATGTTAACTAGCATCATAGAGTGTGTTCAAGACTTCACTTGACGCCTAGCAATCCTACATCTTCAGTTCATCCGTACCACTCACTACAGGTGAGTTCATACCCCTTAATCAATGGTTTAAATGTTTTAAATGCTTTTATGGAAGGGGGATACAAGTTAAATACTTATGGTTATTACATCAATCACATGTGATTAATAACTATAAACCAGTGGTTTTTCTTACTGTTCTAACTGTTTTGCTTCAAACTGTTTTACAAACTCTTTTACTTATCAAATACTTTTACTTAAACTCTTTTATACTTATTATCAAATGCATGCCTATGTATGTATAGTTATATAAGAATTGTTTAAAGGGCTTAGGAAGGCCAGCTCACTTTATCTCCTTTTCCTCGTTGGGATGTGGTTGTACGGCATTGGTTATCCGTCCGAAGGTCGTCTAAATATTAGTTATATATTATGTATACATATATACACATAAAGGTTCTTCCAGTCAATTCAATACTCTTGGGTAGCAAGGGTATACTTCCATGATAATATGTACCAGTTACATTACTAGTAAGCTACCATAGGGGTGGCACAGGTAGATACTAATACTATTACTAGAACAATAAAACATAGAATGAGTCAGTTCATTCATGAGTCAGTACGAGTAGTACATACAGTACATTACAATACATGCTAGATAGAGAGATAACATACATTACAACTAGCACACGTAGAACATTACAGTACATACTGGCTAGACAGAGAAAGAGTACACTTACAGTTAACACATTTATCACATGTTCATTTATGCAGTTATGTGAACCATTAAGCGGGTCATGGCACTTCCTGCCATGACCGTTTCTGTATCCCGAATCTCCTTAATTGGGGAGCGTATGAGTTTGCGTATAGATCTATACTGGATTGACTATCCTACACCTTGTTGCTCGCTATAGTAGGACTTGCAAGTCTACGAGTGCCAAATGTCATTTCTTACGGCGTCTTACATCGTTGTTTTACTAGAGTCGGTAGCAGGATACAGGTCGATCACATATTATTTTAAACGCCTTTTGTTTTTAAGGTAGTTAGTACAGCAGTAGTCACTTATTACAAATACTATGGTACTGAGATATTTTTCCATTACATTCACTTCGTGAATATTCACACGATGCACGGTAATGCAAAAACTATGTTTTTGGTTAATGATAGTCAGAATTGGGAAAACACACACTCTTACAAGAGACACACGCAAAGACACTAGATGCCTTGGTAGAAGGCTACAGTTAGTAGGAAACATAGGGTTTTCTTGGAGAGTACAAAACATCTTGCAAACATTTTACAAATGCTTTCATACAAACACCGACATTAATATACTTAGGATCTCACAAGCTTTAAAGCTGATACTCGCTTTCAAAATAACTTGTATTCTCAGGTCATGAGTAGACAGGTACAGGTGCTAGGTTTTTGAGAAGATGGAGTTCGTTCAAGACTCGTCTTTTATTTTGATATGTATATTTTGGTGTCTATATATTTTGACAGAACACACATGTATGAAATTATATTATTAATGCAATGGATGATGTTGTTGCTTGTTTACTATTATTCATTGTTGTGATACTGTACATGACGTCCTCCGCCCCAGAATGTTTCCGCCATTCATGGTTTTGGGGTGTGACAGATTGGTATCAGAGCATTGTTTATAGTGAATTGAGTATATCAACCCATAAAAGATATGCTAACTATAAATACATTGGGACTAAAAATACTCTGACCAAGAGTTTATACTTTAAATATTAAAATATTTAATTAAGTATACGTGCCTGCATTCATACTAAAATCAGCGTCACTAAGACAGTACAAAAGTATTACGATTGTTGGGCAACACAATTAGACTTAGAGACATATGGTCAAAACTGGGAAGATATAGCTTGATCAACTATATTATCCGAGGGTTGACTAGCATGTGCCAAAGTGTGGTTGTGAGGTTGCAACAAGTCTAAAAACTTACCCACAATACCACAATGAGAACAATAGAACTTAAACTTAAAATACTATAGGAGTATTTTGTATTACTATAAGTTACCTATGTGCTAGATTCTTATACCTCTCTTCTCGCGTAGATTTAATGGTTGGATTCCACCTTCCCGGAGACCCGTAATATCCCAACCACGGCAATGCAGGATGGCTGGAAGAAGAACCAAAAGATGATCACCAACTTCCTTTGGATGATCATGAAGCTGAAGGCTTTTCTGATGGTTCTGACTTAGAGCCAGAAGTCAACAACCTGCCCCCAGTTGATCAAAACCCAGACCCTCGTCCAACATTTCAAGGACCCACACCCCTGTGGGCCACAAACTTGAATACATGGAGCCATGAACAGGGTCAACCTATTCCCTACAATGGAGACATAAGTTTCTACAAACTCACTAAGGGAGGTTCTGCGGACAGAGTCCTACCCATCATGGTTCGTAGGATTTCTCGGAACATGATACTGGGTCAATCATCTATCAATCGAGTCTTGGAGATTAACGCCAACTCTGGTGTTAACACTGTAACAGCCCGGAATTTCAGGTATTGTTATAATTATGTTTTTGGGGTGTTTTTAGAGGGGACTCGGCGAGTTGGAGCCTAGACTCGCTGAGTAGGATCGCGGACCTGGTCGCAGGTTCGCGACTGGACTCGACGAGTCCGGTTATGGACTCGGCGAGTCTGCGCTGTTTAGCGAAAACCCTAACCGTTCAGGTTTGGGACGTATATGAGGGACGTTATGGCCGTCATTGTTCACTCTAGCCTTCTGAAAGAAACCCTAATTCGATTGTGTGCATCTGGAGCAAGGTTGAAGACCATTGTTGATTTTGGAAGAGTTGTTGTGCAAGGAAGAGAAGGCTTGGTTAAGGGAACAACAAGAGAAGTCACGTTCTGAGGATTGGGGACACAGAGAGCACATTATTCAGGTAATAATTCGAGTTACATTCTTCTATGTTGATGTGTATATGGATTTAGGGTTTATGGAACCATTTTGTGGCTAGATTGAATGTTACCTTAGTCCCCCAAACGATTGGAACCCTGTATTGGGACCTTTGGAGGTCCAGAATGTCCCATGCCTGAGAATTTCGGGAATAAATGGAGGTTTTGGATTGGAATCCTTATGCCTTAGGTCAAAATGTAAATTATGAGTCATGGGGTGTATTATGAGCACCGAAATGGGGACATTGCATGATGAATCAGTCTAGGAAGGCCAGACCTATGAATGGTCGGAGCAGTTCTGACCTTAGAAAGCAGTTTGAGCAGTTGCATGGCATGGACTCGCCGAGTCCGATGAACAGACTCGGCGAGTAGCTTGAAGATTAACTGGAACTCGTCGAGTTGTTCTTCAGACTCGGCGAGTTGAGTCGGGGTGGCCCCGCGATTCTTCCAGGAGGAACTCGTCGAGTCAAGAGGGATACTCGACGAGTAGAAAGGGAATATTGGAGAATTGGTGAGGACGTCTAGACTCGCCGAGTCGCCATAGCACTCGCCGAGTCCGGTCAAGTTGACCGTTGACCAGAGTTGACCTATGTCTGACTTCTTAGGGATAGTCAAACTTAGAAGATAAAAGTGTTAATAAGAGATATATGATGTTATAGGGAGATTGTAGCTCGGCGGATCGAGCACGAGTGATTTCGGGATTTGCTAGCTTTCGATATTCACGAGGTGAGTCTTCTCACTATACTGTACCCGGAAGGGTTTGACTGTATGACCGGAAGGTCAAATATGATATGTGATATATGTGTTATATGTGGTAAGTTATTTGTTATACGTGCTATGTATGCTATGGGCCGGAAGGCGATTATGTTATGGGCCGGAAGGCATTATGTTATGGGCCGGAAGGCGATTATGTTATGGGCCGGAAGGCGTTGTGTTATGGACCGGAAGGTCGGTGTGGGTAGGACCGGAAGGTTTACCCAGCAGGGACGGAAGTCCCCTGAGACACATGGACCGGAAGGTCAGGGCCTGGAAAGGCGTATGTGCGTAAGTTGTATATTGGGGAACTCACTAAGCATTTATGCTTACAGTTGTTATGTATGTGTTTCAGGTACTAGCGAGGACCATGGGAAGGCGCCAGCGTGATCTGTACACACTGATTGATGTTTTGAGATCTTGGGAATTCTATGAATCGTATTTTGACATAACACTTGGAATAATTATGCCTTGTTTGAATGAAAATACTTTATTTTTGAAATGAAAAATTTGTTTGAAAATTTGCGTTGTTACAATTGGTATCAGAGCCTTGGTTTGAGGGATTCGGGTGCACCTTCGGGCGTAACTGAACTCAAACCGAGGATTTGAGGAAAACTTTTAAAATAAAGGCATAAACTTTTATAAGTGATTTTGTGGTAAACAAGAAAGAAGTAGTGTGTACGATTAGTCAGCGCCCGAACGGTAAAGATCCCCAAAATACCTTACAATGTTATGTTATGAGATGAGTTATGATATGAATTGTTATGCATGCTAGAAGACTAGGTATTCATGATAGGACTAGAGTGGCCTGATTTGTGATGCCTTAGTCTAGGGAGTTTGCCGATATGAGATGCTTGATAGCGTGCAGGTAGATAGTGCATATCAAAAGTAGAGTACTCACTGTCCGGGGTTTGGGGAGGAAGATTTGGGATGAATGCTGATGCGGTGTGGTCGGTAGTATTGGGCCCGTACTACCGAAGACACCGGGTCAGTGGGAGACCCAAGTAAGAATCCCTGGATATCGGAGACTGAGTAGGGTTGCGTTATCGAGTGCGATTATACTCGATGGAGTCTCTGATAGTTTTATGTTGTATTTCAGAGACATCATGGTTAGACCACGCCACGGAGTGAGTTCGAGCGGTGTGAGTGACGAGGAGATTCGTCAGATGATTCATGAGGAGGTAGCTGCAGCGATCCGGGCTGAGATCCCGGAGATGTTTGGGTCTATTAAGACCACCCTGATGGAGACATTTGAGGAGCGGTACGCCGCATTGACTGAAGCTGCAGCCGCTGCAGCTACCGCAGCTGTGGCCGCTGCCAGGCCACAGGGGGGTGACTCGTTGCTATTCCGGGAGTTCAGCAACACGAAGCCACCTGAGTTCGATGGGACGCATGATCCGATTGCTGCGATGAGGTGGATCGCTGATATTGAGGGGTGCTTCTACACTTGTTCATGTCCGGAGCACCTGAGGGTACGGTTCACTTTGAACCAGCTCCGTCTAGGAGCGAAGGATTGGTGGAAGTTCGTGACGGTGAACTTCACTTTGGCAGAGATTTCAGCAGTGACATGGGAGGGGTTTACTTCTATGTTCAGAGACGAGTACGTTCCCCCGGTGGAGAGGGAACGACTGGTTCAGGAGTTCTTGACCCTCAAGCAGGGTACTAATTCGGTTGCGGTGATCACGTGGAAGTTTCATGAGAGGGCGATGTTCTGCCCCGAGCTGGTGTCCACAGAACAGGCTCGGATGAGCCGGTACTTGGGTGTTTTGAGGAGGGATATCCGGGAGTTTGTGTCAAACTCCACCTATCATACCTTTGCTGAGCTTCAGGCGAATGCCAGGAAGCGCGAGATCGAGTTGGAGACCCAGGCCAGGGAGGAGGCCGAGTCTCAGCGGGTGGACCGGCGGCCGGCTCAGTCTCAGCCGGCAGCCAAGCGGACCAAGTCCGCCGATTCGAGGACGGGAGGTCCGAAGGGCCGCACTTGCGGAAAGTGCGGCAAGGGTCATGATGGGGCGTGTCGATCTGGTGCTTGCTACAAGTGTGGCAAGGAGGGGCACATTGCTAGGGAGTGCCCCAAGGGGTTTACGGTTTGCTTTCATTGCAACCAGACAGGCCATCGGAAGGCCGAGTGCCCTCAGCTTCTTCAGGGATCTGTACCTACTGCCAGAGCTACTGCGACTCGACCGGTGAAGGCCGAGGCCCCGAGGGCTCGTGGGAGAGCCTTTCAGCTGACTGCGGAGGAGGTCCGCGCTGCGCCCGATGTTGTGGCAGGTATGCTGTATTTCATGTATTTATTTTAATGTCGCGATGTTATGCTTATGTTATGATATGCATAGGTACCTTCCTTGTGAACTCTGTGCCTGCTTTAGTGTTATTTGACTCGGGTGCGAGTAGGTCCTTTGTATCTTTAGCTTTTAGTCAGCATATCAGCGTTAGTCGTGAGTCGTTGAGCCGGCCTCTGAGAGTTTCCATAGCTGACGAGAGAGTGATTTGTGCCACGGAGGTTCTCCGGGGATGTGTGTTAGAGATTTTCGGGGTTGAGTTTCCGATTGACCTGATTCCTATTGCGATGGGTGATGTCTGTGTCATTGTGGGCATGGACTGGTTGAGCCGATTCGGCGCCGTCATCGACTGTGAGCGTCAGCTGGTGACTATACGAGACCCTAGTGGGGGAGTTCTTTCGGTGTACGGCGAGGGTACCCGTTCGGGGTCAGCTTTTTGTTCGGCCGCTAGGGCGAGGCAGTGTCTACAGCAGGGCTGTAAGGGTTTTGTGGCGTATGCGATGGATACGTGGGAGGTTTCCGAGAGACCGAGATCAGTTGAGGAGGTCCCAGTGGTGCGTGAGTTTCCAGATGTTTTCCCCGAGGAGCTGCCGGGAGTACCTCCTGTGAGGCAAGTAGAGTTTGGTATCGATCTGGTTCCGGGGGCCGCACCTATTGCTAAGGTGCCTTATCGTCTTGCACCTCCAGAGATGCAAGAGTTGTCCTCGCAGCTTCAGGAGTTGCTGGGGAAGGGATTCATTCGGCCGAGCAGCTCGCCGTGGGGAGCGCCTATTCTGTTCGTCAAGAAGAAGGATGGTTCACATCGGATGTGCATTGATTACTGGGAGTTGAACAAGTTGACGGTCAAGAACCGTTACCCGTTACCGAGGATCGATGATTTATTCGATCAGTTGCAGGGAGCATCTTGGTTTTCCAAGATCGATCTGAGGTCAGGGTACCATCAGGTGAGAGTACGGGATAAGGACGTCCAGAAGACAACATTTAGGACGCGATATGGGCATTATGAGTTTGTGGTGATGCCTTTCGGGCTCACCAATGCCCCGACTGTGTTCATGGATCTCATGAACAGGGTATGCAGGCCGATGTTGGATCGGTCAGTGATTGTATTTATCGACGATATTCTAGTGTATTTGAGATCTAGAGAGCAGCATGAGGAGCATTTGAGGGAGGTCCTTGAGGTATTGAGATCGGAGAAGCTTTATGCAAAGTTCTCCAAATGTGACTTCTGGTTGCGGGAGGTCCAATTTCTAGGACATGTTGTTAATCAGGAAGGGATATTGGTCGATCCGGCCAAGGTTGAGGCGGTGATGAGTTGGGAGGTGCCGAAGTCACCCTCTGAGATCAGGAGCTTCCTTGGGTTGGCAGGGTACTATCGGAGATTTATTAAGGATTTCTCCAAGATCGCAGTGTCGCTCACCAAATTGACCCAGAAGGGTGTTGCATTCTCATGGGGACCCGAGCAGCAGACCTCCTTTGAGACACTTCGCCAAAGGTTGTGCGAAGCCCCGGTATTAGCTCTCCCGAAAGGGATGGAGGATTTTGTAGTATATTGCGATGCATCAATCTCAGGGTTGGGTGCAGTGTTGATGCAGAGGGGTCATGTGATAGCTTATGCGTCGAGGCAGCTGAAGCCTCATGAGGCGAGATATCCCACGCATGATTTAGAGTTGGGGGCAGTAGTGTTCGCTCTCAAGATTTGGCGTCACTACTTGTATGGGGTTCGATGTACGATATACACGGACCATAAGAGCTTGAAGTATTTGATGGATCAGCCCAACCTAAATATGCGTCAGAGGAGGTGGTTGGATGTGGTCAAGGATTATGATTGTGAAATCCTGTACCACCCAGGCAAGGCTAATGTGGTAGCCGATGCATTGAGCCGCAGGGCGGAGAGCACTCCACTGCGAGATGTATGTTCGAGATTGACTGTAATAGCTCCAGTATTGGATGCTATTCGTGGGGCACAGGCCGAGGCTGTGCAACCAGAGGTGCAGAAGAGAGAGCGGGTCGTTGGTTTGGTTTCAGAGTTCGTTACGGATGGACGAGGGCTTAGGACGTTTCAGGGTCGGATTTGGGTACCGTTCGTGGGTGGTACGCGTATTACTTTGATGGAAGAGGCTCATCGATCAAAATTCTCGATCCATCCCGGGGCTACGAAGATGTATTTGGATTTGAGGAAAGAGTATTGGTGGCCCTGTATGAAGAGAGACGTCGCATGGTTCGTGGAGAGGTGCTTGACCTGCCGTAGGGTTAAGGCCGAGCACCAGAGACCGCATGGCAAGTTGCAGCCATTGGAGGTTCCCGAGTGGAAGTGGGAACAGATCACTATGGATTTCATCACCAAATTGCCGAGGACTGCCAGAGGAGTCGATGCAATTTGGGTGATTGTGGATAGGTTGACGAAGAGTGCACACTTCCTTGCCATCAGTGAGAGTTCTTCAGCGGAGAACTTGGCGGAGATATATGTGAGGGAAGTGGTATCTCGGCACGGGGTGCCGATCTCGATTGTTTCAGACCGTGATGTGCGTTTCACTTCCAGATTCTAGAAGAAATTTCATGAGGAGCTGGGTACTAAATTACATTTTAGTACCGCATACCATCCCCAGACAGACGGTCAGAGCGAGCGAACAATTCAGACGCTGGAGGACATGCTTCGAGCGTGTGTGTTAGATTTCGGGGGGTAGCTGGGATGCGTATTTACCCTTGGCGGAGTTTTCCTACAACAACAGCCACCATTCGAGCATTGGTATGCCACCCTTTGAGCTGTTGTATGGTAGGAGGTGTCGAACCCCCATTTTTTGGGGAGAGGTGGGGCAGAGAGTGATGGGCAGTACAGAGATCGTGCTTCAGACGACAGAGCAGATTCAGCAGGTTAGGCAGAGGTTATTGACCGCCCAGAGCCGACAGAAGAGTTATGCAGACAGACGCCGATCC
The DNA here is from genome assembly GCF_051521515.1 of Lactuca serriola. NCBI lineage: Eukaryota > Viridiplantae > Streptophyta > Magnoliopsida > Asterales > Asteraceae > Lactuca > Lactuca serriola. Next base: position 121,088,586 of record NC_136412.1, read on the forward strand.
GAACTTGAGTTTCAAGTCGGCGACTTCGTTCTCCTGAAGGTCTCTCCTTGGAAAGGAGTGATTCGATTCAGGAAGAGGGGCAAGTTGGGACCCCGGTATATTGGGCCATTTCGTGTGATTGCAAGGATAGGCCGGGTAGCCTATCGTTTGGAGTTGCCAGCAGAGTTGGGGCAGATCCACGACACTTTTCATGTGTCGCAATTGAGGAAGTGTATAGCCGATGAGTCGGCAGTGGTTCCATTAGAGGATATTCAGGTGGATGCGAGCCTGAATTATGCCGAGAGACCAGTGGCCATCAGGGATCGGAAGATCAAGGTTCTGAGGAACAAGGAGGTACCTCTGGTGTTGGTTCAGTGGCAACACCGGAAGGGATCGGAAATGACTTGGGAGCCGGAGCGTGAGATGCGGGAGCAGCATTCGGAGCTATTTTCAGAGTGAGACTTCGAGGGCGAAGTCTAGTCCTAGTGGGGGAGAGTTGTAACAGCCCGGAATTTCAGGTATTGTTATAATTATGTTTTTGGGGTGTTTTTAGAGGGGACTCGGCGAGTTGGAGCCTAGACTCGCCGAGTAGGATCGCGGACCTGGTCGCGGGTTCGCGACTGGACTCGACGAGTCCGGTTATGGACTCGGCGAGTCTGCGCTGTTTAGCGAAAAATCTAACCGTTCAGGTTTGGGACGTATATGAGGGACGTTATGGCCATCATTGTTCACTCTAGCCTTCTGAAAGAAACCTTAATTCGATTGTGTGCATCTGGAGCAAGGTTGAAGACCATTGTTGATTTTGGAAGAGTTGTTGTGCAAGGAAGAGAAGGCTTGGTTAAGGGAACAACAAGAGAAGTCACGTTCTGAGGATTGGGGACACAGAGAGCACATTATTCAGGTAATAATTCGAGTTACATTCTTCTATGTTGATGTGTATATGGATTTAGGGTTTATGGAACCCTTTTGTGGCTAGATTGAATGTTACCTTAGTCCCCCAAACGATTGGAACCCTGTATTGGGACCTTTGGAGGTCCAGAATGTCCCATGCCTGAGCATTTCGGGAATAAATGGAGGTTTTGGATTGGAATCCTTATGCCTTAGGTCAAAATGTAAATTATGAGTCATGGGGTGTATTATGAGCACCGAAATGGGGACATTGCGTGATGAATCAGTCTAGGAAGGCCAGACCTATGAATGGTCGGAGCAGTTTTGACCTTAGAAAGCAGTTTGAGCGGTTGCATGGCATGGACTCGCCGAGTCCGATGAACAGACTCGGCGAGTAGCTTGAAGATTAACTGGAACTCGTCGAGTTGTTCTTCAGACTCGGCGAGTTGAGTCGGGGTGGCCCCGCGATTCTTCCAGGAGGAACTCGTCGAGTCAAGAGGGATACTCGACGAGTAGAAAGGGAATATTGGAGAATTGGTGAGGACGTCTAGACTCGCCGAGTCGCCATAGCACTCGCCGAGTCCGGTCAAGTTGACCGTTGACCGTTGACCGTTGACCAGAGTTGACCTATGTCTGACTTCTTAGGGATAGTCAAACTTAGAAGATAAAAGTGTTAATAAGAGATATATGATGTTATAGGGAGATTGTAGCTCGGCGGATCGAGCACGAGTGATTTCGGGATTTGCTAGCTTTCGATATTCACGAGGTGAGTCTTCTCACTATACTGTACCCGGAAGGGTTTGACTGTATGACCAGAAGGTCAGATATGATATGTGATATATGTGCTATATGTGGTAAGTTATTTGTTATACGTGCTATGTATGCTATGGGCCGGAAGGCGATTATGTTATGGGCCGGAAGGCATTATGTTATGGGCCAGAAGGCGATTATGTTATGGGCTGGAAGGCGTTGTGTTATGGACCGGAAGGTCGGCGTGGGTAGGACCGGAAGGTTTACCCAGCAGGGACGGAAGTCCCCTGAGACACATGGACCGGAAGGTCAGGGCCTGGAAAGGCGTATGTGCGTAAGTTGTATATTGGGGAACTCACTAAGCATTTATGCTTACAGTTATTATGTATGTGTTTCAGGTACTAGCGAGGACCGTGGGAAGGCGCCGGCGTGATCTGTACACACTGATTGATGTTCTGAGATCTTGGGAATTCTATGAATCGTATTTTGACATAACACTTGGAATAATTATGCCTTGTTTGAATGAAAATACTTTATTTTTGAAATGAAAAATTTGTTTGAAAATTTGCGTTGTTACAAACACTGTCCGCATTCGCCAACTAGAGTCTGCTCATGAAAGGGCTCTGGTTCACAATGCAGCTCTTTGGAGGGAACTCGCTGAGACCCGAGCTGAAGTCAAAGAACTTCGAGCTCAGCAAGCAAGAGCTGACAGGCGCATGAGGGACATAGAACGTCTCATGTCGGGATCAAGAACTCACTCTGGTAGTTATCGTCGCCGATAGATTCTCATCAACTTCTCTTTTTTGGATATAACCTAGTTATGTAAAAACTCTAGTCTAAATTCCCTATCTTTGTAAATCATATGCCTAATAGGTCTTGGTTAGGTTGTAATTATGTCAAAGTTTTCCCATTTTGGTTGATGTAAGGCCTCCTTCTATTGGCCGTTTTTCCCGAACTTGTTACATATGTAATTCCAATAATATTGACAGGTACCTAATCTTATGGGAGTTATTATCCAAATGTGATCATCTATTTGTTCTAGATTTCCATTCAATCGTATCGTTGGGCTATGTAGAGTTAGTCCATGAGTCATTCTCATCAATCCTTCCATTGAAATCTTATCAATGTTTTCATCTTCATAAACTATAGATCGAAGATGCCGCTTCATAGAAATCCAAGGAGAAACCCTAATAACGAAACACCACCTCCTCAACCACCTACTCCTCAGTTCGACACGACAGCCTTAAATGCTGTTGTAGCTGCAGTTGTGGCTACAGCCATGGCTCAATATCATTCATCTGGTTCCACTGGAGGAGGAACCCCTGTCCTGTCAACTCACGGTGAAATCCCAGTGCGCTTGAAAGAGTGCTCATACAAGGACTTCACCAACTACAAGCCATTGTCCTTCAAGGGGACTGGCGGAGTCATTGCCCTCTCGCAATGGTTCGAGAAAACCGAATTGGTTTTTGAATTCTGCTCTTGTCCCGAGGAGAGCAAGGTGAAGTTCGCTGCTTGCACCTTCGAAACGAAAGCCCTAACATGGTGGAACAGCCATGTTAAGTCACTATCTCCTATAGTGGCTAATGCTATAGGCTGGGAAACTTTAAAGGACCTCATGATTGAGGAGTACTGCCCGAGGGGCGAGATCCAAAATCTGGAGGAAGAACTGTGTAGCCTAACCATGAAGGGCTCCAACGTAGTCGCCTACACCGCCAGATTCTGCGAGCTGGTGGCCCTTTGTCCCAACATGATTCCTTCAGAGGGAAAGAAAATCGAGAGATACATATGGGGGCTGGTGCCACCATACAAGGGAAATGTTTTGGCATCACACCCCACTACATTTGATAGTGCCAAAGGATTGACATAGCGGCTCATCGACCATGGGGTTCGTACCCCGGCCGCAACAACTACCCTGGCCATCTCAGCACCTACAAGAACCGCTGACTCCAAGCGGAAGTTTTGGGATGAAAATAAGAAGGCTAAGGCTGCCAAAATGCAGTAGGTCGTGGCAGTACATGCTGCGATAGCACCTGTCGCTGCTGCTCCGGTAAAGCAGTACGTTGGAAGTTTGCCTAAGTGCAACAAGTGCAACTTCCATCACATCAGCGCCTGCTGGGAGATGCAGTGTCTGAATTGCAATGGGAAGGGGCACACTACCCGTTTCTGTAAAGCTCCGGCGAAGCCAATCAACCAAGCCCCCGGTTCTGGAGTGGGCCAAACTTGCTACGGATGTGGCGAAGTAGGCCACTTCAAAAGAAACTGCCTGAAGGCAGGGTTTGCCGGTGGAGCGGCAAGAGTTCTGGCCATAGGCCATGAGGAAGCGGTTGTCGACCCCACAGTGGTCACTGGTACGTTCCTCCTCGATAACTCTTATGCATGCATTCTATTTGATAGTGGAGCGGAGATGAGTTTCGTGAACAAAAAATTTGCTCATTTACTTAAGCAAAAATCACGAGCACTAGGGATGAGATTTAGAACCGGAAAACCGGACCGGAACCGGAACCGATCCGGAACCGAACCCGTTAGAACCGGAATATATAGAACCGGGTCCGGTTCCGGGTTTAAAAATTGGCTTTATTTGGGTTCCGGGTAATCCGGGTTTGGGTCCATTGGGTCCGGGTAAACCGGGTCTAAAATCCAGAACCGGTTTTTGGAACCGGAACCACTTTTAGGGCCGGAACCACTTTTTGTGAAACGTTTACAAGATGCATATCTTATTCGTTTCAACTCCAATTGACATACGGTTTTTTTTCCTACAAGAACCGCTGACTCCAAGCGGAAGTTTTGGGATGAAAATAAGAAGGCTAAGGCTGCCAAAATGCAGTAGGTCGTGGCAGTACATGCTGCGATAGCACCTGTCGCTGCTGCTCCGGTAAAGCAGTACGTTGGAAGTTTGCCTGAGTGCAACAAGTGCAACTTCCATCACATCAGCGCCTGCTGGGAGATGCAGTGTCTGAATTGCAATGGGAAGGGGCACACTACCCGTTTCTGTAAAGCTCCGGCGAAGCCAATCAACCAAGCTCCCGGTTCTGGAGTGGGCCAAACTTGCTACGGATGTGGCGAAGTAGGCCACTTCAAAAGAAACTGCCTGAAGGCAGGGTTTGCCGGTGGAGCGGCAAGAGTTCTGGCCATAGGCCATGAGGAAGCGGTTGTCGACCCCACAGTGGTCACTGGTACGTTCCTCCTCGATAACTCTTATGCATGCATTCTATTTGATAGTGGAGCGGAGATGAGTTTCGTGAACAAAAAATTTGCTCATTTACTTAAGCAAAAATCACGAGCACTAGGGATGAGATTTAGAACCGGAAAACCGGACCGGAACCGGAACCGAACCGGAACCGAACCCGTTAGAACCGGAATATATAGAACCGGGTCCGGTTCCGGGTTTAAAAATTGGCTTTATTTGGGTTCCGGGTAATCCGGGTTTGGGTCCATTGGGTCCGGGTAAACCGGGTCTAAAATCCAGAACCGGTTTTTGGAACCGGAACCACTTTTAGGGCCGGAACCACTTTTTGTGAAACGTTTACAAGATGCATATCTTATTCGTTTCAACTCCAATTGACATACGGTTTTTTTTCCTACAAGAACCGCTGACTCCAAGCGGAAGTTTTGGGATGAAAATAAGAAGGCTAAGGCTGCCAAAATGCAGTAGGTCGTGGCAGTACATGCTGCGATAGCACCTGTCGCTGCTGCTCCGGTAAAGCAGTACGTTGGAAGTTTGCCTAAGTGCAACAAGTGCAACTTCCATCACATCAGCGCCTGCTGGGAGATGCAGTGTCTGAATTGCAATGGGAAGGGGCACACTACCCGTTTCTGTAAAGCTCCGGCGAAGCCAATCAACCAAGCCCCCGGTTCTGGAGTGGGCCAAACTTGCTACGGATGTGGCGAAGTAGGCCACTTCAAAAGAAACTGCCTGAAGGCAGGGTTTGCCGGTGGAGCGGCAAGAGTTCTGGCCATAGGCCATGAGGAAGCGGTTGTCGACCCCACAGTGGTCACTGGTACGTTCCTCCTCGATAACTCTTATGCATGCATTCTATTTGATAGTGGAGCGGAGATGAGTTTCGTGAACAAAAAATTTGCTCATTTACTTAAGCAAAAATCACGAGCACTAGGGATGAGATTTAGAACCGGAAAACCGGACCGGAACCGGAACCGAACCGGAAAACCGGACCGGAACCGGAACCGAACCGGAACCGAACCCGTTAGAACCGGAATATATAGAACCGGGTCCGGTTCCGGGTTTAAAAATTGGCTTTATTTGGGTTCCGGGTAATCCGGGTTTGGGTCCATTGGGTCCGGGTAAACCGGGTCTAAAATCCAGAACCGGTTTTTGGAACCGGAACCACTTTTAGGGCCGGAACCACTTTTTGTGAAACGTTTACAAGATGCATATCTTATTCGTTTCAACTCCAATTGACATACGGTTTTTTTCCAACATGTAGTTTAGAGTTTTTACATGATTCTAGACTATAAATTTGTCATTTTTAGTTTTGTATTCATTGACTTACAGTCCTCAAAAGTTGAGATACCAAAACTGAAAGTTTTTAGTTTTTTAGTTTTTTTGTATTCGGTGAAAGTTTTAAAACATGTGTATCTAATTCGTTTGAAGTCGGATTGACATGTGGTTTTTTCCAACTTCTAGTTTACAGTTTGTACATGAGTTTAGACTATAATTTTGTCATTTTTGGTTTAACATTCAATGATTTACAGTCCTCCGAAGTCGGGATATCAAAACTGAAAATTTTTAACTTTTCAGCTATTTGTTTTTGTACTTTGTATTATGTGAAAATATTAACACAAGTATATCTCATTCGTTTAAATTCGGATTGATATGCGGGTTTTTCCAGAGTGTATTTTAGAGTTTGTACATGATTTTAGACTCTAATTTTGTTAATTGTTGTTTCGTATTCAATAAGTTACAGCCCCCCAAAGTCGGGATACCAATATGAAAATTTTCAAAGTTCAACCCACTAAGTAGAAAGTTATTACCAAAAAATTCCAGTTTTTTCGGGTTTTCCGGGTCTAAACCCACTTTATCCGTTTCCAACCTACCCACTTTGATGTTTCTGGGTTTTCCGGTTGTAGACCCACTTTACCCGGAACCATACCCGGAACCGAACCGGAACCGGTTCCTATATACCAGTCCGGTTTCCGGTTCTATAAAATCCCGTTAACCGATTCCGGGTTTTCCGGGTCCGGGTCCATCTGGTCCGGGTTTGGACCCACTTTCATCCCTAACGAGCACTTAATGAACCGTTCACTGTAGAAATGGCTAATGGAAAGACAAAGAGCACTAGCAGCATACCCATAGGGTGTGTCGTCCTTACTTGGATCAGTTCGTCATCGTCTTCATCGATGACATACTTATCTACTCTCGAAGTAAGGAGGAACATAGTCAACATCTGCGTCAAGTCCTCGAAACATTATGTTCGGAGAAACTCTACGTGAAGTTCTCGAAATGTGAATTTTGGATTCGACGAGTCGAATTCTTAGGGCACGTGGTTAGCGAAGAGGGTATACACGTGGACCCTTCCAAAATCAAGGCCATTGGGAACTGGTCAACACCGAAGACGCCTACAGAAATTCGTCAATTTCTAGGCCTCGTTGGCTACTATCATAGGTTCACTAAGAACTTCTCCCACATTGCGAAACCTCTTACAACACTGACCCAGAAGGGCATGGCCTTTGACTGGGAAGAGAAGCAGGAAAGAGTGTTTCAAACGCTCAAACGATCCTTGTGCACCGCACCAATACTATCCCTTCCCAAAGGAATAGAAGACTCCGTTGTCTATTGCGATGCGTCAAATCAAGGACTCGGATGTGTGCTGATGCAGCGAGGTAAGGTCATCGCCTATGCCTCGAGACAGCTAAAGACACATGAGGTCAACTACACGACCCACAATCTTGAACTAGGAGCAGTTGTGTTTGCTCTGAAGATCTGGAGACATTACTTGTACGGAACGAAAAGCACTATCTTTACAGACCACAAGAGCTTACAACACATATTCGACCAGAAGGAGCTTAACATGAGACAACGACGGTGGGTCGATCTACTCAGTGATTACGAATGCGAAATTCGTTATCATCCGGGTAAAGCCAACGTAGTAGCTAATGCCCTGAGTCGGAAGGAATATTCTGGTCGTAGAGTCAAATCATTGACTATGACTATCCATTCACACTTGTCCACACAAATTAAGGTAGCTCAGCTCGACGCTTTGAAGCCTGAAAATGTGTCGGGTGAATCCCTAAGAGGGATGGATTAGAACTTAGAGGTTAAGGGTGGCGGAGCTTTTTATTTCATGGACCTCGAAACTCGGTGGTTTCAGAGACTTGGTCATGAACGAGGCACACAACACTCATTACTCCATGCACCCGGGATCAGATAAGATGTATCTGGATCTCAAAAAGTTATACTGGTGGCCTAACATGAAAGCAGAGATTGCTACCTTTGTGAGTAAATGCCTTACTTGCGCAAAGGCCAAGGTCGAATACCAGAAACCCTCCAGTCTATTACAACAGTCTGAGATACCGGAATGGAAGTGGCAGCGGATAACTATGGATTTAATAACCAAGTTGCCCAAGACAACGGGTGGACTTGATACCATATGGGTCATCATCGACAGATTGACCAAGTCTGCACACTTCCTGCCGATCAAAGAAACAGACAAGATAGAGAAACTTACAAGAACTTGCATTAGGGAGATTGTACGACTGCATGGTGTTCCCTTATCTATTATCTCGGACAGAGATAGTAGATTCATTTCGAGGTTATGGCAGTCGTTACAAAGTTCCTTAGGAACTAGGCTGGACATGAGTACAACCTACCATCCACAGACCGACGGGCAAAGTGAGAGAACTCTCCAAACCTTGGAAGATATGTTGTGAGCCTGTGTGATAGACTTTGGGAAAGCATGGGATACTCATTTACCCCTTGCCAAATTTTCCTACAACAACAGTTATCACACGAGCATAAAGACTGCTCCATTCGAGGCCCTCTATGGCCGAAAGTGCAGATCCCCTATGTGCTGGGCTGAGGTGGGTGATACCTAGTTAGCTAAAGGAAGAATTCCTGAAAGCACTCTCACAGGTCCGGAAATCATACGGGAAACGACGGAGAAGATCGTTCAGATCCGCGAACGATTTAAAGCCTCTAGAGACCGATAGAAAAGCTACATTGATAAACGTAGGAAACTGTTGGAATTCCAGGTGGGTGACCGTGTTCTATTGAAGGTCTCACCTTGGAAAGGCTTGATACGATTCGAAAAGCGTGGAAAGCCTAATCCAAGGTACATTAGGCCTTTTGAGATTCTCGCAAGAATCGGCCCTGTAGCTTACAAACTTAACTTACCGCGCGAACACAGTAACGTACATTCTACCTTCCACGTATCGAACTTGAAAAAGTGTCTGTCTGACGAGAATCTTGTTATTCCACTCGATGAGATCGAGATCAATGAGAGCCTCAACTTCGTGGAGGAACCAGTAGAGATCATGGACCGAGAGGTCAAGCAGACGAAGCAAAGTCGTATCCCGATAGTGAAGGTTCGCTGGAATGCCAAGCGAGGACCCGAATTCACTTGGGAGCGTGAGGATCAAATGAAACTGAAATATCCTCATCTTTTTACTTAGTTATTTGTAACTACTTATTTTCTTAGACTTTAATTTCGGGACAAAATTCTGTAAGTCCCCAAAATTGCTTGTGTATCAATCAGATCCAATTGATGGTGCGGAATCCCAATCAATTGGATGATGTCAGATCAATATATAAGAGAAGGAGAAGAAGAATTAAGATGAATCTAATGATGTATTGAATGAATATTGAGTGATGCTCCTTACAATAAATTCTCTCTCACACACACTTCTTCTCTCTAACTTTCTCTCTCTTCTCTAGCCTTGCACTCACATGCACTCCTCACCCTATATATATGAGACATGGGCCACCAGTAGCACACGAGTGTACACACCTACACACGCGTGTGCGGCTGTACACTAGGTGTGTGGCCGCACACACATGTGCAGCCGTACACAGCCACAATATTACATATTATATTATAGAAAAAATATATTTTCCTAGAAAAGCAAAGTATAAACCAATAATTATCACCCAACAATCTCCCCCTTGGTTTATAGCTTTCTTTTCTAAATGACCCAACAAGCTCCCCCAAAAAAATAGCTTGCATTTCTTGTCAATCTTCAATGGGAGCTTTGGCTTCAGCTTTAATCATTGATTTCTTCACAGCTTCAAGATGAACTTGATGAATCTTCATGAATGACTTCATCTCGAGCGGTTGGGCTTTTCTTCAAGACTTGACTCTGAACGCACATTGGGTGAGGAGGTTTCTTGTAGAGATTCTTTAAAGATAGCGCTTTTAGCTTGAGAATATGTAGAGAGAACAACGGAGAGAAATAATCTACTGGATCACTTCAGCAGGTTTAAGATAGCAGCAGACTGATTGAGGAGGCTTCAATGCAATCCGTCACATAATCTTCAATTTTAGCTTCACCTTGCTTTTGGGGTTGACAAATTAAATGTTGAAAGAATAATATTCATTTCTTGTTCCTTCGAATGAGAATTCTTCGATGCTCACAGATGAAGCCTTGGCTCTGAAGATCTTCAATACAGTCTCCACGAGTCTCATCTTCGCCTGAAATCACTTTTCAAGACAAAACAAAACTAAAAGAAAAATTAGCACACAAAAAAATATTTTTGGGTTTTTGATATTTTCTGGAAAAATAAAAACAGAAACAAAAATATTTTTGGATTTTCTGATTTTTCTGAACAAGAAATAACACTATTTTTGGATTTTTAATTTTCTGATTTTTGAATTTTTCTGATTTTTGTTTGATTTTTGAACTTTTTTTAATTCTCCCCCTAAAATTTGTGCATAGAGGAAAACTATGAACAAATTTAACAAAAATAAAATGATATCTAACTTTAAGAATGATTTGGGATCAAAGTTTTTAGCAGTGTTCTAAAAGGCGCGCCATGGGGTGAGGCGTGGCTTCGCCGTTACGAAAAGCTCCATAACATTGTTGTTAGGCATAACGCGTGGTAAGGCGTGATATGGCGCGCCATGGCGCGTTATGGCATGTTATGGCGCGTGTTTTTTCGTTTGAGGCACAGTTTTTTTCGCTTCGTTATGTCTTTTCAAATCGGAGATACAAGTATTGTGGTTTTTGTTAACTTTTTGTTATTAGTTATTGATCTAACACTTCTAATAAGTAATTATATTTAATATAAATTTATATTTATGTGGTAATATAATTTTAACTTAATACAAAATCGCCGCCTTACATCACGCCTTGAAAAACGCCGTGGCTCGCCATTGCTCGTTAAGCTTGAGGCTTGGCCTTGCCGCCACGCCACGCCTCACGCCATTTAGAACCTTGGTTTTTAGAAAACCTTTATCCGCTTGTCGGTACCTTCCATCTTCACGTCTTTTTCAGGTTGATCGCCGGTATTGTTGTCCACTTAAACACGAAAAATTGTGACAAAATTAGGACATACTATAAATGACAACACAATGTGATCCTAAGTTCCTAGATATGATATATGATCCTAAGTTTCTAGATACTATATCTTAAGGACCATTCAGCTGACGACAACCAGGGATATTGTTGTCCACCTAATTGAGCATCGAGATCTATAGACAATCTTTGAGTGTTCAATTTTAATTGTACTGGAACATGTTTCCCGCTTCCTGATATGCCCCGGTAATCAAGGACTTCCCGAGTACTCCTTACATCGGATGAGCAGACCATCATTAGGGGAGAAGATAGATTCAGAGTATTATCACTTATAGTTTTAGAGGGATTGAGAAGTAGAAGGTTGCATATGCTGTGTAATAGGTCGGATTGTTAGTCACGCAAAGGAGACAGCATATGGCTAACAGATAAGAGGAATTTCATATATATATATATATATATATATATATATATATATATATATATATATATATATATAATATACAGAGAAATAGAGTTGCATATGTTACAGTCCAGGTGAGATCTCTTCCAATCACGCAGAGGAGGTAACATATGACTAACAGTAAGAAAGAAAGAAAATGATTTTCTACAGACCTAATTCATCGGAATTTACCAGTCGCCCCATCAATATCGGAATTAAGGACAGAATCCGCACATCGAGGAAAAGTTAAACCACGGTTCCAGATACGGGTTCATTTAATGTGGCGAGTAGATTCCCATATATATCTCCCTGCTCAACCTATCCAGGTGTCGTATTGTCAGGCTAAACGGAACTAACTAGGTCAAGATTTATCAAGTCTCTAGATTCCTTAAGTTCATCTGCACCTAGTCAAGTCTGTTAAATTCTTCGTGCCTACCAATGCATCAAACCAGAGCATAGACCCTTCAACTTTGGGTACGTTACGCAGACTTAGATTGCCCATTATCACTCACTTCCCAAAACATCTCCCTCAAACACATTCCATAACCAACATATTAATTTTTTTTTTAATTTTTTAATTTTTGTTTTGGTTTATTTCTTCCCCTAAATTTGTGCATAGGAGAGGAACGAAAGTAAATGCGCAAATTTAAACTATCCTAAAACAAAAATTAGTCTTTAAAGCAAATCAGTTTAAGAAAAAATTAGGAGTATAGAGAAGAAAACTCAAATCGTAAGTCACCGATTGAATTTGCATCTAGAAGGTCTGAGAACAGCACGCATAATCTCATAACAGATCCGAAAGTTCTTCATGTCGTTAAGCACAGACCCCATGTGATCCCTTCCTTTCTTCCCTTACCGCAAAGGACACATACTCTCAAACAAAATTCCGAGTGTTGTACAGTTGAGAGATGTCCCCTATCAAGTGCCAGGAACAGCCACTACCAACAAACCGAATTCTGATGATATGCCTCCATAGCTACTCCGACACAGAGCGGGAACAGTTGGTCTTTGGAACCTAGTCCATTTTGAAACTGGGTAGACCTTTGTCATCCCTGCACGGTACTTTCTCCCATGAAATATCCTGTTTATCAAAAACAGAAGATGTAAAAATATTAGAAGCATTAGATGATTTGGGAGATTGAGCCTTCGGAACCCATTTGTAGTTGGGTTTAACCCATTTCTTTTTCGATCTGATGCGTGGCTCAACACTTGATTTTGAACTTGATGTCTGCCGTTGAGATGACTTTGATTTTGGCTTCAAGGGAGCATCTCTTGGATTGGACTTCTTGGCCGACATTCCCTTCTTGTTCTTGGGATTCAAATTCTTGGCCTTGTGGGTTTGATTCTTAGCCTTTTGTGCATTCCAGTTACCATTGTCTGAACGTGACCTTGAAGGGTTTCTTTTGGAAGGTCCCTCTCTTGGCACATTTTGCCATCCATGTGCGTAGTAGGGAACGTATGCGCGATTTGGGCAATTTCTGGCAATGTGTCTAGGTGTTCCACAATGAAAACATGTCTTTTTCTTCACTGGGAAGTTGTTTCTTCCTGCCCCTAGTGGCGTATCTTTGTCTTGTCTCTTGCTTTTCCCACACACACAGTTGCAACAGGCACTCTGTTTAGCTTGAAATGGTGGCTTGTATTTACCAACAGCAGGTTTATTAGGAGTAACTGAGTTAGAAGCAACAGATTCAGAGTTCAAGGAGTCATTGGATTGTTCCATAGTTTTCTCCTTGTTCTCATCCTCTACTACTTTACTCACACAGGAAGTAGAATCATTAGTATCGTTCATCTCAACACCCTCAGTTGCCTGTTCAACAACTGGTTTACCGTATACCATAAATGGTTCTCGGTCAATCTCTTCCTGAGTCAAAGGTATGGATATATAGTTATGATTGAAAGGGGGAGGAACACTATCATACCCTAGACCCTTGTTTTGATTATCTTTGAATTTCAATTGATTTTCAAATAAGGACTCGACTGTCTTACTTGACACAGTGTAATTTTTGAAACTAACATCTGTTTTTCCACACTTTATTTTCAAAGCGTCAAGTTCTTCAGTTACAGCATCAAGTTTTTTCTTAATGTGATCATAATTTTCACACTTGTTGTTGTAATCTTCTTGTAATTTCCTAAAGTCCTTAGTCTTTGCCTCTAATTGAGCTTTCAGAGGTTTCTGACCTTTCCTAAGAGTATAGCCTTCGTATTTGAGGTCCTCATTTTCTCTTTTTAATAAATCTATTGATTCTCGTAAAAAATTAATAGTTTTAAGACAAGATGGAGAGCAACCGGATTCATTTACCTCTTTGACCTTGATATTTGAAGAACTCATTATTTTTTTTTCTTATATTTTTTTAATTTCCCTTTGACTTAAAAACCGAGAAAGTCAACCTCAAAAGTCAAATTTAAAAAGTCAAACTCAAAAGTCAAACTTAAAAGTCAAACCGAAAAGCTAAATTTGAAAAATTAAAAGTCAAACGAGAAAATCAAAATTTAAAGTCAAAGGTCAACTTTTAAAAGTCAAAGTCACAATTTAAGGTCAAAAGGAAAAAATAAAAATAAAAAATTAAAAACTAAAATTTTTGCTTGAAAATGGAATTTAAAATTATAAGAAATTGAAATTTTGGGCTAAAAGTGTGAATTTGCGAAAGTTGGAGCCGAGAGGGACACTATATGAATTAATTTCGGGAGGATTAAAACAAAATGTTTGCTAGATGAGATGGTAAGGCGCCTTCTACAATAGACAAGGGACTTAGGTTCGATTTTTGCAAGCCTCGATTTCCTTTTGATTATTTTCTGCTTGCTGAGAAGTGTATAAAGTTTAGACGATCAAAAAGTTTAACAAGTTCCCTTGTAGCTCAACTGGAAAGAGGCGTGTTCTAGGACCTAGAGGTCTAAAGTTCGAAACTTGGGAGCCTCAAAAATTCCTTTAATTTTTTTACAATGCGAGCCGCACACGTCCGAACCGCACACCCGAGCCGCATACCTTCAACAGATTCGCGAAAAAAATGACGTTTTCACCCTTTTCTGCTCCAAAACTCGATCAAAAACTCATTTTTATGAAAAATGCAAAGAAGAAACCCCCCTTATTTTTCAGAGATCTATCCAAAAACGCAATTATCTTTTTCAAAATAAGAACAAATAAGCTCCAGATCTGACAAAATTGATTGATACAACCTTGCTCTGATACCAATTGTAAGTCCCGAAAATTGCTTGTGTATCAATCAGATCCAATTGATGGTGCGGAATGCCAATCAATTGGATGATGTCTGATCAATATAGAAGAGAAGGAGAAGAAGAATTAAGCTTAATCTAATGATGTATTGAATGAATATTGAGTGATGGTCCTTACAATAGATTCTCTCTCACACACACTTCTTCTCTCTAACTTTCTCTCTCTTCTCTAGCCTTGCACTCACATGCACTCCTCATCCTATATATATGAGACATGGGCCACCAACAGCACACAAGTGTACAGCTGCACACGCGTGTGCGGCCGCACACACATGTGCAGCCGTACACAGCCACAATATTACATATTATATTATAGAAAGAATATATTTTTCCTAGAAAAGCAAAGTATAAACCAATAATTATGACCCAACAAATTCCCTTCAACAGGGGGATGATGTGACAACCCGAAATTTTCATTCAGCAAAACCCTAAAGTCAATCATTTTAAATTGTAAGTCAAGTTCACTTTTATTTGTTTTTAGCAAATTTATAATTCGTTTGATTATTTTAATAATTATTCTTTAAACGAACGGGTGAAAGGAAATGCCGTCTTGAGTCTTGAAATTTCAAAACCGCAAGTACCACCTAGTTAAGAAATTCACGGCCAAACTTTTATGTTTGGGCCGAAAAATTTCTCCAAAACCATAAACTCATGCCTTAAGCATGAGCTTACTCCCCAAAATACCTCATTTCTTACTTGCAATCTCAAGAGCAAACTCCAAACACTCTCAACTACCATCCCGTCTTTCACCCGATTTCCAGAGAACGTAAGTACTTCTTGGCTTGATTTGTTGTTATATCATAACAACTAGTGATTGTACATCTTTTAATCCATCAAATTTCATGTTTTGATTAGATTTCCAAAACACCAAGAACACCAAGAACACACACTAGTGTTCTTGGACTTTTAGCTCATTTCAAGCTTCCAACTAGTAAGTATTCCTACCCTAGTGTATTTTAAGGCTTGTTATACATCTTTACATCAAGGAAATGTCCCAAGAACACCAAGAACAAGGTGATCACGGTTCAAGAAGCCCTTGAACCGAAAACACCAAGTAAAGGTGCCAAAAGGTGCCTTAGGGTGCCTTAGTCCTTCACAATGCCTTAGGGACATGTCTAGATCCTTCCTTGATGTGTTTATCACATAAAAAGGCACAAAAATCTCTCATTTATATGTGTTTACGGTTTGGGGAGCTCCCAAAACCGTAAACACCCCAAAGTGGGTATAAATGGCCCATATTCCTTCCTTATGCCTAGAATCTAACCTAGACTATTACCTTGAAGTGTTTAGGACTTGAAAACATCATAAAACCATGTTCCATAGGAGTTTACGACAGCAAATCATGGAGAAATGGTCCATGGGCCGTAAACTCCATTTAGGAGTGTATTGATGCCACAAAACATTTCCTAAGGCTTGAACATGAAGTAGGAATGCTTGGAATGGCTTAGAAGTCTTCAAACAACAAATGGTCAAAAAGAGTGTCATCTTACGGCCATAAACTCAAGGGTTTACGACCATAAACTCTTTTGGTTGTGACCACAAAACCGTAAACTCCCTAATGGAGTTTTCCTTGAACCCCAAGCACACTAGCCTTTCCCTACAACATTTAGATGCAATCCTTGGGACTTATAACACTTGTATAAGGTGTTTAGCATGTCCTAGGGTGTCTTGACTTTGTTTATTAGTTTTTTAAGGGCTAATTGGATACATATATGTGATATTATATGTTAACTAGCATCATAGAGTGTGTTCAAGACTTCACTTGACGCCTAGCAATCCTACATCTTCAGTTCATCCGTACCACTCACTACAGGTGAGTTCATACCCCTTAATCAATAGTTTAAATGTTTTTAAATGCTTTTATGGGGGGGATACAAGTTAAATACTTATAGTTATTATATCAATCACATGTGATTAATAACTACAAAACCAGTGGTTTTTTTTACTGTTCAAACTGTTTATCAAACTGTTTTACAAACTGTTTTACTTATCAAATACTTTTACTTAAAATCTTTTATACTTATTATCAAATGCATGCCTATGTATGTATAGTTATATAATAAATGTTTAAAGGGCTTAGGAGGGCCAGCTCGCTTTATCTCCTTTTCCTCGTTGGGATGTGGCTGTAGGGCATCGGTTATCCATCCGAAGGTCGTCTAAATATGAGTTATATATTATGTATACATATATAGACATAAATGTTCTTCCAGTCAATTCAATACTCTTGGGTAGCAAGGGTATACTTCCATGATCATACGTAGCAGTTACATTACTAGTAAGCTACCATAGGGGTGGCACAGGAACATACTAATACTATTACTAGAATAATGAAACATACAATGAGTCAGTTCATTCATGAGTCAGTACGAGTAGTACATACAGTACATTACAATACATGCTAGATAAAGAGATAACATACATTACAGCTAGCACATGAAGAACATTACAGTACATACAGGCTAGACAGAGAAAGAGTACACTTACAGTTAACACATTTATCACATGTACATTTATGTAGTTATGTGAACCATTAAGCGGGTCATGGCACTTCCTGCCATGACCGTTTCTGTATCCCGAATCTCCTTAATTGGGGAGCGTATGAGTTTGCGTATAGATCTATACTGGATTGACTATCCTACACCTTGCTGCTTGCTACAGTAGGACTTGCAAATCTACGGGTGCCAAATGTCATTTCTTACGGCATCTAACATCGTCGTTTTACTAGAGTCGGTAGCAGGATACAGGTCGATCACATGTTATTTTAAACGCCTTTTGTTTTTAAGGTAGTTAGTACAGCAGTAGTCACTTATTACAAATACTACGGTACTATGATATTTTCCCATTACATTCACTTCGTGAATATTCACACGACGCACGGTAATGCAAAAACTATGTTTTTGGTTAATGATAGTCAGAATTGGGAAAACACACACTCTTACAAGAGACACTAGCACAGACACTAGATGCCTTGGTAAAAGGCTACAGTTAGTAGGAAACATAGGGTTTTCTAGGAGTGTACAAAACATCTTGCAAACATTTTACATATGCTTTCATACAAACACCGACATTAATATACTTATGATCTCACCAGCTTTAAAGCTGATACTCGCTTTCAAAATAACTTGTATTCTCAAGTCACGAGTAGACAAGTACAGGTGCTTGGTTTTTGAGAAGATGGAGTTCGTTCAAGACTCGTCTTTTATTTTGATATGTATATTTTGGTGTCTATATATTTTGACATAACACACATGTATGAAATTATATTATTAGTGCAATGGATGATGTTGTTGCTTGTTTACTATTATTCATTGTTGTGATACTGTACATGACGTCCTCCGCCCCTGAATGTTTCCGCCATTCATGGTTTTGGGGTGTGAAAAAATTGCCCCTACAATTTTTTTTTGATAAAGCAACTTACTCTATGATATGGAAGTCTAAACCACTTCCTTTTGATGAGTTAAACTGTTTGTGATTCACATTGATTTCACCCTAGCATGAGTGAAACAATCAATTCTTTCCTTAATTTCTTCTTAATAAATCTTGACAATTGTCACACCCCCGAACCAGACGGCGCAAACATCCAGGGGCGGATGACTTCATCTTGTAATATCATAACAAGTGTATATAAATGAAACATAGACACCATCATCACCATGCATAAAATATAACAACATTCATAGTTTACACCATTGTATTTGTTAATAAAATTACATTCTAAAAAATATCAAGTGTATATTGGAAACAAAATACAACAACATCCCAAAAGTCCAAAGCTGCCAACCTGCTTAATGTGTTCTTGAGAATACAAGTTATTTTGAAAGCGTCAACATATAAAATGTTGGTAAGTTCAAAAGCATATTTGTAAGATAACTTTGTATTAGTTGTAAACTCCAGAAAATCCGGTATTTTCTTGTAAAAGTAGTTTGTGAGTTTTGTTTCAAATCTCGTAATCTCGTAATGTAGCATGTATACCTTTGTTTTATATTGTTTGAAAAATGTATTGAGGATGATTCTCAGAAAATCATATATTTTCTGTGTTATGAGAAATTGTGGTCTTAAACCCAAAGAGCGGAGTGAGGTGGACAATGCAAATAATCAACATAGTGTTTATACTTTGCAAAAACTAAGTGGTATGTATATTCAGCGTAAAACTTATAATAGTCTTGTTATTCTCTATGTGATTCGTTATAACAATACTAATATGACGGAGTGCCTGTCTTGACGTTCTTCAGGCGTCGGTTTCGTTGAAGACATTTTTCACCCTTAACTGACATGTCTAGCTGTAGCGAGCAACTCAGGTGTGGGGTATCAACCCCGTATAGATCTATACACAAATTCTTGTTCTCCCACTAGGAGACTCTAGTTATAACTATAGGACATACGGTGTACACTAAGGTTGGTATGGTAAAGGTGCGTCTCACAAGAGCCTTAACGACAGTTGTACGCGAATAGTATGTTTCATTATTTTAGCGTTAAAAATAATGTTACGAGTGTACATCTTTAACTAACTCATAAATAGTAAAAATGCAATCGTTTTTATCGAGAGTGTCAGGATAGCTCGTTGTTTCATCGTTGTTATCCAAATAATCGATTGTTGACGATATGTTCACGAGAAGCCCAATTCTTATAACATTGATGCTAATGCCCATTTAACACAAAATTGACACTATGAGGCCCAATTAGGATAAAAGGGCCGTATAAGGTCCAATTGTTTGTACAAATTGTTATAAGTGGCCCATTTTACTAATTAATCAAATTTTTAGCCCATTTTATATAGAAATGTCATTTTAGGCCCAATAGTTCATTTTCGGCCCATTTAAATGAAAATGTCATATATGCCTATTTTTACCAAAAATGACACCTTTGGCCCGTTAAAATCAAGAATATCAAATAAAAGCCCATTTTAATGAAAAATGACTCTTTTGACCCATGAAAACCGTGAATGACGTTAAAAGCCCGTTTTTATCCAAAAATGACACTTTTGGCCCAATAAAACTGTGAATGACATTAAAAGCCCATTTTTATCCAAAATTGGCATTGTAGGCCAAATAAATCTATGAATGACATTTTAAGCCCATTTTTAACAAAAATGTCACCTTAGGCCCAATCCGTGTATGTTAATAAAAGCCCATATTTACAAAAAATGACACTTTTGGCCCACTAAAACCGTGGATGTCAACTAAAAACCCGTATTTATGAAAAATTACATTTTTGGCTCACGAAAGACGTGAATGTCAATAGAAACCCACTTTTATGAAAAGTGGCAAATATTACCCCTTATTATGATCTCTTTAGTTTTATTTTGAAAATTCAAGCTTTCTTAGCCTCTTTAACCAAATATAGGGAGCTACATCTTGTAAGTTATTCCAACAACTTCAAGGCTTATGTAAATCTCGAAATTTTGGAGCTTTTACCATAATATCTCAACATAATAACACATATATTATACCAAACATACATATGCAAGCATACATAACAAGATTTTACACAAAACAAGCTTGTATTCTCCCCCAAAAGATAGTAAATCACGAAAAACAAGGGGTATGAAGCTCACCTTCAGTTTTGATCGGTTGTGATGAAGAAATGAACGAGAATGAAGATGTTTTCGGCCTTAACTAGCTTCTTGAAGAGGTTTTGGGTGTTGAGGGGCTCTAGAGAACCAAATAAACGAATTAAAGTGGTTTGAGGAAAATTTCTAGCATAAGATTGAATGAAAACAACTTAAGTGTGAAGTGACTTACCAAGTTGAGATCTTTGTTGAAGAATCCCTTGAAAGCACACACACAAAAACATGATTTTTAGGAGGTAAGGGTGAAATAATTTTTAGAGAGTCTTGAGAGGAAATGAGTGGTAAGATTAAATCATGAAATAAAATGGTGGTGATGGAGAGAGGTTTTAGCCGAAGATAAGGAGGAGAAGAGAGATATAGTGGTTTTTGTATGGAGGTTATTAGGTTGGTGCATGGAAGTATGGTAAATAATTACACTGTTATTTCGTGGATATTATTAAGGTGGCATCAAAATTAACCTCTTCCATTTCTCTTTTTTTTGTATAAACCGAGAATAAAAGAGGGGAGAAAGAATAAAAATTTTAGGCTTGGGTTTGGGTTGTAACCGAGAACCCCTAGGCCCAATAGGGTTTTCATGTTAAAGGCCCAAAATATATAGGTCTCGGCCCATTAAATGATCTATGGAGGGTATTGGCCCAATAAGGCCCATTAAGAGTGTTTTAGCCCTAAAATAATACTAAGTGGAGTATTGGGCCCACTATACCCTAAGAAAGTTATTTACAGCCCACTAAGGCCCACTAAGGGTCTTATGGCCCAAAATATTATTGCTTAATGAATTTCGGTCCAATAAGAGACTCCTAGTCCATTAAGAGGTTTAAACAGGGAAGTTAGGGTTAAAAGCCAAAGTTGAGTGAATGCAGCGTATTGAATTAGGTTTAAAGCTTTCACGAGAAATTTTCGACTTGAATTGTCAATCTTTAAATGAAAAAACTTGTATATTGATGAAATTTGGCTTATATTATAAGTAGGGTTACAAGATTACACAAGAAGTTGCTTGCACATGGAAAAAATTTTCTAACCCTGAAATGTTAGTTGTGACATCATGACCCGTTAAACGGAATTTCGTCCCGAAATTCTTTTGAAAGCTATTCTTAGGAACTAGGGAAAACGTGAGGGTACTTTTGCATGATTTGATCCTCACGTTCCCATGTGATTTCCGGTTCGCTCTTAGCACTCCATCGAACCTTCACAATCGGAATGCGACTTTGTTTTGTAAGCTTTACCTCCCTATCCATGATTTCGACTAGTTCCTCAATGAAGTGGAGATCCTCATTCACCTGTATCTCTTCGAGTGAAACAACGAGGGTTTCATCCGATAGGCACTTCTTGAGGTTTGACACGTTAAAGACAGGGTGTATGTTGCTGAGCTCCGAGGGTAGTTGCAGCTTGTAGGCCACCGGACCGATCCTGGCAAGAATCTCAAATGGTCCGATGTATTGTGGGTTTAGCTTTCCCTGCTTTCCAAACCATATCATCCCCTTATAGGGAGAGACTTTCAGTAGCACTCGATCACCTACTTGAAATTCCAGAGGCTTTCGCCTTTTATCAGCATAGCTCTTTTGTCGGTCTCGCGATGCTTGGATGTGTGCCCTGATTTGAACGATTTTATTTGTTGTTTCCCGAATGATCTCGGGTCCTGTGAGTGTGTTATCCGACATTTTCCCTCTTGCCAGCTGAGTGTCTCCCACCTCCGCCCAACAAAGAGGTGATCTGCATTTCCGGCCGTACAAGGCCTCAAAGGGAGCGACTTTTATGCTTCTGTGATAGCTGTTGTTGTACGAAAATTCGATTAGGGCAAGTAGGTATCCCATGCCTTGCCAAAATCTATCACACAATCTTGGAGCATATCTTCCAGTGTTTGAATGGTTCGCTCACTTTGACCGTCAGTCTGGGGATGGTAGGTAGTACTCATATCGAGTTGGGTTCCCATTGCTTTTTGGAGTGACTGCCAAAATCGTGAGGTAAATCTACTATCTCGGTCAAAGATAATAGATATTGGTACTCTGTGTAATCTCACCACTTCCCTTATGTAGATCTGTGTTAATCTCTCCATCTGTGACAACCCAAGTTGTCCCGTTACATTTCCCCCGTTACCGTTAACGGAATATTCCACTGTATAAAAGTTCCGTTAATTAGTGGGCATCAATTTAATAAACATTTCCATTGATTACCTTTAACATGCCGTTAAGTCGTGATAAAAGGGAATAAAAACACAAGACACACATTTTCATTCATTTAGAAAATGTCAAGTTTTATTATTACGACCACTAAATCGGGTGCGACCAAAAGCCCCGTTTAGCGGCAGTATCGGGTAAAATTCCACTAAGCCCCGACTGTGAAACCTATATATGGGTGAGTGGAGTCCATTGGAGACTTTTTACACTCTCTCTCTATACTCTCTCTCTAGACCCGTTTTCGCCCCGAATTCGCAACCAAACGCTTCCAAATTGTAAGTCCGCTTACCCTAGTTTATTCTAAGCGTATTGATTTATGTTTAAAGCCCAAAAATCATCCAAGAAGGCATAGGATAAGGAGTTTACGGCCCAGGAACATTCTAGGGCCGTAAACCCCTAAAAAGGTGCTAAAAATGCCTTTAAACTTGACCATGAGCTTAGAAACTATTAGGGGATATAGCCTAGGGGTGTTTGAACACTAAAATGCATGGATTTAGGACTCAAAGAAGAGTTTACGGCCCAAGCACATGCTTAGGCCGTAAACTCCACAAGTTATGGTCCCAAATGTGCACCAAACTCATCCTAGGGCTTATTACATAATTTAGGGACTTATCCTCTTGAGTTTAGACCCTTGAAACACTCCAAAATGATTTAATGAAAGGAGTTTACGGCCCAGACTTGGTCAAGGCCGTAAACACCCTAAAATCATGCCCAAAAGTGTGATTTTGCCCCCCTAATGGCCTTAGACATTTACCATAAACTACTAGGAGGGGATCTAAGGACTTAAACCCAAGAAAATGAGACATTTCTTGGAGTTTACGGCCCAAGCATTTATCTAGGCCGTAAACTCCCCAAAACCCCCTCAAATGTTGGTTTTAATCACCCAAAATGGCATCAAACTTCATAAGGAAATTCTAGGAAGGCAAGAGGGACTTGAAACTTCACTAAACTCAAAGATTGAGAGTTTACGGCCGTAAACTCCCTTGGGAGAGTTCTTAGGCCGTAAACTCCTATAAAATACCCTTAGAGGCCTCAAATCCACTCATGCCTTTTGAGAAAAGTGCTTAGAATAAATCAAGGAACAAGCTAGAAGCATCAAACACCAAGGATTATGACCTTGGGAGTTTACGGCCGTAAACTCCCTTGGGTTGGGTCGTAAACTCCTTGTTTGGTCCATATTGATGCTTTAAACCCCTTTACACCCTTGATACTTGAGTATAGCAAAGTCCCACAGCTGATAGGAGACCCTTAGCACCCTTAAACGCTACCCGGGACCCCAAACACTCAACCAAAAGTGTTTTCCACTCCTTTGAGTGTGTATAATTGTTTAATTAGTATATTATATGCTAATTGTATGTGAACATATGTTATCATATGTTAAAATAGGTCCTTGTGTGTGTTCAAGTCCTTGCGTGACCCCGAACGCCTAAACGGCACTACCGTCGGACCTACTTACACCAGGTGAGTTCATACCCCTGAATGAACCTTTTAAATGCTTTTAAATGTTTTATAGGGGGGATTACAAGTTAAACATGCCAGTTATCATATCAATCACATGTGATTGATAACCCGCATGCACAAGATTTTACCACCATACACTGTTTTACCGAATAGGACACTATAAATGGCTTTCAAAAAGGGTTTTTAAATTGTTCAAGTTCTTACTTTCATAGCTTATCAAAGATTCATTTTCAACTGATTTATAAAAGATTCTCAAAGATTTCTAAAGGTTTTCACACCTATTTTATCAAAGAATACAAATGCGATTTTCCGGAGTAATAAAGTCTTCAAGGGTTTTCAGGAATACTTTTAATTGTTAGATACCGCTGCTTCGCTTATACCTATTTTATACTCCTACTCTGTAATGCTTTCGCTTATACCTGAAGTCACTTATACCTGATAGCGCTTATACTTATTTACCCTCTTACTTAGTGATACGATTCTACTTCGCTTATACTTGAGATCGAATTTACTTCACTTATACTTGATACGTTCTTACTTCACCTATTGTCATCTCCACTTCACGATGCGCTTATACTTATTCGACACTTATACTTCACTTGCGACCGCTCTTACTTCACTTATTAGACACTCCTACTTCACGAGAATCACTTTCACTTGATACCCACTTAGTCATAGTTAGATGTATGTCCGTACTTATATAGGTATATATAAGTAATGACTGAAAGACTTAGGAAGGCTCATCGGCCCTATTTCCTTTTCTTCGTTGAGATGTGGTCTGGTGGGATCGGGTAGCCGTCCGAAGGTCGTTTGGTCCATTAGTTAAATACTATGTATATGGGTATGGACATATAGGGAATTCTCTAGTCAAGTCAATTAAGAGTCTCTTCATCTATTCTACACTTACTTTAGAAACACACTAACCACTGTTTGGAAGTCTCTACCTCTAGTATATCACTTGTATTAGAAACCCACTCCCCTCAAGAAACACACTATTCTCTATTTGGGATGCATCTTCGGGACGCGGCCTTCTCCGTCGTCTAGTTGGTAACCAGAGTCTCCTGTAGGGAGAGCGGACATTGTGTGTATAGGCCTATACGGGATTGACAACCCCGCACCCTGACTGCTAGCTACAGTCCACGGCCCACCAAGCCAAGGGGTGACAAATGTCATATTATATAGATGCTTGTAGGGCGTCTGGAACTCTAGTCAGTATGGTTACGAGTATCCTGGGTTGCCTTATAATTCATGTCTTTAAGGTAACGATATTTCGTCAGCAATTTACACTGTATGCTGATGTCACTTTTCAGATTCACACTGTTTTGACCTTGCTAGCTGTATCTTTCATTTGATACTGTATGGGGTCTATAGTCTCTGTTCTGACCTTGCTAGCTGTATCTTTCATTTGATGCTGTCTGGGGTCTATTGTCTCTGTTTTGACCTTGCTAGCTGTATCTTTCATTTGATACTGTCTGGGGTCTATAGTCTCTGTTCTGACCTTGCTAGCTGTATCTTTCATTTGATACTGTCTGGGGTCTATTGTCTCTGTTCTGACCTTGCTAGCTGTATCTTTCATTTGATACTGTCTGGGGTCTATTGTCTCTGTTTTGACCTTGCTAGCTGTATCTTTCATTTGTATCTTTCATTTGATACTGTCTGGGGTCTATTGTCTCTGTTTTGACCTTGCTAGCTGTATCTTTCATTTGATACTGTCTGGGGTCTATAGTCTCTGTTCTGACCTTGCTAGCTGTATCTTTCATTTGATACTGTCTGGGGTCTATTGTCTCTGTTTTGACCTTGCTAGCTGTATCTTTCATTTGATACTGTCTGGGGTCTATAGTCTCTGTTTTGACCTTGCTAGCTGTATCTTCCAGTCGATACTGCCTGAGGTCTGTAGTCCTTGTTTTGACCTTGTGAGATGTACTTTTCTTTTGGTATCGCCTGCGGTCTATATTCACTGTTTTAGACCTTACTAGCTATACCTTTCACCAACTGGGGTCTGTGTCTCCACTTGGTTAGACTGAACCAGGCGTGTCGTTAATTCGATACCCTCCCGGAGTCTATGATTCCTTGCCTTAGTCAGCAGTCCTCACTGCTGAGGCTTATGTTATTCCCTGATGTCACTTGCTTTCTTTAATAATCAAATTCAGTATTTTGATAATAATAGCAAATAAGGGAAAACTACCTCTTACCTCAACACACTGACCAGTCCTGGTAGAAGGCTGCTTTATTTAGAGAAAATATGGGATTTTCTGGGAAAAGACTCTAATACACTGAAACCTCTTAAAACTATTTCTTTATTAAGTTATTTGAATGAAATGTCACTAAATGCTTATGAACTCACCAGCTTTTGTGAAAATGCTGATACTCGCTTTTCAAATAACTTGTAATCTCAGGTCAGCAATTAGACAGGTACATCCCCTGGAACTGCTGAAGAAGATAGCTTAAGTACCTTGCAGCACTTTATATATTATGTTTGTATTACTTTGATACTATGTAATATAACCATGTAAAATTATTCTATTAATGCAATGTTTTGTTGTACTTTGATTACTATATGCATGTGTTGTGATACTTGACATGACGTCATCCACCCCAGAACGTTTCCGCCGTTCCGGTTTTGGGGTGTGATAGATTGGTATCAGAGCATTGTTTATAGTGAGCTAAGTATATCAATTCATAAAAGATATACAGCCTATAAATGCAATGGGATAAAACACTCTGACCAAGAATTATACTTTAAAATATAACCATATATTTTACCAAAGTATAATAACATCCAGAAACTAAGTACTCGAACAAAAGTATCACAAGAAGAACAATAATAAAAGTCTTCGGATGTTGAGCACTACAGTCAAACCTGGGCAGTTATGTAATCGTAAGCTGGGATAAATGTAACCTGATCAACTACATTTATCCGAGATGTGATGAACGTGTGCTCGGGAGTGATAGTGGTGTGCAGCAGATCTGAAACTTACCAAATAGGAATTCTAGAGCCAAACATAAAGTTAAAATACTATAGGAGTATTTTAGAACGCTAAAAGATCCACACTAATCCCAGAATCATAATCGGAAGATAAGATTCAATCAAGAATTAAAGTACCATGAGGGTATTTTAGAATCTATAAACAACCTTGCGTGAATAATTAAAAAGACCCTTATCGATATACCTACAACTACAGAGGGTGTACTTCCAAGATCTTATATAATAAAGATCCCATAGGCTAAGAATGTGTGGTTTCGCTCTGTTTCCTTTTCCTCGTTGGGATGTGGTCCTAGAGTAGTATCACATATTCGAAGGCCTATCGGATCTAAGCTATATAGGATTTGTATACCCTGTGTAATCGTAGCAGGACTCGATATGGATCATACAGTGAAATGTTAATAATCCCTTAGGATTCTTTAGACATTTCCATTCTCGCACGAACCTTGTAGAAAAACCCTATCCACTTCAGTGCTTGACAAAAGAGTTGATTCCGACCCCGAGGAGATTCATTGAGAAGATTTCCTGTTCGGAAATAAATGAACCGGGTCGGGACTATTGAATGCACCAAGTGCCCATATTCTCTTAGGGACAGTGGTGAGAGATTCGCCTAAACTTCGGAGATTCCTAGTCATCCATCATGAAGTGATGACACCCACAGTTGGAATCAGAAGGAAGGCGGAGTAGAAATTCAATAAGTCCATACAAGAAGAGAACCCTAGGAAACTATCCGAAGGAAGCCAACGCCGATTCCAGTCAAAGATACGAGGCAGACCGAGGGAGCTAGTACATGGAACCCGGGAATTGTCTTTTCCTCGTATTCGTCACGATAATTCACCCTTAAAATAATGCAATTTAGTGAGTTAGTGGTTACACTACTCACGCTATGTGTTAGGTAAATCGTCGTTTCCTGTTGCCAGATACGCGATTAGGGCGGATCCCCGCATCTCTATTGTGAGAATTTTAGCCATCCGCCCTTGTGAGCTTCTCTTTCCATGATTTCGTTCCGAACCATTCTCAATTCTCTCCAGGCCGGAGAGTGAAACCTTTCCAGTGTATAGGTAACTTAGTAGGAACGACTCGCATCTTATGGCCTTTTTCCGACACTCATACTCTTACCTTGATTACCAGGACTACATCATAGGGATGTAGGTCGACACTCAGACAGTCAGAACCCGAGGCACGGGAAAAATTTATGCCTAATACGTTCAGGACAGAAATGTCCAGGGTTAACCATCGTCTCTCATTACCTTGTATTCCTCCCCGTGTAGGAAAAACCATGCCACCGAAGAAGCATAACCAATCCGCAAGCAAGAAACCTGCCCTCTTATTCGATGAAGCTACGTTCCAAGCTGCAGTCTCAGCAGCCGTAGCAGCTATCATGGCTCACCTGAATGCTAACAGCACCAATGCTAGTAAGGGCCCTGCCGGGATTTTCAATTCTGGCAATGGACGGCAGCAACCCACTCTTCCACACTCAGCCACCCAAGAACCTCCACTTAACCCACTAAAGAGAAAACTCAAGTTGGAGGAGGGAAGTACCTCGGCTCAAGGACCTTCCGAAGGGCGACGAGCTGATGCGGTCTATACCCCTGTCAATCCTTCCCTCCCGACCTCGAGAAGACCATACCTAGGAGACCTTCCCCACTGCAGCAAGTGCAGCTACCATCATCATGGTACGTGCCGGGAACTCTATTGTGCTAGGTGCCACATGTTGGGGTATACTGCTCGTGTCTGCAGAACCCCGGTTGAGTTCATTATACCAACCACCAATATGGCGACCCGTATAGTTTGCCACCTATGTGGTAAAATGGGACACTTTAAGAGGGACTGCCCAACTGAAGAGAAAGACAAAGACACAGAAGGAGCCTGACACTACTGCTTAGGAAAAAGCAGCAAGGAAACTCGTTAGATTTTTGGTACGTCTCTCGATCCCGGATAACTAAGCTAAGAACAATATAAGACTAGTTCAAGTATAAATTCTTTCCAGTAAGGCGAAAGTCGCAACACTGTTATAAAATTTAAAATTCATTAGGTAAAACTATGATGGCTAAACGTATACATTACGACCATGTATATTCGAGATGGACAGACCTAGAGTGAGCGAATGCCGCCTCATTTCCTGTTCCTCGTTTGGTTGTGGATTTAGGGCGGGGTCGCTCAGTCAACAGTCCTCCCCACCTTAAATATACATGACTAGTATATGTGAGGCGATTGTAGAAATGCCTCGTGAGAATCCATTCAAGAAAAGATACTCTATTCGGAAACACTTAGAACTCTCTATAGTTCCGCGTCGACTCTATCGGTCCAAGTATCCGCAGTAGCGATATATAGGACGAAACCCGAGACGCCTAGAACTTGTGTGCCTGTTCGGCACATGACTCTATCGATCTTCACTTTATATCATGTCGGAGTGTGCCAACTTCGACGACTCTATTGATCATGGTTTGACCTCGTGCAACCATGTGTACATTCTTCGTGCTGTGAGCTTTCTCCATGGCCATATCGGCAAATAAAGGTTCCTCCGAACTCGAACCTAACACAAATAATCACATCTAATGCAAATCGTCAATTGTCCCTCTTATCTCAAACCTTCCGAAGTACTCAAGTGAGGGTACCCCACGCCGTCGACCGACCCCTCGTAGTCAAATGAACACCGAAGTGAAAGGCACTGCAGATACCTCAGAAAACGGCAACCATCCGAGGCATACTCCGTAGAGTCCCCTAGGAAACCCTTCTCACCTCGCACATCAGGTTCGTGAACCCAGAGAATAGAACTCATGAGGCTGGCCACTATGACCAGGTATACTGTTGGCATCCATCAAGTATTGACGGTTAAGCCAAGCATGAGTTCTACCATGAACCTCTTCGCAAAACACTTTCACCCCATTCGATAACATAGGAGCAGAAATCAAGAGAACTACAGCGGATTGAACTAGTAAAATTCCGGGTGAAGAGACCCTATACCCACTAAATTTGACTTAGACCGAGAAAAACTCAGAACCTTCGAGAGAGTAGTTGCGGTAGGTGCTCGCACCTACTCCTGCACCTTGTCCACCTAGTTATAGACCAGTGGTGCTTATCATTCTCCACCCTCTCGCAAGGAGGAAATCGTCGTCACCCTATAGACGATGAATTATATTTTCCGAAGTAAACACTAGGATATCGAGAACCACAGGGCAACCTTCGCAGCCAAGAATACTTGGTCAAGTGCGAAGGTAGTTGAGTTAAATCTCATGACCCGGATCCCGAGAAGATTATAGACTCGACACCAGCCTTGGTGTTAGTCGAGGGATTACGTCGGAAAACGCACTTTCCACGCTAGAATAAACCACAGTCTTAGAGATTCCTTGGACTAATAGGTGTTCCCCGAATACTATCTCAAGCAGAGATAGTAGAACCACCTCCCGAGATAGTCCAACACTCGTCTGGTGAAGCCCTATCTCCCCGATTCTCAGGGTTTCCGTATCTCAAGCGTTGTTAGTGCAGGTCCATTTTGCACAAGCTTGGGATAGACACCCTATAGCAAACCGATAACCATAATCGCTCAACCCACTTGACGATCTAGGAAGCCTCTATCATCCAGTGGAAAGAAAGCATGAAATTGGAGACCACTTGAGATTCCTAAGAACCAACCCGAAGGACTACACTACCAGTACGAGAGAGAACGTTAGGAACTTCGGAATGGCGATCACGCTACTGATGATCTTGCCATAGAAGTACACTATGTTCTAAGTACTAAAAGGCTCTACCCTTCCGAGAGCGTAGGACCATCCGGGAATACTCATGGAGATTTGGTCCAATCCTTTTCAGACCACTACTACTTTCGGGTATACCACAAGATTCACATTCGACCGATCCACTTCTTAGACTTGAGATGCGATTATCCGACAACGCTTTTCGTGCCCCACTCATCTTGATAGAATCCATCGAGAACCCTGACTTCATAGATACACCAGTCGGAACCCGCTAGCTACACTAGACGGAATCCACATCCCTTATGTGAAGGTCTGTGAGAAGGACAAACACAGACTAGAGATCACTTGGGAATGTGAGGGCAACCGTATAGGAAGTACTCCCTCATCTCTACTTGTCCATTCATACCTACTTCCTTGTCTAGACTTGAATTTCGGGACGAAATTCCCTCTAACGGGGGGATGATGTGACAACCCAAGTTGTCCCGTTACATTTCCCCCGTTACCGTTAACGGAATATTCCACTGTATAAAAGTTCCGTTAATTAGTGGGCATCAATTTAATAAACATTTCCATTGATTACCTTTAACATGCCGTTAAGTCGTGATAAAAGGGAATAAAAACACAAGACACACATTTTCATTCATTTAGAAAATGTCAAGTTTTATTATTACGACCACTAAATCGGGTGCGACCAAAAGCCCCGTTTAGCGGCAGTATCGGGTAAAATTCCACTGAGCCCCGACTGTGAAACCTATATATGGGTGAGTGGAGTCCATTGGAGACTTTTTACACTCTCTCTCTATACTCTCTCTCTAGACCCGTTTTCGCCCCGAATTCGCAACCAAACGCTTCCAAATTGTAAGTCCGCTTACCCTAGTTTATTCTAAGCGTATTGATTTATGTTTAAAGCCCAAAAATCATCCAAGAAGGCATAGGATAAGGAGTTTACGGCCCAGGAACATTCTAGGGCCGTAAACCCCTAAAAAGGTGCTAAAAATGCCTTTAAACTTGACCATGAGCTTAGAAACTATTAGGGGATATAGCCTAGGGGTGTTTGAACACTAAAATGCATGGATTTAGGACTCAAAGAAGAGTTTACGGCCCAAGCACATGCTTAGGCCGTAAACTCCACAAGTTATGGTCCCAAATGTGCACCAAACTCATCCTAGGGCTTATTACATAATTTAGGGACTTATCCTCTTGAGTTTAGACCCTTGAAACACTCCAAAATGATTTAATGAAAGGAGTTTACGGCCCAGACTTGGTCAAGGCCGTAAACACCCTAAAATCATGCCCAAAAGTGTGATTTTGCCCCCCTAATGGCCTTAGACATTTACCATAAACTACTAGGAGGGGATCTAAGGACTTAAACCCAAGAAAATGAGACATTTCTTGGAGTTTACGGCCCAAGCATTTATCTAGGCCGTAAACTCCCCAAAACCCCCTCAAATGTTGGTTTTAATCACCCAAAATGGCATCAAACTTCATAAGGAAATTCTAGGAAGGCAAGAGGGACTTGAAACTTCACTAAACTCAAAGATTGAGAGTTTACGGCCGTAAACTCCCTTGGGAGAGTTCTTAGGCCGTAAACTCCTATAAAATACCCTTAGAGGCCTCAAATCCACTCATGCCTTTTGAGAAAAGTGCTTAGAATAAATCAAGGAACAAGCTAGAAGCATCAAACACCAAGGATTATGACCTTGGGAGTTTACGGCCGTAAACTCCCTTGGGTTGGGTCGTAAACTCCTTGTTTGGTCCATATTGATGCTTTAAACCCCTTTACACCCTTGATACTTGAGTATAGCAAAGTCCCACAGCTGATAGGAGACCCTTAGCACCCTTAAACGCTACCCGGGACCCCAAACACTCAACCAAAAGTGTTTTCCACTCCTTTGAGTGTGTATAATTGTTTAATTAGTATATTATATGCTAATTGTATGTGAACATATGTTATCATATGTTAAAATAGGTCCTTGTGTGTGTTCAAGTCCTTGCGTGACCCCGAACGCCTAAACGGCACTACCGTCGGACCTACTTACACCAGGTGAGTTCATACCCCTGAATGAACCTTTTAAATGCTTTTAAATGTTTTATAGGGGGGATTACAAGTTAAACATGCCGGTTATCATATCAATCACATGTGATTGATAACCCGCATGCACAAGATTTTACCACCATACACTGTTTTACCGAATAGGACACTATAAATGGCTTTCAAAAAGGGTTTTTAAATTGTTCAAGTTCTTACTTTCATAGCTTATCAAAGATTCATTTTCAACTTATTTATAAAAGATTCTCAAAGATTTCTAAAGGTTTTCACACCTATTTTATCAAAGAATACAAATGCGATTTTCCGGAGTAATAAAGTCTTCAAGGGTTTTCAGGAATACTTTTAATTGTTAGATACCGCTGCTTCGCTTATACCTATTTTATACTCCTACTCTGTAATGCTTTCGCTTATACCTGAAGTCACTTATACCTGATAGCGCTTATACTTATTTACCCTCTTACTTAGTGATACGATTCTACTTCGCTTACACTTGAGATCGACTTTACTTCACTTATACTTGATACGTTCTTACTTCACCTATTGTCATCTCCACTTCACGATGCGCTTATACTTATTCGACACTTATACTTCACTTGCGACCGCTCTTACTTCACTTATTAGACACTCCTACTTCACGAGAATCACTTTCACTTGATACCCACTTAGTCATAGTTAGATGTATGTCCGTACTTATATAGGTATATATAAGTAATGACTGAAAGACTTAGGAAGGCTCATCGGCCCTATTTCCTTTTCTTCGTTGAGATGTGGTCTGGTGGGATCGGGTAGCCGTCCGAAGGTCGTTTGGTCCATTAGTTAAATACTATGTATATGGGTATGGACATATAGGGAATTCTCTAGTCAAGTCAATTAAGAGTCTCTTCATCTATTCTACACTTACTTTAGAAACACACTAACCACTGTTTGGAAGTCTCTACCTCTAGTATATCACTTGTATTAGAAACCCACTCCCCTCAAGAAACACACTATTCTCTATTTGGGATGCATCTTCGGGACGCGGCCTTCTCCGTCGTCTAGTTGGTAACCAGAGTCTCCTGTAGGGAGAGCGGACATTGTGTGTATAGGCCTATACGGGATTGACAACCCCGCACCCTGACTGCTAGCTACAGTCCACGGCCCACCAAGCCAAGGGGTGACAAATGTCATATTATATAGATGCTTGTAGGGCGTCTGGAACTCTAGTCAGTATGGTTACGAGTATCCTGGGTTGCCTTATAATTCATGTCTTTAAGGTAACGATATTTCGTCAGCAATTTACACTGTATGCTGATGTCACTTTTCAGATTCACACTGTTTTGACCTTGCTAGCTGTATCTTTCATTTGATACTGTATGGGGTCTATAGTCTCTGTTCTGACCTTGCTAGCTGTATCTTTCATTTGATGCTGTCTGGGGTCTATTGTCTCTGTTTTGACCTTGCTAGCTGTATCTTTCATTTGATACTGTCTGGGGTCTATAGTCTCTGTTCTGACCTTGCTAGCTGTATCTTTCATTTGATACTGTCTGGGGTCTATTGTCTCTGTTCTGACCTTGCTAGCTGTATCTTTCATTTGATACTGTCTGGGGTCTATTGTCTCTGTTCTGACCTTGCTAGCTGTATCTTTCATTTGATACTGTCTGGGGTCTATTGTCTCTGTTTTGACCTTGCTAGCTGTATCTTTCATTTGTATCTTTCATTTGATACTGTCTGGGGTCTATTGTCTCTGTTTTGAACTTGCTAGCTGTATCTTTCATTTGATACTGTCTGGGGTCTATAGTCTCTGTTCTGACCTTGCTAGCTGTATCTTTCATTTGATACTGTCTGGGGTCTATTGTCTCTGTTTTGACCTTGCTAGCTGTATCTTTCATTTGATACTATCTGGGGTCTATAGTCTCTGTTTTGACCTTGCTAGCTGTATCTTCCAGTCGATACTGCCTGAGGTCTGTAGTCCTTGTTTTGACCTTGTGAGATGTACTTTTCTTTTGGTATCGCCTGCGGTCTATATTCACTGTTTTAGACCTTACTAGCTATACCTTTCACCAACTGGGGTCTGTGTCTCCACTTGGTTAGACTGAACCAGGCGTGTCGTTAATTCGATACCCTCCCGGAGTCTATGATTCCTTGCCTTAGTCAGCAGTCCTCACTGCTGAGGCTTATGTTATTCCCTGATGTCACTTGCTTTCTTTAATAATCAAATTCAGTATTTTGATAATAATAGCAAATAAGGGAAAACTACCTCTTACCTCAACACCAGTCCTGGTAGAAGGCTGCTTTATTTAGAGAAAATATGGGATTTTCTGGGAAAAGACTCTAATACACTGAAACCTCTTAAAACTATTTCTTTATTAAGTTATTTGAATGAAATGTCACTAAATGCTTATGAACTCACCAGCTTTTGTGAAAATGCTGATACTCGCTTTTCAAATAACTTGTAATCTCAGGTCAGCAATTAGACAGGTACATCCCCTGGAACTGCTGAAGAAGATAGCTTAAGTACCTTGCAGCACTTTATATATTATGTTTGTATTACTTTGATACTATGTAATATAACCATGTAAAATTATTCTATTAATGCAATGTTTTGTTGTACTTTGATTACTATATGCATGTGTTGTGATACTTGACATGACGTCATCCACCCCAGAATGTTTCCGCCGTTCCGGTTTTGGGGTGTGACACCATCTTATATGTCTCCCTTATTGGTAAGAAATGGGCGGATTTTGTTAACCGATCAACAATCACCCAGATAGCATCCAGTTCGTCCGCTGATCTAGGCAACTTGGTTATAAAATCCATTTTTACTCTTTCCCATTTCCACTCGGGTATTACTAGTTGTTGTAATAATCCCAAGGGCTTCTAATATTTTACCTTAACCTTTGCGCAACTCAGGCACTTGCCCACGTAGGTAGCAATTTCCACTTTCATGTTTGGCCACCAATAATGTTGTTTGATATCCAGGTACATCTTATCCGATCCTGGATGGATGGCATATCGTGTCTGATGAGCTTCATTCATGATTACATCTCTGAACCCTCCAAATTTTATGGTCCAGATTCGATTCATGAAATAGTAACCTCCGTCTTCTTTTATCTCAAGATTCTTTTCCATCCCACACAGTGCTTCACTCGCGGCATTCCCCGGTTTCAAGGCATCCAGCTGAGCCTCTTTGATCTATGAAGACAAGTGGGAATGGATGATAATTGTCAGTGTTTTCAGTCGGCGGCCTGAGTATTCCTTCCTGCTTAAGGCGTCGACCACCATGTTAGCCTTGCCAGGATGATACTTGATCTCACATCCGTAGTCGTTGAGCATCTCGACCCATCTTCGCTGCCTCATGTTTAATTCCTTTTGATTTAGAATGTGTTGGAGGCTTTTGTGGTCTGTGAAGATGGTGTACTTTGTATCGTAACGGTAGTGCCTCCAAATTTTTAGGGCGAATACCATAGCTCCCAACTCGAGGTCATGAGTGGTATAATTCACCTCGTGGTTCTTTAGTTGCCTGGACGCGTAGGCAATCACCTTTCCATGCTACACTAGCACACATCCTAAACCTTGGTTGGAAGCATCACAATACACTACGAAATCTTCTGTTCCCTTTGGTAGAGTCAAGAACGGTGCACTGCAGAGGGCCTGCTTCAGAGTTTAGAAAACAGCTTCTTGTTTTGCATCCCAGTTGAAGGGTATGCCTTTTTGTGTGAGAACGGTGAGAGGTTTGGTGATTTTGGAGAAGTTCTGAATGAACCTTCTGTAATAACCAGCAAAGCCCAAGACTTGCCTAATCTCTGTTGGCGTCTTCGGGGTTGCCCAACCCTCGATGGCCTTGATCTTATAAGGGCCCACAAGTATCCCTTCTTCACTGACTACGTGCCCCAAGAAATCCACCCTGCGAATCCAGAACTTGCATTTGGACAATTTTTCGTACAACTTCTCTGCCTTAGAGGTTCCAAGACCTGCCTTAGATGTTGATTGTTCTCTTCTTTGCTTCGCGAATAAACGAGTATGTCATCAATGAAGATGATTACAATGTTGTTGAGGAATGGTCAGCAAACTCGGTTCATGAGGTCCATGAATGTTGCAGGTGTATTCGTTAGACCGAAGGGCATTACCACAAACTCGAATGTCTGTAGCAGGTTCGAAATGCAGTTTTGGGAATATCTTCTTCTCGGACCCATAGTTGGTGATATTTGGACTGTAGATCTATTTTGGAAAAGTAAATGGCTCCTTGAAGTTGGTCGAATAGATCATCAATCCAGGGGAGAGGGTATCAGTTCTTGATAATGAGCTTGTTTAACTCCCGATAATCGATACACATTCTGAAAGATCCATGCTTCTTCTTGAAAAACAAGACCAGAGCTCCCCAGGGTGAGAATGTAACATCCAGATTTCCAGGTATACTATTTTAACTATTTAATTTGAGAATTTTGGAGGAACTCGATGAGTTGGTGGCTCAACTCGTCGAGTAGAGTCGTGATTTGGTGACGTGGATTAATGAGCCGACTCGACGAGGCAGTGCTGTTGAGTGAAACCCTAATTTAATGGGCATGTGGCCTATATAAAGGCACTTTTAGCCTCCATTTCACCTCACCAGTGTCTATACATCCCCTGATAGAAACCCTAACGTCTATAGTGAGCAAGAGAGGGAAGGAAGCTTATTTTGAGTCATTTTCTTGGAGAAAGTGCAAGGCTCTTCAAGGATCAAGGAGGAAGGGCTGGTAGATCTGTTTTCTCTTCATCTCAAGCTTCAGATCTAGGTAAAAAGCCCTTTCTTCCTTGTTGATTGATTAGATCCCTTGATTTTGAGATTTAGGGCTTGTATTACTTTCTTGATGGGGTTTTGGGTGCATCAACCCCTTTGTGAGTTTGTACCATAGATCTGGACCTTGTGAGGTCTAGAGAGTCCGAAAACCTGAAGCCATGGTTGAGCAACCATCGAGTTTTCTAGCTAGTAAGCATTAATGGAGTTTTAATGGCATATAGAGCAATATATACCATGCATGGACATCAAGATCAGACCTTTACGTGACTTTTGGGTGTTAGGAGGCTAGATCTATGAGCTAGAGTTACAGATTTGACATCAGGTGACCAAATGAGAAATCGGATTGAGTCAACTATCCGAGTCTATGGGATGACTCGACGAGTCGGAGTGAGTTTGACCCAATGATAACTCGTCGAGTTGGGGGTCAACTCGACGAGCTGAGTGAACCCTAGGAAGAACTCTGAGGATGCGAGTGGACTCTGCGAGTCACATGGGTGCACTCGGAGGGTCAGGTCAACTTTGATTGTTGACTCATATTGACTTATGTTGACTTTGTGAGTGGGTCAGTGAGGAGCATTTAGGACCATAGAGGGATAAAATGGTCTTTTACCCATCCTGAGGGATTGAAAGAGAATAAGAGGACTTTAGGTGTAAAGGAGTAAAAAAGAGATATTGATTGAGATTCTTTTCTAATATGTTAGGCGAAGGCTAGTTCGGGATTACCCAGTGCGTGTTTATTTCTAATAGCTGCGAGGTGAGTCTTCTCACTATACTTAGTTAGAGTGGTAATTATGCACGACTAGAGGGTCTTATGTGCTTGCTTGGATTATGCATTTTATGTGTGATATATGTGTTTTTTATGTGATATTGAGACCGGACCGAAGGGTCCAACGAGTAGTGAGACTAGAGGGTTCTCACCCAGACCGGACTCGAGGGTCCAACGAACCATGGGGCTGGAGGGTCCCACTGAGACACACAGACCGGAGGGTCCTACAGAGTTATAGCCTCGAGTGGCTAATATATGTATGTGGTATTTTGGGGAACTCACTAAGCATTCGTGCTTACCGTGCTAGGTGTTATGTATTTCAGGTACTTCCGAGGATCGCAGGAAGGCACCGGCTTGATTGTACACACACAGCTGAGCTGGAGTTACGTTTATGGATCCTGGATTATGAATAAATATTTTGAAAACTATTTTGTTTGGTATTTGTAGTTTTGAAAAATGTGACATGTGTTTTTATGATAATTAAAATTAAAAAATTTGGTTGGAAATTTTCATTATGTTACAAGTTGGTATCAGAGCCTTGGTTTGAGGGATTTGGATACACCTTTGGGTATGTTTGGACTCAAACTAAGGATTTGAGAAAAGTTTTCAAAAAGAAACGATTTTTCTAAAAATGAGTAAGAGATTTTAAGAGAAAGAGGAAAAGAGCAGTGTGTACAATCAGCCAGCGCCCGAATGGTGATTTCCCAAAATACCCTTACTTTATGTGCTATGAGATGTTATGAGATATGCATGCTAGAGAGTAGGGTAGGTATTTCATAATTTAGGACTAGAATGGCCTGATTTGTGATGCCTTAGCCTAGGGGTTCTTCTATCTGTGGTTTGCTTGAGTGCGAGTATGTAGCAGGGATGAGCATATGATAGATCTACTATGAGGGTAGTCGATGTTTGATGAGATATAGAGTACTTGAGAATTAGAATCCTAGGTGGAAGACTTAGGATGAACACAAATGCAGTGTGGAAGGTAGTATTGGGCCCGTACTACTGGAAACACCGGGTCGGTGATCAGTCCAAGTAAGAATCCTTAGGGTGCTAAGGATCAAGTAAGGGTGAGTGATCGAGTGTGAGTATTGTCGGTCGAGTCTCTGATTATTTTGCGTTGTGTTTCAGAGACATCATGGTGGGTACGAGCCACAAACCTGAGAGCAGTGGAGTTAGCAATGATGCGATTCGTAGGATGATTCACAAGGAGGTGGCCACAGCTATCCGAGAGGTCATCCTGGAGATGTTTGGGTCTATCAAGACCACCTTGATTGAGACATTTGATGAGTGCTACATTGCGATTACTGAGGTGGCCGATGTTGTAGCCACCGCAACTGTCGGTGCTGCCAGGCCTCAGGCGGGTGACTCGTTGTTGTATAGGGAGTTCAACAACACGAAGCCACCGGAGTTTGACGGGACTCAGGACCTGATTGCCTTGATGAGATGGATCTCAGACAACGAGGGGGTGTTTCTATACTTGTTCCTGTCCGAAACATTTCAGGATTCGGTTTGCACTGAACCAGCTTCGCTTGGGGGCAACATCACAAATAAAACACACACTTGTTTCATTACTGATAAAGGTTTAGTACATGTTTTGTGAAAATTTGGCCTTTATAATGCCTATAGTACATGGAAAAATAGTTAAACAGCATAACGACCCCATCGAGTAGTGTAATCACTTAATCGGGGGGTTAACCCTACATACACAACATAAAACCAAGAAGATAACATCGACTAGTGTGATAATACTAACTAGTAGTGTGGTGACACTCATACACCGAAATGACGTACAAGGAATTCGACCATTTCACTCATCTCACGAGTGATCTCACCTTCCTTTTGTTCTCCTCAAACTACCATTGCTTTAGCCGCAAAGAGTTGCTGCTTTAGAGTGGCTACCTCCTCCTTAAGGGAGCGTAATCGGTTAGTGGAGTCTTCCTGTGTTATGTGCTGATCCGGTATTGCCTCCGCAGGGCGAGATTTGCTCATGATTTCTCTGATGCCTTCTTCCTCATCTAACTCCTTATCAGATTTTCCACCCTCATAGTCCATTTCGAGATATTCCTCCGGTCCTACTTCTGGGTTTCCACCTTGAATATGTTATGTTTCTTCTTCAACCCATCTGTTGGCCACCAAGGCCTGGTAGTAGTGGTCTCTGTAGTGATACTCAGCCATGGTGCATGTGCGAGAATGGAGGTGTGAGGAGTGTGTAGATAGTGTACCTGCGAAGGTTATATAATTTCCTAAAATACTCCTATAGTATTTTATTTGTTTATGTTCGGTTCATCAATCATTTGGGTAATAGGTTGACAAGTTTCAGATTCGTTGTCCACCCCGATCACTTCCGAACACATGTTGGTCGTATTTTGAATAAATATAGTTTATTAGGCTATATTTATCCCCAACACGATTACATAACTGTCTGGGTTTGATCACGATGTCCAACTCCTCCAAAACTTTTAAGTGTGTCTTATCTTCGTTCAGAGTTTTATAGTCCCATTGTATTTATAGTTGCATATCTTATATGGTTAGATATGTTATTTCACTATAAACAATGCTCTGATACGAATTTGTCACACCATCGAACCAGACGGCGGAAATGTCCAGGGACAGGTGACATCATCTTGTAATATCATAACAAGTGTATATAAATGAAACATAGGCATCACCATCACCATGCATAAAATATAACAACATTCATAGTTTACACCATTGTGTTTGTTAATAGAATTACATTCCAAAAAATATCAAGTGTATGTCGAAAACAAAATACAACAACATCCCAAAAGTCCATAAGCATATTTGTAAGAAAACTTTGTGTTAGTTGTAAACTCCAGAAAATCCAGTATTTTCTTGTAAAAGTAGTTTGTGAGTTTTTTTTTCAAATCTTGTAATGTAGCATGTGTATCCTTGTTTTATCTTGTTTGAAAAATGTATTGAGGATGATTCCCAGAAAATCCTGTATTTTATGTGTTATGAGAAATTGTGGTCTTAATCCCAAAGATTGGAGTGAGGTGGACAGTGCAAATAATCAACACAATGTTTATACTTTGCAAAAACTAAGTGGTATGTATGTTCAGCGTAAAACTTATAATAGTTTTGTTATTCTCTATGTGAGTCGTTATAACCATACTAATATGACGGAGTGTCTGTCTTGACGTTCTTCAGGTGTTGGTTTCGTTGAAGACATTTGTCACCCTAGACTGGCTTGTCTAGCTGTAGCGAGCAACTCAAGTGTGGGGTGTCAACCCCGTATAGATCTATACACAAATTCCCGTTCTCCCTTCAGGAGACTCTAGTTATAACTAAAGGAGTTAAGGTGTATACTAAGGTAGGTACGGTGAAGGTGCGTCTCACAAGAGCATTAACGACATTTGTACGCGAATAATGTGTTTCATTATTTTAGAGTTAAAAATAATGTTATGAGTGTATATCTTTAACTACAACTCATAAATAGTAAAAATGCAATTTTTTTTATCGAGAGTGTCGGGATAGTTCGTTGTTTCATTGTTGTTACCAAAGTAGTCGATAGTTGACGATATGTTCACGAGAAACCCAATTCTTATAAAATTGATGCTAAGGCCCATTTAACACAAAATTGACACTATGAGGCCCAATTAGGATAAAAGGGCCGTATAAGGTCCAATTGTTTGTACAAATTGTTATAAGTGGCCCATTTTACTAACTAATCAAATTTTTAGCCCATTTTATATAGAAATGTCATTTCAGGCCCAATAGTTCATTTTCGGCCCATTTTAATGAAAATGTCATATATGCCTATTTTTACCAAAAATGACACCTTTGGCCCGTTAAAATCAAGAATATCAAATAAAAGCCCATTTTAATGAAAAATGACTCTTTTGGCCCATGAAAACTGTGAATGACATTAAAAGGCCATTTTTATCCAAAAATGACACTTTTCGCCCAATAAAACTGTGAATGACATTAAAAGACCAATTTTATCCAAAAATGGCACTTTAGGCCTAATAAATCCGTGAATGACATTTTAAGCCCATTTTAACAAAAATGTCACCTTAGGCCCAATATAACCATGTATGTCAATAAAAGCTCATATTTACGAAAAATGACGCTTTTGGCACACTAAAATCGTGGATGTCAATTAAAAACCCATATTTATGAAAAATTACATTTTTGGCCCATGAAAGCCGTGAATGTCAATAGAAACCCACTTTTATGAAAAGTGTCAAATATTGCCCCTTACTATGATCTCTTTAGTTTTATTTTGAATATTCAAGCTTTCTTAGCCTCTTTAACCAAACATAGGGAGCTATATCATGTAAGTTATTTCAACAACTTCAAGGCTTGTGTAAATCTAGAAATTTTGGAGTTTTTAGCATAATTTCTTAGCATAATAACACATATATTATACCAAACATACAAACACAAGCATACATAACAAGATTTTACACAAAACTAGCTTGTATTCTCCCCTAAAAGATAGTAAATAAAAAAACAAGGGGTATGAAGCTCACCTTGAGTTTTGATTGGTTGTGATGAAGAAATGAAGGAGAATGAAGGTGTTTTCGGCCTTAACTAGCTTCTTGAAGAGGTTTTCGGTGTTGAGGGGCTCTAAAGAAGCAAATACACAAATTAAAGTGGTTTGAGGAAGATTTCTAACATAAGATTGAATGAAAACAACTTAAGTGTGAAGTGACTTACCAAGTTGAGATCTTTGTTGAAGAATCCCTTGAAAGCACACACACAAAAACATGATTTTTAGGAGGTAAGGGTGAAATAATTTTTAGAGAGTCTTGAGAGGAAATGAGTGGTAAGATTAAATCATGAAATAAAATGGTGGTGATGGAGAGAGGTTTTAGCCGAAGATAAGGAGGAGAAGAGAGATATAGTGGTTTTTGTATGGAGGTTATTAGGTTGGTGCATGGAAGTATGGTAAATAATTACACTGTTATTTGGTGGATATTATTGAGGTGGCATCAAAATTAACCTCTTCCATTTCTCTTTTTTTTGTATAAACCGAGAATAAAAGAGGGGAGAAAGAATAAAAAATTTTAGGCTTGGGTTTGGGTTGTAACCGAGAACCCCTAGGCCCAATAGGGTTTTCATGTTAAAGGCCCAAAATATATAGGTCTCGGCCCATTAAATGATCTATGGAGGGTATTGGCCCAATAAGGCCCATTAAGAGTGTCTTAGCCCTAAAATAATGCTAAATGGAGTATTGGGCCCGCTATGCCCTAACAAAGGTATTTACGCCCCAATAAGGCCCATTAAGGGTCTTATGGCCCAAAATATTATTGCTTAATAAATTTCGGTCCAATAAGAGAGTCCTAATCCATTAAGAGGTTTAAACCGGGAAGTTAGGGTTAAAACCCAAAGTTGAGTGAATGCAGCATATTGAATTAGGTTTAGAGCTTTCACGACTTGAGTTGTGAATCTTTGAATGAACAAACTTGTATATTGATGAAATTTGGTTTATATCAAAAGTAGGGTTACAAGATTACACAAGAAGTTGCTTGCACATGGACAGAATTTCCTAGCCCTAAAATGCTAGTTGTGACA
Organism: Lactuca serriola; assembly: GCF_051521515.1. Classification (NCBI taxonomy): domain Eukaryota; kingdom Viridiplantae; phylum Streptophyta; class Magnoliopsida; order Asterales; family Asteraceae; genus Lactuca; species Lactuca serriola. The sequence continues at coordinate 121,132,333 of NC_136412.1, forward strand.
ACAATTCACTATGAGATACCACACATTGGTAAAACTTTGAAACGTTGTGTCGATGGTTAGTGTATGTATTGTAAGCTATCACATGCACCAACCCATTCTTGCCCTTATATTCTTCTTAAAAGATTTATGATTCACCGTAATGTACCATAAGCTAATGAGAGCTTGACAAATTTATGCTGATGGTTAAGCTAATACACCACAGCTTATTACATGCATCATACCACACTGGCCCTTTTTCTTCTAATAAAAGTGATCTATGAATAAGCGTATGAAAGCACATGCTGATGCAATCTCACAATACTATGTTGGTGAATGGTAGTTTAAACCCACACTATCAGGAGACATCACAAACTTAACATTTCAAGGCACTCGCATATCGCTTACTATGATGTTCGTTACCGCTGATGACACATCACCTATTTTAATGGTAGCCTTTTGGATGACGAATGAAATATCCATCATTATCATGGGATACAAGATTTTTATGGTGAATATATCTTTATTCATGATTACGTAAAAAGGAAGAAACTTTTTGGGTATATATTGGGAATTCTTCATCCTATGTCAATTTTACAAGAAATACACGCAATTGGATCTATCTCAGAGAAAACTTCCATTCGTCATCTTCCTCAAAGCTTTCACCTTGTCAAAGCCTCTATATGATTTTGCCCCCAACATTAACGTCATCAAAGGTCCTCGTGCCCCTGACTCTACCATCATCATTCAATCGACCACAGTGACGTTCTCGGATGAAATCCCAAAGCAGTTTGCAAACTCATGAATCAAAGAGTTTGTCAACTATGTAAAGAGTGGTCCTCTTCGATATGCAATCTATTACTTCCCTGATCCATTCTACTCTAAACAAGTATGTGAATTCTACTACTCATGCTTTATTGATATTGATGCTCGAACCTTTGTTGGAACCATTAGAGATGGTCAATATAAGGTTACCATTGATGTAGAATCCTTTCAAACTGTTCTTCGCCTTCCTCAATTTAAAAGTTACTTTGTAACTCCCTCTTAAGAAAGTTGCAAGTCTGTTAAACTTGTGGACCTCACTCGTGATCCATACAAGAACACTCTTCGTCAGTGTTTTAATGTTGAATGTAAGTATTTAACAGGTGTAATTGGCAAATGTCTTGATCATAAGACTGGGAGTTTGGATCAACTGAATCTCTTTAAGCAAAGGATCTTATAATCCATTGTTTACATCAAAAGAATGGATTTTGCTCCACTTTTTCTCGATCAAATGATTGATTGCATTACTATGAGAAAAAAGCCATTCAATGTTCCTTCTCCTAGTTGGCTTAGTCTGATCTTGTCTAGAGATATAGGTTATGTTAAAAGTCATGGAATTATCATTCTAATTCCTGTCCTTTCCTAAAAGATCATCAATGCTACTACATCTTAAAGAAACTTGCCTATTACTGCGAGTATGGAAAAGTGGACTGAAAAAACCTATGTGGTTGAATCCTCAGACTTTGAAGAGGATGATGATGATGTTGGTCATGAAGAAGAGAATAATGAGGATGATGATGATGTTGATAATAAAGAAGGCAGTAATAAGGAAGAATTCACTAATAAAGATGAAGAAGAATCAATCATTGATAAGGGAAAAGAGTTTGCTTAGGGAAAGAATTCTCCTCCAAGGATTAAGAAGCATATTCAATTCCCATATACTCCTTCACCCACTCACTTTGTAGATGATGTTGCACAACATGAATCAACCTCTCCTTTTGTTGAAACTACTGAGCCAATGATCCAAGATGTCAATACTGCAAAGCCAGCATCTCCTACTCCTCAAGTTGAGGCTGTTCCTATCATGATTGTTGTCTTTCATCAAGATAACTAGGAAGAATCCAACACTAACTTTCAAACTTGTGTGCTTTACCAAATATCTCTAATTGTGAAGATTACTCAATTATTGGATAAAAGGTTGACTAATTTGAAAGAGATGTTGCTAAAATGAAGCGACTTATGGTTTTGGGTGATGATGATGATATGGTTGCTGATGACACTCCACCAAGATCTTCAAGTGATAACCCTCCTCCACCTCTACTTCCATAAACAAATCTTCCTCCACCATCTAATCCTCTCCTAAAACTCCTCCACCACCTCCTAACTCTCCTCCTCAATCTGATGCTACCAAAAGGGAGAGAATAATCAAGAGGATCCCCAGCCAATGCAAATGAAGACGGTGATTGTACCAAGTTCATCTCAGCTTGAGATGACTGCAAGGGTTGAAGCTGAAGCTAATCCTCAAAAGCATATTGTAGTTTTTGATATTCCAGACGTTGATGCTACAACTGATAAACCTATTTCTGAAATTGGTGATGAATCAGAGACAAATGACTATGAATGGTTTCTTGATCTTGGTTTCATGCCACAAGCTATTGTTCCTGTTGTTCCCTTGAATGTTGTCTACCCTTGTTCTAACTTTGAGGGGGAGGTTACTCAAGAAAAGGTTCCTCAAGGAACTAAGAGTGAAACTAATTCCTTCTCGAGTGGAGCACATGACGCTGAAGCTGGAAGCTCTTCTAATGTTGCTGATGATCCTTTGGCTCGACCTCCTAAAAAGAAAAGCAAGCTCATCTTTGATTTGAATGAGTTAGCATAAACATGGAAAGTACCTATTGAGGATGTTATAGAAATCATGTTAGAGTATAATGTTGCTATTCGTCAAAAGAAAGAAGTAAGAAAATAAGAACGTTTTTCTGCCAAATTTGCTTAAGATCTTGCTTTCGTTGATGAGAGTGCTAATGTTCAAAGCACTGAAATCAGGTTGAGAAAATCTTTAATAATAATGTGGAGAAACAATACATAGTTTCAGAACTGAATGACCGGATTGATAGGAGAAAGTTTGGAGATGTTCATACTCGCGGGTCAAAGCCATATCCTATTACCAAAGTGAGATGCACGAAACTGAGGAATGAGTCACTGAAGCTTCACTTGGTTAGAAAGAAAACAAAATATGAATACACTGAGCTTGTATTTTCTCATGAGCTAGTCAAATTTGGGTACAGTGAGTGGATGAAAATTTAAGAAATTATCAACAAACACAAGGGTATTTATACTCAGTAAGTGAAGTTGGGAATTCAAAAAGCTACTCAACAAAGTCAAAAAGTTGAACCTTGTGCCATTAGCTGGTCCATCTAAACCATCCTCATGGGGAAGAATAGGTGTTCCTCCCAGACAGTCTAAGAATACCAAGTTTCTTCTTCCTTATGGCACTCGGTACATCAACAATAAACTACCAACGGGTGTTGAACTAGTCCAATATATGTTCATTCCGGAACTAGAGCATGTGATATTTTATCTTGATAGTCGGAATCAAATGTGCTTTTAATGCACTATGATCTTCCTTTTGCTCCCACTGAACATTTGTTTCATCTTCACCTAGAAGGACTTGGTCATTTTGAACTAGAAAGAGGATATCGTGTGGTGATATCTCTGGATCTTAGTAGAAGACTGGATGAACCTAAAAATGATCAATTCAGATGGGTCAAGCTTGAGATCTTGAATGAAGTTGACAAGCTTTACAATGGCTCTTCGGATGACTCTGAAGAAGATTATTTTTTACATCATTAGATAGGGAGATTGTAAGGTCACACCTTATGATATGATGAGTCAAACACTCCATATGCTGTCTGTCAACGTCAGCATCTACAACATCGACTGCGCCAGCCTATCATGCTTATCAACATCACCGCATATCGTAGTTATTTTATGTAATCTTTTGTATATTAGGTAATGATATAGATAAGTATAGAATAGATCACAAATCCAATATCTTTGTGATAAGATCATTCCTTAGTATAGATTAGACATAATACATTCAATCAAGGGATATACTTGTATAGATTAGTATATATACAACATTAGGGTAAATCCTAATGTTTTGAACACGACTTGTTGTTGTAATCGTCTTTGTGACAACCCGTCTTCTTGTTGAAAGACGATTTGGAGAACTGCCTGTGTTATTTAGTTTTTGTTCTTTATTGTTCTTAGATTAGTTTACATATGTTCTTAATACTTGAATTGTATCCGATCGATACAAACCTTCATTCCTTCATTGGTTCACGATACATTGTGAAACTATCCAACCATCAAGATGAGAAGCTCATGGTTCCTCACCGTTCTTGCCAAATCTCGATCTTAGCCATGAAAATTCCTAACCAGCGTCCGGTGGGCCTATAGACATACGACCATCATCCCACCGACCTGCAGGAATCTAAACAACGTCTTGGTTACCAACACCACAAGAGCCATACCATAATACAATACGCAATCCTTCCACATTCTCACAACCATTCCCGGTACGACCTAAATCTTCCCATAGAATGCTCCAAGCCAAGTCGTAGATTTACCACACTTCTATTCCTGTCTACCGCCTAGTGAACACTACAGTTACAAGATTACCTAATCAAATATCAATATGAGCCGGATCCCCGACCGAAATAACCCAAATCCATAATTGCCGATTTCTTGATTACGACCAAAAACCAATTATTCTTTTTCCCTTAGATATGAATTTCATGTTAACCCACACTTGAAATTATTTCCGATATTTCCAAGAGGTTCCTCCCGAATTGCAATCTGCCCCACCTAACGACTTTAAGAGTTTTACTATACATCGACATCCATAGTGTCTAGACCCTAGGCTTTCCAGCTTGAACACCATCCATATCAGTAAACATCTAAACCATAAACCTTCTCCAGGAAATCTTTCCTATTTAAATAATCAAATCGATCCTACAGCTGCTCTACTGATTGAACTAAACTTCTTGAATGCTATCATAATCGAGATCAGACGGACTCCTCTCCAACCTTACCAGTGCAACCGGCCGAATTAGGATTCCACATAGATCCAAAGTCTTTCCAAAATACTGGTCAATGCTACACCGACGCTCTAATAATGGGTCAACAAATATCCGTTACTCAACACATGGAGGAAGATCGTTGCACAGATAGCACTGCCAATTGATACTACTTGATAGTTCTCGAGCAGTCTCATCTACTTAAGTAGATTGATAAATTAACGATAGCTTTACCCTTACTAATGATAGCGATCAGCTTCACAAGCCAACCAACCCTTCAATCGATATTCAACCTGAGCAACATAAGCTCCTCATAACCTTATTTTCCCAAAGGGACAACATGCTATAGCAAGATCTTGTCTAAAAGCTCTCGATGCAAGGACTACATGCACAACTTTGAGAAAAGGAACCTAACATCAAAACTCACCCTACCCCGATTCTAATCAATCTCTCAATCCTCTCCACCATGAATGAACTCAACAGTCTTAAATATTAGAAATCCAACAAACTTACACTGTAACTTTCCTTCAACCCATAATTCCAACTTGTAACGTCTCAAAAATCAAGGTAAGATTTTCATTTTTACAGAACCAACCCAAAATCCAAAAATGTTTACAAAACAAAGTTTCTAAAACTCAAAATCACAAATCAGATTATCTTAAAATCAAATCTCATAAAGTCTGAAAGATATGCATGATCAAACCTTCGCCTTGCCCCGGTTATATGAAGTACTTGAAACATAATAGTTAAACTATAAGACAAAGCTTAGTGAATTCCCTCTAAGTTCTAACAACCATAAAATTCAAGCCAATTTAAAACTTTTTAAAACATTTCAAAACCATTAATCATTACAAATATGTTTTCAAAATAGTTCCATATTACAGTATCCTAGAAACAAAGTCATAAAATGTGAGGAGTTGTACTATCACGCCTTTTCCTTCCCGCGATCATCTGAGGTACCTGAAACCAAAACTGAAACTGTAAGCCCAAAGCTTAGTGAGTTCCCCCAAAATACTCACACACAACAATATACATATAATCGCGAACAATATACTATGGGTCTAGTCAACCATCGGGTTGGAATACCCCAGGCCCTCAACCATCTGGTTGGAATGCCAACATACTACGGGTCTAATCATCCTCAGGATGGAATACCCCAGGCCCACAACCAACAGGTTGGAATGCCCACATACTACACATCCAATCATCCTCAGGATAGAATACTCACGACCCACAACCATCGGGTTGGAATGCCCATGTCTATTTGCTTACGTACAAAGCAGATAAGCCTCAACCACCAATCAAACATGTGCACATATAACAGTCCGTAGACAAACAAACCGATCTAACAGATCATAACCGCATATAACACCCTATCTATTAAGATACTGATCTAACGGATCATAACAACATATACCATCCTATCTACCAAGATATTGATCTAACATGTCATAAAATGCTCAAACATATAGCATATCAGGATAACAATCCAAAAGGGTCGGCCTTGGTGCCTTCGACCCTTGAGTATAGTGAGGAAAACTCACCTCACAACTGTCGAACTGAAGTGATAAGCTCAAACTCTCAAATCACCACCACGTACTCCACCGCCTATATTTACCATATGACCATATTCATAAATTTTCAATTTACCAAAAGAGCTCATAAGTCAACTATTCAACCCTTGGTCAAAGTCCAAGTCAATAGTCAAGGTTAAAATTCCATGTTGACCTGACTCGTCGAGTACAATTGACCGACTAGTCGAGTCCTTCCTGAACTCAAGAAGTCATAAAATTCCCCGTTGACTCGTCGAGTTTCTCAACAACTCGCTAAGTTCATGCATCTCCAAATGTCGGGAAAACCCTATCTGACTCGCCGCGTCCATGCAGAAATCCATGCACGACAATCTTCATCGGACTTGCCAAGTTGACCATGCACCTCGTCGAGTCCCTTCAGTCCTTTCTCCATTCAGATGCTTTTTAATCCATTCCAAAGCTTCATAACGTAGATCTAAGCTCCTAAGGCATACTTCTTACGTAATGTTGCAAACTTTACGTACAGGCAAGGTGATAATGACTCAAATCAAGCTAAAGAAGAGATTTTAAGCAAGGAAAATGCACTAACATGCTAAAGGCTGAAACTTTATGATTATAAGGACCAAGATGAGCCTAGATCTAAAGTTGCAACTTCAGATCTTGGTTCATCACCCGAAATGAACACCAACATGCTAAAATGGACCTAAAACTAAAATATAGAAGGATCTAGATAAACGGAGATCAAGGTAACGACTTGATACCTTCAAATGATGATAAACTTGGGTAGACTTCAGATCCACACACCTTCCTTGCCTCAAACTTCTTGATCTTCAAGCTCCTCTCACCAAGGTCTACCTTCCAAGCTTAAAACACACAAGTATGAAAAGAAAACGGAGATTTAGGGTTTCTATACTTACAAGGGGTTGTAAGGGAGGCTAATGACCCCCCTCTGGTGCAAAACCCCGAAAATTAGGGTTTCATCCTCCATCTCCAACTCGTCGAGTCATGCCCCCGACTCAGCGAGTTGGTCACTTAAACACACGGCCAACCACGTTCCTACTAGACGAGTCAGGGCCTCCAACTTGTCGAGTAGACCTTTCAATATGAAACATAAAACTATAAAATTAATACCTGAGAGTCGGGGAGTTACATAAGTACCACACACAACCATACAGATAACAACATGCATAATAGGAGCCTTCGACCTGACTGGACCGCCTCTCGGGCCTTCAACCTATCTGAACCACCCCCCGGGTATCTTGGCCTTCAGCATAAAGTAGGACCACCTCAACCCAATAACCATAAAATGTCGACATATATAATAACAATTAATAACAAACAAGTACATGTAATTATATCCATCTACCAATCTAATGCATACTCCGTAATCACAGGTAATCATATAGATCTACAAGTCTAATGCATAACAAGTAAAATATCAATTCAATATACCAGGATACATAATCCAGTGGGTCAGTATTCGTGCCTTCGACGCACTAGTATAATGAGGAAAACTCACATCTCCATCCGAAGTGTAGACGAAAAGATCACACTTCCAACTATTGACTCTACTGGTTACCTATACAATAAATAATGACCTAAGCTCAATATGCCACCCAAAATATCCCAAATGACCTAAAGTCAAACTTGGTCAAAGTCAACTCCAGCTAGTCGCTACGTCGTGGCCTTCCTTGGCCACGTCGTGGCCACTAAATGACAAAATAAACGAGTCTTAGTCCAGTCGCCATGCCGTGGTAGCCTAGGACATGCCTTGGGCACTGGGCTCCCAACAACTTAATGGATTAAGTCGATTTCTTTGATCCTAATGGCTCCAAAGTTTCCAACCTTATCCCTTTAGTCCCTGTAAGAGATAGAGATTTCATTTCCAGATCTAAATAGGGTAAAAACATAACTTGGCTTAACCCAATAAACACTTTCTCTTGAAGACTACTAAATCCTAATTTCTAGAATCGTTTCTATAATCAAATAACAACATAAAAATCCTTACTTTCTAGACATGCATGTCCAATGTATGTATTGGACTCTATTAGGTCAAAATGAGGGTTTTTGGCTAAATCTCCCATGCATGATGCTAAAACTCAATTTTACTCCAGATCTAAAGCATCAAACGTCTAAAATCTCCTGTAGAGTCATAAAGTTGCAAGCTTTATGAGTTCTCACCACTCAAATCCCTTAAGACATGAAGAAAAGGGACAAAATCAAGAGATCTGACAACTTAGCAAGGAAAAAGTTGGATCTTGGACACTCACCATGTGCTAGCTGAAGTAGATGATGTTTTCCAAGTAAACTATCCTACCAAGGGCATCCATCTTCCTCAAAGATCACCAAAAAGCACAAAGAATGAATTCACAAATGCAGTGGACAATAGGGTTAGATTTTCTAGGTTGAGAAGGTGATGAAGGTTGATAAGGAACCCTAAAATGACTTAGAAGAGTTTAAATATGAAGCAAACCCTAAAAGAATCATGGGCTTGGGCCATGACAACTGCCATGCCATGGCAACCTTTGGCCACGTCGTGGCAATCTAATAACACATGTGATCCATTAAACTATTGTCACAGTGTGGCATTCCTTAGGCACGTCGTGGCACAAGATTTTCGTCAAAAGTTAATCTTTGGTCCTTGAAAAAAAGTAAGCTTAACCAATTTGGAACACGAGTGTTACACTGATCTTTTCCAAGGTTTCAATGATTCCATGTGGTGCTTTAAATAGTGAAATGTAGTAGGTCGATAGGTTGCCTAGAACATATTTGGAGAGTGTAAGACAACCCCTAAATGATGATGGTTTGGCTTTCCATCTCGATAACTTAGAGTGAAATCGATCAAGAATCGACTTCCACTCTTTTTTAACGACATGTTGGAAACAACCGGGACCCCAAGAAAAGTGTAGGGAAAAGAACCTTCCAAACAACCAAGCACACGAGCAGTCTCACATAGTTTAGCATTAGAGGTCCCTACTCGAAAGATGAGAGACTTAAAAAAATTCACTTTTAAATCGCAATATATGTGGAAACATTTGAGAATCCGGGAAAGGTTTTTGATACTTTCACAATTCCAATCTCCCGCAAAAATCGCATCATTAGTGTACAACATGTGTGATATGAAAGGCCAATCTCTCGGTAATTTGACCCCATGAAACAAGGAGCTTTCACATGCACTTTTGATTGCAATGTTTAAGCCCTCCATGGCTAATATAACGAGAAAGGGGGATAACAGGTCACCTTGTCTTACTCCCCTAGATATAGGAAATTCATCAGTGGGTGAACTATTTACAAGTACCAAGGCCCTCGAAGAGGATAAACAACACTTGATCCATCGCCTCCATTTGTTTCCAAACCTCATTTGTTCCATAATAGATTCCAAATACTCCCAATTTACTAAGTCAAATGCTTTTTCAAAATCGACTTTGAACAAAAATATCTTCTTCTTTTGTTGCTTTGCCCATGAGAATATTTCATTCATTACTAAAGGTCCATCAAGAATGTTTCTTTCTTAGATGTAATCCAACTGAAACTCATCCTTAATCGAACCAATCACCATCTTCATTCTGGTTGCAAGCAATTTGGCCACCACTTTATACATACACCCAATGAGACTAATGAGAGGATAATCACTCAATGTGAGTGGGTCGGACACTTTCGATATGAGAGTAATAAAAGACGAGTTATAGCCTGGAGCAAGAGATTGTGTTGTTTCAAAGTGTGACACAATTAATGATATCGTCTTTGATTGTCTCCTATTTCGCTTTGATGATTTTAAAAGTGTATCCATCCGGTCCTGACGCTTGCTCACCACCATAGCTCCATACCGCATCCTTAATGTCTTGAATTGTGAAAGCAAATTCCAGGAAGGACGATTGCTCTAGGGAGAGTTGCTTGAAGTTTGGATTAGTGAATGTAGGTCTACTAGGCCACTGCTCCTGAAATTTGGTTGCATAGAAATCATGCACTTCTTTCTTTATTATCGTGGGTTCAGAAAACCAAGTGTCATTAGTCGTGAGCCCGTGAATTCTATTTTTACGGTTCTTGTGTTTGAGAGAACCTTGGAAGAAACAAAAAATTTCATCACCGTCCGAGATCCATTTGATTTTAACCATCTGTTGCAAATCAGCTGTAGCAAAGCATTCAAATTCATTGATTTTAATTTTATTATCTTTCTAGGAGATGCGTTATGAGAGCACTTGAGATTCAACGACTTTGTCTATGTTCTCGACCAACTTTATCAAATGGTGACCTTGAAACTGATAGTTCCAACCAAATAAGAAAGCAAACGATTTAGTTGGGTAAAAAATTGGTTTAAAGAGAAAAATTATTAAAGTATTAGTTTCATTTTTTTAAGTAACACTATTATTAAAAGATTAGCTTAAGATAATAAAATATAATCTTTATTCTATCATAAAATACTTAAACTTTTTTTGTTGTAGGCTAATTTATTTTACCTATAAATAATCTCCCATTTAAATTATTTTATATATTTCTTATATGTTAATGATTCTCAAATGAATTATTGCATTATTTGAAATAAAGGTATTTTTAATGAAAACAATTCAAAAAAAAAACAAGAAAACACACCACAACAAAGTGTCAAAGTATGAAATCAGGCGCGTGAGGTACAAGAACCGTCGATAAAGGTGTCGCAAGAGTAGAAACTACGTAATACATTTTCCTTTTGGTGATGTAACGAATCAATACACTCCATAATTTTATATTCCACATCCTTCGGCTATAAATCCAGTTCCACACACTCCACCTCTTTCGACACCAATACACTCCTGAAAAACCATCGTAGTGATGCAGGGCCTCCGCTGCTACAATCTGCTCTCCGACGACCAATTCAAGCTGCAATTAACTCCGACCACCACTTCCCCCCTCTCAATCGACGCCTCCGAATCCACCCAGATGAGGATCCAACGACTCATAACCGAAAATCCCGTCAACATATTCACCCGTTCCAACTGCTTTATGTGCGACGTAGTGAAACGACTCTTCTATTCCATCGGTGTTTTCCCCACCGTCATCGAACTGGAGGAGGAAGAAGTCGCCGACCTTGCTGCCTTCCACGAACACAGTGGTGGCGGAGACGAGGAGGTTCCGGCAGTCTTCATAGGTGGGTCTTGTGTTGGCGGGTTAGAGAACCTTGTTGCACTCCATTTGAGCGGCCATCTTGTTCTAAAGCTTGTAGAAGTTGGTGCTCTTCGGTCTGGGAATAATGGTGTTGTAGGCTTGTAGAAAGTAGCAACCCCAAGTAAGGGGTATGGTTGTAATTTTGCTCCATGCATATTTATATATAGTTTGGAGTATGAATGGTGCAATTATTTATGGAGAAAGTACAGATTATGCGTTGGATCTTGTGAGCAGATTTTTCTTCCCACTTTTATTGAAGTCGCAAATCGAATCCCTAACGCTTGAGTAAAAGTTTTTCAACAGTCAACAATATGGTCATCACATCATTTAATAAAGAGTAATTACACTTTTGGTCCTTGTGATTGCACATGTTAATAAAGAGTAATTACACTTTTGGTTTTTATGAATACACCATGTATAGTTTTTGTTTCAGTTTTGAAAATTTGATATTAACTAGGGTTTGGATCATTCGCGCCTTGCTGCGGAAGCTCCGGTATGTTAAAAAATACAGTTTGACACCATATATACAACGAAGACGATTAAATCATATAAAATGAAGCACAAAAATATCAAAATAAAACATGGATAAAAACAATTGACTTGAAAGTGTATTTTTAAGAAATTAATAAAAAAAATTATTAAAAATTTATATAAGGGGCCAAAATGTAACTTTAAAATATAGTAAGGGACCAAATTATAATGTATAAAATACTAATAATTTAACTTTAAAATTATAAGGGTTGAAAACTGTTAAATAAAAATTAATTAAGGAGAAAGAATATAAATATATATAAATTTTAAAATTATAAGGATAAAAATTGTTACATAAAAATTAGTTTAGGGACACAAAATATAAAATCAAATAAAAGTAAAGGGAGAAAAATGAAAAAAGAATTGAAAATATGAAATCCTTTTGCTGCTGCTTACCCTGAAATGAATAGTAAATCCATTCAAAATCCAATTTTGGTAATATATATATATATATATATATATATATATATATATATATATATATATATATATATATAATAACATTTATGGTTTCATTCTCTTGTACTACTGGTCTTCTCATTATTAAATCTAACTTTTCTACTTATAGATCTTTGGAATATTATCATTTTAACTTTAAACAAAACAACAAATCTAAATGAAAGGGGCCAAATAAATTTAAAAAATAATTGTAAATTAAAAACCTTAGATTATAAGTATCAAGGTGTTGGACTTTTTATGTAATAAAATATTTATAGTTTATGGACTATATCTGCATACATTTATAGAAGAAAAGATAGATAGAACGTCTACGGTCTGAAAATAGAAATTCATTTGTTTTATAACGTTTAGAGACGGCTAAAATAATTTTATTAAATTTAATTTGACTCATTCATTTGTATAAAATAGTTAAGTAATTAAAAGTAAGTGTAAATATCAGAGAACTAGAAAAAAATGTGTATAAAATATACAAGTCAAGTTGTTTAAATTAAGAAAAAATTGTTTTTTATTTATATGTTTAGATTGAGAGTAGCATAAAAAATGGACAAAATTGTGTATATGTCTTTGCTAAATATCAAAATATCGTATTTGTCTGACCTAAACTTTAAATATGGTATTTGTCATTCTTAATGTTTTTTAATATCATATATACCCAAATCTATTTTTTTGATAACTTTTATTGATTTATAATCTTTTTTATAATTTTAAAATCATTAAAACTAAAAACAATAACCAAATAGACAAGACTACCTTTCCTTTACAAATCACATGTCTAATTCAAATGAGGTTTAATTCAGACAAGGTTTTCTAGTCATGTTCCTCAAAGCATCTTCTTTGCTATCGTCGTCTTCCTTACGATCGCCTTTTGTCTCCTTACTATCATCGGCATCACACCGTCTTTTTTTTTGCTGACGACGCTTCTTTATTGCATCAAGTGTAATAAGCACCATGTATTTATGCCATTTGCCTTCCTTATCCTTCTATATCGAAACAAATCAACGCATACACGTTTGGAATATCAAATCCTTGGTGCCCCAATATTAATTTCACGATTCCCTATTAATTTATGTTGTTCATTTACGTACTACTCAAAATCTGTAATTAGCATACAGATTAGGCTGCTTATACACTTCTAATTCATTTATACTATATTTCCTTGTATATTGGTGTTGATTTGGTACACATACTTGCAGATAAACACAGTGGTGTTTGAAGAATAATACGTTAATCAGTCATAATTTAGACATTTTCGCTTCGAATAAACAAATGGCACCTTAAAGTTTCAAATTTATAATCCTATTTAATTTTACCTGCTAAAACACAATTAGGCAGTGTACCTAGTTGCGTGGTAGTATAGTAAATTAATTGAGGAGTCAAACCCAAGGAATATAATTTTACATAGAAAACAATTGCTAATAACTAAACTAACGGTAAATGTCATAGTAGTCTAACTATGTTACAACTTTGGTTTAAATGGTTACTTTTGTTTTTTAGTTTTTAAGGGGTACGAAATGTTATTTTACCTATTATTAAAGCCCTTATGTAAAAAGTGAAGGGGTGTGCCAGTTAACCTCATCCTAGTCAACAGGTAGTGTGCCACATGTCAGTTAAACTTAAGCTACGGAAGCCACCACCATTGCCACACATACCTTATAAATAACTGAGCTTGCCCTACAAAGTCTTGAACGTATTCCCTGTTTTTTTCTTCTTCCCCTTCTTGTCTTACTGTTCCTTCGAAAAATCTCAAATATGGTCGCTTATATGAAGATTGAACTTCATTTCACTCGTATTTTTACAAGATACCCCGCAATTAGTTACACATATTGAGCGGAACAATAGTTCGAAGATGTCGATTTTCGTTGGAATGAACAGGAATGAGTTTGTGGTGTTTCTTGAAAGATACACAAACAAGATGTGTGTGAATGTTTACTTTTTCATGCCCGATATTGAGTTTCCCGATGGATTGAGGATATTAGCTACTAACATGGACTACCAGGAGTTCATCGAAGTGGGGTATGCTTGTGGTTGTGTCGTGGATCTATACATGGATTATTAATGAGCAAGATGCAGTTTGTAGTCCCTCAGACAACCATTCTGGTGTAGCTAAAGTTAATAAGGAAGTACCTATTGATGGAGCCTTTCAGAATGAACTAGAAGAATTGAAAGGTAATATCCACGATGATCTTGAACATGTTGATTGCATTCCTATGACTAAGACCAGAAATGATGTGGTTTTGAGCAAACTATGACCTAAGGAGCAGTCAACCCCATATAATCCACCTCATGATGATCCATATGTTCAGATGGATGACAATGAGGAAAATCTTGAGGAGGTATAACTGCTTATAATGAAAATTTCCATTGGAAAAAACAAAAACATGTTTTAGGTATGTGATTTGAAAGTATAAAATAATTAAAGCATATGTTATGTAATTACGCTGTTGTTAATAGGTATCAGTTGTGCTACAAAAATGATATATGAGACTTTTTGTTAAGTGTTGTTCTGGACAGTGTAAGTTTACACCGTGGGCTTCATAGATGAGTGAAGAACATGCTTTCCAGATTAAGTATCTCATAGATGAGCATAATTGTACAAGAAATTTCAAGTTAAGATTAATTATTAACTATGCTTAGAGTGGAAGCCATTTCACAACCAAGTTCTTAAATAAACAAAAAATGAGTGTTAGGCTGCTTACAGATGAGGTCAAATAGACATTTGGAATTGATGTGAGTATAGGTTAGTGTAGGAGAGCAAAGAAGCACGCTATTCAACTAACTAAAGGTACATTGGTTGATCACTATGCAAAGATTTGGTCAAATGGTGAAGAAATAAGAAGATCAAACTCTAGATCAACTATGAAAATGGATGTAAATAGGATACCAGAGGGGATGACATATTTTAGAAAGTTTTATGTATGTTTTGAGGGACTAAAGCAAGGTTGGATAGGTAGTTGTAGAAGAGTAATAAACCTGGATGATTGTTTCTTAAAAGGGTTATGTACTGGAGAGTTAATATGTATAGTTGGAAGGCGTTGTAATAATCATATTTTCCCAATATCGTGGGCGGTTGTTTGTGTGGAAAACAAAGAGAATTGGAAATGGTTCTTGGAGAATTTAAAGGATGACTTAGAATTATTATGTAGGGCTATTGGAAGCTGTGAAAGAGATATTGCCTTCTGCTAAACACAGACAATATGCAAGGCATATTCTTGGCAACTTCAGGAAAAGATTCACAGGAGTACACTATGAGAAGATGTTCTGGAATGCATGCAAGGCATCCACTGAGCTATTATTCGATGAAGCAATGAAGGAAATTCAAGTTCTTCATCATCCAACCTTTGATTATCTTATGGAGAAGAACCTACAGTCATGGTGTAGAGTATGTCATATCCCAATTTTCACGGCCAGAAATGACCGATTTGTTTATGCTTATTAAAAATCAGAGTATCCTTTTTGAAAAATAGTATTGCGGAATTTGTTCCCACAAAACATGATAATGATATTATCAAAGCATTTCTGAAGAAATGAATTTTGCTTATATTAAAACATTGGGATGTCATCATCAATACATAAATATAAGCATAACGAAATATTACAAGCCTTACATAAATTAAACTGGTGGCCTAATACTCCTTGAATCTCTCAGCAGAATGTATCTTTCATATAGCAACCTGTGATACAATAAACTGAGTGGGTCAGGTTGGGAAACTTGGTGAGTACGTAGGGATTTCAATCCCACAATGTGATAATAATGTATAACTGAAACCTGCAAATCCAACTATTATTATTAACATAGATATATCATATCTATAAAAAAAATTTATCCCATCCTGTCAGGTCCCACGTATAGATCTTATACGATCTAGCCTAAAGGATCAATATGAACAACAAACAAACGATTCTGCTTCGGAAATTCCCTGGCAGCAAACGAGGATTAATAAATACATCAAATGAGGGGAATGAAATAAATTTCACCACGAACCTCTGTTCATAAAACAACAAGATAATTAAGTCAGGGATGGTTATCTAGATAACCATGCTTAGCAGTGGTCTGACATGGTGAGGTATTTTACCCCCAGACTCACCCTATCCAACAATACAACATCAAAATTTCCTAGCAAAGGTCTGACACCATGAGGTATTTTACCCCCAGACTCACCCTATCCGGCAGTACAACATAATACATACATGGCAGCGGTCTATTATTGACACACTCTATTAGGCAGTCTACGAAGTTACCTCAGTTACTTAGTGAAAGGAAACACTGACACATGAAGCTCATCTGATCACTGCATAAAAGATACGATGACTCCAAAGCTCTTCAAAACAAAAAGTATGGGGAAATACTAATAAAGTACTCTCGTATGCTCCCCTACCCCGACAAGCAATAGTGTAAAAAGAAGGACTTTGTGCATGATATTAGTTCTGGCACATTATAGTACCCTGGTATGAGTAGGACTCGTACCGTAGAACATAATAATACCCTGGCACAAGTAGCACCTAAGACACTGAGCATTGAAAAAGACTTGGTACTTATAAAGTACTTTTGTACGTAGGACGTACTCCACCGATCTTCAATCTCCTCGAACAAAGTTTCTACTCTCTATTCCGGTCACACACATACTCTTAATAAGATACTACCCTATATCCAAACTTAATTGAACTAAGCATCTCTTTTAAGTCTTATTTCATCACTAAGCAAACCTACAATTCTTATAATCAACTTTCAATACTAACTCTGTTTCAACAACACTATCCTAATTTAGTGTAATATTTTATATGGTGTACTAAGTATTAACATACATTTATCTTCTCATTTATAATACTTCTATTATTATTATTATGTAAATACAATTCAACACATATAGAATCATGTCTAGTTCGTATCGTGTATATCATCAAATATACATATAACACATATTCCTAGATAATAATCATATAACTCACATATAAACTTTCAACATATATTTAATACCTTTATTAATACTTGTATTAAAATAATTTTCATGAAAGAGACTATGCACTCACTTGTTAAAGTGATGACTCAAAATTCCGGAAGTGCTTCATTTCTATCAATCGTATTTTCCTTCGACAAAACCTAGCATTATTATCGCTAAGTTTTAGTCTAATATTTATTGAGACTAATTGTTAGTCTAGATTTATCATTAACTCAAAGTCTACTTTCATGATCTATCAAGTAAGGAACAATAAGGTAGGATCATATCGGATGTAGGGTCCATTTGGTATACGAAGTATACTATTTGGAAATCCCACTTTAAACACCTTACTAAATCACAACCTAGACATCATCCCCGTAAGTAGATTAATAAGTATAATGACTTGGAATCACTAATAAATCTTGTTTATAGGTTCATAATGATGATAATGAACTTAAACATAAGCTATAGTTAAAGTAGGGTAAGAAAAACTCACTTACAAGGGAGTTTAGTGAGGAACCAGGCTCTGCGCAGCCATAAATTCTGAGCCGAACGATCTTCTTACCGGGACCCTTCTGGCACTCCAGGACTCGCCTCTAACTCCTAATAAGTGCTAGAGAAAATCCATGAGGCTTTAGGGGTGTTTGGGAGAGAGTTGGAGTGAACTAGTGTGGAAAAATGAGGAAACGCGAGTGCTATTTATTGGCTACCAGCTCCCACATACGTTGGGTGTACATAGAGCTACACTGGGTGTACTCCTGCCACATGGCACAATCTCGCACAAAGTTGTGGGGAGGAGGGTGTGGCCCTGATCTTGCCACGTGTCACTCGCTGGTCGTTGGGATATTTAGTGTTGGGTCAATTATGTTTTGTACTAGAATAGTCCATTTTGTAATGGGTTGGGCCTTTCCACCCAGTCTTTAATGCTTGTAGGGTTAGACTATATATAGTGCATGCATGCACCATATTAGGGTATCGATTGTATTTTACCCTACTTGCCTTTACAGTTGAAGTTCTTCATCGAGCTCTTCTAAGGCATTGGTTTTTAATCATTCAACACCATTTTGATCATTGCATTCATTGTTTGATTTACTTTTTGTGAAGAATCTTCCGATCAACTTAAATTTATTCTAATAATTGGTATTAGAGCAAAATATTGTGTAAACCATAAGTAATTCTTTTGTCGAGTGTTCTAGGGGTTTTCCACTTTTATTGGATCTATTCTAGCAGTCTTCATTGTTTTGATTGACTGTTGACGATGGATCTTGATCCTTATTACGCCCTAAACTCGATTTTAGTTTTACACATCTGATTCTTTATCGAATCTACAAAATGCAGCCTGAAGATCCACACACTTTATCATTCAATCTTTCTAGCAGCAACGGATCTACCACCAACATCCCTATTCTCTTTCCTCAAGACTATGAGGTCTAGGCTCTACATTTTGAGGACTATGCTCTGGGTATCGAAGACCATGGAATGACTATTTGGCAAGAAATAATAGAAGGAACATTCATGCACATGGGAACTAGGAGAGTCATCAAAACTCAGGCGACGTACAATACTCTTCTTGTTGATGTTAAAGATATTCCTCAAGATGAGAAAGATTACTTTACCCCCATACACCTTTCGCCTGGTGAGTTCCTGTGAAACAGCCAAGGAGAACTGGGATAGATTAAAAGATCTCTATTCAAGTGACGAAGATCTAGAACACTCCATTCAGACTCTGCTTCTGTCAGAGTTCTATGCTTTTGTTCAGAAGCCAGAGGAAAATGATGATCAAACGTTCAACCGTTACAACCATCTTTTAAGCAGGATGGTGAAGCACAAAATAAAACATGAATTAATAGAACAAATGGTCATGTTTATGAATAGGTTACGGTCCGAATAGAAAGCAATAGTTTCAACTATTAAAACTCATGAACATTTTAAGAACTATTCATTGGCGAAGCTAGTGGGAATTCTCACGTCCCACGAAGATGAAGTAACAAAGGAGGGAAAGGTTGTTTCTGGATTGGGATCTTTGGCCCTGGTTGCGAAGAGCAAAACTATAGCATAAGGAGATTCAGAGTCTGATTTCTCAGATTGCGAAGTACGAAAGAAGAATACACACTTATGGTCTCAAACCTTAAAAAGTTCGCGAAAAACAATTTTTGGCGTCACAAAAACAGGAACTGGCAAGGAAACTATAGCTCCGAAAAAGTTAAGGAAGAGGGCCCCATGGACTCTCAAAAGGATGAGATAAAGAAAGAGAGAAAGCTTATGGGAGACTCTAGATATGACTGTAACTATTGTCATGGGAAGAATCATCTGTCTAAGGAGTGTATGTTGCGAAGATTGTGTGAGAAGAAAGATGTAGAACATAAATATTAATCTTACTATCTCCAAAAAATTGAGGAGTACGGAAAGAAGAAAAGTGCTAACAATGCTAAGCCTTCTTTGATTGTGTAGGAAGACCATGACGAGTTTGGAAGAGTTGAAGTGTGGTCGACTGATTCGGAGGATGAAGAGGTTCACAGACCCACACATGGTGAGTGCTTGGTCATGAAGGTTGAGTTCTCTAAGTATAAGGGAAAGTGTATGATGGTTCTTAATGACGTTTCAGATCAAAGATGATACGCCACTGATGGCGGCAAGACTTCGGACAACTGCTTCGCTGCTAAACCGGTCTCCGAGCTGATCAACAAATGTGAGAAAGTGATCAACAAGGTACATTGAATTCTTGAATCTCTTAATATTCTTGTCTCACGATATGAAACTGAATTAGATGATTTAAAATATACAGTCTCTAGTTTAAGTGATAGTTTAAAAAGATTCCGTTTAAGTAATACAAACTTAACTGATCAAATCAGCAGGGTAACATCAAAGAGTGAATAGAGACAAATATGGATTTAGAAGTTGGAGTCGGATTTATCTAGGTCTACGGATGATTTGATTTATTTGCATCGAGACCAATTAGCTCTTTTGAAACAATGAAACATTTTATGTTTGATTGCTAAACGTCTTTATTTTAATATTACTCAACTGCATATTGAATGGGAAATAGGTAAGAATATCCATATTGAAAAGGGATGAAATCGATGCAGACTGCTACAAATGCGAATCCATTGTCTCCTATGACAATGTCTCTGACTCTAACAGAGTTGGAATGGACAAAATTTAAGCTTACATACAGTCCAAAGAACATAAAGACATCTTGAAACAAATTTTAAGCGAAAAATATAAAGATCAAATTAAATTTGATACTATAAAAAAATTTGACTCATTGTGCAATAAGTTGAGTTGAGAAAATACTTTTATTGTTGAAAATGTATATGAATTTGATGATTATAGTGACATGAGTGAGATTTATGTGGAGGATGAGGTTGATTGCTTGGAATTTATAAAATGTGAATCTGAACTTAAGAAAAATTTGATTATAAAAAATTCAGTTAAGTATGTTTGTGTTTTTGAAAATAAAGGTTCAAAGATTTTAAAAGAAAAGACAACAATTTTTTTGAAAGTTCAATCTGTTCCAAATCAGGTTTTCACAACTTCTGGACCGAACAAAAATAAGACTTTGGAATTATCGTCCCTCGTAGAAGAAGACAACGCTAATGGATGCGAAAAATTCTTTTGGTCTGCTCCCATTGATAATACAGATGAAACCAAAGGTCTTTCAGAGATGACCTCTTGGAAAATAAAAGGAAGATACATGGCAGAACCACTGAACAAGGTCAAATCAAGTTACGAGAAAGGAAGTCCAAGTGGAATCAAAAATGTTCCAACAAATACGTCATCTAAACATATTGAAACTCATGCTAGAAAAGTGAAACCTAGGGCTAGTATTCATAAGTCTGCTAATAAATTTGTTGCTAAAAAATGTCAACGAAATGCTAGATATCATAAAAATCTAAAAGAAAGAAAGCATTTCTGGAGATCCAAAAATTCCAATTTTGTCAAATAAGAAAGATCTGAAATTCCGAATGTGAATGTCTCATCAAATGCAAATCCTAAAAGATTTTCAAAACCCCAGTCATCATCTTCACAAACATCAAAACCAATTTTTTTTTCAAAAACAATCGTTTTCAAAACCATTGTAATCTTTTGAAAAGGCCAAGCCTACTTTTTCTCCAAATCCTAATGTTTCAAAATCTACCAACACATCGAAAGATGTTAAGGGAAAAGAAAAGGTTGTTTTGGAACCTAAGACTCCCATCAAGATATCCGAAACACACTTAAAAGGGAAGGAAAAGAAGTTTGAGAAAAAGATTGCCAAACAACAAATTGCATCTAAACAAAGAAATTCCTTTTTCCAAGAAAAGACTCCTAAAGATAATATGATTGTTGTTTTCAAAATCACAAAAAAAGACAATTCTACTCTGGTAAAACGATCTTACTTGGTTGATAAAACAATACCCTTTCCTGTTTCTATGAAAGCCTCACATGGACCCAAAAAACTTTGGGTTCCTATATCTCTATGAATTTTGTAGGTGATTTGTGACGAGCAGTTTAACTACGAATGGTACATTGATAGTGGCTACTCGCATCACATGACAAGACAAAAGAAGAGTTAAGGGAATTTAGACTGCTGAAGGATGGAGGACGAGTCAAGTTCGGAAATAACTCACTCGGAGAAAACAAGGGATACAACGTGATTATGAATGGGGAATTCTCCATTCGGAAAGTAGCCTATGTGAAAGGTCTGCAACACAACCTAATTAGTGTATCTCAATTGGTTATAGGTACCGGATTGAAAGTGTCATTCGATGATGAAGGATCTGAGAACATAGAAAAAAGACCAAAACAGTGCTTCTAAAGTCTAAGAGAAAAGGCGAGATGTATCCGTTGAATCTAAATCCTATCAAAGGAAAGCCGACCATATGCCTTCTTACGAAAGCATCTTCGGATGATTGCTGGCTCTGGCACCGAAGGCTCTTACACCTAAACTTCAAAGATATCAATAAACTCATGCTTGGTGATCACGTGCGAGGCTTGCCATTTCTAAAGTTGGAGAAAGAACATTTCTATGCAGCTTGAGAGCTTGGGAAGCAGAGCAAGAAGAGTCATTCAACAATTATAAACACCAAAGTGATCGAGCCACTTGAGCTTTTACATATATATCTCTATGGTCCATCTGCCATCGAGAGCATTGGTGGCAACAAGTATATTTTAGTTATTGTTGATGATTTTTCTAGATTTACGTGGGTTTATTTTCTTAAATAGAAATCTGAAGCTATTTCCAAGCTTAAGGAATTTATCAAGAAGATTGACATTCAACTGCAAAAGCTAGTTCGGAACGTTTGCAGTGACAATGGTTCGCAACGATAATGTGTTCAGAGTTCAACTACTTGCGGGTTGACGGCACCAATGCCGACCCAGTAGATTGATATCTTGTTATGCATTTTCTCATGCTATTATGATCAGTTAGAATGGTATCTTGGTAGATAGGATGTGGCTATGATGTAATGGTTTGTTAGATCGATATCCTGGTAGACAGGATGATGCTATGCTAAGTGATCTGTTAGATCTGTTTGACTAGATGTAGACTCTTATATGATTATCTGCTATATATGCATATCTTTGATTTGTGGCTGAGGTTTCTCTGCTTTGTGCATAAGCCAATAGGACGGGGCATTCCAACATGATGATTGAGGGCTGAGGGTATTCCAACCCGATGGTTGATTGGACCCATAGTATGTTTGCATTCCAACCCGATTGTTGAGGGTCGAGGGTATTCCAATCTGATGGTTGATTTGACCCATAGTATGTTGGCATCCTAACCCGATGGTTGAGGGTTGAGGGTATTCCAACCCGGTGGTTGATTGGACTCATAGTATGTTGGCATTCAAACCCGATCGTTGAGGGTCGAGGGTATTCCAACCCGATGCTTTATTGGAACCATATTATCTTGTCATTTCAACCCGATGGGTGAGGGCTTGGGGTATTCCAACCCGATGGTTGATTGGGCCCATAGTATGATGTTCTGTATATGTGTTATTGTTTTTGTGTTGGTACTTTGGGAGAACTCACTAAGCTTTGTGCTTACATTTTTGGTTTATGGTTTCAAGTACTTCAGTGGATCATGGAAAGGTGAAAGCATGACCGTACACATCCTTGCATTTTTGGAACTTATGATTTCTGGGAAACTTTGATAACGTTATTGTTTTGAAAATTATGTGTAAATGATTATGATCTTAAATGAGGGTTGGGAAACAACGGTTTTGTAAACACTTCTTTAATAAATGGGTTGTTTTGAAAATTTCAAGTCCAAGGGATGTGTCAGCCTATCATGAAGTTCAGTATGCTTTATGTCCCCTTGGCCTCGGGTATGATTACCCACTTCAGGGGTGTGAAATCTTGGTTTTCAACAGGATCAGGTTATTAGTAGGATTCGAGAAGCCTTTGGGAGCTAGGTGCGTTTTGGTGGAATCTGTTCAGTCTTGATCAAGGTGGTACTTTCAGGATTGGCGTAAAAGGATTTCGGGAAAAATCTGTCAATTAGCTGGTTTAGATAATGAGAGCAGTAAGGGTTGTGGGGAGTATCAGAAAGTATTTATGGGAAGTATGCATATTATTTCCATTGGTTTACAAGCTGTTATCAAGATTGTGGATTTCAAATTGGGGATTGGTCGGGAGGTTGCAAGTCATAAAGTCCTTTGTGATAGTCTCGAGTGGTTTCCCAGGCAGGGGTACACCTAAGTTGATAGGAGTTTGTAGTATTGCAGGAATTGTTGGGTTTGAACATCCTCGGTCATTAGGGTAGTAGTTGGTAACGGCATGACAAGGGTCGAGTGTATTAGGGTTTGGTGCGTCGTATGGTATAGTTTTGGAACTGGGGGTAGATTCATTGTTGGATTCACATCAGTTATAGGGAAGGGTCTTCGAAAAGATTGTGAGTGGCATTTTAAGGCTTTTGGTGGAAACTCCCGTTAGGGAACCGCGAGAGTATCCGTGCAAGGCCTATATTCTGGGAGTCTGTGAGGAAAGTGGATAATCTTTTGGTTTGTGGAGTGAGTCGTGAATTCCAGGCGAAAGGTGTAATGTCATCAATGGTGAAATCGAAGGATGTTGGGTTAGAATGTTCTTGTCTTCCGGGTTTGTGGGAACCTAGTGGCTGGACCAGGTGTGAGACTGGTAGTCTCAACGGAAGTTGAGGAAATCTTTGTATCCAGGTTTAGTGAGGTGTTGTGTTGGATCAGAAGATTCAGGTTGAATGCAAGGGTAGGTCCCTGGATCTCTGGTTATGACTTTAGATTCGAGTTATGTATATAATGGTGTTCCAATCTAGGGTATTCCATCCCGAGGATGATCGGACCCTATGATCGATTGGACCTGACATGTTTGGTATTCCAACCTGAGGGTTGATTGGGCCAAACATGTTCATGATACGAGGGTATTCCATCCTTGGATGACTGGACCCATCGTAGGCATGCTTGGTATTCCAGCTCGAGGCTGATTAGGCCAAGTATGAGTGTTCGTGCATGTGATCTGGTTGTTATATGTATGTTGGTTCGGGAGTTAAAGGAAGTGTTGTCTTGTCAGCACTAAAAGGTTCATCTCGGAGATTTTCTCCCGTTGTCCATTATATCCTTGGAAATGTTGTCATCAAAATTAGATTTCTCCGGAAGGATTATCGAGTCTCTTTTTTCTGGTAAAGAGTTGTCGGCAGTAGAATATGATCAGTGGTTCTGTTGTATGGTAGGAACCTCAGGTTTCCAGGGCTGAGTAGGCCGTTTAGGGAATATAGGGAAGGGAATTAGTGATGGTTAGTATGGGCGGTATGTCAGGGAGTCAAAACAAATCCAAGTTTCCATATCGTAGATTTCGGGTGAAGTAGGGTTGTTATGCTGTGTGGGACTATGGATTCATTTTCTCTAGAATAGAATTTTCTGTTGGTTTTAGTCTCCATAGAAGGTCGTCATACGTCATAGTTGTGGATGTGTCCCTCAGGATGTTGGGTTGCCGGGGATGGTAAGGAATGATTTTGAGGGCAAAATAGAATTTAAGTGGGGGAGAGTTGTAACAACCCATCTTTTAAGTAACTTCAAATTCATCCCTTGGGTTTTAAGTATGTCACTTTTGGTCCTTGGAATGGAATGAAGTGACCATGGGAAGCCCTAGTGGAAAAATGGTCATTATGGAAGCTTGAGTAGTACGTTTGGCGTACATGCGAGTACACTAAGCATAATAGAGCATGCCCTAGTATGCTGGGCATATATATATATATATATATATATATATACGTATGTTGGGCGTACTAATGTCGAGAGAAACCCTAAATTTTAGGGTTTGGAGGGTATTTAAGCCCCATTATGGATCTTTTGCTTCACTCTTTTATCTTCCAAGTATTTGAAGCGTTCTTAGCAAACCTTAGTCCATAAAAGAGAGTTTTGGAGCCTAAAGTGTGTTGTTGGTGTGGTTGAATGAGAAGAAAGAGCATCAAAGGAGTCAAGGAAGGAACCAAACTTGTAGATCTGTGGTTTTCATCTTCTGGGGAAGCTTTAAAAGGTATAAAGCTTCGACCTTTATGCCTATATGGTTTAGATATTATTTGGGTTGCTTTTTGGTATCTTTCTTGTCCCACGAATGTTATTTTGTGCATGCCTTGTTTTGGTCGAGATGGGATGTCCTTTTAGACCTTAGGATGGGTCCTAGGGCATAAAAATGAGATCCCTTGAGCTAGTTTGGTCCCTTGTTCTTTTTAGGAGGTCTTAATGGATTAAGACCATGCATTAAGACCTTTTTGGTCGACCAAAGTCTTAAAATTTGAGACTTTATGGTTATAGAGCAAATTTGAGTAGTGGATCTGAAGTTTAAGCTTAGGTGCTTGATCCATTAAGCACTTATTGGAATTTTAAGACCCGCGAGGGTACGCCACGTGTAAAGTTGCATACGCCCTGCGTACGGAGTCACCCCCTCCTGTAATTGGTAAGTGCGAGGTGAGGTATGCCACGCGTAAACCTTCTATTGGGCTTCAGACTTTGGGCGTTGGGTATTGGGCCATCTGTTGGGCCTTGACACTTAGGCCCTAATGGTTTATCTGGATGGGTGTGTCTTGGGCTAAGTAAAGGACCGAACCTTTGGTTAAGGCCCAATAAGGTTGGGCCCAATTTGGAAAATTGGGCCAAGTTTGGACATTAAAGTATTTTGAGCTATTGGATCAAGATTTGGGTTTGGTTTGCATTGGGTTGTGTTGGGCCTTCTGGGAATTTATGGTTTGGGCTTTTGCTTGACGGATCTTCTTGGGTGAAGGCCATGAAAGGAATTAAGCCCAATTTGGAAAATTGGGCCATAATCGGATTTAAGGAGTTTATTTTGATGTTGGACCTTTTGTCATCTAGTTTGGGCCAAGCATGAGGAAGGGTAAAAAGGTCTTTTACCCTGAATTGGACTCATAGCATGTGTCAGTGGCTAGATGTTGATGGATTGTCATTTTGGAATCTGTTAGTGCGGGTGTGATAGCGGATCTACAGTCAGAGACTATTTATGGAATCAGCTATTGATGGCGTGTTGTGTTGATGATGGTGGTTCGGGATCTGACAGTGAGCAGTTAGGGATCGTTTGTGTGTTTCGGCAGCACGAGCTGAGTTTTCCTCACTATACTTGTGGGTCAAAGGAGCCAATGCCGGCCCAGTAGACTGATATCCTGTTATGCATGCTCTTGTGCTGTTATTATCGGTTAGATCATTATCCTGCTAGATAGGATGTTGCTATGCTTTTATGGTCTGTTAGATGGATATCATGGTAGATAGGATGATGCTATGCTTAGTGATATGTTAGATCTGTTTCATTGGATGTAGACTCTTATATGATTATCTGCCATATATGCATATTTTTGTTTGGTGGCTAAGGCTTCTCTTCTTTGTGCGTAATGTAATACTGTAAAAATTAAAACAATTTTTCACTTTTGTAAAAACCATAAAATATCATTCACATTCATTTTTTTTCGAAACATTGTATCAACATTATCTCAATACAAAACCCCAAGATCGAAACACATAAAATCCCGTGTGTGTGTGTGTGTACAAATCGAGTCGGCGCCTTCCCGCGGTCATCACTGGTACCTTAAACACATAACACGTAACACTGTAAGCATAAGCTTAGTGACTTCCCCAAAATACCACACTAACACATAATAGCCACTCGAGGCTGAAACTCTGTCGACCCTCTGGTCAATGTGTCTCAGTTGGGCCCTCCAACCCCAACTCTCTATGGGCCCTCTGGCCCTAACTCTAGGGACCCGAAAGTCCCAACTCTGTAACTCTGAATCATGCATATCACATATCACAATAAATCACAACACATAAATAACATGCAAATACACTGGTATATAACTCTATAGTACTCTGTCACACAACTCTATTACCTCACTAGGTAAAGTATAGTGAGAAGACTCACCTCAGGCGTCTCGGTAAATCTCTGACTCGATGAAAAGATATTGCCTAGCCTCCGTCTATTCACATAAATAAATAGTCTTATAAATATAACTCTTGAGACTAGACTCAACCTGCCATTGGCACCCTCAGAAGGGTAAAAGACTATTTTACCCTCCCCTCTTGTCACAAGGACTCCATTGATGACCCAACCCTGAAAGTCAACAAAAGTCAACGGTCCCATTTTGACCCTACTCGGCGAGTGCACCTTGGTGACTCGACGAGTTCTTACATGTCCTTTAACTCTTTGTCCCGCTTTGACACGCCGAGTCCCTCCCTATACTCGACGAGTCATCCCAGTCATGAATCGCGGGGCCACCCCGACTCAACTCACCGAGTCTCAAGAACAACTCGGCGAGTATCGCCTTGAACTCCAGTCCTCTAACTCCCTCCTGACTCACCGAGTCATCCCCCAACCCGGCAAGTCTACTCACTGATCACTTTACGTGAAACCCTAGCCCTACTCGCCGAGTCTCAAGAACAACTCGGTGAGTTCATGCCATGCACAAACTCTACTGACCTCCTGAGGTCAGATCTGTTTCCCCAAACCACAGATCTGGCCTCCCCAAGCATGAATGTCACGTAAAGTTCGAAACTTGATGCTTGTATAACCACAACAAGGCATCAAAAGGAGATTTGGTCCCAAAAATGGCAACCTAAGGACAATAACCCCAAACTAGTCCATAAAGCTCCAAGGGTCAAGGTCTCTGGACCTCTTTGAGTCCAGATCCAAGGCACAAACTCGAGGAAGGACCATTTGCTCCACATAATCACTCTCCAAAGGGGTTAGAAAACCCTAAATCTAATGATCAACACCAAAACTGAAGGAGGTTCGAACTATTACCTCAAAATGAAGTCTCTGAACTCTGGAACTGCTTGAATCACACCTCTTGGCTCTTGTCACCTTCTTCTTGCTAAACCAAGGGTTCAAGGATCAAAAAGTGACTTCTTCTCCCTCACAACGATTGAGCTCACTTAGGGTTCTCTCAAGGGACTGATAGCCGCAATGGGAGGCTATAAATGCCCTTAAATAGGCTCCAAACCCGGGGAATTATGGTTTCATTAAACAACATAGACTCGCTGAGTCCGGACGTGAACCCGGATGAACATCCGCGACCCTACTCGGCGAGCCTTGGCTCCAACTCGCCGAGTTCCCCCACAATTTCCAAAATAATTAAATAAAATAATATACCTGGGAATTTTGGATGTTACAATTCTCCCCCACTAGAATCAAACTTCGCCCTCGAAGTCTCACTCTGGAAACAATTCCGGATGCTGCTCACGCATCTCGTGCTCCGGCTCCCAAGTAAGCTCTGACCCTTTCTGGTGTTGCCACTAAACCTACACAAGAGGCACCTCTTTGTTCCTCAGAACCTTGATCTTTCGATCCCGAATAGCCACCGGTCTCTTAACGTAGTTCAGGCCCACATCCACCTGAATATCCTCTAATGGCACCACTGCCGACTCATCGGCTATACACTTTCGCAACTGCGACACATGGAAAGTGTCATGGATCTGTCCTAGCTTTGCAGGTAGCTCCAGCCGGTAGGCTACCCTGCCTACCCTTGCGATCACCCGAAAAGGACCAAAATATCAGGGCCCCAACTTGCCCCTCTTCCTGAATCGGATCACTCCTTTCCAAGGAGAGACCTTCAGGAGTACAAAGTCGCCGATCTGGAACTCGAGCTCGGACCGGCGCCTGTCTGCATAACTCTTCTGATGACTCTGAGCGGTCAATAACCTCTGCCTGACCTGCTGTATCTGCTCAGTCGTCTGAAGCACGATCTCGGTACTACCCATAACACGCTGTCCGACCTCTCCCCAGCAAATGGGGGTCCGACACCTTCTCCCATACACCAGCTCAAAGGGTGGCATACCAATGCTCGAATGATGGCTGTTGTTGTAGGAAAACTCTGCCAAGGGAAAATACGTGTCCCAACTCCCACCAAAATCCAACACACATGCCCGGAGCATATCCTCGAGCGTCTGAATCGTCCGCTCGCTCTGTCCGTCAGTCTGGGGGTGGTATGTGGTACTAAAATGCAGCCTAGTACCCAACTACTCATGAAATTTCTTCCAGAATCTGGAAGTGAAATGCACATCTCAATCCGAGAAAATCGAGATCGGCACTCCATGCTGCGATACCACCTCCCGCACGTACATCTCTGCCTATTTCTCTGCGGAAGAGCTCTCACTGATAGCAAGGAAGTGGGCGCTCTTTGTCAACCTGTCCACAATCACCCAAATTGCATCGACTCCCCTAGCAGTCCTTGGCAATTTGGTGATAAAATCCTTGGTAATCTGTTCCCACTTCCACTTGGGAACTTCCAACGGCTATAACTTACCATGCGGTCTCTGGTGCTCGGCCTTAACCCTACGACAGGTTAAGCACCTCTCGAGAAATCACGCTACATCCCTCTTCATATAGGGCCACCAATACTCCCTCTTCAGATCTAAATACATCTTAGTGGCCCCAGGATGGATCGAGAACTTCAACCGATAAGCCTCTTCCATCAAAATGGTACGCGTCCCTCCCACAAGCGGTACCCAGATACGACCCTGAAATGTCATAAGCCCCCGGCTATTGGTAACAAACTCTGATACCAACCCGATAACTCTCTCTTTCTTCTGGCTCTCAGGCTGCACAACCTCAACCTGGGCCCCACGAATAGCATCCAGAACCGGAGTCATCACCGTCAATCTCAAACATACCTCTCCATATGGAGCGCTCTCTGCCCTACTGCTCAGTGCATCGGCTACAACATTAGCCTTGCCAGGGTGATACAGGATCTCACAATCATAATCCTTGACCACGTCCAACCACCTCCTCTGTCGCATGTTTAGGTTGGGCTAATCCATCAAATACTTCAAGCTTTTGTGGTTCGTGTATATCGTACGCCGAACCCCGTACAGATAGTGACGCAAAATCTTGAGGGCGAACACCACTGCCCCCAACTCTAGATCGTGGGTGGGATACCTCATCTCATGAGGCTTCAGCTGCCTCGATGCGTATGCTATCACATGCCCTCTCTGCATCAGCACCGCTCCCAACCCCAAAATCGACGCATCACAATACACCACAAAGTCCTCCATTCCCTTTTGGAGGGCTAACATCGGGGCTTCGCATAGCCTCTGGCGAAGTGTCTCGAAGGAGGCCTGCTGCTCTCGGCCCCATGAAAAAGCAACACCCATCCGGGTTAACCTGGTGAGTGGCACGACGATCTTGGATAAATCCCTGATAAATCTCCGATAATAGCCTGCCAACCCTAAGAAACTACTGATCTCGTAGGGTGACCTCGGCACCTCCCAACTCATCACTGCCTCAACTTTGGCTGGGTCAACCAATATCCCTCTCTGGTTAACGAGGTGCCCTAGGAACTGAACCTCTCGCAACCAGAAATCACACTTGGAAAATTTGGCATAAAGCCTCTCCGACCTCAGAACTTCGAGGATCTCCCTCAAATGCTCCTCATGCTGCTCTCTAGATCTTGAATACACCAAAATGTCGTTGATGAATACGATCACCGAGCGATCCAACATCGGCTTGCACACTCTGTTCATGAGATCCATGACCACGGCCGGGGCATTAGTGAGTCCGAAGTGCATCACCACAAACTTGTAATGCCCATAACGAGTCCTGAACGCTGTCTTCTGAATGTCCTCATCTCGCACCCTCACCTGATGATACCCAGACCTCAAATCGATCTTGGAGAACCAAGAAGCTCCCTGCAACTGATCGAACAAATCGTCGATCCTCGGCAACGGGTAACGGTTCTTGACCGTTAGCTTGTTCAACTCCCGGTAATCAATGCACATCCGGTGTGAACCATCCTTCTTCTTGACAAAAAGGATAGGCGCTCCCCACGACGAGCTGCTCGGCCGAATAAACCCCTTTCCCAGCAGCTCCTGACGCTGCGAGGATAACTCCTACATCTCTGGAGGTGCAAGGCGATAGGGCACCTTGGCGATAGGCGCGGCCCCAGAACCCAAATCGATACTGAACTCCACTTGCCTCATGGGAGGCACACCCGACAACTCCTCTGGGAATACGTCCGAGAACTCACGCACTATCGGAACCTCCTCAACTGACCTCGGTCTCTCTGAATCAACCCGCGTATGCATCACATACGCTACAAAACCCCTACAACCCTGATGTAGACACTGCCTTGCCCTAGCGGCCGAACAAAATGCTGACCCAGAATGTGTACCCTCGCCGTACACCGTAAGAACTTCCCCACTAGGTTCTCGTATGGTCACCAGCTGTCGCTCGCAGTCGATAACCACTCCGAATCTGCTCAACCAGTCCACGCCCACGATGACACATACATCCCCCATCGCAATAGGAACTAAGTCAATCGGGAACCCAACACCGAAAATCTCGAGCTCACACCCTTGGATCACCTTTGTGGCATACACCGCCCTCTCGTCAGCTATGGAAACTCTCAGAGGTCGACTCAACGCCTCACGACTAACACTGATGTGCTGACTAAAAGCCAAAGATACAAAAGACCGACTCACACCCGATTCAAATAACACCAAGGCAGGTACAGAACTCACAAGAAAAGTACCTATGCATATCAAAATATAAGTACAATACATAAACATCAAAATAAATACACGAAAGAATACATACCAGCCACGACATCGGGCGCTGCGCGGACGTCCTCCGCGGTCAACTGAAAGGCTCTCCCTCGTGCCTTCGGTGCCTCGGCCTTCACTGGACGGCTCTTAGTAGCTCTGATGGTAGCAGGAGTAGATCCCTGAGGTGCTCCCTATACTGATCCCCGCAGTTGCGGACACTCCGCCTTCCGGTGTCCGGTCTGGTTGCAGTGAAAACATACTGCAAACCCCTTGGGGGCAATCCTTGGCCATATGCCCCTCCTTGCCACATTTGTAGCAAGACCCTGCTCTGCACACCCCATCGTGGCTCTTGCCGCACATGCCACAAGTGCGGCCCCTCTGGTTCCCTGATATCGAATCAACGGGTTTGGCCCGCTTGGCTACCGGCTAAGACTGCACCGGTCGCCGATCCCTCCCCTGAGACTCAGCCTCCTCCCTAGCCTGGGTCTCCAGCTCTATCTCCCTCTTCCAAGCATTTTCCTGAAGCTTAGAAAATATCCGGTACGTCGAGTTAGCCACTAACTCTCTTATATCCCTCCTCAAAATGCTTAGATATCGGCTCATACGTGCCTGCTCGGAGGACACGTGCTCTAGGCAGAACATCGCCCGCTCATGAAACATCCTCGTAATGACCGTAACCGACTCAGTACCCTACTTGAGGGTTAGAAACTCCTGGGCCAAACGCTCCCTCTCCATCTGGGGAATGTACTCATGTCGGAACATAGCAGTGAACCTCTCCAGGTCACTGCAGCAAGCTCAGCATGCATATAGTGCTTTGTCACAAACTTCCACCAATCCTTCGCTCCCAAGCGAAGCTGGTTCAACACGAACCGAACTCTCAAATGCTCCGGAGATGAGAAAGTAAAGAAACACCCCTCTATGTCTGAAATCCATCTCATTGCCGCAATCGGGTTCTAGGTCCTGTCAAACTCCGGTGGTTTGTGTTGCTAAACTCTCGGAACAGCAACGCATCACCACCCTGCGGCCTAGTCGCAGCTATTGCTGCAGTGACCGCAGCAACAACAGCCTCAGAAAGAGCAGTGTACTTTTCATCAAACGTCTCTATCAGCTGGTCTTGATAGACCTGAACATCTCTGGTATCTCTGCCCTGATGGCCGCAGCCACCTCCTCCTGGATGATCCTACGGATCTCATCATCACTCGTACCGCTGGTCCCTGATGTGTGGCGCGTCCCAACCATGATCTCCCTCTCTTTGAAATACATCACAAGAATAAATATCAGGGACTCGCTCGAATAGTAGACCCTACTTGTCCCTTGGTACTCCAAGGATTCTTACTTGGACTGTGCACTGACCCGGTGTCTTTAGTAGTACGGGCCCAATACTACCGTCCACACCGCATCAGCATCCATCCCAAGTCCTCCTCCCAGAGTCTCAAATCACAAGTACTCTACTCTCTCTAATCATATGATACTCGCTAACAGATCTCTCACAACCTCCTCGCTGCTATCTAAACACTCTGAAGTATTCCTAGCAGCAAGACTCCTAGACTCAGGCATCACATATCAGGCCACTCTAGTCCTAATAAGAATACCTAGCCTACTCTAGCATGCACAACATAGCTCATCATATAACATATCACATCATATCTTATATCACTTATGATAATGGTATTTTGGGAAGTCACTGTTCGGGCGCTGGCTGTTCGTACACACGACTCTGCTATGTTTTTCTGGTAAGTTCTTCTTTTGAAAACTTATTTTATTATCAAATTTTCCTCAAATCCTCAGTTTGAGTTCACATCCGCCCGAAGGTGCACCCAAATCCCTCAAACCAAGGCTCTGATACCAACTTGTAACACCATAAAAATTAAAACAATTTTTCACTTTTGTAAAAACCATAAAATATCATTCACATTCATTTTTTTTCGAAACATTGTATCAACATTATCTCAATACAAAACCCCAAGATCGAAATACATAAAATCCTGTGTGTGTGTACAAATCAAGCCGACGCCATCCCGCAGTCATCAATGGTACCTGAAACACATAACACGTAACACTGTAAGCATAAGCTTAGTGACTTCCCCAAAATACCACTCTAACACATAATAGCCACTCGAGGCTGAAACTTTGTTGACCCTCTGGTCAATGTGTCTCAGTTGGGCCCCCCAGCCCCAACTCTCTATGGGCCCTCTGGCCCTAACTCTAGGGACCCGAAAGTCCCAACTCTGTAACTCTGAATCATGCAAATCACATATCACAATAAATCACAACACATAAATAACATGCAAATACACTGGTATATAACTCTATAGTACTCTGTCACATAACTCTATTACCTCACTAGGTAAAGTATAGTGAGAAGATTCACCTCAAGCGTCTCGGTAAATCTCTGACTCGATGAAAAGATATTGCCCAGCCTCCGCCTATTCACATAAATAAATAATCTTATAAATATAACTCTGGAGACTAGACTCAACCTGCCATTGGCACCCTCAGAAGGGTAAAAGACTATTTTACCCTCCCCTCTTGTCACAAGGACTCCATTGATGACTCAACCCTGAAAGTCAACAAAAGTCAACGGTCCTATTTTGACCCTACTCGCCGAGTGCACCTTGGTGACTCGGCGAGTTCTTACATGTCGTTTAACTCTTTGTCCCGCTTTGACACGCCGAGTCCCTCCCTATACTCGACGAGTCATCCCAGTCATGAATCGCGTCACCACCCCGACTCAACTCTCCGAGTCTCAAGAATAACTTGACGAGTATCTCCTTGAACTCCGGTCCTCTAACTCCCTCCTGACTCACTGAATCATCCCCCAACCCGACAAGTCTACTCACTGATCACTTTACGTGAAACCCTAGCCCTACTCGCCGAGTCTCAAGAACAATTCGGCGAGTTCATGCCATGCACAAACTCTACTGACCTCCTGAGGTTAGATCTGTTTCCCTAAACCATAGATCTGGCCTCCCCAAGCATGAATTTCACATAAAGTTCAAAACTTGATGCTTGTAAAACCACAACAAGGCATCAAAAGGAGATTTGTTCCCAAAAATGGCAACCTAAGGCCAATAACCCCAAACTAGTCCATAAATCTCCAAGGGTCAAGGTCTCTAGACCTCTTTGAGTCCAGATCCAAGGCACAAACTCGAAGAAGGACCATTTGCTCCACATAATCACTCTCCAAAGGGGTTAGAAAACCCTAAATCTAATGATCAACACCAAAACTGAAGGAGGTTCAAACTATTACCTCAAAATGAAGTCTCTGAACTCTGGAACTGCTTGAATCACACCTCCTCTTTGCTCTTGTCACCTTCTTCTTGCTAAACCAAGGGTTCAAGGATCAAAAAGTGACTTCTTCTCCCTCACAACGATTTAGTTCACTTAGGGTTCTCTCAAGGGACTGATAGCCACAATGGGAGGCTATAAGTGCCCTTAAATAGGATCCAAACCCGGGGAATTAGGGTTTCATTAAACAGCATGGACTCGCCGAGTCCACTAATGGACTCGCCGAGTCCGGACGTGAACCCGAATGAACATCCGCGACCCTACTCGGCGAGTCTTGGCTCCAACTCGTCGAGTTCCTCCACAATTTCCAAAATAATTAAATAAAATAATAAACCTGGGAATTCAGGATGTTACACGTAAGCTAACAGGCCGGGGCATTCCAACACGATGGTTGAGGGCCGAGGGTATTCCAACCCGATGGTTGATTGGATCCATAGTATGTTGGAATTCCAACCCGATTATTAAGGGTCGAGGGTATTCTAATCCGATGGTTGATTGGACCCATATTATGTTGGCATTCCAACCTAATGGTTGAGGGCCTGGGGTATTCAAACCTGATGATTGATTGTGCCCATAGTATGCTCTTTTGTATATATGCTATTGCTTGTGCGTTGGTACTTTGGGGGAACTCACTAAGCTTCATGCTTATAGTTTTGGTTTATGGTTTCAGGTACTTTAGTGGATCGTGAAACTCTCAAAAATTACCATTGAGGTTTATGGTTACACAACTTCTGTGTTAATGATCTTAAATTAGTTGTAACATCCATAAATATTACACCAATTTTAAACTTTTCCAATCACAGTTTAGACCCAAATAGTGTTTGTTTAAAAATAGTTTTCAAATCATTATTCATCTGTGTGTTTCGGCAGCGCGAGCTGAGTTTTCCTCACTATACTTGTGGGTCGAAGGCACCAATACCGACCCAGTAGATTGATATCCTGTTATGCATGCTCTTGTGCTGTTATTATCGGTTAGATCATTGTCCTGCTAGATAGGATGTTGCTATGCTTTTATGGTCTGTTAGATCGATATCCTGGTAGATAGGATGATGCTATGCTTAGTGATATGTTAGATCTGTTTCAATGGATGTAGACTCCTATATGATTATCTGCCATATATGCATATTTTTGATTGGTGGCTAAGGCTTCTCTTCTTTGTGTGTAAGCTAACAGACCGGGGCATTCCAACACGATGGTTGAGGGCCGAGGGTATTCCAACCTGATGGTTGATTGGATCCATAGTATGTTGGAATTCCAACCAGATTATTGAGGGCCGAGGGTATTCCAATCCGATGGTTGATTGGACCCATAGTATGTTGGCATTCCAACCTAATGGTTGAGGGCCTGGGGTATTCCAACCTGATGGTTGATTGTGCCCATAGTATGCTATTTTGTATATATGCTATTGCTTGTGTGTTGGTACTTTGGGGGAACTCACTAAGCTTCATGCTTATAGTTTCGGTTTATGGTTTCAGGTACTTCAGTGGATCATGGCAAGGTGAAGGCATGAAAATACGCATCCTCGCATTTTTGAACTTATGGTTTCTACGAAACTCTGATAACATTATTGTTTTAAAAATTGTTTGTAAATGATTCCGGTTTTAAATAAGGGTTGTGGAAACAACGTTTTTGTAAACACTTCTTTGATAAATGGGTGGTTTTGAAAAGTTTAAATTTTATTGAATTTTATGGATGTTACAAGTTGGTATCAGAGCCTAGGTTTGAGTGAATTAGAGGAACACTCGTGTGAATCCAGTCTCAAACTAAGTAAAATATTTTCAAATGGTTTTCAAAACACTAAAAGAGGATGCGATGTGTACGACAATCGAAGCTAGTAAGTACTCCCTAAAATACCGTACTTTAATTTGATATTGTGATATGTTAGAACAACATGCTAGTGATAGGCTAGGGATCTCACGGAATTGCATGATAGAATTGCCTGATTATATGATGCCTGATAGCCTAGGGTTTTCCTTATATGAATTTGACATCATTACCGGAGTTGCTAAGTGTATGCATCATAGATGTATATAACTAAGATCTTATAGCCAGAAAATGTTTGGTTTAGCCTTATTTCCTGTTCTTGTTTGATGAAGTCCTTAGGGTTAGATCGGACATTCGAATGTCTATAGGGTCCAGTGTTATGTAGGGCTAGCATACACGAGTGCTGTAGGGTTAGAGGAAGTTTCATGGGTGAGTTATGCGAGGTCAGTCAGCCAGTTTTTGAGATTTTTAGCGTTCATCTAGGAGTGAGGATTGAGCGCTCGCCTATGTTTATTTATATTACTAGGGTGTTGTGATGATCCTTGATACAAATATGGGCATGTGTGGAAGGTAGTATGGGCCTGTACTAATGAAAGCGTAAGACCCATACGTGTAGCAAGGAAGTCACAACCCTTAGGGATTTGTTGGGAATTGGTTCCCCGTTATTATATGGAATGTTTGATATCTTCTTGGTATATTTTCAACATTGTGATTATGAGGCGATTTGAGACCAGATCCAGGTTAGGATTGGGAGCTGGCAGCCAGGACAAGCCAACATTGACAAAGGATCGCGTTAGAGAGATCATCTGTGAGGAGGTGGTTGAGATTGTGTGGGGACAAATTTTGGAGATGTTCGGGTCTATGAAGACTGTGATAATGGAGTACTTTGATGAAAAATACGCAACCATTACTGAGACTATTGCTGTTACAGCTGTGGCGGCTACGGGTATTGGACCAGGACGGGTGTTTCTGTATTGGGACTTCAATAATATGAATCCCCCGACTTTTGATGGAGTTCAGGACCCGATTGTGGACATGAGGTGGATATCTGATGTGGAGGAATGCTTCTTCACTTGTTCATGCCCTGCTGACCAGAAGGTCAGATGTGCTCTGAACCTCTTGAGGTCCGGAGCGAAGGACTGGTCGAGACTTGTTACAAGATCATACTCCGATGAGTAGGGGGCTTCAGTATCTTGGGTTCAGTTCAGGGATATGTCTCGTACTCGCTACATTCATCGGGTCGAGCGGGAGAGGTTGGATCAGGAGTTTTTAGACCCATGGCAGGGATCGGAGTCGGTAACAGAGATCACCAGGATGTTTACTGAGAGGGCAATGTTTTGCCCTGAGTTTGCTTAAGAGAAGGCTCATATGACTCGTTATCTGAGCATACTGAAGACTGAAATCAGACAGTTCGTTGCTACCCAGTGCTGTGCTACTTTACTGGAGTTATAGGATGTTGCTAGGCGGCATGAGCTTGAGATTAAGTTACTGGTTAAGAGAGCAGGAGCAGGCCCTGGAGCAGCCGCGGCCGACACTGTAGCGGTTCAAGACCGCCGATTCTAGGTTTGAAGGTTAGCGCGGTCGCACTTGTGGGAAGTGCGACAAGGTGCATGATGGGGTTTGTCGATCTTCTTTAGGATGCTACAAGGGTGGCAAATAGGGCCACATTGCTAGGGATTATAGACAACCGACTCCAACTTCTGGGTCACACTTTGTTATAATTGTGAGCAGGTGGGCCATATGAAGGCCCAGTGTCCCCTATTAGCTGCCAGGCCGGTACAGGCTCCATTGCCGGCTACCTTGAGGATTACTGACGGGAGTCAGGGTAGATCAGAGCCCCATAGGGCTTGGGGACAAGCGTTCCAACTTACTGCCGAGGAGGCCAGGACTGCACCGGATGTTGTGGCTGGTATGTTTTTGTTCCTTATTTGATTGATTATGTTTGTTGTATACTCATATGTTTGTACCTATGTCAGGTACGGTTTTAGTGAAATCCTTGCATGCTCTTTTATTGTTTGACTTGGGGGAGATTCGGTTATTTGTCTCTCGATAGTTTAGTAGGGAGTTCGGTTTTCCTTTAGGAGACGAAGACCATACTTATGAAGTTCGGAATGGTGGGAGATTCAAAAGTGAAGTCCAATGGAATTCAGAACGAAGCTAACACCATCTTTGGAAAAATCAGCTACTGATATGACTCTCTATCGATAAATGATAGGTTCATTGATGTATCTAACCGCTAGTCATCCAGACATCATGTTTTCTATTTGCTATTGTGCTAGGTTTCAAGAAAATCCTCACAAACCCCACATGACTGTTGTGAAAAATATCTTTAGATATCTTAAACGAACTTGCTCACTCGGAATTTGGTAGCCTTCTAGCTTAGGGTTCTTTGTGCATGCATTCTCAGAGGCTGATCTTGGTGGATGCGGTCTTGATCCGAAAAGTACAACCGGAGGATGTTAATTTCTTAATGGCAAACTCGTCAGTTGGCAATATAAAAAGCAAACCTGTGTCTTCCTATCGACTGCTGAAGTTGAGTACATTGTAGCCGCCTCTTGTACTTAACAAGTTATTGGGATTCAAAGTCAGGTAAGGGACTATGGGATAAATATGAAGCGAATCCGCTTGTATTGTGATTCTCAAAGTGCAATTCACATTTTCCATAACCCAGTGTAACATTCCAAGACTAAACACATTGCACTGAGGTATCACTTCATTAAGGATCACATGGAAGATGGCAATGTTGATATTCACTTTGTGAGACCTGCTGATCAATTGGCTGATATGTTTACGAAGGCCTTACCTGAACAAACATTCAATAGAATACTTCAAGGCTTAGGAATGATTGACGCTGAATCTGCTTCGAAATTACCTTCATAGTTGGTATGAATTCGCTACGAATGGGTCCGAACGCTTAGAGTGGTTCGGAGTCTACTGTTTACGCTGCGAATTAGTCCAAACGCTCAGAGCGATTTGGAGTCCACTGTTCATTCATAGGTTTGGGACTTCATATATCCTTTTTATAGTATATTTTCTTGTGTTTTCATTTTATTCTTTTCTGTTTTTATTTCTTTTTCAGAAAAACTTAAAATTTCAAAAATATTTTCTTAAGTTATATTTATTTAATTTTTCACAAAAATTACAAACATAAAAATATTTTCTGTCTTTAATTTCTTTTTTAGAAAAATATTAAAATACCAAAAATAATAGATAATTGAGATGGATTGAAGGAACATGTCATGATACTCTCAATTACAAATTATGGGGCATGTATTTAATTCCTAATCTTTGCACTAGTTAAGTGTCCCTAGCAGCATGCTGGTGTATGTTGACCGAATCCTCTGAGACTCTATGTTTGAAGCCTTAATGAATCGATAATACCAATCGTTTCTTCCCAATCAGGCTAAAAATTCACATAAGTCATTGAGCTACCTTAGTCCTCTCATATTGAGTTAAGAGTTGACTGCTTGGTCATTCTTTCATAGCAGATGTACATTTCTATTCGGAACCACCTCTAATACTTCGCCACCACATTCTATTTCACACTCGTAATCCTTGACACTCTCAAAAATTACCACTGAGGTTTATGGTTACACACCTTCTGTGTTAATGATCTTAAATTAGTTGTAACATCCATAAATATTACACCAATTTTAAACTTTTCCAATCACAGTTTAGACCCAAATAGTGTTTGTTTATAAATTGTTTTCAAATCATTATTCATCTGTGTGTTTGGGCAGCATGAGCTGAGTTTTCCTCACTATACTAGTGGGTCGAAGGCACCAATGCCGGACCAGTAGATTGATATCCTGTTATGCATGCTCTTGTGCTGTTATTATTGGTTAGATCATTGTCCTGCTAGATAGGATGTTGCTATGCTTTTATGGTTTGTTAGATCGATATCCTGGTAGATAGGATGATGCTATGCTTAGTCATATGTTAGATCTGTTTCAATGGATGTAGACTCTTATATGATTATCTGCCATATATGCATATTTTTGATTGGTGGCTAAGGCTTCTCTTCTTTGTGCGTAAGCTAACAGACTGGGGCATTCCAACACGATGGTTGAGGGCCGAGGGTATTCCAACCCGATGGTTGATTGGATCCATAGTATGTTAGAATTCCAACCAGATTATTGAGGGCCGAGGGTATTCCAATCCGATGGTTGATTGGACCCATAGTATGTTGGCATTCCAACCTAATGGTTGAGGGCCTGGGGTATTCCAACCTGATGGTTGATTGTGCCCATAGTATGCTATTTTGTATATATGCTATTGCTTGTGTGTTGGTACTTTGGGGGAACTCACTAAGCTTCATGCTTATAGTTTCGGTTTATGGTTTCAGGTACTTTAGTGGATCATGGCAAGGTGAAGACATGACAATACGCATCCTCGTATTTTTGAACTTATGGTTTCTAGGAAACTCTGATAACATTATTGTTTTAAAAATTATTTGTAAATTATTCCGGTATTAAATAAGGGTTGTGGAAACAACGTTTTTGTAAACACTTCTTTGATAAAATGGGTGGTTTTGAAAACTTTAAATTTTATTGAATTTTATGGATGTTACAAGTTGGTATCAGAGCCTAGGTTTGAGTGAATTAGAGGAACACTCGTGTGAATCCAGTCTCAAACTAAGTAAAATATTTTCAAATGGTTTTCAAAACACTAAAAGAGGATGCGATGTGTACGACAATCGAAGCTAGTAAATACTCCCCAAAATACCGTACTTTAATTTGATATTGTGATATGTTAGAACAACATGCTAGTGATAGGCTAGGGATCTCAAGGAATTGCATGATAGAATTCCCTGATTCTATGATGCCTAATAGCCTAGGGTTTTCCTTATATGAATTTGACATCATTACCGTAGTTGCTAAGTGTATGCATCATAGATGTATATAACAAAGATCTTATAGCCCGAAAATGTTTGATTTGGCCTTATTTCCTGTTCTTGTTTGATGAAGTCATTAGGGTTAGATTGGACATTCGATTGTCTATAGGGTCCAGTGTTATGTAGGGCTAGCATACAAGAGTGCTGCAGGGTTAGAGGAAGTTTCATGGGTGAGTTGTGTGAGGCCACTCGCCAAGTCATCGGGTGACTCGTCGAGTGCCTACGATTTTTCGATCGAAACCCTAAGGCCGCCCGTCGAGTTCCCTTCTTGCAACATGTCGGCTACACACGCATTCATAACTCGAGGAAAACTTATCCGACTCGCCGAATTGTTCATACAACTCGTCGAGTCTAAGGCAATCTTCATCGGACTCACTGAGTTGTTCATCAACTCGTCGAGTTCATCGACCATCTTCATATGACTCGCCGAGTAAACCTTGCGACTCGTCGAGTTCCTTTAGTCCTTAAGCCGTACAGACTTATTTAAGCCTTGAAATGGCTCCAAATTTCAGATCCAAGCTTCTAGAACATGCTTTTCTCGTAAAGTTGCAAACTTTACGTGCATGCATGACTAACATGGCTCCTAATACAAAACCTAAGTTCTTATTGGGGTTTCATGCACAAGGGGGGCCTCAACCACGACTAAAATAGAGACTTTATGATTCTAGAACTTGAGAAGGGTCCAAATCTGAAGTTACAACTTCAGATCTAGCCCATAGCTCAACAATGTGACTCCCAAAAATCCATAAAACCCTCAAAACTCAACCAAGAGAGATCTAAAAATTGTAAGAAGATAATGATGTGGATTTGATACCTCAAGGAGATGCTAACTGAGGTATGATCTGATTCCCACACTCCCTTGCTCCAATTTCCTTGCCTTTCCTCTTCAAAGAACCTTCTTTCTAAGCTCTATACACACCCAAGAGTCACCACACGAATTAGGTTTTCTTAGGAACTCTTTAGAACTACCAAGAGACCGAAGGAGGCTGAGGCTCCTTTAAATAGGGTGCAAGACCTCGGGATTTAGGGTTTCATCTGCCAGCTCCTACTCATCGAGTACCTTCTTGGACTCGGCGAGTAGGTCAATAAACACACGATCCCACCCCGCTGCTACTCGACGAGTAGGGAAACCTACTCGTCAAATAAGACTTAAAACCAAAGAACCTTTTATTAAATCAATACCTGAGAATCGGGGCATTACAGTTATCCCCCACTTGAACTAGACTTCGCCGTCGAAGTCCGCTGCGATAAACAATGTCGGGTAATGCTCGCAAATCTCTGCCTCCGGCTCCCTTGTCCACTTGGAGCCCCTCCGGTGTTCCCACTGCACCTTGACCAAAGGTATTTCCTTGTTCTGAAGAATCTTCTTCTTCCTTTCCAAAATGGCCACCGGCCTTTCCACATAGTTCAGGCACTCATCGACCGGAACGTGCTGTCGTCCAATGATACTACTGCCCCATGATCCATAATGCACTTTCGCAACTGCGAAACATGGAACGTGCTGTGGATCCGACTAAGCTCCTCCGGGAGCTCGAGCCTATAAGCCAACTTGCCAACCCTAGCAATGATCCTGAATGGCCCAATATAACGGGGAACCAATTTCCCCCTCTTCCTGAAGCGAATCACACCCTTCCAAGGGGAGACCTTCAGAAGTACCATATCACCCACCTGAAATTCCAACTTAGATCGGAGTTTGTCGGCATAACTCTTCTGCCGACTCTGAGCGGTCTGCAAGCACTGCCTAATCTGTTTTAACTTTTTGGTATTTTGCAGAACTACCTCTGTCCGCCCCATCACCCTGTGCCCAATCTTAGCCCAACAGACTGGGGTTCTACACTTCCACCCATACAACAGCTCGAAAGGCGGGGCGCCAATACTGGAATGATAGCTGTTGTTGTAGGCGAACTCTGCAAGTGGTAGATGGGAATCCCAACTCCCACTAAAGTCAATTACGCACGCCCTCAACATATCATCGAGGGTCCGGACGGTCCGCTCACTCTGCCCATCGGTCTGCGGATGGAATGTTGAACTAAAGTGCAGTCGTGTACCCAATTCCTCATGGAACTTCTGCCAAAAACGGGAAGTAAACCTGACATCCCGATCGGAAACGATAGAAACTGGAACCCCATTGTGAGAGACAATCTTGCTGACATACATGTCGGCCAATTTCTCAGCCGACGAACCTTCCCGAATGGCAAAGA
Source organism: Lactuca serriola (assembly GCF_051521515.1). Lineage (NCBI taxonomy): Eukaryota > Viridiplantae > Streptophyta > Magnoliopsida > Asterales > Asteraceae > Lactuca > Lactuca serriola. The sequence goes on from NC_136412.1 coordinate 121,176,894, forward strand.
AATGGGCACTCTTGGTCAACCGATCCACTATGACCCATATGACATCAAACCCCTTCGCCGTTCTCGACAACTTTGTAATAAAATCCATCGTGATCTGCTCCCATTTCCACATTAGAATTTCCAGAGGCTACAACTTACCATGCGGTCTCTGATGCTCGGCTTTGACCATTCTACAGGTCAGGAACCTGTTAACATAACCAACGATTTCTCGCTTCATTCCGAGCCACCAATAACTCAAAATCAAATCACGGTATGTCTTGGTGGCCCCCGGATGAATAGAAAAGTGAGACTTATGAGCCTCCTCCATCACTGTTTGCCGAATTCCTCCAGATATCGGAACCCAATCCCGACCGTACCGGGTCAACAACCCACGGCTATCCTGAACAAACCGGGCACTCTCGCCCTTAATACTCTCCAACTTCCAGTTCTCTGGTCTTATACCCTCAACCTGGGCATCCCTAATCAAGCTCACAAGTGAGTAATCCACCAATATCCTCATACACCTTACTGGGGTAAAAGACCCAGCTGACTTGCGGCTCAAAGCATCCGCAACCACATTGGCTTTACCAGGATGGTAAAGGATCTCGCAATCATAGTCCTTGACCACATCCATCCACCTATGCTGCCTCATCTTCAGGTTCGGCTGATCCATGATGTGTCTCAAACTCTTTTGATTTGTATATATATATTGCATCGGACACCATACAGATAATGCCTCAAAATATTGAGAGCGAAAACCACCGCTCCCAACTCAAGATTGTGCGTAGGGTATCTCGTCTCATGCGGCTTCAGCTGCCGCGGTGCATAAGCTATCACTCGTCCCCTCTGCATGAGGACTGCCCCCAAACCCAAGATGGATGCATCACAATATACTACAAAATCCTTGACCCCATCGGGGAGTTTCAACATCGGCGCCTCACATAAATACTGCCAGAGGGTTTCAAACGCCCTCTGCTGCTCAGGGCCCCACCGGAAATCCATCCCCTTCCTCGTAAGACGAGTGAGGGGTACTACAATCTTGGAGAAATCTCAAATAAATCTCTAGTAGTACCCTGGCAAACCCAAGAAACTCCTGATGTCTGAGGGAGATTTCAGAGTCTCCCACTGCATAACCGCCTCCACCTTGGCTGGATCGACTAAAATCCCCTCTTGATTAACGAGATGTCCGAGGAACTGGACCTCTCGTAACCAAAAATCACACTTCGAGAACTTGACGTACAACCTCTCTCGCCGCAGAACCTCCAGCAGCTCCCTGAGATGCTCCTCATGCTGCTCTCGGTTCTTGGAATATACCAAGATATCATCTATAAACACAATGACCGAGCGATCGAGCATCGGTCTGTAGACTCGATTCATCAAATCCATAAACACTGTCAGAGCGTTGGTGAGCCCAAACGACATCACCACGAACTCGTAATAACCATAACGAGTCTGAAACGCAGTCTTCTCCACGTCTTCCTCCCTCACACTGACCTGGTGATATCCTGACCGAAAATCAATCTTGGAAAACCAAGATGCACCCTACAGCTGATCGAAAAGATCATCTATCCTCGGGAGTGGATAACGGTTCTTCACCGTTAACTTGTTCAGCTCCCTATAGTCAATGCACATCCTTTGTGAACCGTCCTTCTTCCTGACGAAAAGGATCGGTGCTCCCCATGGTGAACTACTCAGACAAATTAACTGCTTACCCAGCAGCTCATGCAACTGAGATGATAGCTCCTGCATCTCAGGCGGTGCCAGATGGTATGGCGCCTTAGCGATAGGGGCCGCACCCGACACTAGATCAATCCTGAACTCAACCTGCCTCTCCAGAGGCACTCTGGGTAACTCTTCCGGAAACACGTCACAAACTCTGTAACTACAGGGACCTATGAAACTGAGGGCCGATCCCTAACCCGCGTATCCACCACGTACGCTAAATAACCGGCACACCCATGCTGTATATACTGTCGAGCCCTGGCCGCCGAACAAAACCCTGATCCCATCCTGGTGCCCTCGCCATATACCACCAGTTCTCCCCCACTTGGGGTTCGAACTACAACTCGCTGCCCTTCAGAGTCGATCGTGGCGCCAAATCGACTGAGCCAATCCATCCCTACGATTATGCACACTTCCCCCATGGGAATAGGAATCAAATCTATCGGGAAGGGCACCCCGAAAATCTTCAACTCACATCCCTGGTATACCGAAGAAGCATAAACCCCGTGCTCGTTGGCGATCGAAACTCGCAACGGACACTAAAGCTCATCTACTGGCACATTAAACCCTCTATTGAAAGTTTGAGATGCGAACGACCAACTCGCCCCCGAGTCAAATAAAACCAAAGCAGGAAAATAATTCCCTAAAAACATACCTAATCACAGGTACAACCGATAAGCATATCACAAATACAATAACTGAGACAGAGAACACAAACATACCAGCAACCACATCCGGTGCTGCCTTGGCCTCCTCGGCCTTGAGCTGGAAGGCACGACCCTGAGCCTTCGGAAGCTCCACCTTGACTGGCCTCCCATCTCCAATCCTCACAGTTGCTGGCGCGGGACCCTACGCCGGCTTGGCGGCGAACTGCGGACAATTGGTCTTCACATGACCAACCTAATGAGAATGGTAACAAATCCTCATATCTGATGGAAGGGCGGACCGACGGCAGTCCCTGGCATACTGCCCCTCCTTGCCACATTTGTAGCACCCACTTCCTGCTCGACAAACTCCTAAATAACCCCTGCCACACTTTCCACAAGTGCGGCTCTGCTAACTTCCAGACCGAGTATTAGTGGTCATAGACCGCTTAGGCACCGGCTGAGACTGCGTCGGTGCCTGACGCTGCTCCTTCAACTGCAGCCCTATCTCCAACTCACGCCACCTCGCGGTTTCCTGAAGATGCAGGAGGTACCACATCGCTATGTAGACACAAACTGCCGAATTTCAGTCTTGAGCATACTCAGATAACTAGTAATCTGAGACTCCTCTGAAGCAAACTCTGGGAAAAACATAGCCCTCTCCGTGAACTTACGGGTAATCTCCGTCATAGACTCCCCATCCTGTCTAAATGTCAAAAACTCTTGAGCAAGATGCTCCCGCTCAACGCGTGGAATGTAGCGGGTGTGCAACATACCCCTGAACTGCTCCCAAGTAACAGCAGCCCAGTGATCATCAGTGTACAACCCAGTTGCCAACCTCCACCAATCCTTTGCCCCAAGCCTTAGCAGTTTCTGGGCACACCTGACGTTCGGTTCAGCAGGACATGAGCACGTGAAGAAACAACCATCCACGTTAGATAACCACGTCATAGCCCTCATCGCATCCTGTGTACCATCAAACATCGGGGGCTTCGTGTTATTTAAGTCCCGGTACTGAAAAGCCCTGTCGACTCCTGCTCCAACCCCTGCGGCGGTTATAACCGATGTGGCTGCACCGGCTGCTGTCTCAGCTAGATCTGCATACCGCTCATCAAAATACTCAACCATTGCGGTCTTAATCGACCCAAACATCTCTGAGATCTGCGCTCGAGAGGCCGCAGGGACCTCATCATGCAGAATCTCCCAGATCCTTGCATCCAAATCCTCTGTCCCTATCTGAACCACGGGCTCAGGTGCTACCGGCACCTCTGACCCTTCGTCTCCCGACCGCGATCTTGATCCGGACCCAGCAGTAAAACGGATCGTCACCATCATACTAAAAAATACCGTCAAGACATTAGATAAGCAACATAATATTGGGAGACCAAAACCCACATATCCTAGGGGTTGTGACTTCCTTGTTACGCGTATGGGTCTTGTGCTTTCAGTAGTACGGGCCCATACTACCTTCCACACCTACCCATATTTGTCTCAAGTTTTACCACAACACCCTAATACTATCGTCAACATAATATACGCTCAACCCTCGCTTCTAGGGGAGCATTGCCTACCTCGCAACTGACCTCACTACTCCCACATCTCACACATCCGTGAAACATCCATCAACCCCCTGTAGCGCTCGTGCATGCTAGTCGCACATAACACTGGACCCAATAGACTTTCAAATATCTAATCCTATTCAAAGACTGAATCCAACATTCTCAGGCTATAAGATCTTGATTACGCACGACTATGATGCATACACTAACAACTAAAGTAATGATGTGAATTTCATATACGAGAAATCCTAGGCTAGTAGGCATCATATAATCAGGCAAGTCTATCATGTGATTCATGAAGATCCCTAGCCTAGCACTAGCATGCTGTTCTAACACATCATAATATCAAATAAATGTATGGTATTTTGGGGTTTACTTATAGGCTCTGGATGATCGTACCCTCTGCATCCTCCATCCTTAATTTTTACCCATTTTAAAATTTTACTTTCCGAAAATCTCCTTGATTTGAGACTAGATTCACACGAATGCTCCTCCAATTCACTCAAACCAAGGCTCTGATACCAACTTGTAACATCCATAAATTTTACACCAAATTTAAAGTTTTCCAATCACAGTTTAGACCCAAATAGTGTTTGTTTACAAGTTGGTTTCAAATCATTATTCATCAGAGTGTACCAAAAACAGATCGTAAGGATGAGGAGCGGTATGGTCACGCCTTTGCCTTGCCACGATCTCCTGAAGTACCTGAAACAATGAGTGAAAATTGTAAGCCCAAGGGCTTAGTGAGCTACCCCCAAAATACCAACACTACACTGATAATATCATAACAATAATAATCAATCAATCAATATGCATACTGGGTCATCGTCCCGACTGGACCACCCTATAGGGCCTACAGTCTAATTGAATCTATACCGAGCCTTTGGCATGACTGGACCGCCTCGTGGGCCTACAGTCTCCCCGGACCGCTCATAGGGTATGTTGGCCTTCAGCACAAAGCAGGACCGCCTCAACCCAACCCCCAATCAAGCAAACACGTGTACATAATTATCATACGCTAGCATTCATGACAGCCAAACCTATCTAACAGATCAAATAGCATAACAACATCCTATAATCAGGATACCGATCTAACCGAAATCTAACATAGCAACCATCCTAAACCAGGATGAAATCTAGCATATCAGTAACATAGCAACCATCCTAAACCAGGATGCCAACCATAAAGGGTCGACCTTAGTGCCTTAGACCCTTTGATACAGTGAGGATAACTCACCTCGCAGATGTCGACTCGGTAGATAAATCCCATCTCTCGGATCACTCACCAAAGACTCCTCCACTTATTACCATAGTACGAGCATACTCATAATGTCTCAAACTAACAAGTATTTCCATAAACCAACCAGTCAACCCCAGGTCAATAGTCAAAGTCAAAGTCCTTAGTCATGGTCAACAGTCCCTGTTGACCTTAACTCGTCGAGTACCCTAGGCTACTCATTGAGTTCTTTGAAGTTCTTTCCCACTCGCCGAGTCATTGGGTGACACGTCGAGTTCCTACGATTTTCGATCGAAACCCTAAGGCCACCCATCGAGTTCCCTTCTTGCAGCATGTCGGCTACGCACGCATTTGTAACTCGAGGAAAACTCATCCGATTCGCCGAGTATAATGCAATCTTCATTGGACTCGCCAATTTTTCATCAACTCGTCGATTTCATCGGCCATCTTCACATGACTCGCCGATTCAACCTTGCGACTCGCCGATTTCATCAGCCATACAGACTTATTTAAGCCATGAAATGGCTCCAAATTTCAGATCTAAGCTTCTAGGACATGCTTTTCATTTAAAGTTGCAAACTTTACGTGCGTGCATGACTAACAAGGTTGTTAATGCCAAACCTAAATTCTTAATGGGGTTTCATGCACAAGGGGGGCCTCAACCCCGACCAAAATAGAGACTTTATGATTCTAGAACTTGAGAAGGGTCCAGATCTGAAGTTACAACTTCAGATCTAGCCCATAGCTCACCAATGTGACTCCCAAAAATCCATAAAACCCTCAAAAGTCAACCATGAGAGATCTAAAAAGGGAAAGAAGATAAGGGTGGCGATTTGATACCTAATGGAGATGCTAACTGAGGTATAACTTGATTCCCACACTCCCTTTCTTCAATTTCCTTGCCTTCCCTCTTCCAAGAACCTTCTTTCCAAGCTCTATACACACACAAGAGGTACCACACGAATTAGGGTTTCTTAGGAACTCTTCAGAACTGCTAAGACACCAAAGGAGGATGAAGCTCCTTTAAATAGGGTGCAAGACCCCGAGATTTAGGGTTTCATCTGCCAGCTCCTACTCGTTGAGTTCCTTTTTGGACTCAGCGAGTAGGTCACTAAACATGCGACCCCCTCCCGCTGTTACTTGATGAGTAGGGCAACCAACTCGTCGAGTAGGACTTAAAACCAAAGAACCTTTTATTAAATCAATACTTGAGAATCGGGGCATTACATTAATTATCACCACAAATTGAATGAAACCCAAAATCCAAAACCATCTTTTGAATTGACGGTGAACAATTGACATGTTCTAGCTTTTCATCATGGAATTGATGTGAATCCACCTTTGTGGTTCGTATCTTGAAATCTCATTATTTTATTTTTGTGAGATTTGAATGAAATGTTCTAGACCTAAGACATTTCTTCCCATAAGATCCATTTTTTATTTTTCTTGAGATTTCTATAATTATCCAGTCACTCAAATTAATCCCAAAGCATAATTGTTCTCATGGCTACACTGGTCAGACAAGTATTTCTTCCGAACGTTCGTACTTATGTTGAGTTTTGAAGTTTGGTTGAAGATGAAACCACCCTTAAGCCTTATTGAAAAGAAGCCTTTCACTGTTTTGCAACAAACAGTTGATCATAATTCAATGGGATACCACGTAAAGCCTTCGAAGTCTCTCTTGACTTCGAAGGAAGAGATCGTTTCCCAAGATAAAACTGTTTCATGTCTTTAATGACATCACTAGAATCCCTTTTGATAACTTTCTTTATTTCTTTATCTTTGGCACACTCATGCATGAAGATCCTCGTGATTTTAAAACGTGTGGTTCGTAGTTCTAATGGTTACTTTAAGATTTAGAGTACAGGAAATGGCGAAACATAAGGGATAAGATTACAATTTTGGTGCGTGACCATTTTAAACTGACCCTGACATCACGCCGCCTAACACACGCCAACCTGTCATGCTTTTTTAGGAGCCTTTTTAGGGATTATGGAGCACTAAACTCCGGTTATTTCTCACCACTAATTACGTATATAAGGAAAATTCAAATCATCATTCTCATTTACCTCTTTTAAAGAATTCCTACTTTCGATGCAAGCAAACCTTTCTCTCTCTTCTGTTCATCATCTTCTCCTTTGTTTTCCATGGCGGCTTCATCAGAAACTCCATCTGCCACTGATCAGACTGCTTCATCAAGGCTAACCAGAATCTCATCTTGGACCTTGATCCATCCAAGTATGACACCTTTCTCCAACCATTGATCGAATGCCTTGGATACTCTCCTTTGGCTACTACACTATCAAAGAAAGAGAATGTTCCTTTGGCTCTTCTATCCAAAGCTCACTCTACTGCTCATTATGAAGAGGGTGGATCTGTTATCACTTTTGAACTTGGTAATCAACAAACATTCATCACCAAGTCCAGATTCAGTCGACTAATGGGGTTTCCCTCTGCTAGCGATTTGGTCGGTGTTGAGTCAATTTCCCTTTCAACTATTCTGGAGATGTTCTACCAGATGGGTTACAACAACTATCTTGCGATTTTATCCAAGTTCAAGAAGCCTAACCTTCCACCCATGTGGAATGGGTTTGTTTACCCTTATTTTCAAGAGTTATGCAGATAGGGTAACATGTTTAGATAGTGCAAGTAAGCTTTTTCTTACTATTCTTTATGGCGTTTACTCTGGGATCAATCTAGATTACGGTTCAGTCCTTTGGGCTCAACTTGTTCAAAGTACCATTTCTATAATGAGGCATAGAGAGATATCTTGTGCTTGTTTTGGGATATCATTATTCAGAAGGAAATTAATCCTCAAAACATTCCCGTGATAGAGGGTTCGGTGATTGTAGCAATTCCAGTTTTCCACACTTCCAATGCTATTGTGTCTGACAATTGAAGGTTCGCCTTCATCAGATCTATTCTAGAGACCATGCTTCGTAATGTTCCAGCTGACAGTGAAGCTATCACATAATATCGCAAACAACCGACATCGGTTCGTCGTCCATTAACCGTTGAGATGCGAAATGCTTTAGAAGAGGCTGACAAGACAAAGAAAGGGGGTAAAGAAAAATAAAGGATGGATCCTTCGAGCCTGCTCATACTCCGAAGAAGAAAGTCAAGCGAGCCACTCGTAAGCCTAGGTCACCTTCACCAGACAATGAGGAGGGTTCGGAGTCACACACACCATCTCCGACGTTCGTATGCAAACGCAAGTCCACCATGAAACTGAAGACATTGCTGCGACTTAGCAACCATGGTTTCAGAGCCTTTAACAACTAATCCTAAGGTAACTTTTTCCGTGCCAACTTCCGTTCCCATAACAGATGAATTCTTCCAGGATTTTTCTCAACCTTCTCCTACTGCTACTACTACACCTATCACGATAACCCCCTATCTTAATGTTTTTGTGGGAGTTTCGCAACCATAAGTGTCTATTGCACAATCAACTCCTTCCTTCATAGACTCCACAACAACAACCACTAACACCACTAGTACACCACAGGTCACCGTCAACGTATCTGATACGAGGGCAGGGGCTTCTCATTTCTCTTTTGGTGATGACTTCACTCCCATCTCACCTCTTCGCCATGATGATTCGGATACAATGTTTGATGATGATCGAGATAATTTTGAAGGTTTTCACTACAGCCCTTTCATTGTTCAACAATCCAGTGGGGACGATGATGATGATGCCCCCATGACCAAACGTCAGTTCAAGCTGCTTCAAGACAAGCTGGATTCCTTGCTTGAATCATCCAAGTCTTTCTCCAGTTCAAACTACTCTCTTGATTCTCACAAAGCTTTACTTGAGACTTTGAAGAAAGAGCATGTTGCAAACCTTGCAAAAACAAGTAACGCGATCGAGGATTCAGAGAAAACTTGGAAGGATACTACCAAAAAAGTCGAAAAAACACTCTTTGATGTTCAAACCTTCATGGGTGATTTTAAAACTTCTTTTGAATCAAAAAATGCCACAACAAATAAGGTTATCACTAGCCTTGGTTCTTCACTCCAAACAGAGAAAGACGCTCTTAAGAAGATTCGTACTAAAATCCAGGATGATAGTCCGGAGTTTCAAACATCCATCTCCTCCAAAATTGATAAGCTTCAGGACGATCTGGCTATAGAGAACAAAATCATGGATGAACTTGCTGTTAAAACTGAGAAGGCGAAGGTTCTCTCGGTGAAATTATAGCATGCAAACTCATAGATTGATACGCAAAAGTCTGAGAAAGATGTGATCAAGAGTTGTGTTGCTAATGTAGATGCTCTCTTGAATAATCTCAGTGAGACTCTTGATTCACTCCTCACAGTCTCCGTTCGTCAGCATCTGGCTAAGAAATTAAAGCCTATCTTCTCTATGCTTGGCCGAATTGATGGTGTTTTGGAATCTTTTGCTATTCCAAAAGAAGAGGGAGAAGCAAAGCAGGTTTCTGCTGAAGAAATTAAGAAACCAGCTGGCGGCTCTGATGAGCATGAACAAAAACCACCCAAGTCAAATGATCTGAAGGATAATGTAGCTTTGGCATCAAAAGGACAAGAGAAATTGATTGATGATAGTGATGAGGAAGAAGAAGATGAAAAATAAAAGTTAAGAAGCAAGGCTCGTTGCGCAGAAATTGACGAAAATATGTGAATTGTCAAGGAAGCTGAAGAAAGAGAAAGGGAAGCCCGTGAAGCCCAAGTCACTCTGGAAACTAAAAATCTTCTTTTTCCTGCCTGGTCTGTGGAGCTTATCTTGAACAAAGCGATCGATAATCCAATTGTTTACTGGTTGGAGCCAGTTAGTTCGTTTGAATTAGAAAACACTTTGGATTCGAAGCTTGATTTTCCTATGACTCGGAAGGCGTTCCTGTTTTAGAGTTTTGACAGAGTTGAGAATGCTCTTGAGTCTGATAACAATGTCAATATTTTTCTTATCTATTTTTATCTAAAGCATGGCAAGACAAAATATCAAAACTGGAGTTCAAAGAAGATTACAAAAGTGAAGGTTGTTGGGCCAATTGAAACCGAAAGTTTCCTAAATGCTCAATTTAAAACTGCTCGAGGTGCTGCAAGTTCGGTGTTTGAATTTACACTCGCATACATGTCGTGCCTTAATCCTTATGACTGGATATCCTTGTTTCATCTCTTGCTTAAGGATGAACAGAAGCACAAACCTATTGTGGCGCATCTCAAGAGGATGTTGATCTCATACATCCATGAGTTTGGCAAAATGGATGTACAGATTGAGACCGTACTCCGAAAGAAACCCACTGTCAAACCCAAAGAAGCTTCGTATGATGTTTACAAAGTGAAGCCCATAAAGATTTATAAAGACGATTGGAGTTTGGTTTTTCAACAAAGTGCTAGAGATGGTTCAAGTTTTCAAAGATGTTTCTTCTCTCTTTCGGATAAGCATCTTTACTCCACTTTCTGCTTGAACTATGTTTTGGAGTTGATCGAGAAATCTAAAGCGAACTACAATGTATGTAAGAAATGCTTCACAGATATGACTAGATTGCAGTTCGCAGCACTCTACTCAGTGTCATGCCAAAGCTCTTAATAGAGCTCTTCTAAGGCATTGGATTTAAATCATTTGACAACATTGTGATCATTGCATTCGTTGTTTGATTTACTTTTCTGTTAAGAATCTTTTGATCAAATTAAATTTATACTAACACTGGTTAATCCCGAACATTAATTATCTTCTAAATTCCATAACTTTAGCATACGAGCTCTGTTTTTGACGTTCTTTATATCCACGCGTAGGTAGCGACGTGATCTAAAACTTTCGCTTTGACTATGTCGGTTAATTTTGAATTTATTTTTAAAGTTATATTTTAACAAGCTTAGACAGATAAAGTCCTTTAAAAATTCATAACTTTGTTATTCGATATTCATTTACATATGTCTTTATATCATTGAGTTCTTACTAATGAGATCTTCGATTCTCGTTTAGCTTGTGTTGGTTAAAAACCGATCGTTCTAAAATTTGATTTTCGGGTTGTGCACTGCTATGAAAAATCATAAGAAAACCATAACATCCTCAAACGAATTTAGATTTGGACATTCTCTATATGGACGCTCTCGGTTTAATGTGTACCATGACTTTCATTTAGCTATCTAAGGCTAAAAAGTAGTTTATTAAAACTTTAATTTTTATGATACGCGATGTTGTGCTTGTTGGTCATAACTTCTTCATTATAAGTCGGATTTTAACATTCTTTATATGTATGGAATCCTTCTGTCATATACTATACTTTGATTAAGATTATTTATTCTAAATAATATTCTACTAAAAAGTTATTTTTAATGCTTATTTTCTCTAAATTGACTAGCCTGAATCTGCTGGTGTTACATTTATCTCCCCCTTCATATGATTACATCCTATAAACATCAACGAAAAGGGACTTGTATAATGAGTCCATACGTTACCTTTCCATCCTAGTGGTAATGGTAATTATTATGTCCTTTCAAATTAATATCTAACTTTTGGATTTCTTGTCTGCTGGTAACTGTATAATGACCCCATATGTTACCTTTGGTTAAGATTATTTATTCTAAATAATCTTCTATCAAAAATTCATTTTTAACGCTTATTGTATCTAAATTGACTAGCCCGAATCTGCTGGCGTTACATAGAGCTTTCTTTCAGGAGGTAAGGATATGTGATGCAGTAGAAAACGAATTATCTATGAGCTTTAACAATGTGATAAGAGTTGTAAGGAAAAAAGCAATCATCACATTGCTAGAAGAAATTAAATTGTATTTTATGGAAAGGCAGTTTAATTTGAGCATGAAAGGTAGCTCATGGCCTGAATTTAAACCATGTCCAACAATCACAGTCTTACACAATTAGTGGAAAAAATCTCAAAGGTAAATAATTTATCATTTTATTAAATATGATGAAAACTAGTAGCATAGACTAACTACTTTATTTTTTCATTAGATATTGGCACGTATTACCAACTGGTTTAAACCAGTTTGAGACAAGGAACTGACCAGAGTCCTTGTAGATTTAGACAAGAAGACATGTTCGTATGGAGTGTGGTAGCTAAATGGGATCGGTATGTGGATTCAAATGCAACCATATCCTACTTGAATAGAGAAGTTGGAAGTTATGTGGATCCCATGTACCATGGAGCATTTTACAGGAACAATTATAAATATCCATTGCATGGGTTGAAAGGTAGCAATATGTGGCCTTCTATTGAATTCATCCCACCACTTCCACATTTGAGGAGGTAAATGGTAGGAATACCAATAGTTAATAAAAGAAAGGACCTAGGTGAGCGAATCGACCCAATCAAAGATCCCAACTTTTTCTCCATACTGTCACGGACCAAGTTTCGGGAAAATTCCACAATCGTCTAGAGAACTCTGGAACAATCAAGTATACTTGAGAAATCTTCAGAGAGATCAAGAATGCTCTACGAGACCCTGGAAGATGCTAGAATATTACAGATGTCCGTGGAATAAAGGAGAACGATCCATAATAAATCAAGAAGGCACTAGACGAAGCTAGAACGACCTGGAAGACTTTGGAAGGATCTAGAACACGCTAGATCATACAAGAATGATTTGGATAATGTTGGGATGACTTAGAGATTTCTAGAGCATCGTATACAAGTCTACCGTATTATAGAGTCTTGTAAAATCCATGTATATAATAGGAAGAGTCTAGATTAGTCATGAATGATCGGGACCTAGAAACTTCCATTTGAGGAGGTGTAAGGTTCCTATAAATAGGGGGAGGACTCATTTGTCCAAACCGTCAAGAAGTTGCCTTGTAAAGAAGTTGAGTTATATAATAGAAGCTTTCTTGAAGTGTCCCTTGTCGTAACTGTTGCTTCCTAAGTTCGTTAGTACATTTAGATCATCGAAGTTAGCCTGACTTAGTTGGAGAAGCACTAAGTGGCACATAATATTGACTAGTTTAAAAGAGTCATCCCGTGACAAGTGGTATCAGAGCTTGGTTCGAGCAAGCAAGAGACCATTACGATGGAAGGAGCAAGTGAAGTATTCAATATTCCCCCTGTCGTTGAGGAGAAAGGAAGGAAGTCCAAGAAGAGGGATTAATCGGTAAATGCCTTGGCAAGCTTAGAAAACAAGCATACAAGGACAAAGATCAACGTCGGTGAGATCCTTGAATGAAAGGATACCATCGATCAATTCGTTGCTGAGATAAGTGACACGAGCGATGGATTGAAGGAGACCATCGGTGTCATCAAGGAAGAAGTCCTTGGACTTATCAGCACCCTGCGGAGAGAGTTCCGTGAGAAGGTAGATGCATTACAAGCCGAAGTAAACCTGTGCAAGGCAGCAATCACTGGAGGGACCATTGAAAGAACGTTTCCGCACAGAAAAGCACCCAAACCATTGAAGTATGGAGGTAAACGCGACCCCAAAGAACTTAACGAACTATTTTGGTCGATGGAATGCTACTTCAATGCTAGTCAAGTGAAGGAGGACAAAATGAAGGTAGATACAACCGTACTTTATCTATGCGAGAGTGCAGCTCTATGGTGGCGAAGGAAGCATAGTGAAGGCCCACTCGAGCATCCATTTCATTCTCCTCCAACCAACGCACATTGAAGGATTCTACAATCTTCTTCGTCTTCTTATTGTAAACCCTATATGCGGTGCGTGCAACATAAGCTACAAAATAACAATCATTGGCTTTAGCATTGAACTTCGGGTTAGACTCCAGCTAAAGAAGGATGCAAGGGCAGCCAAATACATGGAAATAACTGCTTGAAGGCTTATGACTATATAGAATCTCGTACAGTGTCGTGATCTGGGCTTTGTTGATTAAAACACGATTCTGAACGTAGCAAGCAGTGTTAATCGCTTCAGCCCAAAAGAAAACAGGTAACTTTGAGTCACACAACATCGTCCTTGCAGCGTCTTTCAATGTTATATTTCTCCTCTCAGCAACACCATTTTGTTGAGGCATGTGAGTAGAGCTGTATGATGGGTTTTGAGCATTCTAACACTTCCTAAGTGTACATGCAACCCTAATAAACCTTGGATCTATGTTTGTCTAAGACACATGCAAATAATTATTTTTCCAAGGCTTATATCCTAACTAGCATGGCATGGGGAACTTGAATCAAATAAAGCTAGTAGAAACACTTACCTTGTAGTTGTAGTTGATAACTTGGAGTTTTAAAGCCTAGCACCAATAATGTGGATGCCTCAAATGAAAGTCACAAATCACCACAAACTTGGAACTTGCGAGAATAGTCACCACTTCTCTTGAAATCGGCCCTCACCTCAACATGTGTCAACTAGTGTCCACTAGATGCAACTAGATTGATTTCAAGAGCCAAGGTCTCATTTATATAGTGTGGTGGATTAGGGTTACATCCATGTAAACCCTAATACCCATGTCTCTTCATTTCCATGAGATCCATGGGTTAAAGCTCCATGGAGTATCCATGGACTTCTCCATCCAAGCCTAGCCCATTCCAAATAAGCATAAGCCCACACTATATAAATATAAAAGCCCATATTTAATTAGTAATATCTTTGATCACTAAATTAATCCTAGATTAATTATAGATCACTACTAATTAAATAATATGATCTTATATTAATATATTAGAACTTATAATATATTAATAAATCATAACTTGTACTATTCTCAAATATTATCCATAAATTGTTCGGGTGAAGTGCAACCCAAATGGACCATGCCGGGTCGGGTGAAGTACATACCAAATATAGTTATGGACTTAGACACTATATCCAACAGTATCCCACTTGGATAAGTCTAGTAACTATATTTGCAAGTATAACTTCAGGAACCGATCAGCACTCGTAGCTCTTTAAACTCTGTTGAACTTGAACGCGCCATTTAGATAAGTGATCATATAATCCTCTGTTCTAGATATCAGCTGGACAAACACATGGAACATTGTCTTGCTTATTGTCCAGCATTTGTTTCCCGATTTCCGATTTGTTTGACATAGAACTTAACTGAACCCATCATGACAGTCTTGATTCATACCTACTTCCGACATATGACCGACTGTGGAGGTTTGAATAATATGATATACCAACCAAAATTATTCTGGAAGTCAAAACATGCAAAAGAAATATAGTAAGAGATCGACAAGAGATAGTAACACTTTACTCATAAATAAAACACCTTTTATTCATCATCAAATGTCAATTACACTTTACAAATTTCCGGGTTATCTAACTACTAAAACTTATATCATCCTTCAGCCCTATGCTCCGAGCATGCTGGAGATGCTTAACCCTACTCAGTCCCTTCGTGAGGGGATCTGCCGGGTTCTCATCCGATGATACCCTCTTCGCCACGAGGAGTCCTTCTTCAATTCGATGTCTGATAAAATGGTATTTTCTGTCAATGTGTCTGGATCTCCCGTGATCCCTTGGTTCCTTGGCTAAGGCAACCGCACTATTGCTGTCACAAAAAATCTCCATTGGCTCTTTTATAGCTGGTACAACTCCAAGGTCTCCGATGAAGTTCTTTAGCCATATCGCCTCCTTTGCTTCCTTGCTTGCCGCTATATACTCTGATCCACAAGTGGAATCAGCCACTGTCTCCTGCTTGGAACTCTTCCAAGAGATTGCTCCTCCATTTAGGGTAAAGACCCAGCCTGACTGAGAGCGGAAATTATCCCTATCAGTCTGGAAGCTAGCATCACTATACCCTACAACTCTCAAGTCATCACTCCCACCGAAGGTAAGGACCCAATCCTTAGTCCTTCGCAGGTACTTGAGGATATTCTTTACCGCAGTCCAGTGTTCCTTGCCAGGGTTCGCCTGATACCTGCTAACCATGCTCAAAGCAAAAGCTACATCAGGTCGAGTACACGTCATAGCATACATGATCGATCCTACAGCTGAAGCATAGGGAAATCGACTCATTTATGCTATCTCAGCCTCACTACTAGGGTTTTGTGTCTTACTCAATCTGGCGTTACACTGAATGGGTAACTCACCTTTCTTGGAGTTATGCATGTTGAATCTTTTCAACACTTTGTCCAAGTAGGTACTTTGGCTAAGTCCAATTAGCCTTTTACTCCTGTTTCTCAAAATCTTTATCCTGAGGATATAGGCAACTTCACCAAGGTCCTTCATAGCAAAACACTTCCCAAGCCAGGACTTTACTTCCTGCAGGGTTGGGATGTCATTTCCTATGAGTAGTATGTCATCCACATACAGTACCAAAAAACTGACTATGCTCCCACTAGCCTTGATATAGACGCAAGATTCATCTTCACTCCTCGAAAAGCCAAATTCATTGACTTTCTCATCAAAGCAAAGATTCCACCTGCGAGGTGCCTGTTTCAATCCATAAATGGACTTCTCGAGTTTACACACTCTATTAGGGTACTCGTTGCTGACAAAACCCTCTGGCTGACTCATGTAAACATCTTCAGCCAACTTTCCATTAAGGAAAGCGGTTTTGACATCCATTTGCCATATTTCATAGTCATGAAATGCAGCTATGGCTAACAGAACCCGAATAGACTTAATCTTGGCTACTGGAGAAAAGGTCTCATCATAGTCCACTCCAGGAATAACAGAGAAGCCCTTTGCAACCAGTCTAGCCTTATAAGTGTGTACATTACCATCCATGTCGGTCTTCTTCTTGAAGACCCATTTGCACCCTACAGTCTTACGACCAGGTACATTCTCAACCAAGTTCCAAACTTGATTGTCATACATGGATTGTATCTCGCTATCCATGGCCTCTTTCCATTTAGCAGCCTCAGGGCCTGCCATGGCTTCCATGTAGCTGTTAGGTTCATCCAGACCTACTAGTGTCTCATCACTAATAAGTGTCTCACCTTCCGCAGTAATATGGAAACCATAGTAATGCTCAGGTGCATTCCTAACTCTCGTGGAACGCCTCAGAGGTACAGGCTCATCAACTGGCTCAACAGGAGTTTCCTCCTCAAGTTGAGGGCTAGTGTTCGAAGTTCCTTCATCGCTTGACTCTTGAATTTCTTCAAGATCAATTTGCCTCCCACTGTCTCCTTGGCTTATAAATTCTCTCTCTCGAAAGACTCCTCTTCTTGCTACAAAGACCTCATTGTCACTAGGTCTGTAGAAGAAGTAACCAAAGGATTGCTGTGGGTAGCCGATGAAAATACACCTCTCGCTTCGAGGTTCGAGCTTATCATGAGTCTCGCGTCTCACGAAAGCCTCGCAACCCCAAATCTTGATGTGGTCTAGCTTAGGTACTTTGCCAGTCCACATCTCGTGAGGAGTTTTGGCAACTTTCTTTGTAGGGACAAGATTAAGAATATGGGCGGCAGTCTCTAAGGCATACCCCCAGAATGAGATTGGTAGCGTAGCTCGACTCATCATGGAACGAACCATGTCCAACAAGGTTCGATTATGCCTCTCAGCCACACCATTCAACTGTGGTGTCCTGGGAGGTGTCAATTGTGAGACAATCCCACATTCCCTAAGATAGTCGAGGAACTCTGAACTAAGATACTCACCTCCTCGATCGGATCGAAGCATCTTAATGTTCCTGCCCAATTGATTCTCGACTTCCTGTTTAAATTCCTTAAACCTCTAGAAAGTCTCTGACTTATGCTTGATTAAGTAGACATATCCATATCTACTGTAATCATCAGTAAAAGTCAAATAATAACGATTAGCATCCCTTGTGGCATGTTTGAATGGTCCACACACATCCGTGTGTATAAGGTCCAACAAACCTTCACCCCTCTTACACGAGCCTGTGAAGGGTGACTTTGTCATTTTTCCAAGTAAGCATGACTCGCAACTATCATCTGACTTTAGGTCAAACGACTCCAAGACTCCATCCTTTTGGAGTTGGCCTATGCGTTTCTTACTTATATGTCCAAAACGACAATGCCATAATGATGCTTTATCCAAGTTATTATTATTAGTAGAATCAATACACAAAACATTATTTCCCAAGTTATCTACAACAGATACAGCTTCTTACACACCATCACAAGGTAATGCTTTAAAATAAAAAACATTATTATAGAAAACATCTATAGAACCAACTTCATTATTAAAAGAAAAGGTAATCCCTTGTTTGTACAAAGCATGAAAGGAAATAATATTTCTTGCCATTCCTGGCGAATAACAACACTTATTCAAATCTAAATTAAACCCACTACTTAGCGATAAAGTATAAACTCCAATCTTGGTAACAGGTAAAGCTTTCCTATTCCCCATGATCAAGTTTATTCTTCCTTGCTCCACATTCTCACTTCTTCTTAGTCCCTGCAAGTCACAACAAATATGAATACCAGAACCGGTATCAAGGACCCAAGATTTAGAATGGGGTGAGTTATTAGAAATGATAGTGTAAATACCTGCATGGTTGGTTTTGACTTTCCTATCCTTCACATCCTGCTGGTACTTTGGGCAGTTCCGCTTCCAATGAGATTTTTCATGACAATAGAAACATTCAGCCTCTTTTGGGTCAGAAGAAGGAGTGATGGAACCTTTCTTGTTTCCACTTGAAGACGAGCCATCAAGGGTCCGAGCATTGGTACCCTTCGAGGATCTCTTTCTCTTCCTCCATCGATTTTTCCCAATTGCCAAAACCGGAGTTGAGTTTGGAGTAGGAGTGATAGCAACCGACTTCCCCTTAAGACCTGATTCTGCGGTCTTGAGAAGTCCCTGAAGTTTGCTGAGTGTGACCTCTTCCTTATTCATGTGATATGTCATGCGGAATTGATCATAGGACGATGGTAAGGAGTGCAAAATGATATCTATTGCAAGATCCTCAGGGAAGTTCACATTAAGCTTCAGCAAACGATCGACATACCTTTGCATTTTCTGCATGTGGCTCGTGACGGATTCCCCGTCCTTCATCATGGTTGTTATCATGGAGCAGATGATTTCATACCTTTCTTGTCTTGCACTTTGATGGTATCTTTCCATCAAATCTTGGTGCATTTCATAAGGGTAGAAATCCTCATAATACTTTTGGAGTTCCGCTGTCATCGTGGCCATCATGATGCAAGCCACTTTCGTAACATCCCTTTCATCCTTAAGCTCCTTGTCAAGGACATATTCTTTGTCCTCGTAGCGGGTAATCATCCTGATGTTTCTGATCCACTCATTGAAGTTGGATCCATCAATGGTGACTTTCCCTCACAAGTTCATAAGGGTAAAGGAGCCATTAGGATTAGAGCCAGAAGCATTGTTGGAAGACATCTGAAGAGAAGAGAACTAGATTAGTTTAGATATAAGAGAGTCCTTAATAAAACACCCAAATGTAATATTAAGGCTAGGATCCAATCACAATATAATATAACTTAGAAGAGGTATGCCGTAATCTAAGCTATACCATATTTGAAAGGTAGGTGAATGACGATTCACCAATTTCCACCACGAAAACCGAAATATTTAAGTATTAGGTTTTTGATTGGTTCTTAGAAATTCCTATATTCTTTGAGATTCAATGAACTTTTCAAAGGCATGTTTCAATCTCGAGTGTGCCCTCCAGGTTTTGTGACTGGGATGCCGAGGATCACAAAACGAGGTGTGAAGTAACCATGCAAATCACTTGGTACCCTTAAAGTTTATCACTCAATCGATGTGCCGGTAAACCACACACGCTCCATCGATACTATAATAAACCTTAAGTCACCCTTTACCTACCTTGTTAAGTCCAAGTTAGTGTGCCGGTTAACCACACACGCTCCACCAACGACTTAATCAAAGTGTAAAGTGTAATTTCATGGATTAGCACCTTATTCACATTTTTCCTAAAGTAACTAAGATTGGGAATTTAATAAAACATTTAGTTACTTTATAATATTCATCATACTTTGAATGAGAATTTGTAAGTCCTTGTCTTACCCGTTCGGCTAACGACCCTCCACCAGTCAAGCAAGCGGTGGGTGAGAGTGGACACCCATTAAGTCACCATTTTATAGGCAACAACCTTATACCCACCTTATAGACCGGCTTCGTGAATGAGGCATACTAGCGGTAAGACGACTTTGTTCTTATACATATATATATATATAATTATTAAATCATAATAATATAAGTATAAGGGTTGAATTTTAACTTTTAAAATTCTAAGGGTTGGAACTAAAGTTTTAACTTAACTTTACTTGTTCCAAAACTTGAGGGCAAGTTTTGTAAACTTTCAAAACTTTTCATATCTTGTAACTTATGAGTTTAATAGAGTAATAAAATGAAGACTCTTCACTTTTCTGACTCTTGTGTTTTTTTAATGGTTTTCAATCCAAGAGACTTTTGGTTTTCCATAACTTGAGGACAAGTTATGGACTCCATTAAATCACATTATGATCATGAATTAATCTACCACATAGGTTACAAATAATTCCTATGATCATCTAAACATCATAAGAACAAGATCATGAACATGAACACTTTCATATATCAAAATCACACTTAATCTTTGTAATTTTGATAACTAGTTGTTGTAAATGAGTTAGAAAAGACATTACACCTTCTAAAACAAGTTTTCAAGTACCAAAACAGTTTAGGGTAATGTTTCTAATCCATTTCCAGCAACTAAAGTCGAAAATCTGCACTCTGTCGACCCTACTCGTCGAGTGCATGAACCTACTCGGCGAGTAGGTTGAAGATACAAGTGGACTCGGCGAGTCCATCAGTCAGATAGCAAGATTTTGACTTTTTCCAAGCATATTGCAACAAGTATCAAACAAACAAGCCTAGGCTCTGATGCCACTGATGGGTTTTGAGCATTCTAACACTTCCTAAGTGTACATGCAACCCTAATAAACCTTGGATCTATGTTTGTCTAAGATACATGCAAATAATTATTTTTCCAAGGCTTATATCCTAACTAGCATGGCATGGGGAACTTGAATCAAATAAAGCTAGTAGAAACACTTACCTTGTAGTTGTAGTTGATAGCTTGGAGTTTTAGAGCCTAGCACCAATAATGTGGATGCCTGAAATGAAAGTCACAAATCACCACAAACTTGGAACTTGAGAGAATAGTCACCACTTCTCTTGAAATCGGCCCTCACCTCAACATGTGTCAACTAGTGTCCA
The DNA here is from genome assembly GCF_051521515.1 of Lactuca serriola. Classification (NCBI taxonomy): domain Eukaryota; kingdom Viridiplantae; phylum Streptophyta; class Magnoliopsida; order Asterales; family Asteraceae; genus Lactuca; species Lactuca serriola. The sequence continues at coordinate 121,198,055 of NC_136412.1, forward strand.
CTAGATGCAACTAGATTGATTTCAAGAGCCAAGGCCTCCTTTATATAGTGTGGTGGATTAGGGTTACATCCATGTAAACCCTAATACCCATGTCTCTTCATTTCCATGAGATCCATGGGTTAAAGCTCCATGGAGTATCCATGGACTTCTCCATCCAAGCCTAGCCCATTCCAAATAAGCATAAGCCCACACTATATAAATATAAAAGCCCATATTTAATTAGTAATATCTTGGATCACTAATTAATCCTAGATTAATTATAGATCACTACTAATTAAATAATATGATCTTATATTAATATATTAGAACTTATAATATATTAATAAATCATAACTTGTACTATTCTCAAATATTATCCATAAATTGTTCGGGTGAAGTGCAACCCAAATGGACCATGCCGGGTCGGGTCAAGTACATACCAAATATAGTTATGGACTTAGACACTATATCCAACACTGTATTGACGCATAATTCCCTTTTCTGCGCAAAAACGATCAAGAACTGCATTCTTGAATTCTGTCCCATTATCAGTACGAAGCGCCTTCACCCGGTTGTTGGTTTGGTTCTCAATCATCAAAATGAACATCTTGATCAGATCAGCAACCCCAACTTTGTTGGATAAGGAGAAAACCCACGTAAAACGAGAGAAATCGTCAATCACAACCAGATAGTACGAACTTCTGTTGATGCTTAGGACGTTGATCGGACCAAATAAGTCCATATATAATAGCTGGAGCACCTGGCAAATTGAGTTAACCTGTTTTAGCAGGTGTGGTTTTCTATGATGTTTACCCTGGCCACATGACACACACTTCTCAAAAGTTAAAAAATCTCTGACAAGTAAGCCACGGACCATCTCATTCTTCGCAAGACAATTTATATTTTTAGCGTTAGCATGACCGAGTCTTTGGTACCACAGCATTGCATTCTGTTCGGTGACCTTTGAAAAGAGGCAAGTGACTTGCTCAGGAATGTTGTTATTCATGTCAATAATATATGAATTTCCATCCCGCTTGGATTTGACAAGTATCCATTCTTCTGGGATGACAATGCCTTGCTTGAGAATCATGTGCTCTTTGTCGGTGAAATGTGTAGAATATCCTTTGTCACAAATTTGGGAAACGCTCAACAAGCTGTTTTTTAACTAGGGAGCAAAGTTGACATTATCAAAGCTTAGCACTCCATTTGTAAAGGTTCCTCTATGAGTGATATTGCCACATTCTCCACCCGCAAAGGAAACATATCCCACCTTTAAAGGATTGAATGTTGCTCAATTGGGAGATGTCTCCTGTCATATGCCGGGAGCAACCGCTGTTGACGTACCAAGGTCTGACGACATTCCTCCGCAATTGTCGCTACAAACTGTGCGTGATCATTTAGATTTGGGAACCCCGGTCATCACTATCCTGGGTTGGCCCTTTACATTCTCTTATTGATCCTTAAAAACCTTCAAATCATCATTTCTATTGTTTTTAGAGGATGCTGATGATTGATTGGAAGTTAATTTGGGCATCCAATGATATTTAGGTTTCCTAACAGTCACAAATGGTTTTGAAATATGTTTCTTATTAGTTTGCATTGATCATCTAGATTTTCTACAAGAATTGGTTGAAGATCCAGAATTACTATTTGACGAAACCGATCTTGGAGAAACCGTGTTCGGTTTTGGAAAACTGTTTAGGACTTTGTTATGAAAAACCTTTTTATTCTTTTGAAAAACTGTTCTTTTTCTTCTTCGATCATCCTTCCAATCATAATCCTTAGAACGAATTCTTGAGGACTTTCTAGTTAAAGACCTTCCTCTAGATTCGTTCTCTCCTCTTAGTGACGCATAATGTACAAAAATTCTATTTGAACAATTCCTAGCTATATGACCACCAATACCACAATTAAAACAAAATTGTTTATTATTATTAAAACCTATACTTCCTTTTTCAGATTTATTTTCCATACCGACGCGCTTACTTTTCCCACATGAACATGAAGTAGGTTGTGAGATAAGTGAGGATGTAACAGATGGAGTGACTTGTGGAAGTGGTGTGTTTTCATTAAGATCATTAAAACATCAAAATTATCAAATAGTTCATCAAACACTTCAAAAAAAACTTAAACCAATATTAGCAGGTACAGAAGTATCACAAAAAACGTTGTCATTTTTAACAGAAATAATAAAATCTTTATTTGGAACAAAAACATCAGGTTCAGACTCAATTTTGTTATCAGAAACAGATCCTTCAACTTCGTGCTTTGACTGATCTAAGGATTGATCTGCAGGGGAAGTAAAAACGTTAGAACTTTCAACATTAATAACTCCTCCTAAAACAAAACCAGTTGGCTTGCCATTAACCATGAAAGATTCGTTGGCAATCTCCTCATCAGTGACATGTTGATACTAATAATTATGATTGATAGGAGGAGGCACTTTATCATACCCTAAACCCTTTTTCTGGTTTTGTTTGAACTGCAGGCAATGGTTAATCATGTTGGAAACTACCTTGCTTGATACATCATATTTTTTAAAATCAAAATTTGGAGTATCAAATTTGTTTTTTAATGTATCAAGCTCAGTAATTAACTCAACATTCTGTCTCTTGACATAATCATAGTTTTCACACTTATTATTGCAGTCTTCCTGAAGTCTCCTAAAGTCCTTTATCTTTGTCTCCAACTGGGCCCTTAGGGGTTTTTGTCATTTTCTAAGTTGGTAGCCCTCATATCTAAGGTCCTCTACTTCTCTATGTAAAGATTCTATTTTGTCATAAAGAATTTTAACAAAGTCAATACACGCTTGAGAACAAGAAGGTAAACTTACCTCATTTTTCTTTGGTTCAGAAGTAGAAGATACCGTCAGCGCAAACTGTAGCTCCATCATCTTTTCTTCTGGATTAATTGCAACATTCTTCATGGGAGCTTCATCATTGACTTGGGCCAGGTGAGCATTCTCAGGTCTTGAAATGTTCAAAGCCTGAATCTGGTCCTCCCAGTCAAATGACTGAGCAACCATAGCTTTTTCGCTGTTGACTTGAGCACCTCCCGATTGTTTCCCACTACAACCATTGACCTGTCATTGTTTAACCTTCTATCTGGCTTCAGGCACTCACGAGCAAAATGACCCGGCTCGTGACATTTGAAACAACGCAACTTCCCTTTGTTGAACCCCACCTTTTTATCAGCATTCATACCCAATTTGTTCTTCCCAGTCTTCTTGGCAAACTGCTTAGCCCTGAATACTGCCATAGCTATCTGCCATGTGATGTCCATCTCTTCCATATCTTCTGGATGAATCTGATCCAGATCGACAAATGTCAACTGAGGTGGAAGCTCTCCAGTAGGAAGAGCATTATAGCAGTTCACAAGTATTGTGGCAAATGCAAGATTTTCATCACATTCCTTTGTGTTTGAGGAAGATGCCACAAATGGTACATTGGAGGAGGGAGCAGCTTGAGGAGTGACATGCAGCTGGCTTTGCGAGTGAGACATGGATGACGTAGCAGTAATTTTTTGGATCTGAGGCTGTTGAACAGCAAATGCTTGACCTGAGAAAGGAATGACTGATGAAATAGCATTGTTAGAGGAAATCCCGAGGTTTGCACTCGAATACGAATTCACATGATTAATCTCCCCCTATTTATCATCAATGTTGTAGGCTTTGATGATTGCCATTGTTTCAGCAAGAGTGAGACGATTCAAATCCTTAGTCTTCTTAATAACAGCTACATTCATATCCCATGACTTTGGAAAAGCATTTAGTAGCTTTTTGTTTATCTCTGACTTGGTCAAGAAGATCCCATAAATGTTCATCTCAGTAGTGAGAGTGGAGAATCGTTGCAGCTGTGCCTCCAGGGTTTCTCCGGGAATGTAGTTGAACATGATAAAATATTGAGGCAGTATATCTTTGCGGCTTTCCTTCATGTATTCATTAGCTTCATATACCTCAATCAAGACTTCCCACAAAGCTTTTGCTAAAGTATACTCTTTGAAACCTTGAGCTATATCAAGAGATAAAGCCATGGTCAGAATGGCCAAAGCCCTTTCCTGTTCTTCCACTTTCTCAAAATCTTCATCTGTATAGTGTTCAACCGCTTTGTCAACTATTTGCCCTGCAACAGTGGTGGTAATTCTGACAGGATTCTTGATGATGCTTCTCCAAAACATGAAGTCTTTCATTTTAATCTACTTTTCAATCCGATATTTCCATTCAGGAAAACCATCTGCAGACAGGAGTCTTGGAATGCGTGTAATTGTGCCCATGACAGAATCCAACTCAAGATGATGTGTTTGACTTTGAGAATCCATTTATTATGATTTTAAAACATAAAGTTAAGATAAAAAAAATTGTCAAAATTAAGTTTACGGTCAAGCTATTTACGACCGTAAACTGAGTTTACGGTTAGAAAGTTTATGGTCGGGGTGTTTACGGTCTGAGCGCTTACGGTTAATTAAGATGCACTGATTACGGACCAAGAACACAGTTTATGGCTCTTGAATGTACTTGAGTTTACGTCCGTAAACAGGGTTTATGGTCGTAATCTCTTAGCAGTAAACTCCCAGAAATCTCAGTAAATGCAAATCTAGAGTAGATTTGATCACTTTAGCAACGAAGACACCAAACCCTAATCTCGGAAAATGAAGAATATGAGTTTAAACAACTGAAAACTCGATTGAATGATGCTTTGACACCGGTCTGCTCTGATACCAACTGAAAAACATATTTTACAACTCAATATACTAGGCTGTGAACTCTGTGGCATCAACAACCAATAATGACCTAAACAACCTCTATTTATAGGGGACTTGGGCCGGAAACTGGGGTTACGGCTGTAAACAGGTTTACGGCCATAAACTCACTAACAAACTACCATAACACAAATAAGACTCAAAAGAACTATTACAATGAAAGCCTAGACCAAACCTCTAACTGGACCCTTCATTTTTACTCTGAACTCATCCAGTAAACATTGTAAGCTCCATTATGGACTAGAAATTCAAGCTTACCCCTATGATTGCACTATCGAGGGATCATTCTCATTATACCACATATCTTTTTTTTTCATAATCAACTCTTAAGATATAACTTTCTTGGTTCTTGATTTCAACTTGAACTTGACTTGGATTTGACTTTGAATTGCAGATTTCTCAAGTTGCTTGATGTACCATTTTCAACATATATAATGACTGGGCGCGGATTTTACTTTGAGGCCCACTATATCTTCAATACTTCAAAAATGATAATAAATTGTGGGTATAACAAGAGTTCACTTCTAACCTCAAAAGGCACAAACGCTATAGGGATAGTAATTCAAGGAATGATTAGGGTATCCAACCTAATTTTTTTTAAGACATTTAAGGAAATTATTTCTAAAATACTGTTTGTTTTTCTATCCCACACTTCCATTGTAAAAATTATCTGTCTCATACGTTGGTTCGTATCGATAACATTTAAAGCACTTTCAAAAGATAATTCTTAAAATTGATTGTAATGAGACTGTTATTTTCAGTAACTATTACACTTCATCTTAACAGAGCTATCGAATGTAAATAATATCCTCATCTCATATAAATTTTTTAAAAAAAATTGATTTTTTTTTAGATTTTTTTCGGAATTTTTTATTATACAGAAAATAAATAAAAACTAAAATAACTAGAAATAAAATATTTTTGGGTTTCTACTTTTTGAATGCAGAAAAATGAAAAGGAAAATATTTTTTGGATTTTCGAATTTTTTTATATCTCATCATAATCTTCAAGTACTAATTTTAATATTAGGACTAATAATATACATATTATTTATCATCGTACAACGAATGAGAATGCAAATGCGAGACAAGTTTTGTCGCTAAGCCTTTTTAATGGTAAATCCAATTTTTTTGAAGACTACATCCATAGATCTAGGGGACATAACATTGGTATGCATGATCTTTTGTACTCTATGAAGAAGCCCCACCGCATCTGACGCAAGAAAACCAAACGTATCAAATGCAAATGGAATGAACACGTATTGATTTATCATGCACAGTTTCTCATGTTTGATGACCTTGCATGTAACAACTTTTAATGTAGTCTGTCCTGCCGTGGAACCCTCAACCCTCATGCCAATGAAAATTAACCTGAAAAACTGACAATTAAAATTTTAAACAAAAAATGAAATTTTCTACACTAACTCTCTCCCCAAGCTTAAAATGATGCATTGTCCTCAATGCTTAGAGAGGAATGAACAGCTAAATAAAACATATAAAAACAAAAGGGTGCGGCTAGGAATGAGTGTACTTGATAAGATTGCAAAAATTCTGATTTGACAAAGATGTGGCCAAAGATCTGAATTTCAACAACCCTGTTGATCCTTTGATTTCCCCAAGCTTGCTTGTAACTGCGACCATCTCTTTACTGAAAACATGAAAAAACTAAAAACTACTCCTCGGGTTGCCTCCCAGAAAGCCGCCCATTTTTAAAGTCGTTGGCTAGACTTTGCCTTACCGTATTAACTAAATGGCGTGGCTGGGACTTCTCTGAATATGAACTCTCTTTCTTTTCACTCCATATCCCTTCAAATATAGCAAGATTAGTGGATTTGAAACTTGTTCAGCAAACTGGAAAGACTCAAAATTGCCTTCAGATATGTTCTTCTGATTTTCATACTTCTTTCGTTTTCTGATCTTCTTTTTCTTTCCAAAAATCTCCTTCTTTTCTTCAAACTTTCTTCTTTTTAGATTCATCTATGATTTTTCCTTAGTAGATTTCGTCTCCTTCTCTTCCCCAAGCTTATTTCTTTTCAGCTTCTTATCAATAGCTAACTTCTCTTCTTTTTCACAAAGCTTTCCTTTTTCCAGCTCTTTTGATATGGTAGATAAGTTTCAGTCTACAAGTATTTCTTGCACGGAGACATTAAAAAACTCACATAAGCCCTCAAATAAAGGACTGCTAGTACCTAAATAATTAATAAAAATATTTTCACAAGTATAATAATCATTCATTTTAAAATTCATTACGTCCCCATCAAATTCCATAGAAAGCGTACCGCCAAAAACATCAATTTTTGTTTTAACATTTTTCAGAAATGGTCTTCCCCAAATAATTGAATTTTTATCTGATACGTCTAAATCACCCATGTCCAAAATATAAAAATCAGCAGGAAAAATACGATTATCCACCTGGACAAGAACATCCTCCAGTACACCTTTTGGGTGTACTATCGAGTGGTTAGCCAACTGGCTAATTGTCCCGATCTTTTGTAAAGTTTCAATTTTTAATTTTTCAAAAACAAAATAGGGGAGGACATTGACTGAGGATCCTACGTTAAACATGGATTTTAGAAAATAACGGTTCCCCAATTTACAAGGAATCAAGGAAATCCCCGGATCCTTGCACTTTGGAGGCAAACCTTTTTGCAAAATTAAAGAAATATTTTTGCCAGCTTTTATAGTTTCACTAAATTTCATTTTTTTTCTTAGAAATACATAAATCTTTCATAAACTAGCATAACATGGGATGTGTTGGATAACATCTAAAAGTGGAAGATTTACCTCAACCTTGCAAAAACATTCCTTGATGTCTTTATCCTCTCTTTTGCGCTTCATATTTCTCAGTCTTGACGGTAATGGAGGTAAGGGATTATACTCCTTCAGATTTAACTTCACAAATTTTGGAAGTGCTTTTCTTTATAGCTTTTCAGATTCTTCTACAACCAACACCTCTTCATATTCTTCCTCTTCTTTTTCTGTCTCTTTTACATCTCCTTCTTTTACTAGAACTTCTTCAAACTCTTCCTCAGCTTCTATTTCAAGTTCAGATGCGCTTGATCCTCCATAACTTTTCCCACTTCTCAGGGAAATAGAACTCACATTATGATTCAGATTATTTTTAGTATGTCATGGTAACTTTCCTTAAATTCCAGACGACCCACAAAAGATGCAAGTTGAGATACCTGTTGTTTCAGATTCTTGGTACTTGCTCTGGTTTCTATCTAGAATTCTTGAGTGTTGGTGGCAAGACTCTTCACTATGTCTTCTAAGGCCACACTAGAACTACTAGGTTGCAGGTGTATGTTCTGATTTTGGTAATTCAAGTTTTGAAATTTTTGCTGATTCAGAATCTGGAAGTATTGGATTAATGTCTAAGTCCATAACTATATTTGGTATGTACTTGACCCGACCCGACATGGTCCATTTGGGTTGCACTTCACCGACGCAACTTATATGGATAATCTTTTGAGAATAGTATGTTTATGATTACTATTAATATATTATAAGTTCTAATATATTAATATGGAATCATATTATTTAATTAGTATTGATCAAGAATTAATTTAGAATTAATTAAGTGATCAAAATGAACTAATTAAATATGGACTCTTATATATATGGAATGGGCCAAGTTCATTTAGGTTGGGCTAAGCTTTCATGGATAGTCCATGGAGTGTTTAACCCATGGATCCTAGGAAATGAAAGGTCATGGGTATTAGGGTTTAATCCTAATCCTCCACACTATATAAAGATGTCCTTGGTTGGTGAAATTGGCACTAGTATGGTACACTAAGAAAGGCTAGCCGATTTCACTAGAGAGAACCAAGTATTCATATTCTCTAAAGTCTTCCAAGGTGTTTTTGGTGATTTGTGATTCCACTTGAGGCTTCCACACTATTGGGGCTAAGCTCTTAAAGCTTGAAGACATCAAGCTACATCAAAAGGTATGTCATCTAACTAGTACTTTGTAGTATAAGAACTTCATAATATGCTAGTTAGGACTAAAGCCTTGGAAAGTTCTTATTTGCATGTATAATAGAGAAAACACATATCCAAGGTTTATAGGGTTGCATGTACACCATAGGAGTGTTAGAATGCTCAAAACCCAACAGTGGTATCAGAGTCTAGGCTTGTTTTCTTGTTATACTTGCAAAAGTAGCTGAAAAAACAAGTTTTGATGCTGTTTGCCCAGCAGACTCGCCGAGTCCGTGAATGGACTCGCCGAGTCCAAGGCAAAATGAATCCAACTTTCCGAGTTGATTTGGGCACTCGACGAGTTGGACCCACAGACAGCATAAATTCGACTTTTTTGGCTGGAATTGGACTAGGAACATTAGCCTAAGATGTTTTTGGACTTATAAACTTGTTTTTGATGCGGTAATGTTCATGCTAATCCAATTTCAAAGAGATAATTGTCAATAGATTCATGTTTTGTATTAGTTTAAGGTTTAGGCTAATTACATGAAAAAGTTTGATTTGAATTATCTTGTTCTTATGAGTTGCTTAGATTAAAAGAAAAGTTGAGTGAAATAGTTGTTTTCAATCCAAATTAATCTAAGAGTTGATTCTAAAATGTGTTTTTGTAACTTGTACTCAAGTTATATGAAAAGTCACATTTAAGTTTCATATAAAAGTCGGAAAAGGTTACAAAATGAAGAGTCTAGTTCTAATTAAATGGTTTTATGACTCCATAACTTGTCCTCAAGTTATGGAGAACCAAGAGTCTCTTCATTAAATAATAATAAAAAAAGTGTAACCTTAATTAATTCCATAAGTTATAAAATAAAGAAAAGTTAATTCTTTTAGTAGTTTAAAGTCTTCCATAACTTGTCCTCAAGTTATGGAACTTGAAGAGTTTTTGGATTGAAACTACTTTAAACACATAAGTTATGGAATTAATTAGTTTTGAATAGTTTCAAAAATTGCCCTCAAGATTTGGAATTTGAAAAGTTTTCACTTATGAATACTTTAATTCCAAGTTAGCCCTTAGAATTTTAAAAGTTAAAAATCAACCCTTATACTTTATAATATTGTAAGTTAATAATATATATATGTATAAGAGTAAAGTCAGTCTTACCGCTAGTACGCCTCATTCATGAAGCCGGTCTATAAGGTGGGTATAAGGTTGTTGCCTATAAAATGGCAACTTAGTGGGTGTCCACTCTCACCCACCGCTTGCTTGACTGGTGGAGGGTCGTTAGCCAAACGGGTTTGACAGGACTATAATTCTCCCTTCATTAAAAGTATTAATGATAAATACTAAGTAACTAAACTCTTAATAATACCCAATCTTAGTTACCTAGGAAAATGTGAATAAGGTGCTAATCCATGAAATTACACTTTGCACTTTGTTTAAGTCGGTTAGTGGAGCGTGTGTGGTTAACCGGCACACTAACTCGTATTTAACAAGGTAGGCAAAGGGTAACTTAATGTTTATCATAGTATTAATGGAGCGTGTGTGGTTAACTGGCACATCGATTGAAGGGTAAACACTTAAGGGTACCCAGTAATTTGCATGGTTACTTCACACCTTGTTTTGTAATCCTTGGCATCCCAGTCACAAAACCTGAAGGGCACACTCGAGATTGAAACATGCCATTGAATAGTTCAATGAATCTCAAAGATCTAGGAGTTTCAAATCCAATTAAAACCTAATAAATTATTTCGTTTTTCCTAGTGGAAATTGGTAAATCGTCATTCACCTACCTTCAAATATTCTATAGCTTGGATTACGACATCCCTCTTCCAAGTTATAAAATAGTTTGTTGGGTCCTAGCCTTAATATTTCATATTGGGTGTTATATTAAGGACTTTAAATCAACTATCTTGAATATCTCCCAAAAGATGTCAAGTTCAGACATCTATGATCTTCCCAAATATCTTGGAACATCACTTCCTCCACCCCCTCCAATTATTCTCCCTAACCCACAAGTTCAAGGTCACTCAAGCCCTATTGGCTAGGCAAGGTCTAGATGCGATCACATCTTGGATATGTAGTCACATATTGACAAGTCGGAAGAGTTGGGTGTCAAAGTCTTGAGAAAGTTGGTGGCTCAATCACTTTCTAAGTCACATAGTGAGTTCCTTGGGACTCCTATGAAACAGAATATGACAAGACCCTTAATGATCTTATCTATTTGCTTGGTGCTGCTAAATCAGAAATGATTTAATATACTAGTAAAGCAAATTTGATTAGGAGATCAACTTCAAAAAAAACTTTATGGATAGGGACAATAGTGACACAGGAAATCCATAAATGCATTCTCTTCCAAATGGAAAGGGATTGGCCATAGTCAACTTGGTTGAATAAATGGTAAAGAGAAAGGCTAAGTCTGAGATAGTCCCATGTACTATTACCTAAGGGTCCATATGTTTCTATTGCCAAAGGAAGGGGCTTTGGTTACGAAGCTGCGAAGCTTACCTAAGGATGGTAAAGTCAATAAGTTTGACTTTATTTCAGGTAAAACTTCCACTATCTAACTCTACTAAGTTTCTATTATGAGATTCTTGATACATGATGTGACAAGGTCACATGTTGATGTTTTAAGAATCAAAGAAAAGTAAAGAAACTTAAATAAAAGAGTATGCTGAATCTGATCGCGTAGATGGATTTCTATCGCATAGTTTGAAGATTAGATTCTTGAGCTACTTCTTAGGAGTTATGAGATATTACTTAGGAATAGATAACAACAAGTTTTCATATGGATTGTAAGGATAAGTTTTTCCGCAAATTTTTAAAATAAAAGGAAAAAAATGATGATTTTATTTATTTTAAAATATCCTTACAATGGCATTTGGGGAAAATTGTTGCTTATATGATTCCATTAATAGCAAGAGTGGAAATATGAAATTGATTCTTTCATTTGTGGTAATGTCTAAATTTACCAAATAAGGAAAGATTCTCATTACCCAAGTTTCAATTGGACCGGAACTTGGAATCATGCAAGTTGTATAGCATGATGAATGAGAACTTTTAAGTATTGGAAAAATTAAGACTAATTACTTGTTCACATGGATGTGTGAGTCAAGTGAAGGACTAAGGGATCGAGTACACATTCTGGTGCACTGGTCAAGTCCACCACAAAAGATCGATAAGATTATTCGTCATAATTTACTAAAGCTCAGTAAATATGGTTATACTTACAAGCTTAAGTGTAATTCTGAGACATTGGAAAAGGTTCCAATGTAAGGCAGAGAGAATAAGAAGAATCCAATTAGGCAGAATGATAAGAGTTTCTCAAATCTAAAAAGATGGGAAAGTACTTTAGTATAAGTTTTTATGATCATCTTACTGATTTAGAGACCTTATCACAATTCATCCTCTAAGTGCCTTCTTATAGCTAAGAAGAGGAGCTATGGATTGTTGAAGTGGTTAAATCAAGAAGACGATTCATACTTTGTTCCAAAAAAAGAATTCTTAGAGTCATACTCCAAGATTGTAACTTGAGTGACATGTCTTAAAGAAGGTTTAAAACACTTGTCAAATGTAAGAGTAAAAGTTTTCTACTCTTGTACATTTGAAATTGGTAAGTTGTGATGTTTTGGATAAAACAAAGACCAACTAAGGCTAATTGTGTGAAGTGTTTGTCTTGATTAGAATCCACACTATCTCTTGAATATCTGACAAGAAAGTCTTATATGTCAAGAGGACAGTGGGAGTCTTAAAAGTCTTGAAAGTCTCAAGAACTAATCAAGAATAAAACCTAAAGTTCTTCACTAGCACATGAATTGAGGGTTACAACCTATCATGATGACATATTTTGTGCCCATTCCAGTTAAAGTTGGCTTTGCATATGAGTTCTTAGAGTTCTCAATTGGTTGCACAACAACTTGGAAGCAATGGCAGGCCCTTGAGTTGCCAGGTGGCAAGAAATTAAGATTGCACAAGTTCAATCCATATGAGTTAGGATTTGTCACTAACCTAGTTTTGTGATTATGGTTTTGACAATTCACATGGATAAGAACACATACACCATTAAATCTAAGTGTCATAAGGTTTCTCTCCGATTCATGTAAATGAAGGTGAGGAAACACTTTCACTAACTAGATTTTAGCTAGATAGCAATTGTGATATTTGCATTCTCAAAGTCGTTAGTGGAGCGTGTGTGGTTAACCGGCACACTAACATGGACTTGTGAGAAGTGGCAAAAAGGTCTAACCAGTATGATTATGGCATCCCTCTTCATAATTTTTTAGACACACCTATGAGCTATCTAAGGGAAGGCGTATGATTTTGATAAAGTTTTATCAAAACAATCTAGTATCAGAAATCTGAACTTTGATTAGAAAGTCAATAAAGTATTGATTTCTAGAAGTCCAGTTGATTTCTGGGTACATGTCAAAGCTAGTGGGAGCATAAGTGTTATGCTATTAATCATCATGTTAGTGGGAGCATGATAATTATGATAAAGGTTGCAAGTTAGCAATGTTAATTATAGAAAAACAAAAGGTCTCAATTGGTAAAAAGTTGTTTTGCTATAATTAAGGGATAAGAAATTATACTTCATCTCAAATCTAAAGCTTAGATTGAGATTTTAATCGTATTTAGTCAAGAATATATATGAATTTCATGTTGGGATGGCTCAACGTAAGGAAATTCTATATATAGGTCCATTATTTGCGTTCTAAATTTTGATTATGATTACGGCATCCCTTTTCATAATCTGAATTATGAGAACTTGGCAAATAGAAATGGAAATAATATAGCAAAAGACTGTTATGTGAGACATCGTGAATCGTGTCCCATATGCTTCGGATATAGGATCGATTACATGCGCTATATTTATCCTTTCTAAAATTTTCCAAATGCCTGGGGCATTAAGAAGGGAAAAGGCCTAGAATTGGATATGACTAAAATTATTAAGCAATTGTCGAGGACAATCTAAGGTTTACCAAAGATTGGTTGCTCAAGGACAGCTAGAAGTATAGTGTTAATTCTGGAAGGACCATATTGACATCATCTGTAAGGAGGCAACTCTTGTTTGGAAGTGATAGTCAAAATGGAATATGGAAATGGTTCAAAGTTAGAAAGTATTCAATCTGTAAGATTAGGAAACTTAATGCAAGAAGGATGTTTCCAAGGAGTTGATCTCCTTTGGAATACTCTGTAATGATTGTTGCCAAGTATGGTTGAATTTGTGCATAAAGTTGATAGCTGAAACAGTATACAATGAATAATGTGTAATCATATGGTGATAAATAAAAGGTGTTTTATTTATATTCATAAGTTCTGAGACCATATTGGATTCAATTATTCTTGTGTTTCATTTTGCATGTTTTGACTTCCAGAATAAACTAGGTTATTCTTCCGGAATGACTAAGTTATTCAAACCATCCACAGTCGGTCATTTGTTGGAAGTAGATATGAATCAAGACTGTCATGGGTTAGCTTGTAGAGGTATAAGGTGTTGGACAAAGGGCTACAACACTCATGAGTGCTCATAAGTTCTGAGTATTGGATTCAACCATTGCTCATTGGAATCACTTCATGGATTTTATCACAAGTGATCATGAGACGATAATATCTTATATTCTTCAAACCTAGAGATATGAGTTGTTACTATGAGTTGGTTGTACATTGATTGCACGAAAACGCATTCGGTAACTCGGTGTTATAAAATGTGCCTTTGTGTATGATTCAACAAGTAGTAGAACAAGCCATATGAGTCGAAGTTTATCCATTCCTTTTACCTTCGGGATAAAAACGATATATGTGGGCCCCTCAATGATTTAATGATGACACATGTGAGTGCTTGGCCAAGCCAGGACTGATTTGATTTGTTCAATCAGTCAGTCGTCATGAATCAAAAATTGGGAAACAACAAATGGACAGAGAGAATGATTATAATCCATGTCTCAGTCCATATGATATCTAGAATGGAGGAATATATGATCCCTTATCTAATGGACAAGTTCGTTGACAAGATCAGAGTTCGACAACGGCTTTAAGAGCTACGATTTCCAGTTAGGTTTTGAAGTCATACTCAATAATAGTTTTAGACTTATCCAAGTGGGAGACTATTGGATTAATGTGTAAGTCCATAACTATATTTGGTATGTACTTGACCCGACCCGCCATGGTCCATTTGGGTCGCACTTCACCGACACAACTTATATGGATAATCTATTGAGAATAGTATGTTTATGATTAATATTAATATCTAATAAGTTCTAATATATTAATATGGAATCATATTATTTAATTAGTATTGATCAAGAATTAATTTAGAATTAATTAAGTGATCAAAATGAACTAATTAAATATGGACTCTTATATATATGGAATGGGCCAAGTTCATTTAGGTTGGGCTAAGATTTCATGGATAGTCCATGGAGTGTTTAACCCATGGATCCTAGGAAAAGAAAGGTCATGGGTATTAGGGTTTAACCCTAATCCTCCACACTATATAAAGATGTCCTTGGTTGGCGAAATTGGCACTAATATGGTACACTAAGAAGGGCTAGCCGATTTCACCAGAGAGAACCAAGTATTCATATTCTCTAAAGTCTTCCAAGGTGTTTTTGGTGATTTGTGATTCCACTTGTGGCTTCCACACTATCGGGGCTAAGCTCTTAAAGCTTGAAGACATCAAGCTACATCAAAACGTATGTCATCTAACTAGTACTTTGTAGTATAAGAACTTCATAATATGCTAGTTAGGATTAAAGCCTTGGAAAGTTCTTATTTGCATGTATAATAGAGAAAAAATAGATCCAAGGTTTATAGGGTTGCATGTACACCATAGGAGTGTTAGAATGCTCAAAACCCAACATGAAGTAGGGCTGGTAATTCGGTTGCTAATAATTTTAGTGCTAAGGACTTACACTCCTTCAGATTTAACTTCACTAAGATTGGAACTGCTTTTCTTTATAGCTTTTCAGATTCTTCTACAACCAACACCTATTCATATTCTTCCTCTTCTTTTTTTGTCTCTTTTACATCTCCTTCTTTTACTAGAACTTCTTCAAACTCTTCCTCAACTTCTATTTTGAGTTCAGATGCGCTTGAGCCTCCATAACTTTTCCCATTTCTCAGGGAAATAGAACTGACATTATGCTTCAGATTGCTTTCAGCGTGTCCTTGTAACTTTCCTTAAATTCCAGATGACCCACAAAAAATGCAAGTTGAGATACCTCTTGTTCCAGATTCTTGATACTTGCTCTGGTTTCTGTCTAGAATTCTTGAGTGTTGGTGGCAAGACTCTTCACTATGTCTTCTAAGGCCACACTAGAACTACTAGGTTGCAGGTGTATATTCTGATTCTGGTAATTCAAGTTTTTAAATTTTTGTTGATTCAGAATCTGGAAGTTGGGCTGGTAATTCGGTTGCTAATAATTTCGTTGCTAATGGCTTATACTCCTTCATATTTAACTTCACTAAGTTTGGAACTGCTTTTCTTTATAGCTTTTCAGATTCTTCTACAACCAACACCTCTTCATATTCATCCTCTTCTTTTTCTGTCTCTTTTACATCTCCTTCTTTTACTAGAACTTCTTCAAACTCTTCCTCAGCTTCTATTTCTAGTTTAGATGCGCTTGAGCCACCATAAATTTTCCAACTTCTCAAGGAAATAGAACTCACATTATGCTTCAGATTGTGTTTAGTGTGTCCTGGTAACTTTCCTTAAATTCCAGACGACCCACAAAAGATGCAAGTTGAGATACCTTCTGTTCCAGATTCTTGATACTTGCTCTGGTTTCTGTCTAGAATTCTTGAGTGTTGGTGGCAAGACTCTTCACTATGTCTTCTAAGGCCACACTAGAACTACTAGGTTGCAGGTGTATGTTCTGATTCTGGTAATTCAAGTTTTGAAATTTTTGTTGATTCAGAATCTGGAAGTTGGGCTGGTAATTCGGTTGCTAATAATTTCGTTGCTAAGGGCTTATACTCCTTCAGATTTAACTTCACTAAGTTTGGAACTGCTTTTCTTTATAGCTTTTCCAGATTATTATACATTCAACACCTCTTCATATTCTTCCTCTTCTTTTTCTATCTCTTTTACATCTCCTTCTTTTACTAGAACTTCTTCAAACTCTTCCTCAGCTTCTATTTCTAGTTCAGATGCGTTTGAGCCAGCATAACTTTTCCCACTTCTCAAGGAAATAGAACTCACATTATGCTTCAGATTGTGTTTAGTGTGTCCTGGTAACTTTCCTTAAATTCCAGACGACCCACAAAAGATGCAAGTTGAGATACCTTCTGTTCCAGATTCTTGATACTTGCTCTGGTTGCTGTCTAGAATTCTTGAGTGTTGGTGGCAAGACTCTTCACTATGTCTTCTAAGGCCACACTAGAACTACTAGGTTGCAGGTGTATATTCTGATTCTGGTAATTCAAGTTTTGAAATTTTTGTTGATTTAGAATCTGGAAGTTGGGCTGGTAATTCGGTTGCTAATAATTTCGTTGCTAAGGGCTTATACTCCTTCAGATTTAACTTCACTAAGTTTGGAACTGCTTTTCTTTATAGCTTTTCAGATTCTTCTACATTCAACACCTCTTCATATTCTTCCTCTTCTTTTTCTGTCTCTTTTACATCTCCTTCTTTTACTAGAACATCTTCAAACTCTTCTTCAGCTTCTACTTCTAGTTCAGATGCGCTTGAGCCACCATAACTTTTCCCACCTCTCAAGGAAATAGAACTCACATTATGCTTCAAATTGTTTTTAGTGTGTCCTGGTAACTTTCCTTAAATTCCAGACGACCCACAAAAGATGCAAGTTGAGATACCTGCTGTTCCAGATTCTTGATACTTGCTCTGGTTTCGGTCTAGAATTCTTGAGTGTTGGTGGCAAGACTCTTCACTATGTCTTCTAAGGCCACACTAGAACTACTAGGTTGCAGGTGTATATTCTGATTCTGGTAATTCAAGTTTTTAAATTTTTGTTGATTCAGAATCTGGAAGTTGGGCTGGTAATTCGGTTGCTAATAATTTCGTTGCTAAGGGCTTATACTCCTTCAGATTTAACTTCACTAAGTTTGGAACTGCTTTTCTTTATAGCTTTTTAGATTCTTCTACATTCAACACCTCTTCATATTCTTCCTCTTCTTTTTCTGTCTCTTTTACATCTCCTTCTTTTACTAGAACTTCTTCAAACTCTTCCTCAGAATCTATTTCTAGTTCAGATGCGCTTGAGCCACCATAACTTTTCCCACTTCTCAGGGAAATAGAACTCACATTATGCTTCAGATTGTTTTTAGTGTGTCCTGGTAACTTTCCTTAAATTCCAGACGACCCACAAAAGATGCAAGTTGAGATACCTGCTGTTCCAGATTCTTGATACTTGCTCTGGTTTCGGTCTACAATTCTTGAGTGTTGGTGGCAAGACTCTTGACTATGTCTTCTAAAGCCACACTAGAACTACTAGGTTGCAGGTGTATATTCTGATTCTGGTAATTCAAGTTTTTAAATTTTTGTTGATTCAGAATCTGGAAGTTGGGCTGGTAATTCGGCTGCTAATAATTTCGTTGCTAAGGGCTTATACTCCTTCAGATTTAACTTCACTAAGTTTGGAACTGCTTTTCTTTATAGCTTTTCAGATTCTTATTCATTCAACACCTCTTCATATTCTTCCTCTTCTTTTTCTGTCTCTTTTACATCTCCTTCTTTTACTAGAACTTCTTCAAACTCTTCCTCAGCTTCTATTTCTAGTTCAGATGCGCTTGAGCCACCATAACTTTTCCCACTTCTCAGGGAAATAGAACTCACATTATGCTTCAGATTGTTTTTAGTGTGTCCTAGTTACTTTCCTTAAATTCCAGACGACCCACAAAAGATGCAAGTTGAGATACCTGCTGTTCCAGATTCTTGATACTTGCTCTGGTTTCGGTCTAGAATTCTTGAGTGTTGGTGGCAAGACTCTTCACTATGTCTTCTAAGGCCACACTAGAACTACTAGGTTGCAGGTGTATATTCTGATTCTGGTAATTCAAGTTTTTAAATTTTTGTTGATTCAGAATCTGGAAGTTGGGCTGGTAATTCGGTTGCTAATAATTTCGTTGCTAATGGCTTATACTCCTTCATATTTAACTTCACTAAGTTTGGAACTGCTTTTCTTTATAGCTTTTCAGATTCTTCTACAACCAACACCTCTTCATATTCATCCTCTTCTTTTTCTGTCTCTTTTACATCTCCTTCTTTTACTAGAACTTCTTCGAACTCTTCCTCAGCTTCTATTTCTAGTTTAGATGCGCTTGAGCCACCATAAATTTTCCCACTTCTCAAGGAAATAGAACTCACATTATGCTTCAGATTGTGTTTAGTGTGTCCTGGTAACTTTCCTTAAATTCCAGACGACCCACAAAAGATGCAAGTTGAGATACCTTCTATTCCAGATTCTTGATACTTGCTCTGGTTTCTGTCTAGAATTCTTGAGTGTTGGTGGCAAGAATCTTCACTATGTCTTCTAAGGCCACACTAGAACTACTAGGTTGCAGGTGTATGTTCTGATTCTGGTAATTCAAGTTTTGAAATTTTTGTTGATTCAAAATCTGGAAGTTGGGCTGGTAATTCGGTTGCTAATAATTTCGTTGCTAAGGGCTTATACTCCTTCAGATTTAACTTCACTAAGTTTGGAACTGCTTTTCTTTATAGCTTTTTAGATTCTTCTACATTCAACACCTCTTCATATTCTTCCTCTTCTTTTTCTCTCTCTTTTACATCTCCTTCTTTTACTAGAACTTCTTCAAACTCTTCCTCAGCTTCTATTTCTAGTTCAGATGTGCTTGAGCCACCATAACTTTTCCCACTTCTCAGGGAAATAGAACTCACATTATGCTTCTTATTGTTTTTAGTGTGTCCTGGTAACTTTCCTTAAATTCCAGACGACCCACAAAAGATGCAAGTTGAGATACCTTCTGTTCCAGATTCTTGATACTTGCTCTGGTTTCTGTCTAGAATTCTTGAGTGTTGGTGGCAAGACTCTTCACTATGTCTGCTAAGGCCACACTAGAACTACTAGGTTGCAGGTGTATGTTCTGATTCTGGTAATTCAAGTTTTGAAATTTTTGTTGATTCAGAATCTGGAAGTTGGGCTGATAATTCGGTTGCTAATAATATCGTTGCTAAGGGCTTATACTCCTTCAGATTTAACTTCACTAAGTTTGGAACTGCTTTTCATTATAGCTTTTCAGATTCTTCTACAACCAACACCTCTTCATATTCTTCCTCTTCTTTTTCTATCTCTTTTACATCTCCTTCTTTTACTAGAACTTCTTCAAACTCTTCCTCAGCTTCTATTTGTAGTTCAGATGCGCTTGAGCCTCCATAACTTTTCCCACTTCTCAGGGAAATAGAACTCACATTATGCTTCAGATTGTTTTTAGTGTGTCCTAGTAACTTTGCTTAAATTCCAGACGACCCAAAAAAGATACAAGTTGAGATACCTGCTGTTCCAGATTATTGATACTAGCTCTGGGTTCTATCTAGAATTCATGAGTGTTGGTGGCAAGACTCTTCACTATGTCTTCTAAGGCCACACTAGAACTACTAGGTTGCAGGTGTATGTTCTGATTCTGGTAATTCAAGTTTTGAAATTTTTGTTGATTCAGAATTTAGAAGTTGGGCTGGTAATTCGGTTGCTAATAATTTCGTTGCTAAGGGCTTATACTCCTTCAGATTTAACTTCAATAAGTTTGGAATTGCTTTTCTTTATATCTTTTCAGATTCTTCTACATTCAACACCTCTTCATATTCTTCCTCTTCTTTTTCTGTCTCTTTTAAATCTCCTTCTTTTACTAGAACTTCTTCAAACTCTTCCTCAGCTTCTATTTCTACTTCAGATGCGCTTGAGCCTCCATAAATTTTCCCTCTTCTCAGGGAAATAGAACTCACATTATGCTTCAGATTTTTTCAGTGTGTCCTGGTAACTTTCCTTAAATTCCAGACGACCCACAAAAGATGCAAGTTGAGATACCTGCTGTTCCAGATTCTTGATCCTTGCTCTGGTTTCGGTCTAGAATGCTTGAGTGTTGGTGGCAAGACTCTTCACTACGTCTTCTAAGGCCACAGTAGAACTACTAGGTTGCAGGTGTATATTCTGATTCTGGTAATTCAAGTTTTTAAATTTTTGTTGATTGAGAATCTGGAAGCTGGGCTGGTAATTAAGTTGCTAATAATTTCGTTGCTAAGGGCTTATACTCCTTCAGATTTAACTTCACTAAGTTTGGAACTGCTTTTCTTTATAGCTTTTCAGATTCTTCTACATTCAACACCTCTTCATATTCTTCCTCTTCTTTTTCTGTCTCTTTTACATCTCCTTCTTTTACTAGAACTTCTTCAAACTCTTCCTCAGCTTCTATTTCTTGTTCAGATGCGCTTGAGCCACCATAACTTTTCCCACTTCTCAGGGAAATAGAACTCACATTATGCTTCAGATTGTTTTTAGTGTGTCCTGGTTACTTTCCTTAAATTCCAGACGACCCACAAAAGATGCAAGTTGAGATACCTGCTGTTCCAGATTCTTGATACTTGCTCTGGTTTCGGTCTAGAATTCTTGAGTGTTGGTGGCAAGACTCTTCACTATGTCTTCTAAGGCCACACTAGAACTACTAGGTTGCAGGTGTATATTCTGATTCTGGTAATTCAAGTTTTTAAATTTTTGTTGATTCAGAATCTGGAAGTTGGGCTGGTAATTCGGTTGCTAATAATTTCGTTGCTAATGGCTTATACTCCTTCATATTTAACTTCACTAAGTTTGGAACTGCTTTTCTTTATAGCTTTTCAGATTCTTCTACAACCAACACCTCTTCATATTCATCCTCTTCTTTTTCTGTCTCTTTTACATCTCCTTCTTTTACTAGAACTTCTTCGAACTCTTCCTCAGCTTCTATTTCTAGTTTAGATGCGCTTGAGCCACCATAAATTTTCCCACTTCTCAAGGAAATAGAACTCACATTATGCTTCATATTGTGTTTAGTGTGTCCTGGTAACTTTCCTTAAATTCCAGACGACCCACAAAAGATGCAAGTTGAGATACCTTCTGTTCCAGATTCTTGATACTTGCTCTGGTTTCTGTCTAGAATTCTTGAGTGTTGGTGGCAAGACTCTTCACTCTGTCTTCTAAGGCCACAGTAGAACTACTAGGTTGCAGGTGTATGTTCTGATTCTGGTAATTCAAGTTTTGAAATTTTTGTTGATTCAGAATCTGGAATTTGGGCTGGTAATTCGGTTGCTAATAATTTCGTTGCAAAGGGCTTATACTCCTTCAGATTTAACTTCACTAAGTTTGGAACTGCTTTTCTTTATAGCTTTTTAGATTCTTCTATATTCAACACCTCTTCATATTCTTCCTCTTCTTTTTCTCTCTCTTTTACATCTCCTTCTTTTACTAGAACTTCTTCAAACTCTTCCTCAGCTTCTATTTCTAGTTCAGATGCGCTTGAGCCACCATAACTTTTCCCACTTCTCAGGGAAATAGAACTCACATTATGCTTCATATTGTTTTTAGTGTGTCCTGGTAACTTTCCTTAAATTCCAGACGACCCACAAAAGATGCAAGTTGAGATACCTGCTGTTCCAGATTCTTGATACTTGCTCTGGTTTCTATCTAGAATTCTTGAGTGTTGGTGGCAAGACTCTTCACTATGTCTTCTAAGGCCACACTAGAACTACTAGGTTGCAGGTGTATATTCTGATTCTGGTAATTCAAGTTTTTAAATTTTTGTTGATTCAGAATCTAGAAGTTGGGCTGGTAATTCAGTTGCTAATAATTTCGTTGCTAAGGGCTTATACTCCTTCAGATTTAACTTCACTAAGTTTGGAACTGCTTTTCTTTATAGCTTTTCAGATTCTTCTACATTCAACACCTCTTCATATTCTTCCTCTTCTTTTTCTGTCTCTTTTGCATCTCCTTCTTTTACTAGAACTTCTTCAAACTCTTCCTCAGCTTCTATTTCTTGTTCAGATGCGCTTGAGCCACCATAACTTTTCCCACTTCTCAGGGAAATAGAACTCACATTATGCTTCAGATTGTTTTTAGTGTGTCCTGGTAAATTTCCTTAAATTCAAGACGACCCACAAAAGATGCAAGTTGAGATACCTGCTGTTCCAGATTCTTGATACTTGCTCTGGTTTCGGTCTAGAATTCTTGAGTGTTGGTGGCAAGACTCTTCACTATGTCTTCTAAGGCCATACTAGAACTACTAGGTTGCAGGTGTATATTCTGATTCTGGTAATTCAAGTTTTTAAATTTTTGTTGATTCAGAATCTGGAAGTTTGGCTGGTAATTCGGTTGCTAATAATTTCGTTGCTAATGGCTTATACTCCTTCAGATTTAACTTCACTAAGTTTGGAACTGCTTTTCTTTATAGCTTTTCAGATTCTTCTACAACCAACACCTCTTCATATTCTTCCTCTTCTTTTTCTGTCTCTTTTACATCTCCTTCTTTTACTAGAACTTCTTCAAACTCTTCCTCAGCTTCTATTTCTTGTTCAGATGCGCTTGAGCCACCATAACTTTTCCCACTTCTCAGGGAAATAGAACTCACATTATGCTTCAGATTGTTTTTAGTGTGTCCTGGTAAATTTCCTTAAATTCCAGACGACCCACAAAAGATGCAAGTTGAGATACCTGCTGTTCCAGATTCTTGATACTTGCTCTGGTTTCGGTCTAGAATTCTTGAGTGTTGGTGGCAAGACTCTTCACTATGTCTTCTAAGGCCATACTAGAACTACTAGGTTGCAGGTGTATATTCTGATTCTGGTAATTCAAGTTTTTAAATTTTTGTTGATTCAGAATCTGGAAGTTTGGCTGGTAATTCGGTTGCTAATAATTTCGTTGCTAATGGCTTATACTCCTTCAGATTTAACTTCACTAAGTTTGGAACTGCTTTTCTTTATAGCTTTTCAGATTCTTCTACAACCAACACCTCTTCATATTCTTCCTCTTCTTTTTCTCTCTCTTTTACATCTCCTTCTTTTACTAGAACTTCTTCAAACTCTTCCTCAGCTTCTATTTCTAGTTCAGATGCGCTTGAGCCACCATAACTTTTCCCACTTCTCAGGGAAATAGAACTCACATTATGCTTCATATTGTTTTTAGTGTGTCCTGGTAACTTTCCTTAAATTCCAGACGACCCACAAAAGATGCAAGTTGAGATACCTGCTGTTCCAGATTCTTGATACTTGCTCTGGTTTCTATATAGAATTCTTGAGTGTTGGTGGCAAGACTCTTCACTATGTCTTCTAAGGCCACACTAGAACTACTAGGTTGCAGGTGTATATTCTGATTCTGGTAATTCAAGTTTTTAAATTTTTGTTGATTCAGAATCTAGAAGTTGGGCTGGTAATTCAGTTGCTAATAATTTCGTTGCTAAGGGCTTATACTCCTTCAGATTTAACTTCACTAAGTTTGGAACTGCTTTTCTTTATAGCTTTTCAGATTCTTCTACATTCAACACCTCTTCATATTCTTCCTCTTCTTTTTCTGTCTCTTTTGCATCTCCTTCTTTTACTAGAACTTCTTCAAACTCTTCCTCAGCTTCTATTTCTTGTTCAGATGCGCTTGAGCCACCATAACTTTTCCCACTTCTCAGGGAAATAGAACTCACATTATGCTTCAGATTGTTTTTAGTGTGTCCTGGTAAATTTCCTTAAATTCAAGACGACCCACAAAAGATGCAAGTTGAGATACCTGCTGTTCCAGATTCTTGATACTTGCTCTGGTTTCGGTCTAGAATTCTTGAGTGTTGGTGGCAAGACTCTTCACTATGTCTTCTAAGGCCATACTAGAACTACTAGGTTGCAGGTGTATATTCTGATTCTGGTAATTCAAGTTTTTAAATTTTTGTTGATTCAGAATCTGGAAGTTTGGCTGGTAATTCGGTTGCTAATAATTTCGTTGCTAATGGCTTATACTCCTTCAGATTTAACTTCACTAAGTTTGGAACTGCTTTTCTTTATAGCTTTTCAGATTCTTCTACAACCAACACCTCTTCATATTCTTCCTCTTCTTTTTCTGTCTCTTTTACATCTCCTTCTTTTACTAGAACTTCTTCAAACTCTTCCTCAGCTTCTATTTCTTGTTCAGATGCGCTTGAGCCACCATAACTTTTCCCACTTCTCAGGGAAATAGAACTCACATTATGCTTCAGATTGTTTTTAGTGTGTCCTGGTAAATTTCCTTAAATTCCAGACGACCCACAAAAGATGCAAGTTGAGATACCTGCTGTTCCAGATTCTTGATACTTGCTCTGGTTTCGGTCTAGAATTCTTGAGTGTTGGTGGCAAGACTCTTCACTATGTCTTCTAAGGCCATACTAGAACTACTAGGTTGCAGGTGTATATTCTGATTCTGGTAATTCAAGTTTTTAAATTTTTGTTGATTCAGAATCTGGAAGTTTGGCTGGTAATTCGGTTGCTAATAATTTCGTTGCTAATGGCTTATACTCCTTCAGATTTAACTTCACTAAGTTTGGAACTGCTTTTCTTTATAGCTTTTCAGATTCTTCTACAACCAACACCTCTTCATATTCTTCCTCTTCTTTTTCTGTCTCTTTTACATCTCCTTCTTTTACTAGAACTTCTTCAAACTCTTCCTCAGCTTCTATTTCTAGTTTAGATCCGCTTGAGCCACCATAAATTTTCCCACTTCTCAAGGAAATAGAACTCACATTATGCTTCAGATTGTGTTTAGTGTGTCCTGGTAACTTTCCTTAAATTCCAGACGACCCACAAAAGATGCAAGTTGAGATACCTTCTGTTCCAGATTCTTGATACTTGCTCTGGTTTCTGTCTAGAATTCTTGAGTGTTGGTGGCAAGACTCTTCACTATGTCTTCTAAGGCCACACTAGAACTACTAGGTTGCAGGTGTATGTTCTGATTCTGGTAATTCAAGTTTTGAAATTTTTGTTGATTCAGAATCTGGAATTTGGGCTGGTAATTCGGTTGCTAATAATTTCGTTGCTAAGGGCTTATACTCCTTCAGATTTAACTTCACTAAGTTTGGAACTGCTTTTCTTTATAGCTTTTTAGATTCTTCTACATTCAACACCTCTTCATATTCTTCCTCTTCTTTTTCTCTCTCTTTTACATCTCCTTCTTTTACTAGAACTTCTTCAAACTCTTCCTCAGCTTCTATTTCTAGTTCAGATGCGCTTGAGCCACCATAACTTTTCCCACTTCTCAGGGAAATAGAACTCACATTATGCTTCATATTGTTTTTAGTGTGTCCTGGTAACTTTCCTTAAATTCCAGACGACCCACAAAAGATGCAAGTTGAGATACCTGCTGTTCCAGATTCTTGATACTTGCTCTGGTTTCTATCTAGAATTCTTGAGTGTTGGTGGCAAGACTCTTCACTATGTCTTCTAAGGCCACACTAGAACTACTAGGTTGCAGGTGTATATTCTGATTCTGGTAATTCAAGTTTTTAAATTTTTGTTGATTCAGAATCTGGAAGTTGGGCTGGTAATTCAGTTGCTAATAATTTCGTTGCTAAGGGCTTATACTCCTTCAGATTTAACTTCACTAAGTTTGGAACTGCTTTTCTTTATAGCTTTTCAGATTCTTCTACATTCAACACCTCTTCATATTCTTCCTCTTCTTTTTCTGTCTCTTTTGCATCTCCTTCTTTTACTAGAACTTCTTCAAACTCTTCCTCAGCTTCTATTTCTTGTTCAGATGCGCTTGAGCCACCATAACTTTTCCCACTTCTCAGGGAAATAGAACTCACATTATGCTTCAGATTGTTTTTAGTGTGTCCTGGTAAATTTCCTTAAATTCCAGACGACCCACAAAAGATGCAAGTTGAGATACCTGCTGTTCCAGATTCTTGATACTTGCTCTGGTTTCGGTCTAGAATTCTTGAGTGTTGGTGGCAAGACTCTTCACTATGTCTTCTAAGGCCACACTAGAACTACTAGGTTGCAGGTGTATATTCTGATTCTGGTAATTCAAGTTTTTAAATTTTTGTTGATTCAGAATCTGGAAGTTTGGCTGGTAATTCGGTTGCTAATAATTTCGTTGCTAATGGCTTATACTCCTTCAGATTTAACTTCACTAAGTTTGGAACTGATTTTCTTTATAGCTTTTCAGATTCTTCTACAACCAACACCTCTTCATATTCTTCCTCTTCTTTTTCTGTCTCTTTTACATCTCCTTCTTTTACTAGAACTTCTTCAAACTCTTCCTCAGCTTCTATTTCTAGTTTAGATGCGCTTGAGCCACCATAGATTTTCCCACTTCTCAAGGAAATAGAACTCACATTATGCTTCAGATTGTGTTTAGTGTGTCCTGGTAACTTTCCTTAAATTCCAGACGACCCACAACAGATGCAAGTTGAGATACCTTCTGTTCCAGATTCTTGATACTTGCTCTGGTTTCTGTCTAGAATTCTTGAGTGTTGGTGGCAAGACTCTTCACTATGTCTTCTAAGGCCACACTAGAACTACTAGGTTGCAGGTGTATGTTCTGATTCTGGTAATTCAAGTTTTGAAATTTTTGTTGATTCAGAATCTGGAATTTGGGCTGGTAATTCGGTTGCTAATAATTTCGTTGCTAAGGGCTTATACTCCTTCAGATTTAACTTCACTAAGTTTGGAACTGCTTTTCTTTATAGCTTTTTAGATTCTTCTACATTCAACACCTCTTCATATTCTTCCTCTTCTTTTTCTCTCTCTTTTACATCTCCTTCTTTTACTAGAACTTCTTCAAACTCTTCCTCAGCTTCTATTTCTAGTTCAGATGCGCTTGAGCCACCATAACTTTTCCCACTTCTCAGGGAAATAGAACTCACATTATGCTTCATATTGTTTTTAGTGTGTCCTGGTAACTTTCCTTAAATTCCAGACGACCCACAAAAGATGCAAGTTGAGATACCTGCTGTTCCAGATTCTTGATACTTGCTCTGGTTTCTATCTAGAATTCTTGAGTGTTGGTGGCAAGACTCTTCACTATGTCTTCTAAGGCCACACTAGAACTACTAGGTTGTAGGTGTATATTCTGATTCTGGTAATTCAAGTTTTTAAATTTTTGTTGATTCAGAATCTGGAAGTTGGGCTGGTAATTCAATTGCTAATAATTTCGTTGCTAAGGGCTTATACTCCTTCAGATTTAACTTCACTAAGTTTGGAACTGCTTTTCTTTATAGCTTTTCAGATTCTTCTACATTCAACACCTCTTCATATTCTTCCTCTTCTTTTTCTGTCTCTTTTACATCTCCTTCTTTTACTAGAACTTCTTCAAACTCTTCCTCAGCTTCTATTTCTTGTTCAGATGCGCTTGAGCCACCATAACTTTTCCCACTTCTCAGGGAAATAGAACTCACATTATGCTTCAGATTGTTTTTAGTGTGTCCTGGTAAATTTCCTTAAATTCCAGACGACCCACAAAAGATGCAAGTTGAGATACCTGCTGTTCCAGATTCTTGATACTTGCTCTGGTTTCGGTCTAGAATTCTTGAGTGTTGGTGGCAAGACTCTTCACTATGTCTTCTAAGGCCACACTAGAACTACTAGGTTGCAGGTGTATATTCTGATTCTGGTAATTCAAGTTTTTAAATTTTTGTTGATTCAGAATCTGGAAGTTGGGCTCGTACTTCGGTTGCTAATAATTTCGTTGCTAATGGCTTATACTCCTTCAGATTTAACTTCACTATGTTTGGAACTGCTTTTCTTTATAGCTTTTCAGATTCTTCTACAACCAACACCTCTTCATATTCTTCCTCTTCTTTTTCTGTCTCTTTTACATCTCGTTCTTTTACTAGAACTTCTTCAAACTCTTCCTCAGCTTCTATTTCTAGTTTAGATGCTCTTGAGCCACCATAAATTTTCCCACTTCTCAAGGAAATAGAACTCACATTATGCTTCAGATTGTGTTTAGTGTGTCCTGGTAACTTTCCTTAAATTCCAGACGACCCACAAAAGATGCAAGTTGAGATACCTTCTGTTCCAGATTCTTTATACTTGCTCTGGTTTCTGTCTAGAATTCTTGAGTGTTGGTGGCAAGACTCTTCACTATGTCTTCTAAGGCCACACTAGAACTACTAGGTTGCAGGTGTATGTTCTGATTCTGGTAATTCAAGTTTTGAAATTTTTGTTGATTCAGAATCTGGAAGTTGGGCTGATAATTCGGTTGCTAACAATATCGTTGCTAAGGGCTTATACTCCTTCAGATTTAACTTCACTAAGTTTGGAACTGCTTTTCATTATAGCTTTTCAGATTCTTCTACAACCAACACCTCTTCATATTCTTCCTCTTCTTTTTCTGTCTCTTTTACATCTCCTTCTTTTACTAGAACTTCTTCAAACTCTTCCTCAGCTTCTATTTGTAGTTCAGATGCGCTTGAGCCTCCATAACTTTTCCCACTTCTCAGGGAAATAGAACTCACATTATGCTTCAGATTGTTTTTAGTGTGTCCTAGTAACTTTCCTTAAATTCCAGACGACCCAAAAAAGATGCAAGTTGAGATACCTGTTGTTCCAGATTATTGATACTTGCTCTGGGTTCTATGTAGAATTCAAGAGTGTTGGTGGCAAGACTCTTCACTATGTTTTCTAAGGCCACACTAGAACTACTAGGTTGCAGGTGTATGTTCTGATTCTGGTAATTCAAGTTTTGAAATTTTTGTTGATTCAGAATCTGGAAGTTGGGCTGGTAATTCGGTTGCTAATAATTTCGTTGCTAAGGGCTTATACTCCTGCAGATTTAACTTCAATAAGTTTGGAATTGCTTTTCTTTATATCTTTTCAGATTCTTCTACATTCAACACCTCTTCATATTCTTCCTCTTCTTTTTCTGTCTCTTTTACATCTCCTTCTTTTACTAGAACTTCTTCAAACTCTTCCTCAGCTTCTATTTCTAGTTCAGATGCGCTTGAGCCTCCATAAATTTTCCCTCTTCTCAGGGAAATAGAACTCACATTATGCTTCAGATTTTTTTCAGTGTGTCCTGGTAACTTTCCTTAAATTCCAGACGACCCACAAAAGATGCAAATTGAGATACCTGCTGTTCCAGATTCTTGATACTTGCTCTGGTTTTTGTCTAGAATTCTTGAGTGTTGGTGGCAAGACGCTTCACTATGTCTTCTAAGGCCACACTAGAACTACTAGGTTGCAGGTGTATGTTCTGATTCTGGTAATTCAAGTTTTGAAATTTTTGTTGATTCAGAATCTGGAAGTTGGGCTGGTAATTCGGTTGCTAATAATTTCGTTGCTAAGGGCTTATACTCCTTCAGATTTAACTTCACTAAGTTTGGAACTGCTTTTCTTTATAGCTTTTCAGATTCTTCTACACCCAACATCTCTTTATATTCTTCCTCTTCTTTTTCTGTCTCTTTTACATTTCCTTTTTTTATTAGAACTTCTTCAAACTCTTCCTCAACTTCTATTTCTAGTTCAGATGCGCTTGAGCCTCCATAAATTTACCCACTTCTCAGGGAAATAGAACTCGCATTATGATTCAGATTGTTTTCAGTGTGTCCTGGTAACTTTCCTTAAATCCATACGACCCACAACAGATGCAAGTTGAGATACCTGCTGTTCCAGATTGTTGATACTTGCTCTGGTTTCTGTCTAGAATTCTTGAGTGTTGGTGGCAAGACTCTTCACTATGTCTTCTAAGGCCACACTAGAACTACTAGGTTGCAGGTGTATGTTCTGATTCTGGTAATTCAAGTTTTGAAATTTTTTTTGATTCAGAATCTAGAAGTTGGGCTGGTAATTCGGTTGCTAATAATTTCTTGCTAAGGGCTTATACTCCTGCAGATTTAACTTCACTAAGTTTGGAACTGCTTTTCTTTATAGCTTTTCAGATTCTTCTACAAACAACACCTCTTCATATTCTTCCTCCAGTTTTTCTGTCTCTTTTACATCTCCTTCTTTTACTAGAACTTCTTCAAACTCTTCCTCACCTTCTATTTCAAGTTCATATGCGCTTGAGTCTCCATAATTTTTCCCACTTCTCAGGGAAATAGAACTCACATTATGCTTCAGATTGTTTTCAGTGTGTCCTGGTAACTTTCCTTAAATTCCAAACGACCCACAAAAGATGCAAGTTGAGAGACCTGCTGTTCTAGATTCTTGATAGTTGCTCTGGTTTCTGTCTAGAATTCTTGAGTGTTGGTGGCAAGACTCTTCACTATGTCTTCTAAGGCCACACTAGAACTACTAGGTTGAAGGTGTATGTTCTGATTCTGGTAATTCAAGTTCTGAAATTTTTGTTGATTTAGAATCTGGAAGTTGGGTTGGTAATTCAGTTGCTGATAATTTCGTTGCTAATGGAATCAAGGTGGCATCTGATATTGCTATTTCTGCTGAAAATTATTCTGATAGCCTCCAACAGCTTTGACTGGAGAAACATCCTCTTGCAGTAACGGACACATATATGTTGGATGTTCCATCTTCAAGAAGATACCACATGCATTCTTTGTATCCATTTTTCCTTTTTCAGGAGCAGAACAACTTTTGTCAGCTTAGATATATGAGACTCAAGATGAGCATTACTGACTTCTTTGAAATCCCTTGGCTAATCTGGATACCACTTGTCTTTGTTTCTGGAATGTTTGAACTCAATCACCAACTTTTCGATCAGCTCCTGGATTTCAGTTGGTGTCATATGACCTAAGGAACCACTAGTGGAAGCATTTACAAGGTGCCTCTCCATGGGTGTCAGACCTTCACACTAGCAATTATAGAGTTGGTAGTCATTGATCCCATGTTGTTGGCATCGAACCGGTAGCTTCTTGAACCTCTCCCAGTAAGTATGTAAAACTTCTCTTTTTCCAAGTTTGATACCAATGATTTCTTTTCTGAGACTAAAGACTTGTGTTTGGATGCCCGAACTCGTCGAGTAGAGGCGGATTGACCACATGGGTTTTATGACCAACTCGACGAGTCGGAGAGACCAACTCGACGAGTTGGCGCTGTGAGAGGAAACCCTAATTCTTCGGGCATGGGTCCTATTTGAAGGACCTTAAGCCCTTATTTCGACCTCACCAACCACCTTACTCCCCTATGTGAAAACCTAATAATCTATAGTGAGCTAAAAGTGAAAGAGAGCTAATATTTGGGAATTTTAGTACACCTTCTGAAGAGAAGAGGAGAGTATCAAGGAAAGGAACGACAATAGGTTGTTGGATATGGTGTTATTTCATCTATAGCTTCTGTTGAAGGTAAAAAGTCCTCAACTTTCTCATTGTTGTGATTAGATCTCGTTTTCATGGAGTTTTAGGGCGTATTCAGTGTTGTAAAACTCGCCGAGTTGGCCGATTACTCCTCCGAGTACTCGCTACTCCGAGTTGGCCGTTCTAGAGTTGAATTCCGGGACGATCTTATGAATTAAGTTCCGAGGTGAAAATAGTATCAATGTGCCTATATTGGTCATGCACTTCATGTGATGTGATGAGCTATACAACTTAAAATTCCAAGAGGTGGTTAGATGAAAAGATACATAAAATGATCCTATTTATTCTAAGTGGCTATAGTTTCGAGATGAGAATGTTTTTTTAATTTCTTAACTAGTTTTCTTTCTAATGTTGCCATCAGAGAGTACAAACCACTTGAAAGAACTGAGGATCATGCATCATCAAACCTATTTTGCTCAGAAAACCATTGAATTTGGTTTCTTCTAATTCCTTAGTAAAGACATCATCAATTTCATTGTCAGATGGAACAAAAATAAGTTCGATGTTACCGTTTAAAACATGATCTTTAAGAAAATGGTATTGTATGTCGATGTGCTTCGTCATAGAGTGCCGAATTGGATTGTATGAGATTGCAATGATACTTTGAGAATCACAATAGATTGGGATTTGTTGAAACAGGTAACCAAAATCCAAGAGCTGAGATTTCATCCAAAGAACTTAAGATGTTCAGCTAGCAGTAGCAATGTATTCCGCTTCGGCTGTTGAGAGTGCAATGCAGTTCTGTTTCTTAGATGACCAGTTGACCAATCAAACACCTTAAAATTGATAGCCACCAGATGTGCTTTTTTTGTCCAATGAAGACTGCCATAGTTTGAATCGAAATATGCTTGAAGGAGGAAACTCTCGTTTGTTGGTACAAGATTCTGAGATTCTTTGTACCTTTTATATATCGAAATATTTGCTTAACAGCCAAGAGATTAGATATCTTTGGATTGACTTGAAATCTGGCACACCAACATGTTGAGAACATGATGGCCAGACGACTTGTTGTAAGGTAGAGTAGAGATCCAGTCATTCCCCTATACTTCTTTTCATCAACTGCAACACCAGATGGGTCCGAAAATATTTTGTGTCGGAAACCCAAAGGTACCTTGGCAAAGGCCTAGGTGTCCATCGAGTACTTTTTTAGAAGTTCTGAAATATACATCGCTTGGTGAATGAAAATTCCTTTGTTGGTCTGTTTGACTTGGAGACCTAGGAAGAAGCTTAGTTCCAGATTCATACTTTTTTGGAATCGACTAACCATTAACTTAGCAAAGTCAGCAACCATTGATGAATCGCTGGATCCAAAAATGACGTCGTCAACATAGATTTGGACAAGCATGAGACATTTTCCATTTGAGCTTCTGAACAGGGTAGGATCGAGAATACCTCTTTGAAAACCTGAATGCTTGAGAAAGTCGGTGAGGGTCTCGTACCAGGTGCAAGGAGCTTGCTTGAGGCCATAAACAACTTTTCGAAGTTTGTAGCAGTAGTTCATATATGAGAGATTGAAAAAACTGGGGGGCTGTCGGATATATATTTTTGTATCAAGTTCACCATATAGAAAGGCACTTTTGACATCCGTTTGGTAAACCTTAAAGCCTTTGTGACCAGCATCAGCAAGAAAAATTATGATAGCTTTAAGTCGGGAAACATCAACAAAGGTCTCATCGTAGTTAAGCCCTTCGATCTGTGTGAATCCTTTTGCCACCAATCTTGCTTTATTCCGAATGATGACTCCTACGTCGTCTAGTTTTTTGCGAAACACCTATCTAGTACCAACAATGGGATGATTCTGAGGTGGAGGGACGAGAGTCCATACTTCATTTCTATCGAAATCTGCCAATTCTTCCTACATGGTTGAAATCCAATCAGCATGTTCCAGTGCTTCTTTGATGGATTTTAGTTCAAATATTAAGATAAATGTTGAGAAATGACATTCATTTTCAACACTTGTGGAATAACGAGTTTGTACACCAGCGTTTAGATTCCCAGTAACGTGGTTCAGAGGATGATCCTTATTCCAGACAAGTAGTCTCGGAAGTTCTTGTGCAGCAGATGATCCTATATCAAAAATGGGGTTGTGTTGCTCCCCTTGAATAGTTTGAAGTTGTGGATGATGCTCCCCCCTGAACTTCCGAACCGGATAGGATGACATCATCATTAGGTGGGAAATCGATGAAATTTACATCATCATGGTTGTTGATACGATTGGAATGGAATTCAGCAGCTGCATCTTGGAATCCATACACGATTGATTCAAAGGAAGGTTGACAATTCTCCCTCTCAACCTGAGAAGGTTGAAACGGTTCGGTTGATAAGGCTTGTCTTGTTTTATATTCTTAATCAAGAGGTTTTTTTGAGGGTCGGAACAAGCCTTCAAAGTCAACTTCATAGATTGCTTGTTAGTTTGGATATCCTGGAGCTGGAGCATCAAACTCGATGATATGGGTTGTAAGATGGGTTGGGCTAGAATTCCGAACGAAATTGTAAAAATTTGATAACTAATGGGGTAAGCACAAAGATTAGTGAATTCCCTAAAATACCATATACCATAATACATATACATGAACACAAAGCTTAGTGAATTCCCCAAAATACCATATACCACAAAGCTTACAGCCATCCATTTTGTCTTCAACATGGGTCTACATGTACTAACGACCTACAAGCCATTTCTTCAACATGGGTCTATGTGTACCTATAGCATACATCCCATTTCATCAACATGTGGGCTTATGTGTACTTACGACCAACATACCATTTTGTTAACATGAAGGCTTATGTGTACATACGACATACATGCCATTTCGTCAACACGCGGGCCTATAGGCTCCTGACCTCATTGTCGTTCCTCCATCATCCCTAACTAAATCTAATATCACAACATTTACCCACATAGAGACTACACTTTAAACTCTACAAGTACAAACACATTTATACATTCTACTCTACCAATTTCAAGTACATTTATGATTAAGCACATAGAGATTATTTTGTCATCTCTACTCTACTTGTTCTTTATCCGAACATACATGGACATATATTAATTACATAGTATGTTGAGATAACTCACCTGGAAAATTACTTAGACAATTGAAAATTATCATGGTGACCCTATTGGCGATCCAACTGGCGGGCAACACGCCTAACAAGTGTTAACCTATAATATTATACCTTATTAATCTTTGATGACATAGTAATGAAAGATAGATCTTTCACTAATGCAATGAATGTAAATAGTTATATCAAATATGTATCAACAAGGCAGTACAGTTGGGAGGCATGACCATTTTGACTGGTAGACATTCTGAAATCCAACAACCAAGCCAACATGCCCATTCTAGATACCTCTCCCGTAAGTAGATAATTTAGCATTATGACAGTAATTACTGATAAATATTATTTATGAACTCATAACAATGACTATGAATAAAAACATAAGTTACACGTAAAGCATAGTAAGTGCAGCTCAACTTATAGGAGTTTCTAGCGAAAACGGGGATTTGTGCTTGTAGAACTCTGACCTGAGCACTTCTTTCTACCTGGCTCTCTAATGCTATAGGGCGTCAATGAAGTATAAATCTATAGAATCCTAAAAAAACCCAAGAGAATTAGAATCTTAGAGAGAGAGAGATAGAGAGAGAGAGAGATGAGAGAGTTTGGTGTGAGAAAGAATGAGGCACGAACTGTTATATATAGAGGATTTTGCAATGCATGTCCCCCTTTCAAGGAGCACGTTGCGCACCCTTGCTATGTTGTTTCTCTAGAATTGTGCCACATACTAAGCTCCCTGTGGTCCACACCCCTTTCTTCTAGAAGCGTGCACCACGCCTACCAGCATAGGGCGCTTTTCGAAATTATATTTCGGACTGGCTTACATTTAGACTTTTTCAGCTAATTCTCTCTTTATTTTTTAATTTATATTTTTAATGGGCTAAGGTTGCTAAAGTCTGTATAATAGCTACAACAGTTCAATACAAATTATATTTTGGACTGGCTTTATGTCGATAGAATTGTATCTACGAGATCTTCAACTCTCATTTAGATTTCCATTGTGATTTCAGTGTCGCGTATTATTATACCAAAACTTCGAAAATTTATAACTTCCTCACGCGAAGTCATATTTGGAGGTTCTTTAGATGCACGAGTTCGCTCTTTCGATTACTATAACTTTCATCAAGAATATTTATGGTAAATGGTTCTATATCAAAAACTTCTATTTACATAACTGGTCATTTATACTGTAAGAAGAAAATGAGGTGTTACAACTATCCCCCACTTATAGAGACTTGGTTCCCGAAATCCTACTGCTAGCGTACCTAGACGTCATCTTATTGGAGCTTATTAATGTCAACTCGTGGTTTTGCCAAGCATGTAGCATTGATATTCCACGTAGAACTTCGTTTTCTACCTTATACATACTCCCGAACATCTCACAAAGTCTTCCGAACCGAGAAATCGTCGGTCTGGACTTCTAGATATTTCATGCTACAATTGATGATCGCCTTCAAATGTAAAATGTCGACACAATCAATTTGTTACGAAGTTATTAACCATGGAAATTATCTTCGACATCCTAATGGAATCCAATTCATAGCACATGCCTCTAAAAGGTTTATGGCATATCCTTAAAAAACACAAATCTAGGTTGCAAGTGGTTTCTCTACGAACATCCTAAATTTTCATCATACTTACTATAACATGTTTGCAGGCTTGAAAAAACATGAACAACACTCTAATATTTGTGAGGGACTCATAACAAGGCTTGCTTATCTTCCAACCTACTAGATTATTACGAACACTAGGTCTCTAATTGCCCTCTTGCAAGGCTCTAACTATTTTTCGTATATCTTGGTACCACTATTGTTTCGAGGAATTTGTTCTTATGCCCGCTCATGATACGTCATGACACCATCCAACTACTAGGATTACGATGCCTGATCGCTCTTGTCATCATCCATCGTTGGCCATGAGGACTCACGATCAACCTTTTGGTGGTTTTAAAGAACCGCCACCATTATCCGACTGTCCTGAAGAAACCCAATCATCATCCTTTCTCGATATCTACTTAATATAACAAATCTTTTCCTTTAAAACTTTTGAGGCTACAACTTATTAGAGGTCCTTAATCTACACTGTACATATGCTAAAATCTACTTATTATGACCTATGAACGTTGGAATTTGATATTAGTTTTCTGCTAAATCTTATGCTTATCGACTAATGGAATAGCTAAGCTAATATCGTAGCTTAACCTGAAGACAAATGACACATATGCAGCTATACTCGACGACTTACCTAATGCGACTCTTAACTAAACGAACGAGACTAGGAATTTATACTAATTGCTTACGATCCTTTTGTGTACTCTATCTCCAATCGAAACTTTGAATCCCAAATGCTTGAACAGTTCCTCGACAATATTCTACTGAATTATTGCAGTTCTAAACCTTATAGGAAATCCTTAGATCTTTTCCTTGCAGGTCTATCTTTTATTCAAATCTGGCGAGGCATCTTTACAACTTAATCTCTAACAACTACTAATGTTTACACAACTTTTGTTGGATTAATGTGTTTAAGATCATAACAAAATTGGTATATACTTGTAATTAAAAGCAAATTCCTTTTTAGGCTGCCCTCATAAACTAGAAACTGATTATAATGATGCTTGTAAGGAGAAGATATAAATTGTTAGTTAATTATATGATTAATAAATTGATTAGAAACTATATAATTTGTGAATATCTTACATGATTAATATATTAATTAGAAATAAAAAAATTTATTTGTAAATTTATTTTTTGATTAATAAGTTTATATGAAATGAATAAAAATTAAATTTTGAATTACTCAGAAATTAATTAGAATTAATTTTAAGATTAATTAGACTTAACTGAAACTGCAACGGTTGAGTTGTAATTGCTAAAAAGTTGAACAATACAAGGATTCCAGAACCTTCCATATGTTGGACGATTTGGAGAACCCTTGATAGGGTTTTTCGAATGTTCCTAATAGCTGATAGGGATAAGGATTTGAATTTAATTAAACTAATATTATTTTAAATTGAAATCACGGTTTATCCTTGAGATCCCCTATCTATAGATATGACCTATTAGCTTGCAAATTTCGTTAATACCTTTGAAACGAGCATATGATCGAAATTTCTATGCCCTCTCCTCTCTCCTTTTGTCATCTAACTTTTAGGGTTTTGGGTGTGAACCATTAGAGACATCCATATTTTTGGTGCTAGCTTTCAAAAGGAGCAAAGGAAAGGATCAAAGATTTATTTGTTATAACACATATAAGGGTACGTAGACACTAATTCATGAATTTTGATTTTCATATCGTTCCTTTAGGCTTCTTGAAGTTCATAGTATGTTGCTATCAATTAGAGAAAAACTAGATCCAAAGTAGGTTGCATATGAACTTAAGGGTTAAGATTTTCCGCTTTACATGTTTTAGTAACCTACAAAACCCATCAGTTTTAACACTATGTCACTCCTAAAATTGAACTCTTGCCAATTTACGCTAGGGACTCTTAGTTATCTTTAACTGCTATTCATAACATCAAGATTGTTTGGTTGAACCTGGATCAGTAAGTTGATCTATCAATCCTATGGCTGACACATCCACAACCCTTCAAAGCACTACCACCTCCCTGAATTGACATGGTACATCCCAATTGATCCTTTTCTAGGCGTCTCTATATGCATATTATTTGATGACTTGAAATGTTTATACTACGGAAATGCTTTCTTCTTGACATTGATCCTACGGTTTCTGTCTTTTTGGATAGGGAAAATAAGTCTTGACTACACGCTTAACTAAGCTTTCTTAGTCTCATGTATCCCAATAGTACTCGACGCACATTATGGCAAGCTACATTACCTATTAAGTTCATGAGCCTCAAATGTGAGCATATATCCCTCATCAGTGAAGGTACGAACCTAAATGGTTCTCTTGAAAATCTGATCCGCACCTGGGAATTTGGCGAATCCCCAAATCCTATCAAAAATATTAGGAGGGAAGATCAACCTTTCCTAGAGAAGCGCTCTAAGAAAATCATAGCCTATATGTATTATTGCAGAACACTTCCTTTCTTTGTTGCTCGTATAACAAAATCAAAAATAACAACCCCCGCCTATTGGTGTTGCAATTCTCTCGGACCTTTATGTCGTTATCACAAGTTGAACTACCCTCTTTATTTTCGTCTTAAGGGTCGATTCTCCCCCACTTGTGTTCGACCGTTCATCTGCTTCTGCTCGTAACTAGCATAAATCTAATCTAGCATTGCCTATGTCATTTATAGCTTCTTTTGACCTTGAAGAAACTCGTGTTGGTTATGTCTAATGATTTTCTATATTCTCATTGTAGCATTTCCACTTATCTACCATAAGCGGTCTCCTTGCATATCACGACCAAAATTGGATAAAGTCGTGACAAGCACAAATTTGCCTAGAAATGCAATAACACATACATATAATGAAATGGTATACGTGGGTATTACTCACATAGTTGAACTATTAGAGACAATGACAATTCTTTGATCCACTCCATCATTCTTTTTTAGGACTATCACCTTGTTGCGTTCCAATTGTCCCTAATTCTCATTACCAAAGTCGGTAATATATCTGACGAGGTTCTCTGAACCAACTCATGTATGCAATTCTATTTTATTCGGGCTCTATCTTTTATGGCCACTTTGACCCAATCTTAGACCCACTCTCCTATAAATCACCATATAATATGTAATAAATGATATAAAGCGTAATGAATTCATAGTGTTAGCCACACTATATACTTAACTGCTAGCGCCTTTGGAACTTTGCGACACTTCCTGATCTAAGTGTGAATCTTGTGCTTCGGATAGTATAGGTCTTTACTATCCTTCACACCTACTCATACCCGTCCCAAAATATTTCTCGCAGTTTCTCACTTCCGACACTACATATAACAATCGCTAAAAAAACATGTGTATGAGTCCCAACGAGCATATATAACAGATTTTCCTAGACTCCACTAGGACTTTGCATCTTTACAATTACACTATCTTACGAATATATGACCTATCAAGAATATATTAAACTTCTTATACTCTTTTACTAAAATTCCTTCCACTTCACCGTACTATTAGTTAAGGAAGAACTTCTGCCAGTATTAATTGCTTATCAGACGAATACAATTACATGTCGTGTAACTTCCCAAAAATCATAGTAAAAATTTTCATTTTCAAAACCATACAATAATCCATAAGTCATAAAAAATATGTGCTCGAAAATCCTTAGTGTATCCCAAAAACATTTTATTAATAGAATATATGAGGATGATGCGCATAATCAAACCTTCGCCTTTCCCCTATCATCTGATAAACGTGAAACCATAATAACAAAATTTGAACAAAATTTTAGTGAGTCTCCCCCAAAATACCACACACAACCAAACATATAACAACATGCATATACGAGTCTTCAGCCCGACTAGACCGCCTCGCAAAGCCTACAACCTATCTGGACTGCTCTCCAGGCCTTCGACCTGACTGGACCGCCTCACAGGGTCTATAACCAATACGGACTGCCCCAGGTATCGTTTCCTTTAGCACGAAGTAGGACCGCCTCAACCTAACTGCAATACATCGACATACACACATAATTAAATAACAAGTAATACCCAACAAAACAAGAAATCATATATATCTACCGACTATTCAATCTCTATATCATACCACAATCTATATACCAACATGCATACAAAGTCTAGAGGGCCAACATTGGTGTCTTCGACCTCCGAGTACAGTGAAGAAGAACTCACATGAAACATCGTACAGATCTCTGAGCACCTATCTCATATCAATAATCTCTACTTAGCTCATATATCAACTACTAATTAATAAAATTTATATAAATAACATTTGCTTACATCCAGTTGTTGATTTAAATTCCCGATTCAATGATATTTACTCTAAATGCTCTACTTTTAAATGTACTAGTTAATTATGTTAATGAACCTACCCCACAAACATATTCATTATGTTAATTAATGCTTTATGAATTTAAAATATCCTTACTTGACATAAAATAATTAAATTCAACTAAGATTCATAAAATAATATGTACCCGATCTATTTAAATTACCTTAAAATACAAACTACTGATTAATTATAACCAACTCAATGAAAAACGGTATATCTATTTACAATATACTATAATTAGCTCTTTTTAAGTCAATTAAGTTGATGGTAAAGTCCATACCATTTTTGTTTTAGAAATCACAATATCCAACAGAAATTTTCTTTCGAATATACCAATGAACGCCATATGTAAAACTGATTTCATTTTTACCATCTTTCTTTATGCCAAAATCCCCATGACCCATTTTAGTCGAAATACTAGTTGGTTAACAAATCAAATGACGTCTAAAATTCCAAATCAAATTAAATAAGTTTGAATTACTTATTTAAATCCATAATCAAAAGCTTGAACTCGTAAATGGTAAGTTAAGTACCTTCACATGATATCCTTTCATCATCATCCTTGCTAAAAATGCTTGTACCATTTCTTTTTCGAAAAACATGCTCTTGTACTCTCTTTACATCTTGCTGGAAAAAGAAAAGTGAAGGATTTCTTCCTTGAACTTTAAGAACCTAGCTAGGAAGTAAATAACCACCCACAACCAACCCACGGTGGCCTGTGGTGGTGCAGGAGTGACCTCCGATGGCCAATGTTACCAACTACGATGGTAGTGGCATCACTCGGTAAAGAAACAAGAGGAATAAAAGAGTTAGATTGAAAGAAAAAGAGTTTTCTTACCTAAAAAGGTTCCAAACAACAACACCAACATCCTCCACCGCCACTCCATGGTTTCTAGGAACTACATTCCTTTGACGGAGCTCCAATCACGTCTAATGGAGTTTTGACGAACTCTAGAGAGCTATCGACGGTGGCAACCTGTGACATCCTCTAAATTTGGAAACCATTTCAAACTTTCTTTACGCTTATATTATCATTGATATGGAATTCCCTACTATATGTGAAAACTTTTAAGTACAAGTGACTGTCTCAATTTATTAAAATGCTAAGGATATCAAAATCAATACATAAATATATATTCTAGCGTAACGACCTAATGGTCCTGAACTCTACTACAGACTGTCTCTTAATCACTCAGTATCTTAATGAAATTACAGTAGCTTAAGTCTTGATAGATGTGATGAATGTAAACTAACTGGGTCAAGTTAGGAAACCTGATAAGATGCATAGAGATTTGAATCCCAATAATTTTTTTATGATAACATTCCTAAATTATCAGAGCTGCAAAATCAATTGTACCATACAATATCCATATAAGCTTACACTCCCACATACCCATTCCTAATTATCCTAACAGATTATCAGGGAGAGATAATCTCTCCTGATGAACAGTTAAATAGATTGACTACTCACCTAGGGGCTTCCTAGGCTGGTGTATTCATAAAGATATATAGGTCGTCAGAGTATTTGATGAATATGGTATCCCATTTCATCTACGTCTGTGAGTAATGAGCTCATGCTACCAACGTATTCATAAGATTATCTAGAATGATCAAGTATTTTCACCTACTTGTGGAAGTGACCAGACATGCCATTATAGTTGTTAGA
Organism: Lactuca serriola; assembly: GCF_051521515.1. Lineage (NCBI taxonomy): Eukaryota > Viridiplantae > Streptophyta > Magnoliopsida > Asterales > Asteraceae > Lactuca > Lactuca serriola. The sequence goes on from NC_136412.1 coordinate 121,240,552, forward strand.
ATAGGACCTACCATTTACCGTTATCAAATGGGAATACTATAATGTACTCCCATAAAGATCTACCGATCATCGACACCTGAGAGTGTCAAGGAACATAATTTTACTCTCCTTTCCTAGATTACACACATTCTCCTAATGAGACTTCCCAATATCAAAACAAATTCAATCAGGTATCTTCCATACATCTAAGTTTATCCCTATACTAGATTAAAACGCATGTAACCAACTTCTAATACCAACTCTATTCTTGGATGACATTAACCTATGTTTAGGGTATATACATTCCCTACAGAGTATTAGGTATTATTGTTCATTTATCTTCTTAACAATGCTACTTTTAATATTATTATATAGAGTTATCTTTTTATCCAATCATAAAATAGAACCATATGCGATTCACACATAGCATGATATATATATACATATATCTTACAATATAATCCAGGAAATAAGCATATAATTCACATAAGACTACCAACAAATATTTAATACTTTAATTAATACTTGTATTAAATCATTTTCATGAAAGGGACTATGCACTCACTTGATGAAAATGGGTGGTTGACGATTTTGACAGCGCTTCGCTTCTCACTTCCGAAGAGAACTGGACGTATATAACACTAAGCCTTATTCTAGTTTCATAATCATGGCGACTATAATAATTATAGTCAAGATTGCTCAATACTCACAATGTCTACATCATCATCTATCAAGTAAGTAATAACTTGGTAGGATCATATCGGAGGTAGGTCCACTGGGTATAAAGAGTATATTATTTGGAAATCCCACTTTAGATACCTCACTAAGTCCAACCTAGACATCACTTCTGTATGCAGGTCAATCAGTATAATGACTTGGAATCACTAATAAATCTTGAGTATAAGTTCATAATAACGACTATGATTATAACTAAAAGTTACACTTAATTAAAATAAGTGTAGCTTAACTTACAGAGTAATCTAATTAAAATCGGGAATTACGTCGGCATAGCTCTGATCCGGGAGCTTCTATTCACCAACTGTCTGACGCTACAGTTCTCGCCGAAGGGAGTGAAAGCTCGGGATTAAAAGGGACTAAAATTTAGAAGCTACTTCAGAGAGATTCGAAGGAAATTGGGTGTAAAAAATGACTGAAATCCGGGATCTATTTATAGATGACGAACGCATAAATAAGGTGTACGTCGTGCATTTGGTCGGAAAAAGGTTACATGTCGTTTTCTGCGTGGTACTACGTGTCGCGTTCTAGGTGGTGTGTTAGTGTGTGTCAAGCAAGTTGTCTTTGCACATGGCGACGCATGAGATTTTCTGTTTTCTTTATAAAATTCATAACTTGCTCATACAAGCTTCGTTTTCGACGAATTTTATATCCACTCGTAGATATCGACGAGATCTACAACTTTTGTTTAGACTCCGAAAACTAAGTTTAACTTTATTTTTTCTAAATTATATTTTTATCAAGCTTAGATTGTTAAAGTCCGTTCAAAATACATAACTCTCTCTTTCAACGTCCGTTCCCGACTGTATTTATATTGTCGGGTTCCTATTAACGAGATCTTCGATTCCCATTTAGACTAATTCGGCTAATAATCAACCAATCTAAAAATCGATATCCGCGTGCACATTGTTGTGCTAAAACTTAGAATAATCATAACTTCATTTTATGAATTTAGATTTGAAGATTCTCTATATGCACTCTCTCGGTTTTGTGACTAATACGATTCTTATTTAGATTACTAAAGCTAATAAGAAACCTATCTCTAATTCAGTATCTGTGATACACTGTCTGATCGTGAAACTTTTGGAAGTTGATAACTGTCGCATATGAAGTCGAATTTGAGTATGCTTTATGTATACGAGATTAATATTACAATTCTTACATTTTCCGACAAGATTATTTGTCCTAAATAATCTTCAATCAAGATTATCATTTCGTCGCTTATCGTAAATTACTAAAATGACTCCGTAATACGTAGTCTACAATGCACACAACTAATGATAATCAGAATCGAGGATTTATATTTACAGTTATTATCTATTATATCTTAAATGTCTTACCTAAAGTTGCAGGCATTACACAACCTCCCTCCCCTTCTCTTTTTCTCTTTCGGACTCAAATTCTCCTTTTTGATTCTCTAGCTGCATACAACACACACAAACACATCTAAACTAGGGTTTGGTCGAATGGAAGGAATTTTTTGTAACCTTAAAATAGAACGGAAACACAACTAAACTTGTCCTAAATAATCTTCAATCAAGATTATCATTTTGCACTTATCGATAAATTACTAAAATGGCTTCGTAATACATAGTCTACAATGCACACAACTAATGATAATCCTAATCGAGGATTTATATTTATAATTATTATCTATTATATGTTAAATGGCTTGCCTAAAGTTGCAAGCATTACACAACCTCCCTCCCATTCTCTTTTTCTCTTTCGGACTCAAATTCTCCTCTTTGATTCTCTAGCCGCATACAACACACACAAACACATCAAAATTGATTGAATGGAAACACATCTAAACTTGTCCAAAATAATCTTCAGTCGAGATTGTCATTTCGTCGCTTTTTGATAAATTACTAAAGTGGATTGGTAATACATAGTCTACAATGCACACAACTAATGATAAACCAAATCAAGGATGTATATTTACAATTATTATCTATTACATCTTAAATGTCTTGGCTAAAGTTGCAGGCATCACACAACCTCCCTTCCCTTCTGTTTTTCACTTTCGGACTCAAATTCTCATCTCTAATTCTCTAGCCGCATACAAGCCACATAAACACATCTAAACTAGGGTTTGGTTGAATGGGACGAATTTTTTGCAGCCTTAAAATAGAACGGACGCCCCCCCCACCTACACACACACACCCCCACCCCCACCCTACGCACAATGCTACATATCAGGAGACAAAATCTGGTCCACATTTCTAAAATTAGCATGAAATGTCCCTGAGGTTTGTTCTTTTGACAGTACATATGATATGTTACTTTCCTTAAACAAAATAATTTTACAAAATAGCAAATAAATCCCTGGACCTTTAATATTTAATTATGTGTAATAAATTGATTTGGTTTAATTATTATGATTATTATTGTTTAAACACCTAAATTTATAATGCGTTTTAATTAATTAAATCATTTGTAAAACCTTCAGAATTTAGTATTTAAAATTATATAATTATATGTTATTATTCATTAACTTCATCTCAAAATAACTAAACGGAAACGAGCATTACAATTCTCCCTCACTTAAACTGGATTTCGTCCTTGAAATCTGACTTAGTTATAATTTCTTAAAACTGTACAAACACAACCCATATGCTCCCTCCAACCACTTTACGCAATCAACGCATTTAATTCTAACACTTGAGAGGTCATTCAGAACCCAACTAATATGAACAAATAACCCAATCACTTGAAAATATTCAATTACAACAACGACCTCTCTTTCCCCAACGATACAACCCCACTCATAGTGAAACTACTCAAACCAAAAAAAACAAGTTGTTGAAGGTGCGACTATAACCAACTCTATCAACATATTTCACTAAATCGGGAATCCATTAGCTTAAAACTTTAGACACCAAACCTAAATACTGATTATCATCCATTGTCATACGTACCTCTAGTACCTAACTAGGAACATCACCAAACTATGCAGAACAACACTCAAAACATTTTGATCGTGAATTCCAACTAATACCAAAATATGGAAATTACACCCAAAAGACCTCAAATATACGCTTGAGTTCCTGAAAAGTCATCATTATCTTACCGCTCCTGCAAGCATAACAGTGGAGAACTTAAAATATCGCATGGCATCCACACTCCCATACACACTCAAGTGTAACACCTTCTGACAAATCATCCAAGAGTCCTACACAAACTCCATTGCGGGTAACTCCACATGCTCAAAACCATTCTCAAAAGTGAAGGATCTACTAAGAAATAGCTCAACAAGTAAATGTTGTTATACAACCATAACTTTTCCAACTAGTCCACCTCATACTAAATCTTGATCCAAACATATTGGCTACTGAGCCACTAGTATAAATTCCATACTACTAAATCACCTGACTATGCCAAAGGACTAAAGAACCAATAGATGGATCTCCACTACACAACTATCCTGTCTTACTCTCATAGGTGAAATCCATGATGGTTCATGATAACATAGTTAGTTATAAATGTTTTTTTGGTACTTCAATCATTTGTGAGAAGGGCGAGGCTTGATTATACACATGCACATTCACATGATGCTTTCGCACAATGTAATTATACTCTGACATATTTGAATAAATAAAAATAAAAATTTGGTTTAAAAATTGGGACGTTGCACCTTCCCAATATATGTTTTTATTGCCGGTAGTGGGATCTCCTTGCTCTCCGTTATCCTAAGTCTTTTCTTCTTATAATAAGCCACACATCTTTTGTAAGCCTTCTTCATGTTTTCCTTATTTTTTTGTTTGTGCTTCCTTTGTGCTTGCGCTTTACTCCTTGAGTTTATCAAGCTACTTTGACCTTTGTTTCATCTATTTAAGGCTTCTCTACATGGAAATCCTTTTTTTCAAATGTGGGATCTTCGATCTTTGTTTCCCCCTCTTCATTACTAGACTAGACTCTTGATGTTCACTTGTCTCTTTCTATTATTACTTTAGGATTGGTATACGCAAAAAATTCAATGAGCGTCGGAATTGAAGATCAGGGATTTGTAGATTTTACTTCTTCTTAGAGATTTGGCTCTTGCCAAACTAGTAACTCTTATTCCATCATTTTTTCTTATTCCAAAAGCTCATTAGATTCTTTCCCATTCTCATCTTCTTGCACCTTCTCCATGAAGAAGTGTTTATCACCATTTTCATTTGAGGGTTTAGATGTTTGGATATACTCTAACGGTAATTTCTTCATCATCCACTCGTAATGTATGTTTTGAATCGCGAATATCAATGAGTGCTTGAGCGGTGCTTAAGGAAGGTCTTCCTATAATGATGACCATTTCTTCATCCTCCTTCATGTCAAACTTCTAGCTACAATTATTCTATTATTATGTGAGGGTATGTGATAGATTTATTTTCCATTACGATGGCCATTCTTGTGGACTTCAGATTTATTTTCCATTAGGATGGCCATTATTGTGGACTTCAACTTCTTGTAGATTGAGCTTTTGGTAAAATGAATATGACATTAGGTTAACTCTAGCTCCCAAATCGGCTAGTGCATTTGTCTTTGTCGAGTTCCCAAATTCATAAGGGATTGTTAATCCCCCCAAATCCTCTATCATGGTTGGAATTTCTTGTATTATAGCAGCTGAACATTTCTCATTAAGAATCATCTTTGACACCTTCTCATATTTTTCTTGATTACTAATAAGATCTTTGAGAAATTTCACATATTTGGGATTTTAAGCAATGGCCTCTATGAATTGCATGTTAATTGATAGGCGTTTCTCTTGTTCTATATGGTAATGACGGCTTGTATGGCATAAAAAAATAGGGTTCTGAACTTTTGTTCGGTGGTCATGATGTAGCACCTTGGTCTCTACCTTATGGTTGCTGGACATAAACATTTTTTTTATGTTTCTCCTCCTCTCCATCAATCCTTCGATCTTGAATGTTTTTGGTTGGAGCTCTAGAGGCTCATTTTTCTTTTCTTCTTTAGCGGATATAGCTAGCACATGCGCCTTCGGGGTTATCTCGGTATTTCTTGGCAAAGTTCCTGGTAATATCTCTTGTAAAAGCCTCGATAATTTCCCGACTTGTATTTCAATGTTCATGATGGGTGCTTTTTGATTAAGGACAGTAGTTTACTAATCTCTAATAGCTATATCAATGGCGTTATCTCTTTTCTCACGTAACTACATGAATCAAGCAAAAAACCCTTCGAGATTGGTTTTCTTTTCGACTTAAACTAGTTCTTTTGGTATGAACCCCTTCCTTGTTGCATATATTTATGTTCTTTGTGTTACTTGTACTATTTTTAAGGCTAGCACTCCTTTGGTTTCCTCTGATCATTGTCAAACTGATCCCCACTCGAGTACCATGCTTGTGCCTTTTTTTTTGTTTTCATCCAAATCACAATTTTTAGTTCAATGAGGCCCATAGAATTGTCGTACCCAACTTGTATATCATTATTGGTTGCCCCATCTTTTTAATCCTTTGATCCATAGTGTCTAATTTAGCTATTATGGATGCCAAAATTCAAATCCATCTCTATTCGACTTTCTCCTTGGAACATCTTCTCATGGATTATGATACTATCTTGAGTGCTTAGCAAATCCATCAATAAACTCTTTGTTCGTAGTCGGATTCTTCTTTTTCATAGGCCCTTGGGATTCGAGAAGTTGCCTTGTGAAAGCATTAATCCCATTATAGAATGTCAAGATCTCTTATTGAACATTTAGATCATCTTGATGATAATCACAAACCATTCATTTGTATCTCTCTTGAGCTTCATATATCGACTCCTCATCGAGTTTTTGGAAGTTTTGTATATTGTTCTTTAATTTATCAATCTTTGAGGGTGGGAGAAATTTTTGTATAAACTCCATTCTCAAGTTGGCCCATGTTGTAATCGCTCCCGGTGGTAGTGAATTTAGTTAAGTCTTCACCGCATACTTGGGTGTAACGAGAAGAAATCATAACATCACCGTTACTTTTGTCACATTCAGGATATTGAAGTAATCGATGATCTCTAGTACTTCATCGAAGTGCTTTTAAGCATCCTCGTGGTCTTTCCCAAAAAATGGAATGTCTTTGAGCATGTTAAGGATGTGCCCCTTAAGCTCAAAGTTCGTCGCGGATGAAATTTCATGTTTCATGAAACCGGGGACATTATCATCACACATCTTTCTATTTTACTCTTCCATTTTCAGAGTCATAATGTTCGACATTTCGTTGTCAGGTTCTTTGTCATACCCTCGGCTAGTGGCGGAAATGCTGACTTGTGCGACGGTACATAGATTAGCCAAATCACAGAGCATAAATCGAAAAACACATGATTCTTTTTATTAATAAATAATGATTACAATGACTTTTACATGATAATAACCATATATTCCCATGCTTGTTGTCCTTCCTTGCGATGATCTTCTCCTCTTAAGATTCCCTAGGAATACATGTGTTTTGAAAACTGTTAACATAATGTTGGTGACTTCACAAGTTTTTATAGTTTTATTGACAAAACTCTTTATAAAGATTTAGTATAGGATCTTTGTTTATGAATTTGATTAGTATCATAATATCTTTTACTCTAACTTTGTTATACGTTTCTTTTATCATTATCTTGTGCTTAAGATATATTGACAACCAATAAGTTACTAGTATAGTACTTGTCTTTATATTGGATTGATTGTTAATATATCTTTTTTTCTATGGATGTTTTATCCACTCTATAGTTTCCTTTTTATATTTTATAATATGTTTATAAGTATTATTCGATGGAATTCTTATTTTTTTAACTTATCTTTTTCTATGAGATATATCATCCCTTTTGTACTTATCTTTTCATACTATTACTACTTCAAGGTGTTCGCCTCTAGGTAGGTTAATAAATTAACGTTGATGAACAATGTTACAGTGATTTCCTATAATTAAGCTTTCAACTTCATATCCCTCCCCCTCCCCCTAAACGATTCATCGGACGTTGTGATGTAGTTTAGAAAGTTATACCTGTTGTGACTTTACCGTCAAGGGTTGTAGCTAGCAACCACATATGGGGGTGTCAATCACATATAGATATATACATATCTTTATCGCTCACTTAGGTTTTAACAATTATAGGCATGCGGTTCCCAAAAGCGGGCCCTGTCATCTAGCAGAGTATGGATGACAACCACATACTATTCTAGACTGTCCAGTGGAACACTAGCAGAATCGAAACTTGTAGGTGTTGTGAACAATGTGTTCACCAGTGTACTCTAAAAACCCATTGACATGTATTGCGAGTGGACTCTCGAAAACAATACTATCGATAAACGAGATAACCCTAGCAGCTGTGCTCGAAGGACAATACTGGCAGCTGTGCCTCACATAGAATGTCACAATTCTGGCAGCTGCGCCTAAGTGATAGAACAAGCAGCTGTGTTTGACAGTTGTGTCATTGACAACGATGTACTTCGTACCTATTGATTAGGATAATCCTTAGGAATGAATGAATGAAAAATATTTAATTCTTAGGGTAGATCCTTATGAGTAAAGAAGATAATGTGGATGGGTAATTGGGTTAACTGTTTGATGATTAAACATAATAATTATATTATTGTGGGTTGAAAACCCTATGTACTCACCAGGTTTCCCAACCTGATCCACCCAGTTTATTCATATCACAGGTGCTGATATGAAGTCACATTACACTGAGAGATTAAGGAGATATAAATCACTAGTGATAATGAATGTAATTTCTGTTTATTCTTATGTTTCTGTATGGATGATGACATCCCAAATTTTTTAAAATGAATAAAAATAGTTTTCTTCGGAAATGCTTGGATAACGTATTTATCATGTTTTACTGGGAACAAATTCCACAACATTTTTATTAAAACTGGTACTCTGATTTTTATAAAGCATAAACAAAATCGGTCTTTTCTGGCAGTGAAAATGGGGATGTCACAGTTGGTATCAGAGCATTAGTTTAAGCGAACAAGGAATATGAATTTATTTCTAGACATAAACTTAGAATGCTAAGCAATGATTGTGAGGAGTGTGTCTCAGGTAATACACCTGAATAGACACAAGCACTAGCTTATTTAGGGAAAATGCCTAACATGCTTTTATGTGCTAAATAATTTATGATGCTAAATGGACGATCGGATCTAAGGTCTGTTGCCGACTGGATCTGGAAACTTTACATGTTCAGACTTCGAAACATTTAATTACGGTATTAGAACTAGCATGTAACTTTTTGGAGTAATATGGAGATTTACACGTCAATCGTAAATAAGATCTTTTCCTATCTTAGTTCTCGTCATTACATACCAAACGTCTGAATTGGTGTATAGATTGAAATGGCAAGAACCCGAAGTGGAGTCAGGAACACAAATGGAAATAAGAATCAACACCCCCTAGTGATTGAACAAATACCTATTGTAGTAGAAGTTGCACCTGAACCAATCACCATGGATGGAGTGCAAGCCATGATTCTGGCTATGTTAGCTGAACAAAGGGAAGAAATGAGGAGGATGTTGCATGAAAATAGGGACGAACCTACCATTCCCATTGAGCAACCTGAGCTAATTCTCGAGCAATCGTAGGAAGGGAACTATAGCCACCCTGTAAGTCAAGTTGGGACTCAAGGAGAAAGAAGGAATGGCCCGGAGAGGGGAAACGACAAGGATTGACGAATGTATACAAACTTCTTGGGTGACAAGCCATCAAGCCTTTCGAGAAGCCTGAAGCCGGTTGAGATTATGGAGATGGAGATGGTATTTGAGAGGTGTGACTGCAGTGATAAGCAAAAGACAGTCTTTGCAGTCAGACAACTAAAGACCGAAGTGTTAAGTTAGTGGAAGTTGTTGGCAGATACAATGCTACGAGGAGAAGCCATACGAATGTCTTGGGAAGCATACACAGAGCAGTTAAAAATGCAGTGTTGTTCAGAGATAGATATGATAGACCTGAATAACGTGTTTCAGAATCTGAATAAAGGGAAGATGAGTGTTGATGAGTATGCCATCGCATTCACTAAGAAGATGTAGCTATTTTCCTACTTGGTGCCTACTGAACTCTCCAAGATAGATAGGTTCGCTAACGGACTGCCTGCAGACTTTGGCCTAATGGTCAAAATGGCAACTACTTTGAAAACAGCTATTAGAGCAGCTACGAATATAGAGACCCATATAAGAGAAAGGGGTCTAGAAAAAGATAAGGCAGGAGAAAAGAGGAAGTTTGAAGGATCTTCAAGGCCCAACAAGGAGAGTAAATCCTCGAAGTTTGAAGGAGGAGGAAGAGGCGAAGCAAGATGGTGTGATAAGTGTGAGAAGAAGCACTTAGGAAAATGTGGCGAAGAGGTGACTTGTTTCAAGTGTAGAAAACATGGGCATTACGCCAATAAATGTACATTCAACAAAAGGGTATGTTATGAATGTAATGAGTAAGGTCACTTCAAGCAAGACTGCCCAAAGAGAGAAAGGGCTACAAGGCTAAACGTGCTGCCAAAACCAAAAGCAAGAGCATTCCACATGATCCTCGAAGAAGCAGAGAACAACGCGAGGAATCAAGGATGAGGAATTCATACCCGAAGATCGAGTTATGAAGTAGCCAAAGGGATAGAAACACACAATGTATCCTATTAGAGGCATAGTCTAAGGTGAACTAGAATACCTATGTAATAGTTTCAAGAAATAATATAAGACCATCGTTTTGTTATATGATGTGCTGAATGATTGGGTGGTTTTCTTGCATGGTGACTTAGATAAACTACGAGACACTACTTGGGACGAGTATGAGTAGGTATGAAAGGTAGTAGAGGCCTATACTACCGGAAGCACATGACTCACGCTTAAATAAAGAAAAGTCACAAAGTTACCAAGAAGCTAGTAATTGATACCGTTTTATTCAAATATGTCGTTACCATTGTTTCAAAATGACTAAGAGGATGATTGTTATTCCAACCCTAGTGGTCATATCGAATTGAGTCTGACTACGATAAATATGTTATGTGGTTCATAGAACCAAGTTTGATGTAGCAACTGACTTAAGCTGGAAGACTGAAAATAAAAAATAGTCAAAGCGATCGGTAGAGGTATCGCGATAGTTGCTTGTAGCTAGAAATGCTACCTTTTAAGATTTGATTAGAACATGAAGAAATGTATAGTCTGCTTTGGAAGACTCTAAGAGACCTGAGTCTAAGCGTGGGAACATACGATGATAAGTCATTAGAATATTACACATCGGTCCATTTTAGTAATAAAATAACTTATCTTAAATTTGTTAAGAAAAAGAACTAGTCTCCAGTAAGGATCGAGATTGTGACTTGAAGGTCATAATTTGGAGTCTAACGTGAGATAGGGAGCAAGCGCAAGATCGAGCACCGCCTGTAATCAGGAAGTCTTAGAGTTAGATATTCGTTCGAAGAAACATCGAAGTTACGGTTATTACTTAGGATGAAGAGATAATGTATGGAGTCATCATTCGAGCCCTGTTTCGTTGATGATTCCGGGACGTAATCATCCTAACGGGGAGATAATTGTAACGCCCATAGATCCGGGCTAGTCAATTTAGAGATAATAGGGGTCGAAAACGACTTTTTGACAAAAGAATAATTATAATAAATAATCTTAACCAAGTTGTAGAATACGTCTCAAGGGTTCCGTACATATAAATAACTTTGAAATCCGAGTTATAACGAAGAAGTTATGGTCCGTCTAAGTTTTATGGCAAAACCGGGACGACATCGGGAAACGTAAATACTGAATTTACGATGGAGTACTTTTTAGCCTTAGAAATCTAAACAAAAGTTGTAGTATACGTTAAACCGAGAACATACAAAAAAAGAACGCCAAAATCTGACTTCGTATGAGGAACTTATGAATTTTCTAAGATTTGGCTTAGCAGTTCATAGCCTAAAACTCGAATTTTAGATCGAGCGGTTTTTGGCCTACGCGAGCTAAATGAGAATTGAAGATCTCATTAATAGGAATTCAATGGTAAAAAGACGGACGAAAACAGTGTTCTCATTAATAGAAGTCGGAAGTGTGTTGTGTGAAAATGAGTGATGTGGTACAATCTTGGTCAATGCTTTCTCCCCAAGTCTTGCCAGTAGATGGTGTAACACCACGAATTTAGAAATAATTTTTCGCATTTAATAAAGACAACTTCATTTAATATTCATAAAAACATCATTGTTGTAATTCATTTCATAACATATATAAAATCCCCAAGATCACATAATATAAAAATCCCGCGTGTGTGCACTAATCAGGCCGGCGCCTTCCCGCGATCCTCACTAGTACCTGAAACAATTAACACCAACACTGTAAGCATAAAGCTTAGTGAGTTCCCCAAAATACCATATAACACATATTAGCCACTCGAGGCTATAACTCTGTGGGTCCGTGCACCCATACTCTATGAACCCTCAGGTTCTAACTCTGTAAACAAGCATAGCATAAATCACATAGAAGAATGCAGTGCAACACATAACATACATAGCATACAAATACTCTATCATATAACTCTGGTTACCTACTCAAGGTAAAGTATAGTGAGAAGACTCACCTCGCGTGTCTCGATATCTCACAACCTGGGAATCCCTCATGCCCGATTCTCCGAGCTCTAATCCTCCTATAACATCATAATGTCCCTAGTTAACACTTTATATCTCTAATGTTGACTATCCCTAAGAAGTCAACACAGGTCCACTCTGGTCAACGGTCAACAGTCAATGGTCAACTTTAACTGGACTCGGTGAGTGCTAGGGCGACTCGGCGAGTCTAGACGTCCTCACCAATTCTCTAAGATTCCCTTTCTACTCGTCGAGTATCTCCCCTGACTCGACGAGTTCCTCCTGGAAGAATCGCGGGGCCACCCCGACTCAACTCGCCGTGTGTGAAGAACAACTCGGCGATTCCATGCCATGCAACCGCTCAAACTGCTTTCTAAGGTCAAATCTGCTCCGACAATTCACAGGTCTGGCCTTCCTAAACTGGTTCATCACGTAAAGCCCTCATTTCGGTGCTCATAATACACCCCAAGACTCATAATTTACATTTTGACCTAAGGCATAAGGATTCCAATCCAAAACCTCCATTGATTCCCGAAATGCTCAGGCATGGGACATTCTGGACTTCTAAGGGTCCCAATATAGGGTTCCAATCGCTTGGGGGACTAAGGAAACACTCAATCTAGCCACAAAATGGTTCAATAAACCCTAAATCCGTATACACATCAACATAGAAGAATGCAACTCGAAAATATTACCTGAATAACGTTGCTCTGTGTCCCCAAATCCTCAGAATGTAGCTTCTCTTGTTGTTCCCTTAACCAAGCCTCCTCCTCCTTGCAAAATAACACTTCCAAGATCAATAATGGTCTTCTACCTTGCTCCAGATGCTCACAATCGAATTAGGGTTTCTCTCAGAGGACTAGGATGAACAATGACGGCCATAAGGCCCCTTATATATGTCCCAAACCTGGACGGTTAGGGTTTCGCTAAACAGCGCAGACTCGCCGAGTCCATATCGGACTCGTCGAGTCCAGTCGCGAACCCGCGACCAGATCCGCGATCCTACTCGGCGAGTCTGAGCTCCAACTCGCCGAGTCCCCTCTTAAAACACTCAAAAATCATAAATATAACGATACCTGGAATTGCGGGCTGTTACAATTCTCCCCCACTAGGACTAGACTTCGCCCTCGAAGTCTCACTCTGAAAATAGCTCCGGATGCTGCTCCCGCATCTCATGCTCCGGCTCCTAAGTCATTTCCGATCCCTTCCGGTGTTGCCACTGAACCAACACCAGAGGTACCTCCTTGTTCCTCAGAACCATGATCTTCCGATCCCTGATGGCCACTGGTCTCTCGGCATAATTCAGGCTCGCATCCACCTGAATATCCTCTAATGGAACCACTGCCGACTCGTCGGCTATACACTTCCTCAATTGCGACACATGAAATGTATCGTGGATCTGCCCCAACTCTGCTGGCAACTCCAAACGATAGGCTACCCGGCCTATCCTCGCAATCACACGAAATGGCCCAATGTACCGGGGTCCCAACTTGCCCCTCTTCCTGAATCGAATCACTCCTTTCCAAGGAGAGACCTTCAGGAGAACAAAGTCGCCGACTTGAAACTCAAGCTCAGATCGGCGTCTGTCTGCATAACTCTTCTGTCGGCTCTGGGCGGGTAATAACCTCTGTCTAACCTGCTGAATCTGCTCTATCGTCTGAAGCACGATCTCTGTACTGCCCATCACTCTCTGCCCCACCTCTCCGCAGCAAATGGGAGTCCGACACCTCCTACCATACAACAGCTCAAAGGGTGGCATACCAATGCTCGAATGATGGCTGTTGTTGTAGGAAAACTCGGCCAAGGGTAAATACGCATCCCAGCTACCCCTAAAATCCAATACACACGCCCGAAGCATGTCCTCGAGCGTCTGAATCGTCCGCTCACTCTGACCGTCTGTCTGGGGATGATATGCGGTACTAAAATGCAATCTAGTACCCAAATCCTCATGAAATTTCTTCCAGAACCTAGAAGTGAAACGCACATCACGATCTGAAACAATCGAGATCGGCACCCCATGCCGAGATACTACTTCTCTCACATACACCTCCGCCAATTTCTCTGCCGAAGAACTCTCACTAATGGCAAGGAAGTGAGCGCTCTTCGTCAATCTGTCTACAATCACCCAAATTGCATCAACTCCTCTGACAGTCCTCGGCAATTTGGTGATGAAGTCCATAGTGATCTGTTGCCACTTCCACTCGGGAACCTCCAATGGCTGCAACTTGCCATGTGGTCTCTGGTGCTCGGCCTTAACCCTACGGCAGGTTAAGCACCTCTCGACAAACCACGCGACATCCCTCTTCATGCAGGGCCACCAATATTCTCTCCTCAAATCTAAATACATCTTTGTGGCCCCGGGATGGATCGAGAATTTCGATCGATGTGCCTCCTCCATCAAAGTAGTATGCGTACCACCCACAAACGATACCCAAATCCGACCCTGAAAGGTCATCAACCCTCGATCATCAGTAACGAACTCTGAAACAAAACCAATGACCCGTTCCCTCTTCTGCATCTCCGGTTGCATAGCCTCAGACTGTGCCCCACGAAAGGCATCCAGTACTGGAGCTATCACAGTCAACCTCAAACATACATTTCGTAGTGGAGTGCTCTCCCCCTTACGGCTCAACGCATCTGCTACCACATTAGCTTTGCCCGGGTGGTACAGGATCTCGCAATCATAATCCTTGACCACATCCAACCACCTCCTCTGACTCATGTTTAGGTTGGGCTGGTCCATCAAGTACTTCAAACTCTTATGGTCAGTGTATATCGTGCAACGAACTCCATACAAGTAATGACGCCAAATCTTGAGGGCGAACACTACCGCCCCCAGCTCTAGATCATGCGTGGGATATCTCGTCTCGTGAGGCTTCAGCTGCCTCGATGCATATGCTATTACATGCCCTCTTTGCATCAGAACTGCACCCAACCCCGAAATAGATGCATCACAATAAACTACAAAATCCTCCATCCCTTCTGGGAGAGCTAACACCGGGGCTTCGCACAATCTCTGGCGAAGTGTCTCAAAAGAGGTCTGCTGCTCGGGTCCCCATGAGAATGCAACCCCCTTTCGGGTCGATCTAGTAAGTGACACTGCAATTCTGGAGAAGTCCTTAATAAATCTCCGATAGTACCCTGCCAATCCAAGGAAACTCCTGATCTTAGAGGGTGACTTTGGCACCTCCCAACTCATCACCGCCTCAACCTTGGCCGGATCGACCAATATCCCTTCCTGATTAACAACATGTCCTAGGAATTGGACCTCCCGCAACCAAAAGTCACACTTGGAGAACTTTGCATAAAGCTTCTCCGATCTCAACACCCCAAGGACCTCCCTCAAATGTTCCTCATGTTGCTCTCTAGATCTCGAATACACCAAAATATCATCGATAAATACAATCACTGACCGATCCAACATCGGCCTACATACCCTGTTCATGAGATCCATGAATACCGCCGGGGCGTTGGTGAGCCCAAAAGGCATCACCACAAACTCATAATGCCCATATCGCGTCCTGAATGCTGTCTTCTGAACGTCCTCATTCCGCACTTTCACTTGATGATATCCCGACCTCAAGTCGATCTTGGAAAACCAAGATGCTCCCTGCAACTGATCAAATAAATTGTCGATCCTCGGTAATGGGTAACGGTTCTTGACCGTCAACTTGTTCAACTCCCGGTAATCAATGCACATCCGGTGTGAACCGTCTTTCTTCTTAACGAATATAATAGGTGCTCCCCACGGCGAGCTGCTCGGCCGAATGAATCCCTTCCCCAGCAACTCCTGAAGCTGCGAGGATAACTCTTGCATCTCTGGGGGTGCAAGACGATAAGGCACCTTAGCGACAGGTGCGGCTCCCAGAATCAAATCAATACCAAACTCCACTTGCCTCACAGGAGGTACTCCCGGCAGCTCCTCGGGAAAGACATCTGGAAACTCACGCACCACCGGTACCTCCTCAACTGAACTCGGTCTCTCGGAAGTCGCTCGCGTATCCATCACATATGCCACAAAACCCTTACAGCCCTGCTGTAGACACTGCCTTGCTCTGGCGGCCGAACAAAAGGCTGATCCCGAACGCGTACCCTCGCCGTACACCGAAAGAATTCCCCCACTAGGGTTTCGTATAGTCACCAGCTGACGCTCGCAGTCGATGACTGCGCTGAATCGACTCAACCAGTCCATGCCCACAATGACACAGACATCACCCATCACGATAGGAATTAGGTCAATCGGAAACTCAAACCCAAAAATCTCCAACACACATCCCCGGAAAACCCCCGTGGCACAAATCACTCTATCATCAGCTATGGAAACTCTCAGAGGCCGACTCAATGCCTCATGACTAGCACTGATATGCTGACTAAAGGCCAGAGATACAAAAGACCGACTCGCACCCGAGTCAAATAACACTAAAGCAGACACATAATTCACAAGGAAGGTACCTACGCATAACCTAATATAAGCATAATATTTCAACATCAATATAAATATATGAAAAGAAACGTACCAGCCACCACATCGGGCGCAGAGCGGACTTCCTCCGCAGTCAGCTGGAAGGCTCTCCCTCGAGCTCTCGGTGCCTCGATCTTCATAGGCCGACTCTCTGTAGCTCTGATGGCGGCAGGAGCAGATCCCTGAGGTGCTCCGCGCAGCTGCGGACACTCAGCCTTCCGGTGTCCAGTCTGGTTGCAGTGAAAGCACACTGCAAATCCCTTGAGGCAGTCCTTGGCCATGTGCCCCTCCTTGCCACATTTGTAGCAAGACCCTGCTCGGCAAACTCCGTCATGCCCCTTGCCGCACTTTCCGCAAGTGCGGCCCTTCTGGCTCCCTGGTCTGGGATCAGCAGGCTTGGCCCGCTTGGCGGCCGGCTGCGACTGTGCCGGTCGCCGATCCCTCCCCTGAGACTCCGCCTCCTCCCTGGCCTGAGTCTCAAGCTCGATCTCCCGCTTCCGGGCATTTTCCTGAAGTTCGGCAAATGTCCGGTAGGAGGAGTTTGCAGCAAACTCCTAAATATCCCGCCTCAAGACACTCAAGTAGCGGCTCATACGTGCCTGCTCAGTGGGCACGTGCTCAGGGCAGAACATCGCCCTCTCGTGGAACATCCTCGTGATTGCTATAACTGACTCAGTACCCTGCTTGAGGGTCAGAAACTCCTGTGCTAAACGCTCCCTCTCCACCTGGGGAACGTACTCATCTCGAAACATGGTGGTGAACCTCTCCCAGGTCACCGCAGCAAGCTCGGCCGGCGTATAATGCGCCATTGCAAACTTCCACCAATCCTTCGCTCCCAAGCGAAGCTGGTTCAGCGCAAATCGAACCTTCAAATGCTCAGGAGACGAGCAAGTGAAGAAGCACCCCTCAATATCAGATATCCACCTCATCACTGCCACCGGACCCGGGTTCCCATCGAACTCTGGTGGTTTTGTGTTGCTGAATTCCCGGAATAGTAACGCGTCCCCACCCTGCGGCCTTGCAGCAGTCACCGCTGCGGTAGCCGTTGCTGCAGCAGCCTCAGTAAGAGCGGCATAACGCTCGTCGAACGTCTCAATCAGTGTGGTCTTTATGGACCCAAACATCTCCGGAATCTCTGCCCTGATGGCTGCAGCTACGTCCTCCTGGATGATCCGGCGGATATCCTCCTCACTGGTACCACTGCTCTCGGACGTGAAACGTGTCCTCACCATGATCTACCGCTGAAATACGACATACAATAAATGTAGAATCCCCACGAACACACTCACACTCGTCAACTCTTTCCTCCTTGATTCTTGGCATTCCAAAGATTCTTACTTGGGCTGCACCCCGCTCCGGTGCTTCCAGTAGTACGGGCCCAATACTACTATCCGCACCGCACCAGAATACACTCCAAGTCCTCCTCTTCGGATTCCAAGTCTCAAGTACTCTATCATGCGTAGACCACTCTCTAATATATCTATCATAAGTTCCTCGCTGCTACCTACTCACTCTCAAGCATCTCATAGCAGCTCACCTCTCCCTAGACTAAGGCATCACAAATCAGGCCAATCTATTCCTAGTAGCAATGCCTAGCCTACTCTAGCATGCAGATACAGCATATCAATATTAACATCACATAATGTAAGGGTATTTTGGGAAATCACCGTTCGGGCGCGGGCTGATCGTACACACATCTCTTGCTCTGCGTCTTAAAAAAATCTTTTAATCTTTTGAAAATTACATCTCAATCCTCAGTTTGAGTCCAAATACGCCCGAAGGTGTACTCGAATCCCTCAAACCAAGGCTCTGATACCAAATTGTAACACCATGAATATTAAATGAAGTTGTCTTTATTAAATGCGAAAAATTATTTCTAAATTCGTGGTGTTACAGATGGTGACATGTGGCACCAAGTTCAGCCATTTTCACCCTATAAATAGAACCTTTCCCACCCTCATTTTTTTCACATCTTTCCCATTCTTTCTTCTCTTTACTCTCTCTCTCTCTCTGTCTAGAACCTCTCTCTAGCCCCAAAACCCCCCAAAAAGCCTAGGGAACCTCCCTAGCACGAGGCGGAAGCCCCGGAGTGCTTGACGGCTCCGAGAAGAAGATATTTTCGGCTCGGGAACTATGCTCCAATCAAAACCCGGTTTTCTATAAAACCCGCTGTAAGCGAACTACACCTACGCTATTTTTAATATAGGTTTTATTTAATTATAGTAACGTTATTAGGAACTTATAATAAGTACTTGGGCAATTATTATGGGTGATAAAAGTATTGTTGAACGCTTATATAAAAGTAATAATAGCTACACTATTAATTAGTCTCGGCGAATAATAGACTAAACTCTAGTGGTAAAAATGCTAGGTTTCGTCGAAGGAATTTTTTTTAGAGAAGCGAATCGCCGTCTGAGTTCGGAATCACCACCTTTTCAGGTGAGTGCATTGTCCCTTTCATCTTACACATAGATATGAAGTATTATATATAAATTACATGTTATGTGTGCACATTATCTGTATACTTGCTATTTATGTTGGATGAACGATTTTATACAGGTTTTATATGATTTAAACTGTATATGTATTTATATCTACATAATATGTTGGGTAAAACATATGTAGATGAAATATGAGTTGGATGATGAGTTGAGAGGTGATATAGACCATGAGGTAAGGGTGAGAGGTGGAGGATGTGAGAAGCCTTGTTCCTAAAAGCGGGCCCCGTCATCTAGTAGAGTATGGATGACAACCACAAACTATTCTAAACTGTCCAGTGGAACACTAGCAGGCTCGCAACCTGTAGGTGTTGTGAACGATGTGTTCACCAGTGTACTCTAAAAACCCATTGACATGTATTGCGAGTGGACTCTCGAAAACGATACTGTCAATAAACGAGATAACCCTAGCAGCTGTGCTCGAAGGACAATATTGGCAGCTGCGCCTCACATAGAATGTCACAATTCTGGCAGCTGCGCCTAAGTGATAGAACAAGCAGCTGTGATTGACAGTTGTGTCATTGACAACGATGGACTTCGTACCTATTCCTTAGGATAATCCTTAGGAATGAATCAATGAGAAATAGTTGATTCTTAGGGTAGATCCTTAAGAGTAATTGGGTGAACTATTTGATGATTAAACATAATAACTATATTATTGTGGGTTGAAAACCCTATGTACTCACCAGGTTTCCCAACCTAATCCACTCAGTTTATTTATATCATAGGTGCTGATATGAAGTCACATTACGCTAAGAGATTAAGGAGATATAAATCACTAGTGATAATGAATGTAAGTTATGTTTATGCTTATGTTTTTTTATTGACGATGACATCCCAAATGTTTTAAAATGAAAAAAAAATACTTTTCTTCGGAAATGCCTTGATAACGTATTTATCATGTTTTACTGGGAACAAATTCCGCAAAATTTTTATGAAAAGAGATACATTGATTTTTATAAAGCATAAACAAAATCGGTTTTTTCTGGCCATGTAAATGGGGATGTCACAATTATATGTATCGATAATAAAATAACTTGGAGGATTAAGGGCGATCATTGAGAACTGTACGGATAGATGTGGAGGATAGTATGGCCCACAATACTAGAAGTAGAGGATCCATACTCGAATCAAGGAAAACTACGAAAATACCAGGAAGCTTGTGGAGTATGGAATCCGTCGATGTGTTCATATATTTGTGTGAGTTCAAAGGGTTTGAATGGTCTATTTTCAGTATGGTGGTCATTCGATCACGATCTGGTATTGGTTTTGGTGCTAGTGAGGGTTTAGGATCTGGGGCCAAACATGTGGATGATCAAATACAGTACATCATTTCATCAGAGACTAACCATAATATTGTTGAGTAGACTCTTGTGATCTTTGGTACAGTCAAGGAGGGTATGATGGAGATTTTGGATAAGCACGTTGCCGCATTTCGTTCTGAGATGGTATCGATCATGCAAGATCGCACTTTGACTTTTTGTGAGTTTTGGGCACGTGGAGCCTCAAAGTTCTTTGGAAAGATGTACCCGGTTGCGAGTAGCATTGGGTTGGCAGATATGAGGAATGCCTTCCGATCTAGCCTTTTCCCTGCGGAGGAGAAGGTCAGACTTGCATCATGTCTTTTGAAAGACAAAGATCGAGACTGGTGGGAGGAGGTTAGACATGCCTTGGGAGGCGAGACGATTGGGCCCATGACTTGGGAGGATTTTGGGGTAAGATTTCAGGTTAAGTTCACACCTCTGATAGAGGTCCAAGAATTGGCGATGGAGTTTCAGGACCTTCGTCGAACTACTAAGACAGTAGCAGAGATCGTTGCTATGTTTCGTGAGAGGGCGTTACTGGTTCCGTAGTATGTGGCAGATGATGACATGAAGAAGGAGAGATATCATGAGATGAAAAGGAGAGATGGAGATCCAGTTGCAAGACACTAGATGATAAGATTGCGAGAGCCAGAAAGAGGGATATAGACTTGGAGATGGAGATGAAGAGGAAACCGAATCATGTTCAGGGTTTAGAGAGTTTGGGAAAGAGGCCTAAGGTTTGTGATTAGAGATCAAGAGGCCAACAAGGTCGGGGCCATTGTGGAAAGTGCGGCGAGACACATGATTGGGCGAGCAGGATGGGTAGTTCTGACTGCGTTAAGTGCGACAAGATGGGTCATTTCAGCAGTGATTACGCTGCAACCGCCACCACCACCACCACCACCCCAGTATCTGATCTAATTTGGTTCCATTGCAATTTTAGGGGCAATAAGAAGGCCATCTACATGAGTTTAGTAGCGAGGGGACCGGTTGCAGCTCCCACTCCAGGACTTCGACGATCACGGATGGCAAGCAGGGCAAGGCAGATGTGGTTGTTGTGAGTAGTAGGGCTTTCTAGCTAACAGTCAAGGAGGCTCGAGTAACATCATATGTAGTGATGGGTATGTATCGTTTCCTTATCTCTTTATATATGTTGATTTTCTGCTTATATCTGTGCGTTTTTTTTAGGATCATTCCTTGTGAACGGTATCTCTGCTTTGGTATTGTTTGATTTGGGGGCTACCCGATCTTCTGTATCTCTTGCGCTCATCAAGAGGTTTTCCGATGCTCCAGAGGAGCTATTGTCCGTTAGGGGTTTCGATTGCTGATGACTATCCTGTGAGAGTATATAGGGTTCATCGGGGTTGTGTCCTGGAGTTATTCGGCGAGCGGTATCTGATTGATTTGGTTCCTCTTCCCTTACCCCCAGAGCAAGGTTATTATGAGGATGGATAAGTTGAGCCCCATGAACTCCTTAGCCTTATTTGTGATCTTTAAAGCATTCTTTGGTGGTTTTTGACTCATTGAAGTGGAAAAAGACTTTGGTGGAGCAACCTCTTGGTATTTTAGCTTCTACCTTACCTTCTTTTTGATCTTTTGGAAACTTGTAAGTCATAAAGCTTAGAACTTTTTACCTCTTGCAAGCTAGATCTAAGTTTTAAGCTCCTTCTTGCATGATTGTAATGGATTATATGCATGGAATCCATAAAGTTAAAAACTTTTGTGATATTTGAGTCAGTCTCTATAATATAGTCTTTGGATATGAGTTTTGGTATAGTTTGAGACTCCAAGCATGAGTATCGATCTTTTTTTTTTCCTATTTTGACCTAGTGACTGTCTGATTCATGCATTGGACATGCATGACTAGAAAGATTTCATTTTTATCATCAGTTGGGAGAGGGAAGACCCTCTGGAAAGTCCCAAGTTATGACCGAAGGAATAAGAGCTTAATGCTCAAAGTTGGTCAGTGAAGCACTCACGATGTGAGGATACTTGCCATCCCGAGTATTTTGTCCGGATTAGGTCACGATGTGGCGATAACTGGAATCAAATTAATGGGTTGAGTTGACCCGATGAGCTGGGAATATGGTGAGTTGATACTCTCGACATGACCATAAGTTGGTCACGACGTGAAGGTCAATTGTTGGAGCTTGGACCGTTGACTTTGGGTCGTGGACCACTATAAGGTTGGTGGGCCAAGCTAGTTAACCCGAATAACAGAAGAGGTAGAATAGTATTTTCTCCTAGAGACTAAGGGTGTTGGGGTGGGGACCCCAGTTATGAATTTTGAACCAATTATTGCTTAGGGTATTGTTTGATTGTTTAGCGTGGGGATTTTACAGATCTGCAACCCGATCATTTATCTGATTTTCTGTAGTGTGAGATGAATCTCCTCACTATACTTGATGGGTCGAAGGAACCAATGTCGTCCCATGATTTATTACAGTTATGATTCCAGTTTTTTGTATGATTCTCGCATATGTAGTATGTGCAATGTATACCGGATGGGGTCCGATGCCAAGCGGGGCCTAATGTGTGTATTATATGCTATTTGCCTTAGTGATTCTTGCATGTGTTTTATGTATCTGTATGAGTGTCAGGTGGTGGCCGATGCTACGTGGGGCCTGATGAATATGATGAGGTGGGGCCCATCCCATGCTATTGACATATTTGTTCCGAACGGTACCTGTAGGTTGATAGGCATGTCCCATTGTATATTTGATATGTACGGTATGAGATATTTTTGGGAACTCACTAAGCTTGGTGCTTACGGTTTTCAATTTATTTTTCGGGTACTTCTGGATCAAAAGGGAAGGGCTCGGGATGATCTCGTCGCACACACCGTGTGTTTCCGCATTTTGTTGAAGTGATGTATTTGGATGATTATTGACATACTCTAATATTCTTTTATGGTTTTATAAATACGTTTTTGATGATGGTTTTATTATTATAAAAATGAAATTTTAATCTGAGTTTTTGGGACGTTTCAAGTTGGTATCAAAACCTTAGTTTCAGGGATTCAGGCACACTCTTGGATGTGTCTAAACTCAAACTGAGGATTTGGTAGATATTTAATAAAAGGAATGTTTTATAAAACAAATATTCTAACAAAAGAAAAGGGGTATGGTGCATGCAATCGACCGAGCTCAAGTTAGTTTTCCCAAAATACCCATACATCTTTTATGTTATGCTTTGAATTGTGAACGAGTGAATCGCAAGCTTGAATAGGGCTAAGGAGTTGCTCATGATTGCATGACAGAATGCTAGGAGAGATGCCTTTGTATGCCGACTATATGATCTTGTAGAGTGGGCGTTACCCTAGGAAAACCTAGGAAGATATTCGGTGTAGCAAGCATTGTCTTGTTGAGGATTGTATGTATCGATAATAGAGTAACTTGGAGGATTCGGGGCGATCCTTGAGGACGGTATGGATTGATGTGGAGGGAAGTATGGGCCCACAATACTGGAAGTAGAGGATCCATACTGGAGTCAAGGAAAACTACGATAATACTAGGAAGCATGTGGATTATGGAATACCTCGATGTATATATATATATATATATATATATATATATATATATATATATATATATATATATATATTTGTGTAAGTTCTAAGGGTTTGAATGGTCTATTTTTAGTATGGTGGTCACTCGATGACCATCTGGTTGTGGTTCTGGTGTTGGTGAGGGTTCGGGATCTAGGGCCAAACATGTGGATAATCAGATATAGGAGTTCATTTCATCAGAGATTAACCACAATATTCTTGAGTAGACTCCTGTGATCTTCGGTACGGTCAAGGAGGGTACCATGGAGATTTAAATAAGAAATTGGGCGCATTTCATTCTGAGATGGTATCGATGATGCAAGATCGCACTTTGACTTTCTGTGAGTTTTGGAAACATGAGGCCTCAAAGTATTCTTGCCTAGACTCATGTGATCTTCGGTACGATCAAGGAGGGTATCATGGAGATTTTGGATAAGGACTTGGGCGCATTTCGATCTGAGAGGGTAGCGATCATGCAAGATCTCACTTTGACTTTCTGTGATTTTCAGGCACGTGGAGCCTCGACGTTCTTTGGAAAGATGGACCCGGTTGCGAGCAGGCGTTGGGTTGGCAGATATGAGGAATGCCTTGCACTCTAGCCATTTCCCTGAGGAGGCGAAGGTCAGACTTGCATCCTGTCTTTTGAAAGATAGAGATCGAGACTGGTGGGAGGAGGTTGGACATGCCTTGGGAGGCGAGCCGATTGGGCCCATGACATGGGATGATTTTGTGGTAAGATTTCAGGATAAGTTCGCACTTGTGATAGAGGTGCAAGAAATGCCGATGGAGTTTTAGGACCTTCGTCGAACTACTGAGACGGTAGCAGAGATCATTGCTATGTTTCGTGAGAGGGTGTTACTGGTTCCGCAGTATGTAGTAGATGAGGACATGAAGAATGAGAGATACCATGAGATTTTTAGGATCGATATCAAGTAGTTTGTGTGTCGATCCAGTTGCAGGACACTGGATGATATAATAGAAAGAGCCTGAGAGAGGGAGACAGACTGGGAGATGGAGAAGAAGAGGAAACCAAATCAAGTTCAGGGTTCAGAGAGTTTGGGAAAGAGGCCTAAGATTTTTGATTCGAGATCGAGAGGCCAGACGGGTTCGGGTCATTGTGGCAAGTATGGAGAGACACATTATTGGGCGTGCAGGGTGGGTGGTTCGGGCTGCTTCAAGTACGACAGGATGCGTCATTTCAGCAGGGATTGCACTGCTATCGCCACCAACACCACCCACGTATCAGTTCTAATTTGCTTCCATTGAAATTAAAGGGGAAATAAGAAGTCCAACTACATGAGTCTAGCAGCAGAGGGACTGGTTGTAGCTCCTATTGGGTTTTGAGCATTCTAATACTCCTAAGTGTACATGCAACCCTAAATACCTTGGATCTATGTTTTCTCTATTATACATGCAAATATGAACTTTCCAAGGTATTATCCTAATCTAAGCTATAAAACAATGAATATAACAAGATAGAATACATACCTCTTTGATGTAGAATGTCTTCATGAAGCTTGAATGCCTAGTGCCCCAAGTGTGACACCTCAAATGGTTCACACAACACCAAATACAAATGGAATGACTTGAGAGAACTTCACACTTCATGAAAATCGGCTAGCCCTCTCTAGAATGATACTAGTGCCGTTTTTGGTCAAGAATAAGATACATATATAGTTAGGGTTACACCATGTAAACCCTAATTGACATGGCCTTTCATTTCCATGATCCATGGGTACAAAAAACACCATGGAGCATCCATGAAGCATCATATGGGTTTTAGCCCAACTAGATAATCCATGGAGCATTAGCCAACTATATAAGTATGGATGATTTACATAATCAACCCATATATTTAATTAGTCTTCTTTTGATCACTTAATTAATCCTAGATTAATTCTTGATCAATACTAATTAAATAATCTTATTAATATATTAGAACTTATAATATATTAACCAACCTTAAGTGTTATTTCTCTCATTATAGTCTATCCAAATGCATGATGCCATGCAACCCAAATGGACCATGTCGGGTCAGGTCAAGTCTTACGAATTATAGTTATGGACTTAGACATTAATCCAACAGCTCCCACTCCGACGACTTTCAGGATCACGGATGACAACCAGGGCAAGGCGGATGTGCCTATTGTGAGGAGCAGGGCTTTCCAGCTGACAGTCGAGGAGGCTCGAGTAACACCAGATGTGGTGATGGGTATGTATCTTTTTTTATCTCTTTATTTATGTTGATTTTATGCTTATATATGTGTGTTTCTTTAGGACCGTTCCTTGTGAATGGTATCGCTGCTTTTGTATTGTTTGATTTGGGGGGTACCCAATCTTTTGTATCTCTTGCGCTCATCAAGAGGTTTTCAGATGCTCCGAGGGAGCTATTGTCCATTAGATGTCGTGATTGCTGATAACTGTCATGTGCGAGTATCTAGGGTTCATCAAGGTTGTGTCCTAGAGTTATTCGCCGAGTGGAATCTGAATGATTTGAAGAATATAAGATATTATCGTCTCATGATCACTCGTGATAAAATCCATGAAGTGATTCCAATTAGCGCGGGTTGAATCCAATACTCATAACTTATGAGCACTTATGAGTGCCGTAGCCCTTTGTCCAACATCTTAGACCTCTACAAGCCATCCCATGACAGTCTTGATTCATATCTACTTCCAACATATGACCGACTGTGGATAGTTTGAATGACTTAGTCAATCAGGAAGAAAGACCTAGTTATTCTGGAATTCAAAACATGCAAAATGAAACACAATAATAATAGAATCTAATACGGTATCAAAACCTATGAACATAAATAAAACACCTCTTATTTATCACCATATGATTACAAATTATTCATTGTATACTGTTTCAGCTATCAACTTTATTCTTGAATTTAAAACAATAGTTGTCCCATGCTCCAAGCATGTACACTATGTTTTCTAAATACTAGTCATGCCATACACCAAGTATGCAAACTATGTTTGTCTATGATCTTCACTTTGTGAATTAGATCAACTGAACATAACTCCAATGATCCTCTTTCACAGTCCCAAATCCTTACTACAAATGCAAGAATTCCAAATTCATGCAATTTACTGAAATCTGTTTGATTTTAAACTTATATGCATTGATCCTCTTGTAATGATTATGCACAAAGTCAGAAAGACTTGACAACAATCATTACAGAGTATTCCAAGGGAGATCAGCTCCTTGGAAACATCCTTCTTGCATTAAGTTTCCCAATCTTACACAGACTGAATAATTTCTAACTTTGAAACATTTCCATATTCCATTTTGACTATCACTTCTGAACAAGAGTTGCCACCTTACAGATTATGTCAATATGGTCCTTCCAGAATTATCACTATACTTCCAACTGTCCTTGAGCAACCAATCTTTGGTAAACCTTAGATTGTCCTTGACAATTGTTTAATTGTTTTAGTAATATCCAGTTCTAGAGCTTTTCCCTTCTTAATGCCCCAGGCATCTGGAAAATTTTAGAAAGGATGAATATAGCACATGTAATCGATCCTATATCCGAAGCATATGGGATACGATTCATGATGTCTCACATAAAGACTAAACCAGTGTTTTGTTATAACATTTCCATTTCTATTTGCCAAGTTCTCATAATTCAGATTATGAAAAGGGATGACGTAATCATAATTGAATTTTAGAACGCAAATAATGGACCCATATACAGAATTTCCTTATGTTGAGCCATTCCATCATGAAATTCATATATATATATATATATATATATATATATATATATATATATATCCTTGACTAAATGATTAAAACCTCACGATCTAAACTTATAGATTTGAGATGAAGTATAATTTCCTCTCCCTTAATTATAGCAAAACAAATCTTTCCCAATTGAGACCTCTTGTTTTCTATAATTAACATTGCTAACTTGCAATACTTATCATAATTATCATGCTCCCACTAACATGATGATTATTGGCATAACACTTATTCTCCCACTATCTATGACATGTACTCAGAAATTAGCTAAATTTCTTACAAAAGTTCAGATTTTTGATACTAGATTGTTTTGATAAAACTTTATCAAAATCATACACCTCTTTTACATAGGTGTGTCTAAACCATTTTAGAACTATGAAAAGGGATGTCGTAATCATATTCTCAATTGTTTAGACCTTTGCCACTTCCCACAAGTCCATGTTAGTGTGCCGGTTAACCACACAGCTCCAATACCAACTTTGAGAATGCAAATATCACAATTGCTATCTAGATAAAATCTACTTAGTGAAAGTGTTTCCTCACCATCATTTTCGTGAATCGGAGAGAAACCTTATGACACTTAGATTTTTATGGTGTATGAGTTCCTAACCATATAAATTTGTCAAAACCATAATCAAAAGACAAGGATAATGACAAATCCATTCTCATATGGACTGAACTCAATCTTAATTTCTTGGCACCTGGCAGCTCAAGGGCCTGCCATTGCTTCCAAGTTTTTGTGCAACCAATTAAGAACTCTAAGAACTCATATGCAAAGCCAACTTTAATTAGAATGGGCACATAATATGTCAACACGGAAGGTTATAAACCTCAAGTCGTGTGCTAGTGAAGAACTTCAGTTTTTATTCTTGATTAGATCTAGAGACTTTCAAGACCTTTAAGACTCCCACTGTCCTCTTGACATATAATACTTTCTTGTCAGATATTCAAGAGATATTGTGGATTCTAATCAAGACAAACACTTCACACAATTGGCCTTAGTTGGTCTTTGTTTTGTCCAAAACATCAGAACATACCAATTTCAAATGTACAAGAGTAGAAAACCTTTACCCTTACATTTGACAAGTGTTTTAAACCTTCTCTAAGACATGTCACTCAAGTTACAATCTTGGAGTATGACTTGTATTGGAACGAAGTATGACTCATCTTCTTAATTTAAGCATTTCAACAATTCAAGTTCCTCTTCTTAGTCATAAGAATGCACTAAGATTTCCTTAGAGAACTAATTTTGATATGGTTTCATAATCATTAAGATGATCACAAAAACTGATACTAAAGTACTCTCCCATCTTTTCAGATTTGAAAAACTTTTATCCTTCTGCCTAAGTTGATTCTTCTTATTCGCTCTGCCTTACATTGGAACCTTTTCCAATGTCTCAGAATTACACTTAAGCTTGTAAGTATAACCATATTTACTGAGCTATAGTAAATTATGACGAATAGTATTATCTATCGTTTTTTAGTGGACTTAGCCAATGCACAAGAATGTGTACTCGATCCCTTAGTCCTTTACATGACTCACACATCCATGTGAACAAGTAATTACTCTTAATTTTCCAATACTTGAAAGTTCTCATTCATCATGCTATACAACTTACATGATTCCAAGTTCCGGTCCAATTGAAACTTGGGTGATGAGAATCTTTCCTTATTTGGTAAATTTAGACATTACCACAAATGAAAGAATCAATTTCAGATTTCCACTCTTGCTATTAATGGAATCTTATAAGCAACATAGATTTTCACAAATGCCATTGTAAGGATATTTTAAAATAAATAAAATCAAAAATTTTATTTTATTTTACAAACTTTGTGGAAAAACTATCCTTACAATGCAAAAGAGCATGCAAACCTTGTTGTTATCTATTCCTAATCAATATCTCATAACTCCTAAGAAGTAGCTCAAGAGTCCGATCTTCAAACTATGCGATAGAAATCCATCTACGCGATCAAATTCAGCATATTCTTTCTTTAAGTTTCTTCATTTTTCTTTGATTCTTAAAACATCAACATGTGACCCAGTCACATCATGTATCAAGAATCTCAGAATAGAAACTTAGCAGAGTTAGATAGTGGACTTTACCTGAAGTAGATTCAAACTTATTGACTTTAACATCCTTAGATAAATTTGGCAGCTTTGCAACCAATGCCCATTCCTATGGCAACTTAACATATGGACCCTTTGGTAATGGTACATAGGACTATGACAGACTTAGCCTTTCTCATTACCATTTGGTCAACCGAGTTAACTATGGTCGATCCCTTTCCACTGGGAAGAGAGAGCTTTACTAGATATCCAATGTCATCATTGTCAATGTCCATAAAGTCTTTGGAAGTTGATCTTAGCAAACAGATAAGATGATTAAGGGTCTTGTCATATTCTATTTCATAGGAATCCCAAAAGAACTCACTATGTGACTTAGAAGGTGATTGAGCCACCAACTTTCTCAAGACTATGACACCCAACTCTCCCGGCTTGTCAATGTGTGACTACATCTCCAAGATATGATCACACATAGACCTTTGCTTGCGAATAGGGCTTGAGTAACCTTAAACTTTTTAAGAACTTGTGGGTTAGGGAGAATAATTGGAGGAGGTGAAAGAAGTATGATTTCCATGGGACATCATCTTCATTTAGGAAAGCTTGTTTCAAGAGATTTGGGAAGATCATAAATGTCTAAACCAGACGTGTTTTGGGAGATATTCAAGATAGTTGATCTAAAGTCCTTAATATGACACCCAATATGAAATATTAAGGCTAGGACCCAACAAACTATTTTATAACTTAGAAGAGGGTTTCCGTAATCGAAGCTATAAAATATTTGAAGGTAGGTGAATGACGATTCACCAATTTCCACCAAGATGAACAAAATATATTATTAGGTTTTAATTGCATTTGAAACTCCTAGATCTTTTGAGATTCATTGAACTTTTCAATGGCATGTTTCAATCTCGAGTGTGCCGTTCAGGTTTAGTGACTGGGATGCCGAGGATCACAAAACAAGCTGTGAAGTAACCGTGAAAATTACTTGGTACCCTTAAGTCTTTACCCCTCAATCGATGTGTCGGTTAACCACACACGCTCCATCGATACTATGATAAACATTAAGTTACCCTTTGCCTACCTTGTTAAATACGAGTTAGTGTGCTGGTTAACCACACACGCTCCACTAACCGACTTAAACAAAGTCCAAAGTATAATTTCATGGACTAGCACCCTTTTCAGATTTTCCTAAGTAACTATGATTGGGTATTATTAAGAGTTTAGTTACTTAGTATTTATCATTAATACTTTTAATGAAGGGATAATTATAGTCTTGTCAAAACCGTTCGGCTAACGACCCTCCACCAGTCAAGGAAGTGGTGGGTGAGAGTGGACACTCATTAAACTGCCATTTTATAGGCAGTAACCTTATACCCCCCTTATAGACGACTTCATGAATGAGGCCTACTAACGGTAAGACTGACTTTACTCTTATACATATATATAAATATTATTAAGTTATAATATTATAAAGTATAAGGGTTGAATTTTAACTTTTAAAATTCTAAGGGCTAACTTGGAATTAAAGTATTTATAAGAGAAAACTTTTCAAATTCCAAAACTTGAGGGTAAGTTTTGAAACTATTCGAAACTAATTAATTCCATAACTTATGTGTTACAGTAGTTTTAATTAAAAAACGCTTCTAGTTCCATAACTTGAGAACAAGTTATGTAAGACTTTAAATTATTAAAGAATGTAACTTTTTCTTTATTTTGTAACTTATTGAATTAATTAAGGTTACATATTTTATTACTTAATGAAGTGACTCTTGAACCTCCGTAACTTGAGGACAAGACTCTTAATTTTTGTAACCATTGCCAACTTTTATGAGTTTTATGAAACTTAAATGTGACTTTTCATATAACTTGAGGACAAGTTACAAAAACACATTTTAGAATCAATTCTTAGATTAAAATGGATTGAAAACAACAATTTCACATAACTTCCTATTAATCTAAGCAACTCATAAGAACAAGATAATTCAAAACAAACTTTTTCATGTAATTAGCCTAATCACTAAACTAATTCAAAACATGAATCTATTGACAATTATCTTTGAAATCGGATTAGCATGAACATTACCACATCAAAAACAAGTTTATAGGTTCAAAAACAACTTAGGGTAATGTTTCTAGTCCATTTGTAGCAAAAAAAAAACTCGAAAATATGCTGTCTGGGGCTCCTACTCGTCGAGTGCATGAACCTACTCGAAGAGTAGGATGATTTTACTCATGGACTCGGCGAGTTCATCAGTTGACTCGGCGATTCTAGTGCCCAAAAAGCCATAAAATTGATTTTTTCAGCATTTTTCAGCAATTTGCATCAAGTATAAGAGAAAGCAAGCCTAGGCTTTAATACCACTGTTGGGTTATGAGCATTCTAACACTCCTAAGTGTACATACAACCCTAAATACCTTGGATCTATGTGTTCTCTATTATACAAACAAATATGAACTTTCCAAGGTATTATCCTAATCTAAGCTATAAAACAATGAATATAACAAGATATAATACATACCACTTTGATGTAGAATGTCTTCATGAAGCTTGAATGCCTAGTGCCCCAAGTGTGACACCTCAAATGGTTCACACAACACCAAATACAAATGGAATGACTTGAGAGAAATTCACACTTCATGAAAATCGGCTAGCCCTCTCTAGAATGATACTAGTGTCGTTTTTGGTCAAGAATAAGATACATATATAGTTAGGGTTACACCATGTAAACCCTAATTGACATGGCCTTTCATTTCCATGATCCATGGGTACAAAAAACACCATGGAGCATCCATGAAGCATCATATGGGTTTTAGCCCAACTAGATAATCCATGGAGCATTAGCCAACTATATAAGTATGGATGATTTACACAATCAACCCATATATTTAATTAGTCTTCTTTTGATCACTTAATTAATCCTAGATTAATTGTTGATCAATACTAATTAAATAATCTTATTAATATATTAGAACTTATAATATATTAACCAACCTTATCTGTTATTTCTCTCATTATAGTCTATCCAAATGCATGATGCCATGCAACCCAAATGGACCATGCCGGGTCGGGTCAAGTCTTACCCATTATAGTTATGGACGTAGACATTAATCCAACAGCTCCCACTCCGACGACTTTCAGGATCACGGATGACAACCAGGGCAAGGCGGATGTGCCTATTGTGAGGAGCAGGGCTTTCCAGCTGATGACTATCATGTGCGAGTATTGTCCATTAGATGTCGTGATTGCTGATGACTATCATGTGCGAGTATCTAGGGTTCATCAGGGTTGTGTCCTAGGGTTATTCGGCGAGTGGAATCTGATTGATTTGGTTCCTCTTCCCCTACGTGAGAGCAAGGTTATTATTAGCATGGATTAGCTGAGGGCCAATGGGGAAATGATTGAGTTTGAGCAGTAGTTGGTACGTATCTGGATGCCAAGTGATGGAGAGTTGGCGATTCAGGGAGAGATATTCTACGTTAGAAGATTATATATTCAACTAGCCCTATGTTTGACAGCTAGGGCCAAGCACTATCTTCAGCAAAGTTGTTCCGGATTTTTCTACTATGTTGTGGATACATATGAGAAGGGTAAGATGACTTTGGATGATGTGCCATTTGTTTGGGAATATCTGGACGTGTTCCGAGATGATTTTCTTGGAGTGCCTCCGGAGATGCAAGTAGACTTTCAGATTGACCTAGTTCTTGGTGCGGTTCCGAATTAAAACTTTTGTTTTCTATAATTAACATTGCTAACTTGCAACACTTAACATAATAATCATGCTCCCACTAACATGATGATTATTATCATAACACTTATGCTCCCACTTGCTCTGACATATATCCAGAAATCAGTTGGACTTCTTGAAATCAATACTATATTGACTTTCTTACCAAAGTTCAGATTTATGATACGTGATTGCTTTGATAACACTTTCTCAAAATCACACACCTTTCGTTAGATAGCTTACATGTGTGTCTAAACAATTTTTGAACTATGAAAAGGGATGTCGTAATGATAGTCTCAATTGTTTAGACCTTTTCCATTTCTCACAAGTCTATGTTAGTGTGTCGGTTAACCACACGCGCTCCACTAACGACTCTGAGAATGTCAATATTACACTTGCTATCTTCCTAAAATCTACTTAGTGAAAGAGTTTCCTAAGCATCATGTTCATGAATCGAAGAGAAACCTTATGACACTTATATTTTATGGTGTAAGTGTTCCTATCCATGTGAATTTGTCACAACCATAATCACAAGACAAGTTTAGTGGCAAAACCAAATTCAAATGGGCTGAAGTTATTCAATCTTAATTTCTTGCCACCTGGTAGCACAATGCCCACCATTTCTTCCGGGTTGTTATGAAAACAATTGATAAATGATAGAACTCACAAGCATAGTCAACCTTTATTAGAATAGACACATAAATAAGAATATGTCAGCACGATAGGTAACAGACCTCAAGTCGTGGGCTAGTGATTAACAAAATTGTTGATTAGTTCTTGAAACTATCTCAATACTCCCACTGTCCTCTTGACATATAAGATTCTCTTTGTCAAGAACCATTCCTTGACAAAACAAATATTCAAGAGTTGGTGAGGATTCTTATCAAGATAAACACTTCTCACAATTGGTCTTAGTTGGTCTTTGTTTTATCCAAAACATCACAACTTACCAATTTCAAATGTACAAGAGTAAGAAAACACTGTACTCTACTTTTGACAAGTGTTTTAAAACTTTCTTAAGATTATGTCACTCAAGGCTCATTCTTGTAGTATTACTCTAAGATTTAATTTTGGAATGAAGTACGATTTATCTTTTGATTTAACCATTTCAACAATTCATGATTCCTCTCCTTAGTCAAAAAATTGCACTAAGGTGTCCTTAGAGGATCAATTGTGATATGGTTCCATAATCACTAAGATAATCATCAAACAAGATACTCAATTACTCTCCCATCTCTTCAAATTGGAGAAACTTTTATCTTCCTGCCTTATTTGATTCTTTTTATCCGTTCTCTCATACATTGAAACCTTTCTAATGTTTTAGAATTAGACTTAAACTTGTAAGCATAACCATATTTACTAAACTTTAGTAAATCATGCCAAATAGTCTTTGTGGTGGAGCTAATCAGCACACACCCAAGTGCACCCGATCCCTTTGTCCTTCACTTGACTCACATATACATGTGAACAAGGAATTAGTCTTAATTGACCAAAGATGAAAAATTCTCATTCGTCATACAATACAAGTTGCATGATTCCAAGTTTCTATCCAACTGAACCTTGGGTGATGAGAATCTTTTCTTATTTGGTAAATTATGACACTACCACAATGGGAACATATAAACAACAATTTTTTTCACGAATGCCATTGTAAGGACACTTAAAATATATATAATCAAAACCATTTTTCTTTTATTTTAAAACTTTGTGGAAAAACTTATCCATACAATGCAAACTCATATGAAAATTTTTGTTATCTATTCCTAGCAATATTTCATAACTCTTATGTAGCGGCTCAAAATTCTGGTCATCGAACCATGCGATCAGAATCATCACACTCTTTCTTTAAGCTTCCTTTGATTCTTCCAAAACATCAAAATGCAATTACATTGCATTATATATTAAGAATCTCCAAACAGGATCTTAATAGAGTTAGGTAATCGGATTTACCTAAAGTAGAGTCAAACATTTTACTTTACTAACCTTATGGACTTTTAGGTAAATTTGGCAGCTTCGCAACTAATGCCCCTTCCTTTGGCAAAAAAAACATATGGACTCTTTGGAAATGGTACATGAGACTATCATAGACTTAGCCTTTCTCTTTACCATTAGGTCAAATGACTTGACCATGGCCGATCCTTTTCCCTTGGGAAGAGAAAGTTTTTCTGGACTTCTAGTGTTATCATTGTTAATGTCCATGAAAGCTTGGGAAGTAGATCTTCCATTCTAGTTTGCTTTACCAATGCTCCAAATCATTGCTGATTCAACATCATCAAGCAAATATGTAAGATCATTAAGGGTCATGTCACAGTCTGTTATCAGGAAGTGACTAAAGAACCCAGTCAATAGCCAACTTTCCTCAAGACTTTGACACTCGACTGTCCCGACTTGTCAATATGTGGCTTAACCTCTAAGATGTAAGCACATATAGACTTTGATTGCCAATAGGGATTGAGTGACTTAGAACTTATCAAGTCATGAAACTTGTGGGATAGAGAGAATAATAAGAGGAGGTGGGGAACGGGAAGCATGATTTTCCAGTCCCATTAATGCACAACAAAGGGATTTATCTTTCACCTTGATTTCCATTTGTGATATCGTCTTTATTAGGGAAGCTTGTTCATAAGGATTTGGGAAGACCATAGATGTCTTAAAAAGACATCTATAATGGGAGAAATTCAAGTTTAGTTGACTTAAAGTCCTTAACATACCACCCAATATGAAATATTAAGGCTAGGACCCAACAAACTATTTTATAACTTGGAAGAGGGATGTCGTAATCCAAGCTATAGAATATTTGAAGGTAGGTAAATGACGATTTACCAATTTCCACCATAAAAAACGAAATTATTCATTAAGTTTTAATTGGATTTGAAACTCCTAGATCTTTTGAGATACATTGAACTGTCAATAGCATGATTGAATCTCGATTGTGCCCTCTCAAGTTTGTGACTGGGATGCCGAGGATCACAAACAAGGTGTGAATAACCATGCAAATTGACTTGGTACCCTTAATTTTATCACCTAATCGATGTGCCGGTTAACCACACATGCTCCATCGATCTATGATAAAACTTAAGTCACCCTTTGCCACACATTTTCAGTCCCATGTTAGTGTGCCGGTTAACCACACACGCTCCACTAACGACTTAATAAAGGTGCAAAGTGTAATTTCATGGATTAGCACCATTTCACATTTTCCTAAGTAACTAAGATTGGGAATTTATAAGTGTTTAGTTACTTAGTATTTATCATTATACTTCTAATGAAGGGAAAATTATAGTCCTTTCCTATCCGTTCGGCTAACGACCCTCCACCAGTCAAGGAAGCGGTGGGTGAGAGTGAACACTCATTAAAACTACCATTTTATAGGCAGTAACCTTATACCCCCTTAGAGATTGTCTTCGTGAATAAGGCCTACTAACGGTAAGATTGACTTTACTCTTATACATATTTATATATAATAATTAACTTTTAATATTATAATAGTATAAGGGTTGAATTTTAAATTATTTAAATTCTTGGGTTTGATTTGGAATTAACGTATATATGGGAGGTAACTTTGCAAATTCCAAAAATTGAGGACAAGTTTTGAAATTTTTTAAAACTCTTCAATTTCATAACATATGAGTTTAATATATGTTTTAAAACTTTTAATGAAGAGACTCTTGGAAATCCATAACTTGAGGACAAGTTATGGAGGTCATAAAACAATCTATGGAGAAAAGACTTTTCAAGTTCATAACCTATGTTTTTACTAAAATTCATTAATGATACTTTTCATGTAACTTGAGGACAAGTTACAAAAACAGATTTTATGAATAATTTTAGACCAATTTGGATCAAAAACAACTATCACAAACATATCTAGCAATACTCATAATCTTGATTAAACTCATATAAACTAGAAAATTTAAATCAATCAATTTTCATGTAATTAGTCGAACTATTAAACTAATACAAAACGTGAAACTTTTGATAATTATCTTTAGAATTGGATTAGAATGATCATTACCACATCAAATACATGTTTATTGGTTCAAAAACAGCTTATGGTGATGTTCCTAGTCCAATTCCAGCCAAAAAGCACGAAGATATGCATTCTGGGTGACAAACTTGTCGAGTTTTTCATGGAACTCGTCAAGTTCATGCTCTAATAGATGAAGTCATCAAGTTTTCTCCAGAGATCATCTAGTTTCATGTCCTGACAGACTCTTGGCTTCGAAAAATCAGTTGGCATCAAGTATAATTAAAAACAAGCCTAGGCCCTGATACCACTTTTGGGTTTTGGTATAATACAACATCCTATGGTGCACATACAACCCTATATACCTTGGATCTACGTTTTCCTTAATTATACATGCAAATGGTTTCCAAAGTATTGAACCTATAGTTAGCATGCAATTTTCATACAAACTACATAAAATACTAGATAGTGTAACATACCTTTTTGTGTGGCTGGAGGTCTTGATGTATTTGGCCTTAAGAACTTAGCCCCAATAGTGAGGAAGCCTCAAATGAAGTCATAACACATCAAGGACAATGGTAGGACTTGAGAGAGAATCTCCATGCACTCTAAAACCTTCATGAACTCCAAGAACATGCACACACTCTCAAAAGGTGGCGGTTTTTAGGTCATAACATATGTATTTATATGTGTTGAATTCTAAGAGTCATGGATATAACCCAAACCCATATCCATGGATTTTATGATCCATGGTTCATGTGGCCCAACTCTTTATGTATCCATACATAAACTTGGTCCAACATGGATCATAAGGCCAACACATATAAATATAACTAATTACCATAATTAGTCCCCATAGTTTTATATAGTCTCTTTTGATCACTAAATTAATTCCAAATTAATTCTTGATCAATACTAATTAAAACATATGATTTCATATTAATATATTGGAACTTATAAATATTAATAAATCATATATAACCTCTTCTCTCAAAATTACATCCTAACAAATTGTCCTGATGATATGCAACCCAAATGGACCATGCTACTCTCGGGTCGAATACATACCAATAATAGTTATGGGCTTAGTCACCTAATCCAACTGTCTCCACTTGGATAAGTCTAAAACTATTAATGCTTATGACTCCAAAACCCGAGTAGCAATCGTAGCACTTAAAGCCGCTGTTGAACTCTGAAGAAATCAATGATATGTCCATTAGATAAGCGATCATATATTCCTCCATTCTAGATATCATATGGACTGAGACATGGATTGTAATCATTCCCTCTGTCCATCTGTTGTTTCCTGATTTTTGATTTATGACAAATGACTAATTGAACAAATCAAATCAGTCCAGGCCCGGCCTCGCACTTACATTTCGTCATCACCAAATCATCGAGAGGCCCACATATATCTCTTTTATCCCGAAGGTAAAAGGAATGGATAAACTTCGACTCATATGGCTTGCTCTACTAATTGTTGAATCATACACAAAGGCACGTTTTATAACATCGAGTTACCAAATGCGTTTTCGTGCTATAAATTTACAACCAACTCATAGTAACAACTCATATCTCTAGGTTTGAAGAATATAAGATATTATCGTCTTATGATTCACTCATGATAAAATCCATGAAGTGATTCAAATGAGCGTGGTTTGAATCCAATACTCAGAAATTATGAGCACTCGTGAATGTTGTAGCAACCATTGCTATGGCTAATGCACCTTAGAAAAATCTTTCAAGCCAGATTCATGACAGTCTTCATTCATATCTACTTCCAACATATGACCGACTGTGGATGGTTTGAATAAAATAATTATTCTGGAAGTCAAAACATGCAAAGTGAAACACAAGAATAATACTTAATCCTATATGGCCCCAAACTCTTGAGTGTAAATAAAAACCCTTTTATCTAAGCACCATATTGATTACTCATTATTAACGTTTCGATTAATCAACTTAATACTTGAATTGAAACAATAGCCATGCCATGCTCCAAGCATGCACACTATGTTCATCGAAACAATAGTTATGCCATACTCCAAGTATGCGCACTATGTTTACATGTGGTCCTCTCTTTGTGAAACAGATCGATTGACAGCATTTCAATGATGCTCATTTCACAATCCCAAATCCTTTACAATAAATGTAAGAACACCAACTTCTTGTCATTTATCGTAATCTTGTTAGATTCTAAAATTATATGCAATGATCCTCTTGTAATGAATATGCACACAAGTCACAAAGACTTGGCAACATACATTACAAGGTATTCCAATGGAAAGCAATTCCACGAAAATGAAATCTCAGATTCAAAGTACATTCGTTTGAACATCCTTCTTTGCAATAAGTTCTTTAATCTTACATAGATCCAAAGAAGAAATTCCACCAATGGAAACAATTCCATATTCCCATTTTGACCAGCACTTTGAACAAGAGTTGCCTCTTTTCAAAATATGTCAATATGGTCCTTACTCTATACTTCCAATTGTCCATGAGTAACCAATCTTTGGTAAACCTCAAATTGTCCTCGACAATTACTTAATCATTTTAGTCATATCCACTTCTAATCCCTTTTCCCCTCTTAATGCCCTAAGCATTAGGAAAATTTAGAATCGATAAATATTATAGCACATGCAATCGATCCTATATTCGAAACATATGGGACACGATTCATGCTATAAAAATTTTTATTTGCCATGTTCTCATAATTCAAAGTATGAAGAGGTATGCCGTAATCATAATCAAATTTTAATTACGCAACATATACAGAATTTCCTTATATTTAACCATTCCAACATAACATTCATATATATCCTCGACTAAAGTTGATTAAAATCTTAAGCTAAGCTTGTAGAATTGGAATGAAGTATAAATTCCTCTCCCTTAATTATAGCAAAACAACTTTTTAAACCCGAATTGAAACTTTTGTTTTCTATAATTAACATTGCTAACATGCAACACTTAACATAATAATCATGCTCCCAATAACATGATGATTATTATCACAACACTTATGCTCCCACTTGCTCTGACATGTATCCAGAAATCAGTTGGACTTCTTGAAATCAATACTATATTGACTATCTTACCAAAGTTCAGATTTCTGATACGTGATTGCTTTGATAATACTTTCTCAAAATCACACACCTTTCCTTAGATAGCTTACATGTGTTTCTAAACAATTTTAGAACTATGAAAAGGGATGTCGTAATGATAGTCTCAATTGTTTAGACCTTTGCCATTTCTCACAAGTCTATGTTAGTGTGTCGGTTAACCACACGCGCTCCACTAACGACTCTGAGAATGCCAATATTACACTTGCTATCTTCCTAAAATCTACTTAGTGAAAGAGTTTCTTAAGCATCATGTTCCTGAATCGAAGAGAAACCTTATGACACTTAGATTTTATGGTGTAAGTGTTCCTATCCATGTGAATTTGTCACAACTATAATCACAAGACAAGGTTAGTGACAAAACCAAATTCAAATGGGCTGAACTTGTTCAATCTTAATTTCTTGCCACCTGGAAGCACAATGCCCACCATTTCTTCCGGGTTGTTATGTAAACAATTGATAACTCATAGAACTCACAAGCGTAGTCAACGTTTACTTGAATAGACACAGAAATAAGAATATGTCAGCACGATAGGTTACAGACCTCAAGTCGTGGGCTAGTGATTAACAAAATTCTTGATTAGTTCTTGAAACTGTCTCAATACTCCCACTGTCCTCTTGACATATAAGATTCTCTTTGTCAAGAACCATTCCTTGACAAAACAAATATTCAAGAGTTGGTGAGGATTCTTATCAAGATAAACACTTCTCACAATTGGTCTTAGTTGGTCTTTGTTTTATCCAAAACATCACAACTTACCAATTTCAAATGTACAAGAGTAAGAAAACACTGTACTCTACTTTTGACAAGTGTTTTAAAACTTTCTTAAGATTATGTCACTCAAGGCTCATTCTTGTAGTATTACTCTAAGATTTAATTTTGGAATGAAGTACGATTTATCTTTTGATTTAACCATTTCAACAATTCATGATTCCTCTCCTTAGTCAAAAAATTGCACTAAGGTGTCCTTAGAGGATCAATTGTGATATGGTTCCATAATCACTAAGATAATCATCAAACAAGATACTCGATTACTCTCCCATCTCTTCAAATTGGAGAAACTTTTA
Organism: Lactuca serriola; assembly: GCF_051521515.1. Classification (NCBI taxonomy): domain Eukaryota; kingdom Viridiplantae; phylum Streptophyta; class Magnoliopsida; order Asterales; family Asteraceae; genus Lactuca; species Lactuca serriola. The sequence goes on from NC_136412.1 coordinate 121,282,289, forward strand.
TCTTCCTGCCTTATTTGATTCTTTTTATCCGTTCTGTCATAAATTTAAACCTTTCTAATGTTTCAGAATTAGACTTAAACTTGTAAGCATAACCATATTTACTAAACTTTAGTAAATCATGCCAAATAGTCTTTGTGGTGGAGCTAATCAGCACACACCCAAGTGCACCCGATCCCTTTGTCCTTCACTTGACTCACATATACATGTGAACAAGGAATTAGTCTTAATTGACCAAAGATGAAAAATTCTCATTCGTCATACAATACAAGTTGCATGATTCCAAGTTTCTATCCAACTGAACCTTGGGTGATGAGAATCTTTTCTTATTTGGTAAATTATGACACTACCACAATGGGAACATATAAACAACAATTTTTTTCACGAATGCCATTGTAAGGACACTTAAAAAATATATATAATCAAAACCATTTTTCTTTTATTTTAAAACTTTGTGGAAAAACTTATCCATACAATGCAAATTCATATGGAAACTTTTTGTTATCTATTCCTAGCAATATTTCATAACTCTTATGCAGCGGCTCAAAATTCTGGTCATCGAACCATGCGATCAGAATTAGCACACTCTTTCTTTAAGCTTCCTTTGATTCTTCCAAAACATCAAAATGCAATTACATTGCATTATATATTAAGAATCTCCAAACATGATCTTAATAGAGTTAGGTAACGGGATTTACCTAAAGTAGAGTCAAACATTTTACTTGACTATCCTTATGGACTTTTAGGTAAATTTGGCAGCTTCGCAACTAATGCCCCTTCCTTTGGCAAAAAAAACATATGGACTCTTTGGAAATGGTACACGAGACTATCACAGACTTAGCCTTTCTCTTTACCATTAGGTCAAATGACTTGACCATGGCCAATCCCTTTCCATTGGGAATAAAAAGTTTTTCTAGACTTCTAGTGTTATCATTGTTAATGTCCATGAAAGTTTGGGAAGTAGATCTTCCATTCTAGTTTGCTTTACCAATGCTCCAAATCATTGCTGATTCAGCATCATCAAGCAAATATGTAAGATCATTAACGGTCATGTCACAGTCTGTTATCAGGAAGTGACTAAAGAACCCAGTCAATAGCCAACTTTCCTCAAGACTTTGACACCCGACTCTCCCGACTTGTCAATATGTGGCTTAACCTCTAAGATGTAAGCACATATAGACTTTGATTGCCAATAGGGATTGAGTGACTTAGAACTTATCAAGTCTTGAAACTTGTGGGATAGAGAGAATAATAGGAGGAGGTGGGGAAAGGGAAGCATGATTTTCCAGTCCCATTAATGCACAACAGAGGGATTTATCTTTCACCTTGATTTCCATTTGGGATATCGTCTTCATTAGGAAAGCTTGTTCATAAGGATTTGGGAAGACCATAGATGTCTTAAAAAGACATCTATAATGGGAGAAATTCAAGTTTAGTTGACTTAAAGTCCTTAACATACCACCCAATATGAAATATTAAGGCTAGGACCCAACAAACTATTTTATAACTTGGAAGAGGGATGTCGTAATCCAAGCTATAGAATATTTGAAGGTAGGTAAATGACGTTTTACCAATTTCCACCATAAAAAACGAAATTATTCATTAAGTTTTAATTGGATTTGAAACTCCTAGATCTTTTGAGATACATTGAACTGTCAATAGTTTGATCGAATCTCGATTGTGCCCTCTGAAGTTTGTGACTGGGATGCCGAGGATCACAAACAAGGTGTGAATAACCATGTAAATTGACTTGGTACCCTTAATTTTATCACCTAATCGATGTGCCGGTTAACCACACATGCTCCATCGATCTATGATAAAACTTAAGTCACCCTTTGCCACACATTTTCAGTCCCATGTTAGTGTGCCGGTTAACCACACACGCTCCACTAACGACTTAATAAAGGTGCAAAGTGTAATTTCATGGATTAGCACCATTTCACATTTTCCTAAGTAACTAAGATTGGGAATTTATAAGTGTTTAGTTACTTAGTATTTATCATTATACTTCTAATGAAGGGAGAATTATAGTCCTTTCCTATCCGTTAGGCTAACGACCCTCCTCCAGTCAAGGAAGCGGTGGGTGAGAGTGGACACTCATTAAAACTACCATTTTATAGGCAGTAACCTTATACCCCCTTAGAGATTGTCTTCGTGAATAAGGTCTACTAACGTTAAGATTGACTTTACTCTTATACATATTTATATATAATAATTAACTTTTAATATTATAATAGTATAAGGGTTGAATTTTAAATTCTTTAAATTCTTGGGTTTGATTTGGAATTAACGTATATATGGGAGGTAACTTTGCAAAAATCCAAAAATTGAGGACAAGTTTTGAAATTTTTTAAAACTCTTTAATTTCATAACATATGAGTTTAATATATGTTTTAAAACTTTTAATGAAGAGACTCTTGGAAATCCATAACTTGAGGACAAGTTATGGAGGTCATAAAACAATCTATGGAGAAAAGACTTTTCAAGTTCATAACCTATGTTTTTACTAAAATTCATTAATGATACTTTTCATGTAACTTGAGGACAAGTTACAAAAACAGATTTTATGAATAATTTTAGACCAATTTGGATCAAAAACAACTATCACAAACATATCTAGCAATACTCATAATCTTGATTATACTCATATAAACTAGAAAATTTAAATCAATCAATTTTCATGTAATTAGTCGAACTATTAAACTAATACAAAACGTGAAACTTTTGATAATTATCTTTTGAATTGGATTAGAATGATCATTACCACATCAAATACATGTTTATTGGTTCAAAAACAGCTTATGGTGATGTTCCTAGTCCAATTCCAGCCAAAAAGCACGAAGATATGCATTCTGGGTGAGAAACTCGTCGAGTTTTTCATGGAACTCGTCAAGTTCATGCTCTAATAGATGAAGTCATCAAGTTTTCTCCAGAGATCATCTAGTTTCATGTCTTGACAGACTCTTGGCTTCGAAAAATCAGTTGGCATCAAGTATAATTAAAAACAAGCCTAGGCTCTGATACCACTTTTGGGTTTTGGTATAATACAACATCCTATGGTGCACATACAACCCTATATACCTTGGATCTACGTTTTCCTTAATTATACATGCAAATGGTTTCCAAAGTATTGAACCTATAGTTAGCATGCAATTTTCATACAAACTACATAAAATACTAGATAGTGTAACATACCTTTTTGTGTGGCTGGAGGTCTTGATGTATTTGGCCTTAAGAACTTAGCCCCAATAGTGAGGAAGCCTCAAATGAAGTCATAACACATCAAGGACAATGGTAGGACTTGAGAGAGAATCTCCATGCACTCTAAAACCTTCATGAACTCCAAGAACATGCACACACTCTCAAAAGGTGGCGGTTTTTAGGTCATAACATATGTATTTATATGTGTTGAATTCTAAGAGTCATGGATATAACCCAAACCCATATCCATGGATTTTATGATCCATGGTTCATGTGGCCCAACTCTTTATGTATCCATACATAAACTTGGTCCAACATGGATCATAAGGCCAACACATATAAATATAACTAATTACCATAATTAGTCCCCATAGTTTTATATAGTCTCTTTTGAACACTAAATTAATTCCAAATTAATTCTTGATCAATACTAATTAAAACATATGATTTCATATTAATATATTGGAACTTATAAATATTAATAAATCATATATATAACCTCTTCTCTCAAAATTCCATCCTAACAAATTGTCCTGATAATATGCAACCCAAATGGACCATGCTACTCTCGGGTCGAATACATACCAATAATAGTTATGGGCTTAGTCACCTAATCCAACTGTCTCCCACTTGGATAAGTCTAAAACTATTATTGCTTATGACTCCAAAACCCGAGTAGCAATTGTAGCACTTAAAGCCGCTATTGAACTCTGAAGAAATCAATGATATGTCGATTAGATAAGCGATCATATATTCCTCCATTCTAGATATCATATGGACTGAGACATGGATTGTAATCATTCCCTCTGTCCATCTGTTGTTTCCTGATTTTTGATTTATGACGAATGACTAATTGAACAAATCAAATCAGTCTAGGCCCGGCCAAGCACTTATATTTTGTTATCACCAAATCATCGAGGGGCCCACATATATCTCTTTTATCCCGATGGTAAAAGGAATGGATAAACTTCGAATCATATGGCTTGCTCTACCAAATGTGTTTTCGTGCTATAAATTTCCAACCAACTCATAGTAGAAACTCATATCTCTAGGTTTGAAGAAAATAAGATATTATCGTCTTATGATTCACTCATGATAAAATCCATGAAGTGATTCAAATGAGCGTGGGTTGAATCCAATACTCAAAACTTATGAGCACTAGTGAATGTTGTAGCAACCATTGCTATGGCTAATGCACCTTAGAAAAATCTTACAAGCCAGATGCATGACAGTCTTCATTCATATCTACTTCCAACATATGACCGACTGTGGATGGTTTGAATAAAATAATTATTCTGGAAGTCAAAACATGCAAAGTGAAACACAAGAATAATACTTAATCCTATATGGCCCCAAACTCTTGAGTGTAAATAAAAACCCTTTTATCTAAGCACCATATTGATTACTCATTATTCCTGTTTCGATTAATCAACTTAATACTTGAATTGAAACAATAGCCATGCCATGCTCCAAGCATGCACACTATGTTCATCGAAACAATAGCTATGCCATACTCCAAGTATGCGCACAATGTTTACATGTGGTCCTCTCTTTGTGAAACAGATTGATTGACAGCATTTCAATGATGCTCATTTCACAATCCCAAATCCTTTACAAAAAATGTAAGAACACCAACTTATTGTCATTTATCGTAATCTTGTTAGATTCTAATATTATATGCAATGATCCTCTTGTAATGAATATGCACACATGTCACAAAGACTTGGCAACATACATTACAAGGTATTCCAATGGAAAGCAATTCCACGGAAATGAAATCTCAGATTCAAAATACATTCCTTTGAACATCCTTCTTTGCAATAAGTTCTTTAATCTTACATAGATTCAAAGAAGAACTTCCACCAATGGAAACAATTCCATATTCCCATTTTGACCAGCACTTTGAATAAGAGTTGCCTCTTTTCAAAATATGTCAATGTGGTTCTTACTCTAGGCTTCCAATTGTCCATGAGTAAACAATCTTTGGTAAACCTCAAATTGTCCTCGACAATTACTTAATCATTTTAGTCATATCCACTTCTAATCCCTTTTCCCCTCTTAATGCCCTAAGCATTAGGAAAATTTAGAATCGATAAATATTATAGCACATGCAATCGATCCTATATCCGAAACATATGGGACACGATTCATGCTATAAAATTTTTTATTTGCCATGTTCTCATAATTCAAACTATGAAGAGGTATGCCGTAATCATAATCAAATTTAATAACGCAACATATACAGAATTTCCTTATATTTAACCATTCCAACATAACATTCATATATATCCTCGACTAAAGATGATTAAAATCTTAAGCTAAGCTTGTAGAATTGGAATGAAGTATAAATTCCTCTCCCTTAATTATAGCAAAACAACTTTTTAAACCCGAATTGAAACTTTTGTTTTCTATAATTAACATTGCTAACATGCAACACTTAACATAATAATCATGCTCCCAATAACATGATGATTATTATCACAACACTTATGCTCCCACTTGCTCTGACATGTATCCAGAAATCAGTTGGACTTCTTGAAATCAATACTATATTGACTATCTTACCAAAGTTCAGATTTCTGATACGTGATTGCTTTGATAATACTTTCTCAAAATCACACACCTTTCCTTAGATAGCTTACATGTGTTTCTAAACAATTTTAGAACTATGAAAAGGGATGTCGTAATGATAGTCTCAATTGTTTAGACCTTTGCCATTTCTCACAAGTCTATGTTAGTGTGTCGGTTAACCACACGCGCTCCACTAACGACTCTGAGAATGCCAATATTACACTTGCTATCTTCCTAAAATCTACTTAGTGAAAGAGTTTCTTAAGCATCATGTTCCTGAATCGAAGAGAAACCTTATGACACTTAGATTTTATGGTGTAAGTGTTCCTATCCATGTGAATTTGTCACAACTATAATCACAAGACAAGGTTAGTGACAAAACCAAATTCAAATGGGCTGAACTTGTTCAATCTTAATTTCTTGCCACCTGGAAGCACAATGCCCACCATTTCTTCCGGGTTGTTATGTAAACAATTGATAACTCATAGAACTCACAAGCGTAGTCAACGTTTACTTGAATAGACACAGAAATAAGAATATGTCAGCACGATAGGTTACAGACCTCAAGTCGTGGGCTAGTGATTAACAAAATTCTTGATTAGTTCTTGAAACTGTCTCAATACTCCCACTGTCCTCTTGACATATAAGATTCTCTTTGTCAAGAACCATTCCTTGACAAAACAAATATTCAAGAGTTGGTGAGGATTCTTATCAAGATAAACACTTCTCACAATTGGTCTTAGTTGGTCTTTGTTTTATCCAAAACATCACAACTTACCAATTTCAAATATACAAGCGTAAGAAAACATTGTACTCTACATTTGACAAGTGTTTTAAACCTCTCTTAAGATTATGTCACTCAAGGCTCACTCTTGGATTATTACTCTAATATTTGATTTTGGAACGAACTACGATTTATCTTTTGATTTAACGATCTCAACAATTCTTGATTCCTCTCCTTAGTCTAGCAAATGCACTAAGATGTCCTTAGAGGATCAATTGTGATATGGTTCCATAATCACTAAGATAATCATAAAACAAGATACTCAATTACTCTCCCATCTCTTCAGATTGGAGAAACTTTTATCTTCCTGCCTTATTTGATTCGTCGTATCCGTTCTGTCATACATTGAAACCTTTCTAATGTTTCAGAATTAGACTTAAACTTGTAAGCATAACCATATTTACTGAACATTAGTAAATTATGCCAAATAGTCTTTGTGGTGGACCTGATCAGCACACACCCAAGTGCACCCGATCCCTTTGTCCTTCACTTGACTCACATATACATGTGAACAAGGAATTAGTCTTAATTTCCCAAAGGTGAAAATTCTCATTCATCATACAATACAAGTTGCATGATTCCAAGTTTCTATCCAACTGAGCCTTGGGTGATGAGAATCTTTTCTTATTTGGTAAATTATGACACTACCACAAATGAAAGAATCAAATCCTTTGACCAATATTTCTTATCAATGGGAACATATAAACAACAATTGTTTTTCACAAATGCAATTGTAAGGACACTTACAATAAATAAAATCAAAACCATTTTTCTTTTATTGTAAAACTTTATGGAAAAACCTATCCTTACAATGCAAATTCATATGAAAACTTGTTGTTATCTATTCCTAGCAATATTTCATAACCCTTATGCAGCGGCTCAAAATTTTGGTCATCGAACCATGCGATCAGAATCAGCACACTCTTTCTTTAAGCTTCCTGTGATTCTTCCAAAACATCAAAATGCAATTACATTGCATTATATATTAATAATCTCCAAACAGGATCTTAATAGAGTTAGGTAATGGGCTTTACCTAAAGTAGAGTCAAACATTTGACTTTACTATCCTTATGGACTTTTAGGTAAATTCGGCAGCTTCGCAACTAATGTCATTTCCTTTTGCAAAAAAAAACATATGGACTCTTTGGAATTGGTACACGAGACTATCACAGACTTAGCCTTTCTCTTTACCATTAGGTCAAATGACTTGACCATGGCCAATCCCTTTCCATTGGGAAGAGAAAGTTTTTCTAGACTTCTAGTGTTATCATTGTTAATGTCCATGAAAGTTTGGGAAGCAGATCTTCCATTCTAAATTGCTTTACCAATGCTCCAAATCATTGCTGATTCAGCATCATCAAGCAAATATGTAAGATCACTAAGGGTCATGTCATAGTTTGTTATCAGGAAGTGACTAAAGAACCCAGTCAATAGCCAACTTTCCTCAAGACATTGACACCCGACTCTCCCGACTTGTCATTATGTGGCTTAACATCTAAGATGACTAAGAACATTTAGACTTTGATTGCTAATAGGAGGAGGTGAGGAAAGGGAAGCATCATTTTCCAGTCCCATAAATGCGCAACAAAGGCATTTATCTTTCACCTTGATTGCCATTTGGGATATCATCTTCATTAGGGAAGCTTGTTCATAAGGATTTGGGAAGACCATAGATGTCTTAACAAGACATCTATAATGGGAGAAATTCAAGTTTAGTTGATTTGAAGTCCTTAACATACCACCCAATATGAAATATTAAGGCTAGGACCCAACAAACTATTTTATAACTTGGAAGAGGGATGTCGTAATCCAAACTATAGAATATTTGAAGGTAGGTAAATGACGATTTACCAATTTACACCATAAAAAACGAAATTATTCATTAAGTTTTAATTAGATTTGAAACTCCAAGATCTTTTGAGATACATTGAACTTTCAATGGCATGTTTGAATCTCGATTGTGCCCTCTCAAGTTTGTGACAGGGATGCCGAGGATCACAAACAAGGTGTGAATAACCATGCAAATTGACTTGGTACCCTTAATTTTATCACATAATCGATGTGCCGGTTAACCACATACGCTCCATTGGTCTATGATAAAACTTAAGTCACCCTTTGCCACACGTTGTCAGTCCTATGTTAGTGTGCCGGTTAACCACACATGCTCCACTAACGACTTAATAAAGGTGCAAAGTGTAATTTCATGGGTTAGCACCATTTCACATTTTCCTAAGTAACTAAGATTGGGAATTTATAAATGTTTAGTTACTTAGTATTTATCATTATACTTTTAATGAAGGGAGAATTATAGTCATTTCCTACCCGTTCGTCTAACGACCCTCCACCAGTCAAGGAAGCGGTGGGTGAGAGTGGACACCCAATAAACTGCCATTTTATAGGCAGTAACCTTATACCCCCCTTAGAGACTGGCTTCGTGAATAAGGCCTACTAACGGTAAGATTGACTTTACTCTTATACATATTTTTATATAATCATTAACTTTTAATATTATAATAGTATACGGGTTGAATTTTAAACTATTAAAATTCTTGGCTTTGATTTGGAGTTAAAGTATATATGGGGAGGTAACTTTGCAAATTCCAAAATTTGAGGACAAGTTTTGAAACTTTTTAAAACTCTTCAATTTCATAACATATGAGTTTAATATATGTTTTAAAACTTTTAATGAAGAGTCTCTTGGAAATCCATAACTTGAGGACAAGTTATGGAGGTCATAAAACAATATACGGAGAAAAGACTTTTCAAGTTCATAACCTATGTTTTTACTAAAATTAATTAATGAGACTTTTCATGTAACTTGAGGAAAAGTTACAAAAGTACATTTTATGAATAAATTTTAGATCAATTTGGATCAAAAACAACTATCACAAGCATATCTAGCAATACTCATAATCTTGATTAAACTCATATAAACAAGACAATTTAAATCAAACAATTTTCATGTAATTAGCCTGACCATGAAACTAATACAAAACATGAAACTTTTGATAATTATCTTTTGAATTGGATTAGAATGATCATTACCACATCAAAAACAGTTTTATAGGTTCAAAAACAGCTTATGGTGATGTTCCTAGTCCAATTCCAGCCAAAAAGCACGAAGATATGCATTCTGGGTGACAAACCCATTGAGTTTTTCATGGAACTCGTCGAGTTCATGCTCTAATACATGAACTCATCGAGTTTTCCTCCAGAACTCATCGAGTTTCAAGTCCTGACAGATTCCTGGCTTCGAAAAATCAGTTCGCATCAAGTATAATTGAAAACAAGCCTAGGATCTGATACCATTGTTGCGTTTTGGTATAATACAACATCCCATGGTGCACATACAACCCTAAATACCTTGGATGTATGTTTTCACTAATTATACATGCAAATGGTGTCCAAGGTATTGAACCTATAGCTAGCATGCAATTTTCTTACAAACTACATAAAATACTAGATACTGTAACATACCTTTTTGTGTGGCTGGAGGTCTTGATGTATTTGGCCTTAAGAACTTAGCCCCAATAGTGTGGAAGCCACAAATGAAGTCACAACACATCAAGGACAAAGGTAGGACTTGAGAGAGACTCTTCATGCACTCTAAAACCTTCATGAACTCCAAGAACATGCACACACTTTCAAAAGGTGGCTGTTTTTAGGTCATAACATATATATTTATATGTGTTGAATTCTAAGAGTCATGGGTATAACCCAAACCCGTATCCATGGTTCATGTGGCCCAACTCTTTATGTATCCATACATAAACTTGGTCCAACATGGAACATAAGCCCAACACATATAAATATAACTAATTACCATAATTAGTCCCCATAGTTTTATATAGTCTCTTTTGATCACTAAATTAATTCCAAATTAAATTTGATCAATACTAATTAAAACATATGATTTCATATTAATATATTAGAAATTATAATATATTAATAAATCATATATAACCTCTTCTCTCAAAAGTCCATCCTAACAAATTGTCCTGATGATATGCAGCCCAAATGGACCATGCTACTCTCGGGTCGAATACATACCAATAATAGTTATGGGCTTAGACAACTAATCCAACTGAGGTTGTATGCAAAGTTCTCCAAGTGTGAGTTATGGTTTTGAGAGGTGCAGTTTCTAGTGCACCTTGTCAACCAAAATGGTATTCTGGTTGATTTGGCCCAGGTTGAGGCGGTGATGGGGTTGGAAGTTCCGAGGTCTCCATTTGAGATTTGGAGTTCCCTTGGGTTGGCAGGTTACTATTGGAGATTTATTTACGGTTTCTCCAAGTTAGAGGTTCCTCTTGCTCGATTTTCGAAGAAGACTGCCACTTTTCACTTGGGGCCTGAGCAGTATGCAGCATTTGAGACCTTGAGGTTGAGATTTTTTTTGTTTATTGTGATGTGGCGATCACCTTATTCCATATGCTTCAAGGTAGCTGAAGCCTCATGGGGAGAATGATCTGACACTTGATTCTGAGTTATGGGATGTGGTGTTTTCCCTCAATATTTGGCAACACTACCTTTATAGGGTCTAATGCCCTATCTACACGGATCACAAGAGCCTGAGGTATTTGATGGATCAGCCAAACCTGAACATTAGCTAGCATAGATGGGTGGATGTGGTGAAGGATTAAGATTTTGATATCCTTTACCATTCGGGGAAGGCTAATGTGGTAGCCGATGCTCTCATCCGTAAGGTGGTCGCGGATCCGATCAAAGATATGTTTTTGAGGATGACAGCGATTAATCCACTCTTGGAGCAAATCTGGGAGGCTTAGATTGAGGCTATAAAGGAAGATCATCGAAAAAGTGAGTACAGTGTGGGTCAGGTGGCATCCTTTTATTATGATAGAGGGGGGTTGTTGACCTGTCATCAAAGGGTGTAGGTTCTGTACTAGGGTGGTGTGCGGCATGTTTTGATGGAAGAGGCGCACAAGTCGAGATTCTGTATTCATCCCATAGTGACAAAGATGTAGAGAGACATCCTGCCTGATTATTTGTAGCCATATATGAAGAGGGATGTGGCATTGTAATGTGGAGATTTTCTTGACTTGCAGGAAAATCAAGGCCAAGCATCAGCGACCTCAGGGAAAGATGCATGCGTTTGACATTCCTGTTTGGAAATGGGAAGAGATTACCATGGATTTCAATACAAAGTTTCCACCAACAACACTTAGAGTGGATTTTATATGGGTCATCATGGATCGACGGACCAAGAGCGCACAATTTGTTCTGATTTAGGAGAGTATCTATGTGAAGAAGTTGACCGACATCTACATCAAGGAGTTTGTGGCATGGAATGGTGTGATAGTTTCAATGGTTTCATAAAGTGATGTTCAGTTTACTTCCTAGTTTTGGAAGAGGTTCCACGAGGAGTTGGGTACTCATCTGCATTTCAGCACGACCTTCCACCTGCAGACTGATGGTCAGAGAAAGCAGACTATCCATACCTTGGAGGATATTCTTCGGTCATGTGTGTTATATTTTCGTATAACAACAATTATCACGCCAACATTGATCGACCTCTTTTTGAGATGCTCTATGGGAGGAAGTGTAAGAGCCCGGTATGTTGGGGTGAGGTCTGTCAGCGAGTCATGGGGAGTATTGAGATGATACTTAAGATTACACAGTTGATTCAATATGTTCGGGATAGTCTTCCGACAGCTCAGAGTCGGTAGAAGAGCTATGCCGACAAGCGTCGATCTGGTCTAGAGTTCAAGGTTAGGGATATGGTGCTCCTGAAGGTATCACCTTTGAAGAGTGACATCTGATTCAGGAAGAGGGGCAAGTTGGGCCCCAAGTATATCAGTCCTTTAAGGGTTTTGACCCGGGTGGGTAGGGTTGCTTATCGCTCGGATCTACCCAAGGATCTTAGGCAGATCCATAGCACGTTTCATGTCTCTTAGCTACAAAAATGTTTGGTTGATGATTCTGTGGTGGTTCCATTGGAGGATATTCATGTGCATGATCGCCTGAATTATATTGCGAGACCGATTGCCATCCTTGACAGTAAGACGAAGGCTCTACAGAACAAGTCGGTGGATCTGGTAAAGTTGCAATGGCAGCACCACAAGGGTTCGGAATGAACGTGGGAGCCTGAGGAGGAGATAAGGGAGCATTATCCATAGTTATTTGCGGAAGCAGACTTTGAGGAAGAATTCTGATTCTAGTAGGGGAGAATTGTAACACCCGGATCATGGAGCTACCTAATTTCTTAAATTTTAACTTTGGAAGAAGGTCATGACATGAGACATAGTGATCATGTCGTGAGTGACCATTGACTAGTTGACCCATGTTTTTGAGTCTACGACGTGAGACTTTGAATGCTCACGACGTGAGAATGGTTTGCTAACCAAAACCCTAATATTTAGGGTATTTAATGGAATGAGAGGGCTAAGGTTTCCCATCCTTAGCTTCCCTCACTCTCTTACCTCCTAGAAACCCTAATCTCAAGCTACTTGAGGTCCTTAGCCATTTTTGTGATCTATGAACATTCTTTGGTGAGTTTTGATTCACTGAAGGGGAAGAATACCTTGTTGGAGCAACCTCTTGCCATTTCATCTTCTACCTTACCTTCTTTTTGAACTTTTGGACCATTATGATTCATAAAGCTCGAACCTTTTTACCTCTTGCATGCTAGATCTAAGTTTTAACCTCCTTTTTGCATGATTGTTTTGGATTGCATGCATGGGATCCATAAAGTTGGCAACTTTATGGATCGTTGAGTCATTCTCTGTGATATAGTCTTTGGATCTGAGTTTGGTATAGTTTGAGAGTCCAAGCATGAGTGTATATATCTTATTTTTCCCTCTTTTGGCCTAGTGAGTGGTTGAGTCATGCATTGGACATACATGACTAAAAATCTACGACTTTATTATCCTTTAGGTGAAGGAAAACCCTCAAGAAAGTTCCAAGTTATGGTTGTAAGGAATAGGAGGTTAATGCTCAAAGTTGGTCAGTGCAGCGCTCACAACGTGAGAATTAAGCATGTCACGTTGTGAGGATGCTTGCCATCCTGACTATTTTTTTCGGATTAGGTCACGACGTGATGATGCTTGTAGTCGAATTGATGGGTTGAATAGACCTGCTGAGTTGGAACTGGGTCGAGTTGATACTCACGATGTGACCATGAGCTGGTTATGACGTGAGGGTCAGCTGTTGGAGCTTGGACTATTTATTTTGGTCCTTGGACCACTATAGGGTTGTTGGCCCATGCTAGTTGGGTCCAATAAGGGAAAAAGTAGAATAGACTTTTACCCTAGAGGCCGAGGGTGTTGGGTCGAGGATCCCGATTATGAATTTCGAAGCAACTATTATTTGGGTATTGTTTGATTGTTTAGCATGGGGATTTTCTAGATCAGTTGCATGAGCATTTATCTGATTTTTAGCAGTTTCAGGTGAGTCTCCTCACTATGATTGAAGGGTCGAAGGCACCAATATCGGACCATGATTTATTATGGTTAGGACGCGTGTATTGTATGCTATTTTCCTTAGTGACTCTTGAATGTGTTTTATCTGTCTGTATGAATGCCAGGCAGGGCCCGATGCTAGGTAGCGACTGATGAATGTGATGAGGCATGGCCCACCCCATGCTATTAACAAATTTGTTCCGAGCAGGGCCCGATGGTTGTTCGGCATGACCCATTGTATATTTGATATGTATGGTATAAGGTATTTTGGGGAACTCACTAAGCATTCTTATTATAGTTTTCAATTTACATTTCAGGTACTTTTGGATCGAATGCGAAGGGCTTGGGATGATTGCATCACACACACACCATGTTGTTTCACATTTTGTTGACTAGGTGTATTTGGATGATTATTTACATACTCTTATTTTATTTTATGATTTTACGAACACATTTTGAATGATGGTTTTATTATTATTAAAATGAAAATTTCGGGACGTTACAACATTGGGTGTAGCTAGATTCTGCAGGGCGTACTCGTCGCAAAGGCAAACCTGAATTTTTGGGTCATGGACCCTATTTAAAGAACTTGACCCCTTAGAAACCCGTCTTATCATCATCCGTCACCCTCTCTTTCAGCCTTCACGAAACCCTAGCTTCAATTGTGATAATCTCAAACTTTTTTGCGATTTTTGGTGTGTCATAGTGAAGAAGGAGATCTTGGAACGATAGCTTGTAGTTCTAGACTTTCTTCATCTTTGTCATCCTTATGGAGGTATAAAGTCTTAACATTTATGATTCTTTTGTACACATCTTGGCATGTTTTCCTCCCAAGGGTTGGCTCTTGTGAGTATAAGTTGCTCCAAAGTTCAAGCTAGTCACTTATGTAGTTTTTGTGGATCTTAAGCCATAAAAATCGAGTCTTTGATGTTATTTATGACTCATGCAAGAGTTAGAGATTGTTTAAGAGTGTTAAGGACATAGGGTTTGGTTTTGGACATAGGGTTTGGTGAATGTTCAGTATGCTAGGCTTACGCATGACGTAATCACATGAAGCTCATTTGGGCCATTTTTGAGCCTTATGCATGTTTGGGCCTTGGTCCATGGTTACTTAGGTCTAGCGTAGGAAAGGAAAAATTGTCTTTTACCCTTTGTAAGAGAGACTATGATTTGGACCTTTTTTGTGGGTTATTACCCTAAATAGTGTGTAACACCGTAAAAATTTAAACAATTTTTTGCATTTTAAAATCATATGATTTCATTCACATCCACATTTTAAAACATTGTATCATCATTATCTTAATACAAAATCCAGAGATCAAAATATATAAACTCCAGTGTGCGTGTGTACGAGTCATGTCGGCGCCTTCCCGCGATCATCGTTGGTACCTGAAACACCACACATAACACTGTAAGCATATTTGTTGAGTGAGTTCCCCAAAATACCACATAAACACCTATCAGCCACTCAATGATGTAACTCTATTGACCATCCGTTCGAATATCTTTGTGGGACCCTCTTGGTCCCATAACTATGTGGACCCACTAGTCCTAACTCTATGAACTCTGAATCATGCATATCACATATCACAATAAATCACAACACATAATAACATGAAAATACCCTGGCATATAACTCTAAAATACTCTGTCACATAATTCTGTTACCACACTAGGTAAAGTATAGTGAGAAGACTCACCTCAGATGTCTCGGTAAATCTCGGACTCGGTAAAAATATGATCTAGCCACCGCCTAATCACATAAAGTAAATATTCTCATAAATATAACTCTCGGGACTAGACTCAACCCTCTCTAGGCACCCTCAGTAGGAAAAAGACCATTTTGCCCCTCTTTTAGCTCAAAGGCCACATTGTTGACCCAACCCTAAAAGTCAACAAAACTCAATGGTCAAACTTTGACCCGACTCGTCGAGTGCCCTTGGGCGACTCCGCGAGTATACACGTGTCCACTAACTTTTTAGTCCCGCTTGGCACGTCGAGTTCCTCCCCTTACTCGACGAGTCACAACTGGCATGAATCACGGGACCACCCCGACTCAACTCGTCGAGTATCAAGAACAACTCGGCGAGTTCCACCTTGAACTCCAGTCCTCTAATCCCCCTCTGACTTACGGAGTTATTTCCCCAACTCGGCAAGTCTACTCACTAAGTGATTTATGGGAAACCCTAACCCTACTCACCGAGTCTGATCTTTGGGCTCGGCGAGTTCATGCCATGTACAAACTCCATAGACCTCCTGAGGTCAGATCTGCTCCTTTAATCCATAGATCTGACCGTCCCAAGCATGCTAATCACGTAAAGTTTAGACCTTGACACACATGTAACATCTAGATGGTCTCACTTGGTGATTTAGCCCCAAAAATAACATCCTAAGTTCATGGCCCCCAAAAAAACTCATAAAGCTCCAAGGGTTAAGGTCTCTGGACCTCTTTGAGTCCAGATCCAAAGCATAAACTTGAGAGGGGACCAATTGCTCCACATATCCATCCTCTAAAGGGGGTTAGAAAACCCTAACTATAAGAATCAACACCAACCTGAAGAAGGTCCGAATAAATACCTCAAGATGAAGTCTATGAACTATGAAATCACCAGAATCGCACCTCCTTCAGCCTCCTCTTGCCTTGGGCACCTCCTTCTTGCAATTACACCAACAAAATGATTAAGAATGGCCTCTCCTTCCTCACAAACGCTCTAGATCTCTTAGGGTTTCTCTCTGGGGTTTTGTTGCCGCAAACGACGGGCCTAAGGGCCTTTAAATAGGTCCAAAACCCAGGAAATTAGGGTTTCATTAAACAGAGTGGACTCGCCGAGTCCACTCATAAACTCGTCGAGTCCAGCTATGAACCCGGATACGAATCCGCGATCATACTCGGTGAGTCTGAACACCAACTCGCCGAGTCCCCTCCCAACCTCCAAAAAAAATAAAGGAATAAATAATATACCTGGGAATCCGTGTGTTACAATTCTCCCCCACTAGAATTATACTTCGCCCTCAAATTCTCACTCTGCAAACGACTCTAGATGCTGCTCCCGCATCTCACGCTCCGGCTCCCAAGTCAACTCTGCCCCTTTCTGGTGCTGCCACTGGACCTACTTCAGAGGTACCTCCTTGCTCCTCAAAACCTTGATTTTCCGATCCCTGATCGCCACTATCCTCTCAATATAGTTTAGGCTCGCATCCCCATGAATATCTTCTAATGGCACCACTACCGACTCGTCGGCTATACACTTTCTCAGCTGCGACACATGGAAAGTCTCATGGATTTGACCCAACTTTGCAGGTAACTCTAAACGGTAGGCTACCTGGCCTACCCTTGTGATCACCCTGAAAGGACCAATATATCATGGCCCCAACTTGCCCCTGTTCCTGAATCGAATCACTTCTTTCCAAGGAAAGACCTTCAGGAGCACATAGTCGCCGACCTGAAACTTAAGCTCGGACCGGCGCCGGTCCGCATAACTCTTATGACGACTCTGAGCGGTCAACAACCTCTGTCTAACCTGCTGAATCTGCTATGTCGTCTGAAGCACGGTCTCGGTACTACCCAGCACACGCTGCCCTACCTCTCCCCAGCAAATGGGGGTCTGACACCTCCTCTCATACAACAACTCAAAGGATGGCATACCAATGCTCGAATGATGGCTGTTGTTGTAGGAAAACTCTGCCAAGGGCAAGTACATGTCCCAACTCCCACCGAAATCCAATACACATGCTCGGAGCATGTCCTCGAGCGTCTGAATCCTCCGCTCACTCTGCCCGTCAGTCTGTGGGTGGTATGTGGTACTAAAATGCAGTCTCGTACCCAATTCCTCATGAAACTTCTTCCAAAATCTGGAAGTGAAACGTACATCTCGATCTGAGACAATCGAGATCGGCACTCCATGCCGCGATACCACCTCTCTCACGTACATCTTTGCCAACCACTCCGCGGAAGAGCTCTCACTGATAGCAAGGAAATGAGCGCTCTTCATCAACCTATCTACAATCACCCAAATTGCATCGACACCTCTCGCATTTCCACTCGGGAATCTCTAACGGCTGCAGCTCACCATGTGGACGCTGGTGCTCGGCCTTAACCCTGCAACAGGTCAAGCATCTTTCTACAAACCATGCGACATCCCTCTTCATACAAGGCCACCAATACTCCCTCTTCAGGTCCAAATACATCTTAGTGGCCCCGGGATGGATCGAGAAGTTCGATCTATGAGCCTTTTCGGCCATTGGTAACGAACTCCGATACCAGCCCGGCAACTCGCTCATTCTTCTGGCTTACTGGCCTCACGGCCTCAGCCTGGGCCCCACGAATAGTGTCCAACACCGGAGTCATCACTGTCAATCTCAAACAAACATCTCTCATCGGGGCGCCCTCCGCCCTTCGGCTCAGCGCATCGGCTACAACATTAGCCTTGCCCGGGTGCTACAGGATCTCACAATCGTAATCCTTCGCCACATCCAATCATGTCCTCTGACGCATATTCAGGTTGGGCTAATCCATTAGATACTTCAGGCTCTTGTGGTCCGTGTATATGGTACACTGAACCCCATACAGATAGTGACGCCAGATCTTGAGGGAGAACACCACCGCCCTCAACTCCAGATCGTGGGTGGGAAACCTCATCTCATGAGGCTTTAGCTGCCTCGATGCGTATGCACCACTCCTAGCCCAGATATCGACGCGTCACAATACACTACGAAGTCCTCCATCCCCTCTGGAAGGGCTAGCACCGGAGCTTCGCATAGTCTCTAGCGAAGTGTCTCGAAGGAGGCCTGTTACTCTAGACCCCATGAAAAAGCAACACCATTCCGGGTCAACTTGGTGAGTGGCACGGCGATCTTGGAGAAATCCCTGATAAATCTCCGATAATAACCAGTCAACCGTAGGAAACTCCTGATCGCGGTAGGTGACCTCGGCATCTCCCAACTCATCACTGCCTCAATCTTGGTCGGGTCGACCAATATCCCTTGCTGGTTCACGAGGTGCCCTAAGAACTGGACCTCTCGCAACCAAAAATTACACTTAGAGAATTTGGCATAAAGCCTCTCCGATCTCAGAATTCCAAGGATTTCCTTCAAATGCTCCTCATGCGGCTCTCTAGATCTCGAATACACCAATATGTTGTTGATGAACACGATCACCGAGTGATCCAACATCGGTCTGCACACTCTGTTCATGAGATCCATGAACACCGCCGGTGTGTTGGTGAGTACGAAAGGCATCACCACGAACTCGTAATGCCCATAACGAGTCCTGAATGCTATCTTCTTGAATGTCCTCATCTCGCACCCTCACCTAATGATATCCAGACCTCGAATTGATCTTGGAGAACCAATATGCACCCTGCAACTGATCGAACAAATCGTCGATCCTCGGCAACGGGTAATGGTTCTTGACCGTTAGCATGTTCAACTCCCGGTAATCAATGCACATCCGGTGTGAACCATCCTTCTTCTTGAAAAAAAGGATAAGCGCTCCCCATGGTGAACTGCTCGGCCGAATAAACCCCTTCCCCAGCAGCTCCTGGAGCTGCGAGGATAACTCCTGTATCTCTGGAGGCGCAAGGCGATAAGGCGCCTTGGCGATAGACGCAACCCCCAGAACCAAATTGATACCGAACTCTACCTGCCTCTCCGGAGGCACACCTGGCAACTCTTCTGGAAATACATCCAGAAACTCACGCACTATCAGGACCTCATCAACTGACCTCGGTCTCTTTGAATCAACCCTCGCATCCATCACATAGGCTACAAATCCCATACAGCCCTGCTGTAGACTCTGTCTCGCTCTGGCTGCCGAACAAAATGCTGACCCAGAACGTGTACCCTCGCCAAACACCATAAGAACTCCCCCACTGGGATCTGGTATGGTCACCAGCTGCCTCTCGCAGTCGATGAACGCACCCACTTTGCTCAACCAGTCCATGCCCACGATGACACAGACATCTCCTATCGCAATAGGAACCAAATCAATCGGAAACTCGACGCCGAAAATCTCGAGTGCACATCCTCGGATCACTTCAGCGGCATACACCGTCCTCTCGTCAGCTATGGAAACTCTCAGAGGTCGACTCAACACCTCTTGACTAATACTGATGTGCTGAATAAAAGCCAAAGACACAAAAGACCGACTCGCACCCGAGTCAAATAACACCAAGGCAGGTACATAATTCACAAGAAAAGTACCTACGCATAACATAATATAAACACAATATCCCAACATCAAAATAAATACAAGAAAGGATACATACCAGCCATGACGTCGGGCGCAGCGCAGACCTCCTCCGCAGTCAACTGAAAGGCTCTCCCTCGTTCCTTTGGTGCCTCGGGCTTCATTGGCCGGCTCTCAGTAGCTCTGATTGCAGCAGGGGCAGATACCTAAGGTGCTCCCTAGGCTGTCCCTCACAACTGTGGACAGTCTGCCTTGCGGTGTCCGGTCTGGTTGCAGTTAAAGCATACTGCAAACCCCTTGGGGCACTCCTTGGCCATATGCCCCTCCTTGCCACATTTTTAGCAAAAGCCCGCTCTACACACCCCCATCGTGGCTCTTGCCGCACCTGCCACAAGTGCGGCCCTTCTGATTCCCAGATCTCAAATCAACGGGCTTAGCCCGCTTGGCTGCGGGCTGAGACTGCGCTGGTCGCCGATCCCTCCCCTGAGACTCAGCCTCCTCCCTAGCCTGAGTCTCCAACTCTATCTCCCTCTTCTGGGCATTTGCTTGAAGCTCAGCAAATGTCTGGTACGTTGAGTTCGCCACGAACTCCCGTATGTCCCTCCTCAAAATGCTCAAATATCGGCTCATACGTGCCTGCTCGGAGGACACGTGCTCTCGGCAGAACATCGCCCATTCATGGAACATCCTCGTAATCACTATGACAGACTTAGTACCCTGCTTGAGGGTCAAAAACTCCTGGGCCAAACGCTCCATGTCCACCTGGGGAACGTACTCGTGTCGAAACATAGCAGTGAACCTCTCCCAGGTCACTACAGCAAGCTCAGCAGGCGTATAGTGTGCCGTCACAAACTTCCACCAGTCCTTCGCTCCCAAGTGAAGCTGGTTCAGCGCGAACCGAACTCTAAAATGCTCAGGAGATGAGCAAGTAAAGAAACACCCGTCAATGTCTGAAATCCACCTCATCGCTGCTATCGGGTCCTAGGTCCCATCAAACTCCGGTGGTTTTGTGTTGCTGAACTCCCGGAATAGCAACGCATCACCACCCTACGGTCTAGCCGTAGCTACAATTACAGTGGTCGCAACAACAATAGCATCAGAAAGAGCAGCATATCTCTCATCAAATGTCTCTATCAGGGTGGTCTTGATAGACCCGAACATCTCTAGAATCTTAGTGTGGATGGCAGCAGCCAGCTCATCATGAATCATCTGGCGGAGCTCCTCGTCGGTCACACCTCCTCCACTAGTCCCTGGTCTATGGCGCGTTTCCACCATGATACCTCTCTGAAATACAAAACAAGATATCAAGGACTCGCTCGAGCTTGCACACACTCGATACCCCCAATCCTACATGGTTTTTGGTACCCTATGGATTCTTACTTGGGTTGGGCACCGACCCGGTGCCTTCGGTAGTACGGGCCCAATACTACCAACCACACCGACTCGACACTCATTCCAAGTCCTCCTCCTAGAGTCCCAAATTTCCAAGCACTCTACTCTCTTAAATCATGTGCTACTCACAAGCATATATCTCATAAGCACCTTGCTGCTATCTAAACACTCTCAAATATTTCTAGCAGCAAAAGCCCCTAGACTAAGGCATCATATATCAGGCCACTCTAGTCCTAATAAGAATACCTAGTCTATTCTGGCATGCATATCATAATTTGTCATATAGCATAACATAACATATCTGATAGCACTTATTGTAAGGGTATTTTGGGAAATCATCGTTCGGGCGCTGGCTGATCGTACACACAACTATGCTCTGTTTGTCTCAAAACACTTTTTACTCTTTTCAAAAATTTTACTTTATTATCAAAATTTTCCTCAAATCCTCAGTTTGAGTTTAGATACGCCCGAAGATGCATCTGAATCGCTCAAACCAAGGCTCTGATACAAACTTGTAACACCGTAAAATTTTAAACAATTTTTCGCATTTAAAATCGTATAATTTCATTCACATCCACATTTTAAAACATTGTATCATCATTATCTTAATACAAAATCCCAAGATCAAACTATATAAACTCCAGTGTGCGTGTGTCCGAGTCATGCCGGCGCCTTGCCGCGATCATCACTCGTACCAAAAACACGACACATAACATTGTAAGCATATTTGGTTAGTGAGTTCCCCAAAATACCACATAAACACATATCATCCACTCAATGATGTAACCCTATTGACCCTCCGGTAGAATATCTATGTGGGACCCTCTTGGTCTCATAACTCTGTGGACCCACTAGTCCAAACTCTGTAAACTCTGAATCATGCATATCACATATCACAATTAATCACAACACATAATAACATGCAAATACCCTGGCATATAACTCTAAAATATTGTCACATAATTCTGTTACCACACTAGGTAAAGTATAGTGTGAAGACTCACCTCAGATGTCTTGGTAAATCTCTGACTCGGTAGAAATATGATCTAGCCTCCGCCTAATCACATAATCTAAATATTCTCATAAATATAACTCTCGGAACTAGACTCAACCCTCTCTAGGCACCCTCAGTAGGCAAAAGACCATTTCGCCCCACTTTTAGATCAAAGGCCACATTGTTGACCCAACCCTAAAAGTCAACAAAAGTAAGTGGTCAAACTTTGACCCGACTCGTCGAGTGCCCTTGGGCGACTCGGAGAGTCTACACGTGTCCACTAACTCTTTAGTCCCGCTTGGCACGTCGAGTTCCTCCCCTTACTCGACGAGTCACACCTGACATGAATCGCAGAGCCACCCCGACTCAACTCGCCGAGTCTCAAGAACAACTCGGTGAGTTCCGCCTTGAACTCCAGTCCCCTAATTCCCCTCTGACTAGCTGAGTTACTTCCCCAACTCGGCAAGTCTACTCACTGAGTGATTTACGGGAAACCCTAACCCTACTCATCGAGTTTGATCTTTGGGCTCGGCGAGTTCATGCCATGTACAAACTCCATAGACCTCCTGAGGTCAGATCTGCTCCTCTAATCCATAGATCTAACCTTCCCAAGCATGCTAATCACGTAACGTTCAGACCTTGACACACATATAACATCTAGATGGTCTCACTTGGTGATTTAGCCCCAAAAATAACATCCTAATTTCGTGGCCCCTAAAAATAACTCATAAAGCTCCAAGGGTTAAGGTCTCTGGACCTCTTTGAGTCCAGATCCAAAGCATAAACTCGAGAGGGGACCAATTGCTCCACATATCCATCCTCTAAAGGGGGTTAGAAAACCCTAACTCTAAGAATCAACACCAATCTGAAGAAGGTCCGAATAAATACCTCAAGATGAAGTCTATGAACTCTGAAATCACCAGAATCGCACCTCCTTCAGCCTCCTCTTGCCTTGGTCACCTCCTTCATGCAATTACACCAACAAAATAATCAAGAATGGCCTCTCCTTCCTCACAAACGCTCTAGATCTCTTAGGGTTTCTCTCTGGGGTTTGGTAGCCGCAAATGACAGCCCTAAGGGCCTTTAAATAGGTCCCAAACCTAGGAAATTAGGGTTTCATTAAACAGCATGGACTCGCCGAGTCCACTCATGAACTCGTCGAGTCCAGCTGTGAACCCGGATACAAATCCGCAACCATACTCGGCAAGTCTGAACACCAACTCGCCGAGTCCCCTCCGAACCTCCAAAAAAAAAATAAAGGAATAAATAATATACCTAGGAATCTGGGTGTTACATAGTGATTAGGGATGGTTTGAATTTGTTCTTTGTAAGGAGATGTTGTAGCAGCAAATTATGTGGGTGTTATTGTTTATCATTGGATTGCGATGAGTCTATTAACTGTACTTGTGTGTTGAAAGCACCAATGCTGACCCACTGGATTATGTATGTAGGATGCTAGTCATATCTGTGATACTTCCATGTTTTGTATATTAGGCGGGGATTATTAAGCGAGATAGGGCGAGGTCCGGTAGCTCATTGGACGGGGCCAGTTGTGCGAGTTAGGGCGATGCCTGTTATACTCGGTCGGTGGGGACCGTTTCGTGAGTTAGGGTAAGACCGGTTATACTTAGTGGGTGGGGCCCGTTTTGCGAGTCAGGGTGAGGCCCATTATAATCATTGGGCGAGGCCCATTGCTTGTATGGTATGTCGTATTTTGGGGAACTCACTAGGCTCTCTTCTTGCAGTTTGTGTTTAAATGTTTTTAGCTACTTCCAGTTCAAAAGGGAAGGGCTCGACCTGATCCCAACGCATCCACCTTTGTCCAACATTTTATAATTTTGGGATTGAACTCTGATAATTATTTTCTATCTTGACATACTTTGACAATTTACTATGAATGATTGGTGATTTTGGTTGATTTAAAATTAAAAAATTATACTTAGTATTTTTGGGGTGTTACAAGTTGCTATTAGAGCCTTGGTTTGAGGGATTCGAGACATAGTCTCGGGTGTATCTGAACTCAAACTAACGAATTAGTAAAAAGAAAAAAGATTTTTCCAATAAGATTTTTATGAAATGGGATGTGATGCGTGCAATCGATCGAGCTCAAGTAAGTGTTCCTAAAATACCTATACATGTTTCTTTAATTCATTACCTAAATATGTGAGTTGCATGCTAGATTAAGGATAAGGATCTGCTTAGGATTGCTTGTTAGGAGAGAGGATCCTTTTGTATACTTACTGTATAAGCGTCTAGCATTACATGCTAGTATGGGATATAGATGATATGCTAGGATGGATTGTTAGGCAATTCTCTGGTGAGAATTCGATGCTTGAATGTTGCTTGCTTTGTGGTTTTAGGAAAATGTTAAAGAAATTAGATAATTTTAGAAGGTTAAGTTTAACTCTATTGCACAACTCTTGTTTGGGTCCAACTATCGTAGTGTGAGACCTTGCAGACAAAGAATTATCTAGTGTCTATTGCATGTAATTATATGTGTAAGGTATTTAGCGAGTGTTAGTGGGGGTTTCTTCTGCAGCTGGTAGCGGAGAGTGGTGGGAAGGCAATCCTATGAGAATCTAGAAAGAATGTTAGAAATAGCAGATGTGCTATTTAGCGAGAATGTGGAATGTTGGGAATTAAGGGATTCACTTAGGGAATAGGGATGACTCTTGAGGAAAGTGTGGATACATTTTGAAGGTAGTATCCGCCCCGTACTAATGGTAGCACATGATCCATACTAAAGTCAAAAGAGTCATGAGGATACTAAGGGACCACATGGTGTGAGATTCTTCTAGTGTTTTCCGTTAGTTTTCATTGTATATATTCACTATGTGGTCACTTGAGGTGGTTGAAGTCCTGGTGAGCGATCAGGTTTGATCTCGAGAGCCAAAACCTTGGATGATCAAATGCGAGAGTTCATTTTGTCTGAGATTACACATGACATTTTGGAGCAGACTCCTATGATCTTTGGTACAATCAAGGAGATGGTTGTTACGGTGAGTGCACACTCTCTGAATTTTTGAGAGTTTCATGCACGTGGAGCTCCTCAGTTCTTCCGTAACATCCTGACTTCCAGTGTGGTATTTTGGAGCAAAAGAAGAAGAAAGATGGAAGAAGGAAGCAAGGATCTACCATGCAAAGCTCACATCTTCAGTTTTGCACTCTTTTGGACCTTTGTAAGTGTCCAAGATCTGATTTTTATTCCTCTATGTAGCTAGATCTTGAGTTTTGTCCCTTTTTTTCCTTATTCTTGGATGTTGCAGTGTATAGATCTCATAAAGTTTTCAACTTTATGAATCTGTAGGTCAAGGTGAGCTTGTAGCGGTTTGGATCTGATCTTTAGCCAAGTTTTGATGCCATGCATGGAGTTTAGGTCATATTTCCTCTTGTTGACCCATTTTTTGTTCAATACATGCATTGGACATGCATTTATATAAAGCACCAACCTTTGGGTTGATTTTGATGCTAGAATCTCTTCTGGAAAGGTTGAGTTTCAGATCTCAAGGATTTTGTGCTTATTAGTTAAGCCCTTGAATCTTCGATCTTTGTGGATGGGTTTTTGAACACTTGGAGTATCCCTTTATCCTTTTCGATAGCATTTGAGTTTAGATCTGAGTCTTGGAGTCCCTGGAATCTTAAGAATAACTGAATGTAGTAAGCTGAGGCAAATATGACGTGTTTGCAAGCCAACATGGCGTGCTAGCAGGGATTTTCCTAACCATCTGATTTCTATAGAAAATCGATGTTTTTATTGATACACTCGAGGAGTTGGGTCAATATGGACTGTTGACCTTGACCGCTGACTTTGACTTTGACCATGGTTGACCAAGATTGACTTTTGAGGGCATATTGGGTATTTCAGGATTTTGATGGAATCGGTCACATGTTGGTCGTAGGCATTTGAGTCAGGTGCTGAGATACAAACTTAAACCTTATCTGTTTTTTACTACTTGTGAGGTGAGTCTTCCTCATTATACTTTCGGATCGAAGGCACTACGGCCAACCCATTCGTTTGATAACCTAATATTGTATGTTGAGTATGGAGTAGATATGCATGCTAGTTTTGATATGGAAGTTTCGTAGATCTGTTGGACTACCTATGATATTGCATGTTATCTGAATATGATATTATCTGTTATATGTCGACATATGGTGTGGTTTAGGTTGAGGTTGTACTACTCCATGTTGTAGCGAACAAACCCTGGAGCACACAAGATATGATCTGAGGGACAGGTAGAGCATGACAGACTGATAATGAGGGCTCATGAGCATTCTAGATACGGGCTAAGGGCCGGATAGGACACGCCGGACTAGTACGGAGAGCTGATGAGCAAGCCAGACATATGATGTGGGCTCAGGGGTAATCCAGTTTGTTAGTTATGGAACCTGTAACACCGTAAGAATTTAAAACAATTTTTCGCATTTTCCAAACACATTTTTTATTACTCATTCATTCATAAAATGTCATAGTATCATGTCTTTGCTCACAAAACATCTCCCAAGATCGAAATACATAAAATCCCATGTGTGTGTACGAATCAAGCCGGCTTCTTTCCGCGTTCATCACTGGTACCTGAAACACATAACACGTAACACTGTAAGCAGAAGCTTAGTGAGTTCCCCAAAATACCACTCTAACATATATTAGCCACTCGAGGCTATAACTTTGTTGACCCTCTGGTCAATGTGTCTCAGTGGTACGCTCCAGCCCCAACTCTCTGTGGGCCCTCTGGCCGTAACTCTATGGACCCAAAGGTCCTAACTCTATGGACCCACTGGTCATATTCTGTAACCTCTGAATCATGCATATCACATACAATAAATCACGACACATAAATAACATGCAAGTACACTAGCACATAACTCTAAAATACACTATCACATAACTCTGTTACCACACTAGGTAAAGTATAGTGAGAAGACTCACCTCAGGCGTGTAACAACGCAAATTTTCAAACAAATTTTTCATTTTAAAAATAGAGTATTTTTATTCAAAACAAGGCATAAACAATTTAAGTGTCATGTCAAATACAAACTGTCTAAATCCCAAGATCATAAAACATCCTTCAGTGTGTACAGATCACGCCGGCGCCTTCCCACGGTCCTCGCTAGTACCTGAAACACATACATAACAACTATAAGCATAAATGCTTAGTGAGTTCCCCAATATACAACTTACGCACATACGCCTTTCTAGGCCCTGACCTTCCGGTCCTCGACACAACGCCTTCCGGCCCATAACATATTCGCCTTCCGGCCCATAACATATTGCCCTCCGGCCCACATAACATACATAGCACATCTAACAAATAACTTACCACATATAGCATACATATCACATATCACATCTGACCTTCCGGTCACACAGTCAAACCCTTCCGGGTACAGTATAGTGAGAAGACTCACCTCGCGGGTAATGAAAGCTAGCGACTCTTGAAATCACTCGCACTCGATCCGCCGAGCTACAGACTCCCTATAATACCATATATCCCTTATTAATACTTTTAGCTTTCAAGACAACTGACCCTAAGAAATTACATGTAGGTCAACTCTGGTCAACGGTCAACGGTCAACTTGACCGGACTCGGCGAGTGCAAAGGCGACTCGGTGAGTCTAGACGTCCTCCCCAACTTCTCCTGATGTTCCCTTTCTACTCGTCGAGTATCCCTCTTGGCTCGACGATATCCTCGTGGAAGAATCGCGGGGCCACCTCGACTCCACTCGCCGAGTCTGAAGAACAGCTCGGCGAGTTCCAGTCAATCTCCAAGCTACTCACCGAGTCTGTTCATCGGACTCGGCGAGTCCATGCCATGCAGTCGATCAAACTGCTTCCTGAGATAAATATTGTCCCGAAATACACAAGCATGGGACCTTCTGGACCTCTAAGGTCCTAATACAGGGTTATAATCGTTTGGGTAACAAGGTACTAATCCATCTAATCACCAAATGGGTTCCATAAACCCTAAATCCATGCACACATCAACATAACAGAAAAATACCCGAAATATTACCTGAATAACGCACTCTCTGTGTCCCCAAACCGCAGAACTCGAATCCCTTGCTGTTCCTTTAGCCAAAACTCTTCTCCTCCTTGCACAACGAATTCTTCAAGGCCCTAATATCCTTCAATCTTGCTCTAGATGCCCACAGCCGTTTAGGGTTCTTCTCAATCGACTAAAGACGGACAATGACGGCCTATAAGTGCATTATATACGTTCCAAA
The DNA here is from genome assembly GCF_051521515.1 of Lactuca serriola. Lineage (NCBI taxonomy): Eukaryota > Viridiplantae > Streptophyta > Magnoliopsida > Asterales > Asteraceae > Lactuca > Lactuca serriola. Next base: position 121,311,055 of record NC_136412.1, read on the forward strand.
ACCAAACGGCTAGGGTTTCCGCTGAACAGCGTAGACTCGCCGAGTCCATATCTGGACTCGTCGAGTCCAGTCGCGAACCCGCGACCAAGTCTGCGATCCTACTCGGCGAGTCTAGGCTCCAACTCGCCGAGTCCCCTCTTAAATCACCCCAAAAACATAATTTAACAATACCTGAGATTCCGGGCTATTACAACTCTCGCCCACTAGGATTAGACTTCGCCCTCGAAGTCTCACTCTGCAAATAGCTCTGGATGCTGCTCCCGCATCTCACGTTCCGGCTCCCAGGTCATTTCCGAACCTTTCCGGTGTTGCCACTGGACCAACACCAGCGGTACCTCCTTGTTCCTCAGAACCTTGATCTTCCGATCCCTGATGGCCACTGGTCTCTCAGCATAATTCAGGCTCGCATCCACCTGAATATCCTCCAATGGAACCACTGCCGACTCATTGGCTATGCACTTCCTCAATTGCGACACATGAAAAGTGTCGTGGATCTGTCCCAACTCTGTTGGCAACTCCAACCGATAGGCTACCCGGCCTATCCTTGCAATCACACGAAATGGCCCTATATACCGGGGCCCCAACTTGCCCCTCTTCCTGAATCGAATCACTCCTTTCCAAGGAGAGACCTTCAGGAGAACGAAGTCGCCGACTTGAAACTCAAGCTCGGATCGGCGCCTGTCTGCATAACTCTCTTGTCGGCTCTGGGCGGTCAATAACCTCTGTCTAACTTGCTGAATCTGCTCTGTCGTCTGAAGCACGATCTCTGTGCTACCCATCACTCTCTGTCCCACCTCTCCCCAACAAATGGGGGTCCGACACCTCCTACCATACAACAGCTCAAAAGGTGGCATAACAATGCTCGAATGATGGCTGTTGTTGTAGGAAAACTCTGCTAAGGGCAAGTATGCATCCCAGCTACCCCCGAAGTCTAACACACACCCTCGAAGCATGTCCTCCAGCGTCTGAATCGTCCGTTCGCTCTGACCGTCTGTCTGGGGATGGTATGCGGTACTAAAATGCAATTTAGTACCCAGCTCCTCATGGAATTTCTTCCAGAACCTGGAAGTGAAGCGCACATCACGGTCTGAAACAATCGAGATCGGCACTCCATGCCAAGATACCACTTCTCTCACATATATCTCCGCCAACTTCTCCACTGAAGAACCCTCGCTGATGGCAAGGAAGTGTGCACTCTTCGTCAACCTATCCACAATCACCCAAATTGCGTCAACTCCCCTAGCAGTCCTCGGCAATTTGGTGATGAAATCCATAGTGATCTGTTCCCACTTCCACTCGGGGATCTCCAATGGCTGTAACTTGCCATGCGGTCTCTGGTGCTCGGCCTTAACCCTACGGCAGGTCAAGCACCTCTCAACGAACCATGCCACGTCCCTCTTCATACAGGGCCACCAATACTCTTTCCTCAAACCCAAATACATCTTCGTAGCACCGGGATGGATCGAGAATTTCGATCTATGAGCCTCTTCCATCAGAGTAATACGGGTACCGCCCACGAACGGTACCCAGATCCGACCCTGAAACGTCATAAGCCCTCGTCCATCCTTAACGAACTCTGAAATTAACCCCACAACCCGCTCTTTCTTCTGCATTTCTGGCCGCACAGCCTCGGCCTGTGCCCCACGAATAGCATCCAATACTGGAGTCATCACAGTCAGTCTCAAGCATACATCTCGCAATGGAGTGCTCTCCGCCCTGCGGCTCAATGCATCGGCTACCACATTAGCCTTGCCCGGGTGGTACAGGATCTCACAATCATAAGCCTTGACTACATCCAACCACCTCCTCTGACGCATATTTAGGTTGGGCTGATCCATCAAATATTTCAAGCTTTTATGGTCCGTGTATATCGTACATCGAACCCCATACAGGTAGTGACGCCAAATCTTGAGAGCGAACACTACTGCGCCCAACTCTAAATCATGCGTGGGATACCTCGCCTCGTGAGGCTTCAGCTGCCTCGACGCATAAGCTATCACATGACCCCTCTGCATCAACACTGCACCTAGTCCCGAAATCGATGCGTCACAATATACTACAAAATCTTCCATTCCTTCCGGGAGAGCTAATACCGGGGCTTCGCACAACCTCTGGCGAAGTGTCTCAAAGGAGGTCTGCTGCTCGGGCCCCCATGAGAATGCAACACCCTTCCGGGTCAATCTGGTGAGCGGCACTGCGATCTTGGAGAAATCCTTAATGAATCTCCGATAATACCCTGCCAACCCAAGGAAGCTCCTGATCTCAGAGGGTGACTTCGGCACCTCCCAACTCATCACCGCCTCAACCTTGGCCGGATCGACCAATATCCCTTTCTGATTAACAACATGTCCTAGAAATTGGACCTCCCGCAACCAAAAGTCACATTTGGAGAACTTTGCATAAAGCTTCTCCGACCTCAATACCTCAAGGACCTCCCTCAAATGCTCCTCATGTTGCTCTCTAGATCTCGAATACACCAGAATGTCGTCGATAAATACAATCACTGACCGATCCAACATCGGCCTGCATACCCTGTTCATGAGATCCATGAACACAGCCGGGGCATTGGTGAGCCCGAAAGGCATCACCACAAACTCATAATGCCCATATCGCGTCCTAAACGCTGTCTTCTGGACGTCCTCATCCCGTACTCTCACCTGATGGTACCCTGACCTCAGATCGATCTTGGAAAACCAAGATGCTCCCTGCAACTGATCGAATAAGTCATCGATCCTTGGTAACGGATAACGGTTCTTGACCGTCAACTTGTTCAACTCCCGGTAGTCAATGCACATCCGGTGTGAACCATCCTTCTTCTTGACGAACAGAATAGGTGCTCCCCACGGCGAACTGCTCGGCCGAATGAATCCCTTCCCCAGCAACTCTTGGAGCTGCGAGGACAACTCTTGCATCTCTGGAGGTGCAAGACGATAAGGCACCTTAGCAATAGGCGCGGCCCCCGGAACCAGGTCAATACCAAACTCTACTTGTCTCACAGGAGGCACTCCCGGCAGCTCCTCGGGGAAAACATCTGGAAACTCACGCACCACTGGGACCTCCTCCACTGACCTCGGTCTCTCGGAAACCTCCCGCGTATCCATCACATACGCCACAAAACCCTTACAGCCCTGCTGTAGACACTGCCTCGCCCTAGCGGCCGAACAAAAAGCAGACCCCGAACGGGTACCCTCGTCGTACACCGAAAGAACTCCCCCACTATGGTCTCGTATAGTCACCAGCTGACGCTCACAGTCGATGACAGCGCCGAATCGGCTCAACTAGTCCATGCCCACGATGACACAGACGTCACCCATCGCAATAGGAATCAGGTCAATCGGGAACTCAACCCCGAAAATCTCTAGCACGCATCCCCGAAGAACCTCCGTGGCATAAATCACTTTCTCGTCAGCTATAGAAACTCTCAAAGGTCGACTCAACGACTCATGGCTAACGCTGATATGCTGACTAAAGACTAAAGATACAAAGGACCTACTCGCACCCGAGTCAAATAACACTAAGGCAGAACGTACCTACGCATATAATAACATAAGTATAACACCTCGACATTAAAAATAAATACATGGATTACAGAATACCTGCCACAACATCGGCCGCAGCGCGGATCTCTTCCGCAGTCAGCTGAAAGGCTCTCCCACGAGCCCTCGGGGCCTCGACCTTCACCGGTCGAGTCTCAGTAGTCCTGGCAGTAGGTGCAGATCCTTGACGAAGCTGAGGGCACTCGGCCTTCCGATGGCCGGTCTGGTTGCAATGAAAGCAAACCATAAACCCCTTGGGGCACTCCCTAGCAATGTGCCCCTCCTTGCCGCACTTGTAGCAAGCACCAGCTCGACACGCCCCATCGTGACCCTTGCCGCACTTTCCGCAAGTGCGGCCCTTCGGGCCTCCCGTCCTCGAATCGGCGGACTTGGTCCGCTTGGCTGCTGGCTGAGACTGAGCCGGCCGCCGGTCCACCTGCTGAGACTCGGCCTCCTCCCTGGCCTGGGTCTCAAACTCGATCTCACGCTTCTTGGCATTCGCCTGAAGCTCAGTAAAAGTATGATAGGTGGAGTTCGACACAAACTCCCGGATATCCCTCCTCAGAACGCCCAAGTACCGGCTCATTCGAGCCTGCTCTGTGGACACCAGCTCGGGGCAGAACATCGCCCTCTCATGAAATTTCCGCGTGATCACCGCAACAGAATCAGTACCCTGCTTGAGGGTTAAGAACTCCTGAACCAATCGTTCCCTCTCCACCGGGGGAACGTACTCGTCCCTGAACATAGCAGTGAACCCCTCCCATGTCACCGCTGTAATCTCTGCCAAAGTGAAGTTCGCCGTCACGAACTTCCACCAGTCCTTCGCTCCCAGACGGAGCTGGTTCAAAGCAAACTGTACCCTCAGGTGCTCCGGGCATGAACAAGTGTAGAAGCACCCCTCTATATCCGCGATCCACCTCATCACAGCAATCGGATCCTGCGTCCCATCGAACTCAGGTGGCTTCGTGTTGCTGAACTCCCGGAACAGCAACGAGTCACCCCCCTGTGGCCTGGCAGCGGCCACAGCTGCGGTAGCTGCAGCGGCTGTAGCTTCAGTCAATGCGGCGTACCGCTCATCAAACGTCTCCATCAGGGTGGTCTTAATAGACCCAAACATCTCCGAGATCTCAGCCCGGATCGCCGCCGCTACCTCCTCGTGAATCATCTGACGAATCTCCTCGTCGCTCATACCGCTCGTACTCGCTCCGTGGCGTGGTCTAACCATGATGTCTCTGAAATACAACATAAAACTATCAGAGACTCCATCGAGTGTAATCGCACTCGATAACGCAACCCTACTCAGTCTCCGATATCCATGGATTCTGACTTGGGCCTCCCACTGACCCGGTGCCTTCGGTAGCACAGGCCCAATACTACCGACCACACCGCATCAGCATTCATCCCAAATCTTCCTCCCCAAACCCCGGATAGTGAGTACTCTACTTCTGTTATGCACTATCTACTCGCACACTAACAAAGCATCTCATATCGGCAAACTTCCCTAGACTAAGGCATCACAAATCAGGCCACTCTAGTCCTATCATGAATACCTAGTCTTCTAGCATGCATAACAATTCATATCATATAATATTGTAAGGTATTTTGGGGATCTTTACCGTTCGGGCGCTGACTGATCGTACACACTGCTTCTTTCTTGCTTACCACAAAACCATTTACAAAACTTTACGCCCTTATTTAAAAAGTTTCCTCAAATCCTCGGTTTGAGTTTAGTTACCCGCGAAGGTGCACCCGAATCCCTCAAACCAAGGCTCTGATACCAATTGTAACAACGCAAATTTTCAAACAAATTTTTCATTTTAAAAATAGAGTATTTTTATTCAAAACAAGGCATAAACAATTTAAGTGTCATGTCAAATACAAACTGTCTAAATCCCAAGATCATAAAACATCCTTCAGTGTGTACAGATCACGCCAGCGCCTTCCCACGGTCCTCGCTAGTACCTGAAACACATACATAACAAATATAAGCATAAATGCTTAGTGAGTTCCCCAATATACAACTTACGCACATACGCCTTTCCAGGCTCTGACCTTCCGGTCCTCGACACAACGCCTTCCGGCCCATAACATATTCGCCTTCCGGCCCATAACATATTGCCCTCCGGCCCACATAACATACATAGCACATCTAACAAATAACTTACCACATATAGCATACATATCACATATCACATCTGACCTTCCGGTCACACAGTCAAACCCTTCCGGGTACAGTATAGTGAGAAGACTCACCTCGCGGGTAATGAAAGCTAACGACTCTTGAAATCACTCGCACTCGATCCGCCGAGCTACAGACTCCCTATAATACCATATATCCCTTATTAATACTTTTAGCTTTCAAGACAACTAACCCTAAGAAATTACATGTAGGTCAACTCTGGTCAACGGTCAACGGTCAACTTGACCGGACTCGGCGAGTGCAAAGGCGACTCGGCGAGTCTAGACGTCCTCCCCAACTTCTCCTGATGTTCCCTTTCTACTCGTCGAGTATCCCTCTTGGCTCGACGAGATCCTCGTGGAAGAATCGCGGGGCCACCCCGACTCCACTCGCCGAGTCTGAAGAACAGCTCGGCGAGTTCCAGTCAATCTCCAAGCTACTCGCCGAGTCTGTTCATCGGACTCGGCGAGTCCATGCCATGCAGTCGATCAAACTGCTTCCTGAGATAAGTATTGTCCCGAAATACACAAGCATGGGACCTTCTGGGCCTCTAAGGTCCTAATACAGGGTTATAATCGTTTGGGTAACAAGGTACTAATCCATCTAATCACCAAATGGGTTCCATAAACCCTAAATCCATGCACAGATCAACATAACAGAAAAATACCCGAAATATTACCTGAATAACGCACTCTCTGTGTCCCCAAACCGCAGAACTCGAATCCCTTGCTGTTCCTTTAGCCAAAACTCTTCTCCTCCTTGCACAACGAATTCTTCAAGGCCCTAATATCCTTCAATCTTGCTCTAGATGCCCACAGCCGTTTAGGGTTCTTCTCAATCGACTAAAGACGGACAATGACGGCCTATAAGTGCATTATATACGTTCCAAAACCAAACGGCTAGGGTTTCCGCTGAACAGCGTAGACTCGCCGAGTCCATATCTGGACTCGTCGAGTCCAGTCGCGAACCCGCGACCAAGTCTGCGATCCTCCTCGGCGAGTCTAGGCTCCAACTCGCCGAGTCCCCTCTTAAATCACCCCAAAAACATAATTTAACAATACCTGAGATTCCGGGCTGTTACAAGGCGTCTCGGTAAATCTCTGACTCGGTAGAAATATTGCCTAGTCTCCGCCTATTCACATAAAGTAAATAGTCTTATAAATATAACTCTCAAAACTAGACTGAACCTGCCATTGCCACTCTTAGAAGGGTAAAAGACTATTTTACCCCCCTCTTGACACAAGTACTCCATTGTTGACCAAAATTCCTAAAGTCAATAAAATTCAGTGGTCACACTTTGACCCTACTTGCCAAGTGCACACTGGTGACTCGGCGAGTTCACACATGTTCTCTAACACTTGACCCACTTGGCACGCCGAGTCCCTCCCTATGCTCGACGAGTCATATCAGGCATGAATCGCGAGGCCACCCCGACTCAACTCGCCGAGTCTCAAGAACAAGTCGGTGAGTACCGCCTTGAACTCCAGTCCTCTAACCCCCTTCTAACTCATTGAGTCATTCCCCATCTCGGCAAGTCTACTCACTGAGCAACTTACGTGAAACCCTAACCCTACTCGCCGAGTACCAAGAACAACTCGCTGAGTTCATGCCATGCATAAACTCTACTGGCCTCCTAAGGTCAGATCTTTTTCCCTAAACCATAGATCTGGCCTTCCCAAGCATGAATGTCACGTAAAGTCTGAAACTTGATGCTTGTATAACAACAACAAGGCATCAAAAGCAGATTTAGTCCCAAAAATGGCAACCTAAGTCCAGTAACCCCAAACTGATCCATAAAGCTCCAAGGGTTAAGGTCTCTTGACCTCTTTGAGTCCAGATCCAAGGCACAAACTCGAAGAGGGACCATTTGCTCCACATAATCACTCTCTAAAGGGGTTAGAAAACCCTAACAATAATGATCAACAACAAAACTGAAGGAGGTTCGAAGTATTACCTCAAAATGAAGTCTCTGAACTCTGGAACTGCTAGAATCGCACCTCCTCTTGCTCTTGGTCACCTTCTTCTTGCTAAACCAAAGGTACAAGGATCAAAAGTGACTTCTTCTTCCCCACAACAATTTGGCTCACTTAGCGTTCTCTCAAGGGACTGGTAGCCGAAATGGGAGGCTATAAGTGCCCTTAAATAGGCTCCACACCCGGGGGATTAGGGTTTCATTAAACAGTGTGGACTCGCTGAGTCCGGACGTGAACCCGGATGAACATCCGCGACCCTACTCGGCGAGTCTTGGCTCCAACTCGCCGAGTTCCTCTGCAAACTCCAAAATAATTAAATAAAAATAATATCCCTAGAAATGCAGATGTTACAATTCTCCCCCACTTGAATCAGACTTCGCCCTCGACGTCTCATTCTGGAAACAACTCCAGATGCTGCTCACGCATCTCTCGACTCTGACTCCCAAGTCATCTCGGACCCCTTCCGATGTTGCCACTGAACCAAAACCAGAGGTACTTCGTTGTTCCTCAAAACCTTGATCTTCCGATCCCTGATCGCCACCGGTATCTGAGCATAATTCAGGCTTGCATCTACCTGAATATCCTCTAATGGCACCACTGCCGACTCATCGGCTATACATTTCCGTAACTGCGACACGTGGAAAGTGTCATGAATCTACCCTAACTCCTCAGGTAGCTCCAGACAATATGCTACCCTGCCCACCCTCGCGATCACTCTAAACGGACCAATATACCAGGGCCCTAGCTTGCCGCTCTTCCTGAACCGGATCACTCCTTTCCAAGGAGATACCTTCAGGAGCACACAATCTCCGACTTGGAACTCAAGCTCGGACCGAAGCTTATCCGCATAACTTTTCTGGCGACTCTGAGCAGTCAACAACCTCTGTCTTACCTACTGAATCTGCTCTGGCGTCTGAAGTACTATCTCCGTACTTCCCATCACACGTTGCCCTAACTCTCCCCAACAGATGGGAGTCCGACACCTCCTCCCATACAATAGCTCAAAAGGCGGCATACCGATGCTCGAATGATGGTTGTTGTTATAGGAGAATTCTGCCAGACATAGGTATGTGTCCCAACTCCCTCCGAAGTCTAATACACATGCCCGAAGCATGTCCTCGAGCGTCTGAATCGTCCGCTCGCTCTGCCCGTCAGTTTGTGGGTGGTATGCGGTACTAAAATGCAGCCTCATACCCAATTTCTCATGAAATTTATTCTAGAATCTGGAAGTGAGACGCACATCTCGATCTGAGAAGATCGAGATCGGCACTTCATGCCACGATACCACTTCCCTCACGTACAACTCTGCCAACTTCACAGCGTATGAGCTCTCACTGATAGCAAGGAAGTGGGCGCTCTTCGTCAACCTGTCCATAATCACCCAAATTGCATCGAATCCCCTAGTAGTCCTCGACAATTTGGTGATAAAATCCATGGTAATCTGTTCCCACTTCCACTCTAGAACCTCCAACGGCTGCAACTTACCATGCGGTCTCTGGTGCTTGGCCTTAACCTTAAGACAGGTTAAGTACCTCTCAACAAGCCACGCGACATCCCTCTTCATACAGGGCCACCGATACTCTCTCTTTAGGTCCAAATACATCTTAGTGGCCCCAAGATGGATCGAGAACTTCAATCAATGAGCCTTTTCCATCAAAATGGTACGTGTACCGCCCAAAAACAGTACCCAGATATGACCCTGGAGTGTCATACGCCCCCAGCTATCGGCAACGAACTCCGATACAAACCCGACAACTCGTTCTCTCTTGTGGCTTTCTGGTATCACGGCCTTAGCCTGGGCCCCACGAATGGTATCCTACATGTGTCTATGTGTGAACTGCTACCGATTCTGATTATGTTCAATGTTATCCCAAGGAAAATCCCATATTTTCCTGAATGTGTGTGTGTGTGCAAAGTCTTCTGAAAGTCTGACTATCCTTAAATGGACATTAGTTTTATTACGAACATAAAACTAATAATTAAGTGTGAAGTGTTCATAATCTTGATTGCGAGTCCTTAACCATACTTCAGACTAGATAAGACTCGGGCCAGGGCCAGTATCCTTTTTATGACTTTCGTCACCCTTGAACCTATCGGTTCGGCTGTAGCTACCAGCCAGGTGCGGGATTGTCAATCTCGTATAGATCTATACACTCAAGTCACGTTCTCCCTCCTGGAGATTCTGGTTACAGGGTTAGTCCTCCACTCTCTCGTGCCAAGGAATTGTTACAGAGGACATGTCTCTAATCTTTAACATTTCCCATTACTTCTCGTGCCTAAGGGGAGTAGTATCTATGACTAACTAAGTTCTAATGGTGCATGTCCTTTACACTCGAGCCTAGGTGTTTTATTAAGGACATTACAAATGTTTCATGTTTTCTAATGGTGTCTATCCATTACACTCGAGCCTAGGGTGTTTTATTACAGACATTACAATGTTTTATGATCTCTATCAATATAAGAGTGAACAATCAATTGTGAAACATAACAGTATATAATAAGAATTGTAATCGTTTAAACGAACAACTCTGCAAGTTAAAACAGTTTGTTAGTTGGTTTTCAATTCTTAAAAGTGTGCGAGTTATGAAACCATTTAAATGAAATGTTGAATTTAAGTACAAGGTGTTCTTGTACTTTTGCTTGTATTCCCCCCTGAAAACATCTAAAAACCATTGAAAAAGAGTAGGGGTATGAACTCACCGGACGCGGAATGTGACGACTAGGATGCTAAACGTCGAATCGAGGCTTGTATACGAGCGAGGTTCCTATGTAATACCAAATGGTATACAAATATATCTAATTAGATTTCTAAACTATAACTAGATATGATATTACACTCCAATGAGCGAAAACACTTCAAAACAAGTGTTTGGAGTGACCCGGGTGGCATCTATGGACGTGTATTGATGCATGGGACATGGGAATTGAGTTTATTCTTCAAGAGTAAACTCATTATGGAGTTTTCGGCCTCTTTTACTATACCCACATGAGTTCACAGACGTGAACTCATGTTTGGGTGCCTTATGGTGCTAAAATGGTCAATATCACTTGAGGGATGATTTGGATGAATTTATCTAAGGCTTTGGAAGGAATTAAATCACCAATAACACCAGAAAAGGGAGTTTACGGCCCTAAACAAGGAGTTTATGGCCGTAAACTCCTATCCCCCTTTAATTGATGATTTAATAATGTTAGCTTAATCATATGTGATTCCTATAATTTTTACAAGCCTTGGTATGAATTTAGGGCACCAAATGACTTAACATTAGGAGTTTGTGGCCCTAGAACATATTCTTGGGGTGTCATGGCCGTAAACACCGAATTGGAGGGTGTTTGACATGTTTAAGGTCCCCAAACTATTTTTAGATGATTCTAGGATTTATTCCAAGGCTATTGGTGAAGTTATATGGCTTTTTAACACTAGAACATGAGTTTACTCCCCATGTATGAGGCGTTTACGGCCCAAGCATATTCCTTGGCCGTAAACTCTTATTTTCTCCTCAAAATTCATGTTTAGGGTGTTCTAAGTCCGGATTTGTAATCCTTAAGGTCGTATCTAAGTCCCAAAATTGGTTTGGAGGGGTTAAATTGCTCAAAAACCCATTTATTAAGTGTTTACGGCCCAAGCATGATCCTTGGCCGTAAACATATGTTCTAGGTCCAAAATCACATTTTAAACACATATTTGAAGGCCTAAGAGGTTGAATAACAAGTTAGGGAAGATACCTTGGTGATTAGAAGCCTTAAATTTGAGGTTTTGGACCATTAAACTTGGTTGGGGAGAGAGGTTAGAGAGAGAGTAGTGAGATGAAGCGAAAGCTTCAAATGGAAGCTTAGAACACTTTAAATAGTGTTCAGGATTTGGACAGGGTGGAATTCTACCTGATGCCGGCGTTAGACGGGGCTTTTGGTCGCACCCGATCAAGTTGCCGTAACTCGATATGGTCGATTCTAGAAATGTTCCGATTACTAATATGGGGTGTTAGAATGAGTTCTAAATGCACTAGGACACCCATTATGTCATATTAGATAATATTTAATTAACGACTTAATTTAATGACAAAATCGGAAATAAATTTGGAAACGACGATTGGTTGATATAAATGGATTACGACCAAAAACCAAAGGCGGAAACATTTCCGGGGCGGATACATTTGTTTCAAAAGTAAGTTATACATGTGATACATAGTATATATGAACAATATGAGACGAGTCTTCTACGCACTCCATCTTCGCCAAAAGAAATAGTCGGGTACCTGTGTAATGCGAACCTGAGAATACAGGCGGTTTGAAAATCAACATAAATCTGGTGAGTTCGTAAGCGATTAGTTTTCTGAAAATGTACGAGTTCCTTTAGTTTCCTAAAAAATTGGTTATCCAAGAAAATCCCATATTTTCTTAAAAGATGGTTACCAAATCCATAATGTAATGTAAAAGATGTACAATGAAAACCTGATTGTTCTTATGAATCTTTAAGTTTAGTTATCTAACTTATTACACTTTTCTGGTTATGTACTATTGTTACCCAGGAAAATCCTATATTTTCCTACATGTGTCTGTGTGTGAACAGCTACCGATTCTGATTATGTTCAAAGTTATCCCTAGGAAAATCCCATATTTTGTGTGTGTGCAAAGTCTCCTGAAAGTCTGACTATCCTTAAAAGTACATTAGTTTTATTACGTACATAAAACTAATAATTAAGTGTGAAGTGTTCATAATCTTGATTGCGAGTCCTTAACCATACTCCAGACTAGATATGACTCGGGTCAGGTCCAGTATCCTTTTTATGACTTTCGTCACCCTTGAACCTTGCGGTTCGGCTGTAGCTAGCAGCCAGGTGCTGGATTGTCAGTCCCATATAGATCTATACACTTAAATCACGTTCTCCCTCCTGGAGATTCTGGTTACAGGGTTAGTCCTCCATTCTCTCGTGCCAAGGAAGTGTTACCGAGGACGTGTCTCCAATCTTGAAGATTTCTCATTACTTCTCGTGCCTAAGGGAAGCAGTATCTATGATTAACTAAGTTCTAATGGTGCCTGTCCTTTACACTCAAGCCTAGGTGTTTTATTAAGGACATTACAAATGTTTCATGTTTTCTAATGGTGTCGATCCTTTACACTCGAGCCTAGGGTGTTTTTTTACAGACATTACAATGTTTTATGATCTCTATCAATATAAGAGTGAACAATCAATTGTGAAACATAACAGTATATAATAAGAATTGTAATCGTTTAAACGAACAACTCTGCAAGTTAAAACAGTTTGTTAGTTGGTTTTCAATTCTTAAAAGTGTGCGAATTATGAAACCATTTAAATGAAATGTTGAATTTAAGTACAAGGTGTTCTTGTACTTTTGCTTGTATTCCCCCCTGAAAACATCTAAAAACCATTGAAAAAGAGTAGGGGTATGAACTCACCGGACGCGGAATGTGACGACTAGGATGCTAAACTTCGAATCGAGGCTTGTATACGAGCGAGGTTCCTATGTAATACCAAATGGTATACAAATATATCTAATTAGATTTCTAAACTATAACTAGATATGATATTACACTCCAATGAGCGAAAACACTTCAAAACAAGTGTTTGGAGTGACCCGGGTGGCATCTATGGACGTGTATTGATGCATGGGACATGGGAATTGAGTTTATTCTTCAAGAGTAAACTCCTTATGGAGTTCTCGGCCTCTTTTACTATACCCACATGAGTTCACAGACGTGAACTCATGTTTGGGTGCCTTATGGTGCTAAAATGGTCAATATCACTTGAGGGATGATTTGGATGAATTTATCTAAGCCTTTGGAAGGAATTAAATCACCAATAACACCAGAAAAGGGAGTTTACGGCCCTAAACAAGGAGTTTATGGCCGTAAACTCCTATCCCCCTTAAATTGATGATTTAATAATGTTATCTTAATCATATGTGATTCCTATAATTTTTACAAGCCTTGGTATGAATTTAGGGCACCAAATGACTTAACTTTAGGAGTTTATGGCCCTGGAACATATTCTTGGGGTGTCATGGCCGTAAACACCGAATTGGAGGGTGTTTGACATGTTTAAGGTCCCCAAACTATTTTTAGATGATTCTAGGATTTATTCCAAGGCTATTGGTGAAGTTATATCGCTTTTTAACACAAGAACATGAGTTTACTCCCCATGTATGAGGAGTTTACGGCCCAAGCATATTCCTTGGCCATAAACTCTTATTTGCTCCTCAAAATTCATGTTTAGGGTGTTCTAAGTCCGGATTTGTGATCCATAAGGTCGTATCTAAGTCCCAAAATTGGTTTGGAGGGGTTAAATTGCTCAAAAACCCATTTATTAAGTGTTTACGGCCCAAGCATGATCCTTGGCCGTAAACACATGTTCTAGGTCCAAAATCACATTTTAAACACATATTTGAAGGCCTAAGAGGTTGAATAACAAGTTAGGGAAGATACCTTGGTGATTAGAAGCCTTAAATTTGAGGTTTTGGACCATTAAACTTGGTTGGGGAGAGAGGTTAGAGAGAGAGTAGTGAGATGAAGCGAAAGCTTCAAATGGAAGCTTAGAACACTTTAAATAGTGTTCAGGATTTGGACAGGGTGGAATTCTACCCGATGCCGGCGTTAGACGGGGCTTTTGGTCGCACCCGATCAAGTTGCCGTAACTCGATATGGTCGATTCTAGAAATGTTCCGATTACTAATATGGGGTGTTAGAATGAGTTCTAAATGCACTAGGACACCCATTATGTCATATTAGATAATATTTAATTAACGACTTAATTTAATGACAAAATCAGAAATAAATTTGGAAACGACGATTGGTTGATAGAAATGGATTACGACCAAAAACCAAAGGCGGAAACATTTCCGGGGCGGATACATTTGTTTCAAAAGTAAGGTATACATGTGATACATAGTATATATGAACAATATGAGACGAGTCTTCTACGCACTCCATCTTCGCCAAAAGAAATAGTCGGGTACCTGTGTAATGCGAACCTGAGAATACAGGCGGTTTGAAAATCAACATAAATCTGGTGAGTTCGTAAGCGATTAGTTTTCTGAAAATGTACGAGTTCCTTTAGTTTCCTAAAAAATTGGTTATCCAAGAAAATCCCATATTTTCTTAAAAGATGGTTACCAAATCCATAATGTAATGTAAAAGATGTACAATGAAAACCTGATTGTTCTTATGAATCGTTAAGTTTAGTTATCTAACTTATTACACTTTTCTGGTTATGTACTATTGTTACCCAGGAAAATCCTATATTTTCCTACATGTGTCTGTGTGTGAACAGCTACCGATTCTGATTATGTTCAAAGTTATCCCCAGGAAAATCCCATATTTTGTGTGTGTGCAAAGTCTCCTGAAAGTCTGACTATCCTTAAAAGTACATTAGTTTTATTACGTACATAAAACTAATAATTAAGTGTGAAGTGTTCATAATCTTGATTGCGAGTCCTTAACCATACTCCAGACTAGATATGACTCGGGCCAGGTCCAGTATCCTTTTTATGACTTTCGTCACCCTTGAACCTTGCGATTCGGCTGTAGCTAGCAGCCAGGTGCTGGATTGTCAATCCCATATAGATCTATACACTTAAACCACGTTCTCCCTCCTGGAGATTCTGGTTACAGGGTTAGTCCTCCATTCTCTCGTGCCAAGGAAGTGTTACCGAGGACGTGTCTCCAATCTTTAAGATTTCTCATTACTTCTCGTGCCTAAGGGAAGCAGTATCTATGATTAACTAAGTTCTAATGGTGCCTGTCCTTTACACTCAAGCCTAGGTGTTTTATTAAGGACATTACAAATGTTTCATGTTTTCTAATGGTGTCGATCCTTTACACTCGAGCCTAGGGTGTTTTATTACAGACATTACAATGTTTTATGATCTCTATCAATATAAGAGTGAACAATCAATTGTGAAACATAACAGTATATAATAAGAATTGTAATCGTTTAAACGAACAACTTTGCAAGTTAAAACAGTTTGTTAGTTGGTTTTCAATTCTTAAAAGTGTGCGAATTATGAAACCATTTAAATGAAATGTTGAATTTAAGTACAAGGTGTTCTTGTACTTTTGCTTGTATTCCCCCCTGAAAACATCTAAAAACCATTGAAAAAGAGTAGGGGTATGAACTCACCGGACGCGGAATGTGACGACTAGGATGCTAAACGTCGAATCGAGGCTTGTATACGAGCGAGGTTCCTATGTAATACCAAATGGTATACAAATATATCTAATTAGATTTCTAAACTATAACTAGATATGATATTACACTCCAATGAGCGAAAACACTTCAAAACAAGTGTTTGGAGTGACCCGGGTGGCATCTATGGACGTGTATTGATGCATGGGACATGGGAATTGAGTTTATTCTTCAAGAGTAAACTCCTTATGGAGTTCTCGGCCTCTTTTACTATACCCACATGAGTTCACAGACGTGAACTCATGTTTGGGTGCCTTATGGTGCTAAAATGGTCAATATCACTTGAGGGATGATTTGGATGAATTTATCTAAGCCTTTGGAAGGAATTAAATCACCAATAACACCAGAAAAGGGAGTTTACGGCCCTAAACAAGGAGTTTATGGCCGTAAACTCCTATCCCCCTTAAATTGATGATTTAATAATGTTAGCTTAATCATATGTGATTCCTATAATTTTTACAAGCCTTGGTATGAATTTAGGGCACCAAATGACTTAACTTTAGGAGTTTATGGCCCTGGAACATATTCTTGGGGTGTCATGGCCGTAAACACCGAATTGGAGGGTGTTTGACATGTTTAAGGTCCCCAAACTATTTTTAGATGATTCTAGGATTTATTCCAAGGCTATTGGTGAAGTTATATGGCTTTTTAACACTAGAACATGAGTTTACTCCCCATGTATGAGGAGTTTACGGCCCAAGCATATTCCTTGGCCGTAAACTCTTATTTGCTCCTCAAAATTCATGTTTAGGGTGTTCTAAGTCCGGATTTGTGATCCATAAGGTCGTATCTAAGTCCCAAAATTGGTTTGGAGGGGTTAAATTGCTCAAAAACCCATTTATTAAGTGTTTACGGCCCAAGCATGATCCTTGGCCGTAAACACATGTTCTAGGTCCAAAATCACATTTTAAACATAGGTTTGAAGGCCTAAGAGGTTGAATAACAAGTTAGGGAAGATACCTTGGTGATTAGAAGCCTTAAATTTGAGGTTTTGGACCCTTAAACTTGGTTGAGGAGAGAGGTTAGAGAGAGAGTAGTGAGATGAAGCAAAAGCTTCAAATGGAAGCTTAGAACACTTTAAATAGTGTTCGGGATTTGGACACGGTGGAATTCTACCCGATACTGGCGTTAGACGGGGCTTTTGGTCGCACCCGATCAAGTTGCCGTAACTCGATATGGTCGATTCTAGAAATGTTCTGATTACTAATATGGGATGTTAGAATGAGTTCTAAATGTACTAGGACACCCATTAAGTCATATTAGTTAATCTCTAATTAACGACTTAATTTAATGACGAAATCGGAAATAAATTTGGAAACGACGATTGGTTGATAGAAATGGATTACGAAAATAGTTATAAGAAATGATACGAAATTTCGGGTTGTTACATCATGAGATCCATGAACACAGTCGGTGCATTGGTGAGCCCGAAAGGCATCACCACAAACTCGTAATGCCCATAACGAGTCCTGAACATTGTCTTCTGGATGTCCTCGTCTCGCACCCTCAGCTGATGATACCCAGACCTCAAATCGATCTTGGAGACCCAAGATGCTCCCTGCAACTGATCGAACAAATCGTCGATCCTCGGCAATGGGTAACGGTTCTTGACCGTCAGCTTGTTCAAATCCCGGTAATCAATGCACATCCGGTGTGAACCATCCTTTTTCTTGACAAAAAGGATAGGCGCTCCCCACGGCGAGCTGCTCGGCCGAATAAGCCCCTTCCACAGCAGCTCCTGAAGTTGCGAGGATAATTCCTACATCTCTGGGGGCGCAAGGCGATGTGGCACCTTGGCGCTAGGCGCGGCCCCCGGAACCAAATCGATACTGAACTCCACCTGCCTCACGGGAGGCACACCCGACAACTCCTCCGGGAATACGTCCGGGAACTCACGCACAATCGGAACCTCATCAATTCACCTCGGTCTCTTTGAGTCAACTCTTGTATCCATCACATACGCTAAAAAGCCCCTACAACCCTACTGTATACACTGTCTCGCTCTAGCGGCCGAACAAAATGCTGACCCAGAACCTGTACCCTCGCCGTACACCGAAAGAACTCCCCCACTAGGGTCTCGTATGGTCACCAGCTGTCGCTCGCAGTCGATAACTGCTCCGAATCTACTCAACCGTTCCATGCCCACGATGATACAGACATCCCCCATCACAATAGGAACTAAATCAATCGTGAATTCAACACCGAAAATCTCGAGTACACACCCTCGGATCACCTTTGTGGCATACACCGCCCTCTCGTCAGCTATGGAAACTCTCAGATGTCGACTCAAGGCCTCACACCTAATATTGATGTGCTGACTAAAAGCCAAAGATACAAAAGACCGTCTCGCACCCGAGTCAAATAACACTAAGGCAGGTACAGAACTCACAAGAAAAGTACCTACGCATAACATAATATAAGCACAATATATCAACATCAAAATAAATACACGAAAGAATACATACCAGCCATGACATCGGGCGCTGCGCGAACCTCCTCCACGGTCAACTGAAAGGCTCTCCCTCGTGCCTTTGGTGCCTCGGCCTTCACTGGCTGGCTCTAAGTAGCTCTGATAGTAGCAGGGGCAGATCCCCGTGATGCTCCCTGTGCTGATCCCTGCAGCTGTGGACACTCTGCCTTCCGGTGTCCGGTCTGGTTGTAGTGAAAACATACTGCAAACCCCTTGGGGAAATCCTTAGCCATATGCCCCTCCTTGCCACATTTGTAGCAAGACCCTGCTCTGCACACCCCATCGTGGCCCTTGCCGCACTTGCCACAAGTGCAGCCCCTCTAGTTCCCTGATCTCGAATTAGCGGGCTTGGCCCGCTTGGCTACCGGCTGAGACTGTACCGGTTGTCGATCCCTCCCCTGAGACTCAGCCTCTTCCCTAGCCTGGGTCTCCAGCTCTATCTCCCTCTTCCGGGTATTTGCCTGAAGCTCGGAAAATGTCTGGTACGTCGAGTTCGACACGAACACTCGTATATCCCTCCTCAAAATGCTCAGATATTCGCTAATACATGCCTGCTCGGAGGACACGTGCTTTGGGCAGAACATCGCCCGCTCATGAAACATCCTCGTAATCACTATAACAGACTCAGTACCCTGCTTGAGGGTCAGAAACTCCTGGGCCAAACGCTCCCTCTCCACCTGGGGAACATACTCATGTCAGAACATAGCAGTGAACCTCTCCTAGGTCACTGCAGCAAGCTCAGCAGGCGAATAGTGTGCCGTCACAAACTTCCACCAATCCTTCGCTCCCAAGCGAAGCTGGTTCAGCGCAAACCGAACTCTCAAATGCTCTGGAGATGAGCAAGTAAAGAAACACCCCTCTGTGTATGAAATCCACCTCATCGCCGCAATCGGATCCTAGGTCCCGTCAAACTCCAGTGGTTTTATGTTGCTGAACTCTCGGAACAGCAACGCATCACCACCCTGCGGCCTAGTCGCAGCTATAGCTGCAGTGGCCGCAGCAACAGCAGCCTCAGAAAGAGCAGCGTACTTCTCATCAAATGTCTCTATCAGCGTGGTCTTGATAGACCTGAACATCTCTGGTATCTCTGCCCTGATGGCCGCGGCCACCACCTCCTGGATGATCCTATGGATCTCCGCATCACTCGTACCGCTGCCCCCTGGTGTGTGACGTGTCCCAACCATGATCTCCCTCTCTCTGAAATACAACACAAGAATAAATATCAGGGACTCGCTCGAGTATGCACACACTCGAATACTCCACCCTACTTGTCCCTTGGTACTCTAGGGATTCTTACTCGAGCTGTGCACTGACCCGGTGTCTTCAGTAGTACGGGCCCAATACTACTATTCACACCGCATCAGCATCCACCCCAAGTCCTCCTCCCAGAGTCCTAAATCCCAAGTACTCTACTCTCTCTAATCGTATGATACTCGCTCGCAGATCTCTCATAATCTCCTCGCTACTACCTAAATACTCTGAAGTATCCCTAGTAGCAAGACTCCTAGACTCAGGCATCACATATCAGGCCACTCTAGTCCTAATAAGAATACCTAGTCTACTCTAGCATGCATAGCATAGCTCATCATATAACATATCATATCATATCTCATAACACTTGTTGTAATGGTATTTTGGGAAATCACCGTTCGGGCGCTGGCCGTTCGTACACACGACTCTGCTCTGTTTGTCTCGAAAGTTCTTCTTTTGAAAACTTATTTAATTATCTAAATTTCCTCAAATCCTTAGTTTGAGTTCAGATACGCCCGAAGGTGCACCCGAATCCCTCAAACCAAGTCTCTGATACCAACTTGTAACACCGTAAAAATTTAAAACAAATTTTCGCATTTTCCAAACACATTTTTTACAACTCATTCATTCATAAAATGTCACAGTATCATGTCTTTGTTTCACAAAACATCTCCCAAGATCAAAATATATAAAATCCAATGTGTGTGTACGAATCAAGCCGGCGCCTTTCCGCGGTCATCACTGGTACCTGAAACACATAACACGTAACATTGTAAGCAGAAGCTTAGTGAGTTCTGCAAAATACCACTCTAACATATATATTAGCCACTCGAGGCTATAACTCTGTTGACCCTCTAGTCAATGTGTCTCAGTGGGACCCTCCAGCCCCAACTCTCTGTGGGCCCTCTGGCCCTAACTCTATGGACCCGAAGGTCCAAACTCTATGGACACACTGGTCCTACTCTGTAAACTCTGAATCATGCATATCACTTACAATAAATCACAACACATAAATAACATGCAAATACACTAGCACATAACTCTAAAATACACTCTCACATAACTCTATTACCACACTAGGTAAAGTATAGTGAGAAGACTCACCTCAAGCATCTCGGTAAATCTCTGACTCGGTAGAAATATTTCCTAGTCTCCGCCTATTCACATAAAGTAAATACTCTTATAAATATAACTCTCTAAACTTGACTCAACCTGCCATTGGCACTTTAGAAGGGTAAATGACTATTTTACCCCCCTCTTGACACAAGTACTCCATTGTTGACCAAAACCCCTAAAGTCAATAAAAGTCAATGTTCACACTTTGACCCTACTCGCCGAGTGCACCCTGGTGACTCGACGAGTTCACACATGTTCTCTAACACTTGACCCGCTTGGCACGCCGAGTCCCTCCCTATGCTCGACGAGTCATATCAGGCATGAATCGCGGGGCCACCTCGACTCAACTCGCCGATTCTCAAGAACAACTCGGTGAGTACCGCCTTCAACTCCAGTCCTCTAACCCCCTTCTGACTCATTGAGTCATTCCCCAACTCGGCAATTCTACTCACTGAACAATTTACGTGAAACCCTAACCCTACTCGCCGAGTCCCAAGAACAACTCGGCGAGTTCATGCCATGCACAAACTCTACTGGCCTCCTGAGGTCAGATCTGTTTCCCTAAACCATAGATCTGGCCTTCCCAATCATGAATGTAACGTAAAGTCTGAAACTTGATGCTTGTATAACAACAACAAGGCATCAAAAGGAGATTTAGTCCCAAAAATGGCAACCTAAGTCTAATAACCCCAAATTGATCCATAAAGCTCCAAGGGTTAAGGTCTCTGGACCTCTTTGAGTCCAGATCCAAGGCACAAACTCGAAAAGGGGACATTTGCTCCACATAATCACTCTCCAAAGGGGTTAGAAAACCCTAACTCTAATGATCAACACCAAAACTGAAGGAGGTTCGAACTATTACTTCAAAATGAAGTCTCTGAACTCTGTAACTGCTAGAATCGCACCTCCTCTTGCACTTGGTCAGCTTCTTCTTGCTAAACCAAAGGTACAAGGATCAAAAGTGACTTCTTCTTCCCCACAGCAATTTGGCTCACTTAGGGTTCTCTCAACGGACTGGTAGCCGAAATGGGAGGCTATAAGTGCCCTTAAATAGGCTCCAAACCCGGGGGATTAGGGTTTCATTAAACAGCGTGGACTCGCTGAGTCCATAAATGGACTCGCCGAGTCCGGACGTGAACCCAGATGAACATCCGCGACCCTACTCAGCGAGTCTTGGCTCCAACTCGCCGAGTTCCTCCACAGACTCCAAAATAATTAAATAAAAATAATATACCTGGAAATCCAGATGTTACAGACCCATTGCATGTTGTTATTATATTTGTGATGTTTGGCATATATTGGTATTTTGGAAGAAACTCACTGAGCTTTGGGCTTACAGTTTTGGATTATTTTTCAGGTACTTCAAAGGATCGTGGGAAGGTGAAGGCATGATCGTGCACCTCCTCATATTTTATTTCACAATTTTGGGATTTCTCCGGTGTCGAACTTATTTTGAAAACAATTTGTAAACAATGATGGTTTTGAGTAAATTTAAAAGTATAAAATTTTTGAGAATTTTATGAATGTTAAAAGTTGGTATCTAATCCTTGGTTTGTGTGAATTGGAGGAACACCTGTGTGAATCCAGTCTCAAACTATGGAAAAAGATTTTTAAAATGATTTTTAAACAATTTTCATAATAATCAAGCAGGATGTGATGTGTACGATCAGCCAGAGCCAGTAAGTGGTCCACAAATACTGTACTGTTATTTGATATTATGATATGTTAGAACAACATGCTAAAGATAGGCTAGGGATCTTCAGGATGTTTGCATGACAGAATTGCCTGATATATGATGTCTGATAGCCTAGGCTTCTTCTCTAATTGAATTCACAACATTATTGTAGTTGCTTATTGTATGCATCAATGTCGTACATAACTAGAATCTTATAGCCTGAGAATATTTGATTTTGCCTTATTTCCTATTCTTGTTTGATGAAGGGCTTTAGGTAGGATTAGATATTCCAATGTCTATAGGGTCCAACATTATGTATGGATAGCATACATGAGTACTGCAGGGTTGGTGGAAATTTCATGGATGAGTGGTGTAGTGTCAGCCGGCCAGTTTTGATATATATTGTTATCCTCATGGGTGTGAGGATTGAGAGTTTGAGTATGCTAAAAGTATTGTTAGGGTTGTTTCGATGATCCCCTAGGACAACTATGAGTAGGTGTGGATGGTAGTATAGGCTCGTAATACTAAAAGCACAGGACTCGTATGTATAACAGAGAAATTACAACCCCTCCGGCTTGTTGGGAGTTGGTTCCCCTCTATGTTATGCATATTATATGATATATACCTAGTGTATTTTTAGTATGGTGACTACGGGGCGAGTTAAGATCGGATATGGATCGAGATGAGGAGCCGACAGGCAGATTGGGGCCGATGAGTTGGATGCCCGGATTAGGGAGTGTTGAGAGAAAAACTTTGAGACACACTTGAACAAAAATGGTTAGAACAAGTATATAGCAAAATAGTTAATCTTGAAGGATCTGTTAGCTCAACAATAATAGTAATAATTATAAGTTAGTGAGTTAGATGCAGAAAGTAAAGTAATGTAAATGACAACAATTTTTATATCAAGAATACACGTAAGTTGATTCATAACATGGAATGCATTCATACCAATGTTAGTAAGTGAGATCAAACTTAGTGAAGAAGTCACAAGGACTTGCTCCGAAGAGAGGTTATGATCAGGTATGATAGTAAGAAGTGAGAGAGGAGAGAGTTTCTGAGATAAGTAGTAAGGATACTTGAAGATGCGTATTTGATTTAGAACAAGTGAGCTCTACTTATAGAGACTCAAACATTACAAAATATAACTTCTAGAAGTAGCCATGCAAGGCATTCTGGAAATAAGAAAGCGTAAAAAAAAGACAAAATAGACAAAGTACAAAAGCTTGTTGTCTTCTGACTTCGGATGAATGCGGTAGAAGCTTTCATTTTGGTAGTAGGTTGGCTGCGGTTCCGGGAATGTTCAAGAGGGTCACTTTCATTGTTCTAACAATTTCCCCCTAAGTGACCTATTTAACCTTTATCACTTATCAAGACGGAGATGCTTGATTAGGATCCACCAAAACTTCCTGACACTTTCTAACCAAGTGATTCTCCTTAGAATTTCAAACTCTACTTCCAGAGTGGTATATTTTGACTTTTCAACTGCGGTCTGATAGATGTCATGCTGCTTCTTTGTTAGACGATGTATAGTAGAGGTAGGGATGAAATATTTGACATCATCAATTTTTCTTTTGAAGATGACACCGAGTTTAGGGAAGTTGGATGCACCTAAGGGTCTTTCTTCAAAGCCTTCGGAGGGCATCGATGTTGGATCAAGTGTAGGTAGTTCATGCTTCTTCGCAATGGTGTGATAGATATCTGCATCGATTTTAGCAAAATCGCATACAGTATCCATCAGAAAGTTGTTGACCATATCAAGTGCAATTTGCATCTTCGGATACTTCTCAGCCTTGCTCTGGAACACTCTTGCAATTTCGGACATAATCTTGTTCCCTTCGGGTCAGAGTGTAGTAGAAAAACTTTGGCTTCATAAATTTTCTAGCTCTGTAGTTCACCACTGCGGATGGTCTATCCTTTGACCAAATGTGCTCAAAGGGAGAGGCATGCTTTGCACAGAATTGAGAAACTATCTCAAATTCCAAAGGCAGTCGTTTGGCATATAGAAGGCTTTGATCAAATGGCTCAAATAAAGTGAAGTATTTGGCATTGGGTGAGATGGGGATATCCCAGTAACCATCAGTAGGAGGCTCAGCATATGTAAGATGAGGAACGTAATCTTCATCTAACAGTCTTCGGTGGGGATTAACCCAAGAATTGATAAGCTTTTCATCCATGACTGTGTCAACCCCGCATAGCCTCCAGATCTCTTCACCAAGTTTGGCTGCCCTCCAGTCTTTCTTCCTTTGGGCGGTGGCGGGAGAATCTGTTGAGCTTGGAGATGACATATGTTCCTCAAGATGTTTGAAGTGTGGGGGAGTTTCAGGTTTCTCTAGAATGTGAGGTGCAGTGTGAGATGATGGTTGCGGTGAGGGAACTTTACCAGTGATGATGGGTGGGGTTTGATGTGGTGAAATTGATTGCTGAGATTGATGATCGTCTGATTGATGAGATTGATGGGCTTGATGTTTTTCACTTCCCCCTCTTGAGGAAGTCCAAACTGGAGCTTCCTCAAGCCATGTCCGAAGGCCATAAATTTTGGAGAAGGTCTCCTGAAATTGAGCCTTGATAGCGTCTGTGAGTTGTCGATTGGTTGGAGAGGAGGATTTGAACAGCAGGCGATGAATCTCCTTAGTGAGTTGAAGGATTTCAGGGCCATGAAAGTTGGTTGTTAAGGATCGTTGAAGGCGGTTGATTGTAGAGTGAAGAACCGAGATGGTAGACTCATAAGCGGTATGAGTTTCATCTATTATCTTTAGAGACTGAGAGGCTTGATCTTTTATAGTGGTTTGAAGATCATTTTTGATTATGGTGACTTCGGAGATAAGATGTTCAACGGCTTCCATGAAGTCTTTGTGGTCTGCTTTGCGATTGTTGTCGAGGGACCGGATTCCCATTTCGACTTTTAAGGATATGCGCTCCACAGCTAGTCGTTCTCTTGCTTCTAGTCTTTCAATCCGTTCTATCAACAATTGTGGTACAGGAACATCCTCTGGTTGCGGTTGAGTTGGCTTGACCGCAGCCAGGATTTGATCGACTTTTGCCTGGAGAGATAGAAACTCTTTTCTTGTGACTGCGTTCTTCTTCTTCTTCTTCTTCTTGGGCTTTGAGGTGGAGTGATGAGAACCACTTGATTCTTCACCCTCATCGAACATCATAAGATCGTCGTCAGAAGGAGAAGGTTTGTTTACCTCTTGTACCTCGTCATCATCAAGACCGAAGGTAGGAGCTGAGCTGATTGCAATCTCAGGACCTTCGTCTTGTGAAGTTTCAAGAACCGTAGTGGGAGGAACTTGGGAGGTATGTTGGGCCGCAGTTGCTGCTTGAGCTTTAAGGAATGAATCGGCCATCTGAGACATCCATTCTTGAAAATGAAGAATCCTTGATACAGTATAAGCATTATTGATGGCATCAGCCCAATACTTAGCAACCATCTAAATTTCTCGTTCCTTCTGTTGTTGCTGTTTGATTTGTTGATCGTTTCGGGCTTGGAATGCCCTTCGAAAGGCAACATATTTCTTGATTTCAGCATCAGTAGTCGGTTGATACCGACTCCATGAATCACTTGAATCGTCGCCGTCAATTCTTTGATTTCGCTCCAAGGTGTCCTTTGGGTTCACGGATCCTTGCACATGTGTGCTCACCGTGCCTAAAGCAACTGTAAATGATGGAAGCAGAGTAGGATTTCTGGAGATTCATTGGTCTCCGTGACCCGTGGTCACGTTTGGCCTCGGCTTCGCTCTGGCATGAGCGAAAGAAGTGCCCTGCGGATGGTCAGGTGTTTGAAGTGTTTGGGATACGTTAAAGAGGATGGAGTCTAAATCCTCAGGAGAAAAGAAATGCAGTCGGGAAGCCCTGGAGACCTTAGGGCGATGTCTAGATTTATCTGCTTGAGATATAACTGGGGGGCTGTCTCCACGTTCGGATGATGATGATTATGAAACAAGCTCACATGATGAGCTTGAGTGGTATTCGATGGTGGCATTCAATGGAGTTGCGGCAATCCCAAGGACTACCTTAGCCTGTGGAGAGGCTGAGGTATCAGTCCGTTCATGCATTTGGCTGGAGGTATTGGTGGTTTTTCTTTTCTTGAGGATTGATATTGGTTGTCTATCCTCTTCAGAATCACTGTTTGATACAGTGGTGGGTTTGGTTTTGCGTTTGTTGGTGGGTGCAGTTAGTTTGGGAGCATCCTTTTGTGGTGGTTTTGTTTCTTTTTGGATGCCAACATCTTTCTTCATTGAGAAAGATTGGATAAAGTAGTGGCAGAGGGGACTACGGTACCCTCAGGGACAATGGCTACAGATGGAAGACGCGGGGTAGAAGGGTATGGGTCAATACCCTCCGTAGCCTCAATATGGTCTGAGACATCAGCAGTCTTAGGACCAAGAGTAGAGAGAATATGGATCGGAAGCCTGCGGATTGGTACAAAAAGAGTTTGATCGGATGAAGGATTGTACCTTTTGAGATATTTTGTAGCAAAAAGATTGGTGTCATTGCCCATGGGGATGTCCGCATCGGCATGAAGATCCAGGATGCACAATGACCAGAACCTAGCAAAAGTGAGTTCTGTTGGGTTTTCCTTGCGATGTTCCTTAGGGATGTATTGAAGGAAGTCATCCCATAGGATTTTCCCATAATTTACATCATGCCCTGTGAATATGCTCCAAACCAACTCAAGGAGCTTAAGCCCCATATTATCGGTTCCTCCGGTTCTACCGGATAGGCTTCGGATGATGAAGTGGCACACATATTGCCACACTGCGGGCAGTTGATTTTTCTTGAATTTGCCGATACCCTTGATTCTTTTCTGGTATCACATTTGGTATAGAGAAGCAGTGATATCTGCCATCAATGGAGAGAAGAACTTCATCGATGGATGAACTAGTAGATTGATGGACCTTAGAAACTTCTCATTAGTCAGAATGACCAATGCATCATTCACAAGATGGAGATGCACTTCTTGAGGGTTTTGGAGTGGTCGATA
The DNA here is from genome assembly GCF_051521515.1 of Lactuca serriola. NCBI lineage: Eukaryota > Viridiplantae > Streptophyta > Magnoliopsida > Asterales > Asteraceae > Lactuca > Lactuca serriola. Next base: position 121,338,446 of record NC_136412.1, read on the forward strand.
TGCCGAGAATGCACATTTGAACAATGTGGAAATTGGTACGATTTCTATAAATGCATCAAAAGGTCCAAACAGAGGGTGATTCTTGAGGAACTGGATCATGAGCTTGATGGGAGCATTGTAAGAAGGATGATCATCAAATACAGCTCTGAAATTGTTGGAGGCGATTGATGGAGAGTCTGAACTTGTTGGATTTGCAGAACCTGAAGCCTAGGATTGCTTCTTGGATGCACCAGATTTCACCATTGTGAGAGAAAAGTTCTTGAGAGTTATGGAGGTTTTAGAAGTTTGAGAGAGACAATCGATATTCAGAAAGCGTAAAGGATTAATGGAGAAGAAGATGGGTTTATAAAGGGGGGTGAAAAGATTTTACCCTAGGTAAAAAGTTAAGGAGAGGATAAAACGACGACTGGGTTTTTTTTTTTTTTTTTTGGGGGGGGGAATCGATGAATTGTGGATTGAATCTCAGCCACAAATGTTAAAAACAGGTTGAAAAAGATTTTGGGAGATTTCCAATAAGGGTTTGCATTTAATGTAAAGACGGACACATGTTTATATGTAAGGTAATCGTGGGAGTGATGGGAGAGGAGGTGGTAATGGATGGAACGGGTTTTTGGGAGATGGGAAGTGTTTGGGAGAGGAAAGGACAAATTAAGGATGAGTTGGATGGAAATGTGCTCTTTTTATCATCATCCCTAAAATAGGTCTGATAAAAGGTTTTTTTTTTTAAAGAGAAAATGACAGTTTCAATGAGAATGTTTTATTTAATGAAGGATCATTAAATAGCACACAAAGTTTTTTTTTATTAAGTTGAAAAACTGCATTTGAGAAATTATCTTGAAGATTATGGATCAAAACTGCATTGCGGTCCATTGCGGTTGGAGATATCATTTCGGATGAACAAAGGAAAGACTACAGTGACGAATTGAGAGGAAAAACACTTTGAACAAAAATTAGTAACAACAGACCATTACGACCCCTGAGAGATACGAATGACATATGGTTGCGGTACCTAGACTGCGGTACCAAAACCATCTATCATATGTAATTCTCAGTTAGAACTGCAACGGAGACCAAGGATGGTCTACGGTAGCTAATAATTCAAAAAGAATTGCGGGTTTGCATTCATCATTCCCAACATTTGTAGGAATACATTGAGTTTTGTAGAGTCAAGAGCTTTTGTAAAAACATCAGCAATCTCATCATGAGTAGGAACAAAGATGAGTTCAATATTACCTTTCAGAATATGATCTTTGATGAAATGATACCGTAACTCAATATGTTTTGTCTTTGAGTGCTGAATAGGATTATGGGAGATCGCTATGGCACTTTCAGAGTCACAGTAAATTGGTATCCGTAGCATTCTGTACCCGTAGTCTAGCAATTGTGTCTTCATCCAAAGGATTTGGGAACAACAGCTGGCTACGGCCACGTATTCTGCTTCTGCGGTAGATAAAGATACACAACTTTGTTTTCTCGAGGACCAACTAACAAGTCTTCCTCTTAAAAATTGACATCCACCAGATGTACTTTTTCGATCAAGTTTGCATTCGGCATGATCTGCATCAGTAAATGCTTGAAGAATGAAGTCATTGCATGCGGGGTACCATAGACCAAGAGATTTGGTTCCTTTTAGGTACCAAATAATTTGTTTGGCTGCGGTCATGTGAGACACTTTTGGATCAGCCTGGTACCTTGTACACACTAGTTGCAAAAACAATGTCAGGTCTGCTTGCGGTGAGGTACATTAGCAAACCAATGATACCTCTATAAGTCTTGTGATCCACGGATTCACCAGAGGTATCAGCAGAGATCTTATATCCGAAGGCCATATGGACCTTAGTAGAAGAACAATTGTCCATAGAGTATTTCTTCAGAAGTTCAGTGGTGTATTTTTCTTGATGAATGAATATTCCTTGATGAATTTGTTTGACTTGGAGACCTAGAGAGTCTAATCTCTCTATTCATGCTCATTTGAAATTTGTTTGTCATGAGCTTAGCAAGTTCATCTACCATTCCTTGATCAGATGACCCGAAGATGATATCATCCACATATATTTATACAAGCATAAGGTGAGTCCCGTTTTCTTTTCTAAATAGTGTGGGATCAATCACTCCTCTTTTGTATCCTGAAGAGACTAAGAATTCAAAAAGAGTTTCATACCAAGCTCTAGGGGCTTGTTTCAGAACGTAGACAGCTTTCTGAAGCTTGTAGCAGTGATCAGGGAACTCGATACTTTGAAATCTGGGAGGTTGTTGAAGATAAACCTCTTAATTTAATTCCTCATTGAGAAAAGCACTCTTAACGTCCATTTGGTGCACTTTGATGTTTTTTTGAGAGGCATATGTTAAGAATATTCTGATTGCTTCCATTCTAGCTACCGTAGCGTATGTCTCATCGTAGTCAACACCTTCCAGTTGGCTATAACCTTTAGCAACTACCCTTGCCTTATTTCTGATGACTGCACCAGATTCATCTAGCTTGTTCTTGAACACCCATCTTGTACCAACAATAGTATGATCTTGTGGGGTTGAAACAATTTGCCACACTTTGTTTCTTTCAAATTCTTCCAGTTCTTCTTGCATTGCAGAAATCCAATCTGGTTCCAATAAGGCTTCTTTGATAAACCGAGGCTCGAATGCGGACATAAATGTTGCATAGTGACAGTGATCAGATAAATCTTTGGCAGATCGAGTTTGGATACCTGCGGACGAATTGCCAATAATATGTCATGGTGAGTGATCCTTCGTCCATACATGTAGGCGAGGCATCAGATGATCAGCAAATATGGTAGAAGGAATGTTTTCAATATCAGAGGTTGCTTCGGATGGGGAAGAAAATTCCCCCTGGATTTGACAACACCCTGCTGAGTCATCCTGACTAGTTGGAGTGAGATAGACATTGCCTTTGATAGGTTCCCCCTAGATTGCTGAAGGGAGTCTATTTGGAACCTAAGAGGGTTCCCCCTGGACTGTGGATGGGAGAGTGACAATTCTTGGATCGGTTTGAGTATCAATATTCTCTATGAGTTCATCATCCGAATCCGAAGATACATTTGATGGAAATACTTCTCTACGGGCAGGAACTTGAACAACATCAAGTACTGGAACCTCGATGGTTGCGGCTAGATCTGGAGTAGAGCTTTCCCCCTCAACCGGAGAGGTGGAAGTATTGAGAGATACTGCTTCGGATGGAGATGGTCCAGAAATGTTAGCATGTTGTTGTTGAGCTGCAGGAGACACAAGAACTTCTGATAGTTTTGTTGTTTCAAAAGGTTCAAAGAGATCATCATAATTGAATTCTACTAGATTTAAAGGACCAGAAGATGCAGGAATGTCACATTCCATGATTGTGGTGGTTACAGTGGATGAAGGGGAATCGCGGATGTGAGAATCATCGAATTTCACATTGAAGCTTTCAATGATCAGTCTTGTACGTCTGATAAGCACTCGATAAGCAACCTTGTTAGTGGAATAACCAAGAAATATGCCTTCATCAGACTTAGGTGCAGTTGTTAAGACCTTCATATGGTGTTTTGTTGAGACCTTCATATGGTGTTTTGTTGATATGAAAGAAACGAACATTCGTCTTGCAGTTGTTAAGACCTTCATATGGTGTTTTGTGGAGACGTTTGCACACAATGCTTCGGTTTTGGACAAAGCATGCAGTTGCTACAACTTCAGCCCATAAGTAGAGAGGAAGATGGGCGAAGTTAAGCATGGATCTGGCTGCTTCTACTAATGTGCGGTTTCTTCGTTCGACGACACCATTTTGTTGTCGAGTGTAAGGTGCTGAGAAGTTGTGAGAAATATCCTTGGACACCAAGAAACTGTTGAGAAGATGATTAGTGAACTCGGTTCCATTATCACTACGGATGCGTCTGACTGGAAGCTTCATCTGAAGTTCTATTTCTTTGGTGAAGTTTATGAGAATTTGCGGTGTTTGTGATTTGAGTTTGAGAAAGAAGACCCATGTGAAGCGAGTGAAATCATCAACAACAACTAGTATGTATTTCTTGTGATGGAGACTGGCTACTGTTGAAGGACCGTAGAGATCCATGTGTAATAATTCCAAAGGTTTTGAAATAGATGGTGACTTGGTTTGACTTGTTTTCCACATTCACAAGCTCGACAGAGAGTATCGTTGTTGAATTTGAGAATAGGGAGACCGCGTACAAGTTCTCCAGTGACTAGATTGTTGATGTATCTAAAGTTGAGATGAGCTAGCTTGTGGTGCCATAGCCAGCTGACTTCGGATACAGCTTTAGAAAGAAAACACAGCTGCGGTTTACCAATGATGAGAGAGATATCCAGAGGATACATTGTGCCTTCAGAGAGAGACTTAATTAAGAAAGTGTTTCGGTCACCCGTCATTATGTAACATAATTGATCATCAAATTCCACTCGATGGGCTACTTTACATAGTTGGCCAACACTGATGAGATTGTGTTTAAGACTTTCTACATAAGCAACCTTCTGAATGGAAAAGTTCCCCATGGTGAGAACACCGTAGCCTCGTATGATGCCATTTGCATTGTTTCCAAAGGTGACATTTCCACCATTTCATATGGGCCTGAAGTCTCAAAGGTATTCTAACCTTCCGGTCATGTGGAAGGAGCAGGCACTGTCGATCAACCATTCTTCTTCTTGATCCTCCTTGCACAATGCCTACAAAAGTTAAGTGGTTAACTTGGGCACCCAAGTCAGTTTGGAGCCCGAGGTTACATACGATGTGTTAATCGATGCATGATGCGAGGTGGCAGGGACAGGTTTTAAGTCAACTTTAAAACCTAGTCCTAGGTGTTTGATGATCTTTGGAGTTTTGTGAGATTGTGAGTAATTATGACTACTTGTGAAGAGATTAGAATTGACCCTGAAATCCTGGGTGTTGGAAGTTCTTTGAATTCTTTTACATTGACATTGACAAGAGAACTTTTTGTCATTTTTTCAGACATTTGATCTGGTCTGAGGTTTTGAAGAAAAAGTATGTTTTTGTCCATTCCGAGGATTGTCAGATTTGACCTTTTTGTTCGTGTGTTTTGAAAAGGTGTTTTGTGCAGGTCTGGCAGGTGTGAAGGCAAGTGCATAGCTTTTGTGATGTGATTTCTTACACGTTTGAGATGACCTTTTGGGTGCCGGAGTTGGCAAAATTCCTTTCCATTTTTGAGACTTTGACACTGAAAAGGTTGGAATAGGTAAGATACCTTTCCATTTTGGATCATTGATAGAATCCATTTGAAACCCATTTGAACGAAAAGACTTATCCTAATGTTTGGATATTTGTTTAGTATTGTCAGGAACAATGAACTTCTTTTTATTTGTTTTCTTGGAAACAGTTTTTTTAAATGATAATTTGAAGAAGTAAGCTTCTCAGGACTTTTTCATTTAGGACATTTCACGGATTTCTTGACTTTTGAGCAAATTTCTCGTTGCTTGCCACGAGAGTGAAATTCTTCTTTAAAAACTCTTTTTGCTTCGGTCTTAGGAGAACCGCAGTCACTGATATTTAATTGCGGTTTCCTAGAATCTTTTGTAATTTTTGAAAAATGGTGACTCGATTCATCCGAACTTGAGAAATTAGGACTTTGAGAACATTGACCAAATTCAAAATTTTCAATTGGTAATTCATGATTAATCGGTTCAATGGTCACAGAACTCTTGACTTCGATCAGTGGAGTAGTGCTTTGGACTACCGCAGAGTATGTCTTGGTGAATACATCTTTGGGACAATTGACATTAGGTAATGAGACATATTGCGGTATGTGACTGCAGTCATAGACACTGCGGTCAGACTGTAAGGATGGGAAGTCTAAAGAGACTTCAAGACTTTCAATAACAATTTCCTCATCAACTATGGATGATGTCTGAGAATCTGTGTTGTTGACATGAGTAGAAGATTCAAGGAGAATTTCTTCTATAACACAATTGTTACTCAGATCATGGAGTTTTCCAAAGTGGGCTTGGATATCCTCAGAAAATGATTTGTTATTGACTGGAAATAAGAAGTTATGGTCTGGTGGGACATAGGGACGTTCCGCTGTGAACCGAGGTAATGAGTCTGTTATGGTTGTGTAACCATTGGACCAACCCCAGTTAAAAGTGTTATCAACATTCCTATTATTGACAAGATTCTCAATGGCCTCAGTTTCATTAAACAACTTTTCAATTAAAAGATTTAAACGTACAATTTCATTTTGTGCTAGATCTCTTTGATTTAAGGCTATTTCTAATTGAGTTTCACTAAGCATTCTAGCATCTTTTTCTAACATTAAATCCTTCTCTAACATTGCCATTTTGAGTCTCTTATTATCCAAACGTCCTCTAACATGGAACATCTCCTGCGAAGCGATGTTCTTCTCATCTAGGGCTTTATTGTAGTATGTAAGGACGACAACACAGGTGTCATTGAGTGTGTCTATGAAAGGTTGACAATCATGCATGTTCTAATTTAAAGTCTGAATCATGAGTTTTTCCTGTTCCACAATGCTGAGAGTTCCATCTTTAGCCATATAGCAATGGTTCCTTTTTAGATTGGTTGAGCCATCTTCAACAGCAGTTGCTACCATACAGATCTTGCCTTTCCCTTTGCTGAGGACTTCTTCATCTTCATCTCCTGATGACCATACTTGATGATTCCTTTTCACTTGAGCAACGTAGGCCTTTCCCTTTTCTTTATCTTCCAGTTCTTGAGCCATTCGAAGATAGAAGGCTCTATCTTTAACTACATTTGCCTTGCAATCTTTGGTAAAAAAAAATTTCCTTATTGCATTTGTGACATATGATGACATCACTCTTGTCTTCTATAGAGGTACCGGAGTCAGTTGATTGGGACTGCGGTGGTACTTCTTTTGACTGAGTCTGCTGAGACTGCGGTGGAGGGAGAGGGTTTTTGGTGGAACGGAAGTGATTGTTCTGAAAGTTACGGTTGAAAGGTGGTCGATTGAATTGTTGGTTTTTGCGAAATGAAGGTTGTAAGCATTTGAATTTCTGACTAATAAGAGAAATGGCATTCTAAAACTCATCTTCGTCATCATATTCAGAGTCAGCTTCATATGACTGCGGTGGAGAGTCATATGAGGTGGGATAGATTTGAGTGTGAGGTGATTGGGTTGGGTTACTAATGTGAGTGATCCTCCGAAGTCTGAGCAGTCCTTGAGTACAATGGACTCTTGAGCTTGTGATTCTCCATAAAGCTTATAGAGAGATAAGGAGTGAATGTTTGTCACCTTGTACAATCATTTTGGCTGTTGTTCAGTGTCTTCCTAAGCCATTAAGAAACTGTAGATTTGTTTCATGATTGCTGCAGATGGTACCAGCATTGGACAGTTTTGTGACAATCAAGATGAAGCTTTTAAATGAATCTTCCAAACTTTCGCCGGAGTGGGCTTTGAAATTATTGAATTCTTTGAGTGCTGTGGTGAGCTTGTTGTCTTGAGCCTGCTCTGAACCTTCATACAAGTTTTTGAGAACATCCCAAATCTCCTTTGCTGATTTGCAATTTATGATGATGTCAAAGTTGTCAGGAGCAACTCCACAAGAGATTTCATAAAAGGCAATAGCATCACTTTCCATTTTGTCTAGATCATATTTTGTAGGACGATTCAAAGCTGGTTGACCTCCTCCAAGTCTTGCTGTGGCTCCATCAGTTTGAACAGGGGTAAGGACTGGAACGTGGGGTCCTTCTTCTACAGATCTCCAGACATCTCTACCAAGTCGTCTGAGATATCTCTCCATCCTTTGAGACCAGTGGTGATACTCATTTGCAACCAATATTGGGGCTCGATTGGAACCACCAACACTGTTGGAAACATTCAGTGATAATGATTGTGCCATTGAAAATTTTTGTTTAGAGATGAGCTTTAGTGGTATAGAGGGCTCTTTGAAAAATCAGAGTTCCGAATTTCAAAAAGCAACCACTCTGGCTCTGATACCAATTGTTTAGAGAAAAACTTTGAGACACACTTGAACAAAAATGGTTACAACAAGTATATAGTGGAATAGTTAATCTCGAAGGATCTGTTAGCTCAACAATAATATTAATAGTTAGAAGTTAGTGAGTTAGATGCAGAAAGTAAAGTAATGTAAATGACAGCAATTTTTATATCAAGAATACATGTAAGTTGATTCATAACTTGGGATGCATTCAAACCAATGTTAGTAAGTGAGATCAAACTTAGTGAAGAAGTCACAACGACTTGCTCCGAAGAGAGGTTATGATCAGATATGATAGTAAGAAGTGAGAGAGGAAAGAGTTTCTGAGATAAGTAGTAAGGATACTTGAAGATGCTTATTTGATTTAGAACAAGTGAGCTCGATTTATTGAGAGTCAAACATTACAAAAGATAACTTCTAGAAGTAGCCATGCAAGGCATACTGGAAATAAGAAAGCGTAAAAAAAAGACAAAATTGACTAAGTACAAAAGCTTGTTGTCTTCTGACTTCGGATGACAGCGGTAGAAGCTTTCATTTCGGTAGTAGGGTGGCTGCGGTTCCAGGAAAGTTCAAGAGGGTCACTTGCAGTCTTCTAACAGGGAGATTCTTCATGATGAAGTTGTAGCCATTGTTCGGGATCAGATACCAAAGCTGTTTGGATTTATTAAGACCGCGATGGTAGAGTTCTTCGATGACACATACGCCGCCATCGTCGAGACTGCTGCCTGTGCAGCCTCCGCAGCAATAGCAGGTGCTGGTGTTGGGTCGGGTCGGGTATTTTCTTATCAGGACTTTAGCAATACGAAGCCCTTGACTTTCGATGGGGTGTAGGATTCAATCAATGCCAATAGGTGGATATCTGATGTGGAGGGATTTTTTTCAGTTGTTTATGCCCTGCTGACCAGAAGGTTAGGTGCGATCTGAACCTTCTGTGGTCCAGAGCGAAGTATCGGTGGAGGCTCGCTACATATTACTATTCTATTGAGCAGAGAGTTGATGTGACTTGAGAGTAGTTTTCTAAGATATTTTGCTCCTGATATGTTCCACTAGTGGAGTGTGAGAGGCTATCACAGGAGCTACTGGAGCTGAGACAGGGCTTTGAGACAGTGACATAGATCACCAAGATGTTGACGGAGAGAGCTATGTTATGTCCTGTGTTTGCCGCATCCGAGCAGGCTCAGATGAACCGTTACATGAGCATGTTCAAGACGGAGATCAGGCAGTTTGTTTCTACTCAGCATTATGGTTCATTATTAGAGATATAGGAGGCCGCCAGGTGGTGTGAGATTAAGATTGACTTGTAGACGAGGGTGGAGAGGTCGACCCCGGTGCACTCGCAGCCTGCACCAAAGCGGTTTAAGACTGCTGATGTTAGATTTCGGGGTCGAAAAGCCCGAGCACATGAGGGTGTTTGTCAATCATTGTCTGGGTACCACAATTGTGGCCGGTAGGGCGACATTATGAGGGATTGCCAGTAGCAGGCTCCAAAACACAATTCCAGGATTTGTTATCATTACGACCAGGTTGGCCATGTGAAGGCCAACTGTCCATCGCTCGCTTCCAAGACTAAAGAGTAGCATGAGGAGTACCTTCGATAGATTTTGGGAGTATTGAGGCGGGAACAATTGTATGCCAAGTCCTCGAAGTGTGAGTTTTGGTTACGAAAGGTCTAGTTCCTTTGACATCTCATTAACCAAGAAGGGATTTTGGTTGATCTGGCTAAGAGCAAGGTCGTGATGCAGTGGGAGGTTTTGAATCTCCCTCAGAGATCAAGAGTTTCTTAGGTTTGGCAGGATACTATCGGAGATAAATCCAGTACTCCAAGATCGCAATACCCCTGAAGTGGATTTTCGATAGGGCTCTAAGCTACAGGTTGCTTTTGAGACGTTATGACAATGGTTATGTGAGGCCCCGGTGTTAACCCTTCCAGACGGTCTTGAGGATTTCGTAGGATTATGTGATGCCTCCATCACTGGTTTGAGGACGGTCCTTATGTAGAGGGGAAGAGTGATTTCTTATACTTCTCAACAGCTGAAGCTAGATGGGGAACGATATCCTACTCATGACTTGGAGTTGGGGGCTGTGGTGTTGTCCATCAAGATTTTGAGATATTATCTTTATGGGGTCTGTTGTACTGCTTACACAGATCACAAGAGTATGTGATATCGTATGGACAAGCCAAACCTAATATGAGGCAGCGTAGGTGGCTGGACGTGATCAAGGATTACGATTGTGAGATCCTGTACCATCTTGGTAAAGTGAATGTGGTAGTGGATGCCTTAAGCTACAAGTCAACTAGATCTTTAGTTAGAGACATGTGTATGAGGATATCCGTTGATTATCCACTTTTGGGATTGATCAGAGAGGCACAACCAAAGGGGGTTAAGAAAGAGAACTGGAAATAGGAAAGGATCAGGGGTGAGATTGAAAGGTTTGTCACCGATAGCCATGGGTTGTTGACTCAATGTGGTCAGGTTTGGGTTGTAGTTTCTGATGGGATTATGATCATAGTATTGGAGGTGACTCATAAGTCTCGCTTTTCTTTACACCCGGGAGCCACCAAGATGTATCGGGATTTTAGATTGAGTTACTAGTGGCCATTTATGAAGAGGTGCTTCAACTATAAGATGGTTAAGGCCGAGCATTAGAGGCCGCATGGCAAGCTGCAGCTTTTAGAGGTTCCCGTGTAGAAGTGGGAGCAGATCATCATGGATTTTATCACTAAGTTGTCGAAGACTGCAAAAGATTTTGATGCCATATGGGTCATCTGTTGGAGAAGGTTTCTAAGTCCATAACTATTTCTGGTCAGTACTTGACCCGACCCGGCATGGTCCATTTGGGTTGTATGGCACCATGCAATTGGATAGACTAAATGAGAGAAATAACACTTGGAGATTATTAATATATTATAAGTTCTAATATATTACTAATATTATTTTATTAGTTTGATCAAGAATTAATTTAGAATTAATTAAGTGATCAAAAGATAACTAATTAAATATATGGGTTGATTATGTAAATACTCCATATCTTGTATAGTGGGCTAAGAGGCTCCATGGATTATCAAGTTGGGTTCCACCCATAGGATGCTCCATGGGAGTTACAAACCCATGGGTCATGGAAATGAAGATTCATGACACATTAGGGTTTACATGGTGTAACCCTAGATGTGTCAACACTATATAAGAGTCCCATTCTCCACCAAAATCGGCTACACATATGAAACAAGAGGGCTAGGCTGATTTTAAGAAGTGTGTATTCTCTTAAAAGTCTTTCCAAGAGCATTTGGTGTTGTGTGAAGCATTTGAGGCATCACACTAGGTGTGCTAGGCTCATTAGGTTTCAAGGAACATAAGCAACAACAAGGTAAGTTATTCTATCTTTCATTCAAGTTAAAGAAATTGTTCCCCATGTATGCTAGATAGGAATATAACCTTGGAATTCAACTTTGCATGATAATTATACAAACATAGATCCAAGGTTATTAGGGTTGCATGTACACTTAGGAAGTGTTAGAATGCTCAAAACCCATCAGTGGTATCAGAGCCTAGGCTTGTTTGTTTGTTACTTGTGCTAAATTGTTGAAAAAAGTCGATTTTATGCAATCTGCCTGATGAACTCGCCGAGTCCATGGGGGGACTCACCGAGTTCATGTGTATCTTCATCCTACTCGGCGAGTAGGTTCGTGCAATCGGCGAGTAGGAGCCTCAGAATGCAGATTTTCGACTTTAGTTGCTGGAAATGGACTAGAAACATTACCCCAAACTGTTTTGGTACTTGAAAACTTGTTTTAGATGGTGTAATGTTCTTGCTAATCCATTTACAACAACAGGTTATCAAAATTACAAAGTTTTAAGTGTAATTTTTGATTCATGAAAGTGTTCGTGTTCATGTTCTTGATCTTATGATGTTTAGATGATCATAGGAATTGTTTGGAACCTATGTGGTAGATTAATTCTTGATCATTATGTGTTTTAATGGAGTCCATAACTTGTCCTCAAGTTATGGAAAACGAAAAGTCACTTTTCTTTAAAACCATTAAAAGAACACATGGGCTATAAAAATGAAGAGTCTTCATTTTTAACACCCTAATAAACTCATAAGTTACAAGAAATGAAAAGTTTTGAAAGTTTACAAAACTTGCCCTCAAGTTTTGGAACAAGTAAAGTCATGTTAAAACTTTAGTTCCAATTCAACCCTTATACTAATAATAATATAAGTTAATAATATATATATATATATATATATATATATATGTATGTATAAAATACCGCTAGTACTCCTCATTCACGAAGCCAGTCTATAAGGTGGGTATAAGGTTGTTGCCTATAAAATGGCAACTTAATGGGTGTCCACTCTCACCCACCGCTTGTTTGACTGGTGGAGGGTCGTTAGCCGAACGGGTAGGACAAGGACTTATAAATTCTCATTAAAAGCATGATGAATATTATAAAGTAACTAAAAGATTTTATTAAATTCCCAATCTTAGTTACTTTAGGAAAAATGTGAATAAGGTGCTAATCCATGAAATTACACTTTACACTTTGTTTAAGTCGTTGGTGGAGCGTGTGTGGTTAACCGGCACACTAACTTGGACTTAACAAAGGAGGTAAAGGGTGACTTAAGGTTTATCATAGTATCGGTGGAGCGTGTGTGGTTTAACGGCACATCGATTGAGTGATAAACTTTAAGGGTACCAAGTGATTTGCATGGTTACTTCACACCTCGTTTTGTGATCCTCGGTATCCCAGTCACAAAACTTGGAGGGCACACTCGAGATTGAAACATGCATTTGAAAAGTTCATTGAATCTCAAAAGAATCTAGGAATTTCTAAGAACCAATCAAAAACCTAATATTTAATATTTCGGTTTTCGTGGTGGAAATTGGTGAATCGTCATTCACCTACCTTTGAAATATGTTATAGCTTGGATTACGGCATACCTCTTCTAAGTTATAATATATTGTGATTCAATCCTAGCCTTAATATTACATTTGGTTGTTTTATTATGGACTCTCTTAATATCTAAACTAATCTTGTCCTCTTCCTTCAGATGTCTTCAAACAACGCTGCTTCTGCCTGTAATCATAATGGCTCCTTTACCCTTAGGAACCTGTGTGGGAAAGTCACTTTTGCTGGATCCAACTTCAATGAGTGGATCAGAAACATCAGGATGATTACCCGCTACGAGGACAAAGACTATGTCCTGGACAAGGAGCTTAAGGAGATTGATGAGACCACTGCAACTCCCCAAGAGATCGCTGACTTTCAGGAACATGAAAAGGATGCTACCAAAGTGGCATGCATCATGATGGCCACGATGACAACGGAACTTCTACCCTTTTGAAATGCACCAAGATCTGATGGTAAGATACCATCAAAGTGCGCGACAAGAGAGGTATGAAATCATCTGCTCCATGATAACAACGATGATGAAGGACGGGGAATCTGTCACGAGCCACATGCAGAAAATGCAAAGATATGTGGATCGGTTGCTGAAGCTTAATGTGAACTTCCCTGAGGAGCTTGCAATAAATATCATTTTGCACTCCTTACCATCGTGTTATGATCAATTATGCATGACATATCACATGAATAAGGAAGATGTCACACTCAGCAAACATCAGGGTCTTCTCAAGACCATAGAAACAGGTCTTAAGGGGAAGTCAGTTGTTAACACTCCTACTCCAAACTCCGCTCCGGTTTTGGCAATCGGGAAAAGTCCAGGGAAGAAGAGAAAGAGCTCTTCGAAGGGTACTAAGGCTAGGACCCTTGATGGCTGTTCTTCAAGTGGAACCAAGAAAGGTTTCGTCACTCCTTCTTCTGACCCAAAAGAGGCTGAATGCTTCTACTGCCATGGAAAATCACATTGGAAGCGAAATTGCCCAAAATACCAGCAAGATGTGAAGGATGGGAAAGTTAAACCCAACGATGCAGGTATTTACACTATCTTATCTAATAACTCACCCCATTCTAAATCTTGGGTCCTTGATACCGGTAGTGGTATTCATATCTATTCTGATTTGCAGGGACTAAGAAGAAGTGAGAATGTGGAGCATGGAAGAATAAACTTAATCATGGGGAATAGGAAAGGTTTACCTGTCACCAAGATTGGAGTTTATATTTATCGCTAAGTAGTAGGTTTAGTTTAGATTTGAATAAGTGTTGTTATTCGCCAGAAATGGAAAGAAATATTATTTCCTTTCATGCATTGTATAAACAAGGTTTCACCTTTTAATTTGATAATGAAGTTGGTTCGATTAATGCTTTCTTTAATAATGTTCTTTATTTTAAAGCATTACCTTGTGATTGCGTGTATGAAACAATATCTATGGTTGATAACCTAGGAAATAATATATTGTGTATTGATTATGTTAATAATAACTTGGATAAAGCATCATTATGGCATTGTCGTCTTGGACATATAAGCAAGACACGCATAGGCCAACTCCAAAAGGATGGAGTCTTGGAGTCATTTGACCTAAAGTCTGATGATAGTGTGAATCATGCTTACTTGGAAAAATGACAAAGTCACCCTTCACAGGTTCTTGTGAGAGGGGTGAAGGTTTGTTGGATCTTGTACACACGGATGTGTGTGGGCCCTTCAAATGTGCCACAAGGGATGCTAATCGTTATTATTTGACTTTTACTGATGAAAATAGTTGATATGGATATGTCTACTTAATCAAGCATAAGTCAGAGACTTTCAAAAAGTTTAAGGAATTTAAACAGGCAGTCGAGAATCAATTGGGCAGGAACATTAAGATGCTTCGATCCAATCGAGGTAGTGAGTATCTTAGTTTAGAGTTCCTTGACTATCTTAGGGAATGTGGGATTGTCTCACAATTGACACCTCCTAGGACACCACAGTTGAATGGTGTGGCTGAGAGGTTTAATCAAACCTTGTAGGATATGGTTCGTTCCATGATGAGTGGAGCTTCACTACCAATCTCATTTTGGGGGTATGGCTTAGAGACTGCCGCCCATATCCCTAACCTAGTCCCTACAAAGAAAGTTGCCAAAACTCCTCCTGAGATGTGGACTGGTAAAGTACCCAAACTAGACCACATCAAGATTTGGGGTTGCGAGGCTTTCGTGAGACGCGAGACTCATGATAAGCTCTAATCTCGAAGCGAGAGGTGTATTTTCATCAGCTACCCACATCAATCCTTTGGTTACCTCATCTACAAACCTAGTGAAAATGTGGTCTTTGTAGCTAGGAGGGATTTCTTTAGAGAGAGAGAGAGAGTTCATAAGCCAATGAAACAGTGGGAGGCAAGTTGATGTTGAAGAAATTCAAGATTCAAGCGGTGAAGGAACTTCAAACCCTAGCACTCAACTTAAGGAGGAAACTCCTGTTGAGCCAATTGACAAGTCTGTACGTCTGAGGCGTTCCACAAGGGTTAGGAATGCACCTGAGCATTACTATGGATTCCATATTATTGCAGAAGGTGATACACTTATCAGTGATGAGACACGAATTGGTCTGGATGAACCTAACAGTTACGCGGAAGCCATGGCAGGCCCTGAGTCAGCCAAGTGGAAAGAGGCAATGGACAATGACATACAGTCCATGTATGACAATCAAATTTGGAACTTGGTTGAGAATGTACCAGGTCGTAAGACAGTAGGGTGCAAATGGATCTTCAAGAAGAAGACCGACATGGATGGTAAAGTACACACTTATAAGGCACGACTAGTTGCAAAGGGTTTCTCACAAACTCCAGGAGTTTATTATGATGAGACCTTTTCTCCAGTGGCTAAGATTAAGTCTATTAGGGTTCTGTTAGCCATAGTTGCATTTTATGACTATGAAATATGGAAAATGGATGTCAAAATCGCTTTCTTTAATGGAAAGTTGGCTGAGGATGTCTATATGAGTCAGCCAGAGGGTTTTGTCAGTACGGAGTACCCTAATAGAGTGTGTAAGCTTGAAAAATCCATTTATCGGTTAAAGCAAGCACCTCGCAGATGGAATCTTTGCTTTGATGAGAAAGTCAAGGAATTTGGCTTTTCTAGGAGTGAAGATGAATCTTGTGTATATGTCAAGGCTAGTGGGAGTATAGTTAGCTTTTTGGTATTGTATGTGGATGACATACTACTCATAGGAAATGACATCCCAACTCTGCAGGAAGTTAAGTCCTGGCTTGGGAAGTGTTTCTCTATGAAGGACCTAGGAGAAGCTGCCTATATTCTAGGGATAAGGATCTTGAGAGACCGGAGTAAAAGACTAATTGGACTTAGTCAGAGTACCTACTTGGATAAGATGCTGATGAGATTAAGCATGCATGACTCCAAGAAAGGAGAGTTACCCATCCAAAGTAACGCCAAATTGAGTAAGACACAAAGCCCTAGCACTGAGGCTGAGATAGCAAAAATGAGTCGAATACCTTATGCTTGGGTTGTAGGATCTATCATGTATTCTATGACGTGTACTCGACCTGATGTAGCCTTTGCCCTAAGCATGGTTAGCAGGTATCAGGGGAACCCTGGCAAGGCACACTGGACTGCAGTAAAGAATATCCTCAAGTACCTACGAAGGACTAAGGACTGGGTCCTTACCCTCGGTGGGAGTGATGACTTGAGGGTTGTAGGGTATAGTGATGCTAGCTTTCAGACTGATAGGGATAATTTCAGCTCTCAGTCAGGCTAGATCTTTACCCTAAACGGAGGAGCAATTTCTTGCAAGAGTTCCAAGCAAGAGACAGTGGCTGATTCAACTTGTGAATCAGAGTATATTGCATCTAGCAAGGCAGCAAAGGAGGCGATATGGCTGAAGAACTTCATTGGAGACCTTGGAGTTGTATCAGCTATTAAAGAGCCAATGGAAATTTTCTATGATAGTGAAAGCACTATTGCCTTAGCCAAGGAACCAAGGGATCACGGGAAATCCAAACACATCGACAGAAAGTACCATTTTATCAGACATCGAATAGAAAAGGACTCCTGGTGGCAAAGAGGGTATCATCGGATGAGAATCCAGCAGATCCCCTCACGAAGGGACTGACTCGGGTTAAGCATCTCCAACATGCTCGGAGCATAGGGCCGAAGGATGATTTTAGATTTAGTAGTTAGATAACCTCGAAATTTTTAAATTGTAATTGACATTAGATGATGAATAAAAGGTGTTTTATTTATGAGTAAAGTGTTGCTATCTCTTGTCGATCATTTACTATATTTCTTTTGCATGTTTTGACTTCCAGAATAATTATGTTTGGTATATCATATTATTCAAACCTCCACAGTTGGTCATATGTCGGAAGTAGGTATGAATCAAGACTGTCATGATTGGTTGTAGAGGTCTAAGGTGTTGGACATGGATACAACAATCATGAGTGCTCATAAGTTCTGAGCATTGGACTCAACCCACGCTCATTGGAATCACTTCATGGAATTTATCTCGAGTGATCGTGAGAGGGTAATATCATATAAGTCTTCAAACCTAGAGATATGATTTGTTAATTACGAGATGGTTATGCATTGATTGTACGAAAACGCATTGGTAACTCGATGTTATAAAACGTGCTTTTGTGTATAATTCAATGAGTGGTAGAACAAACATATGAGTCGAAGTTTATCTGTTCCTTCTTGGATTAGAAGCTGATATCTGGGCCCCTCGATGATTTTGTTTTGACCTATGTACCGGGCCCGGTCAGAACTAAGTTGATGTGTTCAATTAAGTTCTTTTTCAAACAAATCGGAAATCGGGAAACAAACTGTTCGACAATAAGTAAGACATTGTTCAATGTATTTGTCCGACTGATATCTAGAATAGAGGATTATATGATAACTTATCTTAAATGGCTTATCATCATCTTCTCAGTTCCAGGAGACCTTGAAAGACCTATGATTGTCAGTCGGTTCCTGAAGTACGAGAGTTATAGTTATTAGACTTATCCAAGTGGGAGACTGTTGGATAAGGTGTCTAAGTCCATAACTCAGTACTTGACCCGACCCGGCATGGTCCATTTGGGTTTCATGGCACCATGCATTTGGATAGACTAAATGAGAGAAATAACACTTGGATATTATTAATATATTATATGTTCTAATATATTAATAATATTATTTGATTAGTTTGATCAAGAATTAATTTAGAATTAATTAAGCGATCAAAAGATAACTAATTAAATATATGGGTTGATTGTGTAAATCATCTATATCTTGTATAGTGGGCTAAGAGGCTCCATGAATTATCAAGTTGGGTTCCACCCATAGGATGCTCCATGGGAAGTACAAACCCATGGGTCATGGAAATGAAGAGTCATGACACATTAGGGTTTACATAGGGTAACCCTAGGTGTGTCAACACTATATAAGAGTCCCATTCTCCACCAAAATCGGCTACACATATGAAACAAGAGGGCTAGGCCGATTTTAAGAAGTGTGTATTCTCTCAAAAGTCTTTCCAAGAGAATTTGGTGTTGTGTGAAGCATTTGAGGCATCACACTTGGGGTGCTAGGCTCACAAGGTTTCAAGGAACATAAGCAACAACAAGGTAAGTTATTCTATCTTTCATTCAAGTTAAAAAAAATTGTTCCCCATGTATGCTAGATAGGAATATAACCTTGGAATTCAACTTTGCATGATAATTGGACAAACATAAATCCAAGGTTATTAGGGTTGCATGTACACTTAGGAAGTGTTAGAATGCATCGTGGATGGATTGACCAAGAGTGCGCACTTTTTAGCAATCCGGGAGAGCTCTTCGGCTAAAAAGTTGGCCGATGTGTATGTCCAAGAGATTGTTGCTCATCATGGGTTTCCGGTTTCCATTGTTTCAGAATGAGATGTTCGGTTCACTTCCCGATTCTGGAAAAAGTTCCACGAGGAACTACAAACGCGACTACATTTCATCACTGCTTATCATCCGTAGATCGATAGTCAACATGAGTGAATCATCCAGAAACTGGAGGATATGTTACAAGCTTGTGTCATAGATTTTGGTGGGATTTAGGATTCCTACCTACCTCTTGCAGAATTTTCCTATAAGAACAACTATCACTCCAGCAATGGTGCCTCACCTTTTGAGCTCTTGTATGGTCGGAGATGTCATACCTGTTGGATAAGGT
This sequence comes from Lactuca serriola, assembly GCF_051521515.1. NCBI lineage: Eukaryota > Viridiplantae > Streptophyta > Magnoliopsida > Asterales > Asteraceae > Lactuca > Lactuca serriola. The sequence continues at coordinate 121,357,447 of NC_136412.1, forward strand.
GTCTAACTCCATAACTATTTGGGTTGCATGGCATCATGCATTTGGATAGACTAAAGAGAGAAATAACACTTGTGGTTTATTAATATATTATAAGTTCTAATATATTAATAGTATTATTTAATTAGTATTGATCAAGAACTAATTTGGAATTAATTAAGAGATCAAAATATGACTAATTAAATAAATGGGTTGATAATGTAAATCATCCATAACATGTAAAGTGGGCTAAAAGGCTCCATTGATTATCAAGTTGGGTCACACCCATAGGATGCTCAATGGATGCTCCATGGGAGTTACAAACCCATGGGTCTTGGAAATGAAGAGTCATGACACATTAGGGTTTACATGGTGTAACGCTAGATGTGTCACACTATATAAGGAGCATGTTATCTACCAAAATCGGCTACACTAAGAAACGAAGAGGGCTAGGCCGATTTACAAGTGTGTGCATTCTCTCAAAAGTCATTCCAAAGGTATTTGGTGTTTTGTGAAGCATTTGAGGCATCACACTTGGGGTGCTAGGCTCACAAGGTTTCAAAGGAATCAAAATCAACTACAAGTTATGTAATTCTAGCCATCCTTTTAGAATTAAATTTCCCCATGTATGCTAGATAGAATTATGAACCTTGGAAATCATATTTTTCATGTATTTTAGACAAACATAGATCCAAGGTTTTCTAGGGTTGCATGTACACTTAGGGGTGTTAGAATGCTCAAAACCCATCAGTGGTATCAGAGCCTAGGCTTGTTTGTGGATACTTGATGAAAAATAGTGTTGAAAATCGATTTTTTTGTTGTCTACACAGGGGACTCGACGAGTCCATGGAAAGGACTCGACGAGTCCAAGTGAAAATGCACCAACTCAGCGAGTCAATTCGTGCACTCGACGAGTTGGCCATGCAGAATGCATAAATTCGATTTGTGTTCCTGGAATGGGACTAGAAACATTACCCTAAACTGTTTTGGTGTTATAAAACTTGTTTTAGATGGTGTAATGGTTGTTCTAATCCATTTACAATGACTAATATCAATTTTTCGTGATTATATGTGTTCATATGTTCTTGAAATTTTGATATGAATGTTCATGTTCTTATGAGTTCTTGATAGATCATAGGAGTTACTTGTTTATATGATTAATTCATGATCTTTATGTATTTTAATGGATTCCATAACATGTCCTCAAGTTATGGATAACCAAAAGTCTCTTTGTGTTAAAAGCCATTAAAAGAACACATAAGTTATAAAATGAAGAGTCTTCATTTTAATGACTCATAAGTTATGAATGTGAAAGGTTTTGTAAAGTTACAAAACATGCCCTTAAGTTTTGGAACATGTAAAGTCACTTAATAAACGTTACTTCTAACCCTTAGAATTTTAAAAGTTAAAATTCAACCCTTATACTTTATAATATTATAGGTTAATAATATACATATGTATAAGATCAAGTCGTCTTACCGCTAGTATGCCTCATTCACGAAGCCAATCTATAAGGGGGTATAAGGTTGTTGCCTATTAAATGGCAACTTAATGGGTGTCCACTCTCACCCACCGCTTCATTGATCGGTGGAGGGTCATTAGCTAAACGGGTAGGACAAGGACTTATAAAAGTATAATGAATATTATAAAGTAACTAAATGTTTTATTAAATTCCCAATCTTAGTTACTTTAGGAAAAATGTGAATAAGGTGCTAATCCATGAAATGACATTTTACACTTTGTTTAAGTCGTTGGTGGAACGTGTGTGGTTAACTGGCACACTAACTTGGACTTAACAAGGTAGGTAAAGGGTGGCTTAAGTTTTATCATAGTATCGGTGGAGCGTGTGTGGTTAACCGACACATCAATTGAGTGATGAACTTTAAGGGTACCAAGTGATTTGCATGGTTACTTCACACCTCGTTTTGTGATCCTCGGTATCCTAGTCACAAAACTTGGAGGGCACACTCGAGATTGAAACACGCCTTTTAAAAGTTCATTGAATCTCAAAAGAACCTAGGAGTTTCTAAGAACCAATTAAAAACCTAATATTTATATTTCGTTTTTCATGGTGGAAATTGGTGAATCATCATTCACCTACCTTTCAAATATGTTATATGTTGGAGTACGGAAAACCTCTCCTAAGTTATACTATATCGTGATTGGATCCTAGCCTTAATATTACATTTGGGTGTTTTATTAAGGACTCTCTTAATATCTAAACTAATCTTGTTCTCTTCTTTTCAGATGTCTTCCAACAACACTGCTTCTGGCTCAAACCCTACCGGCTCTTTTCCCTCATGAACCTATGTGGGAGGGTCAACTTCGATGGTTCCAACTTTTTAGATTGGATCTGGAACATCAAGATGGTGACTCGTTATGAGGACAAGGAATATGTCCTCGATAAGGAGCTAAAGGAGATCGATGAGACCATTGTTGCTCCACAGGATATCATTGACATCCTGTCACACCCCAAAACCGGAACAGCAGAAACGTTCTGGGGTGGATGACATCATGTCAAGTATCACAACATATGCAATATAGTAATCAAAGTACAACAACCATTGCATTAATAATAATAGTTTTACATCAGTTACATGTCATAGTAATATCAAAGTAATACAGAAACTAGTATAGATGCAGCTCGGTTCTAGGCTGGCTTCACAAAAGCTCCCGGGTGTACCTGTCTATTGCTGACCTGAGAATACAAGTTATTTTGAAAGCGAGTATCATCATTTTGATAAATGCTGGTGAGCTCCTATGTATTTAGTGTCATTTGTGTAAGTAAGTATTTTATTCGAAATAACTTTTATGAAAAGTAGTAGTTTAGAACATACAGTGTATGAGAGTCCTATATATTCAAATTAAGAGCAGTCTCTTACCAAGACTCGACAGTGTTATGTTTTAAAAAGAAATTTTCCCTGAAATGCTATCATTACGAAAATACGGTATTTGAGTTTAAAGAAAGTAGGAGAATATCACTAGTAAAATACTAAGGGAAAATAACATATGCCTCAGCAGAAACACTGCTGACTAAGGCAAAAGAAGTCATAGACTCCAGGAGAGTATCAAATGAATGATACGCCGGGCTCAGTCTAACAAAAGAAACATAGACCCCAGACGATATCAAATGAACAATACGGCTAGCAAGGTCTAAATCAAAGGATGAATGTGAACTCGTATGTAACCATGCTAATCGACGATAGAGTATCCGATGACCCTCCAGGTCACACGTAGAGGTAGTGGCAGTAGTAGTAGTGGCTTCATGTCACCCATGGGCCTTGCCGACGCGGACTGTAGCTATTAGTCAGGGTGTGGGAGTGTCAGTCCCGTATAGATCTATACACATGATGTTCGCTCTCCTTCCCGGAGACTTTGGTTACACGGCATTGACACAATGAAGCGCCGTAGAGGGAAATAGTGTGTCACATTCTAAAGTGGACGAGAGATATAGATAGAGGTAGAGATAGGGATAGAGACTCCTAACTATTCCTATAATAGTTACTAGGGTTCCAGAAACATGAATAATAGAGGGAAGCATTTACTACCCAAGGCGATGAACTGGCTGTGTGTGTGTGTGTGAGAGAGAGAGAGAGAGAGAGAGAGAGCTTTTATGTCTATATATGTATACAAGATATATAATTAATGTTTAAACGACCTTCGGACGGATAACCGATACCCACCAGACCACATCCCAACGAGGAAAAGGAAATAGGGCGAACTAGCTTTCCTAATTCCTTTAAACATTATTTATATAACTATACAAGTACAAACACGCATTTAATGAAGTAGAAGCACTTAACGAAGTAGTAGCATTTAAAGAAGTAGAAACATCTAACGAAGTAGAAGCATAACAAAGTAGTAGCATCTAACGAAGTAGAAGCATTTAACGAAGCAGAAGTAAAGAAGCATAGAAGAAAACTTTAACGAAAACTTTGGAAAAACTTTATACTTAAGGAAATTACAAACTGATATCATATTGTAAAACAAGCTTGAAAACCTTTGAAAATCCTTTGAACACCTACATAACAAGTTTTGAATATAATTTGATAAAACAATATAAGTGAAGAAAGCCTTGATTTAAAATACCGTGGTAACTAGTTTTGAAGTAAGACATACAGCACGAGAGACACTTTGGGAAAAGATTTAAATATGTAAAGACGTTTTGGAAACCATCTATAGTGTTATACTGGGTAAAACAGCTAACAGTGTAATAAATCCTTGTATATGCGGGTTATCAATCACATATGATTGATACGATAACTGGCATGTTTTAACTTGTATCCCCCCCATAAAAGCATGTAAAAACATTTAAAAGGTTAATTCAGGGGTATGAACTAACCTGTTGTAAGTGGATCCGATGGAGGTGTCGGTTGGGTGCTCGGTGTCAAGTAAAGACTTAAACACACTTAGTGACCTATTAACATATGATGACATATGTTTACATACGATTAGTACATATAATACTAATTAAACATGTATACGCATCCTAAAGTGCAGAAAACACTTTGATTAAGTGCTAGGGGTGTCCTGGGTAACATCTAAGGGTGTGTATGGCTTAGATAGGGAGTTTACTATTCAAGAGTAAACTCTTTATAGAGTTCACGGCCCTAAGACCATACCCCCATGAGTTTACGGTCGTAAACTCATGGTGAGGGTGTTCTAGGATGCTAAATGGTCTTATCTCACTCATAGAATTAGGCTAGGTCCAAATATAATGCATATGAAGGGGTTTAAAGCTTTAAATGGACCATTTGAGGAGTTTATGGCCCTAAACAAGGAGTTTACGGCCGTAAGCTCCTATATGCCTATTCTTTTTGTGTTTTAAGGTCTTAAATGGTAGGAAATAAAGTTCTATGCAATTATCCAAGTCAAATGGGGGTGTTAGGGAATCATTTGGCCACCTTTTGGGAGTTTACGGCCCATGGACCAATTCTATGGTGGTTTACGGCCGTAAACTCCTATTTCCTTGGTTTAATTGATGTTTAATGTCTCTACTACAATGGGGGTTGCTTCTAGACATTTTCCAAGGCCATAGGAGGTTTTTGAGGGCATTTCTAACACTTGAATTTGAGTTTACTCCCCATGAAGATGAGTTTATGGCCCAAGCATGTTCTTGGGCAGTAAACTCAAGTTTACTCCCCAAAAGTTAAGTTCATGGTGTTCTAAGTCCATTCCCATAAGTCATTTAGCCATATCTAAGTCTTAGGGGTAATTTTGAGGGGTTTTAGGGCTTAAAAAACCCCCACTTAAGGGTGTTCACGGTCCAAGAGTGTTCTTGGGCCGTAAACACATGAATTTGCCCCTATTTGATGACTTAAACACGAATTTGCATGTTAACTAAGCTATACAACAAGTTAGGGCAGATTACTTACTCGTTTGGGGCTCGAAACGGGTGTTTTTGGCTCGAAAACAAGTTGTAGAGAGAGTGTGTGTAGAGAGAGAGTGAAAAGGGTGGAAATGGAGTTTACTCTCCCTTATATAGGGGCTTTAGTTGGGGCTCAGTGGAAATTTATCCGATACTGACGTTAAACGGGGCTTTTGGTCGCACCCGATTAAAGGGTCGAATTTTGACTTGGTTGAAATTAAAAATTTTCAAGGGGTTTATGAGGGTGTTTCTAATTTGTTTCAATCCTTACCAAGTCATTATAAAAGTCCCAAATTAATTAACCAATCCAAAGGCTAACGGACAGTTTAATAAAGCGAGGCTTATTAGCGGAACGAGGGGTTAAAAATTATGGAATAAATTTCGGGTTGTCACACTTCCGGACTCAAGAAAGAGATGCCACCAAAGTGGCATGCATCATTATGGCCACCATGAGAGCAGAAATCCAAAAGTCCTATGACGACTTCTACCCTTTTGAAATGCACCAATATATGATGGAAAGATTCATCAGAGTGATCATCAAGAGCGGTATGAAATAATCTTCTTCATGATAACAACCAGGATGAACGATGGAGACTCCGTCACGAGCCACATGTAGAAAATGCAAAGGTATGTGGATCGTATGCTGAAGCTTAATGTGAACTTCCCTGAGGAGCTTGCTATAGATATCATTTTGCACTCCTTAAAGGTAAGTCGGTTGTTAACACTTCTACTCCTACTCCAAACTCCGCCCCTGTCTTGGCAATCAGGAAAGATAGAGGGAAGAAAAGGAAGAGGTCTTCGAAGGGTACCAAGGCTAGGACCCTTGATGGCTCTTCTTCAAGTGAAACCAAGAAAGCTTTCGTCACTCCTTCTTCTGACCCAAAAGAGGCTGAGTGCTTCTATTTCCATGAAAAGTCGCATTGGAATCGGAACTGCCAACGTACCAGCAAGATGTGAAGGATGGGAAAGTTAAACCCAACCATGCAGGTATTTACACTATCTTATCTAATAACTCATCATATTCTAACTCTTGGGTCCTTGATACCGGTTGCCATATTCATATATGTTCTGATTTGCAGGGACTAAGAACAAGTGAGAATGTGGAGCATGGAACAATAAACTTAACCATGGGGAATAGGAATGTTTTACCTGTCACCAAGATTGGAGTTTATATTTTATCGCTAAGTAGTGGGATTAGTTTAGATTTGAATAAATGTTGTTACTCGCCAGAAATGGCAAGAAATATTATTTCCTTTCATGCATTGTATAAACAAGGTTTTACCTTTTAATTTGATAATGAAGTTGGTTCGATTAATGCTTTCTTTAATAATGTTCTTTATTTAAAGCATTACCTTGTGATGGTGTGTATGACATTGTATCTGTTATAGATAACTTAGGAAATAATGTATTGTGTATTGATTCAGTTAATGATAATAACTTGGATAAATCATCATTATGGCATTGTCGTCTTGGACATATAAGTAAGAAACGCATAGGCCAACTCAAAAAGGATGGAATCTTGGAATCATTTGACCTAAAGTCAGATGATAGTTGCGAATCATGCTTACTTGGAAAAATGACAAAGTCACCCTTCACAGGTTCTTGTGAAAGGGATGAAGGTTTGTTGGATCTTGTACACACGAATGTGTGTGGATCCTCCAAACATGCCACAAGGGATGCTAATCGTTATTATTTGACTCTCACTGATGATTACAGTAGAGATGGATATGCGTACTTAATCAAGCATAAGTCAAATACTTTTGAAAGGTTTAAAGAGTTTAAACAGGAAGTCAAGAATCAATTGGGCAGGAACATTAAGATGCTTTGATCCGATCGAGGTGGTAAGTATCTTAGTTCAGAGTTCCTCGACTATCTTAGGGAATGTGGGATTGTCTCATAATTGACCCCTCCCAGGACACCGCGGTTGAATGGTGTGGCTGAGAGGCACAATCAAACCTTGTTGGATATGGTTCATTCCATGATGAGTCGAGCTTCGCTACCAATCTCGTTTTGGAGATATGCCTTAGAGACTTCCGCCCATATCCTTAATCTAGTCCGTACAAAGAAAGTTGCCAAAACTCCTCATGAGATGTGGACTGGTAAAGTACCCAAACTAGATCACATCAAGATTTGGGGTTGCGAGGCTTTCGTGAGACGCAAGACTCATGATAAGCTCAAACCTCGAAGTGAGAGGTGTATTTTCATCGGTTACCCACAGAAATACTTTGGTTACCTCTTTTACAGACCTTGTGAAAATGTGGTCTTTGTAGCTAGGAGGGCTGTCTTGAGAGAGAGAGAGAGAGAGAGAGAGAGAGAGAGAGAGAGTTCATAAGCCAAGGAAACAGTGGGGGGCAAGTTGACCTTCAAGAAATTCAAGAGTCAAGTAGTGAGGGAACTTCAAATCCTAGCACTCAACTTGAGGAGGAAACTCCTGTTGAGCCAATTGACAAGTCTGTACCTCTAAGGCATTCCACGAGAGTTAGGAACGCACCTGAGGATTACTATGGATTCCATATTACTGCGGAAGGTGATACACTTATCAGTGATGAAACACTGATAGGTCTGGATGAACCTAACAGTTACGTGGAAGCCATGGCAGGCCCCGACAGCCAAGTGGAAATAGGCAATGGACAATGAGATACACTCCATGTATGACAATCAATTTTGGAACTTGGTTGACAATGTACTAGGTCGTAAGACAGTTAGGTGCATGTGGATCTTCAAGAAGAAGACCGACATGGATGGTATTATACGCACTTATAAGGCACGACTAGTTGCTAAGGGCTTCTCTCAAACTCTGGGAGTTGTTTATGATGAGACCTTTTCTCTAGTAGCCAAGATTAAGTCTATTAGGGTTATGTTCGCCATAGCTACATTTCATGACTATCAAATATGGCAGATGGATGTCAAAACCGCTTTCCTTAATGGAAAGTTGGCTGACGATGTTTACATGAGTCAGCCAGAGTGTTTTGTCAATACAAAGTACCCTAATAGAGTGTGTAAGCATGAGAAATCCATTTATGGATTAAAGCAGGCACCTCATAGATGGAATCTTTGCTTTGATGAGAAAGTCAAAGAGTCTGGCTTTTCTAGGAGTGAAGATGAATCTTGTGTATATTTCAAGGCTAGTGGGAGTATAGTTAGCTTTTTGGTATTGTGTGTGGATGACATACTACTCATAGTAATTGACATCCCAACTCTGCAGGAAGTTAAGTCCTGGCTTGGGAAATGTTTCTCTATAATGACCTAGGAGAAGTTGCCTATATTCTAGGGATAAGGATATTGAGAGACCAGAGTAAAAGACTAGTTGGACTTAGATAGAGTACCTACTTGGATATGGTGCTGAAGAGGTTCAGCATGCAAGACTCCTAGAAAAGAGAGTTACCCATCCAGAGTAACGCCAGATTGACTAAGACACAAAGCCCGAGTACTGAGGCTGAAATAGCAGAAATGAGTCGAGTACCTTATGCTTCGACTGTAGGATCGATCGTGTATGCTATGACGTGTACTCGACCTGGCAAGGCACACTGGACCGCGGTAAAGTATATCCTTAAGTACCTACGGAGAACTAAGGACTGGGTCCATACCCTCGGTGGGGGTGATGACTTGAGAGTAGTAGGGTATAGTGATGCTAGCTTTCAGACTGATAGGGATAATTTCCGCTCTCAGTCAGACTGGGTCTTTACCTTAAACGGAGGAGCAATTTCTTGGAAGAGTTCTAAGCAAGAGACAGTGGTTGATTCAACTTGCGAATCAGAGTATGTAGCAGCAACCGAGGCAACAAAGGAGGCGATATGGATGAAGAACTTCATTGGAGACCTTGGAGTTGTGCCAGCTACAAAGGAGCCGATGGAAATTTTCTGTGATAGTAAAAGTGTTGTTGCCTTAGTTAAAGAACCAAAGGATCACAGGAGATCAAGACACATTGTAACACCAAAACAGCTCTGGATACTGCTCACGCATCACTTTCTCTAGTCCTAAGTCAGGTCGGACCCCTTTCCGATGTTGCAATTGGACTTGCACCATGGGCAATTCCTTGTTCCTCAGAACCTTGATCTTCCGATCCATAATCGCCACCGGTCTCTCAACATAGTTCAGGCTTGCATCCACTTGAATATCCTCTAATGGTACCACTGCCGACTTGTCGACATTACACTTCCTCACCTGAGACACGTGGAAGGTATCATGAATCTGTCTCAACTCCGCAGGTAGCTCCAAATGGTACGCTACCCTGGCCACCCTGGCGGTCACCCTGAAAGGACCAATATACCGGGGTCCTAGCTTGCTCTTCTTCCAAACCGGATCACTTCTTTCCCAGGAGATACCTTCAGGAGTACGAAGTCACCGACCTGGAACTCGAGCTCTGACCGCCGTCTATCCACATAACTCTTATGACTTGACGTCTGAAGCACCATCTATGTACTACCCATCACACATTGCCCTACCTCTCCCCAGCAAATGGGAGTCGGACACCTCCTCCCATACAACAGCTCAAAGGGTGGCATAACAATGCTCGAATGATGGTTGTTGCTATATCAAAACTCAGCCAAGGGTAAGTACGTGTCTCAAATCCCTCCGAACTCCAATACACATGCCCGAAGCATGTCCTTGAGCGTCTGAACTGTCCGCTCGCTCTGTCCGTCAGTCTATGGGTGGTAGGCGGTATTAAAATTCAACCTCGTGCCCAACTCCTCATGGAATTTCTTCCAGAATCTGGAAGTGAAACGTACATCTTGATCTGAGACAATCAAGATTGGTACTCCGAGCCGCGATACCACCTCCCTCACATACAACTCTGTCAGGCTCTCTGCAGAAGAGCTCCCACTGACTTCCTCTTTGCATCAACTATCTCAGCCCTATAATATACAAGTCACAAAATTCTCAAATGAAACCACAATCCAACCGAAAATCGACTCAGCCCTGACAGAGACGGAAACCCCAGTCCCGCCCCTGGTTCAACCACCAAGCTCCAAAAACTCAATACTAGGGTTACTCAAGCCTAAAACTCTCCTACATCATACACTGATCGGAGAATTCTCCATCATCACACTCTTTTGTCGTCTAGTGAGTACTATGGCTCCCCGTAACATCACGACAACCTTTGACTAGTGAGTACTACGGCTCCCCGTAGCACCACAACACCAACTGACTAGTGAGTACTATGGCTCCCGGTAGTACCTCAACTCCCTCTCTCTGACTTGTGAGTACTACGGCTCCCCGTAGCATTACAACACCCTCTGACTAGTGAATACTACGACTTCCCGTAGCTTCACCCCATACTCTCATTCTCATTACAACACCACACTATGTCCACTAACTCATACTCCGTAGACTATCATAGATAGCTACACACACTTGTCCCACATATGCATTACAGACTCTGGCGGCAACCGCTGTAACAAAATACCTACCTCTGCGGAGATCCACTTTCTTAAATAATCCTTCTTGATGGCAATACCCGAATGGCTCCCACTGGAACCGTAGATACATGATACACCACTAGTCGTCTCAAATTCAAGATTCTAAATAACTCCGAAATCAGGACATTATACCCGGGTACCACGAAACACCATTACAGAACTTCACAATGTCCTGCCTTAACCACTGATCTCCTACCCCAAGCACCATACAGATAAAACAATACATTTCCTCTGAACCCCATAAATAATTCTTCATTTTACCCAATGCACAACTTCAGTGTATCCAAACACTCAATTGGAATACAAAGAAAGCGCTAACGCTTCAGAACACACTGATGATCCTCCGAAACCCTTTCCCCTACTTCTCAAAATCCAAGCAAGAAGACACATACTGGCCTGGGAGTTGGCTGCTCGATAATCTTTTATCTACTCCAAAAAGGGGCATATGCAATCGATACTTCGACCCAAAAGTTCTCAACTGCCCATACCATCATTACGAGCCTTCCACTTTAAACGACCCTAACCACCACCAGATTCCTGAACATTGGCCACCTGCCGTGGAGGCACCCATCCATTTCTCAGACACATTCCACATGTATTATCTCGCTCTGCACCTTTCCTTGATCAACAATGACCGTGGTCTCATGAATTCGAGCCGCAGGTTTCTGTATCCAACCCCTAACCTCAATAAAATACTCGATTCTCCCCCACTTAGGGTTCGAACCATCACCAATTGACGCATCAACACTCTATCCCACATACGGTTTCCTCCAGAAACATCGCACCTACGCTAGGAAGGTGCCACACAACACCCAATGATCTCCCCACGTAGAGATCAAGAAACCTCAAATTCCCTAAATCTCCGAAGAAATCCTCAGGAACTTCTCATCATGACTGCCTCTAGCCATTCGAAATTTCATACCATCCCAATACTGAACATTCTAACTATCCAGTACTATCATTGAATCTTAGACTGAAACAATATATCATCATACTCCTCATCCTCGACTTCTCAATCCCCCGATCCAACACTTGAATCATCACGAGAATAGGGACTCCACTACCATACTCAGTACCCATCATAGACAGAAGATCCACCGCTTTGGTATACTCAACTAGATTACCCACTACTACCGCTACCACACGCCCTACTATACTCAATTAGGGTGAAATGTGGTCCTTGACCATCTCAATCCCCACTGACTACCTGCTCATGGTAGATCATTTCCTCATGGCAGACATGCTACCTGATACTCTGGTGGAAAAATCGACATCAATGCCAACCCGTAGGGTTTATTCCTTAACCTAAAACTAAAATCTCACTCCTCTCCTACTTCCCATAGGAAACATAAATAACACCCAACAAGTCACAGAATGTGACATCTGCTCCATCGGCTGATTGCTCACTCAGACCGAAATCCCCCATAAACGCCTTCTCTACTAATCCATGAGTCTTGCGACTACATCTGACATCTTACCAAGGTACTCTCAAATGCTCTCGACCTTCCTCTCAAGGGATGCCTCTTCAAACTCATTCATGGCCCTCAGGCCTAAAACCCCATTACGTCCAAACTCCACCAGTCAATCCTGATCGGACAACCGGAGAATCACAAGCATCATTTGCTAAGAACCATGGTACTCAACCACTGACGTCTCTTCTCAATCTGTTACAAGGCATGGCACCTGAACTATAACATCACCCCTCAATTTTCTAATATGCATGGTACTCGAACCATGGCATTACTTCCCAGTCTGCTCCGATGTATGGTACTCGAACCATAACATCGCTACTTCATCTACTCTCGAACCATAACATTAGTCCTCAATCAGCCCCGATGTATGATACCCGAATCATAACAACACTCCTCAATCTGCTCCGATGTATGGTACTCGAACCATAACATCACTCCTCAATCTGCTACAATACATGGTACACGAGCCATAACATCACTCCTCAATCTGCTATGATGCATGGTACACGAACCATAACATCACTCCTCTATCTGCTACTCAGAACCTTCATAATACTCCCTATATTGAGTATGGGTCCTCTGCTTTCGGTAGTACGAGCCCATACTACCGCCACATCTACCCATACTTTCCACACCGACCATTCCAGAGCTCCTAAGTAGCTGCTCAACCTTCTCGTTCACTAATTCTGCAATGCGTGCTCGCTCCTCAACGAAATACTCTACTCCGCCAGCGTACTCATCTGGCTAAGGTTACTCCCTCGGCTCTTCCTTGGTCCTCCCACTTTTCAGCCATCAGCTGCTGAAGAGCACCTAATGATGACAGCCATCTACCTCCTGAATATCGTCATATTCACTTGGTAGCTGACTCCCATCATTAAGACTTCCACAAAGCACGAAGCAAGCAGCATTCGGGCATCGAAGAATACATAGAACTCACTCTGGGTGATAACTCCGCTTTCTCTGCACATTCTCAAAAGTACCACCGAACTCTGCAACTCTACCCCTTGCGGGTTCTAACTATTCTTTCGATAAGCACCAAAATACTCATCTAGGAGTCTCTCCTAGATTACTCCTCTACTCAAATCCCTTAAAGGGATTGCAACTGAATACTCTCACTCATACTCAAAAGCACATCACATATAACAGCAACTCCTAGGCTAAGGCATCACAAATCAGGCCACTCTAGTCCTAAGATATAAAATACCTAGCCTGCCTCTAGCATGCATAATATCTCATAAAATGTATCGTAAATATCTCATAACACAAAAGTAAGGGTATTTTGGGAAATCATTGTTCGGGCTCTGGCTGATTGTACACACTGCTCTTTCTCGCTTTCTCATTGAACTCTTATTCACTTTTAGAAAATCATTTCTTTGAAAACTCTTCTTACTTCGACAGTTTGAGTCCAGATTTACTCGAAGGTGCATCCGAATCCCTCAAACCAAGGCTCTGATACCAACTTGTAACACCGAAATTTTCAAAACAATTTTTTCATTTAAATTCACATATCTCTTTAACACTTTTCATAAAAATCTCAGTTTTATTTAAATTACAATACATAACTCTTATGTTCAATCAATTAATAAACCAGGATCTTCAAAACAAACGCTTCCTCTGGTGTGTACAATCGACTCGGTGCCGTCCCGTGATCCTGAGGAAACCTGAAACACATAACACAAAACACTGTAAGCACGAAGCTTCAGGAGTTCCCCAAAATACCACTCTAACACATATTAGCCACTCAATGCTATAACTCTGTTAAACCTCTGCTCAGTGTGTCTCAGTGGGACCCTCCAGTCCCAACTCTCTGTGGACCCTCTGACCCTAACTCTCTGGACCCAAAGGTCCTAACTCTGATAACTGTAAATCATGCATATCACATATCACAATAAATGTCATCAAATAAATAGCATACAAATACACTGGCACATAACTCTAATCCTAACTCTGTGGACCCTCTGGTCCTAGCTCTATGGACCTTCCGGTCCTAACTCTTAGATACACAAAACATAAATCACATAGAAATAATGCAGTGCCACACATTGCATAGATAGCATACAATAACTCTGTCACTTAACTTTGTTACCACTCTAGGTAAAGTATAGTTAGAAGACTCACCTCAAACGAAGTCGGATGAACTCTCGTACTCAACGTCCCGATCTGGCCTTGTTCTATTATTCAAATAACATCCCTGATCAATACTCTCTCATTGTCTCGGCTCTAAGGATTGGGTAGAAGACCATTCTACCCTTCCCTGAACTCTCTTAAGTCATTCTTGACCAAAACCCTAAAGTCAACGGAAGTCAACGGTCAAACTTTGACCCGACTCATCGAGTGCACATGGGCGACTCGGCGAGTCCACACGTGACCACGGAATACTCCTCCTAGCCTCGCTTGACACGTCAAGCCAACCCCTTGCTCGAAGAGTTACATCTGGTATGAATCGTGGGGGCACCCCGACTCGACTCGCTGAGTCCCATTATGAACTCGGCGAGTTCCGCCTTGAACTCCAGTCCTCTATTTCCCTCTGACTCATCGAGTCATTCCCCCAACTCAGCAAGTTACTCACTGAGTGAACTATGGGAAAACCCTAGCCCTACTCATCGAGTCTGTTCTTGGGACTCGGCGAGTTCATGCCATGATCAAGCTCAAATGACCTCTTGATGTCAGATCCGTTCCTCTAACCCATAGATATGGCCTCCTTAAGCAATATAAACACGTAAAGTCTGGATCTTGATGCCCATGCCAAAACCCAATGGCTCTATTTGAAGAATGGCCTCAATATGTCACCCTAAGCTCATATTACCCAAAGTCACCCCATAACGATAAAGGAGTTAAGGTCTTTGGACCTCTTTGGATCTAGATCCGAAGCCTCAACACAAGAAGGGACCAATTGCACCATCATTCACACTCTAAATGGGCTAGAAACCCTAACTCTCAAGGATTAACACCCAAAACTGAAGAAGGATCGAATATATACCTCAATATGAAGTCCTTAGGCTCTGAAACCCACAGAATAGCACCCTCTTTAGCTCCCTCTTGCCTAGGTCACCTTCTTCTTGCAAAAACACCCACACAAGGATCAAAAATGGCCTCTTCTTCCTCACAAACGCTCTAGATCGCTTAGGGTTTCACTCAGGGGTCTGGTAGCCGCAATTGGTGGCTATAAGCCCCTTTAAATAGGTCTCAATCCCCGGGAATTAGGGCTTCATTAAATAGCGCGGACTCGTCGAGTCCACCACTCGACTCGCCGAGTCTGGTCATTAATCCGGATGCAATTCGCGACTCTACTCGGCGAGTCTAAGCATCAACTCGTCGATTCCCTCCAAAATCAAGAATAAATAATGCACCTGGGATTCCGGATGTTACACACATCGACATAAAATATCAATTTATCATACATCGCATAGAAGAAGGACTCCTCGTGGCAAAGAGGGTATCATCGGATGAGAATCCAACAGATCCCCTCACGAAGGGATTAACTCGGGTTAAGCATCTCCAGCATGCTCGGAGCATAGGGCTGAAGGATGATATTAGTTTTTAGTAGTTAGATACTTTTGAAATTTGTAAAGTGTAATTGACATTTGATGATGAATAAAAGTTGTGTTTATTTATGAGTAAAGTGTTGCTATCTCTTGTCAATCGTTTACTATATTTCGTTTGCATGTTTTGATTTCTAGAATAATTATTTTTGGTATATCATATTATTCGAATCTCCACAGTCGGTCGTATGATGGATGTAGGTATGAATCAAGACTGTCATGAGATGGTTGCAGAGGACTATGGTGTTGGACATGGCTGCAACACTCATGAGTGTTCATAAGTTCTGAGCATTGGACTCAACCCACGCTCACTGGTATCACTTCATGGAATTTATCTCGAGTGATCGTTAGACAGTAACATCATATAAGTCTTCAAACCTAGAGATATGATTTGTTACCTATGAGTTGGTTATGCATTGATTGTATGAAAACGCATTGGTAACTCGATGTTATAAAACGTGTTTTTGTGTATAATTCAACAAGTAGTAGAGCAAACATATGAATCGAAGTTTATCTATTCCTTCTTGCATTAGAAGCTGATATTTGGGCCCCTCGATGATTTTGTTTTGACCTATGTACCGGGCCCGGTTAGAACTAAGTTCATGTGTTCAATTAAGTTCTATGTCAAACAAATCGGAAATCGAGAAACAAACTGTTGGACAATAAGTAAGACATTGTTCCATGTATTTATCCGGCTGATATCTAAAACAGAGGATTATATGATCACTTATCTTAAATGGCATATCATCATCTTCTTAGTTACGAGAGACCTTGAAAGAGCTACGGTTGTTGATCGGTTCCTAAAGTCATACTTGCAGTTATAGTTATTAGACTTATCCAAGTGGCAGACTGTTGGATAAAGTGTCTAAGTCCATAACTATCTCTGGTATGTACTTGACCCGACCCGGCATGGTCTATTTGGGTTGCATGGCATCATGCATTTGGATAGACTAAATGAGAGAAATAACACTCGTGGTTTATTAATATATTATAAGTTCTAATATATTAATAGTATTATTTAATTAGTATTGATCAAGAATTAATTTGGAATTAATTAAGTGATCAAAAGATGACTAATTAAATATATGGGTTGATAATGTAAGACATCCATTACTTGTATAGTGGGCTAAAAGGCTCCATGGATTATCAAGTTGGGTCAAACCCATAGGATGCTCCATGGGAGTTACAAACCCATGGGTCATGGAAATCAAAAGTCATGACACATTAGGGTTTACATGGTGTAACCCTAGATGTGTCACACTATAGAAGGAAAATGTTATCTACCAAAATCGGCTACACTAAGAAAAGAAGAGGGCTAGGCCGATTTACAAGTGTGTGCATTCTCTCAAAAGTTATTCCAAAGGTATTTGGTGTTGTGAGAAGCATTTGAGGCATCACACTTTGGGTCCTAGGCTCACAAGGTTTCAAAGGAATCAAAATCAACTACAAGGTATGTAATTCTAGCCATCTTTTTAGAATAAAAGTTCCCCATGTATGCTAGATAGGATTATGAACCATGGAAATCATATTTTGCATGTATTTTAGATAAGCATAGATCCAAGGTTTTCTAGGGTTGAATGTACACTTAGCGGTGTTAAAATGCTCAAAACCCATTAGTACCCTAGTATGTTGGGGAGAGGTTGGTCACAGGTTCATGGGAAGCACCAGAGTAGTATCTTATTTAGAACGAATATCTTATTCAGCAGATTAGACATAGGTTGTAGATAGCGCAGAGTCGGCAGAAGAGTTATGCTAACCCGTGCCGATCAAAGTTGGAATTTCAGGTCGATGGTATGGTATTACTGAAAGTCTCACCCTGGAAGCGTGTGATACACTTTAGCAAGAGTGGGGAAATTAGGCCCCCGGTACATTGGACCATTCCGTGTGATAGCTAGGGTAGGCAGGATGGCCTACCAGTTGGATTTTCCGAGTGAGATCAGTCAGATCCACAACACATTCCATGTCTCTCAGTAGTGAAAGTGTGTGTAGGACGGGGAGGCAGTGGTCCCTTTGGATGATATTCTAGTCGATGAGCGCCTGAATTATATTGAGCGGTCGGAGGCTTTGTTGGAGAGAAAGATGAAGGTCCTGTGCAACACGGAGATACATTTTTTAAAGGTTCAATGGAAAAATCGGAGAGGCTCCGATTGGACCTGGGAGCCGGTCGCTGAGATGCAAAAGCATTATCCTGAGTTATTCACGACAGCCGACTTCGAGGACGAAGTCCAGTTCAAGTGGAGGAGAATTCTAACATCCTTATGTCAAGGTAATTTCGATTTCAACCCTATGTTTGAATAATATTGTATTTTAGAACTTGGATTGAAAAGGAATGCAAAATGGCCCATAGTGGCAATATGGTAATATGGTCCAAGTGTAGTACGCTGAGCGTACGTTGTATACACTAAGCATACTAGGGCGCGCCCTTGTACGGTGGACGTATAACTCTTACGCGGGGCATATGTGAGAATTATGCAAATCCTAATTTTTAGGGTTTAGTTCATATTTAAACCCCATTATATCTTCATGTCTCCTTTCTTCATCAACCTCCCTCTGTGAAAAATGACCCCCAAGCAAACCCTAAGTGAGAAGAGTGCATTTGAGCCCTTTAGAGTGTTTTGAAGGTGTTCTTGAAGAAGAATAAGGTGGTGAGAACAGCTTGGAGCTTCGAAACATCTTGGATCTGGGATTTCTTTCTTGTTAGCAACCTCCAAGAGGTATAAAGTTTGCAACTTGATAACTCCATCTTGTAGATCTAGACATTTCTCCCTTTAAGACATTTTTTGTCCCAAAAATGGTGATTCTTGAGCATGCCATGCTCTTAACCCAATAAGTCGTCCTTTCTGAACATATGAGGGGTCTTAAGTAATAAAAATGTCGTGTTGATGCTTAGTTTTAGTCCATGCATGTTATAGAAGGTCCTAATGCATCAAGATGTTTAATTGTTATGTTCTAAGAACTTAATGGACATGAAAAGTCATAAAGTTGGAAAATTTTTAACTCTTGGGGATATTTGGCCTTGGATCTGTAATTGGAAGCATGAAGTCGAAGAAATAAGTGTTGAATGGGTGAAGAGAAGGGTTGTTGTGTATGGAAGGCATACGATAGGGTACGTTGCGTGTATGCAGATATGGCCCCGATGCCTCGAACGCATGTACACCCTTCATAGCTCCAGAGTAGGCCACGTGTACAAAGGCAAAGTCAGTTCGGCTAAATTGACTTGGTTGAGTTGACTACGTTGACGTGATGACTTTAACAAAGGTTGACGAAGTTTGACTTGAGGGTATTTTGGGTATTTTGAGAAATAGTTGAGTCTTGGTCTCTATCTTTTGAATAGGTGACCTGTTGAGCTAGTAGTTAAGAGCCAAGTATTGATCACCTATTCATCTCACTGTGAGGCGAGTCTTCATCACTGTACTCGTGCGTCAAAGGCACCAAGGCTGACCTATTGAATTGAATATCCTGTTATATGATAGTATGTTATTAAGTTGTAGAGATCGGTTAGTTCGCTATCCTGGTATATAGGATGTTATCATGTTGTAGTGATCTGTAGATCTGTCTATTTGTTTGTTGACTTGTTATATGTTTATCTGTTATGTATATGTCAAGATGTTATGTGTAACGTCTCAAAATTCAGACCAAAATTTTTCATTTTTAAATTAATAAAAATATCATCCAAAACATCATCATAAAATCATGGTGGGACAAAGTGTATTAACTACATTATAAAACATCAAAGTAATCATGAAATGCAGAATGAGGTGGTGTGTGCACTGCAATCATCTCAGGCTCTTCCCCTTCGAATGGGCTAGTACGGTAAGAGTACTCATAGAGTACGCCCCGTGTACTAGACAAGGACCAAAATGTTAACAATTTTCATTAAAAGGGCTAAAAGTGAACTTACCAAAATTTGAATGTTACAATTCACCCCCACTTGAATCAGACATAATCCTCAAACTTTGCTGCCTAAAATAACTCTAGGTAGTGCTCACTGATCTTGTCCTCTGGCTCCCACATACCTTCTGAAACCTTGCGATACTGCCACTGGACATTCACCAACTTAACAACCTTGTTCCTTAAAGTTTTTGTCTTTCGGTCAAAAATCGCCACCATTCTCTCGATATAATCTAGACGATCATCCACCTGAATATCCTCCAATGGAACCACTACAGAATAATCCACCAAAAACTTCCGCAACTGAGAGACGTGGAATGTGCTATGGATCTGACTAAGGTCCTCGGGAAGATCCAGGCCATAAGCAACGCGACCCACCAGGACCAAAACCTTGAAAGGACTGATGTACCTGGGGTACAATTTTCCCTTATTCCTGAATTGGATGACACCTTCAGGATAACCATGTCCCCACCTCGAACTCTAGATCTGATCAGCGCTTGTCGGCATAGTTCTTCTGCTGACTCTAAGATGTCTGGAGTGTACTCTGAACCTATTGTATTAGCTCAATAGTCTTGAGTACCACCTTAGTACTCCCTATCACTTGCTAACCAAACTCACCCCAACAAATCGGGTTCCTGCATTTCCTCACATAGATCGTCTTAAAAGAAGGTTGATCGATGTTGGCATGATAGCTGTTGTTATACGAAAATTCCATTAATGGAAGATATGTATCCCAACTCCCACCGAAATCCAAAACACACACCCGAAGCATATCCTCCAAGGTTTGAATTGTCCGCTCACTCTGACCGTCCGTCTGCGGATGGAAAGCCGTACTGAAATGGAGACGAGTGCCCAACTCATCACAGAATCTCTTCCAAAATCTAGAAGTGAACCAGACGTCCCTTTATGATACCATCTGATAAGTTAAGAAAAACTAACTTGAAGATCAATTAGATCTTAAACAGGTAAAATAAAGAGCAAACAGCAAGAACACGAAAACAGTAAACAACTCAAGAATGGATCGAACAATGTCGAATGATTATAAACAATCCTCAGAAGAGCTCGATGAAGAACTACAACTTTAGAGGATTAAAGGTTTACAAGAACGATAAAGAAATCTGCAAAGCTATCGGAATTCTGTAAATCGTATTCTAGATCGTTAACCTAATATGCATGCAAGCACATTATTATATAGTAAACCCTACAAGCTCATGGTTGGACAGGCCCAAACTGGAGTGCAAAACTGGACTATAAACCGAGCCCAATGACGCAATACAAAATAATTCCTACGCTACCCAACAATCTCCCCCTTTGCGTCAATTGGAGTGAGATCATTACTTCTTGCTTGGGCCAGCAGCAGCAGGAACGTTCTTCTTTACAGTCTGAAACAGACGAGAGATAAGAGCAAGGATCGTCTGTCTGAATCGGATGTACCACTGAATCATATCGTTGAAGTATTTGATATCATCCGCTGCATTCTCTTTACACCGATGGATAATCCCCAGCACATGCTCAAGACAAGCAGTGGTATAAATATGTTTATCCGCTAAGGCAAAGAGACATTTCTGTCCTTCAGCCCTAGTGAACATGACCGAATTTCGCCTTGGGTCAATCTTTCCCATCTTCATCTGGTTCAGATCACTGGCTGAGCCAACAGGAGATATCTTCGGTTTCTTCTTGAAGACAGTGGCAATCTCCTGATCCATCAGTGCTACCTCCATGATATAGCATACTAACATCCTTTTGAGATGGTCTATGATCAGACCATATTCGGCTTCATTCGTCAAGAGGATGTTGTGCAAAACAATTCATTCATGGGGGTTGAGGTTCGGTAGATCTGATAAAGATATGAGATGTTCGGTTCTTGCAGACCCTCGAATCACCCTGAACCGAACATTGATGAATCTCCCTTCAGAATAAGGCTTCAGAACCTGAACGTTGACTATCTTCTGAGCGCTCCAGGTTTGATACTGTGGTTGAGTAGCCTTCAGATAGAACTCGATTAATTCCCGATCAAACTCCGGATGAGGATGAGGGACTTCGGCAACGCAGGCGAAGGCGTGAAAGATGAACGCCTTTCGGGTTAAGGGCATGTCGAACTGCGAGTCGACAGAGTTGTAGCAATCGAAGGAGATCACTGGTTCGAGCCATAGGATGCTCGGAGTATCGATAGCCTCCTTAATCATTCTCTCTCGAGTCCAAGCATGGAAAAGAGTCTTCCTGCTCTCGAGGAGATCGTGGGCTTCTTTTTGTCTGCGTTCAGCTTCTTCAGCTTCTCGCGCCACACGAATGTTGTCATTATCAACATTGCGACTATTTTTGCGTTTCAGAAAGTCAGCAATGGTTTCTTGATCATCTTCATCTTCTTCCTCAGCTATCTTCTTTCCTTTATCCTTCACACCCGAACCCGAAGTTTGACCAGTAAGAGGAGGTTCGGTTGTGTGAGCAGCTTTTGAGGAAGGAGGTGGTTTCGATCCGGACTTCACTTCTCCCCCTTGTTTCGGAGTGGACACGAAACCAGGTAGCCCTTCTATTTTACTGAGCAGGTCCAGGGCAGGAGCAAGTTTTTCTGCAAGGGTTCGCCTCACATAGTGGTTAAGAATCGGATCGTGTGCTTCCAGGATGTTGGATATGGCAGAGTGTACATCCAAAACACATGTATTGATGACCTCCCGTTCGGATCGAAGAGCATCAAGGTGTTGCTGAGAGTTGGAAAGTTGAGTGCTCTTGAACTTGAGGGCGATGGTTTTGCTTGCAAGGGCGTCCATCAACGAGTTTTCTACAGCAAGATCCTCTTGGAGTTTAGAGAGGCGCTCGTCAATGGAGGCACGAAGGGCCGAGTTGTCGTCACTAATTGATTGGCGAAGGGTAGCAAACGACTTCAACTCCATGGAGACGAACGTGGCCAATTGTTGAATGATTGGTTCCAACGTTGTCTTTGTGGCATCGGCGCTCTCCTATAAGGACTTTAACAGGGAAGAGGCGTCAGAGAATAGGTTATCGACTTTTTCGGTCGTAGCCTCACATGCTTTCGTCGAGGTGTCAATGGCGGCAGTGGCTGAAGCGACTGAAGCTTGCTGAGCCCGGGAAAAGGCATCAACGATCTTCTGAAGAGAAGCTTCAGAGAGAGAGGATTGAGAATTGGAGGATGAAGCAATAAGCAGTTCAACCTTCTCATGAAGCTCCTTAAGATGTTTCTTCGTTACTGGAGCTTCCTCGTCATCGTCGCTTTGCACCTGAAACGGACTGAAATAGACCGAATCAAATTGCATGTTCTCCCCGCCAAGGAAGGGGTTATCTTCGTCAGAGGCATGACCGGGAGATGGAGGTGGTGGTGAAGCTGGTGGTGTAGTGGTGTGAGTGGGTTCAGGTTAAGTTTGAGGAGGGGTAGGTTCGGTTGGTGTTTGAGTGGGAGTAGGTTCGGGTGGTTGTTGGGTTTCGGTTGTGTGTATGGGTTCGGTTACTGGTGGTGGTTCGGTTGCATCGGTATGAACCCTCGTATCAGATACGTTGGTTGTAACCTTTGCAGTAGCAGTTGTTGCATCGGTGAAATTGGGTGGTGGTATAGGGAAAGAGGTTTTAGGAATGTTGGTAGTGGGGATTATGGTGGGAATGGAAGTGGGAATTGTTTGAGTAGGAGAGGGGATTGGTGAGTTATGGATTTCCATGTCAGGAGTAGGTGATCTGGGTGGGGTGTTGCCTCTTAGAGGGGTGTTGCCTCTTTGAGAGCCGTCTGAATCCGAACTCTCACCCTCCGACTCGTCGAAAGAGGAAGCGATAATGAGCTTTCGCTTTGGTTTTGTCTTTCGCCTCTTCTGCTGTGGGGACTGAGCAGGTTTAGTAGCCTTCCTCTTTTTGGGAGAAGGGCCTTTAGCCCCTTTCGCCACTTGCTTTCCTTTTTCTTCCTTTTTGCCTCTTGAAACAGGCTTATCGGCATCATGTATAGACTTGAGCATCTCCTGTGTGAGCTCCCTTGGTCCAGACTGCTTGAACTCCTTGATAGTCCGGATGATCCTGCTGTCACCTGGAACATCATCGTACATGGTCTCCGGGATGGAGCCAATGAAAGAGAACCTCGATACATCTGAGACGATAATCTTCGTGGTATGGAATG
Source organism: Lactuca serriola (assembly GCF_051521515.1). NCBI lineage: Eukaryota > Viridiplantae > Streptophyta > Magnoliopsida > Asterales > Asteraceae > Lactuca > Lactuca serriola. The sequence goes on from NC_136412.1 coordinate 121,381,230, forward strand.
TACCAATCGAAGATATTGATGCACCGGCAGCAGTGGGAACATCGTGCTTATCCATCGCCCATTTAGTAACGATGGTCCATAACCTGGCATACGACACCTCAGAATGTCGTGAAGAGGAGGATAAACTCTGGATGAGTTGTTGCCAGAGAACCAACCCATAATCAAGATTGACTCCGTTGTAAACCCCGTACATGATAGAGAGAAAGAGCCGACTGGAGCCGTCTGAACCTGAGCTCCATTCTGAAAGACCCTTGAAGAGGACAGTGAACATACCGTTCCACTGTGGCGGCAAACATGACTTTTTGAACTTCGTGACGGAGGTGAGCACCTCCGTGTACCCCATATTATAAAACATATTGTAGAGATGGCCCAACGGAATTGTCTCCGGATTAACCCTTGAAGGGTCAGCAGCAAACCCAAGCAATGAGCCAAATCGTTGCCTGGAAATCGAGGCTTTGTGATCAGGAACCTCGAAGAAGATTCTATCGACTGCTTTGTCATAATGTGCAATCGCATAGATCTGCGATAATATCACCATGGGCACTGTTTCCACCCGTAAAAGTGCAGGAGCGATAGGGGAATACTTCAGGCACTCGATAATCGGGAACATGTAGGAATCGTACGCCTGAGGGGTTAAATCGATCACCAAACACTGTTGAGGGCGAATGGGAAGGATGTGGGAAGTAGCGTGAACTAACGATGATTCTGCCATTGTTGAAGTGGGGAAGAAGATGATGAACAGTTAGGTTTTCAGGGAATTTTGCTCTCTTGGAAATTTGGAGGCGGTAAAGAGGTAAAAGGGAGATGAGGTCGCCTTTTATAGTGGTTTGCAGGAGAGAGAAAAATCTGTTCAAATCTTCTATCGAAATACGAAAGGTTTTCTCTGGAATTTGACTGATGCGTGACAGTTAAGGAATGCGATGATCACCATGAGAGAGAATGTCATATTCCTTGTAACATGTCGCCCAACAAGTGCCGTTTCTGAAGAAACCGTTTCAAATCCACACGCGCCTTTATGTGCCAGATTGGAATCGCTTCAAATTAGCACACGCGTCCATAGTGTCAGTTAAAGAATGGACGTTTCAATTTCGCATGCGTCCCCGATTTAGCGCCGTTTGAAATTCAATCCATTAGACTCCCGCCTGAGTCAGCAACCCTTTATCTTATCCTTGTAACGGCATCTTTTGAATGATACGCCCACGTGGATTAATTTTGACCACGTCTTTTAATTAACCACCAATTCAGTAAAACAGCCTGTAATTATTAGTACCAGAATTTGGAAAATCATAGATTTTCGTGCTAAGGGTGTAAAAAGAAAAGAAATAAAGCAAATCTTTTTAGGAATAAATGTGCTGTCAATAATGACACGAAACAAATGAACCCGGGCGTGAATCTCTTCCTTCAAAGTCAAGAGAGACCTTAAAGTGTTAGTGTGGTTTCCCGTTGAATAACGATCAAAAACTTATTAAGAAGTGTTGAAAGGCTTCTTTTAATTAGGCTCCTTAGGGTGGCTTTAGCTTTGATTCAACAGTTCTAATCTTGAAATAAGATAGAAAGTGAACAAAGTACTTGTGACATCGGTGTAGTCTATTGAACAAGTAGGCATGAAATAATGTAAAGTGACTGGTAAATAGAAATCTTAACAAAAAAAAAATTAAAACTGGATCCCAAGGGAAGAAATGTTATGGTGTGTAACAATTTCATAGGAATCACACAAAAAAAAAAACTTGACATTTCATGAGGATACGACCGTCAATTCATTAGTGAAAACTTGATCAAATTAATTGTTCATCGTCAATTCAGATTTGGTATTGAATTTTGAGTTTCACTCAGCTCGTAGTGGCACAAAACTAAGATCATAAACACAGATTTTGAGTAATCATAAACCTCAGTGGTAATTTCTGAGAGTCTCAAGGGTTACATTGATGAAACGAATGTAATGGAGAAAGTAATGGAGATGGTGTGAGAAATCAAATTACCTCTGCTATAAACGAAGGACCAAGCAGAAAACTCTTATCTCATGTGAGAAGAGAGTTAGGTAGCTCTTTATTAGAATAAATGTGATAGCCTAATTGGGAAGACAAGGTTTGTGTATACCAAGTCATTAAGGCTGTTATTCAAAATCTGATGAGATTTTGGTCGCATACAGCAGCATGCTTCTAGGGACACTTAAGTAATCCATTAAAAAATTTCCCCATAATCGAACGAACACTCATATAAAATGAAAGACTAAAAAGTAAATAAAGAACAAAATATTTTTGGAATTTTGGAAAAAAAAATTAAAAATAACAAAGTAAAAAAAATAAGATTCAGAAAGAAATTAAAAAGAGTTAAAAAAAACTTTGGAAAAAGGTGGAACCGAACCCGAGCGTTCGTTGGTGTCGGTTGAGAAAAATTCTGAAAAACCGAACCCGAGCATTCGGTTGGTTTCGGTTTTGAAAAATTTTGAAAAACCGAACCCGAGCGTTCGGTTGGTTTCGGTTTTGAAAAATTTTGGAAAACCGAACCCGAGCGTTCGGTTGGTTTCGGTTTTGAAAAATTTTGAAAAACCGAACCCGAACCTTCGGTAGGTTTCGGTTTTGAAAAATTTTTAGAAACCAAGGAATTTTGACATTCAAGTAGGTAATACTTTAGACGAATAGATAAACAACTTTGTACAAGAAATTTACAACCAAGAAAACTACCTTTGAAATGATGAGCGAGTGCAGATGATGCAACCGAACCCGAACGTTCGGTCAATTTCGCTTCTTACGTTTGAGATCGAGAGGTAGTTTGTGGTACTGATTCTGATTCCATCATACCTAGCCCTTGTAGAATTTTGTTGAATGAGGCTTCGGGAAGAGCTTTGGTAAAGACATCAGCCAGTTGATCAGTGGTTCTAACAAACATCTTTGATGAAGTGATACCTTAGTGCTATGTGTTTGGTTTTGGAGTGTTGCACTGGGTTATGGCAGATCCTAATTGCACTTTCAGAGTCGCAATATAGTGGGATCTTTTTCATATTGAGTCCATAGTCTCTGAGTTGACTCTGGATCCAAATCACTTGAGAGGTGCAGGATGCAGCTGCAATGTATTTAGCTTATGCAGTGGACAAAGAGACACATGTTTGTTTCTTTGACTGCCAGCTAACCAACTTCCCGTCAAGGAATTGGCAGCCACTAGTTGTGCTTTTTCTGTCGAGGTCCGCATCTGAATAGGCTTGAAAGAAGAAGCCTGAGTTAGAAGGATACCATAGACCTAGAGAGGTGGTTCGCTTGAGATAGCATAGAATGTTCTTCACTGCAAGCATGTGAGGTTCGCGTGGATTTGCCTGAAATCGAGCACAGTAACAAACAGAAAACATTATGTCAGGCCTGCTAGCAGTGAGATACATTAGTGAGCCTATCATCTGTCGATAAAGCGTAATATCAACAGCCGGTTTGTCCAGGGATGGGGTGAGCTTGGTGCCGAACACCATTGGAACTTTGACTTTGGAATCTCCCATCATGCCAAACTTTGCTAGGAGAGTCTTCATGTAAGCTTCTTGATTGATAAAGATGCCTTCGGGTCCCTATCTAATATTTAAACCAAGGAAAAAGTTAATAGGACCCATTGAGCTCATTTCAAATTTAGTCTCCATCAGCTTTCTGAATTCAGCTGTTAGGCTAGGATTCGTGGAGCCAAAGATGATATCATCGACATAAATTTGAACGATCATAAGGTGGTTACCTTCCTTCTTGCGAAAGAAGGTTGGGTCAACCGAACCTTGCTTGAATTTGGACATCTTTAAAAATTTAGTCAGCGTTTCATACCAGGCTCTCGGAGCTTGTTTTAGTCCATACACGGCTTTATCCAAAATATAACAATGATTAGGATACCTTTCATTTACAAAGCCAGGAGGTTGCTCCACATACACAGTTTCTTCGAGTTCACCATTGAGGAATGCACACTTGACGTCCATTTGGTAAACCTCAAAGTTTTTGTGGGCAGCATAGGCTAGAAATATTCTTACAGATTCCAGCCTAGCTACGGGAGCGAACGTTTCTTCATAATCAATCCCTTCCTCCTGACAGTATCCCTTCACGACCAGACGAGCTTTGTTTCGAATTATGTTTCCTTCCTTGTCCATTTTGTTCCTAAAGACCCATTTAAGACCAACAACCGAGGCATCTGGAGGAGTGGGAATAAGTCGCCAAACTTTGTTCCTCTCGAATTCGTTTTGTTCATCTTGCATGGCTTGAACCCAATCGGAGTGATCAAGAGCAGTATTGACTGTCTTTTGTTCAACTTTTGATACGAATGAGTTAAACATGCAGAATTCGACTTTAGAAAACAAGGAAGTCTGTTTTGCCTTGAGTTGTGATCGAGTCAGAACCTTTTCAGATACATCACCAACAACTTGAGAAATAGGATGATCCCTTGTCCATTTGGTGAGAGGAGGATAGTTTGGATCAAAGGTTGGATCTAATTCAGCGTTTATCATTTCTTCTGGTTCGGACAGGCTTTCATAGTCGTAAGACATATCAGCATGCTCCCCCTCGATAGATGAGCTTTCAGGAATGTTTTGAGCTTCAGAGGTTTCTTGAGGTATGGAGCTTTCGGGTGTTGATGCACCTTCGGATGGTGTGGCACTTTCGGTTGGCAAAGTGCTTGGCTCCCCCTCAACTTGTGAGGTCGGCTGAGTTGACGATGGTTGATCCTCCCCCTCGACTGAAGTATTATGTGATGGAGGTTCGTCAGAACTTGATTCTCCTTCATTCATTCTTCTTGCAGCGTCTTCAACAACTTGCTTCATGTGATCTACCTTGTTTCCTGCTGCGCCTGCTTCTGATAGAGTGGATTTCTCTGGTTCATCAAAGAGCTCCATGAACTTCTCAAATAGATTAGCGATCGAGACTGTGACTTGGCCAGTTTGAGGAAAGATTTCCCCAGCTGTGTCTTCATTGGCCTTTAGCTTTTTGACATAGCTATCATCAAAAGTCACGTAGTAAGTTTCTTCGATTTTCCTCGAACGCTTGTTTAATACCTTGTACGCCTTAGAAGTGAGAGAATATCCCAGAAATATCCCTTCGTCGGCTTTGACATCGAACTTGTTTCGGTGTTCTTTGGAATTGAAAATGAAACACCTAGAACCAAACACATGGAAAAATATCACATTGGGCTTCCTGTTGTTGAGAATCTCATAAGGAGTGAGCGAGAATTGCTTGTTGAGATATGACCTGTTCTGTGTAAAACAAGCAGCAGAAATAGCATCAGCCCAAAAATAAAGAGGTAAGGAAGCGAAACTTAGCATGGTTCGGGCGGCTTCACACAAAGATCGGTTTCGTCTTTCGACAATCCCGTTTTGTTGAGGAGTATAGGGAGCTGAGAAGTTGTGACTAATTCCCTTTTCCGCCAGGAATTCTTCGAATTCTCTATTTTTGAACTCCAGACCATTGTCGCTCCTGATGTTGCGAACGACCTTTTTCAGTTGTACCTCAATCTGCTTGATGAACACCTTTAACTTATGAGTCGCTTCAGATTTAAGCTTCAGAAAGAACACCCATGTAAAACGCGAAAAGTCATCAACAATAACAAGAATATACTTGCTACCACCGATGCTTTCGATAGATGAAGGACCACATAAATCAATATGAAGTAATTCAAGTGGTTCAACAACTTTAGTGTTTATTGTAGATGGATGACTTGGACGACTCTGCTTTCCCATTTCACATGTAGCACACAGATGGTCTCTATTGAACTTGAGCAGTGGAAGACCTCGAACATGACCTCCAGTGACAAGTTTGTTGATGTCCTTAAAGTTAAGATGAGAGAGCCTTCGGTGCCACAACCAGCTTTCATCAGATTGTGCTTTTGATAACAAGCAGATAGCTGGGTTTCCTTTGATGGGTTTGAGGTTTAGAGGAAACATTTCACCTTTGCGTTCAGATTTTAGAGACCGGTACCTCCAACAAGCTGAGATACACTGATGAGGTTGTGTTGTAGCCCTTCCACGTATGCAACCTTCCTTATCGTGAAATCACCGTTAGTAATCATTCCATATCCTTTTATGGTGCCGAAGGAGTTGTTTCCAAATTTGACGTTTCCACCATTTGAAAGAGACCTGTATTCCCTTAGCTCTTCCTTCCTTCCTGTCATGTGACGTGAGCAGCCACTATCAATGTACCATTCTTCGTCAAACTGCTCGTCACTGATAACCTGCAAAAATTAAGTAGATTTAGGAACCCAAAGTTTCTTGGGTCCTCGTGAGCCTTTCACAGGAACAGGAATAGTAAGAGAGATGTCAACAAAATATGTTCGTTTAATTAGAGTTGTTTCATCTTTCTTTTTGATGGTAAAAACTTTAATTTTATTAGGATTTAGTTCTTTTGGTTTTGACTCTGGTTCAGACGCTGAAACCTTCTGTTTTCCCTTTTGTTCTGCTGATGATTGAGATTTTTGAGAAAGAGCAGAATGGGATTTAGAATGAGGTGAAGAAGAGTTGGAAGAATTAGCAGAATTAGATGAGATAGAATGAGAGAGCTTAGATTGAGATGACTTCTTGGCTGGAGACTCTAGGTGACCATTTTGCTTTTGATCATTGGTGGGACTGACCTTAGAGCTTTGATCTCTTTTGATTTCCGAACTGAACCTTTGCTTTCGGTTGGTGTAGTTCTCTGAACCGAACTTCTGCCTTCGGTTGAAATCAATTTCTGAACCGAACCTCTGCTTTCGGTTGATGTGTCTCTCTTGCGATTCGATAGGATTTTTCTCAGACTTTAGGTTCTTGTCTTGATGAGAGAAATAAGCATTCTGGGATTGCCAGAACTGTTTTCTTTCAGAGAGATTCTTCCTGTATCTCTGATTCCTTTGATGTTTCTGATTTCTCATCTGCTTCGGTTGATGATGAAGATTAGCTTTCGGTTTCGGTTTTTCTATGGCTGGTTCACTCTGAACTGAGGAAGTTTCACTTGAAGTTGTGACTTCTTTTGCTGGAATTCCTTTTTCTTGAGGAATGTCTTTCGTACCGCTTGTGCTTGGCACATCGAAGTTATCAGGTTTATTCAAGGGTTCTGGTACGTATCTCCCTTTGCTTTTCCATGAGGTCCTTTCAGACAAACCTACTGTTTCATCAGCATTATCGATTGGAGCTGACCAGAAGAACTCATCGCAGCCATCAGCATTGTCTTCGTTTACAATAGCTGTGAGTTCAGCAGTCTGATGTTCGGTTACGCCTGTGACCTTGTACACCTGATTTGGAGTGGTTCTAACCTTTTGATATACTACGGCCTTCTCTGCAAGAATCGGAGACTTTTGTTGGGACAAACGAGCGAACTCTACTGAATTTTCTGAAATTAGATTCTTGTGGTTTTCGGGTTCGCTTTTTACAAATTCTGAACAGTCAACCGTGTCCTCTACAAAAATTTCACTCATATTATCGTCCTCATTAAGCTCAGATGCATTTTCAACATCAATTTTGTTTTCTGAGCTCAAGTTGGCGTTTAAAGAATCAAATTTTTGTATGGTTTCGGTTCTCAGTTTCAGTTTATCATTTTCATCCAAAAGGTTTTTAAGCATGTCCTTATGGTCCTTGGATTTAATGAAAGATTCTATTTTGTCCAATCCATACATGTACGTCGGATTAACATCCTCAGATGAAATAACACTCTCACAATTATACACTTCAGCATCAATTTCATCCTCCTTAAATTCAAGGAAGGGTAAAATCATGCGATGAATATTTTGTCCTATTTCACAATCCAAATGAAGCTGAGTAATATTAGTGTAAAGACGTTTGGCAATTAAACAAAAAACATTTCGCTGTTTCAACAACTTTAAATTGTCTCTCTGTAAATAAATGTTTTCATCTTTTGTTTTGATTAATTCCGACTCCTTTAGTTCAATCCACATGTGCCGTTCCTCACTCTTCGAAGACACCCTGCTTAATTGGTCAGTTAGGTTAGAATTGGTGACTCGAGTTTGAGTTAAACTACTATCTAGATGAGAGATTCTTGAATTAACACTTTTTAGTTCATTTTCATACGAGCTTTGTGGGACTTAAAATGAGACAAAGATGGATTGTACCTTCTTGATCAGTTCGTCGAGCTCGTTGAACTGCACGCTGAGCGGCTTTGTTGTAAAGCACATATCCTGTTGCTCCTTCGGTTCATTACTCCCACCATCAGTGTTGTATCCCCTCATCTGAGATACGTCGGACACCATCAAACACCTTCCTCCACTTCTTTCTTCTTTAGCCACACAGGCCTTTCCATGAGAAGGCTTCCACACTTCATCGTCTTCAGAGTCGGTTGACCAAACTTCCACACTACCGAACTCGTCATCAGCAACCGAACCCTCCACAATTAGAGCGTTCATAGAAGGGTTAGCGGTAGATTTCTTCTTCCTTATCTCATCAAGCTTTTTCTGCAGCAAAGCTTCCTCATCCTTTTCAGCCATCTTTTTAAGGACACAATCCTTTGCATAGTGGTTCTTTCCACCACAATAGTAACAGCTTACTCCAGAATCACCTTCTGCCTTCGGTTCCTTCTTAGACTCTTCAACCTTTGGTTCATCTTTAACCTTTTCAGAACTATAACTCCCCTGCCAGTTTCGGTTTTTGTTGGAGGGAAATCTCTTCTTGATGAACCTCTTGGGGTTAGACACCATCATAGCATAATCCTCAGACGTGAGGTCATAATCTTCCAAGTTGAGGTCTTCGTCTTCCATCACAGCTTTACTTTTAGACAGGAGGGCTAACGAACCTAGGCTTGAAACCACATTCTTCTCCTGCAACACAATCTTCTCCTGAGATTTGAGAATGCCCACCAGTTTCGCCAAGGAATATGATTTAAATTGCTCGTGGGCTTTAACTGTGGACACGACTGCCCTCCACTCTGATCTTAGACCATTTAAGAACGTAACCTTCTGCTCAATAAGCTTTCTTTCGATGTCATGTTTGATCATCTTGCTAAGAAGATGATTGAAGCGATCGAACGTTTGGGTCACGGTTTCTTTAGTTCCTTGCCTAAATTCACCAAACTCAGACAGGAGTAATGTTTGAATGGAGTGTTCTAGATCTTCGTCTGTAGAATACAGTTCACGTAACCTGTCCCATATTTCTTTTGCCGTCGTGCATGAACTTACCAGCCTGAAAGTGTCGGACTGAAGGGCGAATCTGATCAATCTTAACGCCTTGATATTGCACTGAAATTTATCCTTTTCATCTTGCGCAATATCTTTAACATCTTTCAGAAGATCACTATACTCCTTTTGAGTTTTAATAATCCTTGAAGTTGCAGAATGAGAAAACGGTCCATTAATGATTGCTTCCCAGATGAGGTATCCATTATCCTCAGATCCTATAACATAATCTTCAAAGTGATGCGCCCAGACTTCATAATCATGGGTGTACAGAATGGGAATCTTCGTTGTTGATCCAATGTTGTTTGAAATATTGATGGGATTCGATTGCGACTCGTCCATAATGATCGAATAACCTGTTCAAAGATCAGACTTGTAATAAATCAAATTAGGGCAAAACAATAAATATCGAGATACGTCAATAATGAGATGATGGCTCAATAAATATCAGTAATTGCGGAACAACCCTAATCGAAAACCTTTTTCAGAAAAGAAGTGTATCGATTACATAGCCTCCTGCTCTGATACCAATTGATAAGTTAAGAAAAAACTAACTTGAAGATCGATTAGATCTTAAACAGGTAAAATAAAGAGCAAACAGCAAGAACACGAAAACAGTAAACAACTCAAGAATGGATCGAACAATGTCGAATGATTATAAACAATCCTCAGAAGAGCTCGATGAAGAACTACAACTTTAGAGGATTAAAGGTTTACAAGAACGATAAAGAAATCTGCAAAGCTATCGGAATTCTGTAAATCGTATTCTAGATCGTTAACCTAATATGCATGCAAACACATTATTATATAGTAAACCCTACAAGCTCACGGTTGGGCAGGCCCAAACCGGAGTGCAAAACTGGACTATAAACCGAGCCTAATGACGCAATACAAAATAATTCCTACGCTACCCAACACCATCAAAACTGACACCCCATGTCGTGCTACAACCTCCGTGATGTATACCTCAGCCAAATTCGCCGCAGAGATACTCTCTTGAATCGGGATAAAATGCACGCTCTTGGTCAATCTATCCACGATGAACCAAATCAAATCCAATCCGTGTACAGTCCAAGGCATCTTCACAATGAAATACATGATAATCTTCTCCATTTCCAACAGGGATTATCCAGTGGTTGCATCTTGTTGAGAGTTCATTGATGCTCGGCCTCAACTTTCCTGCAAGTTAAGAACCTCTCCACATACCAAGCTACGTCATGCTTCTTGTAGGGCCACCAATAATCAGAATGAAGATCTCTATACACCTTTGTCGCCTCAGGATGGATGGAGAATCTCGATTTGTGTGCCTCCTCCATCAGAACCTGACGTACACCACCCTAATATAGAACCCATACTCTCCGATGAAGAGTCAATAACCCTCGGCTATCATAATCAACGTAAGCCACCTGACCCACTATGCGCTCACTCTTCTGGTGCTCTTCTTCCGTTGTCACGATATGAGCCTCGTGATTGGCTCTAAAAGCAGAATAATCACGTTCATCCTCAAATAAATGTCCATGATCGGATTCGCGACTGCCTTGCGGATAAGAGCATCGGCCACCTCAATGGTCTTCTCTAGATGGTAAAGGATCTCACCAGCAGAATCCTTCACCACATCAAACTATCGGCTCTAACTCATATTCAAATTCGGATGATCCATCAGATACATCAGGGTCTTGTGATGCGTATAAATGGTATAGCAGACCCCATAGAGGTAATGTCACCAAATCTTGATGGAAAAAACTGTTGGGTAGCAGATTTATTTTGTATTGCGTCATTGGGCTCGGTTTATAGTCCAAGTTTTGCACTCCAGTTTGGGCCTGTCCAACCATGAGCTTGTAGGGTTTACTATATAATAATATGCTTGCATGCATGTTAGGTAAACGATCTAGAAGACGATAGAAATTACGATAGTTTACAGATTTCTTTATCGTTCTTGTAAACCCTTTAATCATCTACAGTAGTAGTTCTTTATCGAGCTCTTCTGAGGATTGTTTATTAATCATTCGACATCTTTGATCCATTCTTGTTTTCTTGCTGTTTGATTGTTTATTTCTTTACCTGTTTTATAGATCTAATCGATCTTCAAGTTAGTTTTTAACTTATCAATTGGTATCAGAGCAGGAGGCTGTGTAATCGATACACTTCTTTTCTGTGAAAAAGGTTTCGATTAGGGTTATTCCGCAATTACTGATATTTATTGAGCCGTCATCTCATTATTGACGTATCTCGATATTTATTGTTTTGCCCTAATTTGATTTATTACAAGTCTGATCTTTGAACAAGTTTTTCGATCATTATGGACGAGTTGCAATCCAATCCTATTAATATTTCGAACAATATTGGATCAACAACGAAGATTCCCATCCTGTACACTCATGATTATGAAGTCTGGGCGCATCACTTTGAAGATTACGTTATAGGATCTGAGGATAATGGATACCTCATCTGGGAAGCAATTATTTCTGGACCGTTTTCTCATTCTGCAACTTCAAGGATTATTAAAACTCAAAAGGAGTATAATGATCTTCTGAAAGATGTTAAAGATATTGTGCAAGATGAAAAAGATAAATTTCAGTGCAATATCAAGGCGTTAAGATTGATCAGATTCGCCCTTCAGTCCGATACTTTCAGGCTAGTGAGTTCATGCACGACGGCAAAAGAGATATGGGACAGGTTACGTGAACTGTACTCGACATACGAAGATCTAGAACACTCCATTCAAACCTTACTCCTGTCAGAGTTTGGAGAATTCAAGCAAGGAGCCGAAGAAACTATGACCCAAACGTTCGATCGCTTCAATCATCTTCTTAGCAAGATGATCAAACATGACATCGAAAGGAAGCTTATTGAGCAGAAGGTTACATTTTTGAACGGTCTCAGATCCGAGTGGAGAGCAGTTGTGTCCACAGTTAAAGCGCATGAGCAATTTAAATCCTACTCCTTGGCGAAACTGGTGGGCATCTTAAAATCTCAGGAGAAGATCGTGTTGCAGGAAAAGAATGTGGTTTCAAGCCTAGGTTCGTTAGCCCTCTTGTCCAAAAGTAAAGCCGTGATGGAGGACGAAGACCTCAACTTGGAGGATTATGACCTCACGTCTGAGGACTATGTTATGATGGTGTCTAACCCCAAGAGATTCATCAAAAGGAGATTCCCCACCAACAAAAACCGAAATTGGCAGGGGAGTTACAGCTCTGAAAAGGTTAAAGATGAACCAAAAGCTGAAGAATCAAAGAAGGAACCGAAGGCTGAGGGTGATTCTGGAGTAAGCTGCTACTATTGTGGAGGAAAGAACCACTATGCAAAGGATTGTGTCCTAAAAAAATGGCAGAGAAGGATGAGGAAAAGGATGAAGAAGCTTTGTTACAGAAAAAGCTGGATGAAATTAGGAAGAAGAAATCCACCGCTAACCCTTCTATGAATGCTCTAATTGTGCAGGGTTCGGTTGCTGATGATGAGTTTGGTGGCGTGGAGGTCTGGTCAACCGACTCTGAAGATGATGAAGTGAGGAAGCCTACTCATGGAAAGGCTTATGTGGCGAAAGAAGAGAGCAGTGGAGGAAGATGCTTGATGGTGTCTAACGTATCTCAGATGAAGGGATACAACACTGATGGTGGGAATGATGAACCGAAGGAGCAACAGGATTCGTGCTTTACAGCTAAACCGCTCAGCGTGCAGTTCAACGAGCTCGATGAACTGATCAAGAAGGTACAATCAGTCTTTGTCTCTTTTAAAGTCCCACAATGCTCTTATGAAAAAGAATTAAAAAGTGTCAATTCAAGAATGCCTCATCTAGATAGTAGTCTAACTCAAACTCGAGTCACCAATTCTAACCTAACTGACCAATTAAGCAGGGTGTCTTCGAAGAGTGAGGAACGGCGCATGTGGATCGAACTGAAGGAGTCAGAATTAATCAAAATAAAAGACGAAAACATTTATTTGCAAAGAGACAATTTAAAGCTTTTGAAATAGCGAAATGTTTTTTGTTTGATTGCCAAACGTCTTTACACTAATATTACTCAGCTTCATTTGGATTGTGAAATAGGACAAAAGATTCATCGTATGATTTTACCCTTCCTTGAGTTTAAGGAGGATGAAATTGATGCTGAAGCGTATAATTGTGAGAGTGTTATTTCATCTGAGGACGTTAATCCGACGTACATGTATGGACTGGAGAAAATCGAATCTTTTATTAAGTCCAAGGACCATAAGGACATGCTTAAAAACCTTCTGGACGAAAATGATAAACGGAAACTAAGAACCAAAACCATACAAAAATTTGACTCTTTAAACGCCAACTTGAGCTCAGAAAATAAAATTGATGTTGAAAATGCATCTGAGCTTAATGAAGACGACAATATGAGTGAAATTTCTGTAGAGGACACGGTTGACTGTTCAGAATTTGTAAAAAGCGAACCTGAAAACCACAAGAATCTAATTTCATAAAATTCAGTGGAGTTCGCTCGTTTGTCCCAACAAAAGTCCCCGATTCTTGCAGAGAAGGCCGTAGTATATCAAAAGGTTAGAACCACTCCAAATCAGGTATACAAGGTCACAGGCGTAACCGAACATCAGACTGCTGAACTCACAGCTATTGTAAACGAAGACAATGCTGATGGTTGCGATGAGTTCTTTTGGTCAGCTCCAATCGATAATGCTGATGAAACAGTAGGTTTGTCTGAAAGGACCTCATGGAAAAGCAAAGGAAGATACGTACCAGAACCCTTGAATAAACCTGATAACTTCGATGTGCCAAGCACAAGCGGTACGAAAGACATTCCTCAAGAAAAAGGAATTCCAGCAAAAGAAGTCACATCTTCAAGTGAAACTTCCTCAGTTCAGATTGAACCAGCCAAAGAAAAACCGAAACCGAAAGCTAACATCCATCATCAACCGAAGCAGATGAGAGATCAAAAACGTCAAAGGAATCAGAGATACAGGAAGAATCTCTCTGAGAGAAAATAGTTCTGGCAATCCCAGAATGCTTATTTCTCACATCAAGACAAGAACCTAAAGTCTGAGAAAAATCCCGTCGAACCGCAAGAGAAAAACATCAACCGAAAGCTAAGGTTCGGTTCAGAAAATAATTCCAACCGAAAGCAAAGGTTTGGTTCTGAAAATGATTCCAACCGAAAGCAGAAGTTCGGTTCAGAGAACCACATCAACCGAAAGCAAAGGTTCGGTTTAGAAATTAAAAGAGATCAAAACTCTAAGGTAGGTACTACTGATGATCAAAGGCAAAAGGGTCACCTAGAGTCTTCAACCAAGAAGTCATCTCAATCTAAGCTCTCTCATTCTAATTCTTCAAACCCTTCTAACTCTTCTCCACCTCGTTCCAAATTCCATTCTGCTCCTTCTCAAAAATCTCGATCATCAGCTGAACAAAAAGGAAAACAGAAGGTCTCTTCAGTTGAACAAGAGCCAAAACCGAAAGCAATGAATCCCAATAAAATTAAAGTTTTTACCATCAAAAAGAAAGATGAAACAACTCTAATGAAAAGAACATATTTAGTTGACATCTCTCTTACTATTCCTGTTCCTATGAAAGGCTCACGAGGACCCAAGAAACTTTGGGTTCCTAAATCTGCTTAATTTTTGCAGGTTATCAGTGACGAGCAGTTTGACGAAGAATGGTACATTGATAGTGGCTACTCGCGTCACATGACAGGAAGGAAGGAAGAGCTAAGGGAATTCAGGTCTCTTTCAAATGGTGGAAACGTCAATTTCGGGAACAACTCCTTCGGCACCATAAAAGGCTATGGAATGATTACAAATGGTGACTTCACGATAAGGAAGGTTGCATATGTAGAAGGGATGCAACACAACCTCATCAGTGTATCTCAGCTTGTTGGAGGTACCGGTCTCAAAGTCTCATTCGACGATGAGGGTTCTGAAATAATTGAGAAGAAGACGAAAAGAGTTATTCTCAAATCGGAGCGTAAAGGTGAAATGTTTCCTCTAAACCTCAAACCCATCAAAGGAAACCCAACTATCTGCTTGTTATCAAAAGCGCAATCTGACGAAAGTTGGCTGTGGCACCGAAGGCTCTCTCATCTTAACTTTAAGGACATCAACAAACTTGTCACTGGAGGTCATGTTCGAGGTCTTCCCCTGCTCAAGTTCAATAAAGACCATCTGTGTGCTGCATGTGAAATGGGGAAGCAGAGTCGTCAAAGTCATCCATCTATAATAAACACTAAAGTTGTTGAACCACTTGAATTACTTCATATTGATTTATGTTGTCCATCATCTATCGAAAGCATCGGTGGTAGCAAGTATATTCTTGTTATTGTTGATGACTTTTCGCGTTTTACTTGAGTGTTCTTTCTGACGCTTAAATTTGAAGCGACTCACAAGCTAAAAGTGTTCATCAAGCAGATTGAAGTACAGCTGAAGAAGGTCGTTCGCAACATCAGGAGTGACAATGGTCTGGAATTCAAAAATAGAGAATTCGAAGAATTCCTGGCAGAAAAGGGAATTAGTCACAACTTTTCAGCTCCCTACACACCTCAACAAAACGGGATTGTCGAAAGACGAAACCGATCTTTGTGTGAAGCAGCCCGAACCATGCTAAGTTTCGCTTCCTTACCTCTTTATTTTTGGGCTGATGCTATTTCTGCTGCTTGTTTTACACAGAACAGGTCATATCTAAACAAGCGATTCATGCTCACTCCTTATGAGATTATCAACAACAGGAAGCCAAATGTGAAGTTCTTCCATGTGTTCGGTTCAAGGTGTTTCATTTTCAATTCCAAAGAACACCGAAACAAGTTTGATGTCAAAGCCGACGAAGGAATATTTCTAGGCTATTCTCTCACTTCTAAAGCGTACAGGGTATTAAACAATCGTTCAAGGAGAATAGAAGAAACTTACTACGTGACTTTTGATGATAGCTTTATCAAAAAGCTAAAGGCCAACGAAGACACAGCTGGGGAAATCTTTCCTCATACTGGCCAACTCACAGCCTCGATTGCTAATCTATACGAGAAGTTCATGGAGCTATTTGATGAACCAGAGAAGGCCACTCTCTCAGAAGCAGGCGCAGCAGACAACAAGGTCGATCATATGAAGCAAATTGTCGAAGATGCTGCAAGAAGAATGAACGAAGGAGGATCGAGTTCTGACGCTTCTCCATCACCCAATGCTTCAGTCGAGGGGGAGAATCTACAATCATCATCCCAGCCAAGCTCACAAGTTGAGGGGGAGCCAAGCACCTTGCCAACCGAAAGTACCACACCAACCGAAAGTGCCTCACCATCCGAAAGTGCATCAACGCCCGAAAGCTTAGCACCACAAGAAACCCCTAAAGCTCAAAATTCTCAAAACATTCCTGTAAGTTCATCTATCGAGGGGGAGCATGCTGATATGTCTTACGACTATGAAAGCCAGTCCGAACCAGAAGAAATGATAAACGCTGAATTAGATCCAACCTTTGATCCAAACTACCCTCCTCTCACCAAATGGACCAGGGATCATCCTATCTCTCAAGTTGTTGGTGATGTATCTGAAAAGGTTCTGACTCGATCACAACTCAAGGCAAAACAGATTTCCTTGTTTTCAAAAGTCGAATTCTGCATGTTTAACTCATTTGTATCAAAAGTTAAACTAAAGACAGTTAATACTGCTCTTGATCACTCCGATTGGGTTCAAGCCATGCAAGATGAACTGAACGAATTTGAGAGGAACAAAGTCTGGCGTCTTATTCCCACTCCTCCAGATGCCTCGGTTGTTGGTCTTAAATGGGTCTTTAGGAACAAAATGGACAAGGAAGGAAACGTAATTCGAAACAAAGCTCGTCTGGTTGTAAAAGGATACTGTCAGGAGGAAGGGATTAACTATGAAGAGACTTTCGCTCCTGTAGCTAGGCTTGAATCAGTAAGAATATTTCTAGCCTATGCTGCCCACAAAAACTTTGAGGTTTACCAAATGGACGTCAAGTGTGCATTCCTCAATGGTGAACTCGAAGAAACTGTGTATGTGGAGCAACCTCCTGGCTTCGTAAATGAAAGGTATCCTAATCATTGTTATTTTTTGGATAAAGCCGTGTATGGACTAAAACAAGCTCCAAGAGCCTGGTACGAAACGCTGACTAAATTCTTAAAGACGTCCAAATTCAAACAAGGTTCGGTTGACCCAACCTTCTTTCGCAAGAAGGAAGGTAACCACCTTATGATCGTTCAAATTTATGTCGATGATATCATCTTTGGCTCAACGAATCCTAGCCTAACAGCTGAATTCAGAAAGCTGATGGAGATTAAATTTGAAATGAGCTCAATGGGTCCTAATAACTTTTTCCTTGGTTTAAACATTAGACAGGGACCCGAAGGCATCTTTATTAATCAGGAAGCTTACACGAAGACTCTCCTTACAAAATTTGGCATGATGGGAGATTCCAAAATTAAAGTTCCAATGGCGTTCGGCACCAAGATCTCCCCATCCCTGGACAAACCGGCTGTTGACATTACGCTTTATCGTCAGATGATAGGCTCACTGATGTATCTCACTGCTAGCAGGCCTGACATAATGTTTTCTGTTTGTTACTGTGCTAGATTTCAGGCAAACCCACACGAACCTCACATGCTTGCAGTGAAGAACATTCTACGATATCTTAAGCGAACTACCTCCTTAGGTCTATGGTATCCATCCAATTCAGGCTTCTTCGTTCAGGCCTACTCAAATGCAGACCTTGGAGGATGTGGATTAGACAGGAAAGCACCACTGGAGGCTGCCAATTCCTTGACGGGAAGTTGGTTAGCTGGCAATCGAAGAAACAAACGTGTGTGTCTTTGTCTACAGCTGAAGCAGAATACATTGCAGCTGCATCCTGTACCTCTCAAGTGATTTGGATCCAGAGTCAACTCAGAGACTATGGACTCAATATGAAAAAGATCCCACTATATTGCGACTCTGAAAGTGTAATTAGGATCTATCATAACCCAGTGCAACACTCCAAGACGAAGCACATAACACTGAGGTATCACTTCATCAAAGATCATGTGGAAGATGGAAATATGGAAGTCCACTTTGTTAGAACCACTGATCAACTGGCTGATGTCTTTACCAAAGCTCTTCCTGAAGCATCATTCAACAGAATTTTACAAGGGCTAGGTATGATGGAATCAGAATCAGTCCCACAAACTACCTCTCGATCTTAAACGTAAGAAGCGAAATTGACCGAACATTCGGGTTCGGTTGAATCATCTACACTCGCTCATCATTTCAAAGGTAGTTTTCTTGGTTGTAAATTTCATGTACAAAGTTGTTTATCTTATTGTCAAAAGTATTTCCTTTTTGAAAGTCTAAATTCCTTGGTTTTCCAAAATTTTTCAAAACCGAAACCAACCGAACGCTCGGGTTCGGTTTTTCAAAAATTTTCAAAACCGAAACCAACCGAACGCTCGGGTTCGATTTTTCAAAATTTTTCAAAACCAAAACCTACCGAAGGTTCGGGTTCGGTTTTCCAAAATTTTTCAAAACCGAAACCAACCGAACGCTCGGGTTCGGTTTTCCAAAAATTTTCAAAACCGAAACCAACCGAACGCTCGGGTTCGGTTTTTCAAAATTTTTCAAAACCGAAACCTACCGAAGGTTCAGGTTCAGTTTTCCAAAATTTTTCAGAACCGAAACCAACCGAACGCTCGGGTTCGGTTTTTCAAAAATTTTCAAAACCGAAACCAACCGAACGCTCGGGTTCGGTTTTTCAAAATTTTTCTCAACCGACTCCAACCGAACGCTCGGGTTCGGTTCCAAAGTTTTTTTGTTTTTCTTCTCTTTTCCAAAGTTTAATTTTTTTTATTTTCTTTCTTAGTCTTATTTTTCTTATTTTTTTTTATATCAAAACTCCAAAAATATTTTGTTTGCTCTTTGTCTTTAATTTTTATATGTGTGTTCGTTCGATTATGGGGAAAGTTTTAATGGATTATTTAAGTGTCCCTAGAAGCATGCTGCTGTATGTGCCCAAAGTCTAATCAGATTCTGAATAACAGCCTTAATGACTTGGTATACACAAACCTTGTCTTCCCAATTAGGCTATCACATTTATTCTAATCGAGAGCTACCTAACTCTCTTCTCACATGAGATAAGAGTTTTCTGCTTGGTCCTACTTTTATAGCAGAGGTACTTTTCTTTCTTACACCATCTCCATTTTATTTCTCCATTAAATTCGTTTCATCAATGTAACCCTTGAGACTCTCAGAAGTTACCACTGAGGTTTATGGTTACTCAAAAACTGTGTTTATGATCTTAGTTTCGTGCCACTACGAGCTGAGTGAAACCCAAAATTCAATACCAAATCTGAATTGACGGTGAACAATTAACTTGCTCAAGTTTTCACTAATGAATTGACGGACGTATCCTCATGAAATCTCACGTTTTTTTTTTTTTTTTTTTTTTTTTTTGTGATTCCTATGAAATTGTTAAACACCATAACATTTCTTCCCTTGGGATCCAGTTTCAATTTTTTTTGAGATTTTATATTTTCCAAGCCACTTTAAAAATTCTCTCATGCCTACTTGTTCAACAGACTACACCGGTCTCACAAGTACTTTGTTCACTTTCTATCTTATTTCAAGATTAGGATTGTTGAATCAAAGCTAAAGCCACCCTAAGGAGCCTAATTAAAACAAGCCTTTCAACACTTCTTAATAAGTGTTTGATCATTATTCAACGGGAAACTACATTAACACTTTAAGGTCTCTCTTGACTTTGAAGGAAGAGATTCGTGCCCAGGATCACTTGTTTCGTGTCATTATTGACATCACATTTATTCCTAAACAGATTTGCTTTTTTTCTTTTCTTTTTACACCCTTAGCACGAAAATCTTTGATTTTCCAAAATTCTGGTACTAATAATTACAGGCTTTTTCATTGGATCGGAGAGTAATTATAAAGACGTGGTCAAAATAAATCCACATGGGCGTATCATTCAAAAGATGCCGTTACAAGGATAAGATGAAGAGTTGCTGACTCAGGCAGGAGTCTTATGGATTGAATTTCAACCGGCGGTAAAAAGGGAACGCATGCAAATTTGAAACGTCCATTCTTTAACTGACGTCGTGGACGCGTGTGCAAATTTGAAACGGTTTCTTCAGAAACGGCGCGTTCCAAGGAATCTGACATTCTCTCTCATGCGTGATCATCGCTTACCTTAACTGTCGCGCATCAGTCAAATTCCGGAGAAAACCTTTCGTATTTCGATAGAAGATTTGGGAAGATATTTCTCTCTCCTTAAACCCCAGTATAAAAGGCGCCCTCATCTCCCTTTTACCTCTTTACTGCATCAAAATTCCCAAGCGAGCAAAAATTCCCTAAAACCTAACTGTTCATCATCTTCTTCCCAACTTCAACAATGGTAGAATCATCGTCTGTTCACGCCACTTCCCACATCATTCCCATTTGTCCTCAATAGTGTTTGGTGATCGATTTAACCCCTCAGGCGTATGACTCCTACATGTTCCCTATCATCGAATGCCTGAAGTATTCCCCAATAGCACCTGCACTTTCACGGGTGGAATCAGTGCCCATGGAGCTTTTATCGCAGATCTATGCGACTGCACATTATGACAAAGCAGTTGATAGAATCGTCTTCGAGGTTTCTGATCACAAAGCTTCGATTTCCAAGCAACGATTTGGCACACTGCTAGGGTTTGCAGCTGACCCTTCAAGGGTTAATCCGGAGACAATTCCGTTGGGTCATCTCTTCAGTATGTTCTATAATATGGGGTACACGGAGGTGCTCACCTCCATCACAAAGTTTAAAAAGTCGTGTTTGCCGCCACAGTGGAACGGCTTGTTCACTGTCCTCTTCAAGGGTCTTTCAGAACGGAGCTCCGGTTCAGACGGCTCTAGTCGACTCTTCCTATCCATTCTGTATGGGGTTTACAACGGTGTCAACGTAGACTATGGGTTGGTTCTCTGGCAACAACTCATCCAGAGTTTATCCTCCTCTTCATGACATTCTGAGGTGTCGTATGCACGGTTTTGGACAATCATTACTAAGTGGGCGATGGATAAGCACGATGTTCCCACTGTTGCCGGTGCATCGATGTCTTCGATTGGTACATTCCATACCACGAAGATCATCGTCTCAGATGCATCGAAGTTCTCTTTCATTGGTTCCATTCCGGAGACCATGTACTGTGTTGTTCCAGGTGATAGCAGGATCATCCGGACTTACAAGGAATTTAAGCAGTCTGGTCCGAGGGATCTCACACCGGAGATGCTCAAGTCCATTCACGATGCTGATAAGCCTATTTCAAGAGGCAAAAAGGCAGATAAAGGGAAGCAAGTGGCGAAAGGGGCTAAAGGCCCTTCTCCTAAAAAGAGGAAGGCTCCTAAAGCTGCTCAGTCCCCACAGCAGAAGAGGCGAAAGACTCAACCTAAGCGAAAGCTCATTATCGCTTCCTCTTCCAGTGAGTCGGAGGGTGAGAGTTCGGATTCGGACGGCTCTCAAAGAGGCAACACCCCTCCAAGAGGCAACACCCCACCCAGATCACCTAACCCTGACATGGAAATCCATAACTCACCAATTCCCTCTCCCACTCAAACAATTCCCACTTCCATTCCCACCATAACCCCCACTACCAACATTCCTAAAACCTCTATTCCTATACCACCACCCATTTTCACTGATACAACCACAACAGCCACTGCAAAGGTTACAACCAACGTATCTGATACGGGGGTTCATACCGATGCAACCGAACCACCACAAGTAACCGAACCCATACACACAACCGAAACCCAACAACCACCCGAACCTACTCCTTCTCAAACACCAACCGAACCTACCCCTCCTCAAACTCAACCTGAACCCACTCATACCACTACACCACCAGCTTCACCACCACCTCCATCTCCCGGTCATGCCTCTGACGGAGATAACCCTTTCCTTGGCAGGGAGCACATGCAATTTGATTCGGTCTATTTCAGTCCGTTTCAGGTGCAAAGCGACGATGATGAGGATGCTCCAGTAACAAACAAGCATCTTAAGGAGTTGCATGAGAAGGTCGATTTGCTCATTGCTTCCTCCTCCAATTCTCAGTCATCTCTCTCTGAAGCTGCTCTTCAGAAGATTGTTGATGCCTTCTCCAGGGCTCAGCAAGATTCAGTCGCTTCTGCCACTGCCGCCATAGATGCCTCAACGAAAGCTTGTGAGGCTGCGACCGAAAAAGTCGATAAACTATTCTCCGACGCCTCTACCCTGTTAAAGTCCTTACAGGAGAGTGCCGATACCACAAAGACAACGTTGGAACCAATTGTTCAACAGTTGGCCACGTTCGCCTCCACGGAGTTAAAGTCGTTTGCTACCCTTCGCCAATCAATCAGTGATGACAACTCGGCCCTTCGTGCCTCTATCGACGAGCGCCTCTCTAAACTCCAAGAGGATCTGGCCGCAGAAAACTCGTTGATGGACGTTCTTGCAAGCAAAACCACCGCCCTCAAGGTCAAGAGTGCTCAACTTTCCAACTCTACCCAACAACTTGACGCTCTTCGATCCGAGCGGGAGGTCATCAAGACGTGTGTTTCGGATGTACGCTCAGCCATATCCAACATCCTGGAAGCGCACGATCCGATCTTGAACCATTCGGTGAGGCGAACCCTTGCTGAAAAACTCGCTCCTGCCCTGGATCTGCTCAGTAAAATAGAAGGGCTACCTAGTTTCGTGTCCACTCCGAAACAAGGGGGAGAAATGAAGTCCGGATCGAAACCACCTCCTTCCTCAAAAGCTGCTCACACAACCAAACCTCCTCCTACGAGTCAAACTTCTGGTTCGGGTGTGAAGGATAAAGGAAAGAAGATAGCTGAGGATGAAGAGAAAGATGATCAAGAAACCATTGCCGACTTGCTTAAACGCAAAAGTCGTCGCAATGTTGATAATGACAATGTTCGTGTGGCGCGAGAAGCTGAAGAAGTTGAACGCAAACATAAAGAAGCCCATGATCTCCTCGAGATCAGGAAGACTCTTTTCCCTGCTTGGACTCGAGAGAGAATGATTAAGGAGGCTATCGATACTCCGAGCATCGTATGGCTCGAACCGGTGATCTCCTTCGACAGCTACAACTCTGTCGACTCGCAGTTCGACATGCCCTTAACCCGAAAGGCGTTTATCTTCCATGCCTTCGCCTGCGTTGCCGAAGTCCCTCATCCTCATCTGGAGGTTGATCGGGAACTGATCGAGTTCTATCTGAAGGCTGCTCAACCACAGTATCAAACCTGGAGCGCTCAGAAGATAGTCAACGTTCGGGTTCTGAAGCCTTATTCTGAAGGGAAATTCATCAATGTTCAGTTCCGGGTGATCAGAGGGTCTGCAAAAACCGAACATCTCATATCTTTAGCAGATCTACCGAACCTCAACCCCCATGACTGGATCGTTCTGCACAACATCCTTTTGACGAATGAAGCTGAATATGGTCCGATCATTGACCATCTCAAAAGGATGTTGGTATGTTATATCATGGAGGTCGCCCTGATGGATCAGGAGGTTGCAACGGTCTTCAAGAAGAAACCAAAGATATCTCCTGTTGGCTCAGCCAGTGATCTGAACCAGATGAAGATGGGAAAGATTGACCAAAGGCGAAATTCGGTCAAGTTCACTAGGGCTGAAGGAAAAAAATGTCTCTTTGCCTTAGCGGATAAACATCTTTATACCACTGCTTGTCTTGAGCATGTGCTGGGGATCATCCACAGGTGTAAAGAAAATGCAGCCGATGATATCAAATACTTTGACGACATGATTCAGTGGTACATCCGATTCAGACAAACGATACTTGCCCTTATCTCGCGTCTGTTTCAGACAGTAAAAAAGAAGGTCCCTGCCTTTGCTGGCCCAAGCAAGAAGTAATGATCTCGCTCCAATTGACGCAAAGGGGGAGATTGTTGGGTAGCAGATTTATTTTGTATTGCGTCATTGGGCTCGGTTTATAGTCCAAGTTTTGCACTCCGGTTTGGGCCTGTCCAACCGTGAGCTTGTAGGGTTTACTATATAATAATATGCTTGCATGCATGTTAGGTAAACGATCTAGAAGACGATAGCAATTACGATAGTTTACAGATTTCTTTATCGTTCTTGTAAACCCTTTAATCCTCTACAGTAGTAGTTCTTTACCGAGCTCTTCTGAGGATTGTTTGTTAATCATTCGACATCTTTGATCCATTCTTGTTTTCTTGTTGTTTGATTGTTTATTTCTTTACCTGTTTTATAGATCTAATCGATCTTCAAGTTAGTTTTTAACTTATCAAAAACCATAGGCCCTAACTCCAAATCAGGCATCGGATAATTCGCCTCATGAGGCTTTAGCTGCCTCGTAGCGTAAGCGATCACGTGAACCCTCAGCATTAGAACTACATCCAAACCCGTGATCGACTCCTCATAATAAACCATAAATTCCTCAATACCCTCTGGCAGGGTAAAAATCGGCGCCTCACAGAACATTTGCCTCATGGTCTCAAAAGTTGCATGTTGCATAGGCCCCCAACGAAAAGTGACAATCTCCTTAATCAACTGAGTAAGAGGAACCGCTATCTTGGAGAAATCCTGAATGAATATCTGATAGTAACATGTCAAACCAAGGAAACTCCAAATATCAGATGGAGACCATGGAACCTCCCACCTCATCAAGGCCTCGACCTTGGCCGGATCTACCAAAATACCGTTCTGGTTGACAAGGTGCCCCAAAAATTGCACCTCGCGCACCCATAAATCACACTTAAAGAACTTCACAAAAAGTCTCTTCCTCCTCAGATTCTCCAAAATCTCTCTCAAGTTCTCCTAATACAGTTCCAGGGTCATGGAATAGACCAGGATGTAATCAATGAATACAATCACAAACCGATCAAGCATCGGGATGCATACGCGATTTATGAGGTCCATGAACACAGATGCAACATTGGTGAGGCCGAAGGGCATCACCACGAACTCATAATTACCATAACGAGTGTGGAAGGTCGTCTTCTGAACATCCTTCTCTATCACCCTCATCTGATGGTAACCCGAACACAAATCAGTCTTGGGAAACCAAGATGCACCCTGAAGTAAGTCAAACAAATCCTCAATCCTCGGGAATGGATAATGGTGCATCACCATTAGCGTTTTCAACTCCCGGTAATTAGTACACATCTGATGAGACCCATCCTTCTTATTCACAAACAAGATCGGTTCTCCCTACGGTAAACTGCTCGGTCGAATGAACCCCTTCTCTAACAGCTCCTACAGGTGTGTAGACAACTCATGCATCTCATGAGGAGCTAGCCGATATGGTGCCTTGGCGATCGAAGTCGCACCACGTACTAGGTCAATCCTAAACTCAACCTGCCTCTCTAGAGGAACTCGAGGCAAATACTTTGGAAACACATCTGGGTACTCCCGTACAATCTGCACATCATCCATGGTCGCCTTACCCTTATCCCGGGTATGCATGACATAGGCGAGAAATCCGGAACATCCATGATGAAGATAGCTTCTGACCCTAGCCGCTAAAAATGGAATTGACCCACACTGAGCTCTATCTCCCTGAACCACCAACTCTCCCCCACTTGGGGTGCGGATACACACCGACTGATGCTTGCAGTCAATCATCACCCCATTAGGGCTCAACTAATCCATCCCTACGATAACCTTGTTCTTGCACAAGGGAATGGGAACAAAATAAATTGGATACTACTCGTTAAACATCTGAAGAACACAAACCCTGATGAACCCTTGATACCCGGACAAATTGGTTGTCTACAATCTCAATGTCTCAATAACAATCCAGCTCCCCCAGAGCTCCAACAAACCTCTTTCTAAGTGCAAGTGATACATCAAACAATACCAAGAAAAAAATATACATACCCATCACCACATCAGGTGTTGCGCGAGTCTCCTCGGACGTCAACTGAAAATCCCGGTTATTCACCACAGGCGCATCTACCTTACCGTGGCGGCCATCAGTGATCCTCACCGTCATTGGATCAGGTGTTACCACTGCTACCGCTGCTGCCAAACTTGTACAATGGGCCTTCTTGTGGCCCGTCTGATTGTAATGGAAGAAAATCAGATCAGATAGTGGTGTGGTGGTGGTAGTACTCTAGCAGTACAATCCATGCTAATATGGCTCGTCTGGACGCACTTGAAGCAGCCAGAACCACCCACCCTACAAGCCCCATCATGCGTCTGGCCGCTCTTGCGACAACGGCTCCGACCCCACTGGCCTCTCAGCATGGAATCAAATACCTTGGGCCTCTTGCCCGAACCCCCTAAAACCTAAGCCTGATTTGGATTCCTCTTCCTCTTCCTCTCCATCTCTAGATCAATCTCCATCTCTCTGGCTCTCATAATCATATCTTCCAGTGTTCTGCAACTAGATCGACTCACAAACTGTCGAATATTATTGATCATCATCTCATGGTATCTATCCTTCTTCATCTCCTCGTCTGTCACATACTGTGGAACCAACAACGCGCTCTCACAGAACACTCCAGTGACCTCAGCCACCGTCTTAGTAGTCTGGTGAAGGTCCTGGAACTCCCTCACCAGATGTTACACCTCAACCACTGGTGCGAACTCAACTTGGAATTTAGTCGCAAAATCATCCCATGTCATCGAATCAACAACCTCATCACCAACGGAGCACCCAACCTCCTCCCACCAATCTTGGGATCTGTCTATCAGAAGATAGGAAGCAAGTCTGAACTTTGCCCCATTGGGAAAACTGCGAGTGTGGTTCCTTCTCCACGAAGTAATTCGGAGCCCGACATGACAGGAACTCCCTAAAGGTCAATGAACGTACCCAAATCAAAGCCACCATCTTCGAACGGAAAGAGCCCGAGCGCTCCTACAACACCTCCATGATACCCTCCTTTATCATACCAAAGATCGTTAGAGTCTACTCAAGTATGATGTGGGTAATCTCAGACACAATAAACTCCCGTATCTGATCATCCAACTATTGGCTCCAGGACCAGAGCCTGAACCCTCACTAGCACCAGAACCACCATCCGGTTTGCCTCGAAGAGTCACCATACTAAAAATAAACCATATAAACCATCATAGTAGGCATTAATATATATATATATATATATATATATATATATATATATATATCGATATATATATATATATATATATATATATATATATATATATATATATATATATATATATATATATCGAGGAGTCTCATACATGGTTTCATCGCAGTTCTAATTAAATGGAGTACGGATCATCTGTTTTCAGTAGTATGGGTCCATACTACCTTCCACTGTTCCACATCTATCTATACTTTCCTCAACAATCACTTTGAATCCTAGAAGTTACTCCTTATACATATATACATTCCTTAATAAGACAAGGCTCCTAACAATAAATCTCTTCCTAGGTTTTTCTATGGCAATCACCACACCACTCTCCGCCATTAACTGCAAAAGGAACTCCTACGAGCACCCTCTAACTAGCTCAAGGATACAATTACATATCACTAACATGAGATAATTCTTCAAATGAAATATATCACACTACAATGGTTAGACTCAAGCAAGAGTTGTGCAATAGAGTTAAAACCTAACCTTCTAAAATTATTTAGTTAGCTGAAGTTAGTGAGAACTCCTCAAAAGCACAAAGAAAGCAATACTCGAGCATTAAGTAATCGGAATCAAGCATAACCTAATCAGGCCTTCCAATCACTGACTGATTAGTACTAACATGCAAGTCTACAAGCTCATACAATAGGCATATAAAGACATCTCTCCTAACTTTCTATCATGCAAGTCCTAAGCAGATCCTTAGCCCTAACTAGCATGCAATTCACAAATTCATAAATAAAATCATATCATAACACATGTGTGGGTATTTTGGGAAAACTTACTTGAGCGCAATCGATCGCATGCACCACACCCTTTTCTTTTATTAGAAACCATTTTCATAAATCATTTCTTTTTGAAAATTCTACCCAACCCTCGGTTTGAGTTCAGACATACCTGAAAGTATGTCCAAATCCCTCAAACTAAGGCTTTGATACCCACTTGTAACGTCCCAAAATTAAGACCAAAAATTTTCATTTTTAAATTAATAAAATTATCATCAAAAACTTCATCATAAAACCATGGTGGAACAAAGTGTATCACCTACATCGTAAAACATCAGAATAATCATAAAAATGCGAATGAGTTGGTGTGTGCACTACAATCATCCCGAGCTCATCCCCTTCAAACCAGAAGAACCAGAAACATAAAATGAAATCTGTAAGTACAAAGCTTAGTTAGTTCCACAAAATTTCACATACCATACATAATAAACACATAATAGACCCCGCCGGTCATCCGACCTCGCCTAGCATCGGGCCCTACCTGGTATCCAGCCCCGCTCGGTGAGCAAATCTATCAGTTATCAGGCCCCTTCTGGCATCGGGCTCCGCCTAGTGTGTGTATATGTATATATATATATATATATATATATATATATATATATATATATATATATATATATATATATATATATATATATATATATATATATATATATATATATATATATATTAGTAGTGTACCCGCGCAATACAGCGGCACCAATAATTTTTTTTGGCGATTAGTTTCCGAAGGCGATTAATTCTTTTCGACAAAGAGTTTACTTTCAACGATTACTTTTATTTAGCAAAACATGTCTCAATTTATAATTTTTCTAAAATATTAAATCTAAAATATTGCTTGATTAGTTTTCGGCGAAGACTACTTTACTTTCAGCAAATAATTTTCTTTAAATATGTTGTTTGGGAATAGTTTTTCTACAACAAAATTATTTGTGAAAAGGGGCTGATAATTTATTTTTGGCGAATATTTTATTTGAATAGTTTATTTTCAATGACTATTTTTCTTTTGCAACATGTCTCAGTGAGTAGTATTTATGAGCATTATATCAAAAAATTAAGTCGAAGTCGAATTAAACGAACCATTCTTAAAATACATGGTGTGGCTTTTACCTTTTTTTAACCAAATATATTTTGTTTGCTTTTGGATATCTTGTTTCATTCTGACGATTAATTTTCGGCCGAAATTAGTTTTGTGTCGAAATTCTATACATGATTTAGTTTCCTTTTCACAAACAGCGTCATCGATATTTACTCCAGAATTTTATTTGTAATATATATTACGAAGATACTAATTAAATAACATTATTTGATAAACATAAAATAAAATCTTATCAACAAAAGCAAATATCCATACTTAATATGCATTTTACTTAAGGAACCATGGATTTCGATGAGAATGCCATCATCCATGCAAATCCCTTAAACATCTACAAACATAAGATTTGCAACGTTCCATGACTTTTCATGAAGAATGGAAAAAAAAAGACACGTATAAAGATCCATTTCACTTTTGTTTACTAAAATTCTTAAATGGTGAAAATAAATAACGCCCAAAATTTTGTGCACCTCAACTGTCGGTCACTATGATATCACTAAATATTGTTTAGCCCAAAAATCTTTAGTCCAATTTAAAAATATCGACAATTAATAATTTAGCCCAACAAAAAACTATTAGCCCATTTGAATTTTAATCTAGCCCATATAAACCTGGAACGTATTTGTGCCCTACACTTACGTTTTTGTTTCTCAATTGCAGCCACACAAAAGCGCATGCCTCTCTTCTTTTTCTCCTTTGTTCTTCTATTGCTCTTGGTAAAACCGATGATTATCTGTGATCGCTTCCAATGAAGATGGAAGCGGCGGTGGTTCGCGATGATGAGGATGAGGTGGCTTGTTGTCGAGTCAGTTGTGATGATTGAGTCGTGATAGTTGGTCGATGAAGCGCTGGTGATACGTGTTTCTCAGTTTGAAAGAGTTATGAAGATATGGAAGACATGCATAAACTTGGTATCTTGGTGAGCATAATTTTGCTATGGGTTTAGATCTTGGCACACGAAATCATTATTACTTAACTCAAAAAAAAAATTTGAAGGAAATGATACTCTAAAAAACGGCTCCTACATTAACTTAAAATCTTGTCTTACAAGGATTTTTTATTTTTTTTATTTGTATATTTTTATGATAATTTTATTTTCTGGATATGGACTCCAGATCTATATGTGTTATTGCTTTAGGCTTTTTAAAGAACATAAGTGTTATTGAATCTTGAAACATACATAAGTGGTATTGGATCTTGAAACATAGTTTGAAATCTTTGCAACTTGATGTTGAAATTAAAATGAGTTTGTCGATGCACCGGAGTTGTTTAAGGAAACAATCGTACAAATGATTCAACCCAATTCTATTTCTCACACTTTACATCTGAACCTTGAAAAAAAACTCAAATAAACATAAACTCATTGTTTTCTTATATATACGAAGATTGATAATATTAAAAAAAACAAATAACAAAATTGGGATAATAATAAGAACCTCATGTTATCCACAAATCACATGTACAATATACATATGCTTATTAAGCTTTAACTGAGAACCACACCAAAGCTTGTTTATAAGATACCAACACCAAGTAGTCATTTTGATCAAGGTGAGAGATTGATGCAGCTTCCTTTTTATTATGTCACGACCAAATTTCAGCCCAATAAGAGAACTTCATATGTTGGCTGTAATGATGTTCGACAAAAATGGCTCACACCTTAATTGCAAATTGCTACTGGTGAAGATTGCTTCGCTCGTTTGATATTAAATAAACACCTTTTTTCATAACTATTCTCCATAAAAAGATGAAGAAGATTGAACACATTTTTGAAGAGAAAGATTGAGGAGGAGTAAAGAAATGGTTGTGGCCCCACCATCTTTTATTGCTAGTTCAACTTTAGGCCGGATAATTTGTGTTTGTTTGTTGGGTAATTTTATCCCTTTGATTTATTCTATTTTTCTTGAAATCATTTTCATTCGTTGGATGTACAAAGTAGGGATCTTGATCCGTGTAAAATATTCAAATTGCGATAGTGATAAAGGTGTAAGGTGTTGATTCAACGGGCTACTTTAACACTTGATTCTCTATGAATCAAGTACTTGTAACAAAAGCTGCAGAAATTGTCTCTAAGACATTTTTTAAGTAATGCTTTATTTCATTGTACATTATGCATATTAAATTGTATTTAAGATATTCAAGATGTATGTTTTATAATATAGTCTATATATATATATATATATATATATATATATATATATATATATATATATATATATATATATATATATATATATATACTATTAGTGTACCCGCGCGATGCAGCGGCGCCAATAATTTTTTTTGGCGATTAGTTTCTGAAGGCGATAAATTCTTTTCGGCAAAGAGTTTACTTTCAGCGATTACTTTTCTTTAGCAAAACATGTCTCAATTTCTAGTTTTTCTAAAATTTTAAATCTTAAATATGGCTTCATTAGTTTTTGGCGAAGACTACTTTACTTTCGACAATTAATTTTCTTTAAGTATGTTGTTCGGGAATAGTTTTTTCTACAATTAAATTATTTGTGAAAAGGGGCTGATAATTTATTTTTGGCGAATCATTTATTTGAATAGTTTATTTTCAACGACTATTTTTCTTTTGCAACAGATGTCTCAGTGATGTTATAAAATATGATCAAATAATAAGATAAGTTACAGAGTAAAGAAAGACATGAGAGTAGAGAGAACTTTATTCCAATATTTGTGATGAAATCATCAAACTTTATAATACTTAATATTCACTATTTATACTAGACAAAGAAGATGAAAGGTCATGTATGATATGAATGCACATTATGGTGGTACATAACTACACTTATAAAATTCATAATAATCTTTGCTATAATGCTCACTAATTATGGAGAGTAATGAGGGAATATGGAGAATCCAATAGTCATTCACTAAATAATAATTCATAACACTCCCCCTTGAATGACGATTGTATCATGCCTCGTTAAAACCTTAATCGGTAAAACCCTTTATTAAGGAAAAAGAGTACATGATTAATAATAGATATTGGAAACAATTGCCTTGTTAAAAACCTTGCTAAGAAAACCCGATGGGAAAAACACAGCTAAGGAAAAGAGTACAATATGTTTCCAACTCCCCCTGATTAGCACATCACTTGATTTTCTTGAAGCACCGCATAATAATGTTTCGTACCATCGTTTCAAATTTCGATGTAGGAAGTGCTTTAGTAAGCCAGTCAGGAAAGTTGTTACTGGATTGAATTTTCTAGATGTTGATGGCACGCTCTTTTTGAAGATCATGAGTGAAAAAAACATTGGTGATATATGTTTGGTTCTGTCTCCTTTGATAAATCTTTCCTTGAATGGAGCTATACAAGTTGTATTATCTTCATATAGTATAGTTGGAACATCCCTATTAGAAGTTAGACCACAATTCTTGCAAATGTGTTGAGTTAAATTTCTTAACCAAATACATTCATGACTTGCCTTATAAAATGTTATAATCTCTGCATGGTTAGAATAAGAAGCAACTAAATTTTGTTTAACAAAACGACAAGAAATTACGTTACCTCCATAAGTGAATAAATAACATGTTTGGGATCGAGCTTTGTGTGGATCAGATAAATATCCCGCATCTGCATAACTAATTAACTTTGCATTTTATAAATTTGATTAGTATAAATTCATATCTATTGTACCCCGAAGATATCAAAGAATGTGTTTGACTCTATTCCAATATCTTCTTGTTGGACAAGAACTATATCTTGCTAATAAGTTTACGACAAAAGATTTATTAGGTCTTGTATTAATAGTAAGATATATTAGTGCATCAATAGCACTAGGATATAGTTCTTCGGGAACAAGAAGATTTTCATGTTTTTTATGATGCTAATGTTGGTCCTTATTTGGCATCTAATTGCCTTACCACCTTCGGGTTACTCATGGATGTGAGTTATTCATATAAAACCTTTTTAGCACCTTTTCTAGATATTAACGTACAAATACTTCATTTTTGTGTGCTTAATTTGAAGACCCAAATAGAATTTCATCTTACCAAGATCATTCATTTCAAAAATTTCTTTCAAACAAGAAGTAACCTTTTCCAATTCCCTAGGAGTTCCAATTATGTTCAAATCATCTACAATAATATCAATTATAATAAATTCTTATCTGGATGTTTTTATGAATACACATGGGCTTAATGGATCATTTTTATAGCACTCTTTTAACAGAAATGTACTAAAACAATTGAAGCATATACGACCAGATTGTTTCAATCTATACAAAGATTTATTTAATTTTACCAAATATACTTCATGAGAATTAGAAGTTTGTGTTTCTGGCACCTTAAACCCTTCTGGGATTTTTCATATAATAATCATTTTGAAGTGAGCCATATAAATAGGCGACAAATATATCCATTAGACACATCTCCAGTTTTGCATATATTATTATACTTATAAAATAACCGAATGTAATTGCATCAACTATCGGAGAATACTTTTCTTCATAATCAATTTCGGGCCTTTGGGTAAAACCTTGTGCAACAAGTATTGTTTTATATCTCACAACTTCATTTTTCTCATTTCTTTTGCGCACAAATACCCATTCATGTCCCACTATTCATACTATGTTTGGTGTATGGACTACAGGTCCAATAACTTTTCGTTGAGTAAGAGAATTAAGCCCTTTATTTATTTCGTCTTTCCATTTTGGTCAATATTTTCTATTCATACATTTCTCAATAGATTTAGGTTCAAGATCCTCATTTTCTTTATAATCACATGCGGAACATGATATGAAAAATTATCGTCGACTTCTGTCTTATGTTGGTTCCGTCTTATTTCTGTCATGACATAATTTATTGAGATCTCATCATTTTCATTTTTTTCAGGTACCTTATATTCTTTTGTTATGTTATTGGCTCTTCTAGAGCTTCATTAATCTTTTCAAGAGATATTGTTTTCTCTTTTTGACCATCAATTATATTTTTTCCCATTCCTTTTCAAGGATTTTTATCTTTAGAACAGGTTGTTCTTTCACGCTTCAGGCGTGGCTTAGATTCATTTGTAGTTGTATTTTTCCTTTTGGGATATCAATTCTAACTGGATCATTATAGCTAGTACATGAGATTTCATTTTCCAACTTCTTTATTTCTTCCCCTAATGTTGGAAAATATGATTCATCAAAATAATAATCATCAAATATAGCTATAAATAAATCTCCGGTTGATGATTTTAAATATTTTACTATAGATGGAGATTCATATCCAACATAAATTCTCATTCTTCTTTGAGGTAGAGAAATGAGTACATTAATTGCACATCTAAACGTCCTTAGATGGAAATATTTGGTTCCTGGCCGCAAACCATTTGAATAGGGGATAACTAATGATAACTGGTTGGCTTGAGATGTATAAGTGATATTGCATATAAAATTGCATGCTCCATGTCAATGTAGGAAGTTTAGAATGCATTAGTAATGGTCTTCCAATTAATTAAAGGTGTTTGATTAACGACTCAGCTAAACCATTTTGTGTATGAACATATGCAAC
This sequence comes from Lactuca serriola, assembly GCF_051521515.1. Taxonomy (NCBI): domain Eukaryota; kingdom Viridiplantae; phylum Streptophyta; class Magnoliopsida; order Asterales; family Asteraceae; genus Lactuca; species Lactuca serriola. Next base: position 121,415,769 of record NC_136412.1, read on the forward strand.
ATGATGTTCAATAGTTATCTTAATCAACATGCAATAATCATTAAAAGCTTATGATGTAAATTCTCCAACATTATCAAGTCAAATTTTCATAATTGGGTAATCGGAAAAATGTGCCCTTAGGCTGATTATTTATGAAAGTAATCTTGCAAAAACCAAATTACAACTAGACAACAAGCACATATGTGACCATCTAGTTGACTCGTCAATTAAAACCATAAAATATCTAAATGGTCCACATGGTGGTTGAATTGGTCTACATATATCCCTTTAAAATCTTTCTTAAAACTATGACTTTCATACCCAACTTTGTTCAATGATGGATGAGAAATTAATTTTCCTTAAGAGCATGCAACACAAGAGAATTCATTAGCTTGAAAAATCTTCTGGTTTTTCAAGGAATGATCACTTGAAGTTTCAATTATTTTGCGCATAATAATTTATCCGGGATGGCCCAATCGGTCATGTCAAACTTTGAAGGTATTATCATACCTTTTTTTATTTCCAATAGCATGAATCATTGTAATATTTGTATAGTACAATCCGGAGGACAATACATATAATTTTTCCAAAAAACTTTTCTTACCCGGTATCATTTTTGTAATGTTGAGATTATTTGTATTACCATCATTAGTTGTTTCAATATGATATCCGTTAGACCGAATATCCTTAAAACTTAATAAATTTCCTGGTGATTTTAATGAAAATAATGCATCACCAATTGTAATTATTGTCCCTTGTTGTAATATTATATTCGCACTTCCGGAGCCTTCATTCATTTTTGCATTACATATTATTATATTAAAGTTTGCTTCTCTAATTGATAAGTAAGCAAAATACTTTTCATTATTAAAAATATTATGTGTTATTGCATTGTCTGTAAGAAATATATCTTCCATATTTCTGTTGCGAATATCCATATTTCTTTTCAATAAATAAATAAAACACAAGAAACATTCGACTTAGAGAAATAAAGTCATATTTTATTAATTTGGGAAGATTGTGACGACATCATTTCTCATGAAACGAATATGACATAAAAACATAATAAATGTCATAAAACAAAACTATTATATATTATTTTTTCATCACCATCAATAGCAACACTTGTCCCTTCTGGGTAGACAAGATAATTCATAACATTTATATTTTAGAGAATCTTGATAAAGATCAACAAAATGCATTGGTAAGCGGCATGTACAAGACGAATGATCGATCATTCCACATTAGTGACAAACATTTTCAACTTTTTTTTTGCCTTGACCACTTTTATCATTAGGATGTGGATTTTTGTTATTTTCCAACTTCTGGTGGTTACTTGTAATCTTGTTATTTTTATGATAATAACCTCCACGACCTCGATTATACCCATGACTATTATGATTATATGATATTGCATTCACTTCAGGGAATGCACTAGAACCGGTCGGGATTGATTGGTGATTTTTCATCAATAACTCATTTTTTATTGCTAGTTCAACTTTAGGCAGGATGAATTGTGTTTGTTTGTTGGGTAATTTTATCCCTTGGATTTATTCTATTTTTCTTGAAATCATTTTCATTCGTTGGATGTACAAAGTAGGGATCTTGATCCGTGTACAATATTCAAATTGCGATAGTGATAAAGGTGTAAGGTGTTGATTCAACGGGCTACTTTAACACTTGATTCTCTATGTATCAAGTATTTGTAACAAAAGCTGCAGAAATTGTCTCTAAGACATTTTTTTAAGTAATGCTTTATTTCATTCTACATTATGCATATTAAATTGTATTTAAGACATTCAAGATGTATGTTTTATAATATCATTTATATATATATATATATATATATATATATATATATATATATATATATATATATATATATATATATATATATATATATATATACTAGTAGTGTGCCCGCGCGATGCAGCGGCGCTAATAACTTTTTTCGGCGGTTAGTTTCCGAAGGCGATTAATTCTTTTCGGCAAAGAGTTTACTTTCGACGATTACTTTTCTTTAGCAAAACATGTCTTAATTTCTAATTTTTCTAAAATTTTAAATCATAAATATTGCTTGATTACTTTTCGGCGAAGACTACTTTACTTTGGGCAATTAATTTTCTTTAAGTATGTTGTTCAGGAATAGTTTTTTCTACAATTAAATTATTTGTGAAAAGGGGCTGATAATTTATTTTTGGCGGATCATTTATTTGAATAGTTTATTTTCAATGACTATTTTTCTTTTGCAACAGATGTCTCAGTGAGTACTATTTATGTGCATTATATCAAAAAAATAAGTTGAAGTCGAATTAAACGAACCATTCTTAAAATACATGGTGTGACTTTTACCTTTTCTTAACCAAATATATCTCGTTTGCTTTTGGAAATCTTGTTTTATTCTGACGATTAGTTTTCGGCCGAAATTAGTTTTGTTTCGACAATCTATACATGGTTTAGTTTCCTTTTGACAAACATCGTTATCGATATTTACTCCACAATTTTATTTGTAATATATATTACGAAGATAATAATTAAATAACATTATTTAATAAACAGAAAACAAAATCTTATCAACAAAAGAAAATATTCATACTTAATATGCATATTACTTAATGAACCTTGGATTTCGATGAGACTACCATCATCCGTGCAAATACCTTAAACATCTACAAACATAAGATTTGCAACGTTCCATGACTTTTCATGAAGAATGGAAAAAAAAAGACACGTATAAAGATCCACTTGACTTCTATTTACTAAATTGTTAAATGGTGAAAATAAATAATGCCCAAAATTTTGTGCACCTCAACTGTCGATCACTATGAAGTAACTAAATATTCTTTAGCCCAAAAATCTTTAGTCCAGTTTAAAAATATCGACAACTAATAATTTAGCCCAACAAAAAGCTATTAGCCCATTTCAATTTTAATCTAGCCCCTTTAAACCTAGAACGTATTTGTGCCCTACACTTACATTTCTGTTTCTCAGTTGCAGCCACACAAAAGCACATACCTCTCTTCTTTTTCTCTTTTCTTCTTCTCTTGCTCTTGGTAAAAATGATGATAATCTGTGATCCCTTCCAATGATGATGGAAGCGGCGGTGGTTCGCGATGATGAGGATGAGGTGGCTTTTGTGGAGGCGGTTGTGATGAATGAGTGGTGGTAGTTGGTCGATGAAGCGCTGGTTGTAATTTTGATGTAGTGTAGACAGCGATGGTGATGGTTGTCCATTGAACAGGGGTTACGTTTTGGAATGGTTTCTCTAGCGGTATTGCGATCGAAAAAGCCAACTCGAGAAATGGAAGTGCTGGTGATATGTGTTTCTCAGTTTCATAGAGTTATGAAGACATGGAAGACATGCATAAACATGGTATCTTGGTGAGCATAATTTTGCTATCGGTTTAGATCTTGGCACACGAAATCATTATTACTTAACTCAAGAATTTTATTTTGAAGGAAACAAAACTCTAAAAAAAGGGTCCTACATTAACTTAAAATCTTGCCTTACAAGGATTTTTTATTTTTTTTTATTTGCATATTTTTAAGATAATTTTATTTTCTGGATATGGAGTCCAGATCTATATGTGTTATTGCTTTAGGCTTTTTAAAGAACATAAGTGTTATTGAATCTTGAAACATACATAAGTGGTATTGGATCTTGAAACATAGTTTGAAATCTTTGCAACTTGATGTTGAAATTAAAATGAGTTTGTCGATGCACCGGAGTTGTTTAAGGAAACAATAGTACAAATGATTCAACCCAATTCTATTTCTCACACTTTACATCTGAACCTTGAAAAAAAACTCAAATAAACATAAACTCATTATTTTCTTATATATACGAAGATTGAAAATATTAAAAAAAAAAAAAAAACAAATAACAAAATTGGGATAATAATAAGAACCTCATGTTATCCACTAATCACATGTACAATATACATATGCTTATTAAGCTTTAACTGAGAACCGCACCAAAAGTTGTTTATAAGATGCCAACACCAAGTAGTCATTTTGATTAATGTGAGAGATTTATGCAGCTTCGTTTTTATTATGTCACGACCAAAATTCAGCCCAATAAGAGAACTTCATATGTTGGCTGTAATGATGTTCGACAAAAATGGCTCACACTTTAATTGCAAATTGCTACCGGTGAAGATTGCTACTCCGGATTAATATTAAATAAACATCTTTTTTCATAACTATTCTCCAGAAAAAGATGAAGAAAATTGAAAAAACTTTTAAAGAGAGAGATTGAGGAGGAATAAAGAAATGGTTGTGGCCTCTCCATCTATTATTGCTAATTCAACTTTAGGCAGGATGATTTGTGTTTGTTTGTTGGGTAATTTTATCCCTTGGATTTATTTTATTTTTCTTGAAATCATTTTCATTCGTTGGATGTACAAAGTAAAGATCTTGATCCGTGTAAAGTATTCAAATTGCGATAGTGATAAAGATGTAAGGTGTTGATTCAATGGGCTACTTTAACACTTGATTCTCTATGAATCAAGTACTTGTAACAAAAGCTGTAGAAGTTGTCTTTAAGACATTTTTTTAAGTAATGCTTTATTTCATTGTACATTATGCATATTAAATTGTATTTAAGACATTCAAGATGTATGTTTTATAATATAGTAAAGATATATATATATATATATATATATATATATATATATATATATATATATATATATATATATACACTATTAGTGTACCCGCGCAATGCAGCGGCGCCAATATTTTTTTTGGCGATTAGTTTCCGAAGGCGATAAATTCTTTTCGGCAAAGAGTTTACTTTCAGCGATTACTTTTATTTAGCAAAACATGTCTCAATTTTTAATTTTTCTAAAATTTTAAATCTTAAATATTGCTTGATTAGTTTTCGGCAAAGACTACTTTACTTTCGGCAATTAATTTTCTTTAAGTATGTTCTTCGGGAATACTTTTTTCTACAATTAAATTATTTGTGAAAAGGGGCTGATAATTTATTTTTGGCGAATCATTTATCTGAATAGTTTATTTTCAACAACTATTTTTCTTTTGCAACAGATGTCTTAGTGAGTAGTATTTATGTGCATTATATCGAAAAATTAAGTTGAAGTCGAATTAAACGAACCATTCTTCAAATACATGATGTGGCTTTTACCTTTTCTTAACCTAATATATTTCGTTTGCTTTTGGATATCTTGTTTCATTCTGACGATTAATTTTCGGCCGAAATTAGTTTTGTGTCGAAATTCTATACATGATTTAGTTTCCTTTTCACAAACATCGTCATCGATATTTACTCCAGAATTTTATTTGTAATATATATTACGAAGATACTAATTAAATAACATTATTTGATAAACATAAAATAAAATCTTATCAACAAAAGCAAATATCCATACTTAATATGCATTTTACTTAAGGAACCTTGGATTTCGATGAGACTGCCATCATCCGTGCAAATCCCTTAAACATCTACAAACATAAGATTTGCAACGTTCCATGACTTTTCATGAAGAATGGAAAAAAAAAAACACGTATAAAGATCCATTTGACTTTTGTTTACTAAAATTCTTAAATGGTGAAAATAAATAACGCCCAAAATTTTGTGCACCTCAACTGTCGGTCACTATGATATCACTAAATATTGTTTAGCCCAAAAATCTTTAGTCCAATTTAAAAATATCGACAATTAATAATTTAGCCCAACAAAAAACTATTAGCCCATTTGAATTTTAATCTAGCCCATATAAACCTGGAACGTATTTGTGCCCTACACTTACGTTTTTGTTTCTCAATTGCAGCCACACAAAAGCGCATGCCTCTCTTCTTTTTCTCCTTTGTTCTTCTATTGCTCTTGGTAAAACCGATGATTATCTGTGATCGCTTCCAATGAAGATGGAAGCGGCGGTGGTTCGCGATGATGAGGATGAGGTGGCTTGTTGTCGACTCAGTTGTGATGATTGAGTAGTGATAGTTGGTCGATGAAGCGCTGGTGATACGTGTTTCTCAGTTTGAAAGAGTTATGAAGATATGGAAGACATGCATAAACTTGGTATCTTGGTGAGCATAATTTTGCTATGGGTTTAGATCTTGGCACACGAAATCATTATTACTTAACTCAAAAAAATTTTTTGAAGGAAATGATACTCTAAAAAACGGCTCCTACATTAACTTAAAATCTTGCCTTACAAGGATTTTTTATTTTTTTTATTTGTATATTTTTATGATAATTTTATTTTTTGGATATGGACTCCAGATCTATATGTGTTATTGCTTTAGGCTTTTTAAAGAACATAAGTGTTATTGAATCTTGAAACATACATAAGTGGTATTGGATCTTGAAACATAGTTTGAAATCTTTGCAACTTGATGTTGAAATTAAAATGAGTTTGTCGATGCACCGGAGTTGTTTAAGGAAACAATAGTACAAATGATTCAACCCAATTCTATTTCTCACACTTTACGTCTGAACCTTGAAAAAAAACTCAAATAAACATAAACTCATTGTTTTCTTATATATACGAAGATTGATAATATTAAAAAAAACAAATAACAAAATTGGGATAATAATAAGAACCTCATGTTATCCACAAATCACATGTACAATATACATATGCTTATTAAGCTTTAACTTAGAACCACACCAAAGCTTGTTTATAAGATGCCAACACCAAGTAGTCATTTTGATCAAGGTGAGAGATTGATGCAGCTTCCTTTTTATTATGTCACGACCAAATTTCAGCCCAATAAGAGAACTTCATATGTTGGCTGTAATGATGTTCGACAAAAATGGCTCACACCTTAATTGCAAATTGCTACTGGTGAAGATTGCTTCGCTCGTTTGATATTAAATAAACACCTTTTTTCATAACTATTCTCCATAAAAAGATGAAGAAGATTGAACACATTTTTGAAGAGAAAGATTGAGGAGGAGTAAAGAAATGGTTGTGGCCCCACCATCTTTTATTGCTAGTTCAACTTTAGGCCGGATAATTTGTGTTTGTTTGTTGGGTAATTTTATCCCTTGGATTTATTCTATTTTTCTTGAAATCATTTTCATTCGTTGGATGTACAAAGTAGGGATCTTGATCCGTGTAAAATATTCAAATTGCGATAGTGATAAAGGTGTAAGGTGTTGATTCAACGGGCTACTTTAACACTTGATTCTCTATGAATCAAGTACTTGTAACAAAAGCTGCAGAAATTGTCTCTAAGACATTTTTTAAGTAATGCTTTATTTCATTGTACATTATGCATATTAAATTGTATTTAAGATATTCAAGATGTATGTTTTATAATATAGTATATATATATATATATATATATATATATATATATATATATATACTATTAGTGTACCCGCGCGATGCAGCGGCGCCAATAATTTTTTTTTGGCGATTAGTTTCTGAAGGCGATAAATTCTTTTCGGCAAAGAGTTTACTTTCAGCGATTACTTTTCTTTAGCAAAACATGTCTCAATTTCTAGTTTTTCTAAAATTTTAAATCTTAAATATGGCTTCATTAGTTTTTGGCGAAGACTACTTTACTTTCGACAATTAATTTTCTTTAAGTATGTTGTTCGGGAATAGTTTTTTCTACAATTAAATTATTTGTGAAAAGGGGCTGATAATTTATTTTTGGCGAATCATTTATTTGAATAGTTTATTTTCAACGACTATTTTTCTTTTGCAACAGATGTCTCAGTGATGTTATAAAATATGATCAAATAATAAGATAAGTTACAGAGTAAAGAAAGACATGAGAGTAGAGAGAACTTTATTCCAATATTTGTGATGAAATCATCAAACTTTATAATACTTAATATTCACTATTTATACTAGACAAAGAAGATGAAAGGTCATGTATGATATGAATGCACATTATGGTGGTACATAACTACACTTATAAAATTCATAATAATCTTTGCTATAATGCTCACTAATTATGGAGAGTAATGAGGGAATATGGAGAATCCAATAGTCATTCACTAAATAATAATTCATAACACTCCCCCTTGAATGACGATTGTATCATGCCTCGTTAAAACCTTAATCGGTAAAACCTCATGGGAAAAACCCTTTATTAAGGAAAAAGAGTACATGATTAATAATAGATATTGGAAACAATTGCCTTGTTAAAAACCTTGCTAAGAAAACCCGATGGGAAAAACACAGCTAAGGAAAAGAGTACAATATGTTTCCAACTCCCCCTGATTAGCACATCACTTGATTTTCTTGAAGCACCGCATAATAATGTTTCGTACCATCGTTTCAAATTTCGATGTAGGAAGTGCTTTAGTAAGCCAGTCAGGAAAGTTGTTACTGGATTGAATTTTCTAGATGTTGATGGCACGCTCTTTTTGAAGATCATGAGTGAAAAAAACATTGGTGATATATGTTTGGTTCTGTCTCCTTTGATAAATCTTTCCTTGAATGGAGCTATACAAGTTGTATTATCTTCATATAGTATGGTTGGAACATCCCTATTAGAAGTTAGACCACAATTCTTGCAAATGTGTTGAGTTAAATTTCTTAACCAAATACATTCATGACTTGCCTTATAAATTGTTATAATCTCTGCATGGTTAGAATAAGAAGCAACTAAATTTTGTTTAACAAAACGACAAGAAATTACGTTACCTCCATAAGTGAATAAATAACATGTTTGTGATCGAGCTTTGTGTGGATCAGATAAATATCCCGCATCTGCATAACTAATTAACTTTGCATATTATAAATTTGATTAGTATAAATTCATATCTATTGTACCCCGAAGATATCAAAGAATGTGTTTGACTCTATTCCAGTATCTTCTTGTTGGACAAGAACTATATCTTGCTAATAAGTTTACGACAAAAGATTTATTAGGTCTTGTATTAATAGTAAGATATATTAGTGCATCAATAGCACTAGGATATAGTTCTTCGGGAACAAGAAGATTTTCATGTTTTTTATGATGCTAATGTTGGTCCTTATTTGGCATCTAATTGCCTTACCACCTTCGGGTTACTCATGGATGTGAGTTATTCATATAAAACCTTTTTAGCACCTTTTCTAGATATTAACGTACAAATACTTCATTTTTGTGTGCTTAATTTGAAGACCCAAATAGAATTTCATCTTACCAAGATCATTCATTTCAAAAATTTCTTTCAAACAAGAAGTAACCTTTTCCAATTCCCTAGGAGTTCCAATTATGTTCAAATCATCTACAACAATATCAATTATAATAAATTCTTATCTGGATGTTTTTATGAATACACATGGGCTTAATGGATCATTTTTATAGCACTCTTTTAACAGAAATGTACTAAAACAATTGAAGCATATACGACCAGATTGTTTCAATCTATACAAAGATTTATTTAATTTTACCAAATATACTTCATGAGAATTAGAAGTTTGTGTTTCTGGCACCTTAAACCCTTCTGGGATTTTTCATATAATAATCATTTTGAAGTGAGCCATATAAATAGGCGACAAATATATCCATTAGACACATCTCCAGTTTTGCATATATTATTATACTTATAAAATAACCGAATGTAATTGCATCAACTATCGGAGAATACTTTTCTTCATAATCAATTTCGGGCCTTTGGGTAAAACCTTGTGCAACAAGTATTGTTTTATATCTCACAACTTCATTTTTCTCATTTCTTTTGCGCACAAATACCCATTCGTGTCCCACTATTCATACTATGTTTGGTGTATGGACTACAGGTCCAATAACTTTTCGTTGAGTAAGAGAATTAAGCCCTTTATTTATTTCGTCTTTCCATTTTGGTCAATATTTTCTATTCATACATTTCTCAATAGATTTAGGTTCAAGATCCTCATTTTCTTTATAATCACATGCGGAACATGATATGAAAAATTATCGTCGACTTCTGTCTTATGTTGGTTCCGTCTTATTTCTGTCATGACATAATTTATTGAGATCTCATCAATTTCATTTTTTTCAGGTACCTTATATTCTTTTGTTATGTTATTGGCTCTTCTAGAGCTTCATTAATCTTTTCAAGAGATATTGTTTTCTCTTTTTGACCATCAATTATATTTTTTCCCATTCCTTTTCAAGGATTTTTATCTTTAGAACAGGTTGTTCTTTCACGCTTCAGGCGTGGCTTAGATTCATTTGTAGTTGTATTTTTCCTTTTGGGATATCAATTCTAACTGGATCATTATAGCTAGTACATGAGATTTCATTTTCCAACTTCTTTATTTCTTCCCCTAATGTTGGAAAATATGATTCATCAAAATAATAATCATCAAATATAGCTATAAATAAATCTCCGGTTGATGATTTTAAATATTTTACTATAGATGGAGATTCATATCCAACATAAATTCTCATTCTTCTTTGAGGTAGAGAAATGAGTACATTAATTGCACATCTAAACGTCCTTAAATGGAAATATTTGGTTCCTGGCCGCAAACCATTTGAATAGGGGATAACTAATGATAACTGGTTGGCTTGAGATGTATAAGTGATATTGCATATAAAATTGCATGCTCCATGTCAATGTAGGAAGTTTAGAATGCATTAGTAATGGTCTTGCAATTAATTAAAGGTGTTTGATTAACGACTCAGCTAAACCATTTTGTGTATGAACATATGCAACATGATGTTCAATAGTTATCTTAATCAACATGCAATAATCATTAAAAGCTTATGATGTAAATTCTCCAACATTATCAAGTCAAATTTTCATAATTGGGTAATCGGAAAAATGTGCCCTTAGGCTGATTATTTATGAAAGTAATCTTGCAAAAACCAAATTACAACTAGACAACAAGCACAGATGTGACCATCTAGTTGACTCGTCAATTAAAACCATAAAATATCTAAATGGTCCACATGGTGGTTGAATTGGTCTACATATATCCCTTTAAAATCTTTCTTAAAACTATGACTTTCATACCCAACTTTGTTCAATGATGGATGAGAAATTAATTTTCCTTAAGAGCATGCAGCACAAGAGAATTCATTAGCTTGAAAAATCTTCTGGTTTTTCAAGGAATGATCACTTTAAGTTTCAATTATTTTGTGCATAATAATTTATCCGGGATGGCCCAATCGGTCATGTCAAACTTTGAAGGTATTATCATACCTTTTTTTTATTTCCAATAGCATGAATCATTGTAATATTTGTATAGTACAATCCGGAGGACAATACATATAATTTTTCCAAAAAACTTTTCTTACCCGGTATCATTTTTGTAATGTTGAGATTATTTGTATTACCATCATTAGTTGTTTCAATATGATATCCGTTAGACCGAATATCCTTAAAACTTAATAAATTTCCTGGTGATTTTAATGAAAATAATGCATCACCAATTGTAATTATTGTCCCTTGTTGTAATATTATATTCGCACTTCCGGAGCCTTCATTCATTTTTGCATTACATATTATTATATTAAAGTTTGCTTCTCTAATTGATAAGTAAGCAAAATACTTTTCATTATTAAAAATATTATGTGTTATTGCATTGTCTGTAAGAAATATATCTTCCATATTTCTGTTGCGAATATCCATATTTCTTTTTAATAAATAAATAAAACACAAGAAACATTCGACTTAGAGAAATAAAGTCATATTTTATTAATTTGGGAAGATTGTGACGACATCATTTCTCATGAAACGAATATGACATAAAAACATAATAAATGTCATGAAACAAAACTATTATATATTATTTTTTCATCACCATCAATAGCAACACTTGTCCCTTTTGGGTAGACATGATAATTCACAACATTTATATTTTAGAGAATCTTGATAAAGATCAACAAAATGCATTGGTAAGCGGCATGTACAAGACCAATGATCGATCATTCCACATTAGCGACAAACATTTTCAACTTTTTTTTTGCCTTGACCACTTTTATCATTAGGATGTGGATTTTTGTTATTTTCCAACTTCTGGTGGTTACTTGTAATCTTGTTATTTTTATGATAATAACCTCCACGACCTCGATTATACCCATGACTATTATGATTATATGATATTGTATTCACTTCAGGGAATGCACTAGAACCGGTCGGGATTGATTGGTGATTTTTCATCAATAACTCATTGTTTTGTTTAGCCACAAGAAGACATGAGATTAATTTATATTTATTTTAAACCTTTCTCATGATATTGCTACTACAGGAGCATGTTAGTAGCATGAAAAGTAGAGAATGTTTTCTCTAGCACGGTCTTCCATAATAAAAATAATAATCAAATAAAGACTTGTATGTTAAGGAATTGTTAGTTCAGAAATTCCATAAAATAAGTTGTAAGCATTGTACATGTAAACGTATAAAAAATACATACCTGAAAATAATAATAAGAGCTCTCTATGGTAGAATCGTGCTAATAACGTGTTATAAAATATGATCAAATAATAAGATAAGTTATAGAGTAAAGAAAGACATGAGAGTAGAGAGAACTTTATTCCAATATTTTTGATGAAATCATCAAACTTTATAATACATAATATTCATTATTTATACTAGACAAAGAAGATGAAAGATCATGTATGATATGAATGCACATTATGGTGGTGCATAACTACAGTCATTAAACTCATAATAATATTTGCTATAATGTTCACTAATTATGGAGAGCAATGAGGGAATATGGAGAATCCAATAGTCATTCACTAAATAATAATTCATAACAAGTGAGTAGTATTTATGTGCATTATATCGAAAAATTAAGTTGAAGTCGAATTAAACGAACCATTCTTAAAATACATGTTGTGGCTTTTACCTTTTCTTAACCTGATATATTTCGTTTGCTTTTGGATATCTTGTTTCATTCTGACGATTAGTTTTGGCCGAAATTAGTACAAATGATTCAACCCAATTCTATTTCTCACACTTTACATCTGAACATTGAAAAAAAAAAACTCAGATAAACATAAACTCATTGTTTTCTTAACATAAACTCATTGTTTTCTTATATATACGAAGATTGAAAATATTAAAAATAACAAAATTGGGATAATAATGAAAACCTCATGTTATCCACAAATCACATGTACAATATACATATGCATATAAAGCTTTAACTGAGAACCACACCAAAGCTTGTTTATAAGATGCCAACACCAAGTAGTCATTTTGATCAAGGTGAGAGATTGTGCAACTTCGTTTTTATTATGTCACGACCAAAATTCAGCCTAATAAGAGAACTTCATATGTTGGTTGTAACGATGTTTGGCAAAAATGGTTCACACTTTAATTGCAAATTGCTACCGGTGAAGATTGCTACTCTGGTTTGATATTAAACAAACATCCTTTTTCATAACTATTCTCCAGAAAAAGACGAAGAAGATTGAACAAACTTTTTAAGAGAGAGATTGAGGAGGAGTAAAGAAATGGTTGTGGCCCCTCCATCTTTTATTGCTAGTTCAACTTTAGGTAGGATGATTTGTGTTTGTTTGTTGGGTAATTTTATCCTGTGGATTTATTTCTTGAAATCATTTTCATTCATTGGATGTACAATCTAAGGATCTTGATCCGTGTAAAATATTCAAATTGCGATAGTGAAAAAGCTGTAAGGTGTTGATTAAACGGGCTACTTTAACAGTTGATTTTGTATGTATCAAGTACTTGTAACGAAAGCTGTAGAAGTTGTCTTTAAGACATTTTTTTAAGTAATGCTTTAATTCATTGTACATTATGCATATTAAATTGTATTTAAGACATTCAAGATGTATGTTTTATAATATAGTAAAGATATATATATATATATATATATATATATATATATATATATATATATATATATATATATATATATATATATATACTAGTAGTGTACCCGCGCCAATAATTTTTTTTGGCGATTAGTTTCCGAATGCGATTAATTCTTTTCGGCAAAGAGTTTACTTTCATCGATTACTTTTCTTTAGCAAAACATGTCTCAATTTCTAATTTTTCTAAAATTTTAATTCTTTAATATTGCTTGATTAGTTTTCCGCGAAAACTACTTTACTTTCGGCAATTAATTTTCTTTAAGTATGTTGTTCGGGAATAAACGGGCTACTTTAACAGTTGATTTTGTATGTATCAAGTACTTGTAACGAAAGCTGTAGAAGTTGTCTTTAAGACATTTTTTTAAGTAATGCTTTAATTCATTGTACATTATGCATATTAAATTGTATTTAAGACATTCAAGATGTATGTTTTATAATATAGTAAAGATATATATATATATATATATATATATATATATATATATATATATATATATATATATATATATATATATATATACTAGTAGTGTACCCGCGCCAATAATTTTTTTTGGCGATTAGTTTCTGAAGGCGATTAATTCTTTTCGGCAAAGAGTTTACTTTCATCGATTACTTTTCTTTAGCAAAACATGTCTCAATTTCTAATTTTTCTAAAATTTTAATTCTTTAATATTGCTTGATTAGTTTTCCGCGAAAACTACTTTACTTTCGGCAATTAATTTTCTTTAAGTATGTTGTTCGGGAATAGGTTTTTCTACAATTAAATTATTTGTGAAAAGAGGCTGATAATTTATTAAACGTTTATTAGAATAGTTTATTTTCAACGACTATTTTTCTTTTCTAACATATGTCTCAGTGAGTAGTATTTATGAGCATTATATTGATAAATTAAGTCGAAGTCGAATTAAACGAACCATTCTTAAAATATATGGTGTGGCTTTTACCTTTTTTTTAATCAGATATATCTCGTTTGATTTTGGATATCTTGTTTCATTCTAACGATTAGTTTTCCGCCGGAATTAGTTTTGTTTCGATGGTCTATACATGATTTAGTTTCCTTTTGACAAACATCGTTATCGATATTTACTCCACAATTTTATTTTTAATATATATTACGAAGATACTAATTAAATAACATTATTTGATAAACGGAAAATGGATCTTATCAACAAAAGCAAATATCCATACTTAATATGCATATTACTTAACGAACCTTGCATTTCAATGAGACTGCCATCATCTGTGCAAATACCTTAAACGTCTACAAACATAAGATTTGCAATGTTCCATGAATTTTCATGAAGAATGGAAAAAAAAGACACGTATAAAGATCTACTTGACTTTTATTTACTAAAATTGTTAAATGGTGAAAATCAATAATGCCCAATATTTTGTGCACCTCAACTGTCGGTCACTATGAAGTCACTAAATATTGTTTAGCCCAAAAATCTTTAGTAGAATTTAAAAATATCGACATCTAATAATTTAGCTAAACAAAAAACTATTAGCCCATTTGAATTTTAATCTAGCCCAAATAAACCTAGAACTTATTTGTGCCTTACCCCTACGTTTCTGTTTCTCAGTTGCAGCCACACAAAAGTGCATGCCTCTCTTCATTTTCACCTTTCTTCTTCTCTTGCTCTTGGTAAAAATAATGATTATCTGTGATCGCAGCCAATGAAGATGGAAGCGGCGGTGGGTCACGATGATGAGGATGAGGTGGCTTGTTGTCGAGGTGGCTGTGATGATTGAGTGGTGATAGTTAGTCGATGAAACGCTAGTTGTAATGTTGACGTAGTGTAGACATCGATTGTGATGGTTGTTCGTTGTTTCCAATGCTGATGACAGTGGGTGGCGAGTACAGGGGATATGTTTTGGAACGGTTTCTCTAGCGGTATTGCGACCGAAAAAGCCAACTCGAGAAATGGAAGCGCTGGTGATACGTGTTTCTCAGTTTCAAAGAGTTATGAAGACATGGAAGACATGCATAAACTTGGTATCTTGGTGAGTATAATTTTGCTATGGGTTAGGTCTTGGCACACGAAATCATTATTACTTAACTCAAGAATTTTATTTTGAAGGAAATGATACTAAAAAAAAGGCTCCAACATTAACTTAAAATCTTTCCTTACAAGGATTTTTTATTTTTTTATTTGTATATTTTTATGATAATTTTATTTTCTGGATATGGACTCTAGATATATATGTGTTATTACTATAGGCTTTTTAAAGAACATAAGCGGTATTGAATCTGGAAACAAACATAAGTGGTATCGGATCTTCAAACATAGTTTGAAATCTTTGCAACCTGATGTTGAAATTAAAATGAGTTTGTCTATGCACCGTAGTTGTTTATGGAAACAATAGTACAAATGATTCAAACAAATTCTATTTCTCACACTTTACATCTGATCCTTGAAAAAAAACTCAAATAAACATAAACTCATTGTTTTCTTATATATACGAAGATTGAAAATATTAAAAAAAAATAACAAAATTTGGATAATAATAAGAACCTCATGTTATCCGCAAATCTCATGTACAATATACATATATATGCTTATTAAGCTTTAACTGAGAACCGCACCAATGATTGTTTATAAGATGCCAACACCAAGTAGTCATTTTGATCAAGTTGAGAGATGGATGCAGCTTCGTTTTTATTATGTGACAACCAAAATTCAACCCAATAAGGGAACTTCATATGTTGGCTGTAATGATGTTCGACAAAAATGGCTCACACTTTAATTGAAAATTGCTACCGGTGAAGATTGCTACTCTGGTTTGATATTAAATAAACATTTTTTTCATAACTATTCTCCAGAAAAAGATGAAGAAGATTGAACAAACTTTTGAAGAGAGAGATTGAGGAGGAGTAAAGAAATGGTTGTGGCCCCTCCATCTTTTATAGCTAGTTCAACTTTAGGCAGGATGATTTGTGTTTGTTTTTTGGGTAATTTTAACCCTTCGATTTATTCTATCTTTCTTGAAATCATTTTCTTTCGTTGGATATACAAAGTAAGGATCTTGATCCGTGTGAAATATTCAAATTGCGATAGTGATAAAGGTGTAAGGTGTTGATTCAACGGGCTACTTTAACACTTGATTCTCTATGTATCAAGTACTTGTAACAAAAGCTGTAGAAGTTGTCTTTTAGACATTTTTTTAAGTAATGCTTTATTTCATTCTACATTATGCATATTAAATTGTATTTAAGACATTCAAGATGTATGTTTTATAATATAGTAAAGATATATATATATATATATATATATATATATATATATTCATATAACATATGCAATAATCACAAACATAAATAGCATAGAGGATAGTCATCGAGCCCCGCCCGACATCGGACCCTGCCTGGTAAGAATACAAGCACATAACACATGCAAGAGTCACGTAGACATTTAGCATCTTAACATAACAACCATGGGCCAGAATTGGTGCCTTTGACCCACTAAACACAGTGAGGAAACTCACCTCTAGCTGCTGAGCACTCAAATGATTCTTGTAAGTTGGTTCGGAAAATCCACACGCAATTATCATCAATATAACATCTAATTATTAATTGGATCTCGACCCATAATAGAGAATCTAAGATACTTAGCACATTGCCAGGGTAAAAGACCATTTTATTCTTGATGAATAATGGTGGCACCTACCATATGTGAATCGATTATCGGGAATTGAATAAGTTGATGGTGAAGAACCGTTATCTTTTTTAGAGGATTGATGAATTTTTTGACCAGTTTCAGCACATGTCTTGGTTCTCCAAGATTCATTTTCATTCTGGCTATCTTCAGATGAGGGTTTGAGATGAGGATGTTCATAACTCATCCTTCAAGACCTGTTATGGTCATTACAAGTTCGTGGTAGTGCCTTTTGGGCTCACCAATGCACCAGCAGCGTTCATGGATCTCATGAATTGGGTTTACAGACCGATGCTGGATCGGTCAGTCATTATGTTGATTGATGATATTTTGGTCTATTCTAAGACCAAGGACTAGCATGAGGATCATCAGCGAGAGGTTTTGAAGACTCCGAGGAGGGAGAGGCTATATGTGAAATTCTCCAAGTGTGAGTTCTGGTCGTGCGAGGTGTAGTTTCTGGGCATCTTGTTAATCATAAGGGTATATTTCTCGATCCGACCAAGACCGAGGTCGTGATGTAGTGGAAGGTTTTGAGTTAGATCCGAAGTTTCCTTGTTTTAGCTGGGTATTATTGGAGGCCTATTAAGAATTTCTCCAGGATCATAGTTCTGTCGACCAGGTTAATGAAGAAGTCTACTACTTTTAGTTGGGGGTCTGAGCAGCAGGCGACGTTTGATACTTTTAGTTAGAACTTATGTGAGGCTTTGATCTTGGCCTTGCTAGAGGGTGCGGATGACTTCTTGTGATACATCGATTTCTAGATTGGGTGCAGTGTTGATGCAAAAGGGTCATGTGATAGCTTATGCTTTGACACACTTGAAGCCTCATGAGGCGAATTATCCCACTCATGAGTTGGAGTTGGGAGTGGTGTTTTTTTCCCTCAAGATATGGTGGAATTACTTATATGGGGCTCATTGTGTCATTTACATAGACCACATGAGTTTGAGGTTTTTGATGGATTAGCTAAATCTGAACATGAGGCAGCACAGCTGTCTAGAGGTGGTGAAGGATTATGATTGTTAGATTCTTTATCACTCTGGGAAGGCCAACGTAGTGGTCGATGGTCATATCCACAAGGCGGCTAATACCTTCATCAATGATGTTTGTTTAATGATGACAGTGAGTACCACATTGTTAGAGCAGATCCGGGAGGCTCAGGTGGAGGCTATGAAAGAGGAGCACCGGAAGAGTGAACGTATAGTGGCTCGGATGTCCTCTTTTGATTATGATAGATTATTGACCCTTCATCGGAGAGTTTGGGTTCCATATTTCGAGGGTATGTGGAAGATTTTCATGGGGGAGGCGCATAAGTCGAGGTTTTCTCTTCATCCAGGAGCAAAAAAGATGTATAGAAACCTCCAACTCGATTATTGGTGGCCCCACATGAAGCGGAATATGGCCTGTTATATGGATAGGTGCTTGACTTTTAGGAAAGTCAAAGCAAAAGATTAGCGACTTCCGACCAAGATGAAGCCGTTGGGTGTTCGAATTTGGAAATGGGAAGAGATTACGATGGATTTTATCAAGAAGCTACCATGAACCCTGCGGGGGATAGAATTGATTTGGGTCATCGTGGATCGATTAACCAAGAGTACACATTTCATTCCTATTCAAGAGAGAATCTCTACGGAGAAATTGGTGGATGTCTACATCCGGGAAGTTGTGGCACAGCATGGGGCCCCAATATTAGTAGTTTCTTATTAGGATGTTCGGTTCACTTCCAGATACTGGAAGAGATTTCAAGAGGAGTTGGGTACGTGAATGCAGTTCAACACGACTTTTCATCCTTAGACTGATGGTCAGAATGAGTAGACTAATTAAACCTTTGAGGATATGCTGCGGGCACTTGTAATGGACTTTGTGTAAGGCCCCATTTTCTGGTATGTAGTTTAAATAAGTATTTTCAATTCTTAAGGGGTACTCGACGAGTCTGTGGCCCACTCGTCGAGTAGAGATGGGAAGATCACGCAAATTGAGTTGGCTAGTCGACGAGTCCATATGCTGGGACTCGGCGAGTCCGCCTGTCTGGATGAAGCCCTAATCTTAAGAGTCTGATCCCTATTTAAACACATTTATGCACCCCAACCTCGCCTCCATCACCCTCAGAACATTTCTTATCAAACCCAAGCCTTCTTAAAGAGTGTGTGAGTGATTGTTTCCATGTGAAGGAACTTTTGGTGCATTTTGGAGCAAGTAGAAGAAGGAGAAGGTTGAAGAGTTCAAGGAAGAAGAAGTAGATCCGGAACACACTCCTTTGTGGTCATCTTTAATGGTAATAAAGTCTCCATCTTGGTTATTGATCTAATAGATCTAGTTTGATCCCATATTGTTGATATTAACCTCAAAAACCCCAAATCCTTTGTAATAAAGCCTTATGATCGAGTTATACTTTAGATCTAGCCTCTCTTGAACTCGAGGAGGTCATTATAGCCACCTTTATGCAATCTTGGTCTTGTTCCAAACCCAAAGTGTAACGTCCCAAAATTCGTACCAAAATTTTTCTTTAGTTCATTACCAAAACCATAATCGAAAAAACATAACATAAGTCATAACATGAATTCAGAGTATTAATTTCCAAAACATATGTTCATTATCAGAGTAAAACATCCCAGGCTGACTAATCTATGGTGTGTGGCATGCGATCACCCCAAGCTCTTCCCTCCGCTACCGGAAGTACTTGAAACCACAACTGAAAACCGTAAGCATGAAGCTTAGTGAGTCCCCCAACCTACCACATACCTTGCATAAACACATACAGCATATACCGGGCCACGCCTGCTACTTCGGGCCTCGCCCGCTACAACGGCCCTGCCGCTCTAGGCCCCGCCTGGCTTCGAGCCCCGCTCGGATACAGATCTGTATTGCCTAGGCCTCGCCTGTCACTGGGCCTTGCCCGCCTACATATACTAACACATAACACATCACAACACATAAACTAAACATATACTACCGAATCCTGTTCTAAAGGCCTCGCCTGTCTTGGGCCTCGCCCATGTCCTGCAATTGATGAGTCATGGAACCCCGTCCATCCTCTTACTGATAGTGAGATACGGGCCCATCCCACACTCACTCTTTCCCTAACCTGGGCCTCGCCCTTACGTTGCTACTAATGAGATATGGAACATCGTCCATACTCTGTTGCTGGTGAGATACGACACCTCGCCCACACTCACCTTCCTACCTGGCACATAAAAGTATCACACAGA
Source organism: Lactuca serriola (assembly GCF_051521515.1). Lineage (NCBI taxonomy): Eukaryota > Viridiplantae > Streptophyta > Magnoliopsida > Asterales > Asteraceae > Lactuca > Lactuca serriola. The sequence goes on from NC_136412.1 coordinate 121,436,356, forward strand.
CAATAAGTATAACTATCACGCAAACCATTCCTTGGGCACCCACCCGCTATACTGGACCTCGTCCTGAATATCAAACTAGCATACTGTGCCTAGGGCTAACCCTCGGGTCTTCCTACTCATAGCTACATGGGCTGGCATTGTGGCCGTAAACCCATTCACACAAGGGGAAACTTACCTGCACTTGCTAAACTTCCTGATAACCCCTCTAGCTGCTGCTCGGCAACTCTCTGAACTCCAACTCCACTAGCTCCCTGAGCTACCAATATCAATGCAACACTTAGTCTAACTGTCCCCCGAAGGTCAACTAAGTCAACTCTGTTCAAAGTCAACCTTCCAGGTCAACCCTACTCGCCGAGTCTGCCTACTGACTCGCCGAGTTTGTATGCTCAGAGTCCTTCCATTTGCGACTCGACTCGCCTAGTCAGCCCATGAATTTCCGAGTCCACCGATTTCCGAGTCCTGTCCTGTCCAACTCACTGAGTCTCCACCCAACTCACTGATTCGAGTCTTACTTTGAAGGGTTTGGGGTTTTGCGACTTGACTCGCCGAGTCCCAGGCAATCTTCAACAGACTCGCCGAGTTGTTCTTCCAACTCGTCGAGTTCCTCCCCAACTTCATCCAACACGCCGAATCCACCCATTTGACTCGCCGAGTCGTCCCAATTCTTAATCCATATAGTGGCTTTCCGAGCCATGCTGGGGCCAAACTGTAGATCCACTCTTCCCAAGTCTATTCCTCACGTAAAGTTGCAAACTTTACGTGAAACCAAGGAGATATGATCTTAAAACACTTTAGGGCTAGGGCTTGGGGCAAAGATGCTTTACCAACACACCAAGAACTGATACTTTAAGACTCTCTATGCCATAATACACTTAGATCTGAAGGGATCCATCTTAAGGACGTCCAAATCCCGAAATGCATCATACTAGGTCCAAAATCTCATAAAGAGGGACATGAAGAGATCTAACAAATAACAAGACAAGGAAGGAACTTGAATACCAAAATGAGTAGCAAAGAGATGAATCTTTTGGATCCACAACCATCCTCTTGAACCCTCAACTCCTTCTTCTCCTTCTAGGCTTCAAGAACACTTAAATCCTTCAATATTGGCTCACACACTCAAACAGAGCACTAGGGTTTCGTGGGATAACTTCTGGACAATGGGGGCTACAAATGAGGCTGATAGAAGGAGAATGAGATGTTTAAATGGTGCACAAAGTCCCGGATTTAGGGTTTCCCAATACCGAACAGACTCGCCGAGTCCCCTTTTCCGAATCGCCCAGTTGGTTACTTAATCGATCCCCCGGATCCTGCTCCGACTCGCCGAGTTCCTCCTTGGACTCGACGAGTTGGCCCTTTAACTTAGGGTTTTCCTTTCCTTTCTTGGTCTTTCTGATTATGGGTGTTACAACTCTCCCCCACTTAAACTAAACTTCGTCCTCGAAGTTTCTCGACAGCCAATCGCAATGCAATTTGCTTTCAACACTCTGCTTGGTAGACCTAACGTCCGTTGACTACCTTTGATGGCCTTCCGCTCGGTCATTCTAACTAACATTAATCATTGCGGATAATAATCTCGGGTCAACCCTGACCCTAAACATTTCGGAAACACAACTTACTCAATTGACAATCCTTTTGGTACTCTCTGAGTACCGCAACTGAACCCATAGGGGTTCACCCCCCCCCCCTCTTTTCCTTGTACGTTTTCTGGCCTTCCCAAGGCAACGTTCTAACTACCTCCCTCTGCCAATGTGAAGGTCCCAACCTTCACCGAATCCATTACTCCCGCTACATCAGTGCGGGTCATACCGCCAGTACCCACAGGATACTTCCTACTACTATAACTTAGTGCTGAGTATCCATCGTAGCGAATGGTTCAAATAATCCTTCGAGTAAAGGATTCATCCCTGCAACGGTTAGACTCAAACGAGAGCTGCGCGACAGGGTCAAACCCTTCCCTATGAGATAATCCAACCCTTCTGTGAGATGCATAGCACCCCTGATCAACTAGCTACCTTATACCATAGCTGCTTACCAACACTGTCATTGACTGAAAATCTCTGTTGTCCCTAATCTGCCTTCCGAATGAACCGAGACCACCCTGGTCCCTACTGATCTATCAATATTTGGATTACCGGCTCCCACCGATCGCTAGCTCCCACACAAACTTCTTGTCGCTCCCAGCGACTTCCAAGGAACTTAGGCTACCTAATACCGCCCCTTCTACTCTTCCATTCTGGCGCTACAAGTCCTAGGATCCTCGATCCCCTAACTTGAACCTAAGGTCCTTACCGGGTCCCACCTGTGCTACTAAAACTCACGGGCCTCGCCCATGGGTCTCACCCGACGATACTACTGAGTAACCCTACTCTTAGGTCTCACATATACTGCTACTCTCATACGGGCCTCACCCACGGGTCTCACCCAACTACATCCTGGAGCGGCCTCTCCCAAGGTCTCACCTCTCTAGGGCTATGCAGTCAGCTCCATACTATTCTCATCCACTACCCATTCCTGATCCCTATCTGATCACTAGGAGATAAGGGACTCGCCCCAACTCCGCTAACGAAGCTACTAGGGAACGTTGCGACTTACTCGCAGTCTTACAACACTTCCACCACTGACTGCTAGTGAATGATACGGCTGCTCCGTAGTCTTACAACACTTCCACCACTGACTGCAAATACGAAAGTATCCCATGCTATCAGTTCTCAAGATCCTCTTCCGACTCACTCGAGTCCTACAGGGGATCCTCCAACCTGAATTCCCAACCATATACCAACCATCTTGATTACATGATCTAACTGTTGGGAAGTTTTCTCAAACTCCCAACCCTGAACTCATCAACCCATCAATCGATGTGCTACTTCTTTTCCTTCTCAGAGGTCATGTACTCGTCTTGGATCTGCACACTCTTACCATTGTACACTCAGAGGGTTCTCCCCCACTTTGATTCTGATTACTTCATTGCCCAATGCTTGAGAAGAATTCCTAATCTTCTCTGCTATCCCAAAATCGATCTGCTGACAACCCAAGCTTGCCACAGCTAGGGATTTAACCAATCCATCTCTAAAACTATACAACTCCGAACTAGCGAGACATACCAAGTCCCTCCCAGGCATGCTATAGTTACTGCATCCTAAGTAACCTTCTCCAATAGAGCACATCCCTTAACTACCATTCAAATATCCAAGGTATGCAGATGGCATATAACTCACTCACAAGCAAGCCGCACAAAATTAAAATACTCATACCGATAATGATGCAGAACCATAACAATATAATCATGCATAAATAAAAACTAAAAACAGAAGTCGCATACCTGCAACGTCCGACGCTACTCGTGTCTCCAGGTAGTCATCTGAAAAGCCCTGCCTCCTACCGCAGGTGACTCTGATTGGTCCTGACGGCCGTCTGTGATCCTCAAAGTTACAGGGGCAGGCGCCATCACCCGTCCTGCCGGAAGCAAATTGGGGTACTGGGCCTTCTTGTGACCCCGCTGATTGTAATGAAAACATATCAAGTCTGATCCCTGTGTGGTGGTAGCAGTACAATCCCCGCTAAGATGACCAGTCTGGCCGCACTTGAAGCAGCCCAAATCTCCACCATTACCACTCCTGCACGCACCCTCGTGCGTCCTGCCGCACCTCCTGCATCGGCTGCGGCTCTGGTAATCCCTCGATCTCGAATCTAACCCGTTGGGCCTTTTACCCGAACCTGTGACTGCCTGAACCTCATCCGGCTTCCTCTTCCGGATCTGCTCCACGTCAATGTCCCTCTCTCTTGCTCGTGCGATCATATCCTCCAACGTTTTGTAGCTGGATCTACCCACAAACTACCTGATCTCATCCCTCAACATCTCATGATATCGGGCCTTCTTCATCTCCTCGTCCGCGACATACTGCGGAACAAGGAGGGCCCTCTCCCTAAACTTGGCGGTGATCTACGCCACAGTCTCTGTAGTCTGCATCAAATCCTGAATCTGGCCGAGAAATCGCTCCATGTCATCGCGTCCAACGCGGCATCGTCACCAATGGCATGACTAACCTTTTCCCCCTCAGGACACCGGCTCGTACAGAACGCGTTGGCAACATCAGCCAACCATCTACTGCTAGCAATGGGGTCCCTAGCCCCATGATAATCTGGTGCCCCGCAAGCTCTGAACTCTCGGAATGTCAAAGTACGCGCTCCCATCAAAGCCTTCATCTCGGTACGAAAGGCTCCCAGCCTCTCATCCAAGATCTCCAGTATACCCTCCTTGACCGTGCCAAAGATCACAGGAGTCTGGTATAGCATGTTGCATGTAACCTCAGCTGATATCAACTCCCTCATCCACTCCTCAAGCTGCTCGGCTCCCAAACCCGAGCCTGATCCCTCCCCAGCGCCTAGTCCGCCCACTGGCCTCTCTCACAATGTCACCATGCTGACAAACATATCACACAACTATCAAAATACACATCACTACTGAGGGATCATACACGTTCACACTACAAGTTCCCCGGTCTCATCTCGGCCTTTCCCGAATCGAGTACGGATCCTCTGCTTTCAGTAGTATGGGCCCATACTACCTTCCACATCTATCCGTACTTTCCTCGGGAACTGCTTCGACTCCATCAGGTCCCTTTTCTACTACTACTACTCTCAGCACTACCTCATCCTAGGCTTACCCTAGGGAAACCTCTGACTCAAACCAAACCAGTCCTCAGCCGCTAACGGCCTACTTGTGATGCCAATTAGCCATCACCTAGATACCATCACATGTGACGAGGCTCAAATTATCCTTCGAGTAAAAGAGTCGTCCCTACAATGGTTGGACTCAAACAAGAGCTGCGTAATAGGGCCAAATCCAGCACTCTGAGATTATTCAACCCTGATCATATGTGACATGACGTATTCACCTAATAGCTAACTCCCATCACTCAGAATCCCACAATGCACAAAGCAAGCAGCATTCAGACAAGGGAAAATCTAACCATAACATACTCAAGCAATCATAATCTCAGATCGGGAATCTGTACTAACATGCAACACAAGCTCATCAACTCAGGCATAACCTAAACAGGCTATTCTACTACTATCTAACCAGCACTATCATGCGGCTCAAAAGCACATATAACAGGCACATAAGGCATCCATCCTAGATCCTTAGTCCTAATCTAGCATGTTGTTCTACTAACTGATAATCATAACATAAACATGTATGGGTATTTTGGGGTACTTACTTGAGCTCGGCTGATTGCATGCACCACACCCCTTTTCTCTTTTCAAAGTTCTTTTCTTTCTGAATTCTTTTCGCTTTTCTAAAACTGTTTTCTTTTAAACAAAAACTGTTTTTACAAAACTGTGTTTTCATTTTGAAAACTTTTAGACTAATCCCTTAGTTTGAGTTCAAACACACCCAAGAGTATGCCCGAATCCCTCAAACCAAGGCTTTGATACCAACTTGTAACGTCCCAAAATTCGTACCAAAATTTTTCTTTAAATCATTACCAAAACCATAATCATAAACACATATCATAAGTCATAACATGAATTCAGAGTATTAATTTCAAAAACATATGTTCATTATCAGAGTAAAACATCCCAGGCTGACTAATCTATGGTGTGTGCCATGCGATCACCCCGAGCTCTTCCCTCCGCTACCGAAAGTACCTGAAACCACAACTAAAAACCGTAAGCACGAAGCTTAGTGAGTCCCCCAACCTACCACATACCATGCGTAAACACATACAGCATATACCGAGCCACGCCTGCTACTTCGGGCCTCGCCCGCTACAACGGCCCCGCCGCTCCAGGCCCCGCCTGGCTTCGAGCCCCGCTCGGATACAGATCTGTTTCGCCTAGGCCTCGCCTGTCACTAGGCCTCGCCCGCCAACATATACTAACACAGAAAATATCACAACACATAAACTAAACATATACTACTGAATCCTATTCTAAAGGCCTCGCCTGTCTTGGGCCTTGCCCATGTCCTGCAACTGATGAGTCATGGAACCCCGTCCACGCTCTTACTGATAGTGAGATACGGGCCCGGCCCACACTCACTCTTTCCCTAACCTGGGCCTCTCCTTTACTCTGCTGCTAATGAGATATGGAACATCGTCCATACTCTGCTGCTGGTGAGATACCGGACCTCGCCGACACTCACCTTCCTACCTGGCACATACAAGTATCACAAAGACAACAAGTATAACTATCCTGCAAACCATTCCTTTGGCACGCGCCCGCTACACTGGACCTCGTCCTGAATATCATACTAGCATACTATGCCTAGGGCTAACCCCCGGGTCTTCCTACTCATAACTACATAGGCCGGCATTGTGGCTGTAAACCCATTCACACAAGGGGAAACTCACCTGCACTTGCCGAACTTCCTGATAACCCCTCTAGCTGTTACCCATCAACTCTCTGAACTCTTGCTCCACTAGCTCCCCGAGCTACCAATATCAACGCAACACTTAGTCTAACTGTCCCCCGAAGGTCAACTAAGATAACTCTGCTCAAATTCAACCTTCCAGGTCAACCCTACTCACCGAGTCTGCCTACCGACTCGTCGAGTTCGAATGCTCAGAGTCCTTCCATTCGCGACTCGACTCGTCGAGTCAACCCATGACTCGCCGAGTCCACCGATTTCCGAGTCCTGTCTTGTCTAACTCACTAAGTCTCCACCCGACTCACTGATTCCAGTCTTACCTCGAAGGGTTTTGGGTTTCACGACTTGACTCGCCGAGTCCAAGAACAGACCCGCCGAGTCCCAGGCAATCTTCAATAGACTCGCTGAGTTTTTCTTCCAACTCGCCGAGTCCACCCATGTGAATCGTCGAGTCGTCCCAATTCTTAATCCATATAGTGGCTTTTCGAGCCATGTTGGGGCTCCAAACTGTATATCCACTCTTCCCAAGTCTATTCCTCACGTAAAGTTGCAAACTTTACGTGAAACCAAGGAGATATGAGCTTAAAACACTTTAGGGCTAGGGCTTGGGGCAAAGATGCTTTACCAACAAACCAAGAACTGATACTTTAAGACTTTCTAGGTCAGAATACACTTAGATCTGAAGGGATCCATCTTGAGTACGTCGAAATCCCGAAATGCATCATACTAGGTCCAAAATCTCCTAAAGAGGGACATGAAGAGATCTAACAAACAACAAGACAAGGAAGGAACTTGATTACCAAAATGAGTAGCAAAGAGATGAATCTTCTGGATCCACAACCTTCTTCTTGAACCCTCAACTTCTTCTTCTCCTTCTAGGCTTCAAGAACACTTAAATCCTTCAATATTGGCTCAAACACTTAAAGAGAGCACTAGAGTTTCATGGGATAAGTTCTGCACAATGGGGGCTACAAATGAGGCTGATAGAAGGAGAATGAGATGTTTAAATAGTGTACAAAGTCCCGGATATAGGGTTTCCCAATACAGATCGGACTCGTCGAGTCGGTTACTTAATCGATCCCCTGGATCCCGCTCCGACTCGCCGAGTTCCTCCTTGGACTCGACGAGTTGGCCCTTTAACTTAGGGTTTTCCTTTCCTTTCTTGGTCTTTCTGATTATGGGTGTTACACAAAGTGCTTATTATTTGATGATTTTGGGTATTTTAGCCTCATACCATTGTGCATGCACGTAAATTTGGAAACTTTACGTGTAAAACCAGTCCTAGGAGCTTAGATCTATGTTATGGACGCACTGAAATCAATTATAATCGATTGTATAGTAGGGACTCAGCGAGTTGTTCTTCAGACTCGACGAGTTGCTCATACGACTCGGCGAGTCACAGACTGGACGTGTTCATATGTGAAGGAGAACTTGACGAGTTGTTCATACAACTCGGTGAGTCGGATGAAGTTAGACTCGATGTTAGCATCGAGGAAGAACTCTTTGATTCTTTGCTAAACTCGACGAGTAGAAGCGGGTAGAGGACTAGAATGGATGATAGGGACTCAGCGAGTTGACAGGCCAACTCGGCGAGTCCAGTCAACATGAAGTTGAATTTGACCAAGAAGTTGACTTTGACTTGCCCAGGGGTAAATAGTCATTTTAATCTGAGATTAGTTATCAATATTTGATTTAGTGTTTATAGGATTTGTAGCCGGGGAGTTCCGGAGCAGCGGTCAGTCAGTTTCCGAATTAGCATCTCGGTAGTCAGCGTTACGAGGTGAGTTTCCTTCCAGTAGGAACGAGTCTACAGCCTCAATGCCGACCCATCTAGTTAGCAGTAGTCTCGTACTTCAGTCCAATGTAGTAGTTCAATGTGCTTGATGTCTTTGTGATTCAAGCCTCTATTTGTGTTTTGTGTTCCGGACTTGAGTCCGATGCAATATGAAGTATATGTGTTTATGATAGTAGTTAAGATTATGCTACGCTATGTTTAGTCAGTTTCCAGACTTCGGTCCGATGCAGAGGGCAAGGCCCTAGTTAGTTCCGGACTCCAGTCCGATGCAGTTTCCGGACTTTGGTCCGATGCAGAGGGCAAGGCTCTGGTTAGTTCTGAACTTCGGTCTGATGCAAAGGGCAAGGCCCTAGTTAGTTCCGTACTCCGGTACGATGCAGTTTTCGGACCTCGATTCGATGCAGTGGGCAAGGCCCAATATGTGTTTATATGTTGTTGTATGGTATGTGGTAGTTTGGGGGGCTCACTAAGCTTCGTGCTTATAGTTTCATTTGGTTTCAGGTACTTCTTCTACCAAAGGTAAGAGCTCGCGTTGATGGCATCACACGCACCACAGCTTCAGTTTTATCCTAGGAGTTTTATTCAGACATTTTGTTATGATTTATATAGTTTTGTTTTGACACCGTTACTATGAATTTTGAGTACTCATTCCACGGTTCTTGTTATATATGATATGGGATGATTTGATTTTAAGTAATATTAAAAAAAAATTGGGTCGTACATTGGGTTGTTACAAGTTGGTATCAAAGCCTTGGTTTGAGGGATTCAGGCATACTTTCGAGTGTGTCTGAACTCAAACTAAGGAAATGGTGAAAGATTTTTAAAAGAGAAACGTTTTCTAAAAGAAATTTTGAAAAGAACTTAGAAAGAAAAAGATTTTTCTTAAAAAGGGGTGTGGTGCATGCGATCAGCCGAGCTCAAGTAAGTATTCCCAAATTACCCATACAAGCTTATGTTATGATTATCAGTTTCAGTTTCACTAGAACAGCATGCTAGAATAGGACTAAGGATCTAGGAGGATGCCTTATGTTCCTACTATATGTATTTCAGCTTTATGAGAATTGCATGCTAGTATTGAGTAAACAGCGGTAGGATAGCCTGGTTAGGTTATGCCTGATAGTATGAGCTTAGCATTGTATGCTAGTGCAGATTAGTCAGTAAGATAGCCAGAGTGGTATATGCTTAATTATGTTCTCAACGCCCGAATGCTGCTTGCTTTGAGCTTTTAGGAGTTCTAGTTGTCTTTCACTAACTAGTGAACGAATATGTTAGGTTACATATTACCAAGACTACATAATTTCAGAAGCTTAGGTCTAGCTCTATTTTGCAACTCTTGTTTGAGTCCAACCGTTATAGGGTAGGATCTCTCATTCGAAGAATTATCTAGTCTGAGTGATATGTAATAGTATTCGCGAGCTAGTTAGGGGAAGAAAGTGGGGAATTCTTATGCCGCTGATGGCGGAGTGTGGGTTGGTGATTACCCTAGTGCAAGCTAGGATGAGATTAGCATCAGATCAGCAATGGTAGTAGAAAGGACTTGGTGGAGTCGAGGCAGTTCTTGGGGAAGGTACAGATAGATGTAGTAGGGGCCCATACTACTGAAAGCAGAGGATATGTACTTGAATCAAGGAAGGTTAAGGCGAAACCAGGAAACTTGTCGTAATAGTGATCCCTCGAGATATATCAGTATTTTTGACGTTGTAGTTATGTGTTTCAGAATGGTGGTTTTACGCCCTAGACCAACAGTCGGCAATTCAGGTGCTGGTGAGTGATCAGGACTAGGCTCGGGAGTCGAGCATTTGGATGATCAGAATATGGAGTTTCGCTCTTCAGAGATTACTCGCATCATACTCGAGCAGACTCCTGTGATCTTTGGTTCGATCAAGGAGGGTATTTTGGAGCTGATGGATGAGAGGTTGAGCACCTTTCGTGCTGAGGTGGCGACCATGATGGGGTCGCGCACGCTCACCTTCAGGGAGTTCAGAGCCTTTGGAGCTCCTGACTATCATGGGGCTCGGGACCCCATAGCGAGTACCAGGTGGTTGGCGGATGTCGCCAATGCTTTCCGCACCAGCAGATGTCCCGAGGGGGACAAGGTCAGACTAGCATCCTGTCTTCTGAAGGACAGGGCACGAGATTGGTGGGAGGAGATCGGGCTTGTCATCGGGGATGACACAACACTTGATGTGATGACTTGGGTTGATTTTACTACCAAGTTTAGAGCCGAGTTTGCACAGGTTATTGAGGTGCAGCAGTTAGCTAGGGAGTTTCAGGATCTCACCCAGACTACAGAGATAATGGCAGAGATTACCGCCAAGTTCAGGGAGAGGGCTCTTCTCATTCCTCAGTATGCAGCTGATGAGGAAATGAAGAAGTACCGTTATCATGAGATGTCGCGGAGTGATATCCACCAGTTTATGAGCCAGTCCAGCTGTAAAACACTGGATGACATGATTGCTAGGGCTCGTGAGAGAGAGATTGATCTAGAGATAAGGAAGAAGAGGAATCCAGAGGTGGTATCTGGCACTGGGAGTTCGGGCAAAAAGCCCAAGGTATCAGGTCACAGATCTAGAGGTCAGCAGAGCCACGGCCGGTGTGGCAAGTGTGGGAGATTGCACGACGGGGCATGCAAGGCAGGGAGTCTCGGTTGCTACAAGTGGATCCGGATCGAGTATATAAGCAGAGATTGTACAGCTACCCCCATTGTTACCGCGGTATTTGATCTGATTTGCTTCCATTGCAATCAAAGGGGACATAAAAAGTCCTAGTGTCCGAGTTTGCCAGCAGTAGCAGCAGCAGGGAAGGTGGGAGCACCTGCCCCTACAACATTGAGGATTACAGACGACCGTCAGGGCCGAAGTGAGGCACCAATGGCGAAGAGTAGAGCTTTTCAGATGACAGCAGAGGAGGCGCGAGCGACTCCTGATGTGGTGACAGGTATGTATCTTCCCTTCATCTCTTTATTAATTTTGATTGTCTCTTATGGTTATATGTTTTTATATAGGGTCGTTTCTTAGTGAACGGCATATCAGCTACAGTATTGTTTGATTCGGGGGCTACCCGATCATTTGTATCACTTGCACTTAGCAAGAGGTTCAGCAAAGCTCCGAGGGAGCTAGATTGTCCACTTGAGGTTGAGATAGCAGATGACAGGACCGTCAGGGTCGCGAGAGCACATAGGGCTTGTTCGTTGTAGTTATTTGATGAGCAGTTTTCAATGGACTTGGTTCCCATTCCCCTGCGATGGAATAAGGTTATAGTGGCTATGGATTGGCTGAGCTCCAATGGGGCAGTGATTGATTATGAGCTACAGTTAGTGAGGGTCCGTACCTCTGGTGGGAGAGAATTAGTGATTCAGGGTGAGAGGCCACAACGCGGACCAATTCTTTGCTCGGTAGCGAGAGCTTGACGCTACTTCCAGCAGGGTTGCGCGGGGTATGTCACCTATGTTTTTGATGCCCGGGAGAAGGGCAAGGTGACTGTTGACGATGTACCGGTGGTACGTGAGTACCTGGATGTATTTCTAGAGGATCTGCCTAGGATACTTCCAAAGAGACAGGTTGAGTTTCGGATTGACCTGGTTCCGGGTGCGGCTACGATAGCTAAGGCGATGTATCGGTTGGCTCCTCCAAAGATGTAGGAGTTCTCTACGCAGCTGCAGGAGCTGCTAGACAAGGGTTTCATCAGACCGAGCAGTTCACCATGGGGAGCCCCGATCCTGTTTGTGAAGAAGAAGGATGTCTCGCACCGTATGTGTATAGATTAGGGGGAGTTGAACAAGGTAACGGTGAAGAACCGTTACCCACTCCCGAGGATAGATGATTTGTTCAATCAACTTTAGGGAGCATCTTGGTTTTCCAAGATTGATCTGTGCTCCGGTTATCATCAGATGCAGGTCAGAGGTGAGGATGTCCAGAAGACAGCTTTGAGGACCCGTCATGGTCATTATGAGTTTGTGGTGATGCTGTTTGGGCTCACCAATCCTCCAGCCGCGTTCATGGACCTCATGAACTGTGTATGCAGGCCGATGTTGGATCGTTCTGTGATAGTGTTCATTGACGATATCATGGTTTATTCCAAGACTAGCAGCATGAGGAGCACCTGAGGGAGGTACTAGAGACTTTGAGGAGGGATAGACTTTTCGTGAAGTTCTCCAAGTGCGAGTTCTGGTTGCGTGAGGTGCAGTTCCTTGGACACCTCGTCAACTAGAAGGGGATATTGGTGGATCCGGTTGAGATAGGGGTCGTGATGCAGTGGGAGGTCCTGAGGTCTCCATCTGAGATTCAGAGCTTCCTAGGGTTGGCATGGTACTACAGGAGATTCATCCAGGACTTCTCCAAGATAGCAGTTCCACTTACCCGACTGACTAGGAAGTCGGTGGTGTTTCGCCGGAGGCCTGAGCAGCATGCATCATTTGAGACCCTCAGACAGCGATTGTGCGAGGCACCAATTCTTACCCTTCAAGAAGGAGTGGATGACTTTGTAGTCTATTGTGATGCTTCGATCAGAGGGATGGGAGCAGTGTTGATGCAGCGAGGGCATGTGATAGCATATTCCTCTAGATAGTTGAAGCCTCACGAGGCTAACTATCCGACACATGATTTGGAGTTGGGAGCAGTCGTGTTTGCTCTCGAGATTTGGAGACATTACCTCTATGGGGTCCGCTATACCATTTACACGGATCACAAGAGTCTTAGGTACCTCATGGACTAGCCGAATTTGAACATGAGGCATTGTTGATGGTTAGATGTGGTAAAGGACTACGATTGTGAGATCCTTTATCATCTGGGCAAGGCCAACGTTGTGGCCGACACCCTGAGCCGCAAAGCGATGGCAGCACTGATTAGAGACATATGTCTGACGATGACGGTGATTACTCCATTGTTGGAACAGATTAGAGAGGCACAGGCTGAGGGCCTGAAGGAGGAGAGGCAGAAGTGTTAGAGGATTGTGGGCCAAGTAGCTTCTTTCGATTATGACAGTCGAGGATTTTTGACCAGTCTGGGTGCTGTATTGGGGAGGAGTACGGCAGATGTTGATGGATGAGGCCCAATTATTGGTGGCCCTGCATGAAGTGGGACGTAACCTGGTATGTAGAAAGATGCCTGACCTGCAGGAAGGTCAAGGTAGAACACTAGAGAACCCATGGGAAGATGCAGCAGTTAGACACTCCGACGTGGAAATGGGAGGATATCACTATGGATTTCATCAATAAACTTCCCAGGACCGCATGTGGAGTTGACTCGATTTCGGTCATAGTGGATCGGCTGACCAAGAGCGCACATTTTATACAGATTCAGGAGAGCATATCGGCCGAGAAGTTAGGCGATATTTATGTGCACGAGGTAGTGGCATGGCATGGGGTGCCTGTATCATTAGTATCAGACCGACACGTCTGTTTTACTTCCAGGTTTTGGAAGCGGTTTCATGACGAGATGGGGAATCGTCTTCATTTAGCACCGCTTTCAACCCCCAGATGGATGGGCAGAGCGAGAGGACGATTCAGACTCTCGAAGACATGCTTCAGGCATGTGTCCTAGAGAGTGTTATTAGGTTCCAGAAGAGTGGCAACATGGGCCCCAGATTAATTGGTCCTTTTAGGGTTTTGGCCCGGGTGGGTCGGGTTGCTTATCGGTTGGATCTTCCGGCAGAGCTTAGCCAGATCCACAACACTTTCCATGTTTCTCAGTTGAGGAAGTGTTTGGTGGACGAGTCAGCAGTTGTACCTTTGGAGGATATTCAGGTTGATAGCAGCTTGAATTATATCGAGAGACCAGTTGCGATCTTAGACCGGAAGGCGAAGACCTTGAGGAACAAGGTGGTTCAGTTAGTGAAGTTGCGATGGCAGCATCGAACGGGTTCAGAGTGGATGTGGGAGACCGAGGGTGAGATAAGGGAGCATTATCCAGAGTTATTTTTAGATTTAGCAACATCGGACTTCAAGGACGAAGTCTAAGATAAGTGGGGGAGAGTTGTAATGCCCCATTTTCTGGTATGTAGTTTAAATAAGTATTTTCAATTCTTAAGGGGTACTCGACGAGTCTGTAGCCCAACTCGTCGAGTAGAGACGGGATGATCACGCAAATTGAGTTAGCTACTCGATGAGTCCATTTGCTAGGACTCGGTAAGTCTGCCTGTCTAGATGAAGCCCTAATTTTAATGGTCTGCACCCTATTTAAAGACATTTATGCGCCCCAACCTCGCCTCTATCACCCTCAGAACATTTCTTATCAAACCCTAGCCTCCTTAAAGAGTGTGTGAGTGATTGTTGCCTTGTGAAGGAACTTATGGTGCATTTTGGAGCAAGCAGAAGAAGGAGAAGGTTGAAGAGTTCAAGGAAGAAGAAGTAGATCCGGAACACATTCCTCTGTGGTCATCTTTTCTTGTAATAAAGTCTCCATCTTTCTTATTGATCTAATAGATATTGTTTGTCCCCAAATTGTTCATATTAAGCTCAAAAACCCCAAATCCTTTGTAATAAAGCCTTATGATGGAGTTATACTTCAGATCTTGTCTCTCTTGAACTCCAGGAGCTCATTATAGCCACCTTTATGCAATCTTGGCCTTGTTCGAAACCCTAAGTGCTTAGTATTTGATGATTTTGGGTATTTTAGCCTCATACCCTTGTGCATGCACGTAAAGTTGGAAACTTTACGTGTAAAACCAGTCCTAGGAGCTCAGATCTATGTTATGGAAGCACTGAAATCGATTAGAATCGACTGTATAGTAATAGCATGCTTGGGACTCGGGGATTTGTTCTATAGACTCGACGAGTTTCTCATACGACTCGGCGAGTCACAGACTGGACGTGTTCATATGTGAAGGAGAACTCGACGAGTTGTTCATACAACTTGGCAATTCGGATGAAGTTAGATTCGATGTTAGCATCGAGGAAGAACTCGTCGAGTCATCACCAAACTCGACGAGTAGAAGCAGGTAGAGGACTAGAATGGATGATAGGGACTTGGCGAGTTGACGAGCCAACTCGGCGAGTCCGGTCAACAGGAAGTTGACTTTGACCAGGAAGTTGACTTTGACTTGCCTAGGGGTAAATAGTCATTTTACCCTGAGATTAGTTATCAGTATTTGATTTAGCGTTTATGGGATTTGTAGCCGGGGAGTCCCGGAGCAGCGGTCAGGCTGTTTCAGATTTAGCATCTCGGCAGCCAGCGTTATGAGGTGAGTTTCCTTCCAGTAGGAACGGGTCTACGGCCATAATGTCGACCCGTCTAGTTAGCAATAGTTCAGTATGCTTGATGTCTTTGTGATTCAAGCTTGTATTTGTGTTATGTGTTCCAGACATGAGTCCGATGCAGTATGTAGTATATGTGTTTATGCTAGTAGTTATGATTATGCTATGCTATGTTCATTCAGTTTTTGGACATCGGTCCGATGCAGAGGGCAAGGCCCTAGTTAGTTCCGGACTCCGGTCCGATGCAGTTTCTGAACTATGGTCCGATGTAGAGGGCAAGGCCCTGGTTAGTTCCGGACTTCGGTCCGATGCGGAGGGCAAGGCCCTAGTCAGTTCCGGACTCCGGTCCGATGCAGTGGGCAAGGCCCAATATGTTTTTATATGTTGTTGTATGGTATGTGGTAGTTTGGGAGAGCTCACTAAGCTTCTTGCTTACAGTTTCAGTTTTGGTTTTAGGTACTTCCGCTAGCAAAGGGAAGAGCTCGGGTTGATGGCAACGCACCCACCACAACTTTAGTTTTATCTTGGGAGTTTTATTCACACATTTTGTTATGATTGATATAGTTTTGTTTTGACATCATTACTATGACTTTTGAGTACTCATTCCACGTTTCTTGTTATATATAATATTGGATGATGTGATTTTTAGTAATATTAAAACAAAAAATTTTGGGCCGGACTTTGGGTTGTTACACTTTGGCAGTAGTTGGGATACATATCTCTCAATGGCCTAGTTTTCTAACAAAACAACTACCACACCAGTATTGATCGACCTCCTTTTGATATGCTCTATGGGATAAAGTTTCGGAGCCTGATTTACAGGGGTGAGGTCGTTCAACGAGTTATAGGTAACACGGAGGCGGTGCTTCGTACGACCGATTTGATCCAACAGGTGCGCGGGACGTTGTAGACCACACAGAGATGACATAATAGCTACAATGATAGGCACCGATTGGATTTGATGTTTCATGTAGGAGACATGGAACTCCTGAACGTGTCACCTTGGATAGGTGTCATCCGGTTCAGGAAGCGGGGCAAGCTAGGCCTTAGATACATTGGTCCTTTTAGGGCTATCGCCCGAGTGGGCAGGGTAGCACATCTTTTTGAGCTACCCGAGGAGCTCAATCAGGTTAACACCACTTTTCATATGACTCAGTTTCATAACTATTTGGTTGATGAATCCGTAGTGGTGCCATTAGAGTATATCCATGTGGAAGAGTGCTTGAATAACATATAGAGACCGATTTTGATTCTTGACAAAAGACAAAGACTTTGCAGAACTTGGTTGTGGGTTTAGTGAATGTGCAATGGAAGCACTAGAAAGGGTTCAATGTGGACGTAGGATCCTGAGTAGGAGATGAGGGAGCATTACCCAGAGTTATCTGTGTTGGTGGACTTCGAGGATGAAGTATGATTCAAGTGGGAGAGAATTGTAATGCCCGGTTCCTAGGTAAATTCTTTATGTTTAAAATATTTAATTTTTGCATGGAAGGCCATTATGTTTGGGCGTAACTGAGAGTTACACCGGGTGTAAATCCTTAAGCATGGTTGTGAGTTCCACTTGAGTACGATGCGCGTACCTAGATTACGCAGAGCATAGTCATGGCAAAGGCAAACCCTAATTTTTTGGTCTTCGACCTTATTTATAGACCTTAACCCCTTGGAAAACCATCTTACCATCAGCAACCACCCTCTCTCTTAGCCTCCATAAAACCCTAACCTTATTTGTGTGAATCTCAAGCTTATTCTGTAATTTTTGATGTGTTATACTGAAGAAGGAGATCTTCAAAGGAGTGCTTGGAGACCATAGCTTTTCGATAAAGACTTTATTCATCTTGATCATCCTTCTGGACGTATAAAGTCTCAACTTATATGATTGTTTTGCATAGATCTAGATTTAGCTTAGGGTTTTGGCATGTTTTGGTCCCAAGAGTTGGTTCTTATGAGTACAAGCTACTCCAACGTTCAGGTTAGTTAATTTATGATGTTTCTGAGTATCTCGAGCCATAAAAATGGAGTCATTGATGTTATTTCTCACTCTTAATAGAGTTTGAGATTGTTTAAGAGTGTTTAGGACATAGGGTTTGGTTTTGGGATCTATTAAGCCATTGAAAAGCTTAAAGTAGTTGAATTTATCTATTAAGACCTTCCTAAGATTAAGATCTATGAGTTGGATGAAAGGTCTTTAAGCATTAAGAGCTTAATAGCAATTTTTGGGCAACTGACTAGTACGTTGGGCTGACCCTCTAGGTACGCATGGCGTAACGGATTTAGCTCCTGTCCCTTTTAATGAATGCTCAGTATCTTGGGCGTTCACATGGTGTACTCACCTGAAGTCCATTTAGGCTATTTTTGGGCCTTGAGCCATGGTTAGTTGGGTCTAGAGTAGAAAGGTAGACAAGTCTTTTACCCATTGTAAGAGAGATTATGATGTAGACCTGTATTTGTAATTTATTACCCTAAATAGTGAATATAGATTGTTTGAATGTGTTTAATATGAGGAGTCGTTGTAGTAGCAGCTTTTGTGTGTGATTTTTTATCATCATATTGAGGTGAGTCTCTTCACTGTACTCATGGGTCAAAGGCACCAATGTCGGCCCACTAGATTATGTTTGCAGGACATTGGTTGTCTGTGTGATAGTTGCATGTTTTGTGTATTGGCGGACCTATTCTGCGAGCTAGGGTGAGGGCCATTATGCTCATTGGGCAGGGTCCATTGTGCGAGTCTAGGCGAGACATGTTATAGTCAGTGGGCGGGCCCGATCATTGAGTTACGGTGAGACCCGTTATACTCATTGTGTGGGACACATTGCGTGTATGGTATGTGTTATTTTGGAGAACTCACTAAGTTCTATGTTTACGGTTTGTGTTTAAATGTTTACCGATACTTTTTGTTCAAAAGGGAAGGACCCGACCTGATCGCATCGCATCCACCCGTCTCCATCATTTTACAAGTTTTGGATTGTTCTCTGATAACTATTTTCTATCTTGACATACTTAGATAATTTGAGATGTCTAATTGATGATTTTTGTTGATTCAAAATAAAAAAAATTCTTATTATTTTTGGGATATTACAGTTGCGTCATGGATCCTCCCAGCTACAAAAAGCACAAAAACTAAACAAGTAACTTTCTCGGATTTAACCCCATAAAAAGGATCGCTCAACTAATGTCAATAAATTTTTATTCTAAATAAGTCAATCCCTGGCAATGACGCCAGAAACTTGTTGTGTTTTAGATTCACGAAAAGTTAGAAATTTATAATCCTATCTAATTTTACTAGCTAAAACACAATTAGGCAGTGTACCTAGTGGTTTAGTAGTATAGTAAAGTAAGTAAGGGGTCGAACACATGGAACAAAAGTTTGAATTGAAAATGATCGCTATTAATTAAACTAAAAAGAAATAACATTAAATGGGGGGGGGGGGGGGCGTAGCTGTCAAAAAAGTTAAATCGAGCAATTTAACTACTAATATTTAAACTAAAACGAGTAACTAGAAAACAATTTTTAATCAAGAATAAAAGGTACTTACGTTTAGCTTTGAATCCCCTTTTTCCTATGGTTGATTTCTTAGCAATGCATTAATTATGTTGGTTACACTTTATATGTTACTAGTTATCATGATTCATATTTCTAGTATTTACCAATTCATGAACTACTATGTAATGGTCAAACACAAGTGCACACTAAATTGATGTTGATGTTAATTGGACCATGAATGATAAGATCTAACAATTACTTTTCTATGGTCAAGAAAAGAAATTCACGCACACAATAATATTGTTAATGCTCTCTAACACAATTAAAGCAACTAACTTTTTCCACGTAAATCTTGGATATGTTCTATCTCAATATCTAGCAATTCATTGATCATAAAGACTCGATAACAACTTTATGCAACAACAATAATCATCTAATTACACAAAAATTGCAGGAAGAGTAATAAACATAAGAACTTTAATATGATAGGATATGATTTACCAAAGACAAGTAAAAATCAACTTCATAAATGCATAAATTACCGAAGTCAACACATAGTATTGAGGTTCATTTACAATACACGAAAGTATGGGGTATTAGCCAATAATCAAAGTAAAGGAACACATAAACATGAAGTAAACTAGACTAAAATAGTCGAATATATACTTTCATCAGCTTCCACAAAACTTTGACCTAAAATTCGAATATATACTTTCAAAAATTAGGTGCCACGTCATGGAAGAAAGGATCTCCATGAGGTGGGAGACACTTTAAACGTGTATGCTCCAAGTCTTCCATGCAGATAATCGGGAAGGTTCCATGCTTCCACGTCGTGGAATCTTTTTTATGCATGTTTCTTCTCTTTTTTCTTATTGATGAACTCTTCCAACCTATGAGTTTCCAGCTTTGTCAAGTTTGGTCCTTTTCCTTGAGAATGTCCTTTCTTTATACAAAATATAATTTATAGTTTATAAGCACCAAATATTTTCGTAATTAAAGAAAATATGGCTAAAATGTATTTAAATAATGCATAAATATATGTATTAATATAGAAATATCAAAATACCCAACACTTGCCTTTTGATTGTCCTCAAGCAAAACATACTTTTTCAATATATCGCATATAAACTATGCTGAGTAATAGCATATGAAAACAATCCAATTTCAACTCATCACTTTTGTTTCACCTTAATGCATATATTTGTGTATAAATAAATCCTAAGTGCTTCCCAAGCTTCAAATACTCACAATCCTCATAAACGCTCCCCGCTTATTTTGAACGGACAATTGCATAGCATCTCTTTGTATCTCTCCCAAGCCTCATATAGTGACTCCCCATCGACTTGTTGGAAGTTTTAAATATTCTTACTTAATTTAGCAATCTTAGAGGGCGGGATAAATTGTTGTATAAACTCCATTCTCAAGTTGGCCTTTGTTGAAATCGCTCTCGGTGGTAGTGATTTTAGCCAAGTCCTCGCCATGTCCTTGAGTGTTACGGTAAGAAGTCTTAACATCACCGTGACTTTCGTCACATTCAGAATATTGAAGTAATTGACCATCCCAAGTATTTCATCGATGTGCTTGTAAGCATCCTTGTGGTCTTTCTTGAAAAAGGGAATGTCTTTGAGCATGTCAATGATGTGCCATTTAGCTTAAAGTTCGGTGTGGCTGGAATTTCGGGTCACACGAGAATGGGGACATTATCATCACGCATCCGCCTATTCTGCTCTTCCATTGCAATAGTCGTAATGTCCTCAATTTCGTTGTCAGTTTCACTTCCTTCTTCCTCTTCGGTTTTACTCTCGATTTCTGGGTCGTGCCTGCTATCCTTTTTTGTTAGGTTTCTTGAAAAATGAGACTCCATATAAACTACAACCTTTTTTGATTTCCAGATTACTTATTTCTCCCTTGGTGTTTTTTTTATCTAAATCAAATTCGTCCGGCTTCTTGTCCTTCCTTTGCTTGTGAAATTTGGATTTTGGATCATTGGAGGGTGGCACAATCTTTGAGGAATATCCAATGGTCATGAACTTCTAGAACAAAATAGAAAATCACACATAAAACAGACAAAAAACATAATAAAAATAAAACTGATATGGTTTGTTACCACGTCGTGGGAAAGAGATCGCCATGTCGTGGATCCTGTGAACTAGGAAAAACACAAAAATAAGTTTTTGCGGATTCAACTGCACAAAAAAGATCATTTAACTATTGAAAATAAATTTTTAGTCTAAAGAAGTCGTTCCCCGATGACGACACCAAAAACTTGATGTGTTTTAGATTCACTTATAGTTTTAAATTTATCACCCTATCTAATTTTACTTGCTAAAACACAATTAGGCAGTGTACCTAGTTGCCTAGTAGCATAGTAAAGTAAATAAGGAGTCGAACACAGGGAACAAAATTTTAAACAGAAAACATTTGTTAATAATAAAACTAAAAAGAAATAACTTTAAATGGGGGATTGGGGGTTATGTGTTAGAAAAACTTAAATCAAGCACTTTACCTAATAAGAGTTTAAACTAAAACGAGTAACTAGAAAATGATTTTTAATCAAGAATAAAGGCAATTCCGTTTAGCTTCGAATCCCCTTTTTCATGTGGTTGATTTCTAAGCATTAGATTCATTATGTTGGTTGCCAATTTATGAGTTAGTAATTATCGTGATTCGATTTCTTGTATTAGCCAATTCATGAACTACTATGTAATGGTCAAACACAATTGGACACTAAATTGATGTTAAGATGAGTTGGGCTATAAATAATAATATCTAAAAATTACTTTTTTATGCTCAAGACAAGCAATTTAATCACACGGTAATATTAATGCTCTGTAACACAATTACAACAACTAACTTTCACCACTTAACTATAGGATATGTTCTATCTCTAGATCTAGCAATTCATTGATCATAAAGAACTAGATAATAAGTCTATGCAATAAGAGTTATCATATAATTACATTAAACTTGCAAGAAAATAAAGATAAAACTTTAACATGCTAGGATATGATTTACCAAATACAAGTAAAAACCAACTTCATAAATCCATAAATTAGTGAAATCAACACATAGTATTAGGGTTCATCTACACTAAAAAAAAGTAGAGGGTATTAGCCCATAATTAAAGTAGAAAAACACACAAACATGAATTAAACTAGATTAAACATAGTTAAAAGTAGTAAACTGAATGATTGATGTTGTACTTCACTCAAAATTTCTTCAATCCTTGATCTCTACTTGATTTCAATCCTTCCAAGGTTTTCTCAGAAGTTTATCGTCACTTTTAGTAGTAGGTTTCAACAGATTCCCCAAAAATATCTTCCTAAAAGTCGAATATATAGTTTCCAAAAAGTTAGTGCCACATCATGGAAGAATGGCTCTCCATGAGTTGAGAGACAGTTTAAACGTGTATGTTCCAAGTCTCCCATGTAGATAAACGAGAAGGTTCCATGCTTCCATCTTGTGGACCAATGCTAGCCATGTCGTGGGATCTTCTTACACATGCTTCTTCTCTTTTTTCCTAATTGATGAGGTCTTACAACCTCAAAGTTTCTAGCTTTGTCCAATCTGGTCATATTCCTTGAGAAAGTCCTTTTTGGCTACAAAATACAACTTATACTCTATAAGTACCAAATATATTTGTAATTAACCAAAAAAACTAAAATGTATTTAAATAATCCATATATATATATATATATATATATATATATATATTTATATATATATATATATATATATATATATATATATATATCAATATCAGTCTCATAGGAAAAGAAAACACGCATTCACTCCTCAACAGTGGAGATTATTTATTCACACTAGACGGATCACTTCGAGATGCTATTAAATTTACGAAAAAAGTTCGCAGTGGGGTATGCATGTTCCTATTCCTTGCTTAAATTTTAAATTTTACGACATTGCATTTCATTTCAGTATTTAGTTTCTTATAAAATTGATTTGTAAGGAATGGATGTAAGTATCAAGTTAGAAGTATAACATTTCCTACTTGGAGAGAAAGTATAATATCTCCTTTCCAAGTATTGTTACACAATTATTTCTCCTTTCATTTCCAACTTCCTGCTCTAGGTAGCTTATTGATTGAAAATAGTGACCATACTCATAACAAGCCCCGTAGTATTACTATAAATAGGAATGTCCTTTTGGGTTGCACGCAAGCTCAAAGTAAAGCAGAACTGAAAAGACATTTATTTGAGGGACTTATTTTGTTAATTATTTAATAGTTTAACTAATTAATAGTAAATAAAGAAATATAGAATATTCCATAATTATTTGAATACCATTGATAATTACTAATATATTTGGTAATTATCTTTAGGGTTTCAAACCACTTTCTATAAATAAAGGGGTCAAATACATGTTTTGATATGATGGAAACATCGCCTTATTACTCCAAAACATCGGAACCTATGAGGATACCTAGAAAAACATGAAGATTAAATACCATGACATGGCACCCTATCTATCACGGCATGATGATGAACAATATCATCGTTTTGAGCTTATTTTGTGTTCTTTCTTGGTGATTTGTTCAAATCTGCTAGAGTTTTGCGTCTTGGGCGTGATTACAAGAGATGAATTCTACTTTGGGTTCTATATTCCAATCAACCAGCTTGTCTAAGTAAAGACTCTACGATGAAACCAAAGGTATGTTTTTGTTCTATTAAGTTCTAAATAAGTTGCATAGATTAGTTGAGTTTAGATCTAATTGTTTCGAGTGTTAGATCAGATTTGTTTATGGTTTGCGATGCCATTTTGTTTGATCTAATGAGGTTCAAACCTCGTCAGTGGTATCAGGCAAGGTTAACTCAAGTCTATTGCACTTAGAATTTGTCCTTTGAGTATGTTAAGGTTTGTATTTGTAGGGTTTCTGTTTTCAATTGTTTAAAAGTCTAGAAATTTTCCTTGATTGAGATTGAAAATGTTTTTGCTTTAAAATTGATGTTTAAGTCGTTCTTCAACTTCGCCAAGACGTTGCTGATCCTCAACCACGTTGTGGTATCTACTCGGATCATGATTAACTTAATCTTCATGACGTGATCAACTCATATTCACATTGTGACTTGCTGTTGAGAACAAAAAAATAATTTAATAAAACGGCGTGTTTTATGTGTGTCATGATGTGGTAGATCTTTCCCCACGTCTTAAAACCCGAAGTTCCAGATTCTTCTATTTTTTTTGGTTACTCGCACTTTTTCAATTTTAACCACAATAAACTAGCATTTATACTAAAAGATAAAGTCACATTTGATTTAATTATAAGATTAATTAAAAGACAAAAGATTAGAACGCATATAATTTAATTGTTGACTTCTTAGTCATTAGAATTAAAAGACATGTAATCAACAAAAGTGTATATATAGTAAAATAGTATTTTTTTATGTATAACATTAAAAATAAACATTGTGTTCTCGCATGTTTCTTAAATTTGCATTGTTAGTCTTACCACGACTTGACTCATCTACTTTATTTGCTATAAGGGAGGTTTAAGGTAGGTCTCTATGAATTATAATGAGGTCAGCTTTTAAGAGGCATTATATGTTAGAGATAAATTTTCGCTTAATATTATGATTGAAGTATTATGCACATTTTGTGATTAATCTTGTGAGATTATATGGCCTTTGTATGCAACTAGTACTAACAATTAATTAATATATGAGGAACATACATAGTGGGGCAATGGGTAGTAACCTTACATAAGTGTGTACCCAAATAAGATTATATGGTAACCTTTGAGTTGAAAGATAGCCTAGGTATGATATTAACTTTATGATGGGAGTCAGTTGAGTTGATTTCTAGATGTCCATTTTGACACATGGTACACCAAGGTATGGTGATACTACATGGAGTGATGTTGGACTATACGATGTTGGATAAAGTAAATATCACATGGGATCTAGGTGGTGAACCATGGTTAGATTTTGGCACCGCTTGTACTAATCCTTAACGACAATGGGATCTAGGTGGCCAAAGTATAACAAAACATTTTTTGGAAACTATTTTCTTTATTAAATTATATTTGAATAAAGATGTTGTTTCAAAGTATAAAACTCTAAGGACGCCATGATCAATACACAACATAGTTACAGTGTAAAGGCCTGCGAACAAGAACTCTATTGCAGGCTGGTTTTACCTTTAATCACTCAGAATCCTATTTAAATCTTTAGCATTCTTCACACCGTTACCTACGATGCATAAAATTTGAGTGGGTCAGGTGGGGAAACCTAGTGAGTTATATATGGTTTTCAATCCCACAATGTTATATTAATCAATAGCCTACAAAGCCAACTGTCATCCAACAACACATCATAATCACCTATAAAACATTTCCCTAAAACTACCCATCCCGCTGATCCTTATATACTGATCCTAATATAGTGATCCTCTAAGATCTATGCTGATGGATAATTATAAATAACTAGTTAACTATACAACCTTAGGGTGTCCTTTGCATCAAGCACTAATCAATAAAGACAACTATAAGGGGGGTGGAGTGCATCAAATGAAGACACAACCAATTAACACCTACAAACTATAAGTCAACTATCGTATTCCATAAGACTAGATTTAATCAGTGGTCGTCATCACATTCTAGTAGATGACTGGTCAACCTTTGGTGTGATACAAATAGGTAATCCAAGTGCCTATCGGCTGCCTAACCTAGACATACCTAGTAGGGGTCCGCTACAGACACACCCTATATGGATATCTAAGTACGAGTGAGAATACTTAATATAGTACTCTTGTACGTACAATATACTCCACCAAAACCATCAAATTCGTCGAATGAATTTCTATTCTGCATTCCCATGTCAACCCCCTAATGCTATCTATTATTCAAAGTTAACTAATCATCTCTTTTAGGTCTTAGGGTATAACTAATCAAATTCCAATACCCATATTCATCACAAAGTTTTTGTCTATGTAATATTTTTACAAGACAAGGCAATATTCTTTCATATTATCTCGAAGTTAAATGTCTTTGGAAAACCTTAGTTTGTACTAGACCAATTTACTATTCCTCATCAATACAATCTTCAAGATGTCATCTCGATATAGAATATGACTATACTATTATTCAACTTATTTGGATCTAATCAACCTTTATATCTCTTAGTTTAGAAACTAGACTAGGCTACCATCCTTGTTATCATCTTCTAATACCAACTCTGTTTAGGCAAAACTATCTTAATTTAGTATATTCTTCTAATACACAGTATTAGGTATTAATATTCATTTATCTTCCTTAGTAGTAATACTTCTATTGTTAATATAGAGGTAGGTTCAAACGTTTCTCACATCTATTATAAAACACATTTTCATTCATAATTGTTATAAAAACACCACCGTATCACATAGTCAAAACATAACATCACATCCCAAGATCAAAATATAAAAGCTACTCGTGTGTGTACTGATCAAGCCGGCGACTTCCCGTGATCCTCACTGGTACCTGAAACACATAACACAACCCTGTAAGCATAAATGCTTAGTGAGTTCCCCAAAATACCACACACAGTACATATTAGCCACTCGAGGATATAACTCTGTTTGACCCTCTGGTCAATGTGTCTCAGTGGGACCCTCCAGTCCCATAACTCTGTGGGCCCTCTGGCCCTAACTTTGTGGACCTTAAGGTCCTAACTCAGAAAACTCTGGCACATACATAGCATAAATCACATAGAAATCACTTCATGCAAAAGCATACAAAATACTCTGTCACATAAATCTAATTACCACTCTAGGTAAAGTATACTGAGAAACCTCACCTCGGGTAACTCGGTAAAATCTTGAACTCTGTAAAATCCGATCTAGCCTCCGCCTAATCATATGAAATAAACACTCTAAATCAATACATCTCTCAAGGCTAGACTATTCCTCCTCTTAGTACTATCAAAAGGGTAAAAGACCATTTTACCCCTCTCATGGCTCAAAGACCCTAATGTCAACCAAACCCTAAAAGTCAACAAAAATCAACTCCCCGGGTTACCCTGCGCGTACCACACATGTACGCTGGGCGTACCCGGTGTCTTTATAGAAAGCGGGGTGCGCGACCTCTTATGTCGCGCGTACTGGGATTACACCCATCGTAACACCCAGTTTCAGACTCTAAGCATTTTGGGGTCTTAATCCTTTAAGACCCACGTCCAACTTCTAGATCTGACCATTTATAACCCTCTTAATCCATAAAGTCAGCGACTGTAAGCCTTTGCATGGCTGGACAAGACACTAACACCCATAATACTCCACTTCCTAACACTAAAAAGCTCAATACTCATGCATAACCTCATATCCACGACCAAGATTGAAATTTATGGATTTATAACACAAATACCACTGAAATGGGACAGATCTAGGTCCAAGGAGCACATTACACTCATAAAGTCTCCACCTTTGGGACTTTTAAGCCTAAAATGGTCCATGAAACATCAAACCAAAATGAAGAGGAAAGTTCTGAACTTTATACCTCCAAATGTAGCTCCTTCTCCTTCACTAACACACCAAGGCACTTTTAGCTCCAAAACACTCACTCTCAAGCTAAGGACGATTGGGAGGCTCTCTTAGGGTTTTACTCACTGATATGGATGCTGAGAAATGAGCCTTAGCATCCATTATATCGTACACAAGTCAAATATTAGGGTTTGCATTTGGACCCATTACGCCCAGCGTAACCCTGTGACTCTGCGTCCAAATTAAGCGCATGAGTACACGCAACGTACTCCCCAGTACGCCCAGCGTACTCATTTGCTACAAGAACTCTTACAAAGGACCACTTTTGACAACTTGACAAAATGGAAGGATATAATAGCTTTACCTGGAATTCAGGATGTTACAATTCCCCCCCCCCCCCCCCTCTTACTAGAACCAGACTTCACCCTCGAAGTCTCATGCCGAAAACAACTCCGGATGCTGCTCCCGCATCTCTGACTCCGGCTCCCAAGTCAGTTCGGACCCCTTCCGGTGCTGCCACTGGACCTAAACCAGTGACACCTGGATATCCTCCAATGGTACCACTACCGACTCGTCGGCTATACACTTCTTCAGCTGAGACACGTAGAAGGTATCATGAATCTGGCTCAACTCCGTTGGTAGCTCCAATCGATATGCTACTTTACCCACCCTCTCAATAACCCTGAACGGTCCAATATACCGGGGCCCCAACTTGCCCCTTTTCCTCAATCGGATCACTCCTTTCCAAGGAGACACTTTCAGGAGTACAAAATCTCCAACCTGGAACTTGAGCTCAGATCGGCGCCTATCCGCGTAACTCTTCTGGCGACTCTGAGCCATCAGCAATCTCTATCTAACCTGCTGAATCTGCTTTATCGTCTGAAGCACTATCTTTGTGATGCCCATCACTCGCTGCCCTACCTCTCCCCAACAAATGGGAATCCAATACCTCCTCCCATACAATAACTCAAAGGGAGGCATACCAATGCTCGAATGGTGGCTGTTGTATAAGAAAACTCAGCCAAAGGTAGATACGTGTCCCAACTTCCTCCGAAGTCCAACACACATGCCCGAAGCATGTCCTCGAGCGTCTGAATCATCCGCTCACTATGTCCGTCCGTCTGCGGGTGGTAAGCGGTACTGAAATGCAACCTAGTACCCAACTCCTCATGGAACTTCTTCCAGAACCTGGAAGTGAAACGCACATCTCGATCCGACACAATCAAGATCGGCACACCATGCCGCAATACCACCTCTCTCACATACACTTCTACCAGCCTCTCTACGAAAGAGCTCTCACTAATAGCAAGAAAATGAGCGCTCTTCGTCAGTCGGTCGATGATCACCCAAATTGCATCGACACGTGTTGCAGTCCTCGGCAATTTGATGATAAAATCCATGGAAATATGTTCCTACTTCCACTGGGGAACCTCAAGCGGCTGCAACTTGCCATGCGGACACTGGTGCTTAGCCTTAACCTTGCAACAGGTCAAGCGCCTCTCTACAAACCAAGCCACATCCCTCTTCATATAGGGCCACCAATAATCTTTTTTTAGGTCCAAGTACATCTTAGTGGCCCCGGGATGGATCGAAAACCTCGACCTGTGCGCCTCCTCCATCAAAATAGGACGTGCCCCACCCTCAAATGGCACCCAAATCCGGCCCTGGAAGGTCATAAGCCCCCGACTATCGGCAATGAACTCTGATATCAGCCCAATCACCCGCTCTCGCTTGCAGTTCTCCGGTCTCATGGCCTCCACTTGGGCCCCCCGAATGGTGTCCAACACCGGAGTCATCACTGTCAACCTCATACAAACATCTCCAAAAGGGGCACTCTTTTCCCTGCAACTCAAAGCATCGGCTACCACATTAGCCTTGCCTGGGTGGTACAGGATCTCACACTGGTAATCCTTTACCACGTCCAACCATCTCCTCTGACGCATGTTCAGGTTGAGCTGATCCATCAGATACTTCAAGCTCTTGTGGTCTGTGTATATGGTACACCGAACCCCATTCAAATAGTGATGCCAAATCTTGAGGGTGAACACCACAGCCCCCAACTCCAGATCATGCGTAGGATACCTCGTCTTATGACGCTTCAGCTGCCTCGATGCGTATGCTATCACATGCCCTCTCTGCATCAGCACCGCGCCTAGACCTAATATCGACGCATCACAATATACCACAGAGTCCTCCATTCCCTCCAAAAGGGCCAACACTGGGGCTTCGCACAATCTCTGGCGAAGTGTCTTGAATGAGGCCTACTGCTCCGGGCCCCAACTGAAATCCACGCCCTTTCGGGTCAACCTGGTGAGAGGAACCGCAATCCTGGAGAAATCCTAAATGAATCTCCGATAATATCCGGCCAACCCCAGTAAACTCTTGATCTCCGAAGGGGATCTCGGTACCTCCTAGCTCATCACCGCCTCAATCTTGGCCGGATCGACCAATATCCCATTCTAGTTGATGAGGTGCCCTAGAAACTGGACCTCCCATAACCAGAAATCACACTTGGAGAATTTGGTGTACAACCTCTCCGATCTCAAAACTCAGAGGATCTCCCTCAAATGATCCTCATGTTGCTCTTTAGACCTCGAATACACCAATATATCATCAATGAACACGATCACCGAACGATCCAACATCGGCCTGCACACCCTGTTCATGAGATCCATGAACGCCGTCGATGCATTCGTGAGCCCGAAAGGCATCACCACGAACTCGTAATGCCCATAACAAGTCTTGAACGCTGTCTTCTGGATATCCTCATCACGCACCCTCATCTGATGATATCCATACCTCAAATCAATCTTAGAGAACCAAGACGCTCCCTACAACTCATCGAACAAATTGTCGATCCTCAGTAAGGGGTAACGGTTCTTGACCGTCAGCTTGTTCAACTCCCGGTAATCAATGCACATCCGATGTGAACCATCCTTCTTCTAGACAAAAAGGATCGGCGCTCCCCATGGCGAGCTACTCGGCCGTATGCACCCCTTCACCAGCAGCTCCTAAAGCTGCGAGGACAACTACTGCATCTCTGGAGGTGCAAGGCGATAGGGCGGCTTGGCGATAGGCATTGGCCCCGGAACCAAATCGATACGAAACTCCACCTGCCTCTCGGGAGGCACACCCGGCAACTCCTCGGGGAAAACATCCAGGAACTCACGCACTATTGGGACCTCATCGACTGATCTCGGTCTCTCTGCACCTATCCTCATATCCATCACATAAGCCACATACCCACTACAACCTTCCTGTAGACTCTGCTTCGCTCTCGCGGCTGAACAAAACGCCGACCCTGAACTGGTACCCTTGACATAAACCGTAAGAACTCCCCCACTAGGGTCTCGATGGTCACCAGCTGTCGCTTGTAGTCGATAACTGCTCCAAATCTGCTCAACCAGTCCATGCCCACGATGACACAGACATCTCCCATAGCAAGCAGCACCAAATCAATCGGAAACTCAATGCCGAATATCTCGAGTACACATCCTCGAATCACATCAGTGGCATACACTGCTATCTCGTCAGCTATGGAAACTTGTAAAGGTTGACTCAACGCCTCACGACAAATACTGATGTGCTAAGTAAAGGCTAACGACACAAAAGACCGGCTCGCACCCGAGTCAAATAACACCAAAGCAGGCACAGAACACAAAAGAAATGTACCTACGCATATCACAACATAAGCATAACACCACAAACTCAGAATAAACATACGAAAGAATACATACCATCCACAACATCGGGTGTTGTGCGGACCTCCTCCGCTGTCAACTGGAAGGCTCGCCCACGAGCCTTTGGCGCCTCGGCCTTCACCGACCGACTCTCTATAACTCGAACAGCAGCGGGGACAGACCCCTGAGAAGCTCCATGAGCTAACCCTCGCAACTACGGACACTCGGCCTTCCGGTGTCCAGTCTGGATGCAGTGAAAACAAACTGCAAACCCCTTGGGACAATCCTTGGCCGTATGCCCCTCCTTGCCATACTTGTAGCAAGACCCTGCTCTACCCACCCCCTCATGACTCTTGGCGCACTTTCCACAAGTGTGGCTCTTCTGGTTCCTAGATCTCGAATCGGCGGGCTTAGCCTGCTTGGCAGCTGGCTGGGACTGCGCCGGTCGCCGATCCCTCCCCTGAGACTCCGCCTCCTCCCTGGCCTGCGTCTCTAGCTCAATCTCCCTCTTCCGGGCATTTGCCTGAAGTTTGGAAAATTTCCGGTACGTCGAGTTCGCCATGAACTCGCGGATGTCTCTCCTTAAAATGCTCAAATAACGGCTCATACGTGCCTGCTAAGAAGACACGTGCTCAGGGCAGAACATCGCCCTCTCATGAAACATCCTGGTGATCACAGTAACAGACTATGTACTCTGCTTGAGGGTTAAGAACTCCTGGGCCAATCGTTCCATTTCCATCGGGGGAATGTACTCATCACAGAACATAGCAGTGAACCTCTCCCAGGTCACTGCAGCAACCTCTGCAGAAGAATAGTGCGCTGTCACAAACTTCCACCAATCCTTCGCCCCCCAAGCGAAGCTGGTTCAGCGCGAACCGTACCCTCATATGCTCCAGACATGAACATGTGTAGATGAACCCCTCAATGTCAGAGATCCACCTCATCGCAGCTATCGGATCCTGAGTCCCATCAAACTCTGGTGGCTTCGTGTTGCTGAACTCCCAGTACAGCAACGTGTCACCCCCTGCGGCCTGGCAGCAGCAACGGCCGCAGTGGCTGCAGCAACAGCAGCATCAGTAAGAGCAGCATAACGCTCATCAAAAGTCTCGATCAGGATGGTCTTGATAGACCCGAACATCTCTGGAATCTCAGCGCAAATGGCAGCAGCCACCTCATCATGAATCATCTGGCAGAGCTCCTCATCACTCACACCCCCTTCACTAGACCCTGGCCTGTGGCGTGTCCCCACCATGATGTCTCTCTGAAATACAACACAAGATACCAGAGACTCGCTCCAGTGTACACACACTCGATATCGCAATCCTACTTGATCCCTGGTAACCTAAGGATTCTTACTTTGGCTGCGCACTGATCCGGTGCCTTCGGTAGTACGAGCCCAATACTACCGCCCACACCACATCAATATTCACCCCAAGTCGTCTCCTAGGATCCCAAATCCCAAGCACTCTACTCTCTCTCTCTCTCTTTATGCATAGTCTACTCTCAAGCAGATCTCTCATAAGCTCCTCGCTGCTATCTATTCAATCTCAAGCATCTCCTAGCAGCAAAATCCCTAGGCTAAGGCATCACAAATCAGGCCACTCTAGTCCTAATAAGAATACCTAGCCTACTCTAGCATGCATATCATATCATAACATATCTCATAACTCATAGAGTAAGGGTATTTTGGGAAATCACCGTTCGAGCGCTGGCTGATCGTACACAATACTCTGCTCTACTCTTTCAAAAACTTTTTACTCTTGAGAAAATTTTGTAAATTTTATTTTGAAAATCTCCCAAATCCTCAGTTTGAGTTCAGATACGCCTGAAGGTGTCCCGAATCCCTTAAACCAAGGCTCTGATACCAACTTGTAACAACCAAATTTTTCAAAATAATTTTTCACATTTTATAAAACACATTTTCATTCATAATTGTTTTAAAAAAAACACCATTGTATCACATAGTCAAAACATAACATGACATCCCAAGATCAAAACATAAAAACTCCTCGTGTGTGTACTGATCAAGCTGGCGCCTTCCCGCGATCCTCACTGGTACCTGAAACACATAACACAACCCTGTAAGCATAAATGCTTAGTGAGTTCCCCAAAATACCACACACAGTACATATTAGCCACTCGAGGATATAACTTTGTTTGACCCTCTGGTCAATGTGTCTCAGTGGGACCCTCCAGTCCCATAACTCTGTGGACCCTCTGGCCCTAACTCTGTGGACCTTACGGTCCTAACTCTGAAAACTCTGGCACTTACATAGCATAAATCACATAGAAATCACATCATGTAAAAGCATACAAAATACTATGTCACATAACTCTAATTACCACTCTAGGTAAAGTATAGTGAGAAGACTCACCTCGGGTAACTCGGTAAAATCTTGAACTCTGTAAAATCCGATCTAGCCTCCGCCTAATCATATGAAATAAACACTCTAAATCAATACATCTATCAAGGCTAGACTATTCCTCCTCTTAGTACTATAAGAAGGGTAAAATACCATTTTACCCCTCTCATGGCTCAAAGACCCTAAAGTTGACCAAACCCTAAAAGTCAACAAAAGTCAACTCCCCGGGTTACGCTGCGCGTACCACACATGTACGTTGGGCGTACCCGGTGTCTTTACAAAAAGCGGGTTGCGTGACCCCTTATGTCGCGCGTACTGGGATTACGCCCAACATAACTCCCAGTTTCAGACTCTAAGCATTTTGGGGTCTTAATCCGTTAAGACCCATGTCCAACTTCTAGATCTGACCATTTATAACCCTCTTAATCCATAAAGTCTGCGACTTTAAGCCTTTGCATGGCTGGACAAGACACTAACACCCATAATACTCCACTTCCTAACACTAGAAAGCTCAATACTCATGCATAACCTCATATCCACGACCAAGATGGAAACTTTATGGATTTATAACACAAATACCATTGAAATGGGACAGATCTAGGTCCATGGAGCACATTACACTCATAAAGTATCCACCTTTGGGACTTTTAACCCTAAAATGGTCCATGAAACATCAAACTAAAATGAAGAGGAAAGTTTTGAACTTTATACCTCCAAATGCAGCTCCTTTCTCTGTAGATCTCAGATCCAAACTTGCACTTCAAGTTCTAGCCTCCACAAACTCCTCTCCTTCTTCTTCACTAACACACCAAGGCACTTTTAGATCCAAAACACTCACTCTCAAGCTAAGGACGATTGGGAGGCTATCTTAGGGTTTTACTTAATGATATGGAGGCTGAGAAATGAGCCTGAGCATCCATTATATAGTGCACAAGTCAAATATTAGGGTTTGCATCTGGACCCATTACGCCCAGCGTACCTAGGTGAGTCTGCGTCCAAATTAAGCGCATGAGTACGCGCAGCGTACTCCCCAATACGCCCAGCGTACTCATTTTCTACAAGAACTCTTACAAAGGACCACTTTTGACAAGTTGACTAAATGGAAGGATATAATAGCTTTACCTAGATTTCGGGATGTTACAACAACACAACTATAATATTCCACTTGAAGGTTTGAATAGATGGTTCATAAAAATAATAATAATAATATGTTCATAAATTTACCTTATCAAATAGGCCAATATAAAAAAATAGAGGAGACTAGACTGTCCAAAATCCATGACTGTCTCTTCTGCTAAAAGTTGATTCAATGATCTCCTGATAATACATGTAGTTTGAGAGTCAACACAAAGGTTGGTGAGAGTTACAGATTTTTTGCTAACCGTAGTAAATATATACTTTTAAAAACTCTGAAAAGTATTTCTTTGGTAGATAAAACCATGTTCGAAAATGTTTGATAAAATGAGAAACCGAATCTGTGGTTTCTAGATAAAGAGTCTAGTTAATGCCTATAGTTGGTCCGATAACCGATCTATGTGACTAGATATAACTCCTTACGATGCTTAATTGGACGTCATTGTTAAACTGAAGATAATTATCACCTGCTCTAATTGATGTGTTGAGGTTGTAGCTAGCAACCGAATGTGGCGGTTTCAACCTATATAGATCTATACATATGTATCTCGCTCCGAGTATTAATGGTTATAGCCGAGATGGTATACTAAGTTGTTGAACTTTGGTAATGAACAGTGTCTCACTATAGAGACCATTAACTATGATATACGATAAAGTTTGCTATAAAATCCAAGTATGTTTGATATATTCGTAAAAATGTATATTACTCGCTTAAACAGATAGTATGCTTCTTCAAATGGATGTATAAATTCCAAGACATAAGTGTTATATACATATATATTTAAAATATGTGTTTGTACATGCATGATATAGGTTTCAAATATTTACAAGGTTTGTAACATTTCTAAACCATTAACACATATGCATGTTATGATAAAATTAGTCTATAATATATTATTTTGACATAATATTAATTATAATTGGATACACGTTTTTGCAGAGCACATTTCATAGCCGATAAGTATGTTTCATAAGTATTCTCCCCCAAAGTAATAAAAACGTTAAAAATGGGTCGTACGCACTCATCTTTTGTAGCATGATTTCGAATTAACTAAGTATAGGATTTGAGTCAGGAAACACTGCGAGAAGACGAGCTACCAATGATCCAAAATCGGGACTCTATTGTAAAACCATATTAAATAAGGGACTAAATGTAATTAAAATACATCAAGTTTGGGAATTAGGACTAAATTTGTTAACATTTCTAAGGAAGGGGCTGAAACAAATGAACTTTAATCCAAGTTTTTGAGGTTAGGACTAAATTTTTAAACTATTTTTAAGTGAGGGGTTGTTGTGTTTATTTTAATTCAAAGTTTGGGATTGGAGACCAGATTTGTTAACATTTCTCAAGGAGGACCATTTGAATTTCTTTGAAATGCAAGTTTGGGAGTTTGGGGGCTAAGTTGTTAACAATACGGAAGAGGGGCTGCTTTTAAATATTATAAATGGAAGTTTGGGAAAAGAGAGGGAAGTCCTCCCCTCTTCTGTTTACGCACGCTGGTGCACAAGCCAGAAAAAAAAAAATCACGAACAATCCCATGAAGGAAGATGGTCTTTCTCTCGGTCCAGGCTTGATCACAATGAAAGAAATTAAATAAAAAGAACGTGGTGGTGGTCGAATTACTGTGGCAGCAGAAGGGTGGTTGGAAACTATACACAGCAGTGGCGGCTGTCGGAAGTGAAGATGGTGGCAGTGGGCGGAAGGACGGCTGCTCCGGCAGCCTCTTACTGTTTTGTTCTTACTACTACTCGGCGAGAATGACGAGAGAGAGGAGGGAGGGGGCTGGTGCTGATTAGAAACAACAGCAACATGGTGCTAGCGGTGGTTTGTTTGTGGTGGCAGCCTCATGCGGTCATTGTTCCTTCTTCTGTTTTGCGAGAACGGGAAAGGGAGGGAAAGGGATGTTAGGTTAATTCTAGTTTATATCCGTTGTAGGCTCATTTGAATAAAGCTGATATGGTCCTCTAAAGACCATGTCTTTAGGAGAATAAAGTGGCACGTGGCCACAACCTGTTGAAGCATCTGTTGATGCAAGTTTCACGGAAGTTTTGTTAGTAGTACTTAGAAGTATTTAATCTTCTTTTCTTGTAATCAGTTCATTATCACGAAATACAGAACCAGTTTGTGTTCTAAATTCTCTCTTTTCCATTTATTATTTACAGTGTGAGTGTGTGATTTATTGTGAATCCTTAAGATCCTCAAGGTTCAATTCCAACAGTTGGTATCAAAGCTTTTGGTTTCACAATAAGAGCTTGGTGTGAGCTTTACTAATGTCACTCATACAATCAAAGGAGAACAGGAATGGAGGTGTACCACTCCAATATCCAATGTTGTCACCCACGAACTACACAACATGGGCAATAAAGATGGAGGCGATAATGGATGCCCAGGGAGTATGGGAATACATCGAGCACCGGGTTGGCATGGCTGTTGATGAAAAGAAAAGCAAGAAGGCTCGAGCATTCATATTCCAGGCGTTACCTGATGATGTGATTCTTCAAGTTGAACCCCTCAATGTCAGAGATCCACCTCATCGCAGCTATCGGATCCTGAGTCCCATCAAACTCTGGTGGCTTCGTGTTGCTGAACTCCCAGTACAGCAACGTGTCACCCCCCTGCGGCCTGGCAGCAGCAACGGCCGCAGTGGCTGCAGCAACAGCAGCATCAGTAAGAGCAGCATAACGCTCATCAAAAGTCTCGATCAGGATGGTCTTGATAGACCCGAACATCTCTGGAATCTCAGCGCAAATGGCAGCAGCCACCTCATCATGAATCATCTGGCAGAGCTCCTCATCACTCACACCCCCTTCACTAGACCCTGGCCTGTGGCGTGTCCCCACCATGATGTCTCTCTGAAATACAACACAAGATACCAGAGACTCGCTCCAGTGTACACACACTCGATATCGCAATCCTACTTGATCCCTGGTAACCTAAGGATTCTTACTTTGGCTGCGCACTGATCCGGTGCCTTCGGTAGTACGAGCCCAATACTACCGCCCACACCACATCAATATTCACCCCAAGTCGTCTCCTAGGATCCCAAATCCCAAGCACTCTACTCTCTCTCTCTCTCTTTATGCATAGTCTACTCTCAAGCAGATCTCTCATAAGCTCCTCGCTGCTATCTATTCAATCTCAAGCATCTCCTAGCAGCAAAATCCCTAGGCTAAGGCATCACAAATCAGGCCACTCTAGTCCTAATAAGAATACCTAGCCTACTCTAGCATGCATATCATATCATAACATATCTCATAACTCATAGAGTAAGGGTATTTTGGGAAATCACCGTTCGAGCGCTGGCTGATCGTACACAATACTCTGCTCTACTCTTTCAAAAACTTTTTACTCTTGAGAAAATTTTGTAAATTTTATTTTGAAAATCTCCCAAATCCTCAGTTTGAGTTCAGATACGCCTGAAGGTGTCCCGAATCCCTTAAACCAAGGCTCTGATACCAACTTGTAACAACCAAATTTTTCAAAATAATTTTTCACATTTTATAAAACACATTTTCATTCATAATTGTTTTAAAAAAAACACCATTGTATCACATAGTCAAAACATAACATGACATCCCAAGATCAAAACATAAAAACTCCTCGTGTGTGTACTGATCAAGCTGGCGCCTTCCCGCGATCCTCACTGGTACCTGAAACACATAACACAACCCTGTAAGCATAAATGCTTAGTGAGTTCCCCAAAATACCACACACAGTACATATTAGCCACTCGAGGATATAACTTTGTTTGACCCTCTGGTCAATGTGTCTCAGTGGGACCCTCCAGTCCCATAACTCTGTGGACCCTCTGGCCCTAACTCTGTGGACCTTACGGTCCTAACTCTGAAAACTCTGGCACTTACATAGCATAAATCACATAGAAATCACATCATGTAAAAGCATACAAAATACTATGTCACATAACTCTAATTACCACTCTAGGTAAAGTATAGTGAGAAGACTCACCTCGGGTAACTCGGTAAAATCTTGAACTCTGTAAAATCCGATCTAGCCTCCGCCTAATCATATGAAATAAACACTCTAAATCAATACATCTATCAAGGCTAGACTATTCCTCCTCTTAGTACTATAAGAAGGGTAAAATACCATTTTACCCCTCTCATGGCTCAAAGACCCTAAAGTTGACCAAACCCTAAAAGTCAACAAAAGTCAACTCCCCGGCTTACGCTGCGCGTACCACACATGTACGTTGGGCGTACCCGGTGTCTTTACAAAAAGCGGGTTGCGTGACCCCTTATGTCGCGCGTACTGGGATTACGCCCAACATAACTCCCAGTTTCAGACTCTAAGCATTTTGGGGTCTTAATCCGTTAAGACCCATGTCCAACTTCTAGATCTGACCATTTATAACCCTCTTAATCCATAAAGTCTGCGACTTTAAGCCTTTGCATGGCTGGACAAGACACTAACACCCATAATACTCCACTTCCTAACACTAGAAAGCTCAATACTCATGCATAACCTCATATCCACGACCAAGATGGAAACTTTATGGATTTATAACACAAATACCATTGAAATGGGACAGATCTAGGTCCATGGAGCACATTACACTCATAAAGTATCCACCTTTGGGACTTTTAACCCTAAAATGGTCCATGAAACATCAAACTAAAATGAAGAGGAATGTTTTGAACTTTATACCTCCAAATGCAGCTCCTTTCTCTGTAGATCTCAGATCCAAACTTGCACTTCAAGTTCTAGCCTCCACAAACTCCTCTCCTTCTTCTTCACTAACACACCAAGGCACTTTTAGATCCAAAACACTCACTCTCAAGCTAAGGACGATTGGGAGGCTATCTTAGGGTTTTACTTAATGATATGGAGGCTGAGAAATGAGCCTGAGCATCCATTATATAGTGCACAAGTCAAATATTAGGGTTTGCATCTGGACCCATTACGCCCAGCGTACCTAGGTGAGTCTGCGTCCAAATTAAGCGCATGAGTACGCGCAGCGTACTCCCCAATACGCCCAGCGTACTCATTTGCTACAAGAACTCTTACAAAGGACCACTTTTGACAAGTTGACTAAATGGAAGGATATAATAGCTTTACCTAGATTTCGGGATGTTACAACAACACAACTGTAATATTCCACTTGAAGGTTTGAATAGATGGTTCATAAAAATAATAATAATAATATGTTCATAAATTTACCTTATCAAATAGGCCAATATAAAAAAAAATAGAGGAGACTAGAATGTCCAAAATCCATGACTGTCTCTTCTGCTAAAAGTTGATTCAATGATCCCCTGATAATACATGTAGTTTGAGAGTCAACACAAAGGTTGGTGAGATTTACAGATTTTTTGCTAACCGTAGTAAATATATACTTTTAAAAACTCTGAAAAGTATTTCTTTGGTAGATAAAACCATGTTCGAAAATGTTTGATAAAATGAGAAACCGAATCTGTGGTTTCTAGATAAAGAGTCTAGTTAATGCCTATAGTTGGTCCGATAACCGATCTATGTGACTAGATATAACTCCTTACGATGCTTAATTGGACGTCATTGTTAAACTGAAGATAATTATCACCTGCTCTAATTGATGTGTTGAGGTTGTAGCTAGCAACCGAATGTGGCGGTTTCAACCTATATAGATCTATACATATGTATCTCACTCCGAGTATTAATGGTTATAGCCGAGATGGTATACTAAGTTGTTGAACTTTGGTAATGAACAGTGTCTCACTATAAAGACCATTAACTATGATATACGATAAAGTTTGCTATAAAATCCAAGTATGTTTGATATATTCGTAAAAATGTATATTACTCGCTTAAACAGATAGTATGCTTCTTCAAATGGATGTATAAATTCCAAGACATAAGTGTTATATACATATATATTTAAAATATGTGTTTGTACATGCATGATATAGGTTTCAAATATTTACAAGGTTTGTAACATTTCTAAACCATTAACACATATGCATGTTATGATAAAATTAGTCTATAATATATTATTTTGACATAATATTAATTATAATTGGATACACGTTTTTGCAGAGCACATTTCATAGCCGATAAGTATGTTTCATAAGTATTCTCCCCCAAAGTAATAAAAACGTTAAAAATGGGTCGTACGCACTCATCTTTTGTAGCATGATTTCGAATTAACTAAGTATAGGATTTGAGTCAGGAAACACTGCGAGAAGACGAGCTACCAATGATCCAAAATCGGGACTCTATTGTAAAACCATATTAAATAAGGGACTAAATGTAATTAAAATACATCAAGTTTGGGAATTAGGACTAAATTTGTTAACATTTCTAAGGAAGGGGCTGAAACAAATGAACTTTAATCCAAGTTTTTGAGGTTAGGACTAAATTTTTAAACTATTTTTAAGTGAGGGGTTGTTGTGTTTATTTTAATTCAAAGTTTGGGATTGGAGACCAGATTTGTTAACATTTCTCAAGGAGGACCATTTGAATTTCTTTGAAATGCAAGTTTGGGAGTTTGGGGGCTAAGTTGTTAACAATACGGAAGAGGGGCTGCTTTTAAATATTATAAATGGAAGTTTGGGAAAAGAGAGGGAAGTCCTCCCCTCTTCTGTTTACGCACGCTGGTGCACAAGCCAGAAAAAAAAAAATCACGAACAATCCCATGAAGGAAGATGGTCTTTCTCTCGGTCCAGGCTTGATCACAATGAAAGAAATTAAATAAAAAGAACGTGGTGGTGGTCGAATTACTGTGGCAGCAGAAGGGTGGTTGGAAACTATACACAGCAGTGGCGGCTGTCGGAAGTGAAGATGGTGGCAGTGGGCGGAAGGATGGCTGCTCCGGCAGCCTCTTACTGTTTTGTTCTTACTACTACTCGGCGAGAATGACGAGAGAGAGGAGGGAGGGGGCTGGTGCTGATTAGAAACAACAGCAACATGGTGCTAGCGGTGGTTTGTTTGTGGTGGCAGCCTCATGCGGTCATTGTTCCTTCTTCTGTTTTGCGAGAACGGGAAAGGGAGGGAAAGGGATGTTAGGTTAATTCTAGTTTATATCCGTTGTAGGCTCATTTGAATAAAGCTGATATGGTCCTCTAAAGACCATGTCTTTAGGAGAATAAAGTGGCACGTGGCCACAACCTGTTGAAGCATCTGTTGATGCAAGTTTCACGGAAGTTTTGTTAGTAGTACTTAGAAGTATTTAATCTTCTTTTCTTGTAATCAGTTCATTATCACGAAATACAGAACCAGTTTGTGTTCTAAATTCTCTCTTTTCCATTTATTATTTACAGTGTGAGTGTGTGATTTATTGTGAATCCTTAAGATCCTCAAGGTTCAATTCCAACAGTTGGTATCAAAGCTTTTGGTTTCACAATAAGAGCTTGGTGTGAGCTTTACTAATGTCACTCATACAATCAAAGGAGAACAGGAATGGAGGTGTACCACTCCAATATCCAATGTTGTCACCCACGAACTACACAACATGGGCAATAAAGATGGAGGCGATAATGGATGCCCAGGGAGTATGGGAATACATCGAGCACCGGGTTGGCATGGCTGTTGATGAAAAGAAAAGCAAGAAGGCTCGAGCATTCATATTCCAGGCGTTACCTGATGATGTGATTCTTCAAGTTGAACCCCTCAATGTCAGAGATCCACCTCATCGCAGCTATCGGATCCTGAGTCCCATCAAACTCTGGTGGCTTCGTGTTGCTGAACTCCCAGTACAGCAACGTGTCACCCCCCTGCGGCCTGGCAGCAGCAACGGCCGCAGTGGCTGCAGCAACAGCAGCATCAGTAAGAGCAGCATAACGCTCATCAAAAGTCTCGATCAGGATGGTCTTGATAGACCCGAACATCTCTGGAATCTCAGCGCAAATGGCAGCAGCCACCTCATCATGAATCATCTGGCAGAGCTCCTCATCACTCACACCCCCTTCACTAGACCCTGGCCTGTGGCGTGTCCCCACCATGATGTCTCTCTGAAATACAACACAAGATACCAGAGACTCGCTCCAGTGTACACACACTCGATATCGCAATCCTACTTGATCCCTGGTAACCTAAGGATTCTTACTTTGGCTGCGCACTGATCCGGTGCCTTCGGTAGTACGAGCCCAATACTACCGCCCACACCACATCAATATTCACCCCAAGTCGTCTCCTAGGATCCCAAATCCCAAGCACTCTACTCTCTCTCTCTCTCTCTTTATGCATAGTCTACTCTCAAGCAGATCTCTCATAAGCTCCTCGCTGCTATCTATTCAATCTCAAGCATCTCCTAGCAGCAAAATCCCTAGGCTAAGGCATCACAAATCAGGCCACTCTAGTCCTAATAAGAATACCTAGCCTACTCTAGCATGCATATCATATCATAACATATCTCATAACTCATAGAGTAAGGGTATTTTGGGAAATCACCGTTCGAGCGCTGGCTGATCGTACACAATACTCTGCTCTACTCTTTCAAAAACTTTTTACTCTTGAGAAAATTTTGTAAATTTTATTTTGAAAATCTCCCAAATCCTCAGTTTGAGTTCAGATACGCCTGAAGGTGT
This sequence comes from Lactuca serriola, assembly GCF_051521515.1. Taxonomy (NCBI): domain Eukaryota; kingdom Viridiplantae; phylum Streptophyta; class Magnoliopsida; order Asterales; family Asteraceae; genus Lactuca; species Lactuca serriola. Next base: position 121,479,366 of record NC_136412.1, read on the forward strand.
CCCGAATCCCTTAAACCAAGGCTCTGATACCAACTTGTAACAACCAAATTTTTCAAAATAATTTTTCACATTTTATAAAACACATTTTCATTCATAATTGTTTTAAAAAAAACACCATTGTATCACATAGTCAAAACATAACATGACATCCCAAGATCAAAACATAAAAACTCCTCGTGTGTGTACTGATCAAGCTGGCGCCTTCCCGCGATCCTCACTGGTACCTGAAACACATAACACAACCCTGTAAGCATAAATGCTTAGTGAGTTCCCCAAAATACCACACACAGTACATATTAGCCACTCGAGGATATAACTTTGTTTGACCCTCTGGTCAATGTGTCTCAGTGGGACCCTCCAGTCCCATAACTCTGTGGACCCTCTGGCCCTAACTCTGTGGACCTTACGGTCCTAACTCTGAAAACTCTGGCACTTACATAGCATAAATCACATAGAAATCACATCATGTAAAAGCATACAAAATACTATGTCACATAACTCTAATTACCACTCTAGGTAAAGTATAGTGAGAAGACTCACCTCGGGTAACTCGGTAAAATCTTGAACTCTGTAAAATCCGATCTAGCCTCCGCCTAATCATATGAAATAAACACTCTAAATCAATACATCTATCAAGGCTAGACTATTCCTCCTCTTAGTACTATAAGAAGGGTAAAATACCATTTTACCCCTCTCATGGCTCAAAGACCCTAAAGTTGACCAAACCCTAAAAGTCAACAAAAGTCAACTCCCCGGGTTACGCTGCGCGTACCACACATGTACGTTGGGCGTACCCGGTGTCTTTACAAAAAGCGGGTTGCGTGACCCCTTATGTCGCGCGTACTGGGATTACGCCCAACATAACTCCCAGTTTCAGACTCTAAGCATTTTGGGGTCTTAATCCGTTAAGACCCATGTCCAACTTCTAGATCTGACCATTTATAACCCTCTTAATCCATAAAGTCTGCGACTTTAAGCCTTTGCATGGCTGGACAAGACACTAACACCCATAATACTCCACTTCCTAACACTAGAAAGCTCAATACTCATGCATAACCTCATATCCACGACCAAGATGGAAACTTTATGGATTTATAACACAAATACCATTGAAATGGGACAGATCTAGGTCCATGGAGCACATTACACTCATAAAGTATCCACCTTTGGGACTTTTAACCCTAAAATGGTCCATGAAACATCAAACTAAAATGAAGAGGAAAGTTTTGAACTTTATACCTCCAAATGCAGCTCCTTTCTCTGTAGATCTCAGATCCAAACTTGCACTTCAAGTTCTAGCCTCCACAAACTCCTCTCCTTCTTCTTCACTAACACACCAAGGCACTTTTAGATCCAAAACACTCACTCTCAAGCTAAGGACGATTGGGAGGCTATCTTAGGGTTTTACTTAATGATATGGAGGCTGAGAAATGAGCCTGAGCATCCATTATATAGTGCACAAGTCAAATATTAGGGTTTGCATCTGGACCCATTACGCCCAGCGTACCTAGGTGAGTCTGCGTCCAAATTAAGCGCATGAGTACGCGCAGCGTACTCCCCAATACGCCCAGCGTACTCATTTGCTACAAGAACTCTTACAAAGGACCACTTTTGACAAGTTGACTAAATGGAAGGATATAATAGCTTTACCTAGATTTCGGGATGTTACAACAACACAACTGTAATATTCCACTTGAAGGTTTGAATAGATGGTTCATAAAAATAATAATAATAATATGTTCATAAATTTACCTTATCAAATAGGCCAATATAACAAAAAATAGAGGAGACTAGACTGTCCAAAATCCATGACTGTCTCTTCTGCTAAAAGTTGATTCAATGATCTCCTGATAATACATGTAGTTTGAGAGTCAACACAAAGGTTGGTGAGAGTTACAGATTTTTAATACATGTAGTTTGAGAGTTAACACAAAGGTTGGTGAGAGTTACAGATTTTTTGCTAACCGTAGTAAATATATACTTTTAAAAACTCTGAAAAGTATTTCTTTGGTAGATAAAACCATGTTCGAAAATGTTTGATAAAATGAGAAACCGAATCTGTGGTTTCTAGATAAAGAGTCTAGTTAATGCCTATAGTTGGTCCGATAACCGATCTATGTGACTAGATATAACTCCTTACGATGCTTAATTGGACGTCATTGTTAAACTGAAGATAATTATCACCTGCTCTAATTGATGTGTTGAGGTTGTAGCTAGCAACCGAAGGTGGCGGTTTCAACCTATATAGATCTATACATATGTATCTCGCTCTGAGTATTAATGGTTATAGCCGAGATGGTATACTAAGTTGTTGAACTTTGGTAATGAACAGTGTCTCACTATAAAGACCATTAACTATGATATACGATAAAGTTTGCTATAAAATCCAAGTATGTTTGATATATTCGTAAAAATGTATATTACTCGCTTAAACAGATAGTATGCTTCTTCAAATGGATGTATAAATTCCAAGACATAAGTGTTATATACATATATATTTAAAATATGTGTTTGTACATGCATGATATAGGTTTCAAATATTTACAAGGTTTGTAACATTTCTAAACCATTAACACATATGCATGTTATGATAAAATTAGTCTATAATATATTATTTTGACATAATATTAATTATAATTGGATACACGTTTTTGCAAGCACATTTCATAGCCGATAAGTATGTTTCATAAGTATTCTCCCCCAAAGTAATAAAAACGTTAAAAATGGGTCGTACGCACTCATCTTTTGTAGCATGATTTCGAATTAACTAAGTATAGGATTTGAGTCAGGAAATACTGCGAGAAGACGAACTACCAATGATCCAAAATCGAGACTCTATTGTAAAACCATATTAAATAACGGACTAAATGTAATTAAAATACATCAAGTTTGGGAATTAGGACTAAATTTGTTAACATTTCTAAGGAAGGGGCTGAAACAAATGAACTTTAATCCAAGTTTTTGAGGTTAGGACTAAATTTTTAAACTATTTTTAAGTGAGGGGTTGTTGTGTTTATTTTAATTCAAAGTTTGGGATTGGAGACCAGATTTGTTAACATTTCTCAAGGAGGACCATTTGAATTTCTTTGAAATGCAAGTTTGGGAGTTTGGGGGCTAAGTTGTTAACAATACGGAAGAGGGGCTGCTTTTAAATATTATAAATGGAAGTTTGGGAAAAGAGACGGAAGTCCTCCCCTCTTCTGTTTACGCACGCTGGTGCACAAGCCAGAAAAAAAAATCACGAACAATCCCATGAAGGAAGATGGTCTTTCTCTCGGTCCAGGCTTGATCACAATGAAAGAAATTAAATAAAAAGAACGTGGTGGTGGTCGAATTACTGTGGCAGCAGAAGGGTGGTTGGAAACTATACACAACAGTGGCGGCTGTCGGAAGTGAAGATGGTGGCAGTGGGCGGAAGGACGGCTGCTCCGGCAGCCTCTTACTGTTTTGTTCTTACTACTACTCGGCGAGAATGACGAGAGAGAGGAGGGAGGGGGCTGGTGCTGATTAGAAACAACAGCAACATGGTGCTAGCGGTGGTTTGTTTGTGGTGGCAGCCTCCTGCGGTCATTGTTCCTTCTTCTGTTTTGCAAGAACGGGAAAGGGAGGGAAAGGGATGTTAGGTTAATTCTAGTTTATAGCCGTTGTAGGCTCATTTGAATAAAGCTGATATGGTCCTCTAAAGACCATGTCTTTAGGAGAATAAAGTGGCACGTGGCCACAACCTGTTGAAGCATCTGTTGATGCAAGTTTCACGGAAGTTTTGTTAGTAGTACTTAGAAGTATTTAATCTTCTTTTCTTGTAATCAGTTCATTATCACGAAATACAGAACCAGTTTGTGTTCTAAATTCTCTCTTTTCCATTTATTATTTACAGTGTGAGTGTGTGATTTATTGTGAATCCTTAAGATCCTCAAGGTTCAATTCCAACAGTTGGTATCAAAGCTTTTGGTTTCACAATAAGAGCTTGGTGTGAGCTTTACTAATGTCACTCATTCAATCAAAGGAGAACAGGAATGGAGGTGTACCACTCCAATATCCAATGTTGTCACCCACGAACTACACAACATGGGCAATAAAGATGGAGGCGATAATGGATGCCCAGGGAGTATGGGAATACATCGAGCACCGGGTTGGCATGGCTGTTGATGAAAAGAAAAGCAAGAAGGCTCGAGCATTCATATTCCAGGCGTTACCTGATGATGTGATTCTTCAAGTTGCGCAGAAGAAGACGGCAAAAGAGGTATGGGATTCGTTGAAGACTCGCTACTTGGGTGCTGATCGGATTCAGAAGGTAAGAAAGCACACACTCAAGAGTGAGTTTGATTCTTTAAGAATGAAGGAAGGAGAAACAATTGATGAGTTTGCAGGGAAGATAAGTGGTAAAGTTCGAGCTACAGCAGTCTGGGAGAAACACTGGGGAATGGAACGATGGTGAGGAAGTTACTTGATTCTGTCCCAGATAAATCCTTACAACTTGTAGCATCGATTGAGCAATACTCGGATATCGATAACATGCCGTTTGAGGAAGCGATTGGCAGGCTCAAAGCTTATGAATCTCGCTTGAAGCTTCGATCCGATAATGCAGCCACAGAAGAAGCAAGTCTGATGCTGACAAGATCAGAGGGACAAAACGGTCAGAAAACACCTGGAAAGAACTCAGGGGGAAGAGGTCGAGGCTCGTCGCAAAATGACCGAGGGGGTAGAGATGGAGGTCGAGGTAGAGGCAGTTGGCGAGGCAGAGGTGGCCGGGGTGGTAACTCGTCACGAGAGAACAACCAGGACCGTGGGAAGAGTCGAGACAAGAAACACATCAAGTGTTTCAACTGTGATGTTTTTGGTCACTATGCATCGGAATGCCCTAACCCAAAATGTATAGAAGCCAATGTGAATCTCACTCAAGCGCAAGAAGATGAGACAACTCTACTCTTGACAGTACATGGAAAAAGAGAAGAAGAAGTGGTACTTTTAAACAAAGATAAAGTATTTCCGGGCAACCATGGAAACGAGATGGGTACATGGTACCAAGATAATGGTGCTAGCAATCATATGACAGGGGATCTGAGCTACTTTGCGAAGCTATATGAAAATATCACGGGTCAAGTTCGGTTCTATCACACCCCAAAACCGATAAAGGCGGAATACGTTTCGGGGTGGAGGACGTCATGTACAGTATCATCACAATTGCATAATAGTAAAACAAGAAACATACAACCATTGCATTACATAGTGAATTTAATTACAAGTGTGTTTTGTAATGTTTAGCAAACACCAAAAATAATACAAAAATAAGAGATGGATCTTGTCTGCTCCACCTTCTCCAAGATGCTGCACCTGTACTTGTCTATCTTTGACCTGAGGATACAAGTTATTTTGAAAACGAATATCAGTATAACGCTGGTGAGTTCATAAGAGTTTAGTGTGAGATTTTTGTATAAAATGCATTAGAACCGATAGTATGAAAAGCTGCAATTTACATTCTTAAGTAGTAGAAAAGCCTAGAAAATCCTATATTTTCCAGAAATACATTGTGAATGAAAACCTTTAAGAAACATGAAATTTTCATCTTTCAAATCCATTTATTGTGAAAGTATAATATTAAATCTCCAATAAGTAATGCAATATGATAGTTTATGCCTGAAGTCAATAATAGTGGTGCAAACTTCCTTTAGTGTTAGATTCTTGATTACTTCGGGATATTAACTTAACTTTTAGTTTAGTATTTAGTGTTGTTATAGTGTATTTCTTGTATGTTACCGATAGTGTGAGATGTAGAGGACCCCATGACCTTCCCGGTCATGCACAGTGTAACGCAGTAGTGGCATCCCTGGACCTGTACGGCTCAGACTGAAGTTAACAGTCGGGATGTAATAGCATCTGCCCCATATAGCTCTATACATATAGCGTCGTCTTCCTGTCGGAAAACTCTGGGCGTAGTGCGTAGCGATTAGAGAATCTCGTAGTGAGTTAGTGTGTTATCTCCTGATTAGTGCTTTCTCTTGTATTATAGTGTAGTAGTCTTTTGTATAACTCGTAGTGTGTTCTCTTATTTGTGTATAGTATCGTAATAGAGTGTATTATAGAGTGTAGAGTAGTAGCTATAGCGAGTAATAGTGGCCTTAACTATACCTATTATAGTTAACTTAGTGCGTATGATTCTTGTCAGTCTAGTGGTTTCAACATCGAATGAACTGAAAATACTCGTATCCAACACTAATATATATGATATATAACTAAGAAATCAATGACAGTTGGTCGGATAACAACTACCCTAAGCCCACAATCAAACAAGAACAGGAAATAAGGCGAGCTATCGGTCCTAAGTCCTTCAAGTCTTACTTATATAAATATATTGGTGTGGTTACATTTTATAAGGAATTTATTTAATAAAAAATCTTGTCAAAAGGGAACATTTAGAAAATTGATCTTTTATCCAAAATAGTTTTGAAAACGAAAATCCTTTTTATAAAACATAGTGGTAAATCACATGTGATTTGAACTACGGATAGTAAATCACATGTGATTAATTTCCGTAACATGAATAATTGACTTGTATAAATTTCCATAAACATGTAAAATTGACTTGTATCCCCCCCCCCCTAAAACATATAAAACATTTGAAAGGTTCATTAAAGGGGTATGAACTCACTTGAACTCGCGTAAATCGGGTGAATCAGGTAAATCGGGTGAAAGTGTCGGTTGAGCGTTTTGTACCAAATAACGACTTGTGCACCTTTTAGGACCCTAATGCCATATGAAATATGTATTTTACAAGAAATTAATCATTTTATGCTTTTCATTAAAGTATTTAGGCATTCTAGCATCGATTCGTGGTTTTAAGGCTTTGAAGGGGTTCCCGGGAGTAGTACAAGGCCAAGAGGGGTTTACGGGGGAGTCCAAGAGTTTACTCCCTTGGAGTTTACAGCCCAAAGGCCACTCCTTGGGAGTTTACGACCGTAAGCCCCTCTGCTTGGCCGTAAACTCTTGTTTTCCCCCAAGAGTGTAAGTTAAGGCCTTATTTCAACTCCATATATTTCTAGTAAATGCCTAGGACTAATTTGGAGGGTTAAAACCTTCATTTGGTGTCACTTGGGGGAGTTTACGGTCCAGGATTGTGCTTGGGCCGTAAACTCCATTTTGTTCCTCAAAATGGATGGTTAAATGGTCCAAATCACTCACTTAAATCTTAGTTAAATTCTAGAAGGCCTTAGGTGAATTTTTGGGACTTTTTACCAAGGAAATTGGGTGTTTACGGCCCAAGCATAGTCTTGGCCGTAAACTCCTCTTTTAGGGTCTAAAATGTGTTGCTTAATGGCCTTAAGCATTTCCTAGAGTCATAACTTAATTCCCACATGTCTTAGATGAGTTTTTGAGGCAAATAGCATGGAATTTTGGTGTTTACGGCCTAAGCACAAGCTTGGGCCGTAAACTCCCTTTTAGGTCCTAAAAACTTGTGTTTTCATGTCCAAACTCATCTAGGCTATTTCCTTTATTAATATCCAAGCTTAAAGGAGGGGAAAATGGGACATTTGGCCAAGTTTTAGGTGTTTACGGCCTAAGAGGCTTTCTATGCCGTAAACTCCCTTTAATCCACTAAATCTTATGATTTTTGACCTTTAAATTCAATAGAATATGTTTAGAATGAGATAGGGAAGAAACCCTTACGTTTGGAAGCCGGAATTCGCGGTTTTGGAGTCGGGTTTGGGTCTAGAGAGAGAAAGTAGTGAGAGAGAGTGAATGAGTGGTAAAAGAGTGTTCAAATGGTGTTCACTCTCATTTCATATGCCTCGGGTATTACACCCGATACATGGCTACCCGATGCTAAAGTTTAACGGGGTTAAAACTTTTTACCCGGGTGAAGTGGTTGAAAAGTAATATAACTCTATTTAGTTAAACGGGGTTAACACTTACAAGTTATAATTACTTATGATAATATCAAGAAATATAAATAACTAGATATTTATTTATTGACGACTCCAAACATTATGGAAAATAATATATAACGACGAATTCCGTTAGTGAAGACGGGGTTTTGTAACAACAACAAATTTGGGTTGTCACATCATCCCCCCGTTAGGGGAATTTCGTCCCGAAATTTAGAATTCAAACAGATAAGTTATTACAATACTACTAATCAAAGAGATGAGGATATTTGAGTTTCATTTGATCCTCGCGTTCCCAAGTGAATTCCGGTCCCCGCTTTGCGTTCCACCGAACCTTCACGATTGGGATGCGGCTTTGTTTCGTTCGTTTTACCTCCCGATCCATAATCTCTGCAGGCTCTTCCACAAAGTTGAGGCTCTCATTGACCTCGATCTCGTCGAGGGGAATCACGAGAGTCTCGTCGGACAGGCATTTCTTCAAGTTTAAGACGTGGAAGGTAGGGTGTATGTTGCTTAGTTCATGGGGTAAGTTGAGTTTGTAAGCTACGGGGCCGATTCTGGCGAGCATCTCAAAAGGCCCTATGTACCTTGGGTTCAGCTTTCCACGCTTTCCAAAGCGTATCGTGCCCTTCCAGGGCGAAACCTTCAAAAGGACTCGGTCTCCCACCTGGAATTCCAAGGGTTTTCTCCGTTTGTCCGCGTAGCTTTTCTGTCGATCCCTAGCGGCTTTTAGTCGTTCGCGAATGTGTACAATCTTTTTGGTCGTTTCTCGAATAATCTCCGGACCAGTGAGGGCGCTATCAGGAACTCGTCCCTTAGCTAACTGAGTGTCACCCACCTCAGCCCAGCACAGAGGGGATCTACACTTCCGGCCGTAGAGGGCTTTGAATGGAGTTGCCTTGATACTCGTATGATAACTGTTGTTGTAGGAAAACTCCACAAGAGGTAAGTGTGTATCCCACGATTTACCGAAGTTGATCACACAAGCTCGCAACATATCTTCTAGAGTTTGGATCGTCCTCTCACTTTGTCCGTCAGTCTGTGGATGGTAGGTTGTACTCATGTCCAGCCTCGTCCCTAGCGCCTTTTGTAGTGATTGCCAAAATCTAGAGGTAAATCTACTGTCTCTGTCCGAGATAATAGATATAGGGACGCCATGCAGCCGCACTATTTCCTTTATGTATGTTCTTGTGAGTTTCTCCATCTTGTCCGTTTCCTTGATGGGTAGGAAGTGCGCAGACTTGGTCAATCTGTCGACGATGACCCAAATGGTATCCAACCCACCCGCTGTCTTGGGTAGCTTGGTTATAAAGTCCATTGTAATCCGCTCCCACTTCCATTCTGGTATCTCTGGTTGCTGGAGGAGTCCTGATGGCTTTTGATATTCAACCTTGACCTTCGCACAAGTGAGGCACTTGCTCACAAAGGTAGCGATCTCCGCTTTCATGTTAGGCCACTAGTATAGCTTTTTGAGATCCAGATACATCTTATCCGAACCTGGGTGGACAGAGTAGCGAGTTTTGTGTGCTTCCCTCATGACCAAGTCTCTGAAACCTCCATGGCACGGAGTCCATATTAGGTCCATGAAGTAGTAGGCTCCATCACCCTTGACCTCCAAACTTTTATCCATTCCACACAGGGATTCTCCCGTCACATTCTCAGGCTTTAAGGCTTCCAGGTGAGCCTCCCTGATGTGCGCGGATAGATGCGAATGGATAGTCATTGTCAATGACTTGGTTCTTCGTCCAGAGTACTCCTTCCTACTCAGGGCGTCTGCTACTACATTGGCTTTCCCCGGGTGGTATCGGATTTCGCAGTCGTAATCGCTGAGTAGCTCGACCCATCGGCGTTGTCTCATGTTGAGTTCTTTCTGATTCAGTATGTGCTGGAGGCTTTTGTGATCAGTGTACACCACGCTCTTCGTCCCATACAAGTAGTGTCTCTAGATTTTTAGTGCGAAGACGACCGCTCCTAACTCGACGTCGTGAGTAGTGTAGTTCACCTCATGTGTCTTTAGCTGTCTTGAGGCATAGGCGATGACCTTACCTCGTTGCATCAAGACACAACCGAGCCCCTGATTTGATGCATTGCAGTATACAACAAAATCTTCTGTCCCTTCGGGAAGGGATAATACCGATGCGGTGCATAGGGCTCGCTTCTGTAGCAGCCCGGAATTCCAGGTATCGTTATATTTATGATTTTTGAGTGTTTTAAGAGGGGACTCGGCGAGTTGGAGCTCAGACTCGCCGAGTAGGATCGCGGATCTGGTCTCGGGTTCGCTACTGGACTCGACGAGTCCGATATGGACTCGGCGAGTCTGCGCTGTTTAGCGAAACCCTAACCGTCCAGGTTTGGGACATATATAAGGGGCCTTATGGCCGTCATTGTTCATCCTAGTCCTCTGAGAGAAACCCTAATTCGATTGTGAGCATCTGGAGCAAGGTAGAAGACCATTATTGATCTTGGAAGTGTTATTTTGCAAGGAGGAGGAGGCTTGGTTAAGGGAACAACAAGAGAAGCTACATTCTGAGGATTTGGGGACACAGAGCAACGTTATTCAGCTAATATTTTCGAGTTGCATTCTTCTATGTTGATGTGTATATGGATTTAGGGTTTATTGAACCCTTTTGTGGCTAGATTGAGTGTTTCCTTAGTCCCCCAACCGATTGGAACCCTATATTGGGACCCTTAGAAGTCCAGAATGTCCCATGCCTGAGCATTTCGGGAATCAATGGAGGTTTTGGATTGGAATCCTTATGCCTTAGGTCAAAATGTAAATTATGAGTCTTGGGGAGTATTATGAGCACCAAAATGAGGGCTTTACGTGATGAACCAGTTTAGGAAGGCCAGACCTGTGAATTGTCGGAGCAAATCTGACCTTAGAAAGCAGTTTGAGCGATTGCATGGCATGGACTCGCCGAGTCCGATGAACAGACTCGCCGAGTAGCTTGAAGATTAACTGGGACTCGCCGAGTTGTTCTTCAGACTCGGCAAGTTGAGTCGGGGTGGCCCCGCGATTCTTCCAGGAGGAACTCGTCGAGTCAGGGGAGATACTCGACGAGTAGAAAGGGAATCTTAGAGAATTGGTGAGGACGTCTAGACTCGCCGAGTCGCCCTAGCACTCGCCGAGTCCAGTCAAAGTGACCATTGACCGTTGACCGTTGACCAGAGTGGACCTGTGTTGACTTCTTAGGGATAGTCAACATTAGAGATATAAAGTGTTAACTAGGGACATTATGATGTTATAGGAGGATTAGAGCTCGGAGAATCGGGCACGAGGGATTCCCAGGTTGTGAGATATCGAGACACGCGAGGTGAGTCTTCTCACTATACTTTACCTTGAGTAGGTAACCAGAGTTATATGATAGAGTATTTGTATGCTATGTATGTTATGTGTTGCACTGCATTCTTCTATGTGATTTATGCTATGCTTGTTTACAGAGTTAGAACCTAAGGGTTCACAGAGTATGGGTGCACGGACCCACAGAGTTATAGCCTCGAGTGGCTAATATGTGTTATATGGTATTTTGGGGAACTCACTAAGCTTTATGCTTACAGCGTTGGTGTTAATTGTTTCAGGTACTAGTGAGGATCGCGGGAAGGCGCCGGCCTGATCAGTGCACACACGCGGGATTTTTATATTATGTGATCTTGGGGATTTTATATATGTTATGAAATGAATTACAACAATGATGTTTTTATGAATATTAAATGAAGTTGTCTTTATTAAATGCGAAAAAAAATATTTCTAAATTCTTGGTGTTATAGCTTCAAGGTCTGGAATGCCTTCTCCTGTTTCTCTTCCCAGTCGAATGATACACCCTTCTGCGTCAACATGGTGAGAGGCTTTGCAATCCGAGAGAAGTTTTGGATGAATCGGTGGTAGTAACCAGCGAGGCCTAGAAATTGGCGAATTTCTGTAGGCGTCTTCGGTGCTGACCAGTTCTTAATAGCTTTAATTTTGGAGGGATCCATGTGGATTCCTTCTTCACTAACCACGTGTCCTAAGAATTCAACTCTTCGGATCCAAAACTCGCACTTAGAGAACTTCGCATATAACCTCTCTGATCGCAGCGTTTCCAGGACTCGTCGCAGGTGATCCTTGTGTTCTTCCTCGCTTCGAGAGTAGACGAGTATGTCGTCAATGAAGACGATGACGAACTGATCTAGATATGAATGACACACCCTATTCATCAAGTCCATGAATACTGCGGGGGCGTTAGTCAGTCCAAAGGGCATCACTAGGAACTCAAAATGCTCGTAACGGGTTCGGAAGGTTGTCTTCGGGACATCTTCCTCAAGCACCCGTAACTGGTGATACCCGGATCTAAGATCAATCTTGGAGAAGTAACTTGCTCCTTGCAGTTGGTCGAATAGATCGTCGATACGAGGGAGTGGATAACGATTTTTGACTATGAGTTTGTTGAGTTCTCTATAATCGATGCACATCCGAAATGACCCATCCTTCTTCTTCACGAATAAGATCGGAGCTCCCCAAGGTGAGAAGCTCGGTCTTATAAAACCCTTGCTGAGCAGTTCGTTGAGTTGACCGGATAGTTCTTGCATTTCGGCAGGCGCTAGACGATATGGTGGCTTAGCTACGGGAGTAGCTCCTGGGACTAGGTCGATTCTGAACTCAACCTGACGTTTGGGAGGTAGACCTGGAAGATCCTCTGGGAAAACATCAGGGAATTCGCATACAACGGGAATGTCCTTTGGATCTTTCGATTTCTAGCTAGTGTCGACAACATGAGCAAGAAAGGCGCGAGATTCCTTGTGCAGGTATTTCTGAGCCTGAATACTAGAGATGATACGAAGACTCGTACTTGGTTTATCTCCATATATCAACAGGGTTTCGTGATTCGGAAGGTTCAGGCGAATGGCTTTGTCGGAGCATAGGATATCGGCGCGATGAAGACTCAACCAGTCCATACCAACAATGACATCGAAATTTTTGATTGAGACTGGTATAAGGTCGATTGAAAATGGGTGATCCTCTAACGTGAGGGTACAACCTATGTAGATTTCGTTAGAGCTTTCTATCTTCCCGTTAGCCATTTCTACGATGAATGTTTCTTTTAGTGGTTGAGAGGATTGTTTGAGTAAGTGTTTACAGTTTTGATTTATGAAGCTTCTTTCTGCACCACTATCGAATAAGACACAGGCATAAGAGTTGTTGAGAAGAAACGTACCCGTGACTACTGTGGGATCCGCTACCGCTTCATTGTGACCGATAGCGAGTAACCTTCCAATTCCCCCAGCATTTGTAGCCTTCGGACAGTTCTTCTTGAAATGGCCAGCTTCGCCGCAGCCATAACACGTCGGGGTCACTTCCGAACCCGGAACTTGAGAAATAGGTTTGGGAGGGGCCTTGCAGAATCGCACCGTATGGCCCTTCCGACCGCAGTTGGAACACTGCAATTCACGGCAAGGGTCGTGGTGGTGGAAAGGGCACTTGGGACACTTGGGCAGATTCCCGCTATAAGCTTTTGGTGGGGCTGGTGCGGCTGGGGTAGTGGCAGCATGGACTGCCACGATTTGCTGGTCCTTGGAGGAGGTTTGAGGTTTCTTGCCTTTCTTCTTATCCCATCGCTTCCTCTTTCTGTCAGATGAATCGGGTGGTGCAGTGGTAGTGGGGGTTGCTGTTGCTGGAGTGGAAGAGACTTCATGGTTGATCAAACTCTGGGCCAATTCCTTGGCGCTGTTGAAGGTGGTAGGGCGTGAGGCTAGAACATTTCCTCGATACGGGGGCACTAAACCCCAGATGTATCGTTCAATCTTCTTGTTCTCTGACAGGATCATATTGGGACACATAGCCGCCAATTCGTAGAACCTGGCCGTGTAAGCTGTTATGTCAGTCCCTTTCATCTTGAGGTTCCAGAGTTCCTCCTCAAGTTTCTGAACTTCGCCCCTAGGGCAATACTCTCCTCTCATGAGATCTTTTAGAGTGTCCCAGCCCATGGCGTTGGCTGTGACCAGGGAGAGTGCGTTGACATGGCCGTTCCACCATGTCAAGGCCCTGTTAGTGAGGGTAGCAGTTGCGAACTTGATTTTGCTCTCTTCGGGGCAAGAGCACATTTCAAATACGGCTTCGGTTCTTTCGAACCATTGGGATAGTGCCAGAATTCCTCCTATACCGTCGAAGAAGGTAGGTTTACAGTTCATGAAGTCCTTATAAGTGCATCCATGCACTCTTTGGTGGACTTCCCCAAATCTAGAGTTTCCACCGCTCGCGTCCCCAGGGTTCATTTGGGCCATGGCTGCTGTCACAGCCGCGGTCACCGCTGTTTGGAACAGCACTGGGTCGAACTGTGGAGGAGGAGGTGGTGGAGGAGGGGTTTGAGTTGCTGGTCTTCCTCTGTTTGGATGCTTTCGTGGAGGCATCTTTCACTGGAAGATCATAGAAATGATAGCAACAGTAAGAGTCTAGTGCAAATGTGAATAGAGTGTTTCGTGGATTAAGTCAACATAACCCAAGATCAGAATGAGAGTCATAGCAATAGAGTGATCAGCTGCCAATATATTGGTATTAATGACGTAACACAAGTTCACGAAAATTGACCTGACAGTAGGTCTTACGTCAAACCATAAAGAAAATGTTGGCAGTTTAGAGGTCTAGTTAGAGTATTTTTAAGCTAGGAATGTTTACAGACAAGAGATCTATGGAACATAGAGAGGAAAGGCTATTCCTTTAAACAAAAGAGTGAGGTAACTAGACATCTTCTACTGGTGACGGTTACTTGTTGGGCGAACCCTCAGATCCGCTATCTGACGCATGACTTCCTAAAGGTGTCGATCATGAGTTCTTTGGCATGCTCGGAGTTCCCTAACTTCGGCTCTGGATGCAGCCAGCTGATTCTGTAGAGCCTCGTTGGTCCTCCTTGTCCTGTCCATGGCTTCTTCAAGTTGGCGGATGCGAACCGTGTTGAGATTCGAGTTGGCATCCACTTCCACAACTCGACCAATAGCAGCCTGACCCTGCTCGACATTCCTGGCAATCCTTCTGATCATGATGGGCAGAACCCGGTCTGCTGATCCCCCTTCGCTTATGTTGTAGAAGCTTCGGTCTCTGTTGTAAGGTAAGGGTTGACCCTGCTCCTCGCTCCATCGGTGAAAGGATATGGCCCACATAGGAGTGGGACCCTAAAATGCCGGACGGGGGTTAGGTTTCGGAGCTTCAGGAGGTTGGTTGTTAACTTCTGGTTTGGAGCTCGAGCTATCCGAGAAACCTTCAGCATGATGATCATCCAAAGGGATCGGGTGATCATCGTCTGACTCCTCATCGAGCCATCCTCCATTGCCATGGTTTGGATAGTACGGATCACCGGGATGGTGGAAGCCAGCCATGCTATCTATGCGAGAAAGGGGAAAGGAAAGGTTAATAGACGTACTACTCTAAGATACTTATAAGATGAATCGTTATTAGTCGACCCAATACTTGCGTAGTGCATACCGATTACATGTAACCGAAGCAAAATAGTCCTTCGAATAAGCAGCCCTAACTTCAGACCCCCAATCAAACAAGAACAGGGAATGAAGCAAAGGCTACAGAATCTGAGTCTATAGCGTCCTAGTCACATGTAACCGTGATGTATCCACTTAGCAATTATTGTCCTACCAGTAACGACCCCTTTTAGCTGTCACATACGTATGTTTTAGAGACACATAATACTCCTATAGTATTCTTATGGTAACGTCATTGTGGGTAAGTTTTTAGACTTGTTGCAACACCACAACCAAGCTTAGGCACATGCTAGTCACTCCCAGGAAAACGTAGTTGATCAGGCTACATCCCCCAAAAGTGACTATATGTCTCTAAGCCCAATTGTGCTATCCAACAATCTTAATACTTTTGTTTTGTTCTAGGGTGATACTAACTTATGTGTTTTATAGTGATGTGTGTATATATATATACTTAGTTAAATCTTTTAGAAACTTAACAACATATATTCTTGGTCAGAGTGTTTTAGTCCCGAAGTGTCTATAGTTCGTATATCTTTTATAGGGTGATATACTTGATTCACTATAAACAATGCTCTGATACCAATCTGTCACACCCCAAAACCGATAACGACGGAATATGTTTCGGGGTGGAGGACGTCATGTATAGTATCATCACAATTGCATAATAGTAAAACAAGAAACATACAACCATTGCATTACATAGTGAGTTTAATTACAAGTGTGTTTTGTAATGTTTAGCAAACACCAAAAATAATACAAAACTAAGAGATGGATCTTCTCTGCTCCACCTTCTCCAAGATGCTGCACCTGTACCTGTCTATCTTTGACCTGAGGATACAAGTTCTTTTGAAAACGAATATCAGCATAACGCTGGTGAGTTCATAAGAGTTTAGTGTGAGATTTTTGTATAAAATGCATTAGAACCGATAGTATGAAAAGCTGCAATTTACATTCTTAAGTAGTAGAAAAACCTAGAAAATCCTATATTTTCCAGAAATACATTGTGAATGAAAACCTTTAAGAAACATGAAATTTTCATCTTTCAAATCCATTTATTGTGAAAGTATAATATTAAATCTCCAATAAGTAATGCAATATGATAGTTTATGCCTGAAGTCAATAATAATGGTGCAAACTTCCTTTAGTGTTAGATTCTTGATTACTTCGGGATATTAACTTAACTTTTAGTTTAGTATTTTAGTGTAGTTATAGTGTATTTCTTGTATGTTACCGATAGTGTGAGAAGTAGAGGACCCCATGACCTTCCCGGTCATGCACAGTGTAACGCAGTAGTGGCATCCCTGGACCTGTACGGCTCAGACTGAAGTTAACAGTCGGGATGTAATAGCGTCTGCCCCATATAGATCTATACATATAGCGTCGTCTTCCTGTCGGAAAACTCTGGGCGTAGTGCGTAGCGATTAGAGAATCTTGTAGTGAGTTAGTGTGTTATCTCCTGATTAGTGCTTTCTCTTGTATTATAGTGTAGTAGTATTTTTTATAACTTGTAGTGTGTTCTCTTATTTGTGTATAGTATCGTAATAGAGTGTATTATAGAGTGTAGAGTAGTAGCTATAGCGAGTAATAGTGGCCTTAACTATACTTATTATAGTTAACTTAGTGCGTATGATTCTTGTCAGTCTAGTGGTTTCAACATCGAATGAACTGAAAATACTCGTATCCAACACTAATATATATGATATATAACTAAGAAATCAATGACAGTTGGTCGGATAACAACTACCCTAAGCCCACAATCAAACAAGAACAGGAAATAAGGCGAGCTATCGGTCCTAAGTCCTTCAAGTCTTACTTATATAAATATATTGGTGTGGTTACATTTTATAAGGAATTTATTTAATAAAAAATCTTGTCAAAAGGGAACATTTAGAAAATTGATCTTTTATCCAAAATAGTTTTGAAAACGAAAATCCTTTTTATAAAACATAGTGGTAAATCACATGTGATTTGAACTACGGATAGTAAATCACATGTGATTAATTTCCGTAACATGAATAATTGACTTGTATAAATTTCCATAAACATGTAAAATTGACTTGTATCCCCCCCCCCCCTAAAACATATAAAACATTTGAAAGGTTCAATAAAGGGGTATGAACTCACTTGAACTCGCGTAAATCGGGTGAATCAGGTAAATCGGGTGAAAGTGTCGGTTGAGCGTTTTGTACCAAATAACGACTTGTGCACCTTTTAGGACCCTAATGCCATATGAAATATGTATTTTACAAGAAATTAATCATTTTATGCTTTTCATTAAAGTATTTAGGCATTCTAGCATCGATTCGGGGTTTTAGGGCTTAGAAGGGGTTCCCGGGAGTAGTACAAGGCCAAGAGGGGTTTACGGGGGAGTCCAAGAGTTTACACCCTTGGAGTTTGCGGCCGAAAGGCCACTCCTTGGGAGTTTACGGCCATAATCCCCTAGGCTTGGCCGTAAACTCTTGTTTTCCCCCAAGAGTGTAAGTTAAGGCCTTATTTCAACTCCATATATTTCTAGTAAATGCCTAGGACTAATTTGGAGGGTTAAAACCTTCATTTGGTGTCACCTGGGGGAGTTTACGGTCCAGGCTTGTGCTTGGGCCGTAAACTCCATTTTGTTCCTCAAAATGGATGGTTAAATGGTCCAAATCACTCCCTTAAATCTTAGTTAAATTCTAGAAGGCCTTAGGTGAATTTTTGGGACTTTTTACCAAGGAAATTGGGTGTTTACGGCCCAAGCATAGTCTTGGCCGTAAACTCCTCTTTTAGGGTCTAAAATGTGTTGTTTAATGGCCTTAAGCATTTCCTAGAGTCATAACTTAATTCCCACATGTCTTAGATGAGTTTTTGAGGCAAATAGCATGGAATTTTGGTGTTTACGGCCTAAGCACAAGCTTGGGCCGTAAACTCCCTTTTAGGTCCTAAAAACTTGTGTTTTCATGTCCAAACTCATGTAGGCTATTTCCTTTATTAATATCCAAGCTTAAAGGAGGGGAAAATGGGACATTTGGCCAAGTTTTGGGTGTTTACGGCCTAACAGGCTTTCTAGGCCATAAACTCCCTTTAATCCACTAAATCTTATGATTTTTGACCTTTAAATGCAATAGACTATGTTTAGAATGAGATAGGGAAGAAACCCTTACGTTTGGAAGCCGGAATTCGCGGTTTTGGAGTCGGGTTCGGGTCTAGAGAGAGAAAGTAGTGAGAGAGAGTGAATGAGTGGTAAAAGAGTGTTCAAATGGTGTTCACTCTCATTTCATATGCCTCGGGTATTGCACCCGATACACGGCTACCCGATGCTAAAGTTTAACGGGGTTAAAACTTATGATAATATCAAGAAATATAAATCACTAGATATTTATTTATTGACGACTCCAAACATTACGGAAAATAATATATAACGACGAATTCCGTTAGTGAAGACGGGATTTTGTAACGGCAACAAATTTGGGTTGTCACAGGTTCGGAGATGGATCCAAAGTCCAGATAAAAGGAAAAGGGACGATGTTACTTAACTACAAAAACAAAGAACAACTAATTATTGCAGATGTTTACTACATTCCAGCTCTCCGTAGTAACATTCTTAGATTGGGGCAGATGACAGAAGAAGGATACGACATCGAAATGAAAGAAAACTTCTTGAAGATACGTGATAAACATGGGAGACTCGTGATGAAGGTATAACGCTCATGTAATCGTCTGTACAAGATCCTGTTGCACACAACCCAACCTATTTGTCTTCATGCGAAACTAGATGATAAGGCTTGGCTTTGGCATGCACGTCAATTTCCATCTACTAGAATCCATGGTAGAAAAGGAGATGGTAAGTGGAGTCCCAAAGATAAAGCACCCAGCACAAGTCTGTGAAGGGTGCCTTGTAGGCAAGCAAACCCGGCAGTCATTCCCACAAGAGAGTCAATGGCAAGCAAGCATCCCATTAGAGCTCGTGCATGCTGATCTCTGTGGCCCGATATCACCACAGACGATAGCAGGTAACAAGTACTTTCTACTCTTAGTGGATGACTATAGCAGGTATATGTGGGTATATCTGTAAAAAGAAAAGGATGAAGCATTTGAAGCCTTTAAGAATTTCAAAGCTTAGGTGGAAAGTGAAACCCGGTACAAGTTGATGGGTCTATGTACAGATCGTGGAGGAGAATTGTTGTCAAAAGAATTCACAGAATATTGAAACAGGAAAGGAATAAGGCAACAGTTAACCGCTCCATACTCCCCTCAGCAAAACGGAGTAGTGGAGCGGCGTAATCAAACCATCCTTGGAGCCACAAGGTCGCTGTTAATGGCAATGGAGGTACCGGAGATGCTTTGGGGAGAGGCAGTACGCCATTCTGTTCAGATATTGAACCGGGTTCCAACGAAAGGGGTGAAGAATAAAAGCCCATATGAGGCGCTGCATGGGAAGAAACCCACGTTGGATCACTTTAGGGTTTTTGGGTGTGTGGCTCACGCAAAAAGGCAAGCAAATAAACTCTCCAAGTTAAGTGATCGTAGTGTTGCTCTTGTGTATCTCGGCAATGAACCTGGGAGTAAGGCCTTTAGACTATACAGTCCAAGTGAAAAAAGAAAGTATGTGGCTAGAGATGTTGTTTTTGATGAAGCCAAGAAGTGGAATTGGGCTGGAAGTCAAGATGAAACCCATGTGTTCGGTCAAGATTGGGTTAAGTTCCCAAGTGAAACATCATATGTTGAAGATGGAGAAAACCACGTGCAAGCCAAGGATGTAGAAGCCCAAAATGGAGATGGAAGCCCTAGTCCTCATTACGACTCATCAAACTCCTCAACACCACCACAGACGCCTACCGGTCCAGATAACTATGCTTCAAACACACCAACGCCTCAGGGATTCAATACATCATCTTTGTCATCTGATCCAAGAACAAGAAGATCAACATATGATGATACACCGGTAAGGGGTTTTCAAAGACTAAGTGATGTAATTGATCGAAGTACTCAATTAGAAGATGAAGATGAAGAAGTTATGTTTTCAGGAGAAGAACCCACTACTTATTTAGAAGCCGCAAACGATCCGGTTTAGAGAGAACCCATGAAGAAAGAGATTAAATCCATCATTAAAAACGATACATGGGAATTGATTATTCTTCCTAAAGGTCACAAACCCATTGGATTGAAATGGGTTTACAAAGTAAAGAAAGATGCAGAAGGAAAGCTTGTCAAACACAAAGCCAGGGTGGTTGCAAATGGTTATGTGCAGAAGAAAGGTGTTCACTTTGAAGAGGCTTTCGCACCGGTAGCTAGATTAGAAAAGGTGAGGGTAATCTTAGCATTGGCGGCAACTGAAGGCTGGAAAGTTCATCATTTAGACGTAAAGTCTGCCTTCCTTAATGGTGCATTGCATGAAGAGGTGTACGTGACTCAACCATATGGGTTTGTTATAAAAGGGAAGGAACACATGGTGTATAGACTGAAAAAGGCGCTTTACGGGCTTCGTCAAGCCCCAAGAGCATGGAATGAAAGACTGGATAAAGTTCTGAAGGATTTGGGTTTTCCTCGTTGCCCTCAGGAGTATGGCGTGTACAAGATTCAGAGGGCAAGAACAAATTTGTTGGTTGGTGTGTACGTGGATGACTTGATAGTAACCGGATCAAGTAATGAGTTAATTGATACCTTCAAGAAACAGATGAAGAAAGTGTTTGACATGAGTAATCTGGGTTTGTTGACCTACTATCTAGGGATCGAAGTAACACAAAAGGAAGGAACTATCATTGTAAGTCAAGCTGGGTATGCTGAAAAGGTGTTACAAATTGTAGGGATGGGGGATTGTAATCCCACTAAATATCCCATGGAACCTACATCACGTCTAAAGAAATATGAAGAAGGTGAACCTGTAAATGCCACAGATTATAGAAGGCTCATTGGAAGTTTAAGGTATTTAACTCACACTAGACCTGATCTTAGCTATTATGTGGGTGTCATGAGTAGATACATGGAAACTCCAAAACTGTGTCACCTTAATGCCTTGAAGAAAATATTAAGGTATGTTAAAGGCACAAAGGATTTTGGACTTGTATACAAGATAGGTGGAGATAAGAAGATAGTGGGTTTCAGTGACAGCAACTATGGAATGGATTTGGATGATAGGAAGGGTACAACAGGAACCATTTTTTTCTTGTCTGGAAAAGCTGTCACCTAGTCCTTACAAAAACAACAAATAGTGGCATTGTCTACATGCGAAGCTGAGTTCATGGCAACAACGGAAGCTGCATGTCAAGAACTATGGTTAAGAAGTTTGATAAAGGAGCTGACAGGGTGGAAAGAAGAAGCAGTCAAACTCTTTGTAGATAACAAGTCAGCTATAGCTTTAATGGAGAACCCTGTTTTCCATGGAAGAAGCAAGCATATCGACACCAAGTTCCATTTCATATGGGGATGTGTTGAAAGAAAGGAGATACAAGTGAAGCATGTAAGTGGAGAAGAACAGAGGGCAGACCCTCTGACAAAAGCTTTACCACGTGTGAAATTTACAAAGATGAGGAACTTGATTGGAGTTGAAAGCATTACAGCTTAAACTCAGAATTAAAGGGGGAAATGTGTTAGGTTAATTCTAGTTTATAGTCGTTGTAGGCTCATTTGAATAAAGCTGATATGTTCCTCTAAAGACCATGTCTTTAGGAGAATAAAGTGGCACGTGACCACAACCTGTTGAAGCATCTTTTGATGCAAGTTTCTCAGAAGTTTTGTTAGTAGTTAGAAGTATTTAATCTTCTTTTCTTGTAATCAGTTTATTATCACGAAATACAGAACTAGTTTGTGTTCTAAATTCTCTCTTTTCCATTTATTATTTACAGTGTGAGTGTGTGTTTTATTGTGAATCCTTAAGATCCTCAAGGTTCAATTCCAACAATGGAAGAAATCAACTGATGGATTCAATGGTGTTTTAGGTGTGTGTATGCTCGAAAATGGAAGGAAGAAGGGTGGATTTTACGGTGGTTTGGCGTGGAAGAGAGTGGTTCTTAGTGGTAACTTTAAACTGAAATTACAAGAGGGGGAGATGGGGAGTGTTTTGAATGTTTTTCTTTTGTGCTCTAAGGATTTATAAGTTGCACTACTTTTTAAATAGAGTTGAAATGTGAAGGTTGAAAGTTTGGTTTGAGGGTGTTGTTTGAATGTTACTAGCTCTTTTCCTTCTTTCATCAACTGTGTTTGATATTCATTATAATACAACCAGATATGTTGCCCAAGCTCCGCATGGGCCGTGTGCGTGTGATTTGAGTGTTGTTTTTTGTTAAAAGATGCAGGTAGGATAATTCGACCCCTAATTTTCACAGATGGAGACAGATAGATAGAGGCAGGAAAAAATCAAAAAAATAAATATGCGGACCAATATATAAAAAAATATACCAAAAGAAGACACTGAGAGCCAGCAGAAAGTGCAACGGACAGGAAAAAAGAATAAAAGTTACATATGAGGACAAACCCAGACTTTGCCCCGGGCCGTTTTTTGTTTTTTTTATGAAAAAATATAAAAATTTAGACTGTAAGGACCAAAAATGTCAAAATGACTAAAAAATTAAAGGGTTGAAATTAGAAAGTTTTTAGAAAAGTGGCCAAAGTTTTCAATTCCTTAAAGTTTTGTGCCCAAACTTTGAGTGTTAAAAGGTTTCTAAAAAATATAAAAATTTTGATTGAAAGGACAAAATATGTCAAAATGACTAAAGAATAGGGGCAAAATTGACAAAAAAACATGTATATATAAAGAAAGGACCATTTTTGCCAAATCCTTAGCAAAGTTAAAATGAGACACAATTGAACATTATATATAAAGGAAGGACCATTTTTGTCAAATCCTTAGTAAAGTTACTTAGGTAGGAGAATTTTAATATATATATATATATATATATATATATATATATATATATATGTATATACATATATATATACATACATATATATAATAGCTCAGGTTTGTGTGTATGCATGCAGTTTGACTTCTACCTTATAACAAAAGTCCAAGTATTAAGAGAGAGAGAGTCCTACATGACCAATTTTTAAATAAATAAAGTGTTGTAACATTAAAATGTCTCAAAAATGGCTTTTGGTTCGTGTGTCCAATTCACAACATCAAATATTTCTTTCTAAATTTGACGAACGATAGAATTTAATTCAAGGATTTCAAAAAGCCGAACAAATAAATTTTTCGAGAATAGTAGAACTTCGAGAGATTTTGTTTAAAGTTTTGCATCTAATTGGCCTGAAACGTCTGATCTTTCAACTTTTACAAATATTTTTACTAAAAATATTTCGAGTATGAAATCAAATATTAGAACGTAGTCTGAGTCCAAAAATGCTCTCATAATTTTCATTTATAGTGTGGAAGTGCGTCAATGGGTTATAACGGTATATGCAGTTTTGGTAAAATCAGTGTTATACCGATTTGGTTTGTTAAAACAGACGAATCTTTTACATACGAATTCTGTTATGGAAATTCTTTATATTTTCGGACTTAGGTAAACATGAACTATGAGACCGGAGTGTTTGTTTCACTCACAAACTCTTAATACAAAATTTTAGTTTTTTAGACGTGTTAAAAAGGGTTACTATTTGTGTTTGTGAGTTGTTTGAGACTTCCCAGAACAAGAAGTAAGATATCGTTTCGTATCTTGTCATAATTATAATGAAACTATGTTTTTTCCAAAACATGCATTATGTAACATCCATAAAATTTAAGCGAATTTAAAACATTTTAATCCGTTCGAAAATCATTAAGTTAATACAACTTGTTTTCAAACCAGTTTTAAACATCAGAGTATCCCCAGAACCAAATCACAAAATCATGAAATATGAGGAGCGGTACGATCACGCCTTTGCCTTGCCACGATCACCTGATGTACCTTAAACAATAAACTGAAACCGTAAGCTCGAAAGCTTAGTGAGTTCCCCCAAAATACCCATACACACATAACCATACACATACATCAATAAACATCATATTATGGGTCTAATCAACCATCCGGTTGGAATACCCCTGGCCCTCAACCATCGGGTTGGAATGCCAACATACTATGAGTCCAATCATCCCACCAGGATGGAATACTCTAGGCCCACAACCATCGGATTGGAATGCCCAGACACCTACACATACAACAACAACTACTATGGGTCCAATCATCCCTCAGAATGGAATACCCCAGGCCCTCAACCATCGGGTTGGAATGTCACAACTAGGAATTTTGATGCTTAGTAACAACAACAATGATAACATTGGTGAACCAAAAATGTGAAAGCATGTATGATTCTTATTCAATGACAACAAATTTTCCATCAAACACTCTATGCAAGCACTTCAAATAGTCAACAAAGAATTGGAAACCCTAGAAACCCTGGTTTAAGTCCATTATGGACTAGGATTTTCTTATTGGGCCTAATGGACCAATAAGCTTCCAATTTGAGTTTATGGGCTTAAAACTCTTATATGGGCTCTAATTGGACCCCCTTTCATTTACTTTAACATTTTGGGCCATAATGGGCCTAGAATGAAATAAAATACCCTTATTGGGCCATAACAAACTTAATTAGCACTAAAGGGCCATAAAACCCATCCCTTAATCTATTTTGGGCCGTAAACCCTCTCCGAAGACCAAGTGGGCAAAAATCATCTAATTGGGCCATAACCCTCATCTAATTGGGCCATAATATGGGCTTAAGCACAAAAAGGCCCAAATTCTTTTTTTTCCATTTCTCTTTCGGCCTAACCACAAAACAAAGGGAGGAAGAGTCGACTTTTTACATGCCACCTCACAATTATACATGGGATATCCATCCAACTATCCCATACTTCCAAGTATCTATCACTTCACACTCTCTCTTCTCCCCTCTCTTTTCTTCTTCGGCCGAGAACACATCACACACACCCACACTCTTCTAAATTCTCTCAAACACTCACAAGAACACTCTCACATTTTCCCTCAAAACTTCGAGAATCACAAGGGCTACAAGAAGATATTTTCTTAATATCACAAATCTTTGGTAAGTTGTTGCTTGATCCCTACTCTAACTTTTTGATTTCCTTAAAAATCTCTCCTTAACTCATACAAAATTTGTGATCTTGCCTCTTAGAACACATCTAAGCCAAAGATCCTCCAAGAAGCTTACTAGGCCGAGAATAGCATCAAACTTCTTCCATTTTTCTTCAAAACCGTGATCAACTCTAAAAGGTGAGTTCATACCCCTCTCTTTTCGGGTTTTACAAGTTTTATGGGGGAGAATACAAGTAAAATGTGTAGATCTATGTGTATGTGTATGATATGTATGATTTCATGTATGTATGTGTGAATTTATGTGCTTATGTGTTGAATATGTAAGCAAAAAGGAAAGAAATCTCGAGATCTATGACATAAGAAGGAAAACAAACATGATCTAAGGTATACTACACTAAAAAAGTTAAGGAAAGTACCCTCTAAGATTAAAATCAACATATTGCAACATAAAACCAATTTTTGGGCTTAAATTGTCAAATAAACAAAAGTTGGGTTAGAATTGCCATTCACGGTTTTTCTTAAGGATCAAAAGAGTCAAAATAGTTACAATAAATGTTTTTATGAATATTATGCTCTTCAAAGGACTTGAAATGTAAATTGTAGCTTAAAGGGCCAATTTTTGGGCTTTTCGGCCAACTAAGCCCAACATTGCAAAAAACATGATTTTCAAGGGGCTGAAATGATAAATTCCTCAAAAAAGGGAATAAAACATTAAACGAAACTATTTCAAGGGTTAAAATGTTTTTCTTTTTCAAAAAGGATCAAAAATGTAAAGTTTTTGGATTTTGGGTCAAAATTGTAAAAGTTGCAAAAAGTTTGTGCTTTAATCGAAAAACACTTTTCTGGAAGGGCTGAAGCTGCCAAAGAATAAGTTTTGAGCTAAAAATATCAATTGAATAAGTCTATAGGTCAAATGTGTCAAGAAAATTATTTAAGGGCTTAAAATGTCTTTTTTTTGTATAAAGGACTAAATTTGTTATTTTTATTAAAGAAGGGCTGAAAAGGGGTCAAACCAACATTTTGAACCAATTATTTTATATTTAAGATATTTGAGTCAAAAATACCAAAAGTTACAACTCATGAAAATAGAGAGATGAATATACGTATAATCCAAATATCGTTATAAACAAATCGACCAGTCTCGTGTCCATACGAAAATAACAATCGTTCAATCAAACCTTCCAACAATTATAGAATTCCTAGAAAAGTAAACATTCAAAACTTTGGGCTTGAAATTCCAATCATGCTTGTTGGGCCATTGTGACCCATTAATATGATTTTTGGGTCCAAACAATAATAATAAATGTTATTGGGCCTTCTACGACCCAATTTCATATTTAAAGGATCCTCAATGGTTTTTAAGTGCTATTGGGCCTTAGTGGCCCATTAGTATTGCTAGTAAGGTCCAAGTAAATCAAATGTGAAATGGACCAGCATGCTCTTTGTATAAGCAATAGCCATAAATCATACGCGGGAATAGTAGGACCTCGTAATCCTCTTTTCCTCGTTTATTAGGCCGATCGTCAATCCAAGTAAACAAATACCGGTCGATAATCAATAGTAATCAAAGTCAACTAGAATTTAGTGAGTAATAATGGGTGGCACCAACGTGTGTCGGTCGTAGTCTGTAGTTATAATCAAAGTCTCCTGGAGGGAGAGCGAGAGTTTGTGTATAGATCTATACGTGGGTGACTCCCCCACACCTCAATTGTTCGCTACAGTTAGACTCGGCCAGTCTAGGGTGACAAAATCTTAAGATCAATTATGGCATTCACCAGAGTGCCAAGATAGAAGAACTAGTCATTATCATGCATGGTTATAACGACTCACATAAATAAATCCAATA
This sequence comes from Lactuca serriola, assembly GCF_051521515.1. Classification (NCBI taxonomy): domain Eukaryota; kingdom Viridiplantae; phylum Streptophyta; class Magnoliopsida; order Asterales; family Asteraceae; genus Lactuca; species Lactuca serriola. Next base: position 121,506,569 of record NC_136412.1, read on the forward strand.
TAAATGAAGTAATCAAGGTAAGTCAAAATCATTCACGTGATGGGATAATAATTCGAACCGTTATAAGATATTTTTATTTTCAGAAAACATTGGGTTTTCCGGGAAGTTCAACATTTTTCACTGGTACTTTTAATACAAAGCTTTTCAATTATACACGTTTTGAAATCATCATGCATATACTTACGAATCTTCACACTTTTATATAAACAATGGTCTTTTTAGAAAATATCAGATTTTCTGGGTTGTTATCTTTCAAACTACACAAAACATTTTCATATCAAACCTGCTTCACCAACATTCCATATGTTGACTATTTTCAAAATAACTTGTATTCTCATGTAACAAGTAAGCTGAGGAGTAGTACCAAGTATGTTAGTGTGTTATGCTTTTGAAAATATCAAACATTTTATGTTTATGGATTTCTAATGTTAAAACAATGTACTTGATTGAACAACGTCAGTTGTAATATATTGATGCATGGCGATTTTATGTTATGATTCATGTATATTCATTGTGATGATATTCAATTTAAGTCACGCGAGCCCTCAGACGTTTCCGCCGTCTGGTTCGGGGGTGTGACAGGTTGCTATCAGAGCATTGTTTATAGTGAACTAGTATATCTAACCACACTTTGATATGCAACTTTAAACCAAAGAGGAACAAAACAAATCTAAACAAAACAAAACAATACAAATAAAACACAACGATAAAACACCCCTACTCCTACGATATAGGAAAAATAACATAATACCAAATCAAATAAGATAATGCTAGCATCTCGGTTAAGCCGGGACTATTCATAGTCGTATTAAGGGGTGAATGTAGCCTAATCAACTACGTTTACTCCGAGCTACAACTATCACATGCCCCAAGGAAACCGTGATGGTAGGTAAACCTAAGAACATACCCCTTTATTACCAAGAAGAGAACATAAACTCAATTTATACAATAATTAAAACGTCTTAGGAGTAATGATAGTTTATTCATATACCTTCCCTCGGTCACCATGGAAGGGGAGCACCAGGGCATTCAGTTTCATCAGGCCTTAGTGGCCCATGGGATGATCGAGGATGAGTCGGAGGGAGATTAGGGGGGAGCACACGACGTGGGGCCTGACGAGTACACGGACACAGACTACGAGTTTGATGGGACCGATGACGACATGGAGGAAGAACAAGGCTCAGGCAAGGACTCTGCCACATCACCTGCCAGCAAGGCACAGCAGGACCACCCCGCCCCACCAGGGAATCTCACGAGGGAGAATCACTCTCCAAAAGCTAAGATTGCTGCTCTACGGCAACAGCTGTTCGCCATGGAAGTACGAGCAGTGCAAGCTGAGCAGGAAAGGGATGAAGTCATTGGAAAAATGACTGAGATGGCCCAGTTGTTGGCACAACACTTCGGTATATTACCTCTCTGCCGTCATAGGGCGCTCCTTAGAGTGTTAGGACTAGACTTACCTTACTAGTACTATGATCTATGCTATGTACCATCGACTCCATGTTTAAGTGATTACACTACTAATAGAGTCGTTACGCTGCCGAACTTGCACCACTTATGTATGCTCTTTCGAGCAAATTTTCATGTATCAAAGTGCAGATAATATTAATGGAAAATTTTATGTGCTCTATTGTGATGTTGTAATCTACTATGTGTTATATATCCATGATTGTATGCAAATTTGTAAAACTACTTAAGTTCGTGCCACACACCTAGTTTATAGGACCACAATCTCACAAAAACCATAGGCACTCAACATCTTTCCGTTCCATGACAGAAAGATGCCTCAACGACCAACCTGCGGAAACCCTGGGCCAACCCCACCCGAAATCAACTCAGCTGCATTCCAAGCAGCTGTATCTGCTGCGGTTACTACAGCCATGGCGCAAATCCACCAAGGGAACAATGGTGGAGTCAATGGAAAAGGGGCTGGAAGTTCGAACAACGGGATAAATCAAGGACCTACCAAGACATGCTCCTACAAAGATTTCACCGATGCCAAGCCACGAACCTTTAATGGCACTGGGGGAATGATAACCTTGAAAAGATGGATTGAGAAGGTGGAATTGGTGTTCGAGATATGCAAATTCCCTTAGGAGATGAAGGTGAAGTTTGCCGCATGCACATTCGTTGATCAAGCTCTCACTTGGTGGAATGGACACGTAGAAGCCATGACTCTCCCTGTAGCCAACTCTATGCCCCAGGTGGAGTTGAAAGAAATGTTGATGGCCGAGTACTGCCCGCGAGGCGAAATTCAGAAGATGGAACAAGAGTTGTGAAATCTCACCATCCGAAATTCCGACATTGACGCGTACATATCAAGGTTTAGCGAACTGTCTCTATTGTGCCCTGGCATGATTACTTCGGATGGAAAGAAAATCAAACGATGCATATGGGGACTAACCTCCCCGATCCAGGGAAATGTGATAGTTGCAAATCCTGAAACCTTCGACAGTGCCAAGAGATTGGCCAAGAAACTGTACGACCACAACAACAAGAATGGTGAGAAGCCAGTGGAAACTGAAGGCAAGAAGGAGAGTGACAAAAAGAAGGGAAAGAATAATAAGAGGAAGGAACGACAAGGCTCGGAATCGTCCAAGAAGCAACAAACAGTGATAGTCAATGTTGCAACCACCCAAGTTCCCTCCACACCACATGCTCCAGTCTCAGCTGCTCCAAGTGCCCCTAGGCAGTATTTCGGTAATCTCCTAGAGTGAAACAAGTGCAGTCTCCATCATAATCGAAAGGGTCACACGGCAAAATATTGCAAGACCTATCCTCCCTAGAATCAGCAGCAAGTAAACAACAACAGCAACAACCGCAAAAACAACAACAACAACAACAACAACAATAACAACAACAACAACAACAACACCAACAACAGCGGCAACAATGCACGACTGAGCCACACCTACTATAAATGTGGAAAGACTGGGCATTTCCGTCGGAACTACCCCAACAACAACAACCCTAGGAATGGAGGAACCGGAAGAGTTCTGACCATGGGTCAGGGAGAAGCGGTTCAGGACCCCACTATTGTCACGGTACGTTTCTCCTAAACCACACTTATGCATGCATCCTATTTGATATCGGAGCAGAACAAAGCTTTGTGAGCAATAAATTTAAACACTTGTTATAACAACAACCCCAGAAGCTTAATGAAACATTTACAGTGGAAATGGCCAATGGGAAAACAGAATCCACTGGGAAATCTATATCAGATGTAGCCTAACCTTGAACCAACACATCTTTCGAATAAACTTAATGCATGTTTCCATTAGGATTTTTGATGTGATTATTGGCATGGATTGGTTAACCCCCACCATGCTGAAATTATGTGTCACGAGAAGGTCGATCGCCTTCACCTTCCAAATCGTGAAACCCTGATTGTATACGAAGACAAACCCAGCATAAACCTTCGTCTTATCTCGTGCATTAAGGCACAGAAGTATCTACGAAAGAAAGGCTTGACATTTCTGGCTTATATAGTGGATAAATTCAAGGAAGATGTCAATATTCGAGACATTCCAGTAGCTTGCGAGTTCCCGGATGTCTTCCCTGATGATCTTCTGGGGATACCCCCAGAAAGACAAGTCGTGTTTCAACCTGACCTTATGCCAGGAGCTACTCCCATCGCCAACTCGCCCTACAGATTGGCTCCAGCGGAGATGCAAGAATTATCCAGCCAACTCAATGAACTTTTGGACAAAGGATTCATCCGACCCAGTTTCTCACCCTGGGGAGCTCCGGTTCTCTTTGTTAAGAAGAAAGACGGATCCTTTAGGATGTGCATTGACTACAGGGAACTAAATAAGCTCACTGTCAAAAATCGCTATCCACTCCCGTGAATCGACGATCTATTTGACCAACTTCAAGGCACAATCTATTTCTCTAAGATAGATCTGCGATCTGGATACCATCAACTCAAGGTCTGAGAAGAGGACATCCCCAAAACCACTTTCCGAACTCATTATGGACATTATGAATTTTTCGTAATGCCCTTCGGTCTAACGAATGCCCCTGCCGCATTCATGGACCTAATGAATCGAATCTGCCAACCATTCCTAGACAACTTTGTCATCGTTTTCATTGACGACATTCTAGTTTATTCTCGAAGCGAAGAGGAGCATGGCTCCGTAGATTGTGCCTTGAAGTGTGAGTTCTGGACACCCTGCGAATCAAAAAGCTATATGCAAAACTCTCTAAGTGTGAGTTCTGGCTCCGTAGTGTGAACTTTTTGGTTCATGTTGTTAGTCAAGAAGGGATACACGTGGATCCTTCTAAGGTCAAAGCCATCGAAGGATGGGCGATCCCAACGACACCCACAGAAATTCGCCAATTTTTAGGTCTCGCAGGCTATTACAGGAGGTTCATCCAGAACTTCTCTAAGACAGCCAAGCCACTTACTATGCTTACAAAAAAAGGGTGTACCCTTTCAATGCACAAATAAGCAAGAGGTTGCATTCCAAACTCTGAAGCAAGCACTCTGCAGCACACCGATACTATCACTACCAGAAGGAACAGAGGACTTTGTAGTTTACTGTGATGCGTCGAATCAGGGTCTAGGTTGCGTACTTATGCAGTGTGGGAAGGTAATAGCTTATGCATCCCGACAGCTAAAGACACATGAGGTGACTTATACAACCCACGATCTGGAATTGGGTGTTGTGGTCTTCGCCTTGAAAATTTGGAGGCACTACCTTTAAGGTACAAGGTGCACCATTTTCATGGACCACAAGAGTCTCCAACACATCTTAAATCAAAAAGAGTTGAACATAAGGCAACGAAGATGGGTAAAGCTACTAAACGATTATGAGTGTGAAATCAAGTACCACCCAGGCAAGGCTAACGTGGTAGCTGATGCCTTGAGTCGGAAAGAATACTCAAATCGTCGTGTAAAGACTATTTCCATAACCATTCAATCCCACCTGGCCTCCCAAATCAGAGCAGCCCAGTTCGAAGCAGTGAAGACGGAAAACAAAACAAGCGAAGCATTACGTGGAATGGAAAAGAATTTCGAAGCGAAGGAGGACAAAACATATTATTTCATAAACCGCATTTGGATCCCTAAACTTGGGGGATTCAGAGTGTTGGTCATGAATGAAGCCCACAAGACACGATACTCCATCCATCCAGGTTCAGACAAAATGTACTTAGATATTAAACAGCATTATTGGTGGCCCAACATGAAGGTAGAGCTTGCCACCTATGTTAGCAAATTCCTTACTTGCGCTAAAGTGAAGGTGAAATATCAGAAGCCCTCGGGATTATTGTAGCAACTAGTAATTTCCAAATGGAAATGGGAAAGGATTACTATGGACTTTGTGACCAGATTACCCAAGTCAACAGATGGATTAGACACCATATGGGTAATAGTCGACAGATTGACGAAATCCGCTCATTTCCTGCCAATAAAATAATCCTACAAGATGGAGAGGTTGACGAGGATATACATCAAGGAAATTGTGAGACTTCACGGAGTGGCAGTATTTCATCATCTCGGATAGAGATAGTAGATTCACTTCACGTTTTTGGCAATCACTTCAGAAAGCACTAGGAACACATCTCGACATGAGCACCGCTTATCATCTGCAAATGGATGGTCAAAGCGAACGAACCATTCAGACACTTGAAGACATGCTTCGCGCATGTGTGATAGACTTTGGAAGGTCGTGGGATACCCACTTACCGTTAATCGAATTCTCGTACAACAACAGCTATCACCCGAGCATCAAAGTTGCTCCCTTCGAGGCGTTGTATGGACGTAAATGTAGATCACCATTGTGTTGGGCTAAAGTAAGTGACACCCAGCTAGCTCAAGGGCTGACATCAGGCAATGCTTTAACAGGACCGGAGATCATACGTGAAACAATGGAGAAGATAGTTCAAATCAGAGCTCGACAACAAGCATCACGAGACCGATAGAAGAGCTACGTTGATAAACAGCGAAAGCCCTTGGAGTTTCAAGTCAGGGATCGAGTGTTGTTAAAAGTCTCTCCCTGGAAAGGATTCATTCATTTTGGAAAACGGGGAAAGCTGAAACCACGATACATTGGACCCTTCGAGATTCTTACCCGAATCGGTCCAGTGGCGTATAGACTGCAGCTACCCGCTAAGCTCAGCAGCGTACACCCCGTGTTCCATATTTCCAATCTAAAAAAGTTTCTATCCGATGAAACCCTCGTCATTCCACTTGAGGAAATCGAAATCAACGAGAATCTCATGTTCGTCGAAGAACCAGTCGAAATCATGGACAGGGAGGTGAAGCGTACTAAGCAAAGTCGCATTCTGATTGTGAAAGTTCGATGGAACGCGAGACGCGAACCAGATGAATCAGAAGTACCCTCACCTATTCTCGCGTTCTCAAATCTAGCTTTCAAAAGAATTTTGGGACGAAATTCCCTCTAACGGGGGGATGATGTCATAACTAGGAATTTTGATGCTTACTAACAACAACAATGATAACATTTGTGAACCAAAAATGTGAAAGCATCTATGAAGCTTATTCAATGACAACAAATTTTCCATCAAACACTCTGTGCAAGCACTTCAAATAGTCAACGAAGAATTGGAAACCCTAGAAACCTTGGTTTAAGTCCATTACAGACTAGGATTTCTTATTGGGCCTAATGGACCAATAAGCTTCCAATTTGACTTTTCAGGCTTAAAACTCTTATATGGGCTCTAATTGGACCCACTTTCATTTATTTTTAACATTTTGGGCCATAATGGGCCGAGACTGAAATAAAATACCCTTATTGGGCCATAACAAACTTAATTTGCTCTAAAGGGCTATAAAACCCATCCCTAGATCTATTTTGGGCCGTAAACCCTCTCCAAAGACCAAGTGGGCCAAAATCATCTAATTGGGCCATAATATGGGCTTAAGCACAAAAAGGCCCAAATTAATTTTTTTCCTTCTCTCTCTCGGCCCAACCACAAAACAAAGGGAGGAAGAGTTGACTTTTTACATGCCACCTCACAATTATACAAGGGATATCCATGCAACTATCCCATACTTCCAAGCATCTATCACTTCACACTCTCTCTTCTCCCCTCTCTTTTCTTCTTCGGCCGAGAACACATCACACACACCCACACTCTTCCAAATTCTCTCAAACACTCATAAGAATACTCCCAAATTTTCCCTCAAAACTTCGAGAGTCACAAGGGCTACAAGAAGATCTTTTCTTAATATCACAAATCTTTGGTAAGTTGTTGCTTGATCCATACTCTAACTTCTTGATTTCCTAGAAAATCTCTCCTTAACTCATACAAAATGTGTGATCTTGCCTCTTAGAGCACATCTAAGCCAAAGATCCTCCAAGAAGCTTACTAGGCCGAGAATAACATCAAACTTCTTCCATTTTTCTTCAAAAACATGATCAACTATAAAAGGTGAGTTCATACCCCTCTCTTTTCGGTTTTTACAAGTTTTATGGGGGAGAATACAAGTAAAATGTGTAGATCAATGTGTATGTGTATGCTATGTATGATTTCATGTATGTATGTGTGAATTTATGTGCTTATGTGTTGAATATGTAAACAAAAAGAAAAGAAATCTCGAGATCTATGACATAAGAAGTAAAAAAAACATGATCTAAGGTATAATACACTAAACAAGTCAAGAAAAGTACCCTCTAAGAATAAAAACAACATATTGCAACATAAAACCAATTTTTGGGCTTAAATTGTCAAATAAACAAAAGTTGGGTTAAAATTGTCATTCACGATTTTTCTTAAGGATCAAAAGAGTCAAAACAGTTACAATAAATGTTTTTATGAGTATTATGCTCTTCAAGGGACTTGAAATGTAAATTGTAGCTTAAAGGGCCAATATTTGGGCTTTTCGGCCCACTAAGCCCAAAATTGCGAAAAACATGATTTTCAAGGGACTGAAATGATAAATTCCTCAAAACATGGGTTAAAATGTTAAACAAAACTATTTCAAGGGTTAAAATGCTTTTCTTTTCCAAAAAGGATCAAAAATGTAATGTTTTTCGATTTTGGGCCAAAATTGTAAAAGTTGCAAAACGTTTGGGCTTTAACCGAAAAACACTTTTCTGGAAGGCTGAAATTGCCAAAGAATAAGTTTTGAGCTAAAAATATCAATTGAATAAGTCTACAGGTCAAATGTGTCAAGAAAATGATTTAAGGGCTTAAAATGTCTTTTTTTTTATAAAGGACTAAAATTGTTATTTTTATTAAAGAAGGGCTGAAAAGGGGTCAAACCAATATTTTGAACCAATTATTTTATTTTTAATACATATGAGTCAAAAATACCAAAAGTTACAACTCATGAAAATAGAGATATGAATATACGTGTAATCCAAATATCGTTATAAACAAATCGACCTGTCTCGTGTCGATACAAAAATAACAATCGTTTAATCACACCTTCCAACAATTATAGAATTCCTAAAACAAGTACACATTCAAAACTTTGGGCTTGAAAGTTCAATCATGCTTGTTGGGCCTTTGTGACCCATTAATATGATTTTTGGGCCCAAAACAATAATAATAAATGTTATTGGGCCTTCTACGACCCAATTTCATATTTAAAGGATCCTCAATGGTTTTTAAGTGCTATTGGGCCTTAGTGGCCCATTAGTATTGCTAGTAAGGTCCAAGTAAATCAAATGCGAAATGGACCAACGTGCTCTTCGTATAACCAATAGCCATAAATGATACGCGGGAATAGTGAGTAATAACGGGTGGCACCAACGTGTTTCGGTCATACTCTGTAGTTATAATCAAAGTGTCCTGGAGGGAGAGCGAGAGTTTGTGTATAGATCTATAGGGGGTGACTCCCCCACACCTCAGCTGTTCGCTACAGTTAGACTCGGCCAGTCTAGGGTGAAAAAATCTTAAGATCAATTTCGGCGTTCACCAGAGTGTCAAGACAGACGAACTAGTCATTATCATGCATGGTTATAACGACTCACACAAATAAATCCAATATAAATCAAGTAATCAAGGTAATCAAAATCATTCACGTGATGGGATAACAATTCGAACCGTTATATAATATTTTTATTTTCGGAAAACATCGGGTTTTCCAGGGAAGTTCAACATTTTTTACTCGTACTTTTAATACAAAGCTTTTCAATTATACACGTTTTGAAATCACCATGCTGTAATTTACGGATCTTCACACTTTTATATAACAATGGTCTTTTCAGAAAATATCGGATTTTCTGGGTTGTTTTCTTTCCAACTACACAAAACATTTTCATATCAAACATGATTATGAACTCACCAACATTCCATATGTTGACCGTTTTCAAAATAACTTGTATTCTCAAGTAACAAGTAAGTTGAGGAGTAGTACCAAGTATGTTAGTGTGTTGTGCTTTTGAAAACTATCAAACATTTTATATTATGGATTTGTAATGTTAAAACAATGTACATGATTGAACAACGTCAGTTGTAATATATTGATGTATGGTGATGTTTATGTTATGATTCTTGTATATTCATTGTGATGATATTCAATTTAAGTAACACGAGCCCTCAGACGTTTCCGCCATCTGGTTCGGGGGTGTGACATGGAATGCCAATCTTCTATGACTCCAATCATCCTACCAGGATGGAATACTCCTGGCTCACAACCATTAGGTTGGAATTCCCTACCTACTGTGAGTCCAATCATCCTTCCGGGATGGAATACTCCTGTCCCACAACCATCGGGTTGGAATGCCCGCATGCTAACAAACATGTGCACCTATCAGATAATCACATAACAGTCTACAGAAACACATACTTGGGCCCTATCATCCCACCTGGATGGAATACCCTCTACAACTGCTCAAACATGCGCACATATCATAGGTGATCTCCTACCAGCATATAGACAGTCCGACCAACTACAGGTCACTAAGCATAGCCACATCCAGTCTAGCAGGATGCCGATCTAACCAGCCATACTAGCATATAATCATCCATTCTAGCAGAATACCAAACTAACACATCAAAATAGTAATTACTCAAATAACAATTCAAAGGGCCGGCCATGGTGCCTCAGACCCTTGGTATAGTGAGGATAACTCACCTCGCACGTAGTGCCAAAATCCTGCAAATCTATGACCGCTGACTCACCGGAAATCCCAACTATCACATGATAATCACCAAGTTAAAATCCAACATGATTTTCTAGGCCAAGTGCCCACACCACTCATTAAATCCATTATCCTTTTATTGGGCCAAGTCCCAAAACCACGTCCTTATGCAAAGCCCAATATTGGCCTAAATTACTTAATTGGGCCCATCTTTCTAATCGGGCCTAGATCCAAGGTCCATATTAAATATTGGGCCCAAAATACTCCATATATATAGTTCAATCATAGCCCATGGCCCAAGCCCAGCTAGCCCATTAATAGTCCATTACTTCAAGGCCCAAATTCGAAAACCCAATAGAGGGCATACGCTGGGCGTACTCCTCTGGTACGCGGGGCGTACGTCGTTCGTTGACTGGAAAATGGGTCACTGACCCACTACGCTGGGCGTTCTATAAGTTACACTAGGCGTACGCATGTCTGTACCAAAAATCCTTCCATGTACTTAATGGCTTAAGCACTTAAGCCCATATGCCAGATACAGTGACAAAAAGGGCCTACGACTCATAAAGTCTCAAACTTTGTCCTGTTTGACGTCCATAAAGCTCTTAACTCAAGGTCTTAACCCATTAAGACTTTCCTACTACAACCAAAGCCATTGGGACCTCATTTTTCTCACTCAAGAGCTCTCCTATGGTCTGAAAGGACAACTTATCTTAACCAAAACACATCATGCATCATATTCAGGGTTTTTGGGACAAGAATGGTGTCAAAACTTCACAACACTTAGATCTATACAAAATAGATGTCAAGCAAGAAGCTTTATACCTTTAGGAGCTCTAGAACCACCAGAAAACTTCAGATCTACACGTTGGCCTTCTTCCTCCACTCACTAGATGCAACACTTTCTTCACAAGACACTCCAAATTCACTTCAATAGCTCACACACTCAAGAAGTTGGCTAGGGTTTAAGGAAAACGACTCTAAACGGTGGAGGCTAAGGTAAGGGAGGGTTATAAGCTCCTAAAGTTGTTTAAATAGCCTTCATACTCAAAGAATTAGGGTTTCTGGATGTTAGGCGTACGTTGGGCATACACTATGGCACTGTGTTCACTTTCCTTCATACGTTGGGCGTAACCCAACTTACGCTGGGTGTACCCAGCCAAACACGTGCATGCATACTTAGCATGCATGGGACCTCTTTGCCAACTTTTTCCCTTAGGGACCATCAATGCCAATTACTTCAAATTACGATATCTCCTTTATCCTAATCCATTCCCGACGAACTATATATCCACATAAAGGTGGCGAGAAGCCTTACGCTTCAATCAACACACCCCGGTCTAAAACCTTCTCGAATGAAACCCATTGCCCATAAAAGACTGTAACGCCCTTACCCTTGATCTCGGGAATCCATAAATAAATACATTTAGAACGGAGCGTTATAATTCTCCTCCACTTAAATCTGATTCCGCCCTCGTAATCGCCAATTGCCAATTCTGGCTACTTAAAATCCCAAAAGGCACATTGATGACCCTAAAGCGTTTCGACCACCAAGGGAGGCTAACGCTACTGGAACTCCAACTCGAAGAGATACATACTCATTCTCATGCAGTATCAAATACCTACCTCTCCGGAATGCCCTTTACTTGGAAAGTTAGATTGGATCTGTCTCCCTGACATGCCGCCCAAACTAACCATCACCTGACCTCTTCCCATTGCTATCAAAAGGACTACTCAAACCTAGGAACCTAAGTTTCCGACCCGAAAACAGAACCACAGGTCATATTCTGCTGCCGACAACACTTTCTCTCTTTCAACTCATACCCAAACGTACATACAACAATACCCTCAAAGAAACCAACACTCACACCTGGCCCAATCAGGCTCGGGCTGGAATACCAGGCATGCCTACGACGGGTCTGCTCATGCCTAGGATGGAATACCCTCGTATGCCTACACATGTTTGGCCCAATCAACCCTCGGGTTGGAATACCGAACACATCCGATCCAATCAATCATAGGGTCCGGTCATCCTCATGATGGAATACCCTAGATTTGAATACCACTACACACATACCCCAAGTCTACAATCATACTTGAAGCCCAAAGATCCAACCTTGCAGCTTCCTCAAAACTACTCTGATTCTACTCAACCGAGTGCAACTCACCCAAATCCCATCATCACGTCTACCCATACGTACCAAAACAGGGAACATTACTATCACGATCTCTAGGTCCACAACCTACGACTGAAATATCCTCACATGATCCTCAGCACCGGTCTAGACTGCTCCCGAGTCTACCAACTCCGCTATCTCTAGCTCTTCTGCCAAATCTCCAATCTGAAGCTACTCACCTTCTCCTCTTCCAAGGAGACCTAAACCATGACTCCGTATCATTATTCGGTGCCGAAATGTCAGAACCTCACTCTACATCATCCACTTGTGGAGCACATCGCTATCCCATAACACGTATATATACTCAGAAACTGATTACATAACTTACAATCCATAAAGAGTCTTCCATATACCCCTCATCATTTTCAACACTTGGGAACAATCCCACTGATTGCTATAGTATGGTAGTATCCCCACTGCTCGCTCAAGTATCCACAATACAAGCAGGATTCTTACCATAACTGGACCACCTCATCGCACCACTCCCGTACCGACATCCAAACTACGTCAGGCGACATCCATCAAAACAACGTCCCATCCGAGAATTTCCAATTCTCCCCCACTAAGAGCACTAACTATTGTCTACCGGCAGAGAAGCTGGTACGTGACCCAATCGTCCTCATCCGAGACAACGAACTTCGAGGGATCCGAGTTCCTGCTGATGACTCCGAATCTCTGGATCATGACCTCTCCTTCTCTTAAATGCATCACCGGATACTACCCCTCTATAATCTCTCAATAATAACTTCTTACAATCATCTACTATTCTCTAATAACTCATGCAGGAAACAAATAATCTCATAATAATAACATGATCAAGATATAAAAGAAAAGACATACCGGCTGTCATCTCTGGCGCTGTCCCGATCTCCTCGGTCACAAGCTGCTAGGCACGCCCTAGTGCCTTTGGAGGCTCTACTCGACCCTGACCCCTGTCAGTAAGTCTCAAAGTGGCTGGTGTTGGGGCCTGCATTGGCCTGGCAGCTAGTAGAGGATACTGGGCCTTCATATGTCCCCTTTGACCATAACGATAACAAAGCGGAACTCCGACAGCTGGAGCCTGCTGCCTGCAATCCCTAGTTATGTGTCCCTCCTTGCCACACTTCTGGCACCCAGAAGAAGAACGACAACTTCCCTCATGCACCTTGCCGCACTTCCCACAAGTGCGGCTCCTCTGACCTCCTTGTCGATAATCAGCGGCCCTCAACCGTTTTGGCGCAGGCTGTGACTACACCGGGGCCTGTCTCTGCTCTCTCAACTGGAGCTCGATCTCTAACTCGTGCCACCTGGCGGCCTCCTGCAACTCCAACAAATTATCACATTTCTGCATAGACACGAACTATCGAATATATGTCTTGAGCATACTCAGATACCGGGTCATCTGAGCCTTCTCCAAAGTAAACTCGAGGCAAAACATCGCCCTCTCCGTAAACATCCTGGTGATCTGCGTCACCGACTCAGAATTCTGCTTCAACTCCAGAAACTCCTTAGCCAATCTCTCCCGCTCAACCCGTGGAACATAACGAGTACTGAACATGTCCCGGAACTGATCCCAAGAAACCGCAGCTCGCTGCGCATCATAATATAATCCTGTAGTCAACCTTCACCAATCCTTTGCCCCGAGCTTCAACAGGTTCAGAGCACACCTCACCCTCTGATTAGCAGGGCATGAACCCGGGAAGAAACATCCCTCCACATTTGAAAACCAAATAATAGCCACGATCACATCCTTAACCCCATCAAAAGTAGGGGGCTTCGTATTATTGAAGTTGTTGGATTAGTGTCTAAGCTCGTAACTATATTTGGTATGTACTTGACCCGGTTGTGCATGGTCCTTTTGGGTTGCCTTCACCGAAGCAACTTGACAGGGTAATTTAATGAGAGGGAGAGGATAATATGATTCATTAATATATTATAAGAATAATATATTAAAGGAGAAATCATATTTGTTTAGTTAGTATTAGTCATAAATTAACTAGGAATTAATTTGGTGACTAAAAGAGACTAATTGAATGAAGGGGCATAAACTGTCAAATGTGTGATAATTATGTTTTTGGGCTGGGAAACCTAATGGACTAAAGGAGGAACAAAATTTTGATGAAGGATCATCATCTTTTCATCCAAGGCCTTATTCCAAAAGGTTCCTTGGGCTGCTTGGTGACTAAGCTGTCCATTAGGGTTTAGACTGAAACCCTAGCAGCCTTCAGTATAAATAAGACCCACATCCTTCAAATTTTCAGCCACTTGCTTCCCAAGAGAGACCCTAGGCCAAAATTAAGCATCCCTCCTCCTCTCTCAAACTTTCCTTCTTGTTTGAGGTGTTTGTAAGCCATTAGAGGAGTTACACTTATGACTCTAAGCTCAAGAACAAGAAGATCCAAAGGATTTCAAGCCAATTGAAAGAGGTAATCACTTAGATTTGTTCTTATAGTGTTGTTAATCTCGAATTATGTATGCTAGATTAGGGTTTACAATTCTTGGATTCATTGCATGTATAATAGAGAAACCTAGATCCAAGCATTAGGGTTTGTATGAGCACATAGGATTGTTCTTATGCATAAATCCCATCAGTGGTATCAAAGCCTTGATTGGTTTTTGTTTTATGTGATGCAATTGTCATTTTTTCTGCTAAAAATCGTTTTTCTTGCCTCTGCCCGACCTAACTCGGCGACCCAACTCGGCGAGTCCGGGAGTCAAACAGAGTATGTTTCGGGATTTACTTGCTGTTTTGTTGTAGAATTGATGCCAAAATCATTTTTTTGATAATAAAATCAGAATTTTATTGTATGCAAATGATTATCCTTACCAAAACAAAAGATAATTTTAACTCTTTTGAATAATAGTTGCTTTATATAATAAATATGGATTATTTAAATTATTTGGTAATTATCTTGTGACTAAAATTGGATTAGGTCAAATATAGGTAATCATAAAATTAATTGTTTAATTTATCTTATTTGTTATTTGATCCCTTGTGTTTTTGAAAAGTTCAAAACTTGTCCTCAAGTTTTGAAATTTAAATTTTATGATTAAAAGTTTAATTTTGAATGATTTAAATTTCAAACCCTTAGAATTTTACAAGTTTAAAATTCAACCATGTACTATTATATTATTACAAGATTAATTAAAATATATGTATAAGAATAAGCTAGTCTTATCGCTAGTAGGCCTCATTCACGAAGCCAGTCCATAAGGTGGGTATAAGGTTAATGCCTATAAAATGGTGGTTAATGGGTGTACACTCACACCCAACGCTTGCTTGACTGGTGGAGGGTCGTTAGCCGAACGGATAGGATAGGGCACTTAATTCCTCATTATAAGTATAACGAATTTACAAAGTAACTATAATGTTTTACAAATTCCCAATCTTAGTTACTTTAGGGTAAAATATGAAAATGATGCTATTCCATGGAATTACACTTTGCACCCTTGTCAATCGTTAGTGGAGCGTGTGTGGTTAACCGGCACACTAATTTGGGATTGACATTGGTGGCGAAGGGTGGCTCGATGTTCGTCATAAATCAATGGAGCGTGTGTGGTTTAACGGCACATTGTTTAGGTGATAGAGACATTGGGTGCACCATGTTAATTCGCATGGTTATTCACGACTTGTTTGCGATCCTCGGTATCCCAGTCCCAAATTTGAAGTGCATATCGAAATCTAAACATGCCATTGAAAAATTCAATGAATCTCAAAGATCTAGGAGTTTTCAAATAAATTTTAAACTTAATTTCATTTCGTTTTTCATGCTGCAAAATTAGTGAATCGTCATTCACTTACCTTCAATATTATTTTCATTTAGATTACGGAATCCCTTTTCTAAGTTGTAAATAATGTTGTTGGATCCTATCCCTAATTTTTCATTTGGGTGTTTAATTGGGGATTCTTTCTAATCAATCTTGTCCTTTTCTATTTTCAGATGTCGAACGCAAATAACAACGCTCCTGCAGCTACTGGTGGATTCTCACTCATGAATTTGTGTGGGAACGTGATCTTTAATGGCAACAACTTCAACGAGTGGGTCCGAAACATTCAAATGATCACTCGATACGAGGACAAAGAGTATGTCCTCGACGAGAAGCTTGAAAAGATCAATCCAGAAACTGCCACTGCTGAAGAAATCGCTGCCTTTGAGGCTCATGAACGCGATGCTATGAAGGTTCATTGCATCATGCTCGCGAATATGAACGCAGAACTCCAGAAGTCCTATGAGGACATGTATCCCTTTGAGATGCATCAAGATTTAATGGATAGGTATCACCAAAGCCCGAGGCAAGAGCGCTATGAGATCATCACTAACATGATCACCACTAAGATGGTGAGTGGAAAATCTTTGACCTCGCATCTGCAGAAGATGCAGAGGTATGTTGATCATCTTCTAAAGATGAATGCTAACTTTGATGAGGATTTAGCTATTGACATCATTCTCCTCTCCTTGCCTTCATGCTACAACCAGTTCAGAATGACCTACCATGTGAACAAAGAAGAGGTCACCTTGAGCAAGCTTCAAGGGTTGTTGAGAACTACTGAGTGAAACCTAAAGGATAAATCTATTGCATCAACCCCTACTGATTCGGCCCCTATGTTGGCAATAGGGCAAGGAAAAGGTAAGAAGAGGAAGGCTCCGTCTAAGAGCCTCAAAAAGGAAAAGTCCCAATATGGTTCCTTTTCTAGCGGAACCAAAGCAGGTCCTACTAAACCCTCCTCTGACACTAAGCAAGCAGAGTGTTTTTATTTCCACGAGAAGGGCCACTAGAAACGATGTTGCCCCAAATATCTGTAGGATATTAGAGATGGGAAGATAAAGCCCATGTATGCAGGTATGTATTCTATTAAATCTAACAACTCATTACTTGCTACTTCATGGGTTCTTGATACAGGATGTGGTTTCCCCATTTGTTTTGATTTGTAGGGCCTAAAAAGAAGTAGAGAGGTGGAACATGGGAAGATAAACTTTATTATGGGAAACAGAAGATCGTCGTCAATGACCAAAGTTGGAGTTTATTCTTTAGTGTTGAGTAGTGGTTAGGATTAGATTTAAACAATTGTTGCTATTCGCCAGATATGACAAGAAACATCATTTCTTTTCGTGGATTATATAGACAAGGTTTCAGATATTCATTTGATAATAGTAATGATTCTATTAATGTTTATTTGAATGGTGTTTTTTATTTCAATGCATTTCCTTGTAATGGAATATATGTATCTGTGTTGGTTGTAGACAATTTAGGAAATGATGTTTTGAATGTTGATTTGTCTAATAGTTTAGACAAAGCATGCTTGTGGCATTGTCGCCTTGGCCATGTGAACAAGAAACGCATAGCCCAACTCCAAAAGGATGGAGTGTTGGAGTCATTCGACCTTGGGTACGATGAAGTGTGTGAATCATGTTTGCTTGGGAAGATTACCAAGTCACCCTTTACTGGCACTTGTGATAGGGGTGAGGGTTTATTGGATCTCATACACACCGATGTGTGTGGGCCCTTTAGATCCACCACAAGGGATTCTTGCCGCTTCTACGTGACTTTTACAGATGATTATAGCAGATATGGATATATCTACTGAATCAAGCAAAAGTCACAAACATTTGAAATTTCAAAGAGTTTAAGAATGAAGTGGAAAATCAGCTGGGCATGAAAATCAAGATGCTTCGGTCAGACCGAGGAGGAGAGTACCAAAGTCTTGAGTTTCACAACTATCTAAAGGAATGCGGAATCATTTTGCAATTGACGCCTCCGAGAATGCCGCAATTGAATGGTGTGGCTGAATGCCGCAATTGAATGGTGTGTCCACAACTTGTTGGACATGGTTCGTTCTATGATGATTCGGGCTTCGTTACCAATAGCTTTCTGGGGGTACGCCTTAGAGATGGACGCCCATATCCTTAATTTAGTTCCCACCAAGAAAGTTGACAAAACACCTCTTGAAATGTGGATAGGGAAAGATCCCTCGTTGGCACATATCAAGGTTTTGGGTTGCGAGGCTTTTGTAAGATGAGAGACTCACGACAAGCTCGAACCTCATAGTGAGAAGTGTTATTTCATCAGCTATCCACATAAGTCTTTTGGCTATCTCTTCTACAGACCGAGTGACAATGTTGTCTTCGTTGCGAGGAGAGGGGTTTTCCGAGAAAGAGAAACTCATAAGCCAAGAGGACAGTGGAAGGCAAATTGATCTGGAATAGATTCAAGATCAAAGCGATGAAGGAACTTCTAATACTGGCACTCAACCTGGGGAAGAAAATCCTATTGAACCTGTTGACGAATCCTTACCTCTTCGACGTTCCAGTAGGGCTAGTGTTCCACCACATTTGAATGGATTGCAAATTACTACTGAAGGGGATACATTTATTAGTGATAGTACACTAGTAAACTTGGACGAACCTAGTAGTTACAAGGAAGCCATGGCAGGCCCAGAGTTTGCTAAATGGAAGGAGGAGATGGACAGCGAGATTAAGTCCATGTACGACAACCAAGTTTGGAATTTGGTTGATAATGTGTTGGGCCGTAAGACTGTCGGGTGCAAGTGGATCTTCAAGAAAATGACAGATGTGGATGGGAACGTGCACACTTATAAAGCGCGATTGGTTGCGAAGGGCTTTACTCAAACTCCTGGAGATGACTATGATGAGACCTTCTCACTAGTTGCCAAGATAAAGTCTATTAGGGTGATACTCGCAATAGCTACATTTCATGATTGTGAAATATGGCAGATGGATGTGAAAACCGCTTTTCTTCATGGAAAGTTGGCTGGGGATGTTTACATAAATCAGCCAGAGGGTTTTGTCGATGCGAAGCATCCAAATAGAGTGTGTAAGCTTGAAAAATCCATTTATGGATTGAAAGAGAAGTAAGGATATTAAGAACCCTCGAAGAGGCTGCATATATTTTGGGAATAAGGATAGTAAGAAACAGAAGTAAAAGACTGATAGGACTCAGTCAGGATAGATACTTGAATAAGGTACTAAAGCGTTTTAGTATGGAAAATTCCAACAAAGGGGAGTTGCCAATCCAAAGCAATACCAAGTTGAGTAAGACTCAATGCCCGAGTACAGAGACAGAAATAGTTGATATGAGCCGAGTAGCTTACGCTTTCGCATTTTGCTCTATCATGTACGCTATGACTTGTACTCGTCGTGATGTGGCCTTCGCTTTGAGCATGGTCAGCAGATATCAAGGGAACCCTGGTAGAGCGCATTTGATTGCTGTGAAGAATATTCTTAAGTACCTTCGGGGACCAAGGAATGGTTTCTAGTCCTCAGTGGGAGTGATGACTTGAGGGTACGAGGGTACAGTGAAGCTAGTTTCCAGACGGATCCAGATAATTACCGTTCGCAGTCAGACTGGGTCTTTACCCTTAACGGAGGAGCAGTGACTTGGAAAAGTTCCAAGCAGGAGATTGTGGTTGATTCAATGTGTAAATCAGAGTACATTGCAGCAAGTGAAGCGTCGAAAGAGGCAATATGGTTGAAGAACTTCATTGGAGACCTTGGAGTTGTGCCATCCATAAAGTAGCCCATGGAGATTTTCTGTGATAATGAAGGAACGGTTGCCTTAACCAAGGAACCAAGGGATCACGGCAGATCCAGACATATCGACAGAAAATACCATTTCATTAGACATCGGGTAGAAGAGAGACTCTTCATAGTGAAGAGGGTATCGTCAGAAGACAACACAGCAGATCCCCTTACGAATGGACTGAGCAGGGTTAAGCACTTCCAGCACGCTAGGAGCATTGGGTTGAAGGACGATATAAGTTTAGATTAGATAGGAAACGTGTAATGGATAAATTTGTACTTCGCATTTGATGAATAAATAAAGGTGTGTTATTTATAAGTAAAGATACTATCTTATGTTGATTATTTATCTATTCTTTTAGTTTTGCATGTTTTGACTTCCTGAATAATAAGATTATTCAAATAGTCCACAGTCGCTCATATGTTTGAAGTAGATATGAAAGAAGACTGTCATGAATTTGTTTGTAGATTGTCTAAAAGGTTTTAGACAAGGCAAAGGCTTGCTGCAAAGTTCATGAGTGCTTATGAATTGTGATTTGAGCATTGGAATAGACTCGTGCTTGCTTGTATCACTTCATGGAATTTATCACAAGTGATCGCAAGACGATAATATCATATAATCTTTAAACCTAGAGATATGGTTATTATTTATTGGTTAGTTGTGCATTGACAATGCGTAAATGCATCAGTAACTTGATGTTATAAAACACATTGTTGTGTATGATTTAGCCAGTGAATAATAAAAGCATATAAGTCGAAGTTTATCTGTTCCTTTTATTCTAAGAGGATAAAAGTGATGTCTGGCCACTTGATGATTTGGTTTGACTTATGTGTCGGGCCCGGTCAGGACAAAGTTGATGTGTTCAACTAAGTTCTATGTCAAACAAATCAGATATCGAGGAACAATAAGTATGACTATGTTCCATGTGATTGTCAGCATGATATCTAGAATAGAGGATTAATTGATCCCTTATCTAAAGGACAAGATTTTGATCAGAGTTAACAGCAGCGTATAAGAGCTACGATTGCTAAAACGGATTCTAAAGTCATATCTGAGATATAGTTACTAGACTTATCCAAGTGGGAGACTATTGGATTAGTGTCTAAACCCGTAACTATATTTGGTATGTACTTAACCCGGTTGTGCATGGTCCTTTTGGGTTGCCTTCACCGAAGCAACTTGACAGGGTAATTTGATGAGAGCGAGAGGATAATATGATTTATTAATATATTATAAGAATAATATATTAAAAGAGAAATCATATTTTTTTAGTTAGTATTAGTCATAAATTAATTAGGAATTAATTTGGTGACTAAAAGAGACTAATTGAATAAAGCGGCATAAACTGTCAAATGTGTGATAGTTATGTTTTTGGGCTGGGAAACCTAATAGACTAAAGGAGGAATGAAATTATGATGAAGGGTCATCATATTTTCATCCAAGGCCTTATTCCAGAAGGTTCCTTGGGGTGCTTGGTGACTAAGTTGTCCATTAGGGTTTAGATTGAAACCCTAGCAGCCTACAGTATAAATAAGACCTGTAGCATTCAATTTTTCGGCCACTTACTTCCCAAGAGAGACCCTAGGCCGAAATTAAGCATCCCTCCTCCTCTCTCAAAGTTTCCTTCTTTCTTGTGGTGCTTGTAAGCCATTAGAGGAGTTACACTTGTGACTCTAAGCTCAAGAAAAAGAAGATACAAAGGATTTCAAGCCAATTAAAAGAGGTAATCACATAGATCTGTTCTTATATTGTTCATTTCGAATTATGTATGCTAGATTAGGGTTTGAAAGTCTTGGATTCATTGCATGAACAATAAATAAACCAAGATCCAAGCATTAGGGTTTGTATGAGCACATAGGATTGTTCTTATGCATAAATCCCATCAAAAGTCCCGATACTAAAAGCTTCGACCGGCTCCTTCTCCTGCCACTGCTACAGCCGTTGCGGCTGCTGCGATAGCCGTCTCTGCAAGAGTTGCATAACACTTATCAAAGTACTCAACCATGGCGGTCTTGATCGACCTAACCAACTCTGGCAACTCAGCTCGGAACATAGCAGCAACCTCATCATGTAGGATATCACGAATCCTAGCATCCAACTCATCCGTCCTCATTTGACCAATGACCTCGTGTGGTACAAGTCCATCCTGATCACCCTCTCCTGATCCCTATCCTGAACCGGATCCTGCTCCGAAGCGTCTCGTAATCGCCATACTCTAGTACACCAAAAACATCCTCAGATACGCCTCATAACAGCCTAGGAACTAACTGCTAACCAACACCCCAGGGGGTTGTGACTTCCTTGATATGCGTATGGGTCCTGTGTTTTCAGTAGCACGGGCCCATACTACATTCCACACCTACCCAAATTTGTCTCAAGTTTCACCACAATGCCCTAGACATATACTGTGACAACCCGTGATTTATTCTGTCACGGTAACCCGTTCCCGTTAATAAAACCGTTCGTATTCCAATTTTTTCGCTAACTTTTGGTTTAAATTAATTAAATTGGGACTTTTTACGTCATAAGTGTTGGAACGCAATAAAAACACATGAAAACGCCCCAAATTATTATTTGGAAAATTTTTAGTTTCGACTAAGTCATAATTACGGCAATTTTATCGGGTAAAATTTTAAACCCCGTTTAACGTCGGTATCGGGTAGATTTCCACCGGGTCTCAAACCCAACCCTTATATAAAGTTTGAGTGGACATCATTTAAAGACTTTTACCCTCCTCACAAGTTTCTCTCTCTACTCTGTCTCTCTAAAATCGAAACTTGGCCAAAAACACCACTTTCAAGCTTCAATTTGGTAAGTAATCTATCCTAGCATGTTTCTAAGCTTGTTTATCTAGCAAGTCTTTGTTTAAATCACCCAAAACCATCAAGAAAATGTGTTTACGGTTTGGGAACATCTCCCAAAACCGTAAACTCCTTTAAAGGGGTTTTGAAGCCCCAAACCCTTCCAAATCCCTTCTAGTGCTTAGATATGGCTTAAGGACTTGCATGCAAGAGATTTGATCACCAAAATCATGTTAATTGGGTATTAAACATGAGTTTATGGTCCAATAACATTCTTGAACCATAAACACATCTTCATGGACCTTAAACACCTTTTAAGGTGTTAAAATGCCCCTTAAACCCCTCCAAAAGCTTCCATGAGTGTCTAGAACCTTATATTCCTTCATGAGATGCACCAAAACATATAGAAATGAGTCATACTTGAGTTTGCGGTTTGGGAAGGTCTCCCAAAACCGTAAACACCTTCAGTAGGGTGTTTAAGTGCCCTGAACACCTTGTATGACTTAGATTTGTCTCTAGAACCTTGTATGCTTAACCATCAACCACCAAAACACATGATTCATGGACAAACATGAGTTTACTGCCGTAAACTCATGTGTTTATGGTAGTAAACTACCCAAGTGCCATTCAAGAACCGTAAACTCCTTTTCCAAGTTCAATTCAAGTCCCGATCACTCCCTAAGCCATGGAATCAACCCTAGAACCTTCCTTTGTGCATTGTAAGGCCTTTAAACATCCAAAAGCACACCACCCATGATTTTACGGCGGTAAACTCATGGGGATATGGTCTTTGGACCGTAAACACCTCTAAGAACTTACTCTTGAAGAGTAAACTCCTTATCTAGGCCCTACACATCCTTACGTGCTACCCGGGTCACTCCTAACACGTGAAATAAAGTTTTTTCGCGTCTCGGAGTATTTTGTCTTACTTATTTGGTAGTTCAAAGTCTAATTAGATACAATTATGTATCTCTTCATATTACATAGGAACTGTCACACCCCAAAACCGGAACGGCAGAAACGTTATGGGGTGGATGACGTCATGTCAAGTATCACAACACATGCACTATAGTAATCAAAGTACAACAAAACATTGCATTAATAGTAATAGTTTTACATGGTTTACATTAAAATACATCAGAGTAATACAAGCAAATATGATAAGTACAGCATGGTACTAAGCTATCTTCATCAACAGCTCCGGGGATGTACATGTCTAATGCTGACCTGAGAATACAAGTTATTTGAAAAGCAAGTATTAGCATTTTTACAAATGCTGGTGAGTTCATAAGTATTTAGTGACATTTTATTCAAATAACTTTATAATGTAGTAGTTTAAGAATTTACAGTGTATTAGAGTTCTTTCCAGAAAATCCTATATTTTCTTTGATAAAAGCAGTCTTCTACCAAGACTGGACGGAGTTAGTGTGGTAAAAGTAGTTTTCCCTTAATCGCTATCATTATCAAAATACTGAATTTGATTATTAAAGAAAGCAAGAAGAATCAGGGAAATAACATATGCCTCAGCAGTGAGGACTGCTGACTAAGGCAAAGGAATCCTAGACTCCAGGAGAGTATCGAATGAACGACACGCCTGGCTCAGTCTACCAAAAGGAGACACAGACCCCAGCAGGTACCAAATGAAAGGTACAGCTGGTAAGGTCTAAAACAGTGAATACATACCACAGATAGTATCAAATGAAAGATACATCTTGCAAGGTCAAAAACAGAGAATATAGACCGCAGACAGTATCAAATGAAAGATACAACTTGCAAGGTCAAAAATAGTGTGACTCTGAGAATGATTTACCAGCCTACAGTGTAAATTGCTGGTGAAATACCATTACCTTAAGGCCATGAATTATAAGGTAACCCGGGATACTCATAACCATACTAACCGACACTAGAGTACCAGACGCCCTACAAGCGTCTATAAAATATGACATTTGTCACCCCTTGGCTTGGTGGGCCGTGGACTGTAGCTAGCAGTCACGGTGCGGGGGTGTCAATCCCGTATAGATCTATACACACAATGTCCGCTCTCCCTACAGGAGACTCTGGTTACCAACTCGACGACGGAGAAGGCCGTGTCCCAAAGATGCATCCCAAATAGTGGGTAATGACTTCCAAACAGTGCGTAGTGGGTTTCTAGTGGGTAGTGGGTTTCTAATGTAAGTGTTGAACTAGAGGTAGAGACTCATGACCGAACTGACTAGAGCATACCTATACATCTATAACCGTATACATAATATATAACTAATGAACCAAATGACCTTCGGACGGCCATCCGATCCCACCAGACCACATATCAACGAAGAAAAGGAAATAGGGTGGACGAACCTTCCTAAGTCCTTCAATCATTATTTATATATATCCATACAAGCACAGACATACATCTAACTACGACTGAGTGTGTAACAAGTGGAAACGTATCATCATGGTGTGTAATCGTACAGTGTGGAATAACCGAATCGTGAAGTATAAGTGTACCAAGTATAAGTGTATCACGAAGTGGAAGCGACAACTGGTGAAGTGAAAGCGTCTATCAGGTATAAGTGACTACCAGTATAAGCGAAATAGAGACAACAACAGGTATAAGTGACTACAAGTATAAGCGAAATAGAGGCGATAACAGGTATAAGCGTATCAAGAAGTGAAAGCGTTATCAAGTAGGAGTTTAAAATAAGTGAAAGCGAAGCAGTGGTAACTAACAAGTAAAAGTGTAAGACGTGAAGGGAACTTTGATGAAAACCTTGGAAAAACCTTTATACTCATGGAAAATCACATTCTGGTATCCTTTGGTAAGATAGGTTTGAAAACCTTTAAAAATCTTTGGAACATTTATAAACCAGTTTAAAATGTATTTAGATAAAACAGTATAAGTAAGAGTATTGAATAAGTGAAAACCTTTTTGAAAACCCCTTTATAGTATCCTACTTGGTAAAACAGTGTACATTGTGGTAATACCTTGTGCATGCGGGTTATCAATCGCATGTGATTGATATGATAACTGGCATGTTTAACTTGTATTCCCCCCCCCCTATAAAACATGTAAAAACATTCAAAAGGTTCATTCAGGGGTATGAACTCACCTGGTGTAAGTAGATCCGACGAAGGTGCCGGTAGGGTGTCCGGTTGTCAAGTAAAGACTCGAACACACTCAATGACCTATTTAACATATGATAACATATGTTCACATACAATTAGTATATTTAATACTAATTAAACAAGTATACGCTCTCTAAGGAGCGTTTGGGGTGTCCCAGGTAACATCTAAGGGTGTGTATGGCTTAGGAATGGAGTTTACTCTCCGAGAGTAAACTCTCTACACTTAGTTTACGGCCCAGGGACAACTCCCCATGAGTTTACGGCCGTAAAATCATTGTGAGGGGTTCTAGTGTGTTTTAAGGCTCTATCTTGTTAGTGGAAATTTGCTAGGTCCAAATCCAAGAGGCATGAACGGGTTTAAGGCTTTTAAAGGCATCATTATGGAGTTTACGGCCCATGAACCATCCCTAAGGGAGTTCATGGCCGTGAACTCCTATGCCATGAGTTAAGTGAAGTTTTAAGCCCTTAAATCACTCCTAGCATTTTATAGTAATAGTCTAAGGCCATTTGGGGAATAAAAATCAATGTTTTGGCATGTTTGAGGGTGTTTACGACCTTGACACATGTCTGGGCCATAAACTCCTTTTGTCCCTTCATTTCATTTTGTTTAATTGTACTAAACCCGAAATAGCAAGCCCCTAATTTATGTATTAAGCCTAAGGGTGGTTTGGGAGTGTTTTTGGGACATTTTGACATGGTTTAGAGGTGTTTACGGCCTAAGCAGGTGCTTGGGCCGTAAACTCTCTTTTATGCCTCATTTTGATGGTTTTAAATGATCAAACACTCCTAGGCTAAATCCTCAATTTATTTCCAAGCTTTTAGGGACAAGTTTGGTTCTTTTTGGCCATATTTAAGGTGTTTACGACCTAAGGAGGATCTTAGGCCGTGAACTCCTTTTCAACAGCTTAAATGGTTGAATTTTAAGCTATAAAAATGAATCATAATGTTTAGAACAAGTTAGGATAAGTGGACTTACGATTTGGAAGCGTTTGGTTGCGGATTCGGGTCGAAAACGAGTCTAGAGAGAGAGTATAGAGAGAGAGGGTGGAAAAGGCTCAAATGGGGTTTACTCCCCCTTATATATGGGTGGAAGTTAGAGCTCAGTGATATTCTACCCGATATTGTCGTTAAACGGGGCTTTTGGTCGCACCCGATTTAGTGGTCGTGAAAATAAGAACTAACTTTTTCCAATTAAATGGAAATGTGTATTACGAGTTTTTATTTCTCTTATCACGACTTAACGACATAGAGATATAAATAATTAAATATTTATTTAATTGGTGGCCTCTAATTAACGGAACTTTTACAAAAGGGGATATTCCGTTAACGGTAACGGGGAAATGTAACGGAACAAACTTGGGTTGTCACAGGAACCTCGTGTGTATTCAAGCCCCGAACTGACACTTAGCATCCAACCGACACGTTTCTCTTCTGGTGAGTTCATACCCCTATGTTTTCCAGTTTTCAATGTTTTCAAGAGGGAATACAAGCAAAAGTACAAAAATATCTAGTACTTAAATTTTTTATTTCATTTGAAATGTTTCATATTTCATATACTTTCAACATTGGAAAGTGTTTTAACCAACTGTTTGACTTGCAGAGTTAGTTTTCAAACTAATTGCAAACCTGATTATACAGTGTTATATTGTTTGTTTCACCAATGATTTTCCACTTCATTTATGTTAAAAATCATTAACCTAGAACATTAGAGCACGTCCTCGGAAACACTCCACATAGATACGAGAGTGGAGGACCCCCGTTGTAACCAGAACCACAAACAGGATTTTCCGCATTATTACTTGTAAAATTGTTAATCTTAATAATTGGAGACACGTCCTCGAAAACACTCCACAGAGATACGCGAGTGGAGGATGGCACCCATAACCAGAATCTCTTGGAGGATGAGTGACTTGAGTGTATAGATCTATATAGGATTGACAACCCCGCACCTGGCTGCTAGCTACAGTCGAACCAAAAGGTTCAAGGGTGACGAAAGTCATAAAATGATAATGGACTACTTATTGCCATTTATAGTCTATCGTATGGTTATGGAACTCGCAATTTAGATAACAGAGATTTACTTATTGGTAATAATGTATCTAGTAAACTAATAACCTTATGAATTAGTTTACTTTTCACACAATAGTTTTATATACATATTGAAACTATCATACATTTCATGGATAACAAGGTTTTCAGGAAACATCACACGAAGATTTTAAGTATGGTAGATACTTGTACATTACATTCAGAACCGATATCAGATTAAACACTTTTAAGGAAAATAAGGGTTTTTCTTGGGATAACAAACTGTACATAACCAGATCGTATAACAAACGGATAACCAAACTTTACATATAAGAAAATATGGGATATTCTTGGAAAACCACCTTTTCAGAAACCAAAGGAAACTTGTTCATTCTCAGAAAACAAACCTCTTATGAACTCACCAGCTTTATGCTGATTTTCAAACCGCTTGTATTCTCAGGTTCACATTAGACAGGTACCCAGCGATCTTTTGGAGAAGACGGAGCGTTTTATCAGACACGTCTTCACTTTTGTTCTAACTAATGTATAGATAAAACATGTATTACTTTACTTTCAAACAAATGTAATTATCCCTATGTAATGTAATGTTTTGTGTTTACTATGCTTACTATGTACATTGGTTGTGATACTACATGACGTCCTCCGCCCCGGAACGTTTCCGCCATCGGTTTCGGGGTGTGACAGATTGGTATCAGAGCCCTTGTTTATAGTGAACTAGTATACCAAACCTTACATGGTATAAGACTATAAACACTAAAGGGGCCAATGTGCTCTGAACTAAAAGTATACTTTAAAATACAAGTATTTTTCAAAAATATACAAGTATACCTAACCGTCGAAATTCATAACTACGAGTTAAAAAAACATAAGTAAATGGGTGTTGTATGCTGCGGTTAAACCTGGGTAGTTATGTAGTCGTGTCTAGGGTCAATATAGCCTGATCAACTATATTCATTCGAGACACGGCCAACATGTGCTTGGGAGTGACTGTGGTATGCAGCATGCCTAAAACTTACCTAAGATCCCAACAATGATTCATCGTTTCAGCGAAACATAAAATACTATGGGAGTATTTTAGCCAAAGCCTACTACATGTAGAAATTCATTCCTAGTATTGCTAATCATTCTTTCCTTAGCAACAGTTTATCTGCTTTGATAACTCTTTCCTGTTTTATCGCTTACTAGAACTTTATACCTGTCGTAATGAGATATCTCTTGTTCCATATCTCTTGATTCAATTTAGAGGACTTATGATCCTCTCTTTCCTGGCTATTATAGATCAAGATGCCTCCAAGGAAAAGACCCAGCTCAAAGAACAACAATCCTCCTCCACCACCACCTCCCCCTCCATTTGATCCCGCCATGTTTCAAGAAGCTGTTGCTGCTGCTATGGCAGCTGCCATGTCTCAAATGAACCCTGGTGGTTCAGGCGGGCCAGGAGGTGGTATTCAGCCTCAAAACCAGGAAGGTAGCCAGGGACACCGGAAGGATTGTTCCTACAAGGATATTATGAACGCGAAACCCACATCTTTCGATGGCATTGGAGGTGTCATAACCTTAACTCTATGGTTCGAGAAAATTGAATCTATTTTTGAATTTTGTGCCTGCTCCGAATCTGATAAGGTGAAGTTCGCCGCCTGCACTTTCACCGATAAAGCTCTGACTTGGTGGAACGGCCGAGTCAAATCCCTAACCCTACCTGTAGCCAATGCTATGGGTTGGGAAGTCATGAAGGAGCTTTTACTTGCAGAGTACTGCCCTCGGGGCGAAATGCAGGAGTTAGAGCATGAAATCTGGAACCTGAAGATGAAGGGTTCC
This sequence comes from Lactuca serriola, assembly GCF_051521515.1. Taxonomy (NCBI): domain Eukaryota; kingdom Viridiplantae; phylum Streptophyta; class Magnoliopsida; order Asterales; family Asteraceae; genus Lactuca; species Lactuca serriola. Next base: position 121,536,098 of record NC_136412.1, read on the forward strand.
GATATCGCTGCTTACACTTCAAGATTTGATGACTTGGTGCTACTCTGTCTTGGAATGGTTACCCCGGAGAGTAAAAAGATTGAGAGGTTAATCTGGGGGTTGACCCAGCCAACCAAGGGTAACCTTTTAGCTGTGAAGCCAGATACCTATGACAGCGCCAAATGCTTAGCGCAAACTTTGATTGACCATAGTGATGATCTTGAGGAAGCGGCCACCACTCCTGAGCCGAAAAAGAGGAGTGGTGAGAAAAGGAAATTATGGAAGAAGAAGAAGAGTCAGCCTTCTCAGGAGTCCTCGAAGAAGCAGCAAACGGTGGCAGTCCGTGCTGCCACTGCTCCTGCTGTTGTTTTTGTCGTTGGTTCCATAGCTCAAGCTCCTACCAGTAGGTATGTTGGTACCCTTCCCCGAAGCGATAATTGTAACTTCCACCATAACCCTGGCCCCTACCGTGATCTGCATGCTCCAACTGTGATAAAAAGGGGCATATGATTCGATTCTGCAAAACTCCAAGCCAATCAACCAATCAAACTTCCGGAGCGGGTGCCGGTCAGGCCTGCTATGGATGTGGTGAAGTCGAGCATTTTAAGAGGAACTTCCCCAAAGCGACAACATCTGGTAACACTGGGAGAGTCCTAGCTTTGGGACGAGAGGAGGCAGTCGTCGATCCCACCGTTGTCTCGGGTACGTTCCTTCTCGATAACTCTTATGCTAGTATCCTTTTCGATTCTGGTGTTGAACGTAGTTTTGTTAGCCATTCATTCAAACGCCTTCTTAAACATAATCCCCAACCATTTACCGTCGAGATGGCTAACGGTGAGAAAGAAAGTGCTAGCGATATATTCATAGGTTGTACCCTTACCCTGAACGATCATTCTTTTTCCCATTGACCTAATGCCAGTTTACATAAAGAGCTTTGATGTTATCATTGGCATGGATTGGTTGAGTCCTAATCATGCTGATATCCTTTGTTATGAAAAATCCATCTGTCTCAATCTCCCCTCTGACCAGACTCTCTTGATTTATGGCGATAAGCTTAGCTCCAACCTTCGCATCATTTCCTGCATCAAAGCTCAAAAGCTTCTGCGAAAGGAGTGCCATGCATACCTAGCCCATGTAATCAACGAGAAACAGAAAGTTAAAGACCTCGAAGGAAACCCCGAAGTCTGCAACTTTCCTGATGTCTTTCCCGAAGAGCTTCCAAGAATTCCTCCCGAACGTCAAGTTGAGTTTCGCATCGACCTAATTCCTGGAGCTAATCCGGTAGCCAAGTCTCCGTATCACTTAGCTCCAGCAGAAATGCAGGATTTATCCAGTCAACTTAACGAGCTACTCAGCAAAGGGTTCATCAGACCGAGTTCCTCACCCTGGGGAGCTCCGGTATTATTTGTGAAGAAGAAATATGGATCCTTTCAGATGTGCATAGACTACCGCAAGTTAAACAAGTTGACCATCAAAAACCGTTATCCTCTTCCTCGAATAGACGACCTTTTCGATCAACTTCAGGGAGCTAGTTACTTCTCGAAGATAGACCTCAGATCAGGGTACCATCAGCTTCGAGTTCACGAGAATGATGTTTCCAAGACGACATTCAGGACTCGATATGGACACTACGAGTTCGTAGTGATGCCTTTCGGTCTAACCAATGCATCAGCTGTGTTCATGGACCTGATGAACCAAGTGTGTCGTCCTTTTCTGGATAAGTTCGTCATCATGTTCATTGACGAAATACTTGTTTATTCCCGCAGCGAAGAAGATCACAAACAACACTTTAGGTTAGTATTGGAAACACTTAGATTGGAGAAGTTCTACGCAAAATTCTCCAAGTGTGAATTCTGGATTCGGAAAGTAGGTTTCCTTGGTCACATGGTAAGCGAAGAGGGTATACACATGGACCCGTCCAAAATCAAGGTGATAGAGAATTGGTCATCACCGAAGACGCCCACAAAAATTCGTCAATTCTTGGGTCTCGCTGGCTACTATCGCAGGTTCATTCAAAATTTTTCCAGAATCGCCAAACCCTTAACTACTCTGACACAGAAAGGTATACCCTTTTGTTGGAGTGAAAAGCAAGAAACTGCATTCCAAACATTAAAGCAAGCCTTGTGCAGCGCACGTATCCTGTCCCTGCCCGAAGGGACAGAGGATTTCGTTGCTTATTGCGACGCGCCTAATCAGGGCTTAGGCTGTGTGCTTACGTAGAGAGGAAAAGTTATCGCTTATGCCTCGAGACAGTTGAAGGTTAATGAAGTTAACTATACGACTCATGATCTGGCATTAGGAGCAGTGGTCTTCGCACTGAAGATTTGGAGACATTATCACTATGGAACCAAGTGCACGATCTTCACTGACCATAAGAGCCTGCAACACATCTTCAATCAGAAAGACTTAAACATGAGGCAACGGCGATGGGTAGAGCTACTTAGTGATTACGAGTGTGAAATCTGATACCATCCTGGCAAGGCCAATGTGGTAGCAGATGCCCTTAGCCGAAAGGAGAGTTCAAGCCGCAAGGCAAAGACATTGAGATGACTATCCATTCCCACTTATTTGCACAGATCCGAGAAGCCTAGTTGGAAGCCCTAAAACCAGAGAATATTTTGAATGAAGCCTTGAGGGGAATGGATAAGAAGCTTAAGATCAAAGGTGACGGAGTCTACTGTTTCATGGATCGAATCTGGACCCCAAAGTTCGGAGGTTTCAGAGAAGTTGTAATGAACGAAGCTCACAAGACCAAATACTCCGTTCACCCAGGTTCAGACAAGATGTACCTGGATCTCAAGAAACAGTATTGGTGGCCAAACATGAAAGCCGATATCGCTACCTTTTTAGGCAAGTGTTTGACTTGAGCCAAGGTAAAAGTCGAGTATCAGAAGCCCTCGGGTCTGCTCCAACAGCCCGAGATACCTGAGTGGAAATGGGAGATGATTACCATGGATTTCATCACCAAGCTACCCAGATCTCCGAGAGGGTACGATACCATTTGGGTAATTGTCGATCGTTTGACAAAATCCGCTCACTTCCTTCCGATTAAAGAATCATTCAAGATGGAAAGACTTACGCGAACCTACATCCAAGAGATAGTCCGACTACACGGTGTGCTTGTGTCCATTATCTCCGATCGAGACAGCAGGTTTATCTCAAGGTTCTGGCAGTCCCTTCAGAAAGCTCTTGGAACCAATTTGGACATGAGTACAGCTTATCATCCTTAGACTGACGGACTGAGTGAGAGAACTATTCAGATCGTGGAAGACATGCTGAGAGCATGTGTCATCGATTTTGGAAAATCGTGGGATGTTCATTTACCTTTGATCGAGCTCTCGTATAACAACAGCTACCACACCAGTATCAAGGTTGCCCCGTTCGAAGCCCTCTACGGTCGTAAGTGCAGATCCCCACTGTGTTGGACCGAGGTAGGGGACACGCAGCTAGCCAAGAGTCAAATCCCCGACAGTGCTCTCACTGGTCCTGAAATCATTCGCGAAACCACCGAGAAAATCATCCAGATCCGAGAACGACTGAAAGCTTCACGAGACAGACAGAAGAGTTACTCCGATAAACGGGAACCCTCTGGAATTCCAGGTTGGAGATCGTGTCCTATTGAAAGTCTCGCCCTGAAAATGTATGATACGCTTTGGAAAGCATGGAAAACTTAACCCGAGGTACATAGGACCTTTTGAGATCCTCGCTAGGATTGGTCTCGTAGCCTACAAACTCCGACTACGTCAAGAACTTAGCAACATCCATCCTATCTTCCACGTCTCTAGTCTTAAAAAGTGTCTATCCGATGAAACCCTCGTGATCCCTCTTGGCGAGATCGAGATCAACGAAAACCTGAACTTCATGGAAGAAACCATCGAAATCATGGATCGATAGATCAAACGTACAAAACAAAGTCGCATCCTGATAGTGAAGGTTCACTGGAATGCCAAGCGGGGACCCGAATTCACTTGGGAGCGTGAAGACTCGATGAGACAGAAATATCCGCATCTCTTTCCAATTCCATGATTTGTATTTTAATTTTTAATTTTTAAATTTCGAGACGAAATTTTCTCTAACGGGGGATAATGTGACAACTCGTAATTTATTTCGTCACTGTAACCCGTTCCCGTTAATAAAACCGTTCGTATTCCAATTTTTCCGCTAACTTTTGGTTTAAATTAATTAAATTGGTACTTTTTACGTCATAAGTGTCGGAACGCAATAAAAACACGTGAAAACACCCCAAATTATTATTTGGCAAAATTTTAGTTACGACTAAGTCGTAATTACGACAATTTAATCGGGTAAAATTTTAAACCCCATTTAACGTCAGTATCGGGTAGATTTCCACCGGGTCTCAAACCCAACCCTTATATAAAGGTTGAGTGGACATCCTTTAAAAACTTTTACCCACCTCACAACTTTCTCTCTCTACTCTCTCTAAAACTCGAAACTTGGCCAAAAACACCACTTTCAAGCTTCAATTTGGTAAGTAATCTATCCTAGCATGTTTCTAAGCTTGTTTATCTAGCAAGTCTTTGTTTAAATCACCCAAAACCATCAAGAACAAGTGTTTACGGTTTGGGAACATCTCCCAAAACCGTAAACTCCTTTAAATGGGTTTTGAAGCCCCAAATCCCTTCTAGTGCTTAGATATGGCTTAAGGACTTGCATGCAAGAGATTTTATCACCAAAATCATGTTAATTGGGTAGTAAACATGAGTTTACAATCCAAGAACATTCTTGAACCATAAACACATCTTCATGGACCTTAAACACCTTTTAAGGTGTTAAAATGCCCCTTAAACCCCTCCAAAAGCTTCCATGAGTGTCTACAACCTTATATTCCTTCATGAGATGCACCAAAACATATAGAAATGAGTCATACTTGATTTTACGGTTTGGGAAGGTTTCCCAAAACTGTAAACACCTTCACACCTTCATTAGGATCTTTAAGTGCCCTAAACACCTTGTATGACTTAGATTTGGGTCTAGAACCTTGTATGCTTAACCATCAACCACCAAAACACATGATTCATGGACAAACATGAGTTTACTACCGTAAACTCATGTGTTTACGGTAGTAAACTAACCAAGTGCCGTTCAAGAACCGTAAACTCCTTTTCCAAGGTTAATTCAAGTCCCGATCACTCCCTAAGCCATGAAATCAACCCTAGAACCTTCCTTTGGGCATTGTAAGGCCTTTAAACATCCAAAAGCACACCACCCATGAGTTTACGGCCATAAAATCATGGGGATATGGTCTTTGGACCGTAAACACCTCTAAGAGCTTACTCTTGAAGAGTAAACTCCTTATCCAGGCCCTACACATCCTTACGTGTTACCCGGGTCACTCCTAACACGTGAAATAAAGTGTTTTCGCGTCTCGAAGCGTTTTGTCTTACTTATTTGGCAGTTCAAAGTCTAATTAGATACAATTATGTATCACTTCATATTACATAGGAACCTCGCGTGTATTCAAGCCCCAAACTGACACTTAGCATCCAACCGACACGTTTCTTGTCTAGTGAGTTCATACCCCTACGTGTTCCATGTTTTCAATGTTTTCAGGGGGAATACAAGCAAAAGTACAAGAATATATTGTACTTAAAATTATTATTTCATTTGAAATGTTTCATATTTCATATACTTTTAACATTGGAAAGCGTTTTAACCAACTGTTTGACTTGCAGAGTAAGTTTTCAAACTAATTGCAAACCTGATTATACAGTGTTATATTGTATGTTTCACCAATGATTTTCCACTTCGTTTATGTTAAAAATCATTAACCTAGAACATTAGAGCACGTCCTCGGAAACACTCCACAGAGATACGCGAGTGGAGGACCCCCGTTGTAACCAGAACCACAAACAGGATTTTCTGCATTATTACTTGTAAATTTGTTAATCTTAATAATTCGAGACACATCATTGGAAACATTCCACAGAGATACACGAGTGGACGACCGCACCCGTAACCAGAATCTCGTGGAGGGAGAGCGTGACTTGAGTGTATAGATCTATACGGGATTGGCAACCCCGCACCTGGATGCTAGCTACAATCGAACCGAAAGCTTCAAGGCTGATGAAAGTCATAATATGATAATGGACTACTTATTGCCATTTATAGTCTATCGTATGGTTATGGAACTCGCAATTTAGATAACAGAGATTTACTTGTTGGTAATAATGTATCTAGTAAACTAATAACCTTATGAATTAGTTTACTTTTCACACAATAGTTTTATATACGTATTGAAACTATCATACATTTCATGGATAACCAAGTTTTCAGGAAACATCACACGAACACTTTAAGTATGGTAGATACTTGTACATTACATTCAGAACCGATATCAGATTACAAACTTTTAAGGAAAATAAGGGTTTTTCCTGGGATAACAAATTGTACATAACCAGATCGTATAACAAACGCATAACCAAACTTTACATATAAGAAAATATGGGATTTTCTTGGATAACCACCTTTTCAGAAACCAAAGGAAACTTTTTCATTCTCAGAAAACAAACCTCTTATGAACTCACCAGCTTTATGCTGGTTTTCAAACTGCTTGAATTCTCAGGTCCACATTAGACAGGTACCCATCGATCTTTTGGAGAAGATAGAGCGGTTTATCAGACACGTCTTCACTTTTGTTCTAACTAATGTATAGATAAAACATGTATTACTTTACTTTCAAACAAATGTAATTATCCCTATGTAATGTAATGTTTTGTGTTTACTATGCTTACTATGTACATTGGTTGTGATACTACACGACGTCCTCCGCCCCAGAACGTTTCCGCGATTGGTTTCGGGGTGTGACATATACACACATATCAAACGCTCAATCCTCACTCCTAGAGGAATACTGAGTATCTCACATAAGGAAACCCAAGGCTAGTAGGCATCACATAATCAGGAAATTCTATCATGCAATTCCTGAAGATCCCTATCCTAGTACTAGCATGTTGTTCTAACATATCACATAATCAAATAACTTGTATGGTATTTTGGGGTGAACTTACTGGCTTCGGCTGATCGTACCCTCTGCATCCTCCTTTGCTTCTTTAGAAAACCATTTTAAAGTCTTTCCTTGATTTGAGACTGGAGTCAGACAAATGTTCCTCCAATTCACTCAAAACCAAGGCTTTTATACCAACTTGTAACATCCATAAAATTTAAGCCAATTTAAAACATTTTACTCCATTCGAAAACCATAAAGTTAATACAACTTGTTTTTAAAACAGTTTTAAACATCAAAGTATCCCCAGAACCAAATCACAAAATCATGAAATATGAGGAGCGATACGATCACGCCTTTGCCTTGCCACGATCACCTGATGTACCTGAAACAATAAACTGAAACTGTAAGCTCGAAAGCTTAGTGTGTTCCCCCAAAATACCCATACACACATAACCATACACATACAGAAATAAACAACATACTATGGGTCCAATCAACCATCCGGTTGGAATACCCCTGGCCCTCAACCATTGGGTTAGAATGCCAACATACTATGAGTCCAATCATCTTACCAGGATGGAATACTCCCGACCCACAACCATCGGGTTGGAATGCCTGGACACCTACACATACAACAACAACTACTATGGGTCCAATCATCCCTCAGAATGGAATACCCCAGGCCCTCAACCAAAGGGTTGAAATGCCAATCTTCTATGAGTCCAATCATCCTACTGGGATGGAATACTCATGGCCCACAACCATTAGGTTGGAATGCCCTACCTACTATGAGTCCAATCATCCTACCGGAATGGAATATTCCTATCCCACAACCATCGAGTTGGAATGTACACACGCTAATAAACATGTGCACCTATCAGATAATCACATAACAGTCTATAGAAACACATACTAGGGCCCTATCATCCTACCGAGATGGAATACCCTCTACAACTGCTCAAACATGCGCACATATCATAGGTGATCTCCTACCAGCATACAGACAGTCCGACCAACTACAGGTCACTATGCATAGCCACATCCAGTCTACCAGGATGCCGATCTAACCAGCCATACTAGCATATAATCATCCATTCTAGCAGAATACCAAACTAACATATCACAACAGCAATTACTCAAATAACAATTCAAAGGGCCGGACTTGGTGCCTTGGACCCTTGTTATAGTGAGGAAAACTCACCTCGCGCGTAGTGCCGAAATCTTGCAAATCTCTGACCGCTGACTCACCAGAAATCCCAACTATCACATGGTAATCACCAAGTTAGAATCCAACATGACTTTTTAAGCCAAGTGCCCACACCACTCATTAAATCCATTATCCTTTTATTGGGCCAAGTCCCAAAACCAAGTCCTTATGCAAAGACCAATATTGGCCTAATTTACTAAATTGGGCCCATCTTTCTAATAGGGCCTAGATCCAAGGTCCATAATAATTATTGGGCCCAAAATACTCCATCTATACAGTTCAATCATGGCCCAAGCCCAGCTAGCCCATAAACAGTCCAATACTTCAAGGCCCAAATTCGAAAACCTAATAGAGGGTGTATGATGGGCGTACTCCTCTTGTACGCAAGTTGTATGTCGCTCGTTGACTGGAAAGCGGGTCGCTGACCCACTACGTTGGGTGTTCTATAAGTTAGGCTGGGCGTATGCACGTCTGTACCAAAAATCCTTCCATGTGCTTAATGGCTTAAGCACTTAAGCCCATATGCCAAATCTAGTGACAAAAAGGGCCTAGGACTCATAAACTCTCAAACTTTATCGTGTTTGACGTCCATAAAGCTCTTAACTCAAGGTCTTAACCCATTAAGACCTTCCTACTTCATACATAGGACAACCAAAGCTATTGGGACCTCATTTTTCTCACTCAAGACCTCTCATATGGTCTGAAAGGACAGCTTATTTTGACCAAAACACATCATGCATCATACTCAGGGTTTTTGGGACAAGAATGGTGTCAAAACTTCACAACACTTAGATCTATACAAAATAGATGTCAAGCAAGACGCTTTATACCTTTAGGAGTTCTTAAACCACCAGAAAACTTCAGATCTACACATTGGCCTTCTTCCTCCACTCACTAGATGCAACACCTTCTTCTCAAAACACTCCAAATTCACTTTAATAGCTCACACATTCAAGAAGTTGGCTAGGGTTTGCGGAAAACGACTCTAAACAGTGGAGGCTAAGGTAAGGGAGGGTTATGAGCTTCTAAAGTTGTTTAAATAGCCTTCACACTCAAAGAATTAGGGTTTCTGGATGTTAGGCGTACGCTGGGCATACATCCTGTACGCTGGGCGTACGCTATGAGGCTCCGCGTTCAATTTCCTTCATACGTTGGGCGTAACCCAGCTTACGCTGGGCGTACCTAGCCAAACACGTGCATGCATACTTAGCATGCATGGGACCTCTTTGCCAACTTTTTCCCTTAGGGACCATTGATGCCAATAACTTCAAATTACAATATCTCCTTTATCCTAAGTCTGTTCCCGAAGAACTTTATATCCATGTAAAGGTGGCGAGAAGCCCTATGTTTCTAGCAACACACCCCGGTCCGAAACCATCTCGAATGAAACCCTTGATCTCGGGAATCCATAAATAAATACTTTTAGAACGGGGCGTTACTCATTAGAACTCAATAGGTCAAGTTACAAAGAGGTTTGCGGTGAGCTAATTGTTTACATATTTAGACCTAAATTTCGGGATGTCACATTACCTCTCTTTTGAAGGAACTTCGTCCTGAAATATTTCGTTTCTACTTCTATTTTGTTCCACTAGTGGAGGGAGCACCGCTGAATAGTTGTGGATATTTTTGCTTCATCTGATCTCCGCCTTCCCAAGTAAACTCTAGCACTCTACGAGAGTTTCATCTGACTTTTATTATAGGTATGTAGTCTTGTTGGAGGTGAATGATTTCTCTATCTATGATATCTATCGGTTCTCCCACAAAGTGAAGTTTAGTTTTGACTTGGATCTCATCGAGAGGAATGAAAAGATTCTCATCAAATAGACACTTCTTGTGGTTACACACGTGGAAGGTATCATGAAATTTGATGAGTTCTTAGGGTAATTTGAGTTTGTAAGCCGGCGGACCAATCCTTTCTAGGATTTCAAAAATTCTAATGTATTGAGAAATAAGCTTACCTCGTTTCCCAAATCTAATGACACCCTTCCATGGTGCGACCTTTAGTAGGACACAATCTCCTACTTCGAAGTCTAGGGGTTTACATCTCACATCAGCATAGCTTTTCTGATGACTATGTGCGGCCTTTAGCCATTCCTTGTTCTAAACGATCTTTTATGTGGTTTCCTAAATGATTTTGGGGACAATACATAAAGTGTCTCGGATATGCTTTCTAGATAGTTGAGTATCTAAAACTTCTTCCCAGCATAGTGGAGGACGACATTTGTGTCTGTACAAGGCCTTGAATGGGGATGCATATATGCTGGTATGATAACTATTGTTATATGAAAACTCGACTAGCGGTAATGTATGTCCCATGCATTATCGAAGTCTATCACACAAGCACGGAGCATGTCTTCCATAGTTTGTATCCTCCTTTCACTTTGTCCATCTATTTGAGGATGATATGTTGTACTCATGTCTAGTTTGGTGCGTACGGCTCTTTGCAAGGTTTGCCAAAATTTGGAAGTGAATCCGCTATCTCGGTCCAAGATAATAGATATTGGAACTCCGTGCATTGTGACTATTTCCTTGATATATGTCCCGGTGAGTTTTTAATCTTGTCGGCTTCTTTGATGGCTAGGAAATGGACAGACTTGGTTAAACGGTCAACCACTACCCAAATGGTGTCATAACTCGTCGAAGTTTTCGGCAACTTCGTTATGAACTCCATGGATATTAGTTCCCATTTCCATTCCGGAATCGCTGGTTTTTGTAGTAGTCCTGATGGCTTCTAGTACTCTGCTTTGACTTTGGCGCAAATCAAACATTTACCGACATATGTGGTAATCTCTGCCTTTATGTTTGGCCAATAATAAATCTTCTTGAGATTGAGATACATCTTGTCTGATCTGGTATGTATCGAATATCTCAACTTATGAGCTTCATTTAAAACTAGGTTCCTGACTTCACCAAACTTCGGGGTCCAAATTCGGTTCATGAAATATCGTGTTCCGTCTTCCTTAAAGTCGAATTGCTTGTCCATTCCTTAAAGGTTTTCTTTCATGATATTTTCGGGTTTGAGGGCTTCCACCTAAGTGTCTTGAATGTCGGTGATGAGATTAGAGTGGATTGTCAGGGTTAGAGCCTTTTACACAAAGTTGTTTTTCTCATGCCTTCCTGCTTAAAGCGTATGATATGACATTTGTTTTACAAGGATGATAATGAATTTCGCATTTGTAATCATTTAGCAATTGTACCCACCATCATTGTCTTCATGTTGAGCTCCTTCTGATCGAAAATGTGTTGAAGTCTTTATTGTTCGGTGAACACGACACACTTCGTTCCGTATTGATAATGCATGCAAATCATTAACTAAAAGACTATAGCTCCCAATTCCAAGTCATGGGTAGTGTAGCTTGTCTTGTTTAGCTTATGTTGTTTGGATGCATATGTGATGACTTTATCCCTTTGCATCAGCACAAATCCTAATCCTTAGCTAGATGCATCACAAAATACTACATAGTCTTATGTTCCCTCTGAGAGAGACAAAATCGATGCACTACACAACTACAAAATGATTGTTTCAACCTTTGGAAGGAAGACGCTTGACTGTGACCCCAATTGAATTTCTTGTTTTTGTGAGTTAGAGTGGTGAGATGCTTGGCTATTTTGGAGAAGTTCTCCATGAATCTATGATAATAGCATGCAAGTCCTAGAAATTAGCGTACTTTGGTTGGCGTTTTTGGTGCTTTCCAATCCCTAATTGTTTCAATCTTCATAGGGTTGACATGAATCCCTTTTCTACTGACGACATGACCGAGGAAATGCAGTCCGTTGATATAGAAGTTGCATTTTGATAGCATTGCATAAAGTTTCTCCTTCATTAGTAGTTCTATAATTAGTCGCAAGTGTTGGTCATTTTCTTTCAAGGTTTATGAGTATATTAAAATGTCATTGAAAAAGACGACCACGAATTTATCCAAATAGGGTTTGCACACCCGATTCATAAGGTCCATGAATACGGCTAGTTCATTGGTCAATCCGAAGGGCATAACCAGAAACTAGTAGTGATCGTACCGAGTCTTGAACGTCGTCTTTGGAATGTCTTCATCTTGAACTCTAATTTGATGATATTCGAATCTCATGTCGATCTTCGAGTAGTATCAGGATCCTTGCAGTTGGTCGAACAGGTCATCAATCCTTGACATTGGCTATCGGTTTTTGTTGCTGAGTTAGTTCAATTCTCAATAGTTGATGCACATCCTGAACGATCCATCCTTCTTTTGTACAAATAATATCGGAGATCCCCAGGGTGAGAAGCTTGGCCGGATAAAGCCTTTGTTAATTAGTTCTTGAATTTTACTGGATAGTTCTTGCATATCCGATGGTGTTAGGCGAAAAGGAGATCTCGCCACCAGCACTGCACCCAGGATTAGGTCGATTTTGAATTCAACTTGTCTGGCTGGGGATAGTCCGGGTAGATCCTCTGGGAATACATTCGGGTTGTCGCATACTTGTGGAATATCTTTGAATTCCTTATCCTTGCCTTGCATATCTCCTACATGGTCCAAGAAAGTGAAGCATCTCTACTGTAACCACTTTCTTCCCATCGTGAAAAAATTACTCTTAGATTCTTCCTTGATTTATCTCCGTAGATCACAAGGGCTTTGTCTTTGGGTAGGGGTAGTCAGACGACTTTTTCGTAGCATACAACTTCGGCTCGGTGAGGCCACAACCAATCCATTCTGATAATCACATTGAAACTTCCAATGGTCATGGTTAATAGGTCGACGTGAAAGACGTTGTTATTCAGGGTGAGAAGGCAATTTGTAAGTATTTCGAAGGTGCTTTGTACTTAGCCGTTTTCCATTTCTACTGTATAAGTCTCATTAAGTTTGTAGGATTTATGGTTTAGCATTCTTCTAAACTTATGGTTAATGAAGCTTTTATCGACACCACTATAAAATTACACGAAAGCATAAATATTATTGATAGGAAATGTACCAGTCACCACAATTGGTTCCTGGAAAAAATCTCCAACAGTGATCACAAATACTCTTCCTTTGACACCCTGATTCTTCAGTTTTAGACAGTACTTCTTAAAATGTTCTGGTTGATTGGATTCGAAGCAGTTAACTCATCCTCTCATAGTAGTGGTTGATTTCGTAGTGTTCAGGGTCTTTCTACAATATCTTGTGATGTGATCTTTCATGCCATAGTTGTTGCAGGTCATGTCTCTATAATATCCACAATAGTGGAAGTTGCTTTAGGTACAGTGGGGTAGAGTTCTAGTGTAGGACTTAGATGGGATAGGAATGTTTGTTATTGCGACATAGATGGCCACATGTTTTGGATTAGGTTTGAGATGCTCGGATTTCCCTTTTGACTTTCCCTGGAACTTTCACTTCATACCCTAATTATGTTTTTTTTGTTGGGCCATGGTACCCTGACGGATACATTGTTCATTCAATTGATAGGCTAATTGCTTAGCACTATCAAATGTGGAGGGTCAAGATGCAGTAACCAGACCTTGAACTGGTGAAGCCAATCCCCAAATGTACCTTTCGATCTTCTTATCTTCCATGATCACCATTCCCAGGCAGTAACTTTCAAGGTCGTTAAATCGAGAGGTGTAGGCACCCACCTCTGCTCCTTTCATGGTGAGATTCCAAAGATCCTACACCAAAGCCCGGACTTCTTGTTGAAGGCAGTACTCCTTGATCAGCATTTGTTTCAGGGGTTCCCAACCCATGACATAAGCTACATCGATTCCCATGGACTTAGGATGAATATTTCACCAAGTTAGAGCAGAATCCATCAATGTGGAGGTATCATACCTGACTTAGCATTCCGCAGTTCAAGCTATGATGCGAAATACTACCACCACTTTTTCTATCAAATGAGATAAACCAACAGCTTCATTTGTACAAAAGAAGGATTGGGGTTTGTAGCCCATGAAATCCTTGTAAAAACACTAAACTGATGCCACCATTTCTAATGTATCCGGATTTTTCATTCCGGGCAGCCTCATATACAACTAAGGTTGTGGCAATCCCTTGTGCAAACAATGTCTGCATTAGAGTGAGACCCATTTGAAATGGTGGGTTTGAGGTATTGACAACTGGTGGGGTTTCATCTGGAGTTCCTTCCAGAGTTGAGGTTACTCTTGGTGTGACTCTGGTTGTGACTCAGGGAGTTGGTGGTAGATGAGCTCGTCGAGTCTTTCGTGGGGCCATTGTCCTAATATGTTCAAAATGGACATGTTAAGTTATTTTTGAGTCGTGTATTTGTGTAATTTGTTCCCAAAATCTTACAGATTTCTAAGTTAAAGAGTGAAAGTTTTTAAATGTTATTTCACTAAGTAATGATAGTGTTTTGCAAGCAACATAGGTAATGAGTTCCAACATTTTACAAAATACTAATATAGTTTCATGGATTAGAACTGCTTGTTTTCAGTTATAAAGGTTACAAAAGTACCAAACACATAAGGTTATAAATGGAAAAGCTTTACAAAAGAACAATTTCTAAACATACAGTGATAAACACTTGCAATAAAATCAACTATTCCACAAAAATCCTAACCCTACCCTAGAGCACAAGCCACCCTAGATGAATGTCTACATCCTAAGTGGAAAATCAAGTAGTAGACCAGCTCATCAAACTGCTCCTGAAGCTGGCGTAGCTCTTGCGTAGAAATGGTTGCTCTATGCTCGGCTACATCTAGCTGGCTCTTAGCAACCTAAGTCTGGTACACTAGTTCTATGTAATGGGCACTCATAGTGTTCTCTTCGGTGCGGCTAGAACCCATGCAATGATAAAGGGTCTGGATGGCTTCCGAATCATCCTTCTCCTCCTCCTTGAGCCTTTTGACTCGCCGCTCAATCGCCCTAAAGGTAGTGCCTGAAGCTCTAACAAACTCCTTCAGGGACTAGACTCATTCTGCTAACCTATCGTCATAGGCCATCAGTTGAGGAATCGGGTCGTCCTCAAGGTTACCCCGGATGATGCACATAGAAGAGCCTGAGAAGACTCGCCTCTCTCAAACTATGAGGGCCATCAGCAATCCTCCTCTTGTTGAGCGTATCAGTGAGCCAAGTTAGCTCAAGGGGTGAAGTCGATTTCCTTTTTTGACCACTAGTGGATCTGGAAAGGTAAGAGAAAATGTCTAGGTGAGACATTAGAGGAACACTCATCCTCTAAGTACTCATTAATAGGGTACTCTTCTTGTGATGGCAGTACGGCTGATAATACAACCTAAGTGGAGAGGGTGATGGAGTAAGGATAGGCTCCTCTTTTGTGAGACCCTCCTCGCCCTCTACTAGATCGTCATCATCCGGCCCATCCTATATGTTCTCAAGTATACCCTCATCATTGGACTATGCAACCTCCTATGGGTTGTCTTCATCTTCCGAATGGTCTTCCTCTTCATCCTCTGAAGGGTCTTCCTCTTTGGCAGGGTCAACTGGGGAGTCTTTGGGAAAACATGGGTCTCCAGCTAAGTGCATCGGGGCCTCGTGATGATGAGGGCCAAATAGGAAACACCAAAGGGAATGATCATTTTAGCAATTAAGCCCTTTTGAAATACAATAACCCGATCGGCCCTTCAAACCAGTTGCCTCTCCCGTGAGTAGTCGAGAAGTAGTGTAATTATTAATAAATAGGCCAATATAACAAAAACTAAAGGACACTAGATTGCCCACAATCCATGACTATCACTTCTGCTAAAAGTTGGTGCAATGATCTCCTAAGAATATATATAGTTTGAGAGTCAACAGAAAGTTTGGAGAGAGTTATAGGTTTTCTACTAGCCTCAATAAAGATACTTTTAAAAATTTTGGAAAGTGTTTCTTTTGTAGATAAAACTATGTTCGAAAATGTTTGATAAAATGAGAAACTAAATCTATAGTTTCTAGATAAAGAGTAAGGTTAATGCCTATAGTCGGTCCTATAACCGAGCTATGTGACTAGATAGAACCCATTACGTCACTTCATTGGATGTCATTGATAAAATGAAGATAATTATCACCCACTCTGATTGATCTGTCGAGGTTATAGCTAGCAACCGAAGGTTAGGGTGTCAACATGTATAGATCTATACACACATATCTTGCTCCGATGATTAATGGGTATAGCCAAGAGGGTATACTTAGTAGATAAACTTAGGTAATGAATAGTGTCTCACTATAAAGGCCATTAAATATGATATACGATAAATTTTCCTATAAAATCCACGTACGTTTAATATATTTGTAAAAATGTATATTACTCGCTTAAAAAGATAGTATGCTCCTTCAAGTTCATGCATAAATTCCAAGACATAAGTGTTAAAAAAGAATTTGGTGGTGGTCGACTTACAGTGGCAGCAGAAGGGTGGTCGGAAACTACACAGCATCGACGACCGTGGGGGGTGAAGATCGTGGCTGTGGGCGGAGGGAGATTGCTCTGGTAGCCTCTTACTGCTTCGTTTTTAATTCTACTCGGAGGCAATTACGAGAGGGGGGGTTGGTGGTGATCAGAAACAACTGCAACACGGTGGTGGTGGTGGTGGTTTGCTTGCGGCGATAGCCTTCTGCTGTTACTGTTTCTTCTTCTATTTTGTGAGAACGAGAGAGGAAGGGAAAGGGAAGTAGCCAATTGATTGATTCAGAGGTATTTCGGGTGTGTGTATGCTCAAAAATGGAAGGAAGAAAGGATGAGTTTATGGTGGTTTGTGGTGGAAGAGGGTGGTTCTTGGTGGTAACTTTAAACCAAGATTACAAGAGGGGATTGTGCTCTAAGGATTTGTAAGTTGTATTCCTTGTAAAATAGATTTGAAATGTGAAGGTTGAATGTCTGGGTTGAGGGTGGTGTTAGAATGTCGTTGGCTCTTTTCCTTCGTACATCATTTGTGCATGGCTTTCTTAGTCAATGTAGAAAGTAATTCTTTGGATATTCATTATAATACAATACCTTGGGTTTGTTTGTATGCATAGAGTTTTACTTCCAACTTATAACAAAAGTCCAAGTATTAAGAAAAAGGGAGAGAGTGAAAGGGATGTGAGAAACATATATGGGGAGACAGAGATGAGTGGAGAGAGAGAGAGAGACGTGAGAGATGGCTAATAATTAGAGTCCCACATGACCAATTTTTAAAGAAATAAGGTGTTGTGACATTAAAATGTCACAAAATTGGATTTTGGTTCACACGTCCAATTCCCGACATCAAATAACTTTTTCCAAAGGTGGTGAATGATAGAATTTAATTCAAGGATTCCAAAAACCTGAACCAATAAATTTTTCGAGTTATAGAACTCCAGAAAAATGTGTTTAAAGTTTTGTGTCTAATTGGCCTGAAACGTCTGATTTTTCAACTTTTACGGATAGTTTTACTAAAAATATTTCGAGTATGAAACCAAATATTAGACCGTAGTCTGACTCCAAAAACTCTCTCGGAATTCCCATCAAAGTTGTGCAAGTGCCTCAACGAATTAAAACGGTTTCTGTAGTTCTGGTAAAATCAATGTTATACTGGTCTGGTTTCTTATAATAGACAAATATTTTGCATATGAACTCTCTTTATATTTTCGGACATAGGTGAAAACAAACTACGAGACTAAAGTGTTTGCTTTGCTCACAAAGGCTTAATACGGAATTTCAGTTTTTCAGACGTATTAAATAGGGTTACAGTTTGTGTTTGTGATTTGTTTGAGATTTTCCACAATGAGAAGTAAGATACCATTTCATATCTTGTTTTAATTATAATGAAATTATACATTTTCCAAAACATGGATTAAACCTCAATAAATCAAGTTACAAAGAGGTTAACAGTGAACCGATTGTTTATAGATTTAGACCTAAATCCAGGGATGCCACACCTTAGTATTTGTTCGTATTTATAAACTTTGATCATTATAATTTTTTATCAAATTTATCTATAATTCCAATCGAAACAATGACGTATAGCTGATAAGAAACAACCAAATAAGATCGTATCGGAGGTAGGATCCGTTTCACATAAAAAGATATATTGTTTGGAAAATCCACTTTAAACACCTCATTGGAAACCAAAATTATGCAGGGAAAACATGGAAACCATGGAAACCAAAAGCTCCATTTTCTCGAGGATCTCTCGTGCTCCAGAGCATCACTACTAACACTTAAGAAGTCCTAGAATAGGGCCCCGGGGCCTCCAGAAAGTTTAAGAGATAATTAAAATAGTTTGAGAAAGAAATTTGATAAAAAAAATGAGGTTATATATAGAAAAACATTTAAGGACACACCACATCCTGGGATGTCTCAACAATCTACCAGTTTTCATGGAGAGGAAGGTTGGCCTGAGATCTTGACATGTGTCGTACTCCGTGAGGTGGCATGTGTCATGCTCTAGTTGACCTGAATTTAAATTTCTTGTAAAAATAAAAACTAATGTATATAGACTCCGTTTTCAATGGTTTTTTATCCACGCATAGCTATCGATGAGTGCTATAACTTTCATTTACAAATCTTTGGCTAATACTCACTTTATTTTTTGTTTTACGGGTCGAGAAGGCTTGGGCTGTAAATAACACTACGAAAATCATTACTTATTCATACAAGCTCCGTCTTCAACGTTCTCTATATCCTTGACTTCCAATTGAAGAGTACTACAACTTTTATTTGGATTTTTTCGACTAACAATCACCCAATTTTGATTTCGGTTTCTATGTGGCACACTGTTGTATTTTGTCACACTAAAAGCTTTGAAAAATCATAACTTCCATCATATGAAGTCATATTTTGGTGTTCTTTATATTAACGAGTTCCTATTGACAACCACATGACTTTTGTTTAGATCACTTGGCCTAAAAAGCAACCAATCTCTGGTTCACTTTTATAACACAACTTGTCGTATCGGTTTGAACGCGAAACTTAGATAAATCATAACTTCATCATACGAAGTCAGATTTGGGTGCTCTTTATGTCCACATAATTTTCATTACGTCTACTACCACTTTCGTTAAGATTATTTATCCAAAATAATCTTTTAATTTTAAACTTTATTTTTTCGATTAACAAAAAATTTTACTAAAATTTTCTACAAATATTATATACTCATAATATTTTTCCATTTAATGTGAATACGATGATTATTTATTAGCTCATAACACATATGAAGAACATGTACTTTAGTCATCAATTTTAATTGTTCATTAAAAATATATAATTATCACAACTATACTCTAAACGCCTAGCCCTAAATTACGGGTGTTACAATACCAAACACAGAAAAATGGGCACCATGCATCGGGTGAGAGCCATGCCTCGTCCCATGCATCGGTCAGTCAAACTTGATAGTAGTGAACAGGGTTATTCCCATGAGGTTTATTGTTGTAGATATCCCAAGTCTAAGATGAACTGATATTATTGGTAATTATAATGAGGAAAGTGAAACACCCAATTCCAAAATATGTCAGTTAAGGACGTGGAGTATGGAGGACCATGATGTGACAGGTCCAATATAAGAACATGTGTTTTGATGGCCGTCACGACATGGCACCTAATGCAGCCCAAGCTAACAATTTTTAGGGGTTTCTCCACATCTAAGGACCTTAACTTCAGAGTTAAGTCATTCTCTTTAGCCTCCCCCTCTTATCTGAAAAATCGAACCCCATTTGAGTGTTCTTCATGTGGTTGTGGTGTTCTTGAAGTGTTAAGCCATGGATTACAACTTAAAGAAGAAGCAGGTGCCCTTTGATAAAAGATCCAGCAAGCAAACCTGCTCACCACCATCTTGCACATCTTCTGGATTTTTGTAAATCCCCAAGTTTCTATCTTTATGTACTATTTTTAATGATCTAGGCTTATAATCTTGTTATTCTTGATTCAAGGTGGGTTAAGTGGCTGGA
Organism: Lactuca serriola; assembly: GCF_051521515.1. NCBI lineage: Eukaryota > Viridiplantae > Streptophyta > Magnoliopsida > Asterales > Asteraceae > Lactuca > Lactuca serriola. Next base: position 121,556,055 of record NC_136412.1, read on the forward strand.
TTCCATAAAGTTGGCAACTTTATTGATCCTTGATCTCCCTTTATCATTATATGTTCCACGTCTAATGTTCTACAGAGTCCTTGGTCCCAAGCAAGAGTTTTGGATTTTATTTCTTTCGTTAGTGGCTTTTTTTGGAAAGTACATGCATTAGACATGCATGTCCATAAAGCATTGATTTTTATGATATATTTGGGTGGTAGAAAGATTATTGCAAAGTATAAATGAGTATATTAAAGGATTAAGCTCTCAATGAAGATTATGGAAATCTTCTAGTTACCACAACGTGACAAAGGGCTTGCCATGACGTGGTAGTTCAATGCATCATGACTAACTCGTCCTAGCATGACCATGATGTGCCTAAGAGGTCTCCACATTGTGGTGAGCATTGACTTGTTTAACCATTAACTTTTGTTGACCAATGACCATTGACTTTCGACGAGTTTCACTTTGGGTCAAACTTAAAGGACTTGGGTTATTGATTAAAGGTCTATCTTTATATGGCATCAGTCTTCTAGAAGGAGTGATTAGTAGAGAGAGTAAGTATGGTGTGGTGGTTCTCTACATCACGACTATCTTGTGTTGGCATGACCACGACATGACCAATAGATTTCCATGTCGTGGTGAGCATTGACTTGGTTGACTATTGACTTTTGTTGACCATTTACCGTTGATCATTGTATTTTGAGTAAATTGACTTTAGGTTATTGGGTTATTGATTAAGGATCTATCTTTGTTTGGTGTATGTCAGTTTGTGGGAGTGATTTAGTTTCGTATTGGTTGTGTTCGAATAACTTGTATATTCCAAGTGAGGGAGAGTGAAGATTTCGTAGAGAGAGAATTCCGTACGAGGGTGCAGTCTTTAGTCAGATTGCTCAAGTTCAATACTTTCTCGCAGCAGTTTTGTAACACCTTGTTCCATGTATTAATTTCCAAGTCTTAAATTATTAATTATTGCATTTTAGCTTCGCCACGACATGGCATTGAAGTGCCACAGCGTGGCACTGAGATTAATGAAATGTGGAATCCACGATTAGCCACGGTGTGACAATATATGGCACGATGTGGAAATTTTTTAGGGCATAAAACCCTAATTTTGGGGCTTGTGCCCTATTTAAGGAGCACTAACTCCTACGCTTACCTCATTGGCAGCCTCCACCTCTTGAGATTGAATTCCATCCAAAACCTTAGCTCCCTTTGTGAAGGTTGATAGAAGAAGGAGCTCTTGGGTGTTGTTAAAAGAGTGGTTCCAACTTAGATCCATCACCTACACCTCATTTCTGAATCATTGAAGGTATAAAGTCTTTACCTTGACCATTGATTCTCTAGAGCTAGTCCTAGGTCCATTTCATGAGTTTTATACCAAATCCTCTTGTTTTGGAGCTGGAGTAAACTCCAGAACCTTTTAGTGTAATGGTTAACTTCTAGGCCTTAGGGTTGGTTGGAAAGTTGGCATTCATGGCTTTTTGAGTGTACCCATGGATTGGTGATGTCATTCGGATCTTAGAGGTTGAGATATTGTCTTAATAGGAGGTCTTAATGAATAAAGTTGGAAACTTTATCCATCAAGAACATGAGGAGGTCCAGATATGGAAGTTTGAGCAGAAGGGATGGTGGCATAACAACTTAATCCATTAAGTCATTGATGAATAGTGCTCACAACATGGCTACCTAGTGCCATGACGTGGTGACTGGTGATTTCGCGATCATCTCATTGGACGTTTGCCACGGCATAACCAACGGTGGTCATGACATAGGAGTTGATCAGTATCCCACTGTATTTGCCTTAGAGTGGCCACAATGTGGGGACCTATCACTTTGCCCTTGACCATTCACTTTTGACTATGGTTGACTTTTGTAGATCTTTTCATGATTTCTACATTTTCATACTCTGATTTGGGATGATTGTATTGATACACCTATGATTTTTTGTTTTGGGTTTTATGATACTTGGAGGTTTTTGCTAAAATAAAAATAAATTTTTGTTGGAAAATTTGGGTTGGTTCAAGTTAGTATATAACTAAGAATTGGATGAATATTCGTGGGATTCCAGACAGAAACTAAGGATCTAAAAGTTTTATAAACCTTTTTACAAAAATGAGTTTGTAGAAGGGAACGAAGAAAGTAGAGTGTACAATCAGCTAGAGCCCAAGGTGGTGATCTTCCAAAATATCCATAACTATGTTATATTTTATATTGTAGTTTTTGTATTTGAGCTGATAGAAATGCATGCTAGTTTGTAGACTAAGGATCCCTCAGGAGTTTTGGCATAGGGTTGCCTGACAATTTGATGCCTTATATCCTAGGAGATTACTTGTTGATGCTTTATTAGAGTTGAAACTAAGATTGCGAATTACTTCATTTAAACTACATGGTTGTACATAGTTAGGATTGTATAGTCTTAGAACGCTTGGTTTAGCCATAATCCATGTACACGGAACCATTAGCATCGTTATCAGAGGCTTCTTTCAGAATGGTGTTTTAATTAGGCAGGGACATGAGATGTATTTCTCAAGGTTTAGATGTGCCTTTTCGAGAACTTAGATGTATGTAGCCTACTTTTGTGAAAGTAGAGTATTTGAGGTTTGGAACCTTCAGATGGGATACAAATCAACTATAGATAGTTGTGGATAGTGATATGGGCTCGTATTACTGGAAGTGCAGGATCTGTATGAGGTTTAGAATGAGTCTCGAGGGTATACATGGGGGTTTTATTCTATATGCTTGTTACTGCTTTTAGTATGGTTTTTACCTTTTTCCTTAGGTATTTCAGTATGGTGTGTACCCGAGTTTCAGGCTCCAGTAGTTCGAAGAGGCAGGGTATCAATGATGATGAGATATGCAGAATCATTGTTGCGGAGGTAGCTGTAGTGGCTAGGGAGGCTATCCCATAGCTTTTGGGTTCTATCAAGACTGTGATGATCAAGATGTTTGATGAGAGCTACACCTTTGTCACCGAGGTTGCAGCCACTGCAGTTATCGGCACTACGAAGTCTCACGGGGGTGACTTGATGCAGTACTAGGAGTTCAACAACACAAAGCCCCAAGAGTTTGATGGAGTCCAGGATCCGATTACTTCCATGAGGTGGATCACTGATGTTGAGGGATGCTTTTATACCTGCTCTTGTCCAGATGATTTGAGGGTTCACTTTGCGTTGAACTTACTTTGCCTAGGGGCGAAGGACTGGTCGAAGTTTACGGCTATAGATTTATCATATGCAGAGACAGCCACAGTTACCTGGGATCAGTTTGTTGTGATGTTCAAGGGGAGTATGTTCTTTTGGTGGACAGGGAGAAATTGGCTCAAGAGTACCTATCGCTCTGCTAGACAATAGAGACGGTGACTGAGATCACTCGGATGTTCCATATGTGACAACTCGAACCTTTTTTCGTTAACGTTAGCCCGATTTCCGTTAATAAATTTTGAATTTTTATTTAGTTCCATCAAATTCTTGTGGTTTGGAAAATCATTTAAGTTATATAATTAAGTTATATATAAAAGTCGGAACCAAAATCGCGCAAAAACCCGAGTTACTACGAAAAATCAGTGAACCCGATCACGGCCGTAAGCCCATTCATGGCTGGTGGACCTCATAAACCCAGCCTGTATATATGTTCTCCTACCCCCTCATTTACACTTTTCTGGCCAAAAACCCATCCTTCTTCTCTCTAACCTCTCAGCCGCAAACACAAAAATACCCCCTTTTATTCTGAATATCATTAAAAATCACCTTTGGGAGTTGTTGTGGAGCCTCTAAACACGTTTTTCATCAAATCCAGTATTGTTGTTCTTGGGTTCACGGTTGCAAACCCTTCAAATCTTCAAATCTTAAAGGACTGAAATCAGTTCACGACCGTGAACCCTTCAACCTTCATATTTGCTTCAAGAACACTGATCACGGCCGTAAACCATTCAAGGGGTTGTTCACGGCCGAGAATAGTTCACGACCGCAAACCTTCCCAAGTCGTGAACTTGGCTGAAAAACCATTTTTTCTTCCGATTCAATCGAGTCTCGGTAACATTTCGAAACCAAGAGCAAGTGTTTTTCCAACACTATAATTAATGGTTTCGCTAATAAAATGCATTTATGTATTTAATTGTTATTAGGATCCCGTTAAGTGTCGCGTACATCAACCCGAGGGTCTTCATTTCCAGTTTCATTGTCCGACACTTTCACGCAACTAACAGTGAGTTCATACCCCTACGCTTTTATTATTTTTAACGTTTTCTAGGGGAATACAGGTCAAACACAAATGACTTTGAGAACTTATACAAAAAAAATTCAATAGGTTTAAAACGTATGCAATTTATACAACCAAAAGATTTCCATAAGTTATAAAATATTTAGATATTTTATCCCTTTTGCAATATGCTGAGCATTAGGGATGTTTTCAACTTACAGTCACAATTGCATAGTTTTCAGATCAATACATGAACCAAGTACATAACGTACATGCAAACTATAATAGGTATAGTTTGGGATTTCAATATACTGTTTTACAAATTATGAGCTTATACATTTACAAACATATAAACTGTGATAGACTTAGTTTATGATACACATTACTACCTTCGGATTTCAAGAGTACATTACTAAATAATTATTTAAGTATAATTATTATTACTCTACAACGTATACAAAAGGATTCAAATACAAGAGAACAATACAAACTACACGTAAACTATTTAATACAGGATTGTGAGACATCTCCTCAATTGTATCCTCCGGGGTACGGAATAAATCCTATCATTTTGTGTAACCAGAGTCTCCTGGAGGGAGAGCATGAGATTTGTGAATAGATCTATTCGGGACTTACAATCCCACACCTAAATTGCTGCCTACAATTAGGCAGGCATGTCTGGGGTGACAAATATCATACCGTTCAACGCCTGAAGAACATTACAGAGGTCATCAGTCATATCAAGCATGGTTATACGAAATCACAATAGTATAAACTAACCTTTGTTTACGGGAATTCATTCTTCATTAGTTTTATTTTAGTTAATAGAACTACTATACATTACTGTAGGATTCCAGGGACACAATACATGGTTTTATTTTAAGTAATAAAACTACTATACATACTGGTGGTAACCAGGGTTTTTATACAAAAGGGTTTTCATTCAAAATAGTGATATACAATGCAGATGGTAGTAACCAGGCATATGAATTAGTATATTATACACTACTATAGAACACAGTAACAAACACATATTTTAGAAAATATTGAATTTTCTTGGGAAGCATACAAACACTTTTACAGATTCAATGATAGGTTTTTATTTTAAAAACATTCTTATGAACTCACCAGCTTAATGTTGATACTCTTTCAAAATTGCTTGTATTCTCAGGAAATCAGTAGACAGGTACTCCCACAGGCTTTTGAGAAGACAGAGCGTATAGAGTCACGTCTTTTACATTTTTCTATACTTTTGATGAATACAAACTATGTAACAAATCGATGTAAATACCATTATTTTCAATGTAATGGTTGTGTTTACTTTGATTACTATGATGCAATGGTTGTGATATTGTACATGAAGTCCTCCACCCCCGAACGTTTCTGCCGTTTCGGTTTGGGGGTGTGACACCATGAGAGAGCTATGTTTTGTATAAAGTATGCATCTACTAAGGAAGCACAGATGACAAGATATTTGAGTATGCTCAAGAAGAATATCAGAGAGTTGATGACGAACTCCCAATACTAGACATTGGCGGAGCTGCAGACCAATGCTAGGAGGAGGGAGATTGAGATGGACATACAGGTGAGAGACATTGAGGTGGATACATAGAGGAGAGATATGAGGCCGGTACAGTCGAAGCCAACGGATAAACGGGAAAAGCCCACTTATTCAAGAGAAGGAGGTCAGAGGAGCCGTACATGCAGTAAGTGCGGCAAGGGTCATGAGGGTCCCTGTCGATCGGGATCTGAATGCTAATTATGTGGCAAGGACAGGAATTTTGTGAAAGAGTGTCCCGTAGCGGTTGTGGGTTTGTTTCAGCTGCAACCAGTCAGGCCATGTTAAGGCCAAATATTTGTTCCTTCCAGTTAAGTGAATTTAGGCTCCTACCCCTGCGACCCTGCGCGTCACTGATGGGCGACAGGAGAAGGTGGAAGCCCTGAAGTCTAGCAGTTGAGCTTTTCAATTGATCGCGGAGGAGGCCAGAGCAGCACCTGATGTCGTCGCTAGTATGTATCTATTTTATTTTTCCGCTGAATTACTTTATTGTATATGCTTATGTAGTAATTTTGTTAGGTACTTTCCTTGTGAATTTTGTACCTGCCTTGGTGTTGTTTGACTCGGGTGCGAGTCAGTCTTTTATGTCTACATGTTTCTGTAGAGAATTTCAGCATTGCTTGTGAGGCCCTGGATCAACCTTTGAAAGTTGCCAATTTGCTGATTGTATAGTTTTGGCTTCCGAGCTATACCGGGACTGCGTATTGGAGATTTTTGGTGTTGGATTTTTCATTGATCTCATCCTAATTGCGATAGGAGATGTTTGAATAATTGCGATTATGGACTGGCTGAGTCAGTTTGGGTCAGTAATTGACTGCGAGAATCAGTTTGTGTTGATCCATGACCCTAGTGAGGGGAGTGTTGACTATCTATGGTGAGGGCACTAGGGTTGGATCCGCCTTTTATTCCTCCGCCAGGGCGGGGTAGTGCCTTCAGTGTGGATGTATGGGATATCTTGCATACGTGGTCGATACGTGGATTATGAGGGAAAAGTCAGTTCCCGGTGTCCCTATTGTTAGGAAGTTTCCCGATGTTTTTCCAGAGGAATTGTCTGGCATGTCTCCCAAGAGGCAGATTGAGTTCAGGATCAATCTGATTCCTGGTACCACCTCGATTGCGAAGCATCGTATCGCCTTACGCCACCAGAGATGTAGGAGCTATCCTCACAGCTGCAGGAGCTGTTGGGGAAAGAGTTTATTCGGCCGAGTAGCTCACCGTGGGGAGCACTGATCCTCTTTGTCAAGAAGAAGGATGGATCACATTGTATGTGAATCGATTCCCCGGAGTTGAACAAATTAACAGTGAAGAACTGGAATCCTTTGCCAAGGATTGACGACCTTTTTGATCAGTTGTAGGGGGCATATTGGTTTTCTAAAATTGACTTGAGATCTGATTATCATCAGATGAAGGTTTGGGAGGAGGACATCCCGAAGATGGATTTTCGAACTCACTACGGGCATTACGAGTTCGTGGTTGTCACACCTTGCCAAAGCGGAAACACGGGGCGTGGCAATACCAAGGGTCTCATAGAAAAAGTTAAAAGACAATAGTAACCATAGTATTAAAAATCATTACAATTTTACAATGAGTTTGAACAACTTTTTAAAAGAGATTACAATGTATTTAAAAGTCAACACATGTAAATGCTCCTACAAGTGTTGTGTCTCTACGTGCCTCTTACTAGATGATTCCTGAAAAAAGCATGTAAAACGAGCGTCAACTATAAAAATAGTTGGTGAGTAATCACAGGTTTATAACATAATATAGTTTGAAGTCATGATAATCAGAATATTGATAACAGTTTCCATAAACAGATGTTCATTTCTAAAATAAGTAAATAAGTTTTCATGAATAGAAGTCCGTTGCTAAAACAAGTAATAAAGTTTCCATAAATAGAAGTTTGTTGCTAATATGAGAAACAAAGTTTGTTGGTCAAATGAGTAAACATGTTCACTGCTACAAAGAGCAAACAAGTTCATTGCTACAAAGAGCAAACAAGTTTGTTGCTACAAAGAGCAAACAAGTTCATTGCTAAGACAAGTAAATAAGTTTCTAGTAATGAAAGCTCGTTGTTATAATGAGAAACAAAGTTTATTGCTATAATAAGTAACAAGTTTGTATGTATATGAACAATGAGTTCACAACCAAGCCTATGACTGATTCCCTATCAATATATATGCTTATCGTTCCATAGATGAATACGGTATAATGCACTCAAGCAATCGGGCGAGTGAGGAGTTGTCAATTCCTAATAGCGTTATCCATAATGACCATTGGCTCAAAAAGTTAATGGCTGGAGTAAAGTGTAAGGGAATGGACTTAAGAGGATAAGGCCTCATGTTTCAAGTTGCATAGACATACATAGCAAAATATAACAATCATGTTTGATACAAATCAATTTAAATACAACGAATAATAAACGGTTTTTCGGACATGCTTTTGCACCCCAAAACATAAAAACCGAAAATAGGGGAATTCGTGAATACTCACAATACATTGAGATGATGTAAATGATGTCATGAACTACGTTCCAGTTGTACCACTATCGATTCCAACAATGATGTTACACACTAATGAGTCTCTAATCGAAATCTAATACTATTATACTTACTACAATATAATTATGCCAATATTGTGTCAAAATTTAATATTGGTAAGTTACAAACATTTTTCTGTGAAATTTAGGTTTCTATAAATCAATTTGTTGTATAACAAATTCAATTGAAAAATCTCATTTTTGGCAATGTCAATTGAAGTGTAACTATAACATTTTGGAAAGTGTTTCAAATGGTTAAATATTTTAAAATAAATCAAATAAGTTATAAAATTTCATAAACTTAGTATTTCATTTATAATTGCAGTCAAGACATTAAAATAAATTTTCTTGAATTTTTTATTTGTATAACTATTTAACGCCAATTCAATTCCTTGAAAACATCATAAAATTTGGGGAAAATAATAAATGATCATGGAAAATTATTGTATTTTTTGTGTTACTGCTTCATAATATCCTTAAATTAGGAAAAATATTAATTGCCAATTTTGATCAATAAAACCCAGTTTTCTAAATTAATAATCTTTTAAACCAAGAAATTTTAATTAAATACAGAAAGTAGTGAAAAATCACTAAACTTTTTATTTGTGTTCCAACTGAAGTTAAGAACTTCCATAAAATTTTTGATGAATTTTATATATGAATAGGTATTTTTCCTTTATTTAAATGCTTAAATAAACACAAATTTGAAATATATAGGAAATAGTTTATAAAATTCACCAAACATTTTGTGCCACTATTATTTAACAAATCTAAGCTGGGAAAAATATCAAAGTTGGTCTTCAAATAGTTTAACTATTTTTCTTTGTTTTATTCATTTAAATAAGCATTAATTCGTGAATAATTATCAAACAATTAAGGAAAATTACCAAACTTTTTGTAAACTTCTATACAGTGTGCATAAGCTGGGAAAAATACCAAATTTGATCTTCATATAATGAAGTCCGATTTTTGGATTTATGTGTATCTAATCTAAGGAAAATAGAAACAAAATATCATACAAAAGAGAAAACTCATCCAACTTCTCACATAGTATCATAATGCAATATAAGATGTTCTGGTAAAGTTTCATAATTTTTGGATAAGTGTAGCTATTTTCATCAATTTAATCCCTTAAATATTCATTAAATCGGGAAAAATAAGAAATTGTCTTGGAAAAATCTGAAAACGTTTTCATGGAGTCTTTATGATATCTAGAAGTTGAAACAATTATGAAATATGGGTTTCGACATCCATAACTGTATTGTCCAATTTATTTCTCTTCAACAAAAATAAATTAGAAATTAACAGAAAACAATCGTAGAAATGCATGCAACCTTATGAAAAGTCTTTACTCAATGCGTAGGTGATATTCGAAGTTTGCCAGAATTTATTGACCTTTAAAAGTATTTTATATGAATTATTGATCTATTTTCTTGCAAAAATATCAATAAATCGAGAAAAGTGATTTATTTTCTGAAAATTTCTTGATCATCTTGGTTTGTTGTCTAGATTCTGGGAAAAATCATATTTGATCATAATAGAAGGTTTAAAAATTTATTTGTGAATAAATCTTTTATGACATATTTGAAAGCTTTTTGATCATCAAGAATCAATGCTTGAAGATCATCACATGCATGTTGGTTTTTGGATGAAATACTACCACCATCATCATAAAAATCATGGTTATGAACATATGATTCATCATCCATCCATAGAATGGTGTAGAAGTTGAAAAATGTGCATGAAATGGAGTAACTTTAAAAGGAGAATAAGAGGTTTTCGATTTTACCTTGATAAGCACTTAAAAATGGAGAAGTTTTTGAGTAAAAATGGTTGCACTTTGCTGGAATTTTCGTGAGTTTGAGGGAGAAGAAGAGAGAAAATGAGTGATGGAGTGTGAGAGAGAAAAAGCGTAAGAAAAATGAAGACGGAGTGTGAGAATGGCTCAAATGATCACTAGTTTGGAAACAATGTTAGTGGTAGAGAGAGAACGAAATTGAGGGGATGAGAGAGGGTTTCATTTTCTTCCATTTTTATAAAATTCAACTCTTTTATAAAAATATAAATTTTTTTTTATAAAAGGTGTGCCCTAATCAAGTTTTTTATTCATAAAACCTTGATTTTTATGTGAAATCTAAGTACACTATCATTTGATTCTGCTTGTTTCCAAGTTTTCTAGTAGGTTATAATTTAGCTTCTAGTTACGAAGTCTAGTATGAGTCGTGCTTATACATGCAACTAAGTTTATTCAAATCTATAACTGTCTCAAATTTTGATGGTTGTTACAGTTTCCCCTGGTTTAAAGAATTTTGTCCTGAAATTCAATTCATGACGTATTCTATTAAAACTCGGCCGAATACAATTGTATAGTTGGAGAGGTAGTGACTTGAAGAGCTCTTTGATTATTTTGGGTTTATTTTTCAAGGGAAGAGCCCAACTTTTAGCTATAATCAAATTAGTGTTTCCCTAATTCGAGTTCTACACTCTAGATTATGGGAAATTTGGTTCATGGAATCATGACCCAACCATGGCGACCTAGACGAAAAAGATTATCTAATTAGATATTATCTGAATTAAGAGAGCGCTATAAATTTTGCTGAAGCACCAACTGCATTTAGCGTTAAGTCCGCATTGATCCTTAAGTCGTGTTCAAAATCAGCACTAAGTGTAAATTTTCCGTCTGATAAAGAAGAGATTAGGAATCAAGGGTAAGTTCCGAAATAAGAAGGGGTAGCACAAAAGAAAGAGAAGCAATCAAGGGTAAGTTCCTAAAGATACGTACTAAGGGTAGGCAACGAAGTTTTGGTACATCTCAAATGTAAAGGCTATTTAAGTCCCTTCTACCAAAGAAATTACGAAATGGCTAAAGATTTATGAAGCTATATTTACTACTACTGTTACTATCTCTATAGTAAAATCATATTTGAATATATATATATATATATATATATATATATATAAAGAGAGAGAGAGAGAGAGAGAGAGAGAAAGAGAGAGAGAGTCATTGTTGCAAATGGAGGCGATGAAAGTTTGTGACAAATTAAATCACATTGTCTAGATAGCATTTGAGTGTTTAGAAATGATAAGTAATCTGACTATTATCAAAATGTGTAATAATTCCAAGAGAATGAAGACACATGTGTGGCGATCAAATGAAGTAGTAAGATAATATATATATATATATATATATATATATATATATATATATATATATATATATATTAATTAAGGTTACAGGTTTTAGTCATCAATAAGGGAATTTATACATAAATATTTTCATTACTCTTTTGAAAAAAATTGTCTAATTGTCAAAGTCAATACAAATACAAGTTTAAGAGGAGTCAGGGCATTTATGAAAAAAAGCTTGAGAGTTTAGGAATTCACTGGAGATTGCAAAGTAGAATGCTATTTTACGAAAGGAGTAAAAATATCGATCATTAAAAATAATGCATTTTTAATTCAGTAATTCTACCAAAAACAATCATTTTAAGAATAGATAATTGTAATATTTAAAAACTTTTTTTATGTTTTTAAGAAGAAGAAACATAATAAAATGTATTCTTTCACATAAATTTTTTGGATTTAGAGAAATGATAAGAACAAGGGTATTCATCTTGTTGGGAATAAAACCCTAATTGAGATTTGATGAACAAGATGCAGAAAATAAGAACAAACACAAATATGAAGATTAGGTCGAATGATCACTCGATTTATTCAAACAAGAGGAATAAATTACACTTTCAGCATAGACTAAAGAATCTAACACAAATAAGAAACCTTACGTGGCGGCTACATTTTGGCTCACTCTTAACCCTAATAATGAATAATACATGACTATTTATAGGGAAAAGACAAGTCTTGGGCTTTTAAGCTACACTTCATCAAGGGGCCCATTGCCATCATCCATGGAGTGCTTTGAAACCCTACACATCTTGTGTATTAATTGTAAGGAAAATACAATGAAAATTGCACTTTAAATCAAATTTCCGAATTTAGAACGAAAGAGAAAATGTAAATAAGGATCACTTGTTTACAGTAGATTTCAAAATAAAAAAAATGTATATGATAAAAGACGTAATTGAATATATCAAAGTTGACCAAGTTAAAATTATGTCTCATTATTATACACATATTAATCGCTCAGGTTGATAAGGATATACTTCTAGTTTGTATGTGTACGAACATGGTACCAAGAGAAGCAAAATAGACAAAAACAAATTTAGACCATGCATCGTGTTATTATTATGAGTTTGGGAGATCTCAAATCAGAAGGAGAGCAAGAAATCAAGATCGGGAGAAAGAAAAGGTAGGTAGTAGCAATGATTGCTATTGATAAAATTTTAAGAGCAATACAAATAGGTAGATTTTAAACAAGGACGAGATATATTTCAAACTTCACCCTTTGATGTATGTTGATCGTTAGATAGAAATGAAGAAGGTGTTTGCTAAGGTTTGCTAAAAATTCATAAGTAATCTATTAAGTTAAACTTTTTTTTGGAAAGGGAACTTCCCTAACGAGGGTTTCCGGGCCAGCTTTCGCGCACCGACTAATCCCCCGCTGCAAACATGAGGCTTTGCCTCATGCCCTGGAGTCACTGCAGGCGAACCTCCATGGCCACAAGGGCTGAGTGGTGCTAGGATTTGAACATGGGTCAATAGGTTATCCACCATATCTTCCACATGCCTTACCAAGTCACCACAACCCAAGTGGTTCCTATTAAGTTAAACTTCATTTGTGAAAAAGAAGAAGCACTACAACTGGTAATTGAAAATCTAATAGTTTTGACCTTTTAGACTAGATTCCAACAATGGTTAAAATGGATAAAGTAAAACTCAATATATTTAAAAGAATAATTATATTTTGTTAAAAGCGCATCACTAGAAATTTAAAAGTGAACACTAATGTTTTGAAATGCTATAAATTTTAGAAACTTTATATGTTATAAAACTAATTTGAAATAAAATAAACAAATGTGGTATGTTTTGAAATGTAGGTAGAGGTGATGTATTGTAAACATGTTTGGAGTAGAAAGTTGTAAAAATATCATGTTGGGTTTCATGAAAACACATTTAAGAAAGGTATCATGCCTAAATGAGAAAGTGGTCAAAAGAGTCCAAAAAAAGTGGTTTGAAGATCCTATGAAGTTTTTGCACATAATATGAACCTCAATGTCATATGTTTAAGTTTTATAGCATAAAGATTAAACACTTTTATAAGAGGAAATGTTTCTAAGTATTTCGAAAACGTGCCAAAATAGTAAGAAAGGTTTAAAATGGTTTATATGCCCTTTAAAAGCACATATATCCATTGAAATGGATTTGAAATGGATTTGAAATGAAATTGAAATAACAAGGTTGAAACCAACAATGGTTAAAATGAGTTTTGGAGAAAAGTGTTAAGTTAAAGCAAGTTGTCAAAAGTGAAGCTGGTTGTTTTTAACGAGAAATATAACTTACATTATTGGGAAAGGTCTAGTAAGTTATATGAAGTAGTTACAAATTATTGTACTGATGGTAAATAGAACTGGTGAAGTGAAATGGGTTTGGTGAAAGATTAAGAAGCAAGGACTAAGTGGGTTAGTGTAACTAGTCGTACCTAATACTAATGCGAGTATAATACTAGTACCGGTGGCTTAGTCCCCAAAATAAAGTTCAAGAGAAAAATTGTTTGTAAAACATTTTATGGTGTCGATGTAGTTCTGTAACCTTTTATAGGGGTCAGGGGTTAAGGTATAGGTTTGGCGTCTAGTTCATGGCATAAGAGGATGTAATCATTTATAATGATAGGAATGTCAATAATGTCGATAAGGCTTAAACAAATGTATGAAAATAATAAGGTTCGAAGGAGGATTCGAAATTTGTCGGAAGGATTCGTACAATGAAGTAGTGTGAAAATTGATGTTTGTATTTTTAGCAATATGGACTTGATTCTTTCGTTTGTGATAGTGTCAAATTTACCAAATAAGGAAAGATTCTCATCACCCAAGTTTCATTTGGATAGAAACTTGGATCATGCAACTTGTATTGTATGATGAATGAGAACCTTCGTCTTTGGGAAATTAAGACTAATTCCTTGTTCACATGAATATGTGAGTCAAGTGAAGAACTAGGGGATCGGGTACACCTGGTTTTGCGCTGGTCAAGTCCATCACAAAGAACGATAAGACTATTTGTCATGATTTACTAAAGTTAGTAAATGCGGTTATGCTTACAAGATTAAGTATAATTCTTAGTCATTAAAAAGTCTCAATGTATAGCAGAACGAATAAGAAGAATCAAAGTCGGCAGAAAGATAAAAAGTTTCTCCAATCTGAAAAGATGGGAGAGTACTTGAGTGTCGTGTTTTATGATCATCTTAATGATTATGAAAACCATATCACAATTTGATCCTCTAAGGACACCTTAGTGCATTTATTTTGCTAAGAAGAGGAATCGGGGATTGTTGAAATGGTTAAACCAACTAAGATGAATTATACTTCGCTCCAAAATCAAATCTTAGAGTCGTCCTCCAAGATTGTATATTGAGTGACATATAAGCAAATGTAGAGTAAAATGTTTTCTACTCTTGTACATTTGAAATTGGTAAGTTGTAATATTTTGGATAAAACAAAGTTCAACTAAGACCGATTGTCAAAAGTGTTTGTCTTGATAGGAAATCGCACTAACTCTTGAATATTTGTTTGTTAAGTAATGTTTCTTGACAGAGAGAAACTTATATGTCAAAAGGTCAGTTGTAGTCTTAAAGATCTTGAAAAGTTTTAAGAACTAATCCAGATTAAACCTATTGTTAATCACAAGCACACGACTTGAGGTTTGTAACCTATCGTGTTGACATATTCTTATTTTTTGTGCCCATTCCAGTTAAAGTTGACTATGCATGTGAGCTCTAAGAGTTCTCAATTTTTTGTATTACAACCTGGAAGCAATGATAGGCCCTTGTGTTGTCGGGTGGCAAGGAATTAAGATTGAACAAGTTCAGTCCATATGAGTTTGGATTTGTCACTAGCCTTGTCTTAAGATTATGGTTATGACAAATTCACATGGATAGGAACATATACACCATAAAAATCCAAGTGTCATAAGGTTTCTCTCCAATTCATGAAAATGATTGTGAGGAAACACTTTCACTAAGTAGATTTTGAAGAGTTAGCAATTGTAATATTTGCATTCTCAAATTTGATTATGACTACGACATCCCTCTTCATAGTTCGAATTGTGAGAAATGGCAAAATGTCTAAACATTTGAGACTTATTGTTGTGGAGTGTCCCAAAAAAGCAAATGAAGACATTATGAATGAAGACATTAGTGATGTTTTAAATCATCTACTGTCAGACTGTCTTTATGGTTCTAGTATGTTGGGGTTTTTGAAAATAATGGAATATGATCTCTTCCAACCTCAACACTACACACATGTTGCATATACTCCCACTGGATGTGGAGTTTTCGTCAAGGTTACTTGCAGTTACTGACTCTGGGTGGTTAGTTTTTTCGGTAACATTCGTTAAATTTGAACTACTGTTTTAGACAATAATTTATATAAATAAATGTAACAATTTTATCTAAAAATGTCCAGCATATTGCAATATGGAGTGCCTTGCTCATGGAAAGACGGTCGGTGAACGTAAGGTGGACGATATACCCTCAAGAACTCAATTTGCAACCTAGAAAATCATTTTTTAGGAATGTAGCAAATGGTGTTGGAGGCTATCCTAAATGGAAGGATGTGGATATGGTTAGTTTAGTTATATATATATATATATATATATATATATATATATATATATATATATATATATATTACCAAATTTATTACTATTTAATTTTTTTTCCAGGTTCTATTCCCCATAAACGTTGTTGGTGTCCCTTGGTTTGTGGCAGTGTTACATTTAAAAATGTGGAAAGTAAACATTTATGATTCGGCACGATCTTTGAGTTTCTTCTCAAAGTACAAGATTGGTGGAGAATTCAAAAGTTTTGGGGATAGTATTATCTGAGAGCTAGATGTGATTGAGTACTGGAACGATTTCCCCAATGGACATAGAGACAATGCAATTGTGGAGTTTCTTGAAGCTATAGATGTGCCCACACTAGGAATACATCGAAGATAGAGGGGATTATGCAGTATTCATATCATGTTTATAGAAATGATTATTTGGGGGGTACCGGTGAAGATTGATAGCCACGTAGAGATGAGTGATTTCTATATACAAATTGAATGACAAATATTATTTGGGACACTACATAACTTGATTTTAGGAACTTTGTATATATTAATATGAAATACATGTTTTTAGTAATTTTTTTAATATAAATATGTGTTTTATTTTTGTTATTATATTTGTTTCGCAGACTGCAAGTCACTTCCGCGGATTGTCAAGTCAATTATGCGGACTGAGAAGTCGTAAATTACATTTCACTATAAAATGACTCAAAAATCTATATCATTTCATCTAATCTATATCACTACATCTACTTTGTATCTCTTACAATGGGTTCAAAACCATGGACCGCTGAGGAGTATTTGCTTCTAACTCGTGCATATATTAATGTCTACGAGAACGGCAATTTGAATGATACAATGTTTTGGCTTTGTTTAACCAATATCTTTAACACTGACACTCAAACCACCTTAGAAAACCATCACAACACACTTGATATAGCATCAAAATAGTATGAACTGAAACAGAAGTTGTGTATTCAACGGTCTTTATAAGAAGATTGAAGATGCACGTGTGAATGATATTGAGGAAGACATTTTGGAGGTGGCTAAAAAAGAATACAAATCCATTAACAACAGATAGATTTTAGACTATTAAGCCCCTTGGAATCTTTTCAAGAATCTCCCGTATTTTTAACTTCTACTGCATTTGTATTGTTTTATTTAAATGTACTATGATTGATTTTTTTTAGTTGCGTTTGTATTATGTTATTTATCCTTTATTTTTTGAAACATAATGCACCAACAAATATTATGATACATTCAAATAAACAAATCATTACAAATAACATAAAAACATTACAAAAAAAACCAGAAAATAAACATTACGAATAAGATATAGGAATCACAAACATTACATAAAACATTACAAATAAAAGAATCGACTACATGAAAAAATGTTTATTTTTAAAGAGATTCCAAACGTCCGTATACTCGAACTCATTTCAAGATGTAAAAATGGACATCTTAATGGATAAAGTCTCTGACTTTATCCATTTGCATGCATACAAGAGGATAAAAACTCAAACCCTTGGTCTGAAAGTCATCCAAAGTCCTAAGACTCTTGCAAGGCTTAATGAGAATGCGAAAGCTCTCATTTTTATGAATTTATGAGCTCAAAACTACATAAAACTACACTTCAAGTACCTGAAGTAGCTCATACTCTACTAAACCAAACTATGGGACCAAAAGTATACACAAACTCTAGACTAGCAAGATCTAAGCAAGTAAAACTCCAAAGGATGCTTGAGGGTGAGATACTTCTGGATCTAAGTGGTCTTGAGATGCCAAGATGAATCCACTATCTTTTTATTCCTTCAAAAACACAAAAATACACTCACTCAAGCTCAAAGTGCTCACAAAATGGATTAGGGTTTACAAGGGACGATTTGGGAGATGGAGGATGATGAGGGGAAAGGTCTTGATGAGATAATGATGCTTAAATAAAGCCCAAACCCTAAAAAAATTAGGGTTTGACACCCAGCCACGTATGCCCTGCATACGCTTGGGTACGCCTAGCGTACTAGCACAGATACATGCTTCACATAAGTGAGTTATGGGACCAATTATGCAACAAATTAATTACTTATCGAAAAAGAAATTACCTAAACAAAGGTGTTACAAATAAAGACATTGTGAATGTGAAATCGGCGTTGGGATGTATATAAGCGGGGGTGATCAGTGTGAGTGACAGGTATATGTGAACCATTGCCAACAAGAACATAATTTATTTTGCTATTATTGTTAAAAGAATGGAGTTTACATGTTTCTGAAGCCAAATGAGAAGTAGCACCGATGTCCATGTACCAAGATGGATCATGTGCATTGATGGACATGGTGTTTATTTCACTAACAACATTAGTGGGTTGGTCAGATTGAGTCGGAGGAAACCATTTCCACGGGGGAGTAGGCTCAGTACTTTGATCAGCGGTGTGAAATGCAACAGGAGGCTGAAACAGACGATCTGTAGTGGCGGGACTACTGCCAAGCAAATGTTGTTGCCCGAAAGGTGAAGGAGAGCGGTGACTCTGCTGTTGTCCGACATAGGTGTGAGGAACATACCACAGGATGTAAGCCAGTCGTAGGGTGTCCAAGGTAGAGGAAAGTAGAGCCACAACATCAGGAAAGTGGTTATGTGGAGACTGAGAAGGGACAACCTATTGTTGGTGGTTCTTTGGTGGATTGGTGGCGAGAAGAGTCGTTACGGTTGTTGATGTTTCGGTTGTTGATGTTTCGGTTGTTGCTCTTTATTTTAAGATGAAGTTGGATAAGTCGAATAAAGAATAATGGGAGCAGATACGTGGTCGAAATGATGTGCAGTAGCTTGACGGGGTCGTGAGAAACAACCGTCCTTGAGAGAAGGATCAATTGGGCTTGAAGCAAAGTCGGGAGAGGTTCTTTATGGTGAATCACAACAACAATAAGGTCATATTTTGGGTTTAACCGTTGAGAAAATATGTGACAAGAGTATGTTCCGAAACCGCATTACGAATATTACCTAGCAAGTACATTGTCATCTTCATCTTCTCATAAACTTCATTGATTGATCGATCTCCCATTGTCATTTGCCTTAGCTCGTTCTCAAGTTCCATGATGTCCTTGTTGTCACGAAACAAAGCTTCAATGTCAAGCCACACAGAATTGGCGGTGGAGCCGAGTTTTGTAACCATGTTGAGAAGCGATTGAGTCAAGGTTCCATAGATCCACGTCTTGACAATAGAATCACGAGGTGAACCATTCTGTGTCTTTGTCATTTTGTTGTTTTGGTGTGCCTAGAACACCAAAACCGGTACAATGGGTTTGAAACAACTCTCGCCATGAATCATAGTTGAGTTGATTCAAGTCAAGAATAAGAGGAACGAAGGTTTTTTTATTGTGATGTCAGGAAGTTTTGTGTTGCCATCATTAGGGTTTAAGGACTAGCCGATCATGATGTAGAAAGAACAAGGACGAGATTGGGGGAGATTGAGATGAAGGAAGACAGCAGCAAGACGAAGGAAAGAGGTGGCAACAGAGGTGCAACGGTGGAGGAAGGGAAGAGGCCGACAGATCATTCGAGATGAGTTTTTATGGTATTGGGAAGTATTGGTGGGAGCCCCTTAGCTCTGATATCGTATTAGGGTTTGAATATTTTCCCATAATCAGATTACCTTCGCTCTACAAAAATATATACGTACAATCATATGGGTTGACAATATTAAATGGGCAAGACTAACCGGTCTATAATATTACACTAATAAAAACAGGAAAGACTAATAATGTATGTTGGACAGAGTAACTCAAATGGATATTCCGGGTTTTCAATGGCAGTGGGGATGATCTACATTGTGCTAAAAAGTAGCAAGTGGATTTGATTCAGAAAGTGGAGAAGTTTAGGGTGCGTTTGGTTGTAGAAAACTGTTTTCATTTTCTATGAAAATGTTTTCAGAAAATAAGGTTGAGTTTTCATTTTCAATTTTCAATGAAAACGCGTTTGGTTGGAAACGGTGAAGTTTTCATTTTTCATCTTAGAAATTTGGAAAACTATAAAAATCACTTTTCTAATTTACATAAAATTTGGAAAACTGAAAATTTTCATTTTCTTAGAAAACTTTGGAAAACTGAACCAACCAAACACATTTTCGAAATTTCCAATTTTCTTGAAAAATTTTCTTAAAAAACTGAAAAATTTTCCACAACCAAACGCACCCATACATTTTCCAACAGCAGTGACAAATGGGTATTATTTATATTCGCTATTCTAAAAGGAATCTAAGGATAGTAGAATTTGATTTTGTATAACCTTTTTTAAAAGATATTTTTGGCTTAACTTCCAGTCCTACGAAGCCTACAGATTAATAGAACAAGAAATAAAAACTTCCATTCCATCTAAAACTTATACACCACTATACCTCTAAAACCCTCATCATAAAAAAAATAACATTCTATTATCAACAAAACAAAAATTACAACATTTTTACGTGGTAAAAATATGGGACAAAAAATTCAAGACTGTCAAAAGAAAAAAAGTTGACCCCTCCAACTTCTCTTTCAGCTCTAATATTACCCCTCCAACTTCTGTTTCTTGTTTCTTTGGCCCCTGCAAGAAACAGAGGTAATAAATCAAGGGCTTTTTTGTCCCAAAATAAATCTACTGTTAAGAAAATAAAAAAGAAAATCCAGTAAATAGAATAAAAACAACAAAAGGATACAAGAAACCAGCAGCTTTGGCCTCCTTGCAAATCCACAATCTCTTCAGCTGTATAGAAAAACGTACATCAGATGCAGAAAGTACTGTCAAACATGCAAACTTAAACAACAAATTAACATTTTACCACAGAGATACTAAAGAATCATATGCATCTCTGACTTGTACTAAAGAAGACGTGGACTTGCAGACACCCACAAATAATAAAATCTCAATAATTTAAGCACTGGATGACCTTAAATACTCCATTTGATCCACTAATTCTTGCAAATCCTCATCCCATTCAAGCTGTTGACCATCTAAATCATCAAGAACATCTTCAGGGTGTTTTTCAATCTTCAATAGTTCTTCCCATAAATTCGAATCATCTTCCAATAAGCTTGAAACATCTTGATTTCCCACATCGCTGCTTGATTCATCTTCAACAGGGGTCGCAAGAAATGAATCCAGACCATCATCAACTTCTTGTAGATTCTCAAAGCTTGGCACCATTGTTAACCTTCTTTTACGACCAATTTCAATGTGTTCTTGTTCCCTGTGTGCGTATTTAGCCATGTATTTTTGAAGGAATTCGGGATTTGAAAATGCTTTTGCGAGAAATCCCATCATGTTGTGTTGTTTTCTTTCGGTGGATCTTAATCTGTTTTCCATGGCTATGAGTTGGTCTTTTGAATGTTGTTGAAGTTGCCTTAGACGTACGATTTCTGCCATTAATAAGCTTCTGTCTCTTTTGAGTCCTTCGAGTTCTTCCTCGATTCCGTATTGACCTACTTCGATACATGGGCCAAAATCATGCTTTTGTTGAGTGGATTGGGATATGTTTCTTCTTCTTCTGATTGTTTTTAGAAGTTGCCTTTGACCTCCGAGAAATCCTTCATTTGCAAATTCCCATCTGTCTGGATCCACTTTTCTAAATCCCTGAATCCATTTGCATAAAATTTCGTATTCAGTACCAAATTAAAGCAATTATTTGAACAACAGACATAAACGAAAAAACAAAATCTGAAGATGCACAATGGGATATGCCCTAATTGATGATTTTTCAATAATCAACACAGATGATCAATCTAAGACCAAAAAAAAAAAAAACATTGCATTCTGCGAACAGAAGGATCAACAAAAAAATGCAGTGCGACGTGGAATTAACACGATTTTTTCACAGATAAAACTACTATTATAACATTCAATCACAACACATAAAAGAAATACTACTAAATCGTTTTATCGAATTCCTTGCAAACAACAAATAGCGTCCGATTGTCAACGACTCAATGTAGGCATGGATGGAGAAGATGGACTTACATAAGTATTGAGCTGACGGATGAAGCTAGAAAAATTGCCATGCTTAAAATACCTCGGAAGCAGAGTAGTGGAAAACTTATGAGAATCCCAAACAACAAAACTATTCCTTCCTCTACTCCACGAAACCACCGAATCAGTCGACGGATCTTCCACCATATCGAAAGTCTTCGTCAGGAACGGCGGAGGACCTACCTCATGCAACCCTTCCCTCGGCCGCGGCGAAGAAGATGAAGACGATGAACCAGCGGTTGCGGCAGTGTTCGTAGACGATATAAATGTAACCTCCTCTTCTTTCACACTCACTCCTCCTTGCAATTCAGTTTTCAAGTCCATTGTCAATGAAATCTCTTCGATTAACGTCTTGTCGATGATGAATGTCATATTCAGCTTGAAACGGGTGTTCGGAGTATTAATAGGAGAACGAGGAGAAGGTTCTAGAGGATAAAATATCAAAGAAGGTTCTTGGAATCATGCTGTGAAACTTGTACAGTACAAACTGCAACTGCGTGTTTTATCTGAAGATATTTACTTGTAAGAGTGGAAGTAACATCTATTTACTTGTACTGTACAAGTAAATAATGCGGTAGCTGTGTGTGCATATGGATTAGGCTGAGCACGTGTGATGTAGTGTGTGGGTTAAATCAGGACACGTTCCAGAAATATCTAGACCCATTCTCAATCATCAAGCACAAACATTTTAAATTATTTTCTTGAGTTATATTATTTTTTTGCATTAAGGAGTAGGGTTTCGTTTCCTCACAACTCACCGAATTTACTGTCACATTAATTTTTGTCTTTTCTTTTTCTTCATTTTTTCCAACCCATAACAAACGGAAATCCTATCTTTCTGAACTCACTCAACCCACTCAATTAAAAAAAAATACAAAACAACTAATGTACAAGTTTTAAAACACATGGTACAAGAAAAAAATAAGAAAAAGAAAGTAGAGAAAGATGATGAAGTAGGTTAGTGAAACCAATCAACCCACTCGTTGAAGCGGGTGGTACCGCCGATAACTCTATTGCTAATTAAGATTTTACATTTGATTGTTTTATATTTTCTTTAATTGACTGGGTTGAGTGGGTTCAAAAAGATAGGGTTTCCGTATGTTGTGGGTTCGAAAAGATGAAAAAAAAATAAAAGAGAAAAAGTGATATGACAGTGGGTTCAGTGGGTTTGGAAAGAATGACTCCCTCCTCCCTTACATTTTTATTTAAATGATAGAATATTTTATTTATAAGAGCATTCATCAATTAGTTTAACCCATATTGATAAACTCATAAAAGTAGAGATCTCTAATATATATATATATATATATATATATATATATATATATATATATATATATATATATATATATATATATATATATATATATATATATATATATATATATATATATTAGGGGAAAGTTCAATTGAGAAAAAAAAAAGGTTGAGAATGGGGAAATCATTCTCAGCTACTCATTTATTTTTGCCGCAAAAGCCTCCGTCCTACCACAGAAATGGAAAAATAATAGACATGTGTTTTCCAACAAAACATATTTCCTTAAACTATGCTAATCGTTACCTTAATATATACAAAAACATAGTCTTTTTCATTTTTTTTTAATTTTTAAGAAGCTATTTTTATCGAAAAATTATTTTAAATATACCAAAATTCATGATTTTTTAATATCTACAAATAGACATCCATATTGATATAGTTTTAAAATAAAATAAAAAATTTATTTTTTTTTATATTTTCAGCTATCATTATTCATAAGTGAATAAAAATGAATCAAGTTTTTTCTACAGTACATTCGTTATTTACTTATGAATAAAAACGATGATTAATTTTTTTTACATTTTAAGTATCACTCATATATGAATATAGCATATACTAAACATAGTATATTCATATTTAAATATTAGTGAATATTACATAGTATATTCACTTGTGAATATTATATGGTATATTCACTTATTAATATTAGATAATATTTTCATATCTGAATATTACATAATATTACATGGTATATCACATGTGAATAATACATAGTATATTCACTTGTGAATATTAGATGATATATTCACCTATGAATATTACACAGTATATTCATATATGAATATTACAATGTGTTTTCACAAATATATATAATTTTTAAATGTTATTCACATATGAATAACATACAGACTTGCATATTCGTTTTTTTTTTTTTGTTTTAATAATCATATACTGATTCAAGTGAGAAAACATATTCATATATGAATATAACGTGGTAATTTAGTTTATGCATTTCATCAAACAGTTGGAGTGCATACAAGTTAACTATCTTAAAAATGTTAAAAACATCAAGTTATCAATTCCAAATCATCATATACTTCCGATTTTGACATCAGATGCGACACCTATGTCTGATCGATTTCTCATTTTGATTTTGATTTCTGAAAATCCGATTGGGAACCTGTGAGTACCGATTTTGAGTCCTTCAATGTCGACCGTGACTACGAGTCAAGAACTCCGATTCCAATTTCATAAACAACGAAGAAATTCCGATTCCAACTGATTTTGTTTGCGAATCTGAGAAATTCCAGTTCCAAACTTTAACAAATCGATGAAATTGATGAATTTGGGTTGCGAATTTGTCTTGAACGACGAACCTCCCATCTACGAATATTGATGATTGATTAACATTGGATGACATTGGTGATGGTTTAGTTGAAGAAATTTGGATGATTGTTGAAGGTTGGAGGAGAAATTTTGAGGATGAACGAACTGTTATCGAATTCTCTATAGTTACGTATTTGACATTGAAGGTTATCAACATATTTACAAGTTTGTCACCGCGTCTTTTTATGTTTAGATAAATGAGTGGTTGAGAATGATTCCCCCATTCTCAACCTTTTTTATTTTCTCAATTGAACCCACCTATATATATATATATATATATATATATATATATATATATATATATATATATATATATATATATATATATATATATATAGGGTTAGGTTATTTTGTTTTCACTATCTATTGCGTGCATGTATAATTGATTCTGGACTAATCATTTTAGTTATTTTAAGAAATTGATTAATGCATATTACATGTTGAAGATAAAATGAGTATTAATTACATCTTCAGCATTTAATATGTATTAATTACTTTTTTAAAATAACTAAAATGATTGGTCCAGAATCAATCATACATGCACACAATAGATAGTGAAACATTTGAACCTTAACTCTCTCTCTCTCTCTCTCTCTCTCTCTATATATATATATATATATATATATATATATATATATATATATATATATATATATATATATATATATATATATATATATATATATATATATATATATGTTTTAGAATGTTTTGCATAATTGGAGACATAAACAATCTGATTGGAACTTGAAAAAGAAGTGCATTTTTGAATGCCTAACTAAAACAAAATTAGAATTTAAAATGGGCTTATATCTTAATAAAATTAAAATATATTTTATTTTATATCCCAATAACGTAATAGTTTTCAATTTTGAAAGAGAAATTGAACAAAATAAAAGTTGTTTCTATAAATGGTTGAAGTTACTGGTGAAAATTGTATCTATCGATGTTCATATTATGAAATAAATCTATTGATTATAGTTTTTTTCAAAAAGAATGTTGGATTCAAGACTTAGTGGACCTTTCTAAAAACTATAATAAGATATTTTCTAGTCTTAAACATTGATGTACTTATTGACCAAAAAAAAAGTTGTCTCGATAAATGGTTGAAGTTACGGATGAAAATTGTATCCATTGTTGTTCATATTATGAAATAAATCTATTGGTTACAGATTTTTTCAGAAAGTATGTTGGTTTTAAGACCTTTCTAAAAACTATAATAAGATATTTTCTAGTCTTAAACATTGATGTACTTACAATTACAATATATTTTACATCGCAAGTACAATTTTTTCAATCTCATTATTACATAGTATAATTTTTTCAATCTCATTATTACTGAGTGCAATGAAAGACTGAAAACAAGGAAATATAATTTCATAAGAATTGGTTAGGGTTTATAGCGAGACCCCAGTCAGGGGCTCTGCCCCTTGGACCGCGCTAGGGGCACTGCCTCTTTAGGAACCCCGGACCCAGGAGCATTTGCCCATGGACCTTAAATTTGTTATCGAACTAACTTCTAATTCGATCTTATACATGCATACACTCCATACAAACCCAAAAATATATTAGACCGCAAATTACGAAGTGCCTTATCTTACATGTAAATCGAGTTATACAAAATGACATAGTCACGCTAAAATCACCAATACAATTACTACAACTTATTTATAATTAAAAAAAACAAACAAAAAAACAAATCTCCCTTCGATGGGTGCACGTGTGTCTCTATAATGTATTGTTCAACCTAATCTTTCTTTCTTATTGTTGCAAGTCTGCAACAAGATTGAACAAATCCTAGCCGTAAAAGAAGGGTAATCTTTGTGTAATTAAGCCATGACGCACTGCAATGCATCACCCATTTGTACATTTTCATTAATAATTATACGTTGATTAAAATAGTTCGGGTGATTTTTTTGTCCAATTCGCTGCGTCGATTGAAATAGTTAGGGGCGATTAATAACCCACTTGTACCTCGGGATTAATAATTGTACGTCGATTAAAATAACTGGGCATTAGATAGAATATAATATGGTTTTTTTGTCCGATTCACTACATTGGTAAAAGATACCAAGTAAAAGAGGAGAAGTTGGGGGGTTAAGCACCGGCTTATATTCGTATTTAGGGGTCACAGTGGGTTCGGTTTACCGCTTTTTTGGTTTCTTCGAATCAGGTTCCTTGTTTTGAATTTTTTTTTGGTCTAATTACAAACCTGAACCAAATCAAATTTAAATTCTCTGAACCAAACCGAAAACCGAATTCTATTTCGGTTTGGCTCGGTTTGAAAACCGAGGAAATCAAATATTAACTTAAAAAAAAATTAGTGTTGCAATTTTCCAAACATACATTACAATGTTTTAAACATAGAAATGAGGATAGAAGAATCGTGTACCGATGGTCGGATTTTCATGAGAGCTTCGTTGTCGATTGTGTGAGTCGTGAGGGTGAAACTTGATTGAACGGGAATGGCAAATAAGGACAGAGGAATCAAGTATCAACGATTGGATTTTCGTGAGGCTTGAAGCCTTGAACAGTGATCAAGTCATTTAAGTGAACCTTACATTGGTAAAATAGTAAATAGGCTAAAATGATTTTTATTTTGTAATTAATATTTTTACGTAATATATAAAATATAAAATATATAATATACTTTTTAATTAATTTATTTATGCAATTCGGTTTTTTCAGTTTTTTCGGTTTAGTTTGGTTTTAGCTTCATGAGACCGAAATTCGAACCAAAAACCAAATTTGCAATTTTGTTTGGTCTTGTACCAAACCAAAAACTGAATTTAAATATAATTTGGTCTGAAATCGATTTCGGTTTGATTCAGTTTTCTGGTTTTTCGGTTCCGGACCAAATAATTCTCACCTTTACTCGTATTGTTTCCGGCGATTGATCAGAACTAAGAAAGATAATTACCATTTAATATTTTCTAAAGTTCAAAAAAATGTTGGTGATTTTAGTGTTACCATGTCATTTTATGTAACTGGAACTAACATGTGAGTTATTGGGCTTCATAATTTGTACTCTAATATATGTATATGTACGGGTTTGTGCGGAATGTACGCATGTATAAAATCGAATTAGAAGTTGGTTCGACGACAAGTCGGGGGTCCGGGGGCAACGCCCCTGGGTCCGGAGTTTCCAAAGGGGTGGTGTCCATTTGGCGGGGTCTAGGGGCAACGCCCCTAGCGGGGTCCAAGGGGCAAAGCCCTTGGCTATGGTCTAGATCCCAGGTCAGCGGGTGGGGTCGAGGGGCAGCGCCCCAAAACCTCTCCGGATTTTACATATAGGACCATAATGGGAAATTCAAATTCTTAAGGGTGATTATGGTAAAACTAACAAAATTCATTAGTTTTGGAAACCCTAAATCCTCATTAAAATCCAGATTTCCCTTGCTTCCTTCCAAAGCACCCCATGACGGCCCACCCTAACAGAAACCCTAATCTTGTTTATTATATAAACGACTCTTCTCTTTTAGTAGAGATACACGAAATTCTTAAGCTCTCATTTTCATCAAACAAACAGAGAATCCCTCTAGTAATTTGGCTTACGACTTCTGTGCCTAGAATCGTAAGTGTCCTCATGGATTATCCTAGGCTGAATTTCTTGCAACCCAGACATAGGGTAGAAATATGAGTTCGGAAAGTGTTCTCACGATCCAAGTGGTATCCATATCTCCACTACAAACCCTATTTGTTCTTACAAAATGTTGTTTGACAACCCGGAATTTCTACCTTGTGCAATTATTCAAATCAATCAAGTGCGGACTCGTTTTGCAATCTTCTAGCATTGTTTAGAGTCAAATAGAGCGTTCTAAGCCTAGTATCTTCAAGTTAGGGTATGGAAAAGGGTCCCACAAGTTCAAATACTTCACAAAATGGCCATACACTCCATCATGAGGAGTGTACGGCCGTACACTTGGGTGTGCGGCCGTACACCCCCCTTCTGGCTGTACACTCTGATCTATAAATGGGGGAGTTAGCTTCCATTAAACCCTTTTCACTCCCCCTAGCCAAGAACTCGTTTTCTCTCAAGTATCAACCATCTTCCACTTCTAGATCTTCAAATTATAAGTATTTCTTCCTCCCATTTGATGATTCATTACACAATCTGGTAAGAATCTATCATTTCATCTAAGAATCCACTCATTTTGTTTAGATCTTCAAGTGTTCTTCAAGAACACCAAACACATCTTCTAAGGTTTGGACCCCAAAACACCCCCAAAGGCTTATATATCATAAGTACTCCTCCCCATGCTTGATACTTATTAGTTATGACTTTAAAAATCGTGCAAAATCATGATCATCAAGGAGGTACGGCCGTACACCCTCATGTGGGCGTACACCCCTTTGATTGATGCATATTAGCCTCTAATTCGGGTATACACTTGTAATAGCTTGATATAAGCTAAGAACCCTGGAATTTTTGCATGAAAAACGCCATTTCATATGATTTTCAAGTGTTTACGGCCGCACACACCATGTGTACGGCCGCACACACCAAGTGTAGCTGCACACACCCTTTTACGGTCCAAAATAGCAACAAACTCCATTTCCGGCTAAGCAATGGTCAAAATACCTTCCCTAGAACATTACTAAGGCTTGGAAACACTCTTTGGCACACTTCATAGTGAGTGTGCGGCCGCACACACACCCTGGCCGCACACTCTGTCTGCACACACATAAACTCCATGGTTTTGTGGCCTTACACTCCAATATAGAGCCATACACCCCTTATGTGCAACCATATGTGTTGGTAACACTTAATTCTAAGTGTTTTCATGTCCCTAAGGCGTTTCCCTATCACCATTAATGGTTATATGCATTAAATGTATTCATATATGTGTAATTATATGTGTAATTATATGTTAAAATCTTCAATAAACCAAACCCATTTCGAATACATCACTTTCGAACTTCCAATTGCATCATCTCGTAGGCTTCAAAACTTCAAGATCACTTCGGTCTTCAAATCCGCGTAATATGAAAAATTCAAGTTCGAATTTCCATATAAAACTTCTCCCCCTTTTTATAATCGAAATTTGATTATAAAACTCCAAGGAAAAAGAACGTGCTCTATTCGGAATTTTTCATGTCAAAACTCCCCCTTAACATGTGACATAAACTTTGTGCTTCAAACCGGAAAATCCAAAAAATATTCAATTTTTAGCTTCTTTCACGAATCGCCTTTAACAAAATTTCTCAAAAATGGGTAGAAATTGTCAATTTCAAAATTCTGCAGTGACCCGTTGCGCCAAAAATAGCCAAATATGCGAAACACACCCCCATTTGCGAAACTGGGTAGAATGTGTAAATTCGCACAAACTGCAGGGATCAGATTCGAAAACATTCCCATTTCTCAAAATGTTTACCCTAAATGCGAAGCTGGGTAAAATTTGTCACCTTGCGAAGACTGCAGGGATGCGAAATGGAAATTCAGCATTAAACACAAATGTTGACCCTCATTGCGAAAGTGGGTATAAACCGTCATTTCATTGAAAGTTTAGGGATGCAAATTGACACTTTTGCTTTCTTCTACGCTTGTTACCAGATGAAAACTTCTCCAAAACATCATAGATTGCGAATGTTGTTTGACAAACAAACAAATTGCTACTAGATGCGAACGACCCATATCACAACCTGCGAACGTTCTTGACCATGTATGCGAACTCATGTTTGACCATCAACCCAATCGACCAATTCACAATATGAAGCATTCGCATCCTCAAACAAGAAATCGTGAACTTCTATGCGAACTGCTTTTGACCTCAAAATTGTTTCACAAAATGCGAACCCAGTCAACATCGACATTGACATCTAAACAACATCAAGTTCCCGACTCCAAATCAACAATTAACATACATCATCTGTTCGTTCTTGACATCCATCCAAACCATGCGAATCTTCATTCCAGTTAATACCAATGAACAAACGAAAATCGACTTTTCAAAACTTAAAAGAAAACGAATTCATCGATTTTACAGTTTGTCCCAACCATCGTTTCCAATCGATTTACAGAGTTCGTCATCAAGAACACAACTCATCCAAATTCGAAATTAAACTCAAATTTAAGTTCGATTACGATATCCATATCCCATATTCAACTTGTAACAACCGATTTCAGCCTTTAATTCACAGAATCTCATATCAAAGAGTGTTCAAACAACTGTTCTAACCATGTTCTTCACAAAAAATTGAGATTTCTTGATCAATTTGATCAAACTCAAAGAATGGATCGACAACTGCTTGATCATTATCGGCTTATCAAACACAACCGATTCACAATTCTGAGGAACAAGAAATTCTAATCGATTTTTCAGAAATCAAACTTGAAGACAACAAAATCGAACTTCAAAATCAATTGTTTCAGAAGATATATGAACTGATAGTACATGTACAGGAAGCATGTGTACAAGTCAGAATACGAACATCTATCGATGATTCAAATGATCCAATGAGTTACAGATTTTAACGATTTTGGGCTCAAATTATTAATGAACAGTGAAGAGTTCTTTAGGATCATAAACGGATGAAATATTGGGCTCACGACTTTTAGGATATCGAATTAAACACTTTTTGGGCTCAATGGATGGACATGAACAGTAGATGAATTTTCAATTGTGCTTAACATGAATTGATGACCACTTATACGATTGATTTCATTCAAAATAATAATTGCAATTATAAAATCAATTTGAACGAACTGATATTAGATTGGATCGAACCTTGATCAACAAAAAATATTGGATCACAACAAATGGGTTTTTCAATAAAATTTTGATCCAACGAGTCAAATGATCACAAATCAAAAACGCAACGCACGAATTCAATGAAATTAAGAGAGATCATAGAGAGAGACTCACCAAAATTGCTCAAATTGCGACAAAAGTTGCCAAACCGAGAATCGTTCTTCAAAAATCACCTTGATCTTGAAGACCCGCTCTGATACCAATTGTAGTGGTGTTGATTATGATGGCATGTGCGGAATATGAAAGATCTAGTGAATCATCATGTAAAATCAAGAACACAAGGAGTAAATAAATCTTTGTAAGCTCATATTAGATCTAGAAAGAATATACAAATGGGTTTGTACAAAGTTTCTCTCTCTAGTCTAACACTCCAAATGGATTCACTTACATAATGGGAGTCACTCACTTCCTATTTATAGGAAAGACTCAACCCATTTACACATACAAAGAGGAAAGCCTAAAACACTACATCCAAGAGTGACTTTGCACCCTAACACATACCCCCTTAATCAACCTTTTAAATGATTTTAAATGCTTTTATGGGGGGGGGGGAGGGGGGGGGGGGGAATACAAGTTGAAACAATATAGTTATTATATCAATCACATGTGATTTATAACAATCAAACAATGGATTTTGCTATACTTTTAGCTGTTTTATCAAACAAACTACTTTAAAATGTTTATCAAACTCCTTTACACATTAAACTCTTTATCAAACTTGTTCTTACATAACAAACCTTTTCTTTAGCTTTCTTTAAACTTATAATTTGTCAAAACCATGTCTAATACATATATAGTTATATAAGTAAGGTTTAAAGGACTTAAGAATGACAACACACTTTGTTTCCTGTTCCTTGTTTGGTTGTGGACTTAGAGTATCCTGTTGTTTGTCCGAGTGTCGTTTAATCCTTAGTTATGTATTATGTATATACGTATAAGAAATAAAAGCTTTTATTTCAGTTCAATACATTCGGTTATACCACAATTCTACTAGTAAACTATAATAGGTATAGTTTAGAAATATACTACTCATTACTTCTAGTACGAGGAAACATAAAAAGAGTCAGTTCATACATGAGACACTACTTACTATGAGGAGAAACAAACATAACTTATTATAATAAGGAACAAACAAAAACATATACATATACATTTACAATTAAACAGAAAGAACATACACCAACATAACAATTAGAATATGAGATTTACTTCTACATGTCGCAGATTTCACCATTGTCATGTTGGTAACCAGAGTCTCCTGGAGGGAGAGCGGAAATTGTGTGTATAGATCTCTACGGGACAGACTATCCCGCACCCCGACTGTTAGCTACAGTCCCTGGCCGACCAAGCCAAGGGGTGACAAATGTCACTTTTTATTTCGACGTCTTTCATCGTTGTGTTTTACAGTCGTCAATCAATATGGTTACGAATCTCACTTTACCTTATAATTCATTGGCTTTGAGGTAAGTAGTACTACGGTAATTCCCACATACAAAGCTACAATTCTATAATATTTTCCCTAATACAACTACCTTGAAACGTTTTCTCATTATAAAGATAATATACAAAATATATCTTGATAAGATAGTTAGATTTGGGAAAATACATACTTTTACAGACAAACAAATCGAACATTGAGTCTTGGTAGAAGTCTACAGTTTAGTAGAAAATATGGGATTTTCTAGGAAGATACGAACATTATACAAATAGTTAACGAACATTTTACTACGAGTAAACACTTACAAACGTTACTACAAACTTTTCTGTGAATATTTTTGATACAAATAATGACACTAAAATACTTATGAACTCACCAACATGTTTATGCTGATGCTCTCTTTCAAAATAACTTGTATTCTTAGGGAACCAGTAAGACAGGTACACCCATGCAGCTTTTGAAGGACGGAGTGGATCTAAGACTCGTCTTTATTTTGTTTGTACATTTTTAGTGTCATTTAAACTTACAAAAGAACACACATGTATTTAACTATTCTATTAATGCAATGGATGTTGTTGCTTGTTTACTATTATGCATTGTTATGATATTGTACATGACGTCCTTCACCCCAGAACATTTCCGTCGTCCCGATTTTGGGGTGTGATAGATTGGTATCATAGCATTGTTTATAGTGAATTGAGTGTATCAACCCATAGAAGATATACAAACTATAAACATAGTGGGATTAAATTACCCTGACCAAGATTTTATACTTTTAAATAATAAAATATTTAACTAAGTATACATACATATATTCATACCAAGGTCAGTATCATACTAGAACAGAACAAAAGTATTAAGATTGTTGAACGGAACAATTAGGCTTAGAGACATATGGTCAAATCTGCGAGTGATATAGCCTGATCAACTATATTGTTCCGAGGAGTAACTAGCACGTGCCTAAGAATGGTTGTGACGTTGCAACAAGTCTAAAAACTTACCAACACTACTAAAATGGAAACATTAGAACAGAACATAAACCTAAAAATACTATAGGAGTATTTCGTGTTACTAAAATTCTTATCTGAGAACTAAAAAGGTCTTTATTAGTAGGTCAATAGTTGCTAAGTGGATACGCTAAGATTATATGTAACTAAGATGTCATAGACGGAGAATCTATGATCTTTGCTCTATTCCATGTTCCTTGTTTGGTTGTGGATTTAGAGTTAGGGTCACTTATTCGAAGGTCTATCCTGTTTTGATTACCTATAACTGGTATTCACTATACAAGTATTGAAGTAACTAATAAAGATCATCTTATAATTATCTAAATAGTACGTCTATTAATCATTTCTTTATCCCTTTTCTCGCATAGATATCATGGATGGATTTCATCCCCATCCCCCTGGCGATCCGTATTTCCCAAATCAAGGCCATGCAGGATGGTTTGAAGATGATCACCCAATCCCTTTGGATGATCACCTCGTAGAAGGCTTTTCGGATGGTTCTGACTCCGAGCCAGAAGTCAACAACCTACCCCAAGAAGTTCAAGCCCTAAATCTCAACCCCCGACCAGCATTTCAAGGCCCCACACCCTTGTGGGCGACAAACTTGAACCGTTGGAGTGATGAACAGGGTCAACCTTTACCCAACAATGGGGACCGAAACTTTAACAATCTAAACGAGGGTGGCTCAGCTGACAGAGTCCTGCCCATCATGGTCCGTAGGATTGCTGTAGCACCTGGTTCCTGGTATGTATTTTAATCTAAGTATTTTAGCATTTTTAGCTGGAACTCGGCGAGTCGGGCCAGACGAGATATCAAGCACGTTTAAGTTGGCGACTCGACGAGTCCGCCAGTCTGGATGAAACCCTAATCTTAAAGGTTTGCACCCTATTTAAACATTTTTTTGTGCCTCATAACGGCCCCCATTACGTCCAGAACACCCCTCATGAAGCCCTAACCCTTCTTTTAGTAATTTGAGTGCTTTTGGTGCACTTCCTTGAAGTTTTGGAGAAAAGAAGAAGGTAGATCAAGAGGAGAGGAAGAAGATTCAGAATCTTTGTGCCATTTCAGAGCTTCTATAGGTATTAGACTCGAAACCCTCTCTGTTCCTTCATTATTATCTCCTTAAGAGCTTAAGATAGTCATTTTAAGGCCTCTTCTAGTCTTGATCTTTGAGTAATGATCTTATAGTATTAAGGGACTTCAGATCTAGGCATGATTGAGCTCTAGGAGCTCGGATCTATTGCCTTTATGAGCCTAACTTGTGTAAAAGTCCTAGATCTACTCTTCTAGTCCTTGTTAAGCCTCTTATTTCCCTTTTGATGCATGAATATACGTAAAGTTGGAAACTTTACGTGTAAAACCTACCCTAAGAACCCAGATCTATGAATGGAATGCATTGGATTCAAGCATAATCGAGTATATAGTAATTGCATGCATGCGACTCGGCGAGTCGAGTTGCGAGTTCCCGATGTTCCCCTTTTGAGTTACGCTGAGTGGGATCAGTGAGCTTTAAGTGGACTCAGTGAGTCGAAAGCCAGACTCAGTAATGGAGGGACTCGGCGAATCAATGCCCTGAATCGGCGAGTCCAAGGCAATCTTCTTGCCTCAAGAACAGACTCGATGAGTTGTTCATACAACTCGGCGAGTCACAGACCAGAGTGTTCATCGGATGAAGATGAACTCGACGAGTTGTTCATACAACTCGACAAGTCGAATGAAGGACTATTGGATATCTGTATAGAAGGAGAACTCATCAAGTCAATGCCTAACTCGACGAGTAGGGACGAGAGTGAGGACAATCGACTGGATAGGGACTCGACGAGTTAGCGAGCCAACTCGGCTAGTCGGGTCAATTGGAAGTTGACTTTGACCTTGACTTTTGACTTGGTTAGGGGTAAAATGGTCATTTTACCCTAAGGAAAATTAGCAGTGTTTGATTGAGTGTTTCGTGGGAATTACAGCCGGAGGATTTCCGGAGCAGCAGCAACAGACAAACAGTTCCCGTGTAGATCAGTGGCTACTTCGAGGTGAGTTACCTTCTAGTAGCGGTGGGTCTATGGCCACAATGCCGGCCCACCAGTAGGAGTTGTGTGTTAGATGATTGTCTTTGTGATATCATCTAGTTCTGCTACTACCTGATATGTTATATGCTAGCTTGATGTGTTATAGTAGTAGAGTCCGGTTGTTAGGACCGAAGGGTAGTCAGACATCCCAGATACGTCTGACAGTATGTGATGTCATGATTTTATGATAGCATGATCTGAGATATGTGTTAGGGGTAGTAGGAGGAACAGTCCCCGAGTTCGGTTGTTAGGACCGAAGGGTAGTCAGACACCCCAGATATGTCTGATAGTATGCTATGTTATGATATGTGATAGTAGTAGTGGTAGGGGTGAAGCAGTCCCCGAGGTTCGGTTGTTAGGACTGAAGGGTGGTCGGCACCCCAGAATGGTTGCACGGGTAGGACGGCACCCCAAAATGGTCGTACCGGATAGGTCGGGCACCCCAAAAATGCCTGACAAGTATGGTATGTTATATGATGTACTGTATGTATGGTATGTGGTACGTTGGGGGAACTCACTAAGCTTTGTGCTTACAATTTTCAGTTTTGGTTTAAGGTACCTCTTCTTCAAAGGGGAAGGAGTTAGCGCGGTAGCGATACATCATACACATACACTATTTTCTGCCTTACGAGATTGTTCTGGGATTTGTACTCTGATATTCACTTGATTTCGTATTTTGGTTTTTCAAACACGATATATGATTGTGGAATGATTTGATCAGACAATGTTTTATTTACAAATGCTTTCCAAGGTATTGATTTAAAAATGAAATTTTTAGACGTGAAAATTGGGTTGTTACAATTGCTCGGAATTTCGAGCAAGGTCGAGCAGCCATAGACCGAGTCATGGAGATTGACGCCAACTCTGGCGTTAACACGATCCGCATTCGCCAACTTGAAGAGGCTATGGAAAGGACTAGGAGAACCAATGAGGCTCTGCAGCAATAGTTAGTTGCATCCCAAGCCAAGGTCATAGAACTTCGAGTTCGTCAGAGAGCTCACGAGCGACATCTTAAAGAAGTGGTACGTCAACTGGCGAATCTGAGGGTTCACCCGAGGGGTACCCTTCGTCGGTAGAAGATGTTGACTCATCCTTTCTTTTGGGTTAAGGAATAGCCTTTCTTATCTACTCTATAAAGCACTTGTCTATAAAATATTCCTGTCTTTTCAAGTACATTATCTAGACTACTAAGCTGTCAAAATTTTCCCATGTATGGTTTGATGTAAGACCTAATGTTAAGTCATTTTTACCCGAACTCATTTACATCATTAGTACCAGTAACATTGACAGTTGTCTAATCTATTGAAAAATCTTTGCTTTTATGTTTCCCCTATCCTACTATTGTGTCTCTGCTTCAAACATACACTCATTCAATGGTTGGGCTATGGCAATTTAACCCATGGATCACTCTCATTATACTTGCAATTGATTCTTACCATATTCGTCATGTCTTTAAACTTTCAGTAAAAGATGCCGCCTTGCAAGCGTCCGGCCAGAGGCACGCCTATAAATCAAACTCCACCACCACCACCCCCTTCGTAGTTCGATGTGGTGATGTTTCAGGCTACTGTGACCGCAGTTGTGGCCGCAACAATGACACAAGTAAATTCTGGTGGTACCAGCGGAGCTGGAACGGGCACTAGCTCTAACCATGGTGAAAGCCAACTGCGTACACGAGAGTGTACCTATAAAGACTTCATCAGCTGCAAGCCCAAGTTCTTCAACGGAACTGGAGGGATCATTGCACTATCTCAATGGATAGAAAAAATGGAAGCAGTCTTCGAAATGTGTTGTTGTCATGAAGGAAGCAAGATAAAATTTGCTGCTTGCACCTTCACTGGAAGAGCCTTGACGTAGTGGAATGTCCATGTCAAATCAGTCTCACGGGTAGCGGCTAACGCTATGGGTTGTTATACACTGAAGGATCTGATGGCAAAGGAGTAATGCCCGAGGGGCAAGATTCAGAAACTCGAAGAGGAACTGCGGAACCTTAAGATGAAGGGTTCCGACATAGTGGCTTACACAGCCAGGTTCAGCGACCTAGTGACTCTATGTCCCAACATGATCCCCACCGAAAGCAAGGAAATTGAGAGATACATATGGGGTTTGGTACCCCCGTACCGAGGAAACGTTCTAGCATCGAACCCTGCAACCTTTGATATTGCCAAGCAATTGGCCCAAAGGCTTATTGATCATGAGATTCCTTCTCTTCCATCCACAACTACGACTACTACCTCAGCACCAACCAAAGCGGTCGACAACAAGAGAAAGTGTTGGGACCGAAAGAAGGGTAAATCAGCTCAACCCTCTTCCAAGAACCAATAGGTGGTGGCTGTCCGTGCTACCACAACTCCTGCTGCCCCTGTACCAACAAAGCCATATGCAGGGAGTCTACCCAAGTGCACTAAGTGCAATTTCCATAATAACGGCCCATGCCGAGAAATGCACTACACCAACTGCGACCGGAAGGGCCATACTATCCGGTTTTGCAAAGCACCACCCCGACCCATCACCCAAGTTCCTGGTGTAGGAGTAAGCCAGGCCTGCTACTGGTGTAGCGAGATCGGGCACTTCAAAAGAAACTGTCCTAAAGCTGGGAATACGGGAGGAGCAGGGAGACTACTTGCTATCGGCCACAACGAAGCAGTGGCATACCCCATAGTAGTCACAGGTACTTTCCTCCTCGATAACTCATATGCATGTATCCTATTTGATAGTGGGGCAAAAAGGAGCTTCGTGAACCAAAAATTTAAACACTTACTTAATCAATCACCGCAACCACTACAAGAAACCTTCGTCGTAGAAATAGCTAACGGAAAGACAAAGGGTTCTAACGAGATTTACATAGGTTGTACCCTCATGCTAGATAACTATTCCTTTCTAATTGACCTCATACCAGTGTTAATCAAGAGTTTCGATGTCATTGTGCGCATGGACTGGTTGAGTCTCCATCGTACCGATATTCTGTGTTTCGAGAAAGCAGTTCGTCTAAACCTGCCGAATAACGAAACCTTGTTGATCTGCAGAGACAAACCTAGTACGAATCTTCGTATCATCTCGTACATGCAAGCCTAGAAGTACCTATGAAAGGAATATAGTGCATTCATTGCTCATATAGTCGATGTGAACCGAGAAACAAAAGACTTAAAAGACCTCCCCGTAGTATGCGACTTTCCCGATGTCTTTCCGAAAGAACTACCAGGGCTACCACCTCAACGACAAATCGAATTCAGGATCGACTTAGTTCCGGGGGTTACTCCCATAGCCAAATCGCCTTATCATCTAGCACCAGCAGAGATGCAAGAACTATCCGGTCAACTTAATGAACTACTCAACAAGGGCTTTATAAGACCAAGCTTCTCGCCTTGGGGAGTGTCGGTCTTGTTCATGAAAAAGAAAGACAGCTCATTGCGAATGTGTATTGATTATAGAGAACTGAACAAGCTGACCGTCAAAAATCGTTATCCCCTACCGGTCCCAAACCCTAAAAATTAGGGTTTGCATTCAACACCGGAACGCAACACATTCCTCAGGGGAATGCCCAGTGTTCGGGCTCCGCCTCCAAAATCCAAAGTTGGCATAAATGGTCCCTCCTTTTTCCAAATTCCATAATTACAAGGTCCAAAAGCAGCAAATCAATATCTAAGGGATCAAAAATGTAATTAATACATGGACTGGGTGTTACAATTCTCCCCCACTTGAATCAGACTTCGTCCTCGAAGTCTGTTGCATCTAAAAATAACTTCGGATAATGCTCCCTCATCTCTTCCTCGGGATCCCAAGTCCATTCCGAGCCCATAATAAATAATTTCAAGTGGCCCAATATGGCCTAATACTTTAAATCTCAGTTCTAGGCCCATAAACTCTACTCCACAGTGGGTCATGGAGCCCAACTATCCAGGCCCAAAAGCCCAAGTTCGCCACTCTGCATGCATACGCGCGGCGTACCTGGCACGTACCCCCAACGTATGTTGGCCTTGACCAAAAGCGGGAAGTTGACCCAGTACGCGCAGCGTACTAGGGTGTACGCCCAACGTACTGACCAACTTCCTTGGGGCTCCATTTGTGACTTAATCCATTAATTCCTCATGTCCAGAATGAAGATCCAGGTCCTTTAAGACCTCCTAGTCCATAAAGTCAAAAATTTATGTGCTTGCATGCATGGTTGGGGGTCAAAACATGATTTTGGTCCTTAACCAAACTTTGTGACCATCAAACACTTGCATGGTCGTGGCTTAACCATTAAGGTCTGATTTGTATGACTCTAAGTGCTTCTAATAGCTCAAAAGAACAGCTCTTATTTGTCTGAAACTATCAAGATTCAAGCCACCTCAACAATGGAGTCCAAAAGTGACACAAAACACCCCAAAATCAAATCTAAGCATGCAATGATCAAGTTTGAAGCCTGATACCTCATATAAGTCAGAAATGGTGCTAATCTCCTGGATCTGCAAGCTCCCTTTAAATCCTTGCTCCTTCTTCAAACTTCTTTCTCTTCCAAACACCAAAACAACACTAAAATGCTCTCAATTAGCTACCAATCACAAGAACACACAAATATGGGTTAGGGTTTTCGTGGTGGTTGTCTAAGGGTTTTAGGGAGGCTAGACCAAAGGCATAAGGTCCTTTATACAGGGATCAAACCCTAAAATTTAGGGTTTTAGAATCTGCATACGTACGTTGCACGTACCCTTTTGTATGTTGGGCGTACGTGCATGGCTTCCGTGTTCCTATCTCTTGAGTATGTTGAGCGTACATAGCAAGGTACACTTCGCGTACAGTGCTTCCTCATCCTAATTACAAGGGCCCAAAGGTCTAAGCCCAAACCTTTTTAAAACTATTAACCTTATATAAATAAGAATAGTACCTTATAAATCCTGTACGTTACATATATGTATAGATATGAAAATGAATAATAGTAATATATATATATATATATATATATATATATATATATATATATATATTCATTATATATAAAATTGCCGCCTTAAGTCACTCCTTACAAACGACGTGGCTCGCCACGACTCGTAAAAGCTTGATACGTGATATTTTAGTCAAATTACGCCTAACATTATTTAGAACATTAATATTTTTAAACATTTTAATCCTAACTAGAAAAAGGATACCCATGCTCCGCATGGGATAGAGGGATTCCCTCATGGTCAAACACTTTTTTTATGCAGTCCACCATTTCTGAGTGGTGTCCCTCTTCTCCACGCCTAGCCTTAACAACCTGTTAAATATTTTTGGAATAATAAAAAAAAAAGCTACCTAATGCTTGAGGAATCAACCATAAATAATAATAACAAATATCGTCCAAAATTTGATTCTACCTCATGTGGAATGTGAGAACATATGTAAATATTTTAGAGAAACAACAACATCAGGTGCACCTAGTTGATCCACTTCTATATTATATGTGTCATGACCAACCTTAAGATTATACAAACAAAAAAATAACCTTGGATATTGTTTTTTTTTTTTATTTATCATACTTCTTCTAGCTAAATAGCCTTTAATCTTCTCATACGTTGAAACAACCAATCATATTGGCACCAAAAGATAGTTGATGACTTTCATCTATTATATAAATAGTACATATATGTAACATCCCAAGAATCGAGACCAAAAATTTTTGTTTTAATTATATTGCTTATAAAATTTGTTTGAGGAAAACATTACTGGTATCAAATTAATTCATAAACCATAGTTATATGTCTCAAAAACCATAACGTCAAATAGTAATAATGTCAGAGTACAATCCCAGAAATCTCAAATGCGGAATCATGTATGTGCGATGCGTTGCTACCCTGCCGACTCCTTCCCTTCGACGAAGAGGTAAAACTAAAAACCACAAGCACAAAGCTTAGTGAGTTCCCCCATCATACCACATACCATGCAATCATACATATTGTCGGGCAGTTCTAGGGTGCCCAACCTACCCATGTCAAGCTATTATGGGGTGCTGACCTACCCATGTCAAGCCATTCTGGGGTGCTGACCTACCCGTGTCAGGCCATTCTGGGGTGCCTGCCTACCCTCCA
The DNA here is from genome assembly GCF_051521515.1 of Lactuca serriola. Classification (NCBI taxonomy): domain Eukaryota; kingdom Viridiplantae; phylum Streptophyta; class Magnoliopsida; order Asterales; family Asteraceae; genus Lactuca; species Lactuca serriola. Next base: position 121,597,995 of record NC_136412.1, read on the forward strand.
GTCTATCTCAATCGGCCACGGGGACTGTTTCACCACCTACCATTATCACATAATAACATATCATAATCATGCTGTCAGACATATCTGGGGTGTCCGACCTACCCGTCCGTCCTAACGACCGGATCGGGAGACTATTCCCCTCCTACTACCACTATTGCATATAACATATCATACTGGCACATAAGACAGTAGCAAACCTAGACAATTATCACAAAGACAATCATCTAAAGACAACTCTTGCTGGTACGCCGACATTATGGACATAGGCCCACCTCTACTGGAAGGTAACTCACCTCAATGTCGTGTAGTGTCTGTATTGTACTCGGTATAAAAATCAACTATTCTCGACTCCTTAATCCCTACACAACATCCTTTCTACATTACCATTTCATACTCATAACTCTCACAAGGGTCAACTCAAGTCCAAGTCAAATTCAAGGTCAAAGCCCTGGTCAAAATCAACATCTGGTTAACTAGACTCGCCGAGTTGGTCCACCAACTCGTCGAGTCCCCACGTCCTCAAAATGCTACAACCCCTTTCCTACTCGTCGAGTTTAGCAACAACCGACGAGTTTGCATTCAACAAACATTGGGACCTTCTTCAACTGACTTGTCGAGTTCATCCTTGAACTCGTTGAGTTCATCTTCATCCATATGAAGGTGTTCAGTCTATGACCCGCCAAGTTTTCCTTGAACTCGTCAAGTCTGTCTTCATGTGGTTAGGACATTGCCTTGAACTCGTTGAGTCCTTTAATCTTCAAGTCCATAACTAACCCAAACAGGCTGAGTTTTCCTTCAACTCAACCAAAGACCACTTCCAGAAGTCGTTTTGGGGCAAACTGCGACCTGACTCGCAGAGTCACCTAAGCGACTCGTCAAGTCCCTCTTTGTCTAAAACTATACAATCTATTTCAGTGGGTCTCAAGGCATCTAAACCATAGATCTAACCTCCTAGGGTCCATATTTTACGTAAAGTTACGAACTTGATGTCCATGCATGGGGTTTTTGGCTCAAAAGGCTCTAAAATGGGGTTAATATGATGCATGGGGTTCTTATGGCAATAAATTTGGCACCTTTATGCCATAGGAACCCCCAGTGGCTCCAGATCTGAAGTTCTTATCCCAAATCGTGGTTGCATCCAAGAATGGCTCCAAAATGGCTTCCAAAAACCCTAAGTTACTCCAAAAAGAGTATCTAATGAAAGGAGAAGCAAGGTCTGGACTTTTTACCTCCAATAAACAGGAAATAAAGCAAAACCTCTGGATCTCCTAGCTCCTTCTTCTTCTCTTCAACCTTCTAACTTGCACAAAATGGCACAAAGAGCTCAAAATCACTCAAAAATGGTTAGGGTTTCGTGGGGGTGGTCTGAGGGTGTTGGAGGCTGCAAAGGGAACCACTTAAGATGTTTAAATAGGGTGCAAAGCCTAAATATTATGGTTTCATCCAGACAGCCTTACTCGTCGAGTAGGTCACTTAATCCCCGCAACCAGAAATCCAGTCAACTCAACGAGTTGGGCCTCCAACTCGCCGAGTCTTAGAGTAAAACATGAAATTGATTGAATTTAATTACGTACCAGGAACCGAGTGTTACAAAACTCCCCTACTTATTTTAGATTTTGTCCTCGAAATCTGCTGCTGAATCCGGAAAAAGCTCAGGGTAGTGCTCCCTCATCTCGTCCTCCGGCTCCTAGGTCCATTCTAAGCCCTTGCGGTGCTTCCATTGCACCTTCACCAACTCCACCCTCTTGTTCCTCAGATCCCTCGACTTCCTGTCGAGGATAGCTACTGGCCGCTCGATGTAGTTCAGGTTGTCATCCACCTAAATATCCTCTAAAGGCACCACTGCTGAATCGTCTACCAGACACTTCCGCAACTAGGAGACGTGAAAGGTACTATGAATCTGACTGTGTTCGGCTAGCTGTTCCAACCTATATGCTACCTTGTCCACTCGGGCTACAACCCTGAAGGGTCCAATGTACCTGGGGCCCAACTTGCACTGCTTCCTGAACCGAATGACACATTTCCAAGGTGACACCTTCAGAAGCATCATATCCCTAACCTAGAATTTCAGGTCCGAACGTCACTTGTCAGCATAACTCTTCTGCCGGTCTAAGACGTCTGAAGCCTGCCCCGAACCTGCTAAATCCTATGTGTAGTCTTGAGTACCACTTCAGTACTCCCCATGACCCTCTGTCCAACCTCACCCCAACATATTGTACAACATGTCGAAGGGAGGACGATCGATACTTGCATGATAGTTGTTATTGTAGGAAAACTCTGCCAATGGAAGGTAAGTATCCCAACTACCTCCGACGTCTAAAATGCATGCCCGCAACATATCCTCCAAAGTCTGGATGGTCCGCTCGCTCTGACCATCCGTCTGCGGGTGAAAAGCGATGTTAAAGTGCAAAATCTGGAAGTGAACCGCACGTCTCTATCAGAAACCACCGAGACAGGCACCCCATACCGAGCCACTATCTCTCTAATGTAGATGTCGGCCAACCTTTTGGACGAAATGCTCTTCTGAATCAGAATGAAATGGGCGCTCTTGGTCAACCGATCCACGATGACCCAAATCGAATCCACTCCTCGCGTGGTCCTGAGAAGCTTCATGATGAAATCCACAGTGATATCTTCCCATTTCCACATCGAGATATCCAATGGCTAGATCTTGCCGCGATATCTCAAGATACCAAGCTACATCCCGCTTCATGCAGGGCCACCAATAATCAGGACGAAGATCCCTGTACATCTTTGTTGTCCCGAGATGGATGGAAAGCCTGGATTTGTGCGCCTCCTCCATGAATACCTGGCGCACACCTCCATGGTATGGGACCCACACCCTACAGTGTAGTGTCAATAATCCACGACTGTCGTAATCGAAGGAGGAAACATGACCCACAATACGCTCACTTTTATGATGTTCCTCCTTCATAGCCTCCTGCTGGGCCTCTCAAATCCGCTCCAATAGCAGAGTCACCATGGTCTTCCTCAAGCAAATATCTCTGATCGGCGCTGCCTTGCGGATAAGCGCATCGGCCACAACATTGGCCTTCCCCGGGTGGTAGAGGATCTCACAATCGTAATCCTTCATCACATCTAGCCATCGACGCTATCTCATATTCAGATGTGGTTGATCCATGAGGTACCTCAAACTCTTATGGTCCGTATAAATGGTACAACGGACCCCATAGAGGTAATGACGCCAAATCTTGAGGGCGAAAACACCTGCCCCCAACTCCAAGTCATGCGTCGGATAGTTCGCCTCATGAGGCTTCAACTGCCTCGAAGCGTAGGCGATAGCATTCCCCCTCTGCATCAATACCGTGCCCAAACCCGAGATGGATGCATCGCAATACACTACAAATTCATCCATGCCCTCAGACAGGTCTACGATTAGCACCTCGCACAATCTCTGTCTTAGTGCTTCAAATGCGACCTGCTGCTCAGGCCCCCAACGAAAGACCATCACTTTCCTTGTCAACCTAGTCAAGGGAATGGCTATCTTGGAGAAGTCCTGAATGAATCTCCGATAATAACATGCCAGTCCTAGGAAGCTCCAAATCTCAAATGGAGATCTCGAAACCTCCCACCTCATCACGACCTCCACTTTGGCTGGGTCGACCGAAATCTCATTCTGGTTGACAAGGTGCCCAAGAAACTGCACCTCGCGCAACTAGAACTCACATTTAGAGAACTTGGCATATAAGATCTCCCTCATCAGAGTATCAAACACAACTCACAAGTGCTCCTCATGCTGCTCCTGCATCTTGGAATAAACCAAGATGTCATCGATGAAAACTATCATAGACCGATCCAACATCGATCTGCACACACGGTTCATGATATCCATGAACGCGGCATGAGCATTCGTGAGCCCGAAAGGCATCACCATGAACTCATAGTGACCATAGCATGTCCGAAAAGCAGTCTTTTGCACATCCTCCTCTCTAACCCTCATCCGATGATAACACGGACGCAGATCAATCTTGGAGAACCGATATGCTCCCTGAAGCTGGTCAAAGAGATCATCAATCATCGGGAGTGGGTAACGGTTCTTCCCCGTTACCTTATTCAGCTCCCGGTAATATATACACACCCGATGTGACCCGTCCTTCTTCTTTACAAATAGAATCGGGGATCCCCAGGGTGAACTGCTCAGTCTGATGAATCCCTTGTCAAACAGCTCATGCACCTGTGTAGACAACTCACGCATCTCAAGAGGAGCCAACCGATACGGTGCCTTGGCTATCGGAGCCGCACCAGGGACTAGTTCGATCCTGAACTCTACCTGCCTCTCCGAAGGTATCCCAGGCAGCTCCTCTGGAAATACAGCCGCGTACTATCGTACCACCGGCACATCACTCACCGTCACCTCACCCGCCTCCCGGTGTAACAGCCCGGAATTCCAGGTATTGTTATATTTATGATTTTGGGTGTTTTAAGAGGGGACTCGGCGAGTTGGAGCTCAGACTCGCCGAGTAGGATCGCGGATCTAGTCGCGGGTTCGCGACTGGACTCGGCGAGTCCGGATATGGACTCGGCGAGTCCGCGCTGTTTAGCGAAACCCTAACTTCCCAGGTTTGGGACATATATAAGGGGCCTTATGGCCGTCGTTGTTCACCCTAGTCCTTTGAGTGAAACCCTAATTCGATTGTGAGCATCTGGAGCAAGGTAGAAGACCATTATTGATCTTGGAAGTGTTATTTTGCAAGGAGGAGGAGGCTTGGTTAAGGGAACAACAGGAGAAACCATATTATGAGGGTTGGGGACACAGAGCAACGTTATTCAGGTAATATTTTCGAGTTGTTCCCTTCTATGTTGATGTGTATATGGATTTAGGGTTTATTGAACCCTTTTTATGGCTAGATCGAGTGTTTCCTTAGTCCCCCAAACGATTGGAACCCTATATTGGGACCCTTTGAAGTCCAGAGTGTCCCATGCCTGAGTTTTTCGGGAATCAATGGAGGTTTTGGATTGGAATCCTTATGCCTTAGGTCAAAACGTCAATTATGAGTCATGGGGTGTATTATGAGCACCGAAATAAGGACTTTACGTGATGAACCAGTCTAGGAAGGCCAGAGCTATGAATTGCCGGAGCAGATCTGACCTTAGAAAGCAGTTTGAGCGGTTTCATGGCATGGACTCGCCGAGTCTGATGAACAGACTCGGCGAGTAGCTTGAAGATTGCCTTAGAATGGTCCTGTCCGGGTTATGGGTTGGATCGGTGAGTCAGGGCGAGTTAGAGAGGGTTAATAGGTGGTCTGAGTCGAACTGGGACTCGCCGAGTTGTTCTTCAGACGCGGCGAGTTGAGTCGGGGTGGCCCCGCGATTCTTCCATGAGGAACTCGTCGAGTCAGGGGAGATACTCGACGTGTAGAAAGGGAATCTTAGAGAATTGGTGAGGACGTCTAGACTCGCCGAGTCGCCCTAGCGCTCGCCGAGTCCGGTCAAAGTTGACCGTTGACCGTTGACCGTTGACCAGAGTGGACCTGTGTTGACTTCTTAGGGATAGTCAACATTAGAGATATAAAGTGTTAACTAGGGACATATAATGTTATAGGAGGATTAGAGTTCGGAGAATCGGGCACGAGGGATTCCCAGGGTTGTGAGATATCGAGACACGCGAGGTGAGTCTTCTCACTATACTTTACCTTGAGTAGGTAACCAGAGTTATGTGATAGAGTATTTGTATGCTATGTATGTTATGTGTTCCACTGCATTCTTCTATGTGATTTATGCTATGCTTGTTTACAGAGTTAGAACCTGAGGGTTCACAGAGTATGGGTGCACGGACCCACAGAGTTATAGCCTCGAGTGGCTAATATGTTTTATGTGGTATTTTGGGGAACTCACTAAGCATCTAAACCATAGATCTGACCTCCTGGGGTCCATATTATACGTAAAGTTACGAACTTGATGTCCATGCATGGGGTTTTTGGCTCAAAAGGCTCTAAAATGGGGTTAATATGGTGCATGGGGTTCTTATGGCATTAAATTTGGCACCTTTATGCCATAGGAACCCCCAATGGCTCCAGATCTGAAGTTCTTATCCCAAAATCGTGGTTGCATCCAAGAATGGCTCCAAAATGGCTACCAAAAACCCTAAGTTACTCCAAAAAGAGTATCTAATGAAAGGAGAAGCAAGGTATGGACTTTTTACTTCCAATAAACAGGAAATGAAGCAAAACCTCTAGATCTCCTAGCTCCTTCTAAAATCCCAAGCTCCTTCTTCTTTTCTTCAACCTTCTAACTTGCACAAAATGGCACAAAGAGCTCAAAATCACTCAAAAATAGTTAGGGTTTCGTGGGGGTGGTCTGAGGGTGTTGGAGGCTGCAAAGGGAACCACTTAAGGTGTTTAAATAGGGTGTAACCCCTAAATGTTAGGGTTTCATCCAGATAACCCTACTCGTTGAGTCGAGCTCCCGACTCGTCGAGTAGGTCACTTAACCCCCACAAACAGAAATCCAGTCTACTCGACGAGTTGGGCCTCCAACTCACCGAGTCCCAGAGGAAAATATGAAATTACTTGAATTTAAATACGTACCAGGAACCGAGTGTTACAATATATACACCAATTATGTCAATAAACAGAAAAGCTTCAAAATCCAATAAATGGATATGACAAAAATCATATTAAAATGTTTCTTACTTGGCCTTGGAATTTGGGGAAATCTTTGGATTATACCATTTCCCTCTATTATGACCTCTTTTAGGATCAAGCCCGACTCTAGCTCACCGGATTTCATGCATCCAATGTAAAGACTATCTTGCCCCTGACGACTTCCTAAAAGCTCAATTAAAACCTATGAAAACCAAAAAAAAAAATTAAAATAAGGATTGCATAAAATGAACATTTATAAAATGCAAATAAGATTAGTTTTTCTTACCAATATTTATTCTTTCGTGTGCCAAAAAGGTTGAATGAAATTAGTTCGGTTAACCTTCATTAGACACACTCAAGAGTAATCCTGGAAAAAGATGGTTTAATGTCAGAATCACGAAACCAAACAAACTTAATTAAGCATGTAGGAATAGCATTTATTCATAGTTACATGCAAGAAACAACAATGTACTTTTATTAGCATCTAATTTTTAGAGAATTGTTTTCCAAAAATTAGCATTGTACTTTCATTGTTCGCATTTAGGTATTGTCTAATAGAACATTACACTTTCAGTTTTTTTCTTATTAATGTATTGTACTTCAAATCCACCAAATTATAGCATTGTACATTTGTTTTTTTCCTACAAAAGCACTATTCTATTAAAAATCTAACCAACTATAACAGTGAAAATTGCTTTATATTTGGATGATAGTGTTATAAAGGATAGATTTTCAAAGTAAAATGCTATAATATAAACAAATGAAAGTGCAACATTATAATAAACAACAACAATGAAATTACATTGATATTTCTTGCAATTAACAGTAAACTTCATTAATTAACATACTCTAAGATATTGACTTAAAACCGTGAGAGCCTAAAATGCCAATTTCATAATGACTATACAAAAACCAACTTAAAGAATATATATGGAAATTTCAAAAGGGCATGGAGAAATACCTAAATGCAAAAAAAAAAAAAATCAATGTACTTTCATTATTTTGAATTATAGCATCTAATTTTGATTTATTTCTATTATAACATTATACTTTTAACTTTTCCTTATTAAGACAATGTACTTCAAAGTTCAAAGTACAATGCTAATTATAGCATGTTGCTTTCAAATTTTGTCCTTATTTGAACATTATTTATTAAAATCTATCCAATTATAATAGTAAAAAATGCTTTGTAGTTAGATGAGATTTTCAAAGTGCAATGCTTTATAAATATAATAGAATCAAATGAAAGTAGAATGCTACAAAACACAAAGAAGTGGAGAAATATACCTTTAAGCACTTCAAAAAGAAGTTGTATCAAGCTCAAAAGATCCAGGTGGCACACCAACTAAGGAAGGTGGGACTGAAATCCATCTTAGAGTTGTATCATCCAATGTAAAGACTATTTAAGTACAAATAATAATTTAGTTGATTAATTAAATAGGTAAGATTAATGATATACTTGAAACATACATTACTAAAGCAAGCAAGAGCCCTAGAAACACCTTTAGTGGGACCATCAATACCTAGAACGAAATCCATCCTAGAGCGAATCCAACTGAAAGGTTTAATAATGTTGAATTCAAGACCACTTTTAGCACCCTCGGCTGTAAAGAAAAAATAAAAGTGATAAGAGGAATATTCCATGGTGAATTTAATCTTTAAAGGATAAACAACAAGAGAATGTGTTAATGTGACATCCCCACTTTTACGGTCATTTTGAAAACTTTTTATTTATGTTTGTTCAATACAGAGTTTATTCATTAATGCGGAATTTGGTCCCATAAAAGTATTTCTGAAGAAATGTTTCCATTGATTTATTAAGGCTCGGGATGTCATAACTGATACAAGAACCTAATCATAAACATTATTATTATTGGCCTTACAACATCTAATGACCTACATTTCCTTTAATCTCTCAACAGGTCCAAATGTCAGATATCTTTGTATCGTTACCTGTTATACAGAGAAACTGAGTGGGTCAGGTTAGGAAACCTGGTGAGTACATAGAGTTTTTTTTACCCACAATAAATATAGTTAATTATGTTTAATTATCAAACAATTAAACCGATTACCCGTCCCCGTTCTCTTCTTTATTCTTCCCTAAGGATCTATCCTAAGGGTTATTTTTAATCATCATTACCGACGATACTGTTACAGGGATTTCTCTGTGTGACAACCGAGAGGTTTCCGTTCACTGATCACCATTAGGAAAGAGTAGGAAAATAGATGTAATAGCTTAGTATTGTAATATTTGACTTTTGAGGTAATAAGAATCAAATAAGTCATTGCATTTATTTGTTAAAAACATCCATTAGGCTAAAAAATTAGCTTCCGAAAAGTTGTACCATTTTATAAGCTAGATAAAATACATGGATAGTACTCGTTAACGTGATCTCAAGGATATAATATTCGTAAAACTCCGGCTCCAAAGGTAAGAGTTATGGATTTTATAAAAATAGAAATCAATCATGTAGTTCAAATTAATTACGTCAAAACAATACTTAGATATTGGTTGAGTTTTGACTAAGAGTGTAAACAGGAGTTTCGTAGTACTCTTCAAGATATAAACTTTAGGAAAAAGTTTGACAAAAACGGGGTACGTATGAGAGAGATATGATTTTTGTAAAATCATTTACTTTTACCCCTTTTAGATACAAAAATGAAAGTCAAAACTAGCCAAAACAACCTAAAAGAGAGTTGTAGTACCCATTGATATCATCACATAGATATAGAGAGGGCTTAGATCGGAGCTCACACGAAGAAGTTATGATTTTTGCAAAATCATTTTGTGCGCGTCTCCGCACGCCGCACACCTGACATCGGATTCAAGTAGATTGTGAGAGACGTGGCCAAGTGGGGGAGTGACACGTGGAAACTTCCGGATGGAGCCATGATAATCACGTGCAACATGTGTAAATATTTTCCTGACGCTCACCTCCAAAACTCGACTATAAATAGAAGGCAGTGCCATTCCATTTCTACACACTTTCAGTCTTCTCTCTTACTCTCTATCTTTGATAGAAGATGCTACCCTTTAGAGCGGTCCCAAGCCCGATTCAACCATACATCAAAGGTTTCACACGACTAGGGTGAGTTGACGGCCCCTATTTTACTACTTTAAATGTTTTACCAGAGGAAGGGGGGGGGGGGGGGAATACATATTTTTATCTACAAATATCAAATCATTTTAAAGCTTAAAACCTTAGGATAATGTAGCTATAAATACTATGCCTACTTATAAGTTGTGATATTATGCCTAAGAGATATAATGCCTCATAGTCTAAGAAAAGATAATACCTGATGTTATAATTGCCAAAATCCTAGGATAACGTAATACCTAGAAGTTATGTTGGTCAAATATAGGGATATGCACCGTACTTAGTTGTTACTCTGCCTAAATATCATGTTTTCAAATAAACACACACACACATACATATATATATATATATATATATATATATATATATATATATATATATATATATATATATATATATATATATGCAAAATAATTATGGGATCAAAAGATATTGTTATGTGCATTTCATGCACCCATTTTTTGGTTTTATTTCATATAATTGCATTGAATAATCTAAAATTATATACAACAAATATGTTGTATTCTTTCTATAGAAAAAACTATTACTAACTTGGCAATATTTATTTTTGATTAGTTAGTTATATGATGTTTACTAATATAAAAAATATAAAAAAATAAATCTAAGTTTAAAATCCTGATAGAATGTTATATGTTACCAAAAGATATGACTTTGATTTTCAGATGTAGTTAGGCAAGTTTTTCTTAAACTCTGTGTTGTATATGTATATGTATCAAATGACATAACAAATTAGGATTAAATGAAATATTTTCATCTTTACATATAAAACATTTATATAATTAATTAATCATAAATGTTAAATGAAAGTTTATGTCTTGAAGAAAACAAAGCCACCTATTAGAGTTTTTCGGTGCAAGAACAAAAAATTTGTTAGTTTAGAATTTATTTTACAAATAATTATTCATTATGATTTTAAATTATCAATATTATTTTTCTTTCTTGTCTGCACAGGTTATAACCTAATTAAATCTATATAATAGTTTGTGTCCAATGTCAACATACTCAACGACTAGTTTGTGTCCAATGTCAACATACTCAAACGACCAGAGGTTTTTCTATTTAGTTTGGTAGGGCACTTGGCATTGTGAATGTACACATAAATTGGTTATTATTATTTAGAATTTTAAAATTTAAAATTATTAATTATATGATTAAAGTTTTATTTTTGTAAACAGACCATATGAAACAAATGTCAAAACATCTTATTGACCAGAAGAATAGACAATCATTTGATCCGAGAGTTGCATCATAAAATACGACATATTCATGATAACAAGCAATTATGATGGGAGATGCAAAAAACTTCACTAAAACATAAAATAATAGAAAATTGTTATTTAATGTTTATTTTAATTTATTGAAACATATTTACGTATTTGTCTTATAATATTAAATTATTCATTTGTATGCTATCGTGTAATTTTATCTTTTTCGGTTAAATTATGAGCTAGCTTTTTACCAAATCACGTGCTAGCTAGCTTTGCGGAACATAGCCAAAAGCTCAAAAAATAAAAACTTTTTGATTTCAAAGTCTAAAATGGTGTCATTTCATCCATAAAAAACTATTTACAAGTGGGAATAATGTCCCTAAACACAGATTGTAAGAAGAAACATTCTACACTTTGGTTCAACTCCCAAAGCAGCCTTCACCACATAATCGTGTCTCTCTCTTTCTCTTTCTTTCAAAGCTTTCAACAGATATATCTTCTAATGAAACTTTAAAAGCTTAAGTATAGGCTTCTGATTAAAATATTACTTTTTGCATTTCAATAACTGCCTTTTAGGGGTCTAAATTTTGCATAAAATGTGTTTGGAAATTTATGCAGCAGAGACCGATTGTGTTTTTTGTCGAGGAGGGATGCGAAGCCATGACTTCATCATGTCATATGCTGTGAAACCAATTGCAACCGAAGGAACAATCTGCCAACAATTGTGCGTCTCTGTTAGTATTTTTTTTATAAATACTACACATTTCATTTGCAAAAAAATAAATAATAATAAAAAAAGCTGAATTAAGATTATAATAAATATATGTATATATTTTCTTAGTTGCTATTATATAAACAAACAAGTGTAAGTGAATTAAAAAAGAAGATGAAGATGTGTGATTTAAAATTGCATAACTGAAATAAAAATAGATTGCTGATTCTTGTATGTAATTGAAAGTAGAAAGAAAATGAAGAGGTACACCTTGATGTAATTTATGCTGAGGCCAGCAAATAATTGCCTCCATCCTTGTTCAGAGACAATAGTGGTGATCCCCTGCCATGTATTCTTATGTCTACCACCCCCTAAGCCTTGCATATTTTCAACCTACAATTAATTATTCATTTCATTTCTTTCTATTAGGACATTGTAATTTCAAAAAAAAAATTGTACTTAGAAAAATCTAGGCTTAATCTGATGAAAGAACTTATATTTTGTGTTTTTTTCCGGATTAAACCTCAAATTTGTTTTTTACTTGAAAAAGACCATGTATTTTTTCATTTTTTCCATTTGGCCCTTTTAGTCATTTTTTTTCCAAACAATATGTAAAATGTGAGGTTTCTTTGAGAAAAATTGAAAAAGTTGAGGGTTTATTTGGAGGCAGTTAGAAGGTTGAGGGTTTTTTTTTGAAAAAAAAAAAATAAAGGCTGTGTTTGGCGCGCCATAGCTAGCTTATTTTTCGAGCTTTTTTAAGTTGTCATGTTTGGCAAGCCAAAAAGTAGCTTATAAGCTAATTTTCCAAATATACCCCTTAATTAATTATAGAAACACATTCTTTTAAATAACCTTTTATGTCATTTTATATCTTTCAGCTAGTTTTACCAAACGTCGTTTTTTATCAGCTAGCTTTTCAGCTATCGGTTAACTTTTTATTTAACAGCTAGCTTTTCAGCTTGCAGCTAGCTTTTCAGCTGGCAGCTAACTTTTTATTTAACAACTACCTTTTCAGCTAGTTTTACCAAACGTCATTTTTTATCAGCTAGTTTTTCAGCTGTCAGCTAACTTTTTATTTAACAGCTAGCTTTTCAGCTTTTTAGCTAGTATGCGAAACATAGCCAAAGTAGGGTTTTTCGGAAAAAATAAAAAAATACAAGGTCTTTTTCAGGAAAAAAAAATAAAGTTGAGGTTTAATCTGGTAAAAGACACAAAAATATAAGGTCTTTTATCAGATTAACCAAAAAATATACTGAATTAAATCAGCGAAAACTGCTTTGTATTTGGATGAAACCACTATAATTAATCAGGTAGATTTTTGATAAGTAGAATGCAAAAGAAAGTAATACAAGAAATTAGAGCTTGAAAAATGTAAGAAATAGATAATTACAAGTAGGTTGCTATTGTATGCATTTAAGGAAGCAAAAAGCAAAATAAAATAACATAAGTATTAAGTAGTACCTGCATCTGCCTTCTAACAACATCTAAAGGGTATGTGAAAGTTTGACCAAATAAACCAGCCAAAGCACCACAACACAAACGCATCATGATTGATCTCTGATGCTCTTCAGAAACATGTCTTTTCAGCTTCTCATAAATATAAAACTTCAAACCAGCATATGGCAGAATACCAATAAGTGTTGGACCTGAAAAGATAATTAGTAGCCTATAAGAAATATGCAAATATATGATATATGATAAAGGATGATACATAACAACATACCTACACCTCGATACAAGCCACGCATCCCACCCTCTGTATAAACACTTTGTAAAACATTTCTAATGCCACTGTAGCGAGGCTGTGTAGTAGTAGTAATACTTTTACTTTTACAACCATTTCCCAAACTTGCTTTTTCATCCACAACCTATAAAACCAGAAAGCAAAATAAGAATCGATGAAATGATCATTTCCATAACTATTTTGTAGATAAAATCCATTCAAATATTTATAAAGTTATTTTTAATTCATTTTTGGTCCTTCATTTAAGTAAAAAAAAAAATATTTATAGGTAGCTGATTTTTGCAATTTAGGGATCAAAAAATGAAACCATTAAAATGAAAAAGAAAAAACTGACTTGATAAGCGAGTTTGGTGCGAGCCAAATCGAGAGGATAAGTGCATAAGACAGCAGTGCCTCCAGCTGCTGAGCCGGCTAAGAGATCTACAACGGGCCCCGTCCCTAATAATCCGGTGTAGTTGTCCAACACCCAACATCTGTACTGCTCGTATGTCATGAAATGCAATGCTGCATATGGAACTATTCGAAGAACACTAGCTCCATTTCCTCTGAAAACACACACCAAACCATTTACATACATTCTAAATTATGCAAATTCCATTTCCATTCATTTGTTTTTCATTTCTTCCTCTACCCGATTATAGTAATGTTGAGTAGGCTTCTCAAAGTATAATGTATGCAACGTGAACGTCTTAATAGAAAGAAAAGGAGGTATGATGCTAAATATACAAATGAATAAAAATGAGAGAAATGGAAGTAATAATATGATGCTAGACATACTTGTAAAATCCTGGAAGCCCTTCATGCTTTAGTAGTCTTTTCAGTGATTGGTAGACTCCAAGAGACTGAAAGCCTTGAGTTCGAGTCTGAATATAGAAATAGAAAAGTTATAATATAACAAATAGAACAAAATCATGTATGGAAATTGATATTGATGCATGATTTTCATCCCTTCTTTCTGCTACATCTTTTTACTGAATCATAACTTTTTTAACATTAAACAAAACATAAATCGAATTCCACATGGATGCAATTGACAGTAAACAATATTATCTTAACATGGATGCAATTGATTTAATTCAAAGAAAATTCTCATCATAATGATAACTATGATATCATCCTTCGAGTACAAGACTACCCTTATACGGAAGGTTGAATCATATCATTCTTGTTTTTTATTTAATAAAACAAGATAATGATGGAAATGGTATTAATGTCATTCATTATATGGTAAAACACATATGCAGCTCTAACATGACATATTGAAGTATAACCCCTTTGAACTCAACTACAAACCAGCTTCTACATCTGATAAAATCACAAATTCCTTATACTAATATGCTACATTGTGAACTTCTCAATTTAACTATCAATGAAAACCAACAGCTACAGTAAGAAATCAAAGAAACGTCATTATAAAAATGAAACTAAAGTGGCATGGAGACTATAAAAGAAAAGGTAAATAAACAAAGCATCAATCAAAAGACCCACCTGCAATAAGATCTTAATCCTTTCGAGTGGAGCAACAGCAGTTTTAGCAAATGCTCCTGCAGCACCTCCGGCTATTAATTCCTTGACATACACAGGCAATGTATCTAAATAAGCAACCTCTCTCCCATTAGATGAACCCTCAACCAATCCTGCCACATTTGTGGATAGTGAAGAACCTTGGGAAGAACCCATCTTGAAGAAATACTCCTAAAATCACAATCTAAAAACCAAACGACCTTTTCTTTTCAAACACTATGAATGTCCCTATTCCCTATCCACCCTGCAATTTGAAATAATCCTTATCCCATCTATCTCTAGCAGTTGGCTCAACCCAATGTAGAGACAACCGCCTGAGCACACACAGAGATATGTTCGCCAGACAATTTTTGTAACCGACGACAACAACCATATGCATCAAACAGAAAAAAGTAAAAGTAGAATATCAAACCGATCGAATTACCCTAAGACAGAATCAATATTCCATATGGATCTCTGTTGATCTACTTTCCGTAAATCTCTTGCGTGCAATTTAAAAACCAAAAAAACAACGTTCGGAATAACAAGAAATCGTTATACTCAATTCAGATTTCTCGACATAAACCTTAGAAACTGAAAATCCTCCAGCTAAAATCGAAATGATCAATAAACAAGAGTCGGCGGAGATAACAAGAGATCGGCAATACCCAATTCAGATTCCTTGGTATATAACCTAAGATGTTGATTGACACTAAGTTGTAGTTGCGTAGGAGAGCAGGTATCTTGATGCATTTAATTTCTTTCAGTTGGGGTGAAATAAGAATCAGATACCCGTTCTCCTTTGGAATGGGAAAGTTGTTACCTTCCTTGAGCCTTCTCTCAAATTGGGAGAGATTTCTTCGTAGATCTACTAGTTTCTGGGAAATTGCATTGGAATTTAGGGTTTAAATAATAAATGTCAATTGGTCAAAATCGTGAGCCCCTGTTTTTGAACAGGACGTTTGGATTGTTGACCATTATCTGCCAATCATGTGAACTCTGCCGCAAAAGGGTTTAGCAAATGGACGTCTTTGTTTTTTTTTCTTAACACAATCTAACCCTTTTTTTTTCCTCATAGATTCATATTTTTCTACTTAGGCTCATCAGTGTCATCGTGTGGGTGTGGTTTGGAACCACGGTTTCTGCCACGTGGACTTGGAACATCGCCTCCAGGCCACGGTTTTCTGCGGCCAAGACCGCAGTGCGGCATTTGAAGACCGCGTCCTCTGATTGGCTGGTCAACTTTTGACCGTTGAAAGCTGCATATTCGTGTATTTTTTTTGTTACCATTACTCAATATATATATATATATATATATATATATATATATATATATATATATATATATATATATATATATATATATATATATATACATAGGGCTAGCTTAAATTGTTTTTTACATTTATTGTGTGCTAGAATGCACCAATAGGAATTTAGTAAAATTATATTATTATTTAATTAAATAATGATAGATATTAAATGGTTTCCATAATTATATATATATTAAATGATATCCATAATTATAATTTTCTCTTTATGAAAATTAATTAAATTCGTCATTAATGTCAGCAATAACATTTTTTCAGAATGAATTCATATCTAGGTTTTTATGTCAGCAATAACAATATTTCAGGACTCACTCACTTAAAATACAATAAAATTGTATGAAATATGAAGAATGATGGTGTATTCTAGTAGAATATAATCTCGTTCTCCTAGAATACACTCTTATTATTTTATATATGAAATCATTCTGAAAGAATATTATTATTGACATCAATGACGAATTAAATTCGTTTCCATAAAAAGGAATTATAAATATAGATATCATTTAATATACATTTAATGTTTACTCAATTCTTATTGGTGCATTCTAGTACACTAGTACACAATAGATGTGAGAAATATTTGAACATATATATATATATATATATATATATATATATATATATATATATATATATATATATATATATATATATATATATATATATATATGTTACCATTTTAACCATTCACCACCTTCACTCCATCTTTAAACAAATATTTACACAATCTTTTCATCCATTTTTTTTTTGAAAAAATGTCTTCTTCCAAAAGGCCTATCAAAGAAAAAACACCAGTCAGAAACACCAACACCCCAATACTTTCGTTCGATCAACCAATTTTCTCACCTCTGTGTTACCACTACGGCGGTATGCTTCCGTATTTTCCACAACGACCAGCGCAACCACTACCACAAACATCACCACTACCACAACCCGACCCGGATTTTAATCCATTTGATTTTTTTTTTATCTCAAACTGAGTTTGTTCAACAAACACAAAACACAGCCAGAAACGGTCGTTTCTGATTCTGAACCGGAATTCGTTATAAAGACTTAGCCAACTAGAGTAGCAACTAAAAGAAAGGAGAAGGCGGAGGCTAGATGTTGGGAACCTTTGGAAACGTTAGTGTTGACACAATGTTGGATCGATATTTCAGAAGATGCGACGGTTGGAAAAGACCAAAAGCATGACCGCTTTTGGATTCGCGTTTTACACAGGTTCCATAAAGGAATGAACCGTGGAGAATATTGTTCAAAATATCAAGTGTACTCTAAATGGGGGAAGATGAACAAAGAAGTCATGTTGTTTAATGACTTGTGGAACAACATGAAACGTCAATGGAAAAGTGGATAAAGCGATGAAGTGATTTTGAGGAAAGCGTTGAAAGTGTATCAAAAAGAAAATCTGAAGGCTTTTCAAGTTTCTTGAAGTTTGGAATTTTTTTAAAGATAACAGGAAATGACTGAGTAGCAAAACATTTTACCAGCATATCGACAGTGGGTCAAAATGCAGCAGAACATCTGAGTCCGACCACACTACATCAGATGCTCGTGTTCAATTTGATCTGAACGAAGATGAATCTGTTCCAGTTTCACCACCTTCCCGACCATTGGGAAGAGACAAGTCAAAAAGCAAAGGCGAAGGCAAAGTGTCGGATTCAGATGATTTGAAAGAAATGGGAACCGACATGAAAAGTATAAAAGACAGAATGGACAAGATTTTGAAAATTGCTTCTGAAAGAGAGCTTCGGAAACAAAGGGAAAGCGACATGCGAGTACTAGCAATGGACACGACGAATATGACCGGGGCCGAGCTTGAAGTGGTTTTGGCGATGAAGGAGGAAGTGAAAAACCGTTACATCAATCGTGGCTAATTTCTAGTTTTTTTTTTTCAAGTTTTTAATCGTTTCGTGTGTGTGTGTTTTTTTTTTAAGTTGTAGGTTTTATGTTTCTACTTTGTTTTTCTAAATTTTTAGGTTTTTTTTTTTTTTTTTTTTTTTTTTTTAAATTAAGTAATGTATGGTATTTGTATTTTTAATTAATGAAATATTATGTTTTTAAAATTATGTTTTTTTTATTAAAAAAATAAGTTTTATTAATTAAAACAGTTAACAAAAAAAAAAAAAAAAAAAAAAACGAAACTGTGGCACCACTCCCTTGGTGTGGTAAGAAACCATACTTGAGTGGTAAAAAAATGACATGACGCTTATGTGGCGGGGGAGGGAGTGCGGTTTCGGTGGCACCACACCCTCCAGCCTTATTATTCAACTATTTTTTCTGCTTATCATGGCGTGTTTGGTATGGAGCTTTTGGAAGCGTTTCCGAGCTTCTAGCTTTTAGCTTTTAACAAAACGCTATAGTTTAAACAAAAAGTTTCGTTTGGCAGTACGAACGTTTAGTTTTTAGTTTAAACAAAACGCTCCAAATCTAAAAGTTACTTCATGTAGCGTTTAACAAAACGCTACTGAGTTTTTGAAATCAATTTCCATAATTACCTTTAAAATTATTTTTATATATTTATTTATTTTTAATCAGTTGTCCTTTTATATAATTTTATATATTTCAAAAGCTTCCAGCTACTTTTGTCAAACACTCGTATAACAAATAAAAGTCGCAGCTTTCCGCTACCAGCTACCCGCTAACCGCTTCTAACTAACAGCTACTTTTGCCAAACACGGCCTATGTAAAAACAAGGTTACTATGTTTAAAATTATTAGATAGAAAAAAGAAAAATATTAAATGTCCATATAGAAAATGCAATGCATTTCGGAATGTAAGTAAAGTTGAATTGATATGATAAGTAAATAAGCATAATACTCTAACATAGATTTTGAATGACTTTTTTTGTATACAACATAGAAGTTTTATTCGTCAATTTGTCATCTTTATTTAAAATCAATAATTTTAATCATTATCTATTTTTTTTACTTTGGATAAAATAACATATAACTGACTGTATGTGTAAAGTGATTCTCATAAAAACAAACCAGCCTTTGGCAATGATTGGCTTTAACTTTTATTGTATGTGCAAAGTGATTCTCATATAAATTGGGCCTTCAACTGAATATCAGGAAAACCGAGCACTTTTGGCCCTCGTGTGATGGTAGGAAGTTACGGGAGGGGCTATTTCCAGCAGACATTGGGAGGCCGCTTTTGGGGGTGAAACTTCTTGGGGGTGCTGTTAGTAGAGATGCTAGTTTCATTCGCAGTCTAGCCATAAAGAGAGCCGAAAACGCTGTGAATTTGATGCGCCTTCTTCCACAATTGTCTAACCCCCAAAGTGAGCTCCTTCTTCTTCGTTCTTGTATGAGTATTGCTAAACTTTTCTTTGGGTTGAGGACGTGCCAACCCGTTCACATGGAGGAGGCGCCAATATTCTTTGACAATGGATTGCGCAGGGCGATTGAGGACATTGTGGTTTGTGGGGGCCCTTTCTTTGGTGACATACAATGGCGAATTGCTTCCTTACCCATTAGGTTTGGGGGTTTGGGTTTATATTCGGCAGTAGAGGCTACCTCCTATGCTTTTGTTGCCTCACGGGCCCAATCTTGGGTATTGCAAGACCATGTCTTACGGGATAGCGGTATACATGGTATAGATTCTGATTATGATTGTGCCTTAGCATCCCTTCGCAACAAGCTTCCAGATTTTGACCTTAACAATTTTACTACTAAAGACACCGCCCCCCCCCCCCCCTAAATCCTAGAATACACTGGCGAGTGCCCTTTTTTGTAAAATTGTCCAAGATATGGAAATGCATTTCGACATGACGACTTGGCAGAAAGCGGTTTTCCAGTGCTTACGTGCACCACATGCTCAAGATTTTCTTCTGGCTATCCCTATAGATGGGCTTGGCCAACACATGTCTCCCGTGGAGTATCGTACTATTCTCAAATATCGACTTATGATCCCCATTTTCCCAGCTGACGAGATATGTCCTGTGTGTCGCAAGGCATGTTTGGACTCTTTTGGAAAGCATGCAGTTCACTGTAAAGAACTCCCGGGGTTCAAATACAGGCACGATATGGTTAGAGATGTTTTTTTTGACATATTTAAGCGTGTCGGGGTTTCTGCTAAGAAAGAGGCACCTGTTAATTTCTTGACTGATCCAACAGAAGGAAGGTCAACCCTCAGACCGGCTGACGTTTTGATTTTTGGATGGGTCGGAGGGAAACATGCATGTGTCGATCTTACATGGGTATCCCCTCTCGTGGGCCTGAGGGATGGGGGTTTCTCAGCGGGACATGCTGCTTTAAAAGCAGCCATCAGCAAAGTCACCAAACATGAGAGATCGTGCATGGAAAATCAACACGTGTTCATACCATTTGCATTTGGTACGTTTGGTTTCCTCGCACCAGATGCGGTAGAGCTTCTTAAAAGAGTACAACGAATCATGCATAGTAATGTTATATCCCCTAGATCTTCGGATGTAGTCTTTAAAAGAATTAGCTTTACCATTCAAAAAGGCTTAGCGGCACAGCTTGTTGCCCGTTTGCCATCTCACTCATTGTACGATGACAATTGAACTTGTTGTTTAAAAAAAAAACTTTTATTTATGGTCATAAAAAAAGAGTTAGAGGATATTGTCATCTTTTGAATTTTAATGGAATTTTGATGCCTGGAGGTGTTAAAGACAATCTTGAAATAAAAGTTCGATATCCCATATTACTTTCGGTTATAAACACTATTTCTATGATGTGATTACCCAATGATAGCACATGAAGTCTAGTCCAATTACATAAGCCATCTTTTGGTCGATGTTTCTTAGTAACATAACTGAACACTGACTTTTAAAATTAACTTATGGTTAAACAAACTAGAGATTTTAGGTCCATTTAGAGCATCAAGTGAGTATAAAGTCTCATCGAATAGATTGTGAAGAATCTTTGATTGGCAGATCTATATGAACTGATGTATTCTTTTTCATCTCCAGGGAACAATGAAAGCAAACAATTATTTATTCTTTGAAATACTTCATTTTTCAATGCAACTATTGCTCATTCTTCAAAATAATTTGCATTGTTGAAGTTTTCGAAAAATGATGGATATACAAACTCAATTAATGAACCTATGGCATCACAAGATTGAGTAATAAGTAGCTCCTTAGGAATATGAATAATCATTGCTATCATTAAAACCACCCGTATTTCATTCTCTTATATCCAATAACCAATTTGCAATTAACCTTATTTGTTGTACTTTAGATGGATCACTTCCAACAATCAAACTCATGTCTTTCGTTAATTTTAGTACTTTGCAATTGCTATATATATATATATATATATATATATATATATATATATATATATATATATATATATATATATATATATATATGAAGAACTTAAAGATGCATTGACAATTTCTTGTCTGCTACCATTGGAAAAAACTGGTAGAATTTATCTAAATTCACCCCCAAATATGATTACTTTGACTTTAAACAGGATATATGAGTTGCTAACATTACCAAAACTTAATACATCCTTTAAAGCGTGATCCAATGCTTCAAATGCATGCTTATGAACCATTGATGCTTCATCCCAAATAACCAGTCATGTTTTTTTAGTAATTTGGAGGCATTGTTGTTTCACTTTATAGAAAAAAGAATCTTCATTAAGGTTTAAAGGAATACCAAAGCGAGAGTGTGATGTTCTACATCCGTTTAGCAAAGAAGCAAGTTTGCTTGAAGCAACATTTAAAACAATACGTCCATTATATATTATGGTTGTTGATAACGTCTTCCATAGAAAGGTATTTCCTGTTTCACCATAACCATGAACAAAAAACAAACCTCCTTTATTATCTTCAATTTCTATCATGAGATCGTCAAGAACACCTCGTTTTTTATTTGTTAGTGAGGCAAGAAGTGTTTGAAATTTGTTTTGAAGAGTTGTGATGAAACGTCCCAAAAATACAAGGTAAAATTTTGATTTTTAAATTAACCAAATCCAACGTCCATTCATTCTAATAAGACGATAATCAAAGTATGGTAATGTATCCTCAAAACATCGGTGATACATCAAAAGATAGTGCAGAATAAAACTCTAGGGTATGCAACACGATCATGCCGAACTCTTCCCCTTGGAACCATAAGTACCTGAAAAACATTTAAACACAAAACTGTAAGCACAAAGCCTAGTGAGTTCCTCCAAAATACCACATATACATACGAGACCTGCCTAAACATACAAATGGGTCCCACTCACGAGGCTCGCCCAACATATAAACGGGCCTCACCCAGCATACAAACAGGTCCTACCCACGAGCCTCGTCGAACATATAAACGGGCCCCGCCCAACATACAACACATGAAAGAGTTACACAAACAATCTAGCATCATACACGGTATAATGTGAAGACTCACCTCGCTATTGCAGATGAAAGTGAACCACTCACACAATCCAAAATCGGGTGCTAAAAACTACCTAAACATATATACAGGGTGAACCCTTAGTTCACTAACCCAAAACAAGCAAATAATCCAGAAGTCAAAAGGCCAACGATCAAAGCTCAAGGTCAAGAGTCCGAAATTACACTTCAGCGAAATGTCACTATGTGGCGATCCCTTAGCCACGTCGTGGCATCGAATAAGACAAAACGGTCAGGTAGCCTCCTAGTCGCCACAACGTGGCAACCAAGGTGTCATGGCGTGAGAATTGGGTTTTAACAACTTAACTGGATAAGTTGTTTTCTTTGTCCTTAAGAGCTCCAAAGCTTAGATCTTATTCTTCCCGAGATTTTGATGGATAAAGTTTCCAACTTTGTCCATTAAGACACCCCACTATGACGAAATCTCCAACCCTAAGTACTTAATGACATCCTAAGGCATAAGCTAACCCATTAAGCTCTTAATCAACCAATTCACCCAACTAACTTTCTAGAATACTTTCATACCCAAAATACGCCATAAAAATCTGTGCTTTATGGACATACATGTCTCACCTATAAAAGGTCAAAACGAAGGAAGAAAAGGGCTCAAACTTATGCATGAGACTAAATAAGGAATCCTAGATATCGAACATATATCACCAAAATGATCTCAAGGATCCATAAAGTTGCAAACTTTATGGTATCCATCCATTCCAACTTTCACAACATGAAGAATAAGGGGCAAATTAAGATCTAGAATCATGAAATTTAAAATTTTGAGTCTTTAATACTTACAAAAGTCCAGAAGATGTTCTAGAAGATGAAGATGATGTGTGCAAGGCGAACTACCACACCAAACGGGCTTCCTTCTCCTTCAAGAGGCCAAAAACACCACAAGTTTCTTCAAAAATGAGATCAATGAGGCTAGAACTGATTAGGGTTTGAAAAAAGAGTATTGTAGGTTAAGGGTGAGCAAACCCTAACTCATACATTCCTTAAATATGGCTTAAGACCCGCTAATTAGGGTTTTTGTCCTTAGATGGCTGCCACACAATGACATAGGCGACTTAAACAAAGTTTGCGAACATTCTTGATATGTCGTGTTATGGTGGTGTATCCACCACATCGTGGCAACCCATAACTTAATTAAGTTAAATTAAATTAAATACCTCAGGAGCCCGGATGTTACAACTCTCCCCCACTTGAATCAGACTTCGTCCTTGAAGTCCGTTGCTACAAATAACTCGGGGTAATGCTCTCTCATCTCCTCATCGGGTTCCCATGTCCATTTGAAACTCTTTCGATGCTGCCATTGCACCTTCACCAACTCTAGTACCTTGTTGCGTAAGGCCTTGGTCTTCCTGTCAAGAATTGCAACTGGTCACTCCACATAGTTTAGGCGCTCGTCCACCTGAATATCATCCAACAGAACTATTGTGGAATCATCAGCTAAACACTTCTTCACCTAAGAGACATATAACATATTGTGGATCTAGCTGAGCTCATCAGGAAGATTCAATTAGTATGCAATATTGCTCACCCGGGTGATAATAATGAAGGGATCCATCTTGTCTCGCTTCCGAAATCGGATGATACACTTCCAAGGTGACACCTTCAGAAGCACATAATCTCCCACCTAAAACTCGAGGTCTGATCTCCTCCAGTCGACATTACTCTTCTGGCGACTCTGTACAGTCTGAAGCCTACCACACACCTGTTGTATCAACTTGTCTCGCTTCCGATATCGGATGATACACTTCCAAGGTGACACCTTCAGAAGCACATAATCTCCCACCTGAAACTCGAGGTCTGATCTCCTCTAATCGACATTACTCTTCTAGCGACTCTGTACGGTCTGAAGCCTAGCGTACACCTGTTGTATCAACGTAGTAGTACCCAACTTGTCTCGCTTCCGAAATCGGATGATACACTTCCAAGGTGACACCTTCAGAAGCACATAATCTCCCACCTGAAACTTGAGGTCTGATCTCCTCCAGTCGACATTACTCTTCTGGCGACTTTATACAGTCTGAAGCCTACCGCACACCTATTGTATCAACTTAGTAGTCCTGAGTACCATCCCGATACTCCCCATAACTTGTTGTCCAACCCTGACCCAACAAATTGGGGTCCGACACTTCCTTCCATAAAGCATCTCAAAGGGAGTTCGATCGATACTAGCATGATAAATGTTGTTGTAGGAGAACTTGGCCAAGGGTAGATATGTATCCCAACTTCTACCAAAATCCAACACACAAACCCAAAGCATATCATCGAGCATCTAAATTGTCCGCTCACTCTGTCCATAAGTTTAGGGATGATAAGTTATACAAAATTGCAACCGAGTACCTAACTCCTCATGGAATTTACTCCAAAACCTGGAGGTGAAATGAACATCCCGATCCAAGATCACTGAAATCAGTACCCCATGATGTGCAACTATCTCACGTGATACTCTCCTGAATAGGAATAAAATGCATGCTCTTGGTCAATTGGTACATGATGACCCAAATCGAATCCACCCCATGCGCTATCATCGGTAACTTGGTGATAAAATTCATGGCAATCTACTCCCATTTGGACATGGGAATATCCAACGGCTGTAACTTGTCGTGAGGTCTCTGATGTTCGGCCTTGACTTTCCAGAAAGTCAAGCACCTCTCCGCGTACCATGCTACATTCCTTTCATGCAGGGCCACTAATAATCAACGCTAAGATCTCGATACATATTCTTCGCTCCAGGATGAATTGAAAACTTCAATTTGTGATCCTATCCCATCAATACCTGCCGCGCACCTCCCAAATAAGGAATCGTGATCCTTCTATTCAAGGCTACACAAATCATGACTGTCGTAATCAAAAAATGAGATCTAACCCATGATCCGCTCACTCTTCTGGTATTCCTCATTCATAGCCTCGACTTGTGCCTCGAGAATCCACTACAATAATGGGGTAACAATCGTCATCCTCAAACAGAGATTCAAATAAGTACATCGCTCACTTTGCAACTTAGCGCACCGAACACCATATTGGCCTTTCTAGACTAATATAAATTATTACAAGTATAGTCCTTCACCATATCAAGCCACCTACGTTGCCTCATGTTGTAACATCCTGATTTCCAGGTATGAGAATTTTTATTAAAGGGAAAATTTTCCTGGGAACTCGTCGAGTTGATGGCCTCAACTCGACGTGTTGAAAGTTTTTGGGCGGATCTTTTTGGACCAACTCGACGAGTTGGAGAGGAAAACTCGATGAGTTTGTGGCTAAATATGAAACCTTAATTTTTAGGGTGTTGCACCCTATTAAAGGCCTTAAGTCCCATTGATGGCCTCCTTAATCGCCTCCTCTATGCAGAAATCCTAGAATTCATGCATCTTACCCCAAGTTGAGTGTGCGAGCTTAAAAGTTACTTCTTTTGGTCTCATTTTTTTTTGAAATAGCTTGAATTTGGTGGTGCCTAGCTTGAAGGGAAATCTATAGATCCAGAATCTCCTTGAGTTTAGCTACTCTTTTGAGGTAAAAAGTCGAAAACTTTCTTATCTATTTGCTTAGATCTCTTCCATGGAAGTTTATTGTCATATTTGACTCATTTTTGGATTGTTCATGGGGTTGAGCATTTCATGGAGTTATCACTTTAGATCTGGACGTCTGATGGCCTCTTTTGGCTTAAAGTTGCAAACTTTATTAATTTCTAGGCCTCTTTCATGCTTAAGATCCTTTATTAAGCTTTCCTTGAGAGTAAGAGCCTCTTTGGGGCATGCATGAACGTAAAGTTGGTAACTTTACGTTATTTTCCAGCTCTTGGGTGCCAGATCTACATCTTGAATCATTGGACTTGATGAAAAAGGACATAATGTGTAAGAGGGTAAAACTCGACAAGTTTTCCAACCAACTCAGCGAGTTGGTTAGGATTGTTCCCCACGTTCTGAATGCTAAAGGAATTAATAGGTACACTCGACGAGTTGGGTCAACATGGACTGTTGACCTTGACTATTGACTATTGACTTTGACTTTGACCATGGTTGACCAAGCTTGACTCTTGAGGGCATTCTGGGTATTTCAGGGTTTTGATGGAAATGGTCACATGGTGGTTGTAGGCATTTGAGTCAGGAGCTAAAAGTTGAGAGTTGGATCTTATCAGTCAGTGCTGCTTGTGAGGTGAGTTCCTTACTATACTTGCGGGTCAAAGGCACCAATGCCGGCCCAGTGGATTTATTTAGGTGTTGTTTATTTTTTGGAAGCAATAGTTCAAGAAGTCTGCGAACCACCTCTGCAATCCTCTACAGTAGAAGACGTGGACCAAACGGCTGCAGCCTGTAATAAGAAGCTTGTTTGTTTTTTAACCTCTGCAGACTGCTGCAGTAAATTGAAATTTAAATAAATTAACTTTACGAAATTAAAGTAGCTTTTCAAAAAAAAAATTAATAATTTTAGTCTTACAACATTGAAATAAAATTCATTACATTTTTTTTATAAAAACATTCAATACTATTAAATACTATTTACAAATTAAATGAATTAACATTAAAGTTACATTGTTTTAGCTAAATAACATCTTTATGAATTGCTGCAAACTACTCTTGATTTGGAGCTCCTTCACAAAAACTTGATTCAACACTTGGAACAACATTCTTTTGGCTCCTTTTTGCCTTTGCTCCACCTGCTTCACAAATACAATTATGATTACAAAGAGTATAAATACATCACATTTTTACTAGCATATTTCTAATTACAAGCATATACCATTTGACCATTTGCATTTGTTACTAGAAATGTGCAAGACCAAACAAAATGTAATTAAATTACACTTCAATATTCTCTCAAGCATTTCATCGAGCACCTGTAGTGCACAACTTGTTTCCCTCTTAAATTACTACCACTAGATGTATACTATCCATTCACTCTTTAGATATCCAATTTAGTGAAGAAAGGAAACATATACATGGTTGGAAGCAAATCAGAATAACAAAATCAGATTTTTCATTGACATGCATCAAATCAACATAAACTTACAAGAATTAGGTCGAACTCAAAGCCAATGCCATGAATATTTTTAGGAGCTCCATGGTTCGGTGCTTCAAGAGGTGAAGAAGTGAAATACAATATGGGTTCTGTTATTTGGGGAGATTAGGTGAAAATTCTTTACATCTCAGCAACAATATTGGTACTCAAAGCAGAAATTTGGTACTACACAGCATAAAATCGGTACTAAAACAAGAAATCAGAAAAAAAAACCTAACCTGTCAATGTTGAAGACGATGGCAGCAAAGAACGAGCACCCGACAGCAACAGTGGCGACCGGCGAGAGGCAACGGCCGACCGGCGAGCGGTTGGAGTCGGCGATTGACGAGAGAAAGCTGAGAACGAAGAAGGAGAACGGCTGGAGCGATCTTCCGTGTTTCTTTTTTTTTTGTTTAGGACGTTTTTTTGTGTTTATTAGGTTAGAAGAGGTGAGAAGAGCCAAGCCCAATGCTATGTGGTGAAGAGGACGGGAAGAGGTTTTGGAGCCCGAAGTCTTTTAGAAAACAAACTGCTGCGGACTTAAAAGTGTTGCGCATGTGCTGCGCCACACAGCACTAAGAGGTTTGAAGAGGTATTTTCAAAAAAACAAACACCACCTTACTGTTATGCATGTTGCTATGCTGTTATGATCTGTTAGATCGGTATCCTAGAAGATTGGATGTTGCTATGTTGTTATGATCTGTAGATCGGTATCCTGGTAGTTAGGATAATGCTATACTTAGTGGTCTATTAGATTTTTTTGACTGGTTGTAGACTGTTATATGATGATCTGTTATATGTGCACATGCTTGATTGGTGGCTGAGGCTTTTCTGCTTTGTGCGTAAGCCAATAGACCGGGGCATTCCAACCCGATGGTTGAGGGTCGGGGGTATTCCATCCCAAGGATGATTAGACCCATAGTATGTTGGCATTCCAACCAGATGGTTGAGACCTGGGGTATTCCAACCCGAAGGTTGACTAGACCCATAGAATATTAGCATTCCAACCCGATGGTTGAGGGCCTGGGGCATTCTAAACTGATGGTTGTTTGGGCCCATAATATGCTATTATTATATTTGTGTTGTTGTTTGTATTGGTATTTTGGGGGAACTCACTAAGCTTTGGGCTTATAGTTTTGGATTATGTTTCAGGTAATTCCTAGGATCGTGAGAAGGCGAAGGTGTGATCGTGCACCTCCTCATGTTTTTGTTTCATGATTTTGGGATATCTCTGATATGGAACTTATTTTGAAAACAAGTTGTAAACAATGATGATTTTGAATGTTTTTAAAAGTTTAAAATTTTCATGAATTTTATGGGTGTTACACATGCTCAGATTCGGCTGATCCATTAAATACCTCAAACTCTTATGATATGTATAGATGGTACAAAGGACCCCATAAAGGTAATGTTTCCAAATCTTGAGGCGAAAACAATAGCACCCAGCTCCAAATCATGTGTAGGATAATTTGCCTCATGACGCCTCAACTGACTCGATGCATAAGAAATCATGTAACCCCTCTTCATAAGCACTGCACCTAAACCCATAATCGAAGTGTCATAGTAAACCATAAAGTTGGCCACACCCTCGGGTAGAGCCAAAATTAGAGCCTCATATAACTTCCGTCTCAACGTCTCAAATGTCGTCTGCTACTCAGCCCCCCGATAGAAAGTAACGATCTTCTTTGTCGATGCATAAGCAATCACATAACCCCTCTGCATAAGCAATGCACCTAAACCCATAATCGAAATGTCATAGTAAACCATAAAGTCGACCTTGCCCTCGGGTAGAGCCAAGATTGGAGCCTCACATAACTTTTGTCTCAAGGTCTCAAATGTCGTCTGCTACTCAGGCCTCCGACAGAAAGTGACGGTGTTCTTTGTAAATCTTGTCAATGGGACTGCTATCCTGGAGAAATTCTCAATGAACCTCCAGTAATATCCTACTAAACTAAGGAAACTCTAAATCTAAGACCTCGAAACCTCCCATTGCATCACGACTTCCATCTTGGCCGGATTGAGCAGTATACCCTTTTGGTTGACGAGGTGCCCTAAAAATATACCTAACATAGCTAGAACTTGCAGTTGGAGAATTTGGCATAAAGCCTCTACCTTCTCAGAGTCTCTATAACCTCCCACAAATGATCCTTATACTACTCCTTCATCTTAGAATAGACCAAGATATCATCGATAAATATAATCACAGACCGGTCCAACATCGGCTTGCAAAAATTATTCATGAGATCTATGAATAACCCAAAAGGCATCACCACAAACTCGTAATGACCATAATAAGTCATGAACGCTATCTTCTGAATATCCTCATCCTGAACCCTCATCTGCTGATAACCCGTAAGAAAATTGATTTTAGATAACCAAGATGCACCCTATAAATGATCGAACAAAATCATCGATCCTCGGGAGTGGGTAACTGTTCTTCACCGCCAACTTGTTCAACTCCCGGTAGTCAATGCACATCCAGTGTGAACCGTCCTTATTCTTCACGAATAGGATCGGTGCTCCCCATAGCAAACTACTTGTCCTGATAAATTCCTTCTCTAACAACTCCTGCAGCTATGTAGACAACTCCTGCATCTTTGCAGGTGCTAAACGATATGATGCCTTGGCTATCGTAGCCATACTGGGAACCAAATCAATCCAGAACTCCACCTGCCTCTCGTGAGTCACTCCCGAAAAATCCTCAAGAAACACATCGAGATAATCCCGAACAATAGGCACATCATCAATGATCATCTTCCCCTCAACTCGAGTATCAGACACATACGCCAAAAATCCATAACATCCTTGCTATAGGTATCTCATAGCTTTCGTAGCTAAACAAAGAGTTGACCCATGTTGTGCATCCTCGCCATGAATAACCGATTCTCCCCCACTTAGTGTTCTAACTCTCACTAGATGGTGTCGCAGTCAATCATATCCCCATTAAGGCTCAATTAGTCTATACCCATAATTACCTTTATCTCGCATGATGGAATGGGAACCAAGTCAATTGGGTATCTCTCACTGAAAACCTCCAAAATACAACTCCAATGAACCCTCGTAACCCTCATCGGAAGATCATCAACAATCTCAACCTCCAATGGGCAATCTAGTTCACTAGGAGCTCGCCATATGATGTTGTATTTGAAATTTGACTAGGGTAATAACTAGGTAGTAAATCGACGAACATAACGACTAGTTACAAAGTTGTGTTTGAAAGTTGATCAGGGTAATAAATAGGTATAATGTTTTCCTAGTAAATTGGCCATCATAACTACTAGGTATAATGTTTTTCCTAAAGTTTAGTCAGCGTAACGACTATGCATAATATTATCCTAAAAAGTTGGGCATGGTATATA
Organism: Lactuca serriola; assembly: GCF_051521515.1. Lineage (NCBI taxonomy): Eukaryota > Viridiplantae > Streptophyta > Magnoliopsida > Asterales > Asteraceae > Lactuca > Lactuca serriola. The sequence goes on from NC_136412.1 coordinate 121,628,949, forward strand.
CTAGGTATAATATTATTCTAACATTCTGGGCTTAGTTATTAGTAACACTATAAAATTAGTAATATCTATAAAATAGTGAAGTATTAGAACATGTATTCCCCGTAAAAAAATTAGAAAATTTATAAATATGGGGTCGTGAACCAATCCTTGAAGCGTGCTTTTGAATACCTGAAGCAAACTGTTGGATCATCGAAAGCTCGGGGACCACTCGGGAGGTAAGAAAATCTCCAATTGAGAGAGAGAGAGAGAGAGAGAGAGATAAAATGAGTGAATTATGGAGGTGTATAGTTTATTTTTCGGACTTTCCTATTTATAGGAGTTTTTGGAGTGTGTACTGCATCGTGCCGCATGTCCTATACACAAGGCTACATTAGGGAGCTGCCACATGTCTTCCCTGCATTGTGCCGCATCAACCGTATCCTGACGGATCTAGACATTAAAAATGTGTGTCGTGTATGACGCGCAGTAGTGCATGCATGACTGTAACATCCTTTAATTTTCAGAACCAATTAAAATTTTATTTACGCTTTAAATATCATTTATTTATATTTCTGGAAAATCTCAATACGATCATTTTGATTACAAATATTTGTTCCAAAATTTTAAAACCCTAACGATGTCATAACCAATAAAAATCATACAGACTTGATCGTCCTGAATACTATTGCAGGTTATCTCTTAATCACTCAGCATCCTAACCAAGTTCCAGTAGCTTAAGTCTTGATACGTGTGATACATATAAACTATGTGGGTCGGGTTGGGGAAACGTGGTGAGATACATAGGGATGTCAATCCCACAACATTGATATGATAATATATATTAGTTATCAGACCTACAAAACTAATTGTTACCATACTATATCCATATAGGCTTACATTCCTACATATCTATTCTTACCGACCCTCGCAGATCATAGGCCATGATTGTCAAGGGAAAATTATCTCGCCTGATGAACCATAAAAAGATTGACTATATAGCTAGGGGCTTCCTTGAACTGTATAAATCACAAAGAATATGTAGACATGCCATTACACTTGTCTGATCAGGACATACCATTTCTGGTTATCCAAGTATATGTAGGTATACCATTATAATTTTCTGATTGGGACCCACCATATTTGGTTATCCGAAAGGGAATACTATATCGTACTCCCGCACAGAGTTACCATACATCGACACCTAAAGTGTCATGAAACAAAACTTTACTCTCTGTTCCTAGGTTACGCACATTCTCCTAACGAGACTACCATATATCAAACTTAATTGAACTAAGTACCTTCCGCTAGTCTAAGTTTATCCCTAGACTAGATTACAGTGCCTATAACAAACTTTTAATACCAACTCTATTCTTGGGCGACACTAACCTATATCTAGTGTATTTATATTCCCTACAGAGCATTATGTATTATTATTCTTTAGTTTTCTTAGCAATGCTACTTTTAGTACTATTATTTGATATTATCTATTTAATCCTAACATTAAATAGAACCCTATCTTGTTCGCACATAGCATAATATATACATATATTAACATACAATCCAAGCAATAAGCATATAAATCATATACGATTCTCATCATATATTTAATACTTTAATTAAATACTTGTATTAAATCATGTTCATGAAATGGACTATGCACTCACCTGACTTAGGTGGGTGATTGGTGATCTGGGCAGAGTTCCGCCTAATACGTTAGATATTCCCATGGCCTAAGTTTAATTAGTACATAGTTTTAGTCTAATGATCCTGGTAACTAATAATAGTCTAGATCCTCACTAATCTCAATGTCTACATTAAGATCTATCAAGTAACGATCAGCCAGGCAAGACAGTTGTGACGCATGATCATTTCGACATATAGTTTTTCTGAAATCTAACAACCAAGCGAACGTGACCACTCTACACACCTCTCCCATAAGTAGGTCAATCAATATTATGACTTGGAATCACTCATAATGTAACTGATGGGATTTAGCTATAAGAACATCCTATGTGCTCATACAAACCCTAATGCTTGGATCTAGGTTTCTCTATTGTACATGCAATTCATCCAAGACTATAAACCCTAGATCTAGGATATGATAATCAATATAACATATAAATTAGGGTTTAGATCATACCTTGATTGTTATGTAGCAATAACAATCTCAAATCCTTCTTGTATTGACTTTAGAAAGCTTAGAGTTACAAATGTCACTCCTCTAATGGTTCACAAACACCAAGAGCAAGAGGATGAAGAGGAGAAGAGAAGGAGGCTGCCCAAAATGTGTGGAAACCCTAAAGAACAAGTTCTCCACGTTTTTGGAGCATAAGGGTTCTATATATAGGGAGGCTATTAGGGTTATCTAACAAGGAAACCCTAATTTGGATGCTTAAGCCCTAAGCAACCCATGGACTCCTTTCCTTAAAGGCCTTGGACGATTTCCAATGGGTTTCCCCATAGAATTCGTCCATCCTTATAATATAAGGCAATCCATAGGCCAATTGAAATTATCTTATAATTAGAATTCCAGTCCCTTAAGTTTAATTAATCTCTTTTAGTCACAAACTTAATTCTTATTAATTATTGACTAATATTAATTAAACAATATGATTTCTCCTTTAATATATTATTCCCATAATATATTAATAAATCATATTTAATCCTTTGTCTCCATAATTCATCCTATCAAGTTGCTTTGGTGAAGGCAACCCAAAAGGACCATGCACCATCGGGTCAAGTACATACCAAAATAGTTATGGACTTAGACACTAATCCAACAGTCTCCCACTTGGATAAGTCTAATAACTATTATGCGTATGACTTCAGATCCTGATCTGCATTCGTAGCTTTCCAAAGCCGCTGTCAACTCTAAATATACGCATGTCCTTTAGATAAGGGATCATATATTCCTCCATTCTAGATATCGTATGAGACATGATTTCTAATCATTCTCTCTATACTATATCTCGACTTCCGATTTATGACAACTGACTAATTAAACAAATCAAATTAACCCTAGCCCGGCCGAGCATTTACGTTTGTCATCACTAAATCATCGAGGGGCCCAAAGATATCGCTTTTATCCTACTTTGGATAAAAGGAACGGATAAACTTTGATTCAATGCTCTCTTGCACTCACTCACCGAATCACACACAACAATATCTTTTATGACACCAAGTTACTGGTGCGTTTGCATATTATCAATGTGCAACCGATTTGCAAGATACAACTCACAAATCTCGATTTCAAGAATATAAGATGTTATCGTCTCACCAATCACTCGTGATATAATTCATGGAGTGATCCAAGTGAGCGTGGGTTTAATCCAATGCTCAAATCATATTCATAAGCACTCATGAACGTTGCAGCAAACATTTGCTTATGTCTAATACTCTTTAGACAATCCACACACCAATTCACGACAGTCTTTATTCATACCTACTTCCAACATATGAACGACTATGGCCCGTTCGAATAATTTGACTGTTCTAAACCAATTAAATTATTCAGAAAGTCAAAACATGCAAAGTGAAACACAAGAATAATACTAATCCGATATGGCCTCAAACCTTTGAGCATAAATAAAACACCTTTTATTTATCACCATATCGATTACTCATTATTTGTTGTTTCGGGTAATCAACTTCTTACTTGAATTATTACAACACTTGTCCCATGCTCTTGGCATGCACACAATGTTTACCTATGGTTCTTACTTTGTGAAATAGATCAAATGAACACATTTCCAATCATACTCATTTCACAACTCCCAATGCTTTTCACAAGTGAAAGAATATCAAATTCTTGTCACTTATGGAATATGCTAGATTCTAACATTTTATGCAATGATCCTTTTGTAATGTCACTGCACTAAAGTCACAATGACTATTGCTAATGAAATTACAAAGTCCTCTATCGGAGATTGTTTCAAGACAATTCCATAGATGTGATGTCTCTCACTCAAGGTACATTCCTTTGAACATCCTTTTGCATAAAAGTTTTTAATCTAGACATTGATTCTCAATTTCCAACTCCCAATATGGAAACATTTCCATATTTTCCATATGACAACTCATTCTTAATAGAATCTTATCTATTCATAATAATGTCGATAAGGTCCATCCAATACTATACTTCCAACTACTCACAAGCGACCAATCCTCGGCGAACTTTGGATTGTCCTTTGATAGTTGTCTAATTATCTTAGTCAAAACCGATTCTTGTCCTTTTCCTTCTAAATGCACTAGACATTTGGAAAATTTTAGAATGGTCAAATATTATAGCATTTGCCATCGATCCTATACCCGAAGCGTATGCGACACGATGCATAATGTCTTACATAAAGATTCGATACTTTATCAATCTTCTGCCATAATATTTTATGTGCTACATTCTCTCAATTCGAAATATGAAGAGGAATGCCGTAATCATAATCGAATTTTAAGAACGCACTATGTTTCATTGACTAAATTTATTAACATTCCACAACCTAAGCCTTTAGATTTGAAACGAAGCATAATATTATCTCCCTTAATTATAGCAAAACAACTTTTTAAGCATTGCGACTTTGCAAAGTATGACTTTTGTTTTTCTATAATTAATATTGCTAACTTGCAATACTTTCCATAATAATCATGCAATCATAACATTTATGTTCCCACTATCATGATAATTATTATAAACATAACACTTATGCTCCCACTAGCTTTGACATGTATTCAGAAACCAGCTTAACTTGCAGAAAAATAATACTTATTGAATTTCTTAAGTTCATGTTTCTAATACCTAATGCTTTGATAATCCTTTATCTAAGCTTATACACCTTTCCCTTTGATATCTCATATATGTGTCTAATCAATTCAGACTAATTGCCAAATCTCACAATTCAAATCATGGAAAGGGATACTGTAACCATAATCAAATTCGAGAATCCAATTTTCATAGTCACTATCTTTTTAAAATCTCTCTTAGTGAAAGCATTTCCTCACAGTCATTTTCATGAAGGAGGGAATCTTATGACACTTAGATTTTAATGGTGTATGTGTTCCTATCCATGTGAATTTGTTAAAACCAAAGTTTACGACAAATTCAAACTCATATGGACCGAACTTTCTTAATCTTGACTTCTTGCCTTATGGTAACACAGTTGCCCACCATGTCTTCCAAGTAGTTAAGCAACTCACCCTTTCTTATCAATGTACTTTCCATTGATCAAGGTGTCTGCCTTTTATGCGTTCAAATGAGAACTCATAGAACTCACATGCATAATTAACTCAACTGGAATGGCACAGAAACAAAATAGTGTCAACACGATAGGTTGTAAACCTCAACTCGTGTGCTAGTGATGATCGATAAAGTTTATTTTGATTTGTTCTTGAAACCTTTCAAGACCATTAAGACTCCCACTGACTCCTTGACATATAAGATTCTTTTGTCAATAAAAATTTCTTGACAAATATTCAAGAGTTAGTGTAGTTATTATCAAAACACTTCATAAATTGGTCCTAGTTGGTCTTTGTTTTATCCAAGACATCACAACTTTCCACATTTGATGAATGTTATAAACCTTCTTAATACTTATCACTCAATGTCACAATCTTAACTCTAAGACTTGTTTTGGAACGAAGTATGATTGACTTCTTGATTTAACCATTTCTTCAATTCTTGATTCCTTTTCTTAGACATACAATTGTACTAAGACTCACTTATAGGATCAATTGAGATATGGTTCTTAATCATTAAGACTTATCATAAAGCATAAAAGGTACTCTCCCTTCTTCTTAGAATGGAGAAACTTTTATCTTTCTGCCTACTTGATTCTTCTTATTCGTTCTGCTATTGATTTAAACTTTTTCAATCAATTCAGAATTACACTTAATCTTATAAGTATAATCATATTTACTAAACCTTTAGTAAATCATGACGAATATCTTTGTTACTCTTATGGTGGACTTGATCAACACGCAACTTTGTGTACTCGATCTCCTAGTCCTTCACTTGACACTTTGTCAATGAATTAGTCTAATTTCCAAATATGAAATTTCTCATTCATCGTGCAACCAAGTTGCATGATTCCAAGTTTCTGTCCAATTGAAACTTGGGCGATGAGAAACTCTCCCTATTTGGTAAATTCTCAACATTTCCATAAACAACATAATTAAGAATCAAATCCATTATTGCTAATATTAGAAACCCTTAAACTATCAATTTTTCATGCATGCCATTACAAGGATAAATAAATAATATAAAATCAAAATTTATTTTATTGCGGAAAAATTTGTCCTTACATTGCAATTCATTGAAAAACTATGCTAATACATATTTCTAAGCAATCTAATTCTAACTCTAAGTAGTAGATCAAGAATCTAATCTTCAAATAATGCGATCGAAATCCATTTCTTCACGATTAGATTCTGCTCACTTCTTCCCTTATGCTTCCTCTCTTTTCTTCGATCCTACAAAACATCAATTGTAATCTTATCACATTATGTATTAAGAATCTAGAATAGGAGCTTAAAAGAGTTAGTCAATGGATTTTACCTAAAGCAGAGCCATACATTTTGACTCTCCCATCTCTTAGATCTCCTAGGTAAATAGGGCAACTTCGTCTCCAATGCCCCTTCTCTTGGCAATAAAAGCAAACTGACTCTTTTGGAACAGGACATGGAACTACTTCAGACATTGCCTTTCTCTTATGGTCAAACTTTTTGATCATATCATGTCTTTCGTTGCCATTGTCTATATCCATAGAGGTCTTGAAGGCAGATTCATCAATCAACTTTGCTTTTCTATTGCGCCAAACCATTGCTGATTCAGCAGGAATAAGCATATAGGTGAGATCTATAAGGGTCACGTCGCAGTTCATCATATAGTACTCTCTTACGAACTCACTATATGAGTTAGGAAGTGACTGAAGAACCCAATCAACAACCATCTCCTCACAGACAACAGATCCCAACATTCTTAACCTATCAATATGTGACTTCATCTCTAGGACGTGTGCACACACTGACTTTCCTTCTTTATGTTTACTTGCCAAAAGGGCTTGAGTGAGTTTGAACTTTTCAAGTCTTCGAACTTGTGGGTTAAGGAGAATAATTGGAGGAGGTGGAGGAAGTGAAGTATGATTTCTTGTTCCTCGATCGAATTGTGGAATATCATCTTCTTGTGGAATGCTTGTTCCACGGGATTTGGGAAGACCATAGTTGTCATACTTTGACATCTACAAAACGGGAGAAAACAAATTCAAGTTAGTTGATTGATTGAGTCCTTAATAAATCACCCAAATGAGATATTAAGGCTAGGACCCAACACAATACGCTATAACCTAGAAAAGAGATGCCGTAATCTAGTTGCAGAATATTTGAAGGTAAGTGAATGACGATTCACTAATTTCCACCATTAAAAACGAAAAAGAAATTTAGGTTTTAAATCTATGAAAACTCCTAGATTCTTTGAGATTCATTGAACATTTCAATGGCATGTTTAAATCTCGATATGCCCCTCTAGTTTGTGACTGGGATGCCGAGGATCACAAAGCGGGTGTGAATAACCATGCAAACTTACATGGTGCCCTCACATGTTACAGTCACCTATTCGATGTGCCGGTAAACCACACACGCTCCACCGAACTATGACAAACATTAAGTCACCCTTTGCTACCTTTGCTTAGAACCATTTAGTGTGTCGGTAAACCACACACGCTCCACTAACGTCTTCGCAAGGGCACAAAGTGTAATTTCATGGAATTGCATCAATTCACTTTTGCCTAAGTAACTAGGATTGGGAATTTGTAAAATATTTAGTTACTTTTGTACTTCATTATACTTATAATGGAAAGTTCTGTCCTATCCTACCCGTTCGGCTAACGACCCTCCACTAGTCAAGAGTGCGGTGGGTAAGAGTGGATACCCATTCAATCGCCATTTTATAGGCAATTTCCTTAAACACCACTTATAGACTAGCTTCGTGAACGAATCCTACTAACGGTAAGACTGACTTTTACTCATACATATATATAATGTTAGACTTTTAATGTTATATATAGTATAAGGTGTATTTTACACTTTTAAAATACTAGGTGGTTAAATTTAACAATTATACTTTTAATTCAATTAAATTGTAAACCAAAACTTTATGCATTTATTAAACCTCTTTTAATTATACACTTTAATTAATTAATAAAACCATAAGGGTGTGATTTGAACTTTTCAAAACAATACTAGGGTTTTAGAATTTAACATTCCTAAATTAAACCTTTTAATCAACTTTTAAATTCCAAAACTTGAGGGCTAGTTTTTGAAACCTTTTCAAAACATTAGGGTTTCAACTATTTAAATTTCAAAACTAAACTTTTGAGTTTAAATTTAAACTATAAAACCTAAAGGGGAAAAATTGAAATTTTTCATAACACAAGGATCAAATAACAAATAATATAAATTAAACAATTAATTTCATCATTATCTATATTTGACCTAATTTTCAATTTCTTGCAAAATAAGTTACCCAATTAATACAAATAATCCAATCTTTATCATATAAGGAAGTTATTATCTAATCAATTGGTAATTATCTTGTGTTTTTGGCAAGGATATTCATTAAGAAATAATAAAATTCGTATTTTATAGGTTTAAAACGAATATGGTAATAATTCCTAAGCAAAACAGCAACAAAATCCGAAGTTTACTCTGTCTGACGCTCGGACTCGCCGAGTCACACTTTGGAACTCGCTGAGTAGGGCTGACTCGCCGAGTCCAAGTAGTGACTCGCCGAGTCAGGTCGAACAGTAAGCCAAAATTCGATTTTCAGCTACATAATGCATCAATACAATAGAATCCAATCAAGGCTCTGATACCACTGATGGGTTTTAGCTATAGGAACATCCTATGTGCTCATACAAACCCTAATGCTTGGATCTAGGTTTCTCTATTATACATGCAATTCATCCAAGACTATAAACCCTAGATCTAGGATATGATAATCAATATAACATATAAATTAGGGTTTAGATCATACCTTGATTGTTATGTAGCAATAACAATCTCAAATCCTTCTTGTATTGACTTTAGAAAGCTTAGAGTCACAAATGTCACTCCTCTAATGGTTCACAAACACCAAGAGCAAGAGGATGAAGAGGAGAAGAGAAGGAGGCTGCCCAAAACGTGCGGAAACCCTAAAGAACAAGTTTTCCACGTTTTTAGAGCATAAGGGTTCTATAAATAGTGAGGCTATTAGGGTTATCTAACAAGGAAACCCTAATTTGGATGCTTAAGCCCTAAGCAACCCATGGACTCCTTTCCTTAAAGGCCTTGGACGATTTCCAACGGGTTTCCCCATAGAATTCGTCCATCCTTATAATATAAGGCAATCCATAGGCCAATTGCAATTATCTTATAATTACAATTCCAGTCCTTTAAGTTTAATTAATCTCTTTTAGTAACAAACTTAATTCTTATTAATTCTTGACTAATATTAATTAAACAATATGATTTCTCTTTTAATATATTATTCCCATAATATATTAATAAATCATATTTAATCCTTTTTCTCCATAATTCATCCTATCAAGTTGCTTTGGTGAAGGCAACCCAAAAGGACCATGCACCATCGGGTCAAGTACATACCAAAATAGTTATGGACTTAGACACTAATCCAACAGTAACGTCCCAAAAATCATGACATGATTTTTTTTGTTTTTAGATTAAGAAATCGTTAATACATATCTTTCCCATAAAACCAAGGTAAACAAGGTTTAGCAAAACATAATCAAATTTGAGTAATTCATAGAATGTGGAAACACATGGTGTGTGCTCTGGAATCATCCCGAGCTCTTCCATTTGAAAATCAGAGTACCTGAAACATAAATTGAAAACCATAAGCACAAAGCTTAGTGAGTTCCCCAAAATACCACATACACACAACCACCAAATATCATGTGACATACATATAGTTGCCATGGGCCGCCCCATGGTTTTTACATGGAATGCCATGGGATCCCCCTATAGTATGATATCTAGGTGCGATGGGCTCCCCATGGTCTTTACCTGGAATGCCACGGGCTCCCCCTATGATCTGATATCCAAGTGTCATGGGCTCCCCCATGGTCTTTCATGCAAGTATCACAGAGACAACTAGCATTCTATATAACAAGTAATGGGCTGACATTGGTGCCTTCGACCTATGGATATAGTGAGAAGACACACCTCACACTGCTGAAACACACAAAAAATCCTTGGCTGCTGACTGGCAGATCCCCGAACTATCAAAGTCAAAACATAACCCAATTAGCAATTGGGTTCCATTCCATAGCCATAACTCCATACTTGGGGTAAAAGACCATTTTACCACTAAGCTATCTGGGTCCAAGACTAAGGCCCAAACTCACAATCTGTGAGACCCAAAGGCCAACTAATCAACCAAGGCCCAAATATGGCTCAATTTTCTAAATTAGGCCTAAACCCCTTACATGGGCCTTACCCTATAGCCCAACCATTTTTCCTTGTCCAAAACACTTGTACTCAGAAGGCCCATTAATAACCCAACACCCAAGCCCAAACTTGAAACCGAATTACAAAGTCCCACCGGACTGAGTACGCCCCGCGTACTTAGTGAGTACGCTAAGTGTACGACCAAGAAACCCAGTATGCCCCGTGTACTGACCATGCTCACAACCAATTTAGAAAATGTCTTAATCGCTTAAGCCAAGACATCCAAAACCTCATAATAGCTAAATATAAGTGAATTGGTCCATAAAGTCGAAGGCTTTAAACCTTTGCATGGCTTAATGAAGCCCAACACTAAAGATGAATTCCAAGGGTCAAAAATCACTCCCAAACGTCTTAAAAACTTCTTAATACCTTAAGACCTTAGTCCAAACTTCCATATCTAATTCAAAGGGACTTCTTATGTCATAAAGTTCCTAACTTTACCAAAAGACTACTAAATCATGCATGGAAGGTTTATACTCATCAAGATCCAAATTCTATGATTCCATAACCCCAAAAAGGACTAAATATGAAGCCCAAAGGTTCTGGAGTAACTTCTACTCACAAGAACCACCATAAAGGGACCAAAATATAACAAAATGCCACCTAGTTAGATCTACAAGAAAGAGTTGTCAAGGTTGAGACTTTATACGTCTAGAAGTTAGATCTAGGTGAACAAAGCCTGGATCCAAAAGCTCCAATTCAAGCAATGACTCTTCAAGAAGTTCCTGCTTCCTTCTCAAGCACTAAAAACACACATAAATCACTTTGAAGCTAAAGAATCAATCAAATGGGGGATAAGGTTCGATTTCTAGGGTTTAAAGGGATGGAGGCTGAAGATATTAGGGTTAGGTTATGAGATAAGGAGCTTAAATAGGGTCCAAAACCCTAAAATAGGGTTTGGGTCTAATTAGAGTACGCTCAACATACATATGTTACGCCCAGCATACTCCGAAGACTATCCGCGACCATCCTGGTCAGTACGCCTAACGTATACCAAGGTACACCCTACGTACTGCCCTTTTCACTAGTACGCCCTAGGTACCCTTTGTGTACGCCCATTGTACCCGGCTAAACCTTAAAACCACTAAACTTCCGAAGGCCATAACTTTTTTGTTATATGTCCGTTTCCGGCAATCCTTATATCCACGGAAAGGTAACGAGACACTTCTATCAACTCTTACCAGCCTTAAGACCTTTCGAACAAAAATACAATTTCCACAAAATCCCAAAAATACACTTTACTGAAATACCCCTAGGCTCCAAAACACAAACTGAACACCTGGATCACTTCAATTACATCACTCACACCCAAATGAGCCTAAATCTCACCTATTCAAAGGCCCTAAGCCTTATGATGACTAATATTCAGGTTGCAGCCTTGAATTCAAAGTCGATTTAGAATAGGGCATTATGACTCTCCCCAACTTAAATTAGATTTCATCCTCGAAATAATTCCTTATCATCCCCGACATGCCAGACAACCTTAGCAGCACGACCACAAACCCGAGCAAACCCAACCTTCTCCAAGGCAACCGAAACCACTCTTGGCGGGGCTCTTCAACCTGAAGATGAACGAATCCTTTATCCTATTAAAAATAATTCCTTACAACATAAACAAATCCACTTAATCTGGGATATGAAGTCTCGAGATGGTCTGATTCCCTGAAAGACCGCCCATACTAAACCATTGCTAAATACATTCCACTTATCTCCCAATTGACTACACATCTTCTGATAACTTGAGGTCTCCACTAGAAAACATAATCACATACCAATTATCACTGTAGAGCACTTAGACTTGACATGAGGCTTAGATAATCCTTCGAATAGAAGACTTATCCCTGCAACGGTTAAGCTCAGACGAGAGTTGCACAACAGGGTCAATTTAACCACTTTGAGATTATTTGATCCATCTATAAGCGACATAGCATTTTCTCGAATAACAAGCAACTCCACACACGTATCCCATATCCCTAATATTGCCCAAAACATCATGCTGACTCCTAGCTGCTTTTCAAAAGTAGTCGGGACCTACATGGTCCCAACTTTTCTACCACTAACTGAAACACCGAATTCCCATCTGTTTGCTGAGTCAAAAGACACACTAATTCGCCCCATGCGACTTCCGAATGAAAGACACATCTGGCAATAATTGCCCAAGCTATCTCGCTACTTATGGCTCCAATAGATCAAAACAACCCGACAAACCTAATGCCATCAAATCTAATGCCAAAAGAGTATGTTACAAGATCAACTGTAGTCTTAAATCTCAACTGGCCTCCATCGCCTACCATTTACCGATTCCATGCATGCTATGGTTTTCCCACATCCATACGAGATGACCCACCTGAGTCTAATACATCTAAAGAAATCCCCGACCAATATTATAATGAAATCAATTTGAAAATCCAAAACTCCAAACTTACTTGACCCCTACACATATAGAACCAACCTAAAACACAAGAGCCTGATTTGCCAAAAAAATAAAACCTATCCCTTGACACTGAACCCTTTAACTAACACCATTGACATTCTTATTCTTTAAACCATATCCTTCAAAAGAGAAGGCCTCACCCGAAAACATCCACAACCAACCTGATATTTAACTCATGACCCGAGATCCACAAATCTGCGCTTGAATTACACCCCAATCCTTCAAATTTATGACAACCCCTCTCTAAACCAAGATATAATGGTTCCTAACCATCACTGAGACTACCAGTCTTGCACCTGGTCCAACCACCAGGGTCCCAAAGGTCCAAATGAGAAGGCTACCCATCCTATAAACCCCTCTACATCACACACTGACCACCCACTTGATCCTACAATCTAGAATCCAAAACCTTGACTCAAAGGTCTCTACCAGGTCTCACCTGTATTGACATAAACACACGGGTCTCGCCCGTGTGCCTTACTCATCTAGAGCTATATAGGCCCGACCCGCCTCGGAACCCAATTGTCCTCAACCTAAAACAGAGAACACTCGTCAAGTTTCCTTGTTTAAAAAATATGTTATATCATGGATGGCTTGTAGACTAAGGTCTAGGTCCTAAGGAGTTAGGGTTTGAACTAAACCCATTAAGTAAAGGTATTAACGGGTAAAGTTAGAAACTTTACCCTTAAAAGGATATTTTCAGTATATATGAGAAGTATGAAGCTAAGATCTGAAGAGTAGGGGATTAATCCATTAAGATGGTCTAAACAGACTGAGGAACTTAGCAAGTCCAGAGCGTGACTCGACGAGTTGAGTCGATTTGTCCCGATGTTATACAAGGTAGAACTTGATGAGTCTGTATAGGGACTCAACGAGTTGACTCATTTTATCGTGGGTATGAGTAGCAAGGAAACTCAGTGAGTCAGGGGGATGACTCGATCAGTGAATTCAACTCGGAGTGTTGACTTTGACTATGTTGACTTTGAATTGGACCTTAACTTTGACCAAGTTTGACCCGTGAAGGGGTCTTGATGTAAGGAATGGTATCTAAGGGGTTGTTTTGTATAGGGCGTGAGTAGATCCGGTTGCAAGAGCTGAGACGTTCAGCTACTTCACTCGACATTTGAGGTGAGTTTTCCTCTAGTAGGAACAGGCCGAAGGCACCAATGTCGACCCGCTTATGTATGTTAGTGTATGTCGGATTTAGGTCCAATGTCGGGGTTAGCCCGATGTAGGTTATATGTTTCGGACTTTGGTTCGATGCTGGGGAAATCCCAAGGAATGTTTGTATGCTTGATGTCTTTGTGATTATTGCATGTGTTTGTTTATGTATTCTGGGATTCATTCTGATGTCGGGGTAAGCCCAAGGAATGTTTAGCTTATATGTTATGTGTTATATGTTCCGGGCTTTGGTCCAATGTTGGGGTAAGCCCGAGGAATGTTTAGTTTATATGTTATGTTATATGTTATTGGATTTTGGTCCGATGCCAGGGCAAGCCCGAGGAATGTTTATATGTTCAAGTTATATGCTTGTTGATATGTTATATGTATACCAAAATTCGATCAGATGTCGGGCGGGGCCCGATGCCGGACTACGGTCCGATGTCAGGCGGGCCCCGATACCAGACTTTGGTCCGATGTCGGGTTCGTCTGATGTCGGACGAGGCCTGATGTATGTTATTATGTGATTATGTGTATGGTATGTGGTAATTTTCGGAGACTCACTAAGCTTCGTGCTTAGATTTTTCAGTTATGGTTTCAGGTACTTCCGCTAGTAAGGGGAAGCGCTCGGCATGACTACATCGCACACACCACAACGTTTAGCCAGGTTTGATTTACTCTGATATTTGAACATGTGATTTTGATACAATGTTTGGATATGATGTTTTGAGATATTATCAAGTATGTTTTGATGAGATGATTTGGATTACTATGGTTTTATTTATAAATTAAAAAGAAATTTTGGACCGTATTTTTTGGGTTGTTTCAAGCTAAATATAAGTGACTTGGCGTTACAGATAAATCTTATTTATAGGTTCATAATAACGACTTATGGGTATAAATATAAGTTACAATGAAAAGGCTAGAGTGTAGCTTAACATACAGATTAGGAAATTGTACAGGTAGAGCTTCTACTAACTAGCTACTACTACTTTAGGGGTCGCAGTGCTTCGTCAAAGGCTAAAACTAAGAGAAAATGGGATAGAACTGAAAGAAATCAAGAGAGAGTGTTTGGGAAGTTACAGGAGAAAGAATGAGGCTTGGCCTCCTACTTATAGTCAATTTTGGGGTGCATGGTATGCAAAAAGGCTTCATGTTGCACATTTTAAGGTGACGAACCCCTAGCCATTTTTATGCCACATCTCAACCTCTCTGTGGTCCATGTTCTAACCTTCTAGAAGCATGCATCACGCAGCCCACATGCGCCACGCGCTGCACAAAACACAAATTTTGCAAATTTTGTAACTTCTTTATACGAGCTCCATTTTCGATGTTCTTTAAATCCCCGAAAAGCTCTCGACAAGATCTACATGTAACGGCCTGTTCCAAATCATTTCCTAACACGAGATGGTGACCCGAAGATCGAGTATTATCAGGCTTAGGGCCTTTGAGTAAAAGAGATTTAGACTAGGGGTGTGCAAAAAACCGCAAAACCGAAAAACCGAGCAGAACCGGTCAATCCGAAACCGAAAAAAACCGAATATCAACGGGTCGGTTTTTGGTTTTCATATTTAGGTATCCGCGGATACCCGAACCGAACCGTTTGATAATATATATATATATATATATATATATATATATATATATATATATATATATATATATATATATATATGTAAAGTAAAAAAAAAAATTATTTCATTAGTATTGTTTTGACCGATCTACGGGTCCAATAACCTAAACAAAAATCCATATCGACAACTCTAATTTTGTAATTCTAAATTCATTTTCTTTTCTTGTTATTTTTATTATTGTATTTATTATACAACTTATAATATATGATATTTGAACTTCATTACGTTTTTTAAACTTCATTATGTTTTTTTTAAACTCTTTGACTTACTAATTTTAAGAAAGAGATAACTAAAATGGAGTTTGTAGTTTCAATTGAATTCAATTTTTTATATTTTACAGGGTACCCTTGAACTGAACCGTGGTTACCCGCTTTCATACGGTTCGGTTCGGTTCGGTTTTTTTGTCAATACGGTTCGGTTTCGGTTAGTGCGCATGAGGTACCCGCCCCGTGGTCATGGTTCATAATTTTATTACTATCTGAACCGAACCGCCCCATGAACACCCCTAATTTAAACCCTTTTGGGTGTAGGGAATGAGATTTAGATGATCCGGGAGTTCGGTTGGTGTTTTGGAGCCAAGGGTTATTTCGGTAAAGTGTCAGATCGGGCTTTTATGGAAATTGGATTTTTGTTCGAGAAATTTTAAGGTGAGTATGAGTTGATAGAAGTGTAGAGCTTCTCGTTACCTCTTCACAGATATAAGGATCGTCGGAGACGGACTTATAACGAATACGTTATGGCCTTTAGAAGGTCGTTGGGTTAAGGCTAGCCTAGTACACGAGGTGTACATAGGAAGTACGTGGAGCATACTGGTGCTAAGTAGACCTGGTAATTCATGTATTCGTGTCATGAAATGTGTCAGCCATAAATTTGACATGATACGATTACACGATGAGAAATAAGCTTTATCTCAGTTATCAAGATGTATTTGTGTCGTGTATTCATGTCATGTCGTGTCTCTCACAGATTCATGTATTCATGTCTGGAATTGCCAGCTCTAGTGCTAAGGTTAGTATGTGGGGCGTACCTCGGTGTATGCTAGGCATACAACGAAGAAGGATCACGACCATTGAGTGGAGTACACTAAGTGTAATGGAAGTACACAGGGCGTACTCTTGATTCATGAAAACCCTATTTTAGGGCCTTGGACCATATTTAACCTCATTTTCTCTTCTTCAAAGCTTAATACCTTTAGCCTCCATCCATTTTTGACCATAAAATCGAACCCTAAGTGCAATTTGGTGACTTTAAGCTAGGTATGTGCTTGATGGGTGTTTTGTGAAGAAGAAGAAGAAGAGAATCATTTGGAGGTGTGTCTTGAGCTTCTAGATCCAGTAGTATCTTTCCATTTGCAAGCTTCCTAAGGTAAAAAGCTTTAACCTTTATGATCTTTTTGGTTGGATCTACTTTATGGAGTTCTTTGGCATTTTTGAGTCCCTTGATGTAAAGGCGAGCTTTTGATCTACTCCAGAAGTAGTGGATATTAGATCTAAGCTCCACTAAGGTCCCTTATTTATAAAAATGGAAAGTTTATGAAAGATTTTGGTCTATGCAAGTATTAAGCTCTTATTGAGTTCCTTTTTTAAGTGTTGAGTCCCATTAACACGTGTTCATAAGCAAAGGTGGAAACTTTATTGATTAAGACCTTTGCTAGCGACTAGATCTATGTTTTGGACATCTTGTCTAAACCCATTAAGAGCAAAATCTTGGTTTTTGGATTCCTGACTAGTATGATGGGTGTACGAGGAGGTTTGCTCAACGTAATGCGAGAAACATGTACCAAACAGTTGTACATTGCCCATCATGATCGAGTATGCAGGGCGTACGCCTCATGTACGACGGGCGTACTCCGCAGAGGACCATTTTGGGCTTTTGAGGTTTGGTCCATTGTTGGGTTTTCTTAGTTTGTGCCTTGTTGGGCCATTAGACTTCTTTTTGGGCTTCTGGTTTGTAACTTTAGGGCTCCTTTGGATGTTAGGCCGATAAAGGGTTTTGGAGGCCCAATTTAGAAAATTGGGCCATAGTTGGGCCTTGAATGGTTATGTTAGAATTTAGGCCTTTGGACATTTGAATTTAGGCCTTAGGTCAAGTATAGGAAAGGGTAAAAAGGTCTTTTACCCTAGTTTGGATTCGTAGGGTGAGTCAGGATCCAATTATTGATTGAATGATTATTTTATTGATTGATAGCGCGGGGATTATAGCGGGCCAACAACCAGAGATTCTTTCTGTGAGATTCGACAGTACGAGGTAAGTCATTTCACCATATCCATGGGTCGAAGGCACTAATTCCTGCCCATTACTTGTTATGTGGATTGCTAATTGTCTTTGTCATACTTGATAAGAAGACCCCGAGGGTATCCCGTGACATTTGTATGGAAGAACTTGGCGGTAGCCCATGGCACTTGGATGTCATACCATGGGGGCAGCCCATGACATTTCAAGGAAAGACGTTGGGGGTAGCTCATGGCACTTGGATGTCAGACCTCTAGGGTAGCCCGTGACATTCCAGGGAAACGACCATAGGGGTAGCCCATAGCAAATGTGTGTGTGGTATGTGGTAGTTTGGGGAACTCACTAAGCTTTGTGCTTACAATTTTCAGTTTATGTTTCAAGTACTTCGGTTTTCAAAGGGAAGAGCTCAGGATGAATACAGAGCACCCACCATTCGATTCCGCATTTTGTGATTTACTCCGATAATGATGATGTATTGATAAAACTTTGATTACCTCGGTTTTATGAAAATGATACAATTTAATGGTTTATTACTTTAAAAACAAAAGATTTTACGGTCTTATTTTTAGGACGTTACAAGTTGGTACCTGAGCCTTGGTTTGAGGGATTACATGCTCTCGGGTGTGTCTGAACTCAAACTGAGGATTTGGTAAAGTTTTCAAAAAGAAAAGTATTTTTAAGAAAAGATTTTCTAAGATTAGAAATGGTGTAGTGCGTGCAATCAACCGAGCTCAAGTAAGTTTTTCTCAAAATACCCATACTTGTTATCTAATTTGATTTGATTTATGAATCTGTGAATTGCATGCTAGTTAGGGCTAAGGATCTGCCTAGTGTTTGCATGATAGAATTCTAGGAGAGATGCCTTGTGTTCCTATTGTATGAGCTTGTAGCCTTGCATGCTAGTTCGGATTAGTCAGTGATGGATTGGCCTGATATGTGATGCCTTTTAGTCTAGGGAGCATTGGATGCTATGCTGGAATGGGAATATCTATTGGTATCAGTAATTGCTAAGTGTATGATTTAAAAATTATATACTGTTAGGATCATATAGCCCTAGAATGATTGATTTGGCCTTATTTCGTGTTCCTCATTTAGTTGTGGTCCTAGTGTAGAGTCTTTTATTCAGCAGTCTATTTGATCCTATTCTGCGTATAATTTACATGCATAAGGAAACTGGCAGTGAAAGTGGAGGTTCCTAGCATGAGTTGTGGTGTGTGAGTTTGAACGTTCTTTGATTATGCTATGGATCGTAGTGCTACTGCTTGAATGCTTCTTGCTTTGTTCTTTGTGGGACTTTTAGCTGAGGTGAGTTAGCTTTTAATTGAACATGTTAACTCACATGTAATAAATTTTGATTAATCTGAGAGTGATGGATTTAACCCTATTGTACAACTCTTGTTTGAGTCTAACCATTGTGGGGATGAGTCTTTTACTCGAAGGATTATCTGGACTTTGTTGCATGTGACTGTGTTCACAAAGTAGCTAACTGACATTATGAGGAATTCTTCAATAGATGATGGTAGGTGAGGTCGGGAACCTAGGAACGCCTAGGGAATGCTTTAGTGGGTTTTTTTTGTGTTGTTTAGCGAGTTCTAGGAGTATTGGTTTGAGAAGGTGACTTGGAGGATTCAGGATGATTCTTGAGGAAATTATAGATATGTGTGGAAGGTAGTATTGTGCCTGTATTACTAAAAGCACAGGATCCATACTCGAATTGGGGAGAGTCTTGGAGAATCTAGAAAGCCTGTAGGATGAGGATTCTTGGGTATGTTCTGATCTTTTGCATGTTGTTTTTCAGTATGGTATTGAGCACTCAGGAAGGGGTTCAGGTTCTGGTTCCAGCTCAGGTGCAGGTACTGATCCGATTAATGAGCGGATGCGGGAGTTCATCTCGTCAAATATTACCTACGGTATTTTGGAGCAGACTCCTGTGATCTTTGGTTCAGTTAAGGAATGGATTTTGGAGCTCTTCGATGGTCATCTCGGGGCCTTTCGGTCCGAGATTATAGCAGGGCAGTTGGGGACTCACCTGGAGCCCAAGGCTTATGGTGCCCTAGAATCCTTCAGGGAGGAGTATCTTATTGCTAGATCTTGTCAGTTGGAATCGGAGGTAGGTTATGCACCATGTTTTTAGGGAGTTTGATCCCATGAATGGATTGCCATAGAGGTCTTGAGAGCCTTACGTGAGGAGTTACCTGACATCACTAGGCGTGTCGCTGATAGATTGATCGTCGGGTTCGAGAGTCGGACCTCGGCTGTTCAGGTGGTTGATGGGATTGTCAGGGTAACCTAGGAGAAAGAGATTGGTTCAGATAGGCAACTCGGGATGCGGAAGCAGACTCATGGCTTAGCTTGGTGATCTGACCAACTGGACGTTGCCATAGCCAGTGTTAGGGACCCGAGGGGCTGTGGTGGTTGCACGAAGGCCGAAAGGGGACATGAGGATGTGCACAGCAGGTCTAAGTGCAACAAGTGCGGACGAAAGGGCCACTTAAGCCAAGAATGCACACTAAAGGTAGAATTATGCCATCTTTGTCATAAGTCGGGACATATTAGGGCAAATTGCCCATGCTTAGTGGTTGGGGCAGTTCAATTTACATTGGTGGTACCTAGGTAGGAAGAGGAGGTCTGAATTCCGGCAGGTACGTTTACAGGTATGTTATCTTTTGCTTTTTTATTCTTTATTGTCCGAATTTTTATATTGCTTCGAAATTTTGTATTGGTTTGGGTAAGCATTATCTCTGGTTTGAGTCTCTGCTATTGTCTGGGTTATATCATCGAGAATGATTATATGCCATTCTGCATGACATAGTGAGTCGTATCTTGCTGAGCGGGTTTCAGTTTGTTCGGTTGTTGTTCTAATGCATTGGTGGGGTCAATTCAATGGTATTCTTTGGAAGGTTTATGGTCGTATTAGTTTATTAGTTCTCCATTGAAGTCAGAATTCAGTCGTGTTAGCATATGTCCTGGTATGATTGGCAGTTGTCTATGGAAGAACCTTTGGGTTCTATCACTATTGTTGCTAGGGAAGGAGCGGTAGCAAGAAGACGGTGGTGGCAGTCGCATGAGTTGTTGGGTCTTTGGGAAGTGTCAGGGGAATATTGTCATCACAAGGATTGTAGATGGTTAGGATTCATAAATTCTTTTGAGGATGGGAGGTTTGGGTGAAGATTTGCCAATTCAAAGCAAGGGTGATGGTCTTTAGTCACTAGAGTAAAGGACTTAAGGAATTAGTGTGATATCTGTTGGATTAATGTCTAAGTCCATAACTATAATTGGTAAGACTTGACCCGACCCGCCATGGTCCATTTGGGTTGCATGGCATCATGCACTTGGATAGACTAGAATGAGAGAAATAACACTTAAGGTTGATTAATATATTATAAGTTCTAATATATTAATAAGATTATTTAATTAGTATTGAGAAAGAATTAATCTAGGATTAATTAAGTGATCAAAAGAAGACTAATTAAATATGGGTTGATTGTGTAAATCATCCATACTTATATAGTGGGCTAATGCTCCATGGATTATCTAGTTGGGCTAAAACCCATATGATGCTTCATGGATGCTCCATGGTGTTTTTGTACCTATAGATCATGGAAATGAAAGGCCATGTCAATTAGGGTTTACATGGTGTAACCCTAACTATATATGCATCTTATTCTTGACCAAAATTGGCGCTAGTATTATTCTAGAGAAGGGCTAGCCGATTTCAAGGGGTTCTAAGTTTCTCTCAAGTTATTCCAAGTGTATTTGGTGTTGTGTGAACCATTTGAGGTGTCACACTTGAGGCACTAGGCACTCAAGCTTCATGAAGACATTCTACATCAAAGAGGTATGTATTCTATCTTTTTATATTCATTGTTTTGTATGCTAGATTAGGATAATACCTTGGATGTTCATATTTGCATGTATAATAGAGAAAACATAGATCCAAGGTATTTAGGGTTGCATGTACACTTAGGAGTGTTAGAATGCTCAAAACCCAACAGTGGTATCAGAGCCTAGGCTTGTTTTCTTGTTATACTTGCAAAATAGGCAGAAAAATCGAGTTTTTATGCTGTCTGCCCAGCAGACTTGCTAAGTCCACTGATGGACTCGCCGAGTCCTAGACAAAATGCATCCAACTGGACCAACTCGCCGAGTTGGTTCGTGCACTCGACGATTTGGACCCCCAGACAGCATATATTAGACTTTTTTGGCTGGAATTGGACTAGGAACATTACCCTAAGATGTTTTTGGACTTATAAACTTGTTTTTGATGTGGTAATGTTCATGCTAATCCAATTTCAAAGATAATTGTCAATAAATTCATGTTTTGTATTAGTTTAAGGTTTAGACTAATTACATGAAAAAGTGTGATTTGAATAATCTTGTTCTTATGAGTTGCTTAGATTAATTGGAAGTTATGTGAAATTGTTGTTTTCAATCCATTTTAATCTAAGAGTTGATTCTAAAATGTGTTTTTGTAACTTGTCCTCAAGTTATATGAAAAGTCACATTTAAGTTTCATAAGACTCATAAAAGTTGGCAATGGTTACAAAAGATGAAGAGTCTTGTCCTCAAGTTATGGAGGTTCAATAGTCACTTCATTAAGTAATAAAATATGTAACCTTAATTAATTCCATAAGTTATAAAATAAAGAAAAGTTAATTTTTTTTATTAGTTTAAAGTCTTCCATAACTTGTCCTCAAGTTATGGAACTTGAAGAGTCTTTTAATTAAAACTACTTTAAACACATAAGTTATGGAATTAATTAGTTTTGAATAGTTTCTAAACTTGCCCTCAAGTTTTGGGATTTCAAAAGTTTTCACTTATGAATACTTTAATTCCAAGTTAGCCCTTAGAATTTTGAAAGTTAAAGTTCAACTCTTATACTTTATAATATTATAAGTTAATAATATATATATATATATATATATATATATATATATATATATATATATATATATATATATATATAAAGAGTAAAGTCAGTCTTACCGTTAGTCGGCCTCATTCACAAAGCCAGTCTATAAGGGGGGTATAAGGTTACTGCCTATAAAATGGCAGTTTAATGGGTGTCCACTCTCACCCACTGCTTCCTTGACCGGTGGAGGGTCGTTAGCCGAACGGGTAGGACAAGGACTAGAATTCTCCCTTCATTAAAAGTATTAATGATAAATACTAAGTAACTAAACCATTTATAAATACCCAATCTTAGTTACTTAGGAAAATGTGAATAAGGTGCTAATCCATGAAATTACACTTTGCACTTTGTTTAAGTCGGTTAGTGGAGCGTGTGTGGTTAACCGACACACTAACTCGTATTTAACAAGGTAGGCAAAGGGTAACTTAATGTTTATCATAGTATCGATGGAGCGTGTGTGGTTAACCGGCACATCGATTGAGGGGTAAACACTTAAGGGTACCAAGTAATTTGCATGGTTACTTTACACCTTGATTTGTGATTCGACATCCCAGTCACAAAACCTGAAGGGCACACTCGAGATTGAAACATGCCATTGAACAGTTCAATGAATGTCAAAAGATCTAGGAGTTTCAAATCCAAGTAAAACCTAATTAAATTAATTTGTTTTCATGGTGGAAATTGGTGAATCGTCATTCACCTATCTTCAAATATTTTATATCTTGGATTACGGCATCCCTCTTCCAAGTTATAAAAGTATTTTGTTGGGTCCTAGCCTTAATATTTCATATTGGGTGTTATATTAAGGACTTTAAATCAACTATCTTGAATATCTCCCAAAAAGATGTCTGGTTTAGACATCTATGATCTTCCCAAATCTCTTGAAACAAGCTTTCCTAAATGAAGATGATGTCCCATGGAAATCATACTTCTTTCACCTCCTCCAAATTATTCTCCCTAACCCACAAGTTCTTGAAAAGTTTAAAGTCACTCAAGCCTTATTGGCAAGGCAAGGTCTAGGTGTGATCACATCTTGGAGATTAAGTCACATATTGACAAGCCGGGAGAGTTGGGTGTTAAAGTCTTGAGAAAGTTGGTGGTTCAATCACTTTTTAAGTCACATAGTGAGTTCCTTTGGAACACCTATGAAACAGACTATGACAAGACCCTTAATGATCTTATCTATTTGTTGAGATCAACTTCCTAAAAACTTTATGTACATTGACAATGATGACATTGGATATCTAGTAAAGCTCTCTCTTTCCAATGGAAAGGGATCGGCCATAGTCAACTCGGTTGATCAAATGGTAAAGAGAAATGCTAAGTCTGTGATAGTCGAATGTACCATTATCAAAGAGTCCATATGATAAATTGCCAACGGAAGGGGCATTGATTGCGAAGCTGCTAAATTTACCTAAGGATGTTAAAGTCAATAAGTTTGACTCTACTTCAGGTAAAGTCCACTATCTAACTCTGCTAAGTTTCTACTATGAGAATCTTGATACATGATGTGACTGGGTCACATGGTGATGTTTTAACAATCAAAGAAAAGTGAAGAAACTTGAAGAAAGAATATGCTGAATCTGATCGCGTAGATGGATTTCTATCCCATAGTTTGAAGATCGGATTCTTGAGCTACTTCTTAGGAGTTATGAGATATTGCTTAGGAATAGATAACAACAAGTTTTCATATGGATTGTAAGGATAGCATGATGAATGAGAACTTTCAAGCATTGGAAAAATTAAGACTAACTACTTGTTCACATGGATGTGTGAGTCAAGTAACGGACTAAGGGATCGAGTACACATTCGTGTGCACTGGTCAAGTCCACCACAAAAGATCGATAAGACTATTCGTCATGATTTACTTAAGTTTAGTTAATATGGTTATACATACAAGTTTAAGTATAATTCTGAAACATTGGAAAAGTTTCAATGTAAGGCAGAACTAATAAGAAGAGTCAAATTAGGCAGAAAGATAAAAGTTTCTCAAATCTGAAAAGATGGGAGAGTACTTTAGTATCATGTTTTAAGACCATCTTAATGATTTTGAGACCTTATCACAATTCATCCTCTAAGTGTTTTCTAGTAGCTAAGAAGAGGAGCTATGAATTGTTGAAGTGGTTAAATCAAGAAGATGATTCATACTTCGTTCCAAAAACAATTTTTAGAGTTATACTCTAAGAATGTAACTTGAGTGACATGTATTAAAGAAGGTTTAAAACACTTGTCAAATGTAAGAGTATAAGTTTTCTACTCTTGTACATTTGAAATTGGAAAGTTGTGATGTTTTGGATAAAACAAAGACCAACTAAGGCCAATTGCGTGAAGTGTTTGTCTTGATTAGAATCCACACTATCTCTTGAATATCTGAAGTTCTAATGGTCTTGAAAGTCTCGAGAACTAATCAAGAATATAACCTGAAGTTCTTCACTAGCACACGACTTGAGGTTTATAACCTATCATGTTGACATATTCTATGCCCATTCCAATTAAAGTTGGCTTTGAATATGAGTTCTTAGAGTTCTCAATTGATTGCACAACAACTTGGAAGCAATGGCAGGCCCTTGAGCTGCCAGGTGGCAAGAAATTAAGATTGAGTTCAGTCAATATGAGTTTGGATTTGTCATAATCCTTGTCTTGTGACTATGGTTTTGACAATTCACATGGATAAGAACACATACACCATTAAATCTAAGTGTCATAAGGTTTCTCTCCGACTCATGAAAATGATGGTGAGTAAACACTTTCACTAAGTAGATTTTAGCTAGATAGCAATTGTGATATTTGCATTCTCAAAGTCGTTAGTGGAGCTGTGTGGTTAACCGGCACACTAACATGCACTTGTGAGAAGTGGAAAAAAGGACTAAACAATTGAGACTATGATTACGGTATCCCTTTTCATAGTTCTAAAATTGTTTAGACACACATGTGAGCTATATAAAAGAGGTGTATGATTTTGATAAAGTTTTATCAAAACAATCTAGTATCAGAAATCTAAACTTTGGTAAGAAAGTCAGCTGATTTCTGAGTACATGCCAAAGCTAGTGGGAGAATAAGTGTTATGCTAATAATCATCATGTTAGTGGGAGCATGATAATTATGATAAAGGTTGCAAGTTAGCAATGTTAACTATAGAAAAGAAAAAAAGTTTCAATTGGGAAAGAGTTGTTTTGCTATAATTAAGGGAAAGGAAATTATACTTCATCTCAAATCTATAAGCTTAGATCGTGAGGTTTTAATCATTTAGTCAAGGATATATATATATATATATATATATATATATATATATATATATATATATATATGAATTTCATGTTGCAATGCCTCAACATAAGGAAATTATGTATATGAGTCCATTATTTGCGTTCTAAAATTCGATTATGATTACGACATCCCTTTTCATAATCTGAATTATGAGAACTTGGAAAATAGAAATGGAAATGTTATAGCAAAAGACTGGTTTAGTCTTTATGTGAGACATCATGAATCGTGTCCCATATGTTTCGGATATAGGATCGATTACATGTGCTATATTCATCCTTTCTAAAATTTTCCAAATGCCTGGGGCATTAAGAATGGAAAAGGTCTAGAATTGGATATGACTAAAAGGATTAAACAATTGTCGATGACAATCTAAGGTTTACCAAAGATTGGTTGCTCAAGGACAGTTGGAAGTATAATGATAATTCTGGAAGGACCATATTGACATAATCTGTAAGGAGGCAACTCTTATTCAGAAGTGATAATCAAAATGGAATATGAAAATGTTTCAAAGTTAGAAATTATTCAATCTATGTAAGATTAGGAAACTTAATGCAAGAAGGATGTTTCCAAAGGATCTGGTCTCCTTTGGAATGCTCTGTAATGTTTGTTGTCAAGTCTTTCTGACTTTGTGCATAATCATTACAAGAGGATTACTGCATATAAGTTTAGAATCTAACAGATTTCAGTAAATGGCATGAACTTGGAGTTCTTGCATTTGCAGTAAGGATTTGGGACTGTGAAAAGAGGATCATTGGAGTTATGTTCAATTGATCTAATTTACAAAGTAAAGATCATAGACAAACATAGCATGCATACTTGGTGTATGGCATGACTAGTGTTTAGAAAACATAGTGTATATGCTTGGAGCATGGGACAATTATTGTTTTAAATTCAAGAATAAAGTTGATAGCTGAAACAGTATACAATGAATAATGTGCAATCATATGGTGATAAATAAAAGGTGTTTTATTTATATTCATAAGTTCTAAGACCATATTGAATTCGATTATTATTGTGTTTCACTTTGCATGTTTTAACTTCCAGAATAACTAGGTCATTGTTTTGAATGACTAAGTTATTCAAACCATCCACAGTCGGTCATATGTTGGAAGTAGATATGAATCAATAATGTCATGGGTTGGGCTTGTAGAGGTCTAAGATGTTGGACAAGGTGGTGCTACAACACTCATGAGTGCTCATAAGTTCTGAGTATTGGATTCAACCCGCGCTCATTGGAATCACTTCATGGATTTTATCACAAGTGATCATGAGAAGATAATATCTTATATTCTTCAAACCTAGAGATATGAGTTGTTACTATGAGTTGGTTGTACATTGATTGCACGAAAACGCATTCGGTAACTCGGTGTTATAAAACGCGCCTTTGTGTATGATTCAACAAGTAGTAGAACAAGCCATATGAGTCGAAGTTTATCCATTTCTTTTACCTTCAGGATAAAAGCGATATCTGTGGGCCCCTCGATGATTTGGTGATGACAAATGTAAGTGCTCGGCCGGGCCTGGACTGATTTGATTTGTTCAATTAGTCAGTCGTCATAAATTGGAAATCGGGAAACAACAAATGGACAGAGAGAATGATTATAATCCATGTCTCAGTCCATATGATATTTAGAATGGAGGAATATATGATCCCTTATCTAATAGACAAGTCACTGACAAAGGTCAGAGTTCATCCACAAGGTCAGAGTTCGACAGAAGCTTTTGAGAGCTACAATTGCCGGTCGGTTCTTGAAGTCATTCGCAATAATAGTTTTAGACTTATCCAAGTGGGAGACTGTTGGATTAATGTCTAAGTCCATAACTATAATTGGTAAGACTTGACCCGACCCGGCATGGTCCATTTGGGTTGCATGGCATCATGCACTTGGATAGACTATAATGAGAGAAATAACACTTAAGGTTGATTAATATATTATAAGTTCTAATATATTAATAAGATTATTTAATTAGTATTGATCAAGAATTAATCTAGGATTAATTAAGTGATCAAAAGAAGACTAATTAAATATATGGGTTGATTGTGTAAATCATCCATACTTATATAGTGGGCTAATGCTCCATGGATTATCTAGTTGGGCTAAAACCCATATGATGCTTCATGGATGCTCCATGGTGTTTTTGTACCCATGGATCATGGAAATGAAAGGCCATGTCAATTAGGGTTTACATGGTGTAACCCTAACTATATATGTATCTTATTCTTGACCAAATTTGGCACTAGTATTATTCTAGAGAAGGGCTAGCCGATTTCAAGGGGTTCTAAGTTTCTCTCAAGTTATTCCAAGTGTATTTGGTGTTGTGTGAACCATTTGAGGTGTCACACTTGAGGCACTAGGTATTCAAGCTTCATGATGACATTCTACATCAAAGAGGTATGTATTCTATCTTGTTATATTCATTGTTTTTCACGCTAGATTAGGATAATATCTTGGATGTTCATATTTGCATGTATAATAGAGAAAACATAGATCCAAGGTATTTAGGGTTGCATGTACACTTAGGAGTGTTAGAATGCTCAAAACTCAACAGTGGTATCAGAGCCTAGGCTTGTTTTCTTGTTATACTTGCAAAATTGGCTGAAAAATCGAGTTTTTATGTTGTCTGCCCAGCAGACTCGCTGAGTCCACTGATGGACTCGCCGAGTCCAAGACAAAATGCATCCAACTCGCCGAGTTGGTTCGTGCACTCGACGAGTTGGACCCCCAAACAACATATATTAGACTTTTTTGGCTGGAATTGGACTAGGAACATTACCCTAAGATGTTTTTGGACTTATAAACTTGTTTTTGATGTGGTAACGTTCATGCTAATCTAATTTCAAAGATAATTGTCAATAGATTCATGTTTTGTATTAGTTTAAGGTTTAGACTAATTACATGAAAAAGTTTGATTTGAATAATCTAGTTCTTATGAGTTGCTTAGATTAATAGGAAGTTATGTGAAATTGTTGTTTTCAATCCATTTTAATCTAAGAGTTGATTCTAAAATGTGTTTTTGTAACTTGTCCTCAAGTTATATGAAAAGTCACATTTAAGTTTCATAAAACTCATAAAAGTTGGCAATGGTTACAAAAGATGAAGAGTCTTGTCCTCAAGTTATGGAGGTTCAATAGTCACTTCATTAAGTAATAAAATATGTAACCTTAATTAATTCCATAAGTTATAAAATAAAGAAAAGTTAATTTTTTTTATTAGTTTAAAGTCTTCCATAACTTGTCCTCAAGTTATGGAACTTGAAGAGTCTTTTAATTAAAACTACTTTAAACACATAAGTTATGGAATTAATTAGTTTTGAATAGTTTCAAAACTTGCCCTCAAGTTTTGGGATTTGAAAAGTTTTCACTGATGAATACTTTAATTCCAAGTTAGCCCTTAGAATTTTGAAAGTTAAAATTCAACTCTTATACTTTATAATATTATAAGTTAATAATATATATATATATATATATATATATATATATATATATATATATGTATGTATGTATAAGAGTATAGTCAGTCTTACCGTTAGTAGGCCTCATTCACGAAGCCGGTCTATAAGGGGGTATAAGGTTACTGCCTATAAAATGGCAGTTTAATGGGTGTCCACTCTCACCCACCGCTTCCTTGACCGGTGGAGGGTCGTTAGCCGAACGGGTAGGACAAGGACTAGAATTCTCCCTTCATTAAAAGTATTAATGATAAATACTAAGTAACTAAACCATTTATAAATACCCAATCTTACTTACTTAGGAAAATGTGAATAAGGTGCTAATCCATGAAATTACACTTTGTACTTTGTTTAAGTCGGTTAGTGGAGCGTATGTGGTTAACCGGCACACTAACTCGTATTTAACAAAGTAGGCAAAGGGTAACTTAATGTTTATCATAGTATCGATGGAGCGTGTGTGGTTAACCGGCACATCGATTGAGGGGTAAACACTTAAGGGTACCAAGTAATTTGCATGGTTACTTTACACCTTGTTTTGTGATCCTCGATATCCCAGTCACAAAACCTGAAGGGCACACTCGAGATTGAAACATGCAATTGAACAGTTCAATGAATGTCAAAAGATCTAGGAGTTTCAAATCCAAGTAAAACCTAATTAAATTAATTTGTTTTCATGGTGGAAATTGGTGAATCGTCATTCACCTACCTTCAAATATTTTATAGCTTGGATTACGGCATCCCTCTTCCAAGTTATAAAAGTATTTTGTTGGGTCCTAGCCTTAATATTTCATATTGGGTGTTATATTAAGGACTTTAAATCAACTATCTTGAATATCTCCCAAAAAGATGTCTGGTTTAGACATCTATGATCTTCCCAAATCTCTTGAAACAAGCTTTCCTAAATGAAGATGATGTCCCATGGAAATCATACTTCTTTCACCTCCTCTAAATTATTCTCCCTAACCCACAAGTTCTTGAAAAGTTTAAAGTCACTCAAGCCTTATTGGCAAAGCAAGGTCTAGGTGTGATCACATCTTGGAGATTAAGTCACATATTGACAAGCCGGGAGAGTTGGGTGTTAAAGTCTTGAGAAAGTTGGTGGTTCAATCACTTTCTAAGTTACATAGTGAGTTCCTTTGGAACACCTATGAAACAGACTATGACAAGACCCTTAATGATCTTATCTATTTGTTGAGATCAACTTCCTAAAAACTTTATGGACATTGACAATGATGACATTGGATATCTAGTAAAGCTCTCTCTTCCCAATGGAAAGGGATCGGCCATAGTCAACTCGGTTGATCAAATGGTAAAGAGAAATGCTAAGTCTGTGATAGTCGAATGTACCATTATCAAAGAGTCCATATGATAAATTGCCAACGGAAGGGGCATTGATTGAGAAGCTGCTAAATTTACCTAAGGATGTTAAAGTCATTAAGTTTGACTCTACTTCAGGTAAAGTCCACTATCTAACTCTACTAAGTTTCTACTATGAGATTCTTGATACATGATGTGACTGGGTCACATGGTGATGTTTTAACAATCAAAGAAAAGTGAAGAAACTTGAAGAAAGAATATGCTGAATCTGATCGCGTAGATGGATTTCTATCCCATAGTTTGAAGATCGGATTCTTGAGCTACTTCTTAGGAGTTATGAGATATTGCTTAGGAATAGATAACAACAAGTTTTCATATGGATTGTAAGGATAGTTTTTCTGCAAAGTTTTTAAAATAAAAGAAATTTTTTTGATTTTATTTATTTTAAAATATCCTTACAATGGCATTTGTGAAAATCTGTGTTGCTTATAAGATTCCATTAAGAGCAAGAGCAAAAATATGAATTTGATTCTTTCATTTGTGGTAGTGTATAAATTTACCAAATAAGGAAAGATTCTCGTCACCCAAGTTTTAGTTGGATAGAAACTTGGAATCATGCAAGTTGTATAGCATGATGAATGAGAACTTTCAAGCATTGGAAAAATTAAGACTAACTACTTGTTCACATGGATGTGTGAGTCAAGTAACGGACTAAGGGATCGAGTACACATTTGTGTGCACTGGTCAAGTCCACCACAAAAGATCAATAAGACTATTCTTCATGATTTACTTAAGTTTAGTAAATATGGTTATACTTACAAGTTTATGTATAATTCTGAAACATTGGAATAGTTTCAATGTAAGGCATAACTAATAAGAAGAGTCAAATTAGGCAGAAAGATAAAAGCTTCTCAAATCTGAAAAGATGGGAGAGTACTTTAGTATCATGTTTTAAGACCATCTCAATGATTTTGAGACCTTATCACAATTCATCCTCTAAGTGCTTTCTAGTAGCTAAGAAGAGGAGCTGTGAATTGTTGAAGTGGTTAAATCAAGAAGATGATTCATACTTCGTTCCAAAAACAATTTTTAGAGTTATACTCTAAGAATGTAACTTGAGTGACATGTATTAAAGAAGGTTTAAAACACTTGTCAAATGTAAGAGTATAAGTTTTCTACTCTTGTACATTTGAAATTGGTAAGTTGTGATGTTTTGGATAAAACAAAGACCAACTAAGGCCAATTGCATGAAGTGTTTGTCTTGATTAGAATCCACACTATCTCTTGAATATCTGACAAGAAAGTCTTATATGTCAAGAGGACAGTGGGAGTCCTAATGGTCTTGAAAGTCTCGAGAACTAATCAAGAATATAACCTGAAGTTCTTCACTAGCACACGACTTGAGGTTTATAATCTATCGTGTTGACATATTCTATGCCCATTCCAATTAAAGTTGGCTTTGCATATGAGTTATTAGAGTTCTCAATTGATTGCACAACAACTTGGAAGCAATGGCAGGCCCTTGAGCTGCCAGGTGGCAAGAAATTAAGATTGAGTTTAGTCCATATAAGTTTGGATTTGTCATTATCCTTGTCTTGTGACTATGGTTTTGACAATTCACATGGATAAGAACGCGTACACCATTAAATCTAAGTGTCATAAGGTTTCTCTCCGACTCATGAAAATGATGGTGAGGAAACACTTTCACTAAGTAGATTTTAGCTAGATAGCAATTGTGATATTTGCATTCTCAAAGCCATTAGTGGAGCTGTGTGGTTAACCGGCACACTAACATGCACTTGTGAGAAGTGGAAAAAAGGTCTAAACAATTGAAACTATGATTACGGCATCCCTTTTCATAGTTCTAAAATTATTTAGACACACATGTGAGCTATCTAAAAGAGGTGTATGATTTTGATAAAGTTTTATCAAAACAATCTAGTATCAGAAATCTGAACTTTGGTAAGAAAGTCAGCTGATTTCTGAGTACATGCCAAAGCTAGTGGGAGCATAAGTGTTATGCTAATAATCATCATGTTAGTGGGAGCATGATAATTATGATAAAGGTTGCAAGTTAGCAATGTTAATTGCAGTAAGGATTTGGGACTGTGAAAAGAGGATCATTGGAGTTATGTTCAATTGATCTAATTTACAAAGTAAAGATCATAGACAAACATAGCATGCATGCTTGGTGTATGGCATGACTAGTGTTTAGAAAACATAGGGTATATGCTTGGAGCATGGGACAATTATTGTTTTAAATTCAAGAATAAAGTTGATACCTGAAACAGTATACAATGAATAATATGCAATCATATGGTGATAAATAAAAGGTGTTTTATTTATATTCATAAGTTCTGAGACCATATTGGATTCGATTATTATTGTGTTTCACTTTGCATGTTTTGACTTCCAGAATAACTAGGTCATTGTTCTGAATGACTATGTTATTCAAACCATCCACAGTCGGTCATATGTTGGAAGTAGATATGAATCAAGACTGTCATGGGTTGGGCTTGTGGAGGTCTAAGATGTTGGACAAGGTGGTGCTACAACACTCATGAGTGCTCATAAGTTCTGAGTATTGGATTCAACCCACGCTCATTTGAATCACTTCATGGATTTTATCACGAGTGATCATGAGAAGATAATATTTTATATTCTTCAAACCTAGAGATATGAGTTGTTACTATGAGTTGGTTGTACATTGATTGCACGAAAACGCATTCGGTAACTCGGTGTTATAAAACGTGCCTTTGTGTATGATTCAACAAGTAGTAGAACAATCCATATGAGTCGAAGTTTATCCATTTCTTTTACCTTCAGGATAAAAGCGATATCTGTGGGCCCCTCGATGATTTGGTGATGACAAATGTAAGTGCTCGGCCGGGCCTGGACTGATTTGATTTGTTCAATTAGTCAGTCGTCATAAATTGGAAATTGGGAAACAACAAATGGACAGAGAGAATGATTATAATCCATGTCTCAGTCCATATGATATCTAGAATGGAGGAATATATGATCCCTTATCTAATGGACAAGTCACTGACAAAGGTCAGAGTTCATCCACAAGGTCAGAGTTCGACAGAAGCTTTTGAGAGCTACGATTGCCGGTCGGTTCTTGAAGTCATTCGCAATAATAGTTTTAGACATATCCAAGTGGGAGACTGTTGGATTAATGTCTAAGTCCATAACTATAATTGGTAAGACTTGACCCGACCCGGCATGGTCCATTTGGGTTGCATGGCATCATGCACTTGGATAGACTATAATGAGAGAAATAATACTTAAGGTTGATTAATATATTATAAGTTCTAATATATTAATAAGATTATTTAATTAGTATTGATCAAGAATTAATTAAGTGATCAAAAGAAGACTAATTAAATATATGGGTTGATTGTGTAAATCATCCATACTTATATAGTGGGCTAATGCTCCATGGATTATCTAGTTGGGCTAAAACCCATATGATTCTTCATGGATGCTCCATGGTGTTTTGTACCCATGGATCATGGAAATGAAAGGCCATGTCAATTAGTGTTTACATGGTGTAACCCTAACTATATATGCATCTTATTCTTGACCAAAATTGGCACTAGTATTATTCTAGAGAAGGGCTAGCCGATTTCAAGGGGTTCTAAGTTTCTCTCAAGTTATTCCAAGTGTATTTGGTGTTGTGTGAACCATTTGAGGTGTCACACTTGAGGCACTAGGCACTCAAGCTTCATGAAGACATTCTACATCAAAGAGGTATGTATTCTATCTTGTTATATTCATTGTTTTTTATGCTAGATTAGGATAATACCTTGGATGTTCATATTTGCATGTATAGTAGAGAAAACATAGATCCAAGGTATTTAGGGTTGCATGCACACTTAGGAGTGTTAGAATGCGCAAAACCCAACAATATCTTGGTAGGTGATTGGGACTATCGGAGATGTTAAGTT
This sequence comes from Lactuca serriola, assembly GCF_051521515.1. NCBI lineage: Eukaryota > Viridiplantae > Streptophyta > Magnoliopsida > Asterales > Asteraceae > Lactuca > Lactuca serriola. The sequence goes on from NC_136412.1 coordinate 121,663,776, forward strand.
TTCAAGAGTATTCTTCTGGATTTCAGGAGTTGGGCGATCATCGAGTTTGGCTAGTAATGGTAAGCACAGGTCATAGTCGGTTCATCATATGAAGATAAGATGGGCTGGGAACCCATCCATTTTTTTGGGATGGAAGAGCTTAGGCGAATCCAAGTGGGGGAGAATCGATTAGAAATTCCGGGAGTTGGATCGGGTGTGAAACTAGGGTAAGTTTCGCATCCCAGTTAGGAGGATATACGACCCCAGTGGCCATCGGGATTGAACTTGTGTAAGTTAGGAGTTCAGGAAAACTCCTAACAACTGGTTTGCATCTTCTTTATAATAGGCTTGTGAATGGATCCAGGTATGGGTTGTGTTAGAGCCTCGCTGCCTGTTCTTGTTTGATGAATGCTTTGGGGTTCAAAACATGACCCGAACACCTGAATGGATGCAGTTGGATGCATGCTTCGACTTAGAATGAGTGGGGTTGTGGTGGTTTGGGTGTGGTAAGACCATGGTTGGTTTGAAGTGTTGAAAGACTGCAATGGGATCGTAGCATTCACCAGTTTTAGGTAGACTATCGTAGAAATAGACATGAGTATAAAGGGGGATTAGTTCATGCCTTGGGCACGACGATCAGGATTGTTGGAGAGCATCTCTCTATTTTAGGTTGAGGACCATTGGTGTCTGAGGCAGAGTTGGGCCTGTGTAGCTCTAGATGTATGGGACCCATGGGCGAGGCCCGTATGTTTATGACAATGCAGGTGAAACTTGATAAGAGACCGTTGGGTTGAGATATTGGATTTTAGGTTACAAGAGTGATTACGTAGTCAGTGAGTGGCGCAAAGGGATGCTTAGGCTAGGGTAGCCTTGTCATTTGGATTCTTGGGAACCTGGTGGCTAGACCAGGTGCGAGACTTTTAGTCTTAGCGATGGTTTGGAGACCTTTATATCCCGGTTTAGTAAGGGGTTATCGTGAATCAAAAGGTTTCAGTTGAAATGCAAGTGTAGATCCTTTGATCTCGAGTTATGAGTTTGGTACCGAGTTGGTTCTTGGTGGGAACTCGCATTGGGAATCGCGGGTGTTTGTGTGCAAGGTCTTCATTTCAATGGGATGTGAATTAAGGATGGTTTCATATTTGATGGTAGATTAGACTCTTGTGATTGTGTTTTGGTTTGCTTCTATCTGTGTGGGGGTAAGGCAAGAATGGGGTTTTGGAATTTCAGCAGTGGTATGTTGGTTCGGCAGTTCAAGGAAGCAGTGTATTGTTTGGCACCAGAAGGTTTATCTCCCAGTTTGTCTCACGTTGTTCATTATATTCATGGAATTGTTACCATCAGGATGAACCTCCTCTCAAAGGAATATCTAATCCCTTTGGTCAAATGAAAAGTTTCCGGCACTAGCATGCGGTCTGTGATGTTGTTTTCCAGTGGGAAGCTTAGGTAATCAGAAGTTAGGCCGTCGGTTTGGGATACAAGTGGAATGGAGTTACCAATGTTTCGATATGGGAGATCTGTCAGGGAGTCAAACCAATTCGAGACTTCATATTTCAGGATGAGTAGATGTGATTTTTCCGCATGAGCTTGTTTTAGGCTGAGAAAGGATTTGTTCATCTTCGGGTTGGGAGAGCCTTGCGGTTCGCTTTCAGTCGCCTTTGGGAAGGCTGTGGTATGATCGGGGTTGTGGTGGTGTTGCTCATGATTTCTAGCATGCCTGTGATGGTAAGGAATAATTTCGAGGATGAAATCTAATTGATGTGGGGGAGAGTTGTAACGCCCTGTTTTGAATCATTTCCTAATACAGGGTGGTGACCTAAAGACCGAGTATCATTAGGCTTAGGGCCTTTGAGGAAAAGAGATTTAGACCCTTTTGGGTATGGGGAATGCGATTTATATGATCCGGGAGTTTGGTTGGTGTTTTGGAGCCAAGAGGTATTAAGGTATAGTGTCAGATCAGGCTTTTATGGAAATTGGAATTTTGTTCGGCTAATCCTGTATTTTGTATAATTTGCATGCATAATGTAACTGACCATGTTGGTAGAAGTTCCTAGTATTCCAGAGGCCAGTGAGGTGAGGATTCCTAGGAGAGCCTAGGGAGTACTACAGTGAGGATATATATGGTGTTTAGCATAGGCATTGTGTGACTAGCTTTAGTAAAATGACTTAGAGGATTCAGGATTGTTCTTGAGGAAAGTACGGATATGTGTGAAAGGTAGTATTGGGCTCGTACTACTGAAAGCACGAGATCTATACTCGAATCAAGGAAAATCATAAAGATTCTAAGGAGCTTGTAGTGTTAGAGTTCCTTCGAGTGTATTCTAATCATTTGTATGTTTGTATTTTAGTTTCATGAGCAATCGAGGAGGAGATGTGGATTAGGTCCTGGTTCTTGCTATGGTGTCGAATCGATTAAGGAGATGATACATGAGTTCATCGCACCAGAGATCATCAAGGAGGTGATTTTTCACATCATCAAGGAGGGGATTATGGAGTTTTTGGATGATCACCTATGTGCTTTTCAGGCCGTGATTCCGGTAGGTTGGTTGGGGGCACAAACTTTCTTATTTCAGGAGTTCAAGGCTTGCGGTGTCCCATAGTTCTTTGGGAAGAACTACCCTATTTTTAGCCGACGGTGGATTTATGACATGGAGAATGCTCAACGAATGAGCTTTATCCTCAAGGGGTCAAAGGTGGGTTCGCATCTTGCCTTCTGATGGACCGAGCTCATGATTAGTAGGAGGATATTAGACATGCTTTGGGATCATAGGTTATGGCATCCATGAATTGGGATGATTTCGTGATGAGGTTCAGAGCTAATTCACCCCAACTATCGAGGTGCAACAACTCGTGAAGGATTTTAAACTCCTTCTCCAAATTACGTAGACTATGGTGGAGATCAACGCCAAGTTCTGAGAGAGAGCTCTACTAGTGTTGTAATACATTGCAGATGAGGAGATAAAGAATACAAAATACCACAATATGTTGAGGTACATCGATTTAGTGCCATAGTGCGTTACGTATGAGGAGATGGAGGATATGATTGTCAAAGCCTGGGAGTGGGATATTGATTTGGAGCTTCAGAGGAAGCGGATGCCAGTTCAGACACAAACATCAGAGGGCCAAGCAAAGAGACCCAAGACTGTTGATTCAACATCAAGATGTGGTTATTAGGATGCAACTTAATCATATCTTTTAATTATTTCCTTGTTTATGCTTATGTATTGTTTGATCATGTATAAGGACATTTTTAGTCAATGGTATGACTACTCATGTTCTATTTAATTTGGGTGCTACCCAAACTTTTGTGTCTCTTGCTCCTTGGATATTAGTTTGAAATGCATTGTGAAATGAAGAACCTAACACCTAATTTCTAACTTTCGATTTTAAACTATCTATTAAGTCATCTTCAATAGACTTGGGCATCGAAATGTAATCATTCAATGGTTTAGTTTCGACACCGACTTTCCCTTTTCCATCTTTAGTTTGTTGTGCTTCAACTTTTTTGTTGGGAACTTCTTTCCACCTTTTCACTGATAGAGTCGATTCCATTGAGGATGAACTACCATTTTGTGACTCGTTCAAGTAGCTTTTGTAAGTATCCTTGATTTGCTCTTAAGGGAACTTACCAGATTGATATTGTTTCCTTTTTCCTTCCAACCATTGGTTGATATTCTTCACATTATTTTTGCCTTTCACAAAAGAAGCTTTAATTTTCTGCTTCAATTCCAGATTCGGAAAGTGAGGCTGTGTTGGCTTAAACGGTTCATTTTTCTTGCCTTTTACTTCCAATTTTTCAAAATTTCTTTTTGGAAATGATGGTTTGGGAGTGTTTTGAAATCGATTTTGAAAATTCTTGTTGTAACCGACCGATTTCGATTAAAAATCTTTTTTCCTTGTGGAAAACATCTTTGACCTTGAAATTGATTGAAATTTCTTTGTTCATTACATTAAACAACATTTCCTTGAAATTTGTTTTGAGATAACCTTTCATTTTGAGGATTTGGAACAAAATTCCTTGGATGTTGGTTTTGAATAAAATTCTCATTTCTTTGTGTTTGAACAATTGGTGTTCGAACTGGTTTGTGAACATTAGATTAACCCTTTTGAAAGTGATTTGCTTTTGAGTGGACTTATTTTGAACAAAAGTCTTATTTTTAGAAAACTTCTTAACTTGTTCAGTTGGTTTTTGCTTAATTTTTTTTTGAAAATCCTTGACATTTTTCCAATTGACTTTATTTCGTGCTTTTGACATCGAAATACCTTCCTCTTTTGCAACTTTTTGCATACTCTCATTGAAAATTTGTGCTTTTGTTTTCCAAGTTTTTGAAATAGATTCAATTGTTTGATTATCAACTTTTGATTTTTCAGATTTAACTTCCCAAACTTTTTTCGGTTTTTGTCTTTGAAAAGTCATTGAATTTTTATTTAGGGTATTTTAGACGGTCTTTGATTAGAAAATAACCCTTTTTTGTTGCTTGTTTATTGTCTTCCTCAACAATTTTGTTGATTTCAGGATTCACTTTGTCACTATTTCCAGTGGTAATGAACACTTAATTAGGGAATACAACTTCATCTGTGCACTTGAAATTCAGATCGATGACTGAGCTAGATTCAAGAAAATAAGAACCTTTTTCTTTCATCACCTTTTCAAACTGTTATGTTTCCTCATAAACCTGTTCGACAACAACTCGGGGAATAGTTGTTTCAATCGAAGCTTCAGCTTCATCACTATCAGTCTCACAATCTTCGACCACCCGATAGTCATTTTCATGAATTCTCGATGTAGAGGGTTGGTTAATGTTAACCTTCTCCATTGAATCATAAAAAATATCTTTTCCCTTAGACATCAAAGTGAAATTAATGATAGGGAATTGAGAACAGTCAATAGTTTTCTCTTCCTCAATCTCACTAATATTGTTAGAGTCTCTTCGATATCAAATTTCTTTTATTGAGAGTCTAAAGTCGAAGTCTCAGTCATGTTCAAAATTTTGAACATTTTTCAGTCTATTCATAATGTGCACTAATTCATTAGCATTCAAACATTCATCAATTCTAACAATTCCATAGGCATAAGAATCATTAGGGGCTTTATCGAATTCTAAGATTTTCTTCTCACAATCATAGGAAATTGTATCAGTTTTCTCTCTTTCGTATTCTAAAAAAAGCAATAACTTCCTGTGTTGCTCTTTGCTTATTTTCGAGGAGTGATGAAGATCAGTTAGTTTTGCATATAATCCTTTTGCACTGTTAAAGTAAATATTTCGCTGTTCCGTCAACATAACATTTTCTGCCCTAACCAAATCTCTATCAAGAGTAATATAAGAACTTGAAGGAATGTTAAATGATTCAAGAAAAGAACGTACCTTCGATGTCATAGGAGATTTGTCTGCTCTTGTCGACACAAAACATGTCCCAGTGATGTTTTCTTCTTCAAAACTGCCATCTTCGAAACATGCATACATCGCGCCATGGGTGGAGATTCTCATTTCTTCATCATCGAAACCAGATGACCAAATCTGGTAGGTTCCATCCCCTTCAACTCTTCCCTTCGCCACCAGTGACAATCCTTTAGTCCTCATTCTCACCTCTTCCAACCGTTCTACATAATATGCCTCATCTTTAACTTTCTCCTTCTTCTCTTCTTTCTTTCTTAACATGAAATCTACTTCCATATGATTTGCACCATTGGAGTAATTACATTCGAAACCCGAATCTCCTTTCAACTTCTTCTTAGCCTTCTCAACAACATTCTTGCTCTCTTTCTTCTCTTCCTTCACCTCCACTCTCATTCCTTTCCTAGACGAAGTATTACCCTTGAGTTCATTATTAGTTTTGTATTTCGGATTGAATGGCTTCTTAAAGAAAATTTTCACTTTCTTGTTGGAATAGTAAGCCACAACCTCATTCTCCGAGTTCATCAAGAATCCTTCATCTTCAAAACCAACCAACTCAGCAACTTCGATCTCCGAGTCATTCGTTGACACCTTCGATATCAAGGCCAGTGGATCTCCTAAATTCATCTTCCATTCTTCAGCTATGTCATTCATTTCGCTCTCATGAGCTTTGAGAACATTATACAAGTCTGCCAATGGGTAGCCATCGAAGCTTTGCTGAGTCTTTATCATCAAGCTAATATTCCTCCACTCGTTTTTTAGACCCATCAAGAATGTGAGATTGTATTCAAGAGTGGAACGTGTGACTTTGTAACGGTTTCATTTGAACATCAACTCATTGAGATGATCGTAGTAGTGTCCGATGGTTTCAGCTTCCTTTTGCTTGAATTCTCCAAGTGCTAATAAACACTGCTTCACTGAGCTTTTCTTCGTTTTATCACTTCCTTGATATTTTTCCTTCAAAGTATTCCAGACCTCTTTAGCAGTCTTGCAACCTCTAACAAAATTGTAGAAAACTGGTGGAAGAGCACCACAAAGTTCCCGTAGACATTTTTTTTATCATTCGCTTTTGGTTTATCAGCTTGCAATGCAACATCGGCAGAAGAACCAACTGTTCCAATTTGTTCTAGCGTTCCTGCACAATAATTACCACTTGTAACACATCTCCATAGATCCTCGTCAATATCTTTGAGGTAATCCTCCATGCGATCTGCCCATTGCTCGTAGTACTTTGGAATAAGCATTGGAATCTTAATGGAAGATCCAAGCAGATGAGAATAGCTAGACATTGTGTTCATGTTGAAATTCGTCATTGTTGTACGGACTAAAATGACAAAAAGATTCAGAAAATGAGATCTAATGGATAAATCTTTCAGAAAATACTTGATCAATCAAACGATTACAGAATCATAACAATTCACTCAAGTAAAACTAGTATTCTTAATCAAAAGTGCGGAAATCTTTTGAATTCGAAAGAATGATTCAAAACTTTTGAAACAGACGAGAAAACCAAAAAATGATTGATTGTATCCTGCTCTGATACCAAATGTAGTGTGTTTGATTTGAGTATTAAGAACGATATCAAGAACAAAATGCATTAAGAACAAAGATGTAAGTATAATCTATTCGGCTCTTTGATTACGGCTGAACAAGCACAAGAATACACGAACAGTAAAAGCGCTTAAACTCTCAAAAGATACAAAACTTTCAAAAGTTACTCTCGACTCCTATACTTACCCTATTTATAGGGTGATACAAACGTTTACAAAAAATATTTAAAGGCTAAACGTTCAGGCTTCGACCTCTAAATGGTCTTACATAATACATACATTCAAAGTACATGACTTCGACATCAACACTACCCAGACCTAAATGTACTTTGATACCTTACTCTATACTTTGAACCCTACATGTGTAAAATCTGTAGAGATAGATAAAGATGAATGTTAAAGTTTAAAATTCTTTTGCATATGTTTACAATATCTTGAAAGAAATGAAGATGCAATATTCCTTTGGAGATAATTTAGTTTGACTATGGCACCATTTTGAGTGTGCCTAAAAAGACCTAGCACATAGGTTTGAGCTAAATAAAATGATTTATATTCTATTTTCTTTGAAAAATGAGTCCATAATTTATACCACATTATGCACTATAATCATGCTATTATCATAACATAGGATACTAATTTGATGCATGGGTAAATCAATGGATGACTATAAGGACATTCTAAGAGCACTTAAAAAGACCTAAAAAAATGTATATGAGATAATCAATTTAGAAGAAGATATTTATGTAAAGAGCTAAACAAGATGCTACCTTCAAAACAGATAGATATAAATCTGAATTATAATTGGATTATGACTTCATTATGAAATGAAGAGTAATTTTTATTGAAACGAGGTCCAAGAAAAATATAACGGTACAACCTACTACATAATCCGAATACACTGCTATTTTAGAAGCTGCAATCAAATATGATTAGATGAATGAGTTCATTGAAAAACTAAGTTGAGTCCTTCCATTCAAGGATAACCTATAAATCTTTTGTAACTTTAAGAGTATACTTAATAAAGCTAAGCGACTCTAAATCACACAATAAAACCAATCATATTCTCTGAGATATTTAACTATACTTATAATAAAGTTAAATATAGAGATGATAGTATTTATCAAAATTCACAAAAATAAAATTTAGTCATACCCATAAATAAAGTCTTTGTTTAAGCTAAGCATGAATGGTTAAGCCTAAGCTATATGACTTTATTATTCTAGAAATGTGATTTGATTTGGATTTAGTGTCTGGATATTGGAACATTAAAACAACAACTATTATATTGTTTAGATATATAAGGATATCATCTTCACATCAATACTTGTTATGTTCTATATTAACATGTTTACACCATTAATAGTCATTATTATTGTAGAACTTCATAGTTAGTCATGATTGTCAGAACAATTATTAATTAAGTCTAATATGAATTAGATTGGTTGATTCTCATTAGATGAATGTAGGCAAGTGGTTGTAACCAACAGTTATAAGTACTTATCAAAGAACTGGTGTTGAATGGACTCGTATCACGATTACATCATGGATCTCTTTCGTTAGTGATACTTGATAAAAAGGTACTATCTTTGTATCCTTAACACCTGTGATACATAGTAGGACTTAAGAGTATGGAATGGTATGTTTGGATGTGGTCAAATGTTGATCCTTAACCGGGTAGTCGGAAGGATCATTATCAAGTATGGTGCAAACTATGCAAGAGGCTTATTTAGTTAAGACAAAATTTGTTCCTCTTATGTGTTAAGAGTTAGACATCCAACACGTGTTAACCAAACTTAAGTACCAAATGAGATTGATTGCGATCAGAGTCCCATGTTCAACAGGATATCTGTAGTAAATGGATAACTAATATATTTACCTTATACTTTAATTATAGCTTTAAGCTTTTAGGAATTGGATGTCGATAGAATGACACAAACTAATATCTCTTCACCTTTTGACTTCATTAACTGTGAATAGAGAGTGAAAAAGAAAGGAACAAGTTTGACTTGTTTATTAGCAAAGCCATACCCTTTTATTTATAGACTTTTGTCTATAGAGGTATCATACTAAAAGATAGTAACCTCAATGGATAAACAGGACTCTTGGAGACGTTTTAAGTGACTTTTTTTTTTATCTCATTCCTTTTTCTAGTTGAAGAATACTTGATTTCTATACTCTCCCTTTCTTTATGTCTCAAATTAGTTAAGATATTTAGCATATATTTGATACTTGAACTCTCTTTATGACAAAAGCTTGTTTTTGTTCTTAATGGCTTGAAAGTATTATTATTATAAGAACAAGACTATCATCTTATCAAGTTGAAGAATTGTTGGTGTTTCTAATTAAGACAGAGTTCTAATTTACATTCTTTATCAAATTCCAACCACCAATGAAGAACCAAATTCATCAAAGGTTGTCGTTTTACCGTTTTAGAAACAGGATTTTGAGCTTCGGTTGCCGTTTTACCGTTTTAGAAACCATTATTTTGAATAAAATCCAACATAACGTTGATATGATTTCAACATGACATTATATTTATTGCATAGAGACTATTTTACCCATTATTTAACCATATTCCACCATAATGAAAACCATCTATATTTTAAAGATCCTTAGTATAATTTATGGCGTGTTAAGTATGATCAAAAGTTTATAGTTAGAGATTATAGAGATAATCCATATACACATATGACAGTTTTGAGATATTGAACCACTCATTAATGACACATATAATACACTAGTTTATAACCTGTGGGAACCACGGTTATATAATTAATTAAACTTTTAAAATAAAAATTAAAAATTATTAATCAATTATTTT